>NC_141668.1:25301831-26650831 GCF_028749965.1 Puma concolor | reverse complement strand
TCAAATATATTCTCCATATCAACTTTACTCAGCTTGTTCTCACATGAAATTTTATTCAGTATTATTTATCAATGCATATGGAGTCCTTTATTCCTTTTCCTCCCACTCTGAGAAGTTCTGATATAGTCTATTAGAGGACTATGCCTCCTGTATACGAATCACTTCTATGTGGAATCTAAAAAAAAGGCAAACTCATAGAAACAGAGTAGAAGGGTGAATGCCAGGAGTTGGGGGGCAAGGGAAGAATGAGGGAGATGTTAGTCAAAGTGTACAAACTTCTAGTAAGAAGATAAATAAGTTTTGGGGATCTCATGCACAACATTGTGATCATAGGTCACAGTACTATATTGTATACCTGGAAATTGCTGACAGTAGATTTTAAGTGTTCTCACCACCCCCCCCAACAAAAAAGATAATTATGTGATAGAGATAATCATATTGTGATATATAAGTAACACTACAGTGGTAATCATGTTGCAATATGTAAGTGTATCAAATCAATATGTTGTACACCTTAAACTTACACACTAATGCATGTCAATTATTGTCTCAGTAAGGTTGGAAGAAAAAAATCACACTTGCATATCTACCATATCTGGTTCTTCCCTCCAGCTCAAGTGCTTTAAGTCTGCCAGAATCACCAGTATCTCTTTAAACTAAATTCTTCACTCTCACCTCTAATTTTTCCTCTTTCGATTCCTTTCCACTAGATTTAGTAAGGTTCTTCACGTACTTTGTAAACATTTTGATCCTGAGTATAACTTCCTTCCTGCTCTGGGTTCCCCCAGTGAATTCTGTCCTGCACTTGCTCCCTGTGTGCTTCCACCTCTGCTGAGAGCTGAGTGCCCTCCAGCGTCCCCTTGTGGTTGGACCAGCACACAAACCCATTTAGAATATTCCATTAATTCTTGATCATTTCAGCAGTTTTACGCTTGAAGTCTTCTGACTTTCAGTCAGGCAATCGTTTCTCTGAACAGTTTTAAGTACAGATTCCCAAGGAATAATAATTAAAAACACCCAAACTGCTTCACTGGCTCACATATAATTGGCAATGTGATATAACCTCCAAATTTTAGGGAAAATAGGTGCTCACTTTGAAGATACCCAAATACGAATACTTTATTCTATCTTTATATCTAACTAGGATTCTATAAATTTATCCATAAATATGAAATCCCTTATTTTTTGGGAGTGCATAGGACTAAAAATGTCAGATATATTTAAAGGCAAGTAGTCTTGTTGCTAAAGCAACAATATTATTCAAGGCACACAGGATGTTTGCTTGTTTCAAAATACACTAGTTCAACAACATAGTAGTCCCCCTTTATCTGTCGTTTCAGCTACCCAAGGTCAACCATGATCCAGAAGCAGATGGTCCTTCTTCGAACCTAGCAGCCTAATGCTACGTCAGTCACGGTGCCTACGTCATTCACCTCACTTCCTCTCTGCTCGTAGGCATGTTACCATCTCGTATCATCGCAAGAAGAAGGGTGTGTACGGTACAGTAAGATATTTAGATATTTTGAGAGAGAAAGACTACATTCACATTACTTTTATTGCAGTGTAGTTTCATTATAATTGTTCTATCTTATTATTAGTTATTGTTGTTAATCTCTTACTGTGCCTAACTTTTAAACTTTTTCATAGGTATATGAGTATAGGAAAAACATAGTATATATAGGATTTCTTCTTTTTTTTTTAAGTGTTTATTTTTGAGAGAGAGAGAGAGAGAGACACAATGAGAGCAGGGGAGGGGCAGACAGAGAGGGAGACACAGAATCAGAAGCAGGCTCCAGGCTCTGAGGTGTCAGCACAGAGCCCGACGCGGGGCTCGAACTCACGGACCGTGAGATCATGACCTGAGCCGAAGTTGGACGCTTAACCAGCTAAGCCCCCCAGATGCCCCTATGTAGGGTTTAATTCTATTTGTGGTTTCAGGCATCTGATGGGGGACGGACAAGGGGGAAAACAACTGTATTTTAATACATATGTCACATACATATACTTGAATAAATATGATGGGCTATTCAGGCCTCCCCGAATAGGTACTGAACGTTTTTTAAAAACTTATTGTCAAGTGTCCTCTGGTATTCTCACCCATTTCCTAACTTCCAAGTACATACAAATTATTGAGACTAAGCTTCTTACAGATGTATGTGTTACAAGAATACGTATTGAGGAAGCAGAGAAAAGTCCATAAAATAAGGATTTTTTTCTTATGGAAAAGAATAGAAACTATAAAATAATTTTTGTTTTGTTTGTTACATAGTTTTGAGAGTTGTATCACACAGTGTAGCTGTTGAATGGGATTCAGTTAGAGTTAGTATCTTTATATGATACTTGGAGATGTTTATCAACTCAGGGCAGACCCACTCGTAGTTACAATTCAGCCTTCTCTAACATGGCACTCCATGTTGCCCACATGACAACAAGGCATTATTCAGTTGTGTTAACCATCACATTAGCCTAAAGTTCATCTGCTTAATTAAAAGAGTGTCTTTTTAAGAGTTTTCTTCCTTTTTTTTTAAACTTTTTTTCTTGGGGAACCTGGGTGGCTCAGTCAGTTAAGCGTCTGACTTCAGCTCACAGCTCAAGAGTTCAAACCCCACATCGGCTCTGTGCTGACAGCTCAGAGCCTGGAGCCTGGAGTCTCTGCCTGTCTCTCTGCCCCTTCCCTGCTCATGCTCTGGCTCTTTCTCTCTCTCAAAAATAAATAAGCATTAAAAAAATTGTTTTTTAAACTTTTTTCTTGCTATCAGCATAAATCTCATAATATAGAAGCATGTTCTCAGTACAATGAAAGCAAATTTCCTATGATAGAAAATGGGAAATGATTTATATAATGATTTTATACCTCTTTATTAATATAACACATTATACCTTACTTGTGTCTGGGTAAATCCTGTTAAGTCATTTCAGAGTGCTTTCATGAACGTGGAGGGAAAGTTCACAGTGCCTCCCTCAGCTTCTCGGGGCTTTCGGTATTCCTTGGCTTATGCCCGCATCTCTGCCTCTGTTGTCACAATGCCTTCTTTATCTGTGTGTGTGTGTGTGTGTGTGTGTGTGTGTGTGTGTGTATTCTCCCTCTGCTCCAGTCTGACAGAGATTTAGGACTTAGGGCATTTAGAGCCCACCTGAATAATACATTATCATCTCCTATCTCAACATTCTTAACTTAATCATACCTACTAAGGTCCTTTTCTTTTTTGACATATCAGGGTCCAAGGATTAGGATGTGCATATCTTTGGGAAGTGGTGGTTCAATTTTCAGCTCACCACAGAGATATATGTTGTTTGGGGTATTCCCCCAATTCCATGCAGAACCATAAGCTCTATGTTTCTGTTCTTGAATCTTAGTTGTTTTATTTCCCCGGTGTTCCCGTCTCCCTGCAGCAGCCATTCTGAGTTCCTCTAGTAGAAAGAGCAAAGGGATAAACCACCGTAGTTGTCTTCTGTAATTAGGACAAAAGAGGTATGATAGATGCAGAGTTGCATACCTGATATGCACCTCCCCTACTTTGCTAAAAGAATCCCATTTGATTCTTCAGGTGATGCACCTGGTCCCAGACAGAGGCTCAGGATATGTCGAAGCCAAGCACGGGGCTGCTGTCCACCCCCCTTCCCCAGACTTCATGCTGCCACTTCCGGCCAGTGATGTAAAGGAAGTCTGTGACAGTCTCTCCAAGAAAGGACTGTGCTTTTCTAATAACAACTTCAAGTACAACATGTACATATCAGGGGAGACAAGAGGTAGGCCAAGGGAGAGTGTCTGTAGTCTCACCCTTTTGACCCAATTGTGGCTTTTCACGGGTTAACACTTTTGAAGTGTATGGTTTAAGGGTGTATGATCAAGACGTTGCCAATTAATTTCTTTTGCTTGTGTTTCTAATTAGGTGAGTTTTATTAGGCCTTTGAATTAAGAGATTTTATGATCTTAGCTTTACTCCTCCACATTTAGCTAGGATATTCTGTCTTGGTTTTAAATAAAGTTTTAAATGTGTTTGCTACTGCATATATTAAAGGAAGTACACACACACACACACACACACACACACACACACATGCACGCACACATACACACACATGTATGTGGTTTTATACCTCAGCCAGCTTTGGAATTATGCCTCAACACATATAACCATGATCTATGACAAAGGGCATAAAACAATTTGATTTTGAAGCTCAGAGAGTTTTTTAAATATTACATCTTATTAAGAATCTAAAGATATGGCTAAAAATGGAAATACTGACCAAACAAAAAGCTATATTTCTAAATAATGATATAATGTCAGGACATTCATAGAGAAATGTCTTCTGAATTGCCAATGTCAGGAATAAAAATCAAACAATAGTGAACTAAAAGGTAAACATGAAGTTAAATGCTGTAATGGAACAATATGCAGGTAACTTAAAAGGTGTGCCTACATAGACTCTTCTCATGTTGTGCTCCAAAACTGGATCAAAATTTAGATAAAAAAATAATCGGATGAAAAATGCAATTATTTTGTATTATCCATCCCCAGTAGGAAAGTCTTAGTAGTGATCTGGAATGGTGCTGTTGAAACAGAAGTGCCCTAGTTGTGTGACACTGAAGAACCATGTCTAATTGAACATGCCTGTTTTAGTTTCTATTTCCTTTAAAACAATAAAAATCTCTGAGAACTGTCCCTAATGGCAGAAAATCAAATGATGCTGATAAAGCAAAGCTGAAATGACTGGGGAAGTCCAGAAATTGCAAGTGAAATTCAAAAGGATTTGCATTTGCTGTGTAAGTTGGCTGATGTGGCAAATCACATTTAATGCTGACAACTGTTAAAAAATAATGATAAATGGAGACCAAAAATAAGCAGATAAATGAAGCAAGCAAACCAGAGCCGCTGAGTTCCTAATAGATGACAAAAAGTTCTGACATAGGTTGAAATCCTTTGAATGGTAAGAAATGTGGAGAATGGAGGAAACTGATTTACAAACCTCAGGAGTTTCAATCCTGAGTGTGTATATTGTTTCGACATTAATATTTTATACATCCAGTCGGCCTCGAGTCACGGCTAAAGTGGTATTAAAATATGGATCATATGCTTCTTTACATTAAGGCACATTCAAATTTATAAACTCATAGACAAAAACTAGTGTGAAAAGGAAATTGTTCAGTTGTGTTTTTAAAAAATAAGTTTTGTTGCAAAGCTTATAAAATAATTGGCAGATCTCAGTACTATCCACTTTATCTGAAACTGCCTAATGTTGACAAATATTGAAGTTAGCACTCTCATAGGGCTTAAGATGAAAAGAGCATTTGAAGCCTGTGTCATTTGGAGAGTACTCCTGTACCTGGTCCAAACATTGTCTTCATATATATGGCAAAAATAAAGATTTGGGGGGAGCAAATAATGGTTTTCTGAGTCAGTTAGGTGTCATCATAGGAATTAACTACAGTTTTTTTCAATCAGTTCTAAGTCCGCTGTGTTGCAAGGAGAGTGTATCAGATGACAGGTATACATGTGCATTTATGCAGGTCTATTAAATAGAAACTTCACTGGAGATGACTGTCTATTTCTACCTGCTAGATAAAATGCCTATTAAATGCCTATGAAAGCACTCTGTAAGCTTTATGTTGGTTTGTCAATATGAAAAACTGTATGCCACAGATGATTCTGGGCTTGTTCCCTCCTGCCAGGAATAGCCTTGTGCACTTGCTCCAGGTTGCTAAGCAAGTATTATTATTTCTATATATGCCATGATGACAGAACTGGGGAAACAACAGATCATCTAATATAAGACTGCAAAACAGATTGGTTTCATCAACAAAATACTGAGCAGCAAGTCCAAGATTGGTTGAGAGGAGTACAAGGTTGGTCATTGCTGCTAATAGGTATCAATATAATTAATTTTTCTATTTTGATTGTATATACAGCCAACTTGCCACACTTGTTCATATTAATTATGTTCTGTAACTGAACATTTTGTTTTAACGAAAAGAATTTTATCATATGTGATAATGGACAGTTTTGACAGTCTTGTTTTTTCCTTGACTGACCATATATCTTTTTTTGTTTGTCTGTTTAACTTATATTGCTATGTTTGTTGATGTGCCCAGTAAAATAGTGAGGAGATGCAGTGATAGTTGTTATCTTTGCTTGTCCCTGATTGAATGAGAAAGCTTTCAATAGTAAACATATTTCTACTGTAGAATAATTTAATGTAGATAATTTAACAGGGGAAAGAAATTCCTTTTCTTCCTAAATTACTAATTATTTTTTTATCAAGAATAGGTGCGGTGGGGCACCTTGGTTAGGTGTCCAACTTCAGCTCATGATCTCATGGTTCGTGGGTTGGAGCCCCGCATCAGGCTCTGTGCTGACAGCCCAAAGCCTGGAGCCTGCTTTGGATTCTGTGTGTGTGTCTCTCTCTCTGCCTCTCCCCCAATTGTGTTCTGTCTCTATCTCTCAAAAGTAAATAAATGTTAAAAAAATTTTTTAAAAGAATAGGTGCTGAAATATATCAAATACTTTTTCTATACCTTTTGAGGTAACAGATTATTTTCCTTTTATCTGTTACCATGATGAATGTCATTTATAGTATTTTTAAAATTTTTATTTTCAACGTTTATTTATTTTTGCGACAGAGAGAGACAGAGCATGAACGGGGGAGGGGCAGAGAGAGAGGGAGACACAGAATCGGAAACAGGCTCCAGGCTCTGAGCCATCAGCCCAGAGCCTGACACGGGGCTTGAACTCCTGGACCGCGAGATCGTGACCTGGCTGAAGTCAGACGCTTAACCGACTGCGCCACCCAGGGCCCCTATAGTATTTTTAAAAATAACCACCTTTGTATTCCTGTAATATATCACTCAGTGATGATACTTGATTTTGTTTTGTGTAAGTTCCTAAGTTTGTTGTTTTCATATTTTGCTAAAGAGGTTACAAATAAGTGGAGATCTGTACTGCTTACCTTTCATACATTGTCCTTGCCTGGTTTTAAGGTTCTAGGTTAAGCCAGCTCACAACTGAATGTTTTCTCTATTTTCAATATTCTGCAAGCGTCTATGATACCAATCTCTGGGATTTCATAAGGCTTGCTTTATAAAGAAGTGCATGCTCAATTTTTATGTGTGCTTCCTGCATGCTTGAGAAGACTATGGGTTCTTTAATTGCTCCGTGCAGGGGTCTGTATAGGTCTATTAAATTAAACTTACTGATTGTTCTGTTCAAATATTCAATTTCTTCACTAATATGTGCTGTTGCGTTTAAGGTGATTCTTGGCATGACCATGATCATGAATTTGGCAACTTCTCTTTAAAGTTTTATCAGTATTAGCTTTATATATTTTGATTTACTAGATGTATTCAACTCTAGAATTTTTTTTAAAGTTTATTTATTTATTTTGAGAGAGAGAGAGAGCGCACACACAAGTGGGAGAGGGGCAGAGAGAGAGGGAGACAGAGAATCCAATTCATAAATCATGACATCATGACCTGAACTGAAACCAAGAGTTGGACACTTAACTGACTGACCGACCCAGGTGCCTCTCACATTTAGAATTTTTATATCATTTGGTAAGTTGAAGGTTTTATCATTATACAGTTTATCTCTTACTCATACAAAGTCCATTGCAGATTAGGTCTCCTGCTTAGAGATAGAGATCACTACAGTATCGTAGCAACAACTTCTTAATATATGGCTCATTATTATTCTTGAAGAAGTAACAGAGAGAGTAAGAGAAGACTCACTGTTCTCAGCCTAGAAGGGATGTGCCATTTCTGCTCATATTTCATTGGCCAGAATGAGTCACATGGCCATTAAGGGTCAATAAGGGGACTGCCCATGTCATTTTTTTCTGTAACAAGCACAGGGAAAGCTCCATCTCTGAGCTTCTTTAATTGTGAAGGTATAGAAAGGGAAGAGGGAAAATTAAATATTGACTTTTAAAGTTTTCATCTGGAAATAGCACATATTATTTCACATTTTATTGGCCAAAGAAAGTCCCATGGCTCTGCCTAACTTTAAATAGGGTGGAAAATACATTCTTGATATACCCTGGGAAGCAGACAGTTCAAAATACTTAGTGAATATAGCTATTAATTAGCATATTAGTTAAGAAGTGATGTTTATATGGACTGAGGAAGTGGCAGAGATAGACATAAATAACTTTATTTTAATATATTTACATACACAAGCAACAGAATTTGCTCAGTGATTAGGTAATGGAATAAGTGACTCTTCTAGCATCCCAGCTGAATAGGTAACAGTGTCAATATTATGTGGAAGGATAGGGAGATTGGTTTTGTTCTCGTTGAGGCAGAGGAGAGAATCAACTTTATCTTTTTTAAAAACCTTGTTTTTAATTTTATTTAAATCCAAGTTAGTTAACATGTAGTATAATAATGATTTCCAGAGTAGAATTTAGTGATTTATCACTTACATGTAACACCCAGTGCTCATCCCAACAAGTGCCCTCCTTAATGTTCATCACTCATTTAGTCCATCCACCCACCCGAAACCCCTCCAGTTTTTTCTCTGTGGAACTAGAATGAATTATGCTAAGTGAAATAAGTCAGTAAGAGAAAGATAAATATCATGTGATTTCATTCATATGTGGAATTTAAGAAATAAAATAGATGAACATAGACAGGGCTTCAAAAATAAGATAAAAACAGAGGGGGAGGCAAATCATCAACTTTATCTTTAAAGTATAGTTAAAATAATGTGGTATATAACATTGTATCTTTCATTCTTTACTGTCATTGAGGCAAAGGAAAATTAGGTTCATCTTTAATTATAGAAAGTAAAGCCAAAATAATAGGTTGTATAACTCTATGCATGCTTTTAGTTCATTGCCTCTGCCTTTCGAGTTTGGATACCTGAAGCTCTCTAAGAAGCTATAAATAAGAGGGGGAAAAAAAGCAACAACCTAGTTCCTTAAGTAGACACATGAGAAAGAAGATGTTTTAAAAAGGAAAATTTCCCCTGTTGTGCCCAAGGCCACACCAGTGTCTCTTGGTTGCACTCCTAGTTCCAAGTCCACTTTTTATATGACTCTTTTAAAAGGCTCTTGTCAGTTTAGATTTCTTGGCTGTCAGGTGCAATGCGATGTGTTTCATCTGGCTGTGTCAAGCACATCACTCTCTTCCTGTTCACAATGAAAAGATTTCAACTGGAAAGTCCTGCTTTGGGGAAGACTTCAAGCCAACTAAAAGCCAAACTTACCTTTTAAAAAGAGTCAGATTCAGTTTGACATGAAGTGTGGCATTCTGGACCATTCATATTGCAATTAACTTTGACAGTCTTCAATCGATTACACCTTCCATTGTGATTATAGAGACTATATTGCATATTAAAACTTTCAGGATGTTAGCTCTCCAAAATTTAGGTCTCCTTTATCTCTAACTGCAGAAGTATATAATTTGACATTTGTCTTAAAAAAAGAATTTGTTCTTCACACAGAAAATCATAGATGTCTCCATAATGCTTAGAAACAAACTTTTAGTAAATTTTCACAAGTATTCATCTTTTCGGCTAAAACCTTACTTTTTAGCCTATTTTCTTCCAAACTACCACACAGACAGACACATACCCACAGACAAACCTTCTGAATTTCAATTTAATGAGGCTTAAAAAAACAAATAGGTTCAGGGCTCCAATTGCATATTTCTATCTTCCTTTTAGCAATTCCCTCCTCAGGGGCACTCTAATCAAGCTACTCATTGTAACATTGCAACATGGAAGCATACTACCCAGAAGAGAAACATCTCTTCCAGTAGTTCGTATAGAAAGATATGAAGCTCACATAAGCCACATTTCCAGAAAACATCTTCCTTAGTCTATTTTACCAAACTGGGCTGTTTATATACGAACCACTCTCTGGGATTGGAGTATGAGTGTTTGGCTTTATCCAATTAAAATCACTGTCAAGAATATAGAGTAGGGGCAATTGAGGTCAATCTGTATCAAATATTAATAAAGAAAAAGAGGTAGACATATTTGAAGAAATTATGGTCAAAAGCTTCCCAAAATTAATGAAAAACATTAATGTACACATCTAAGAAGCTCAACAAATTCCAAGTAAAATGAACTCAGAGAGATCCACACGCATCATAATCAAATTGCTATAAACCAATGACAAAGAATAAAGTCTTGAAAATATCAAGAGAGAAGGAACTCATCATATACAGCGATTCGAATAAAATTAACAGCTGATTTCTCATTAAAATCATAGTAGCCTGAAGGTAGTTGTCTTAGTTCAGGCTGCTATAACAGAATACCATAGCCTGGTTGGCTTACAAACAACAGAAGTTTCTTTCTCACAGTTCTGAAGGCTGGAAAGTCCAAGATGAAGGTGATGACAGATTTGGTGTCTGGTGAGAGACTTCTTCCTGGTTCATAGATAGCCATCTTCTCACTATGTCCTCATAGGGTGAAAAGAGGGAGAGAGCTCTCTTAGGTCTTGTTTATAAGGGCACTCAGCACATTCATGGCCTAATTGATTTCAGACAATTTAGATATTAGAAAATTTATACAAATTATCCCCATTTAATGGGGAAAGAGGTTTTATAACAAATGGCACTGGGACAATTAGATATCCATGCTCAAAATAATGAATCTGTACCCTTACCTCACATCATATGCAAAAGTGAACTCAAAGTGGATGAAAGGCTAAATATAAGCTCTAAATCTATAAAACTCTTAGAAGGAAACATACACATAAATTTGGGGGACTTTGGATTAGGCAATGGTTTCTTAAACATGATACCAAAACCACAAGAATATATATATATATTTTTAATGTTTACTTTTGAGAGAGAGAGACAGAGTACGAGTGGGGGAGGGGCAGAAAGAGAGGGAGACACAGAATCTGAAGCAGGCTCCAGGCTCTGAGCTGTCAGCACAGATCCCGACATGGAGCTCAAACCCACGAACCATGAGATCATCACCTGAACTGAAGTCCGGCACTTAACCGACTGAACCACCCAGGCAACCCAACCACAAGGATATTAAAAAACAACCCATGGATGGGAGAAAATGTTTTCAAATCATATATCTGGGAAGGGCCAAGAATCCCAAATATATAGAGTATTCTTACAGCATAACAATAAAAAGACAAATAACCTGATTTAAATTGGAAAAAGGATTTAAACAGACATTTCTCCAAAAAAGGTATGTAATGGCTGATAAGCACATGAATTGATGCTATGAAGAAGGAGAAGAAGAAGAAGAAGAAGGAGAAAGGGAAAAAAATAACAAGTGTTGGTAATGTTGGTGAGAATGTAGAGAAAGTAAAAATCTCAGTCATCGCTGATGGAAATGCAAAATGGGCAGCAATGTGGAAAACAACGTGGGGGTTCCTCACTAAGTTAAATACAGAATTACCATATGACCCAGCAGTATTACTCCTAGATATATACCAAAGATAACTGAAAACATGTGCCACACAGAAACTTGTTAATAGCAGCACTATTCACAGTAGCCCCAAAGTGAAAACAATTTAGATGTCCATCAGCTGTTGTACCAAAATGTGGTACATCTGTACCACGGAATATTTTTCAGCCATAAAAAGGAAAGAAAGTACTGATGCATACTACAGCATGGATGAACCTTGATAACATTATCTAAATGAAAGAAGCCAGACACAAAAAAAATCATACATTGCATGATTCAGTTTACATGAAATATCCAGAATAGACAAATCCACAGACATAGACAGTAGATTAGTGGTTGTCAGGGGATGAGGTGAAGGATGAATTGGGAGGTTTAGTGTTTCTTTTGGGGGTGTTGGATGGTGTCTAAAATGAGCTAGTCGAGGTGGTTTCACAACATTGTGAATATTCTAGAAATCACTGAGTTGGATACCTTAAGATGGTAAACAAACAAACAAACAAACAACCTCTTCTCATGATTACCATCCTGCATCCCCTGAAATGCAATTTTCACAGTCTCATCGTTGGGAAATATCCCTGTCCAGAAGGATCCCATTGCAATGAAAGATGCCCCCGCATATGCTGGCCCATTAAGTCCCAGCATTGTAAATATAATTAATCAACTGCCCAGAGAAAGGCACCTGTATGACAGCAGCTGTGAGGATAGAGAAATGACAGCGCGGTCAGCTCCCAGACACATAATCTTTTAACCTCTGTACGAGGAAAGCATCGCGTAAATGCAGGAACAGAGGCAAAGTCAAAATACCACCACGAGAAGGCTTTTTTGTAGAAGCAGCATTTTAAGGGAACCTTGAAGTTTAAGTGAAATGTAGTTATGAAGTAAGGAAAGAAGGACGTTAAAAGAGAAGGCAGCAGCATGAACCAACACAGAGGAAGGAAATGGTGTGACTGAGGATAGGTTACAAAGAACACGCCGTATCCTGAGATGAAGCAGGGTAGGTGCAGCTTCTCAGAAGGGATTGGGAATTTGTAAGAACATAAAAAGACTCAACCCATAAATTTAGAATAAGTTCCTTATGACTATTGCTGTTGTTGTTATTTTAGGCAAAGAATGCAAAATACTTGTACAGTGGCTTTACTACCCTCGCAGAATGCCACCCTTGTCCCCAGGGTGCAGTGGGGATGACAATCAGCCGCCAATGACTCTGTACAAGAAGAGTAGGAATTTTTCAGATCTGAAAATATTAAATTTTTGCTGTATCCCAGTACATTTATAATTTGGATTCTCATCAGTTTTCAGGAAAAATGTATTCAATCATTTTATGCTTTCAATAGAAAAAATTACAGACAGCTGGGCTTTCTTACCCTATGCTCTACTTAACATTGACAAGATCATATTCTATTTTAGGGAAAAAGCAATTTCAATGCCTGGCATCCTTTGTTTCCTTTCTCCACTCCCCAGCTGTCCAACTTCCCAGAAAATTATTTACCTTCAAAATCAGGATGAAGCCAAATAACTGAATACCTTGAAAGTTACCCTAAGAAGTTAAATTCCTTACATAACAACATTTAAGAAGGTTGAAGAGGAAGGAAGTGATATGATTCTACATGTGGATCTGGGCATATTGACTTTTTAAAAAATTTGTTTAATGTTAATTTTTTTTTTGAGAAAGAGAGAGCAGGAGAGGGGCAGAGAGAGCAGGAGAAGGCCAGAGAATCGCAAGTAGGCTCCTCTCTGCCAGTGCAGAGCCCAATACAGGGCTTGAACTCATGAACTGTGAGATCATGACCTGAGCTGATATCAGCAGTCAGGACGCTTAACCAACTGTGCCACCCAGGTGACTCTGGGTATACTGACTTTTAAAACAGCTTTATCAAATGCATGTTTCAGATGGAGTCCAAAACCACATGATATTACAGACTTTGCCATGGTTTTGATCCTTATAATGAAATCATTGTCAGTAAGTACTTTGCGACTTTGATTGTCACTATCATCAACTGCTTGGATTCAGGGACATTGGAAATGTAGGTATACCTAAAGCAAGTTCATCAGCTGAAAGGCATTTTAAGTCTTTTTCAATGCAAAAATATTGCCTCACTATTTTTATATCTGCTCATCATAAAAATCAAATTTTGTTAGATCAGGTACTTTAGATCACATTATTAGAAGATCATGTTACAACACAAACTGGTCGTTTTGGGATGGAGGAAGTAAATTACATTGTAATTCAATGAAGGCTGACAGGTTTTAGATCAAAGAGTGGTTCCTGGCAATATTTGTAATTAAGAAATATCTATAAACATGAGGCTTGCAATACTTAATTTGATTCAGCATGGACCACGTTTTCCTGGTGCATATAGAAATGTGTCATTTACTTTTAAATGAATAAATATGACTTTAGTAACTTGGTTCTTGCATTAAAGATAACATGCTGCTAATTCTTTTAAAAATTACTTGTATTTCAGTAAGTTTGCTTGGTTAGATCTTGGTGTTCATGAGGGTCAGGCATCCAGTTAGTTTCCCTTTGCTTCATGCTTTCAGACACTATGCCTAAGCTTGGCTTGTCATTGCAAATAAGTATGACTAATCCCAAGGAGGAATGGGCTAAAACTTTATATCCTTTCATGCAAAGTCAACCCTTTGAAAAAGAAGAGAAAGCCAAGTCTACTATGGAAAACAATTTATGTCCTTAACCCAGATAAAGTTCTCCTATTGCCCTATCATGTTTTACGTGTTTGGTTTTCATGCTGTTTTGTAATGGGAATTTAACCAACAGGCCACTGTGAAATGTTGCTCTGGGAAAGGAGGGTTTTTTCTTCCTTATGTGTACTTTAATCAGAACAAATACTTTGGAGCTAGGTTAAAGAAAGTCATGCCCCAGTTCCCATTTTGTCCATCTGGGAAATATAGTATCAGCAATTTCCTGAGATGCTGGTATCCAGACCAATTTTTGCCCTCTTTTATAACACTAACAAATGCCAAAGGGACATGCACAGTGTCAGTAATCATCCAAAGTCATTCTTATTGGGCATCTAGTAGACAGTGATTTAGGCTAGTGAGAAGAAAGCAACTGTAAGGAATGTATTTGTAATCAATACAAATGTTTAATCAATAAAAATGTTTATTTTTTTAGACAACAGACTATGACCTCAGAAAGATAGTTTGTGATGCTCAGTTGAAGGATTAATTAACAAGGGGCAAAATGGCAGTTTTGGGTGGCTTTTGGCTTAACGTAGAGAAGGGACTACAGAAGTTGGGAGAACACAAAGCTGAAAAAAGTGAGGAAATCTGCAAAGAACATGGTGACAGGGCCCCGTAGTTTGTGTATCTCCCTAAAACTCTTCATAATAACAGTCAGAATCACCACGAGAAAATCCCCCAAATTAATGCACATTTACAGTTAACTAGGTGAAACAGTATCTTCCATGCATTCCAAAGTACAAGTGGAAGGGAAAACATCACCAGCAGACTCAAAATGGACATTGTGTTAGCATCCATGTGAGAAGAAGCAGGGGTACGTGAGGGGTCTCAGAACAGGAGAACTATTAGCCAACATGGTTGCACTAGAAAGCACATCAGGCAGGTTACTGAGGAGGAGCATAGATAGGTCCAATATTCTCATTGTGACATATGGGAAATAAAAGAAAAGAAGAAAATATTTATCCTGCATTACCAATGTTACTGGATTCCAAATTAATAGTTGAGGGAGAGCCTCTATGTATAGAATTATGCCAGTCAATAAATGAAAAATAAATGATACAGTAGAATATCACTGTTTTACAACACCCATCAAATTAATGGATCTAGGTCATGACATTCACAGCTACTAATATTAAAAAAAAGAAGGGCAACCAAACTACATATGCCTCCTAATAAAAGAACACAATACAACTTGTAGTGTTGCCAAAGAGACCTAGCCTGAGTCTAATCAGACATCTACATCATCTGCCAAGTTGCAGGAAATACAGAGGACAGAGGAATATTCAAAACTATAGGTCAAATGGACCTAGTTCTTCAAAAAATAAATTGTCAGGAAAATAAGGGATGGAAGGAAAAACTGTAGAGTATTAGTGACATAAGAGACACATCCACCAATCACCAAAAAAAAAAAAAAAAAAAGAAAGAAAGAGGAAAGAAAGAAAAGAAAAAAACCTCAAAAACCTAAAAATGGGTGAGATGAAATATAGTTTTGGAGGATGCACACTTGAGAATGCACCATCAGGGACTTAAATTAAGAACTTACTGAATTCATGCAACTTGCAAGGCTTTGTTCTAGTCGCTTGAATATTTAGGTGATAAAACTATAAAGAAATGCAAATATGTGATTTTTTTAAAGAAAGTGGCTACTTTTGTGTAGAGGGAAGTGATAGTGATGGGTGAGGCATATAGAGGGCTTCTGAGGTTCTGGGCATAATTCTGCTTCTCAACTTGAGTGGGAGTAGTAGGGTGTTGATCTTATTAGACTCATTGAACTGTATATTTGTTTATATATGTTTTTGTACCTGTGCTTACACTTCAGAAGTTAAAAAAACAAAAAGAAAGAAAGTTTGGAAAAGTAAATCTATGGTCAGATCAAGAAATAAAGAAGGAAACTGTCATTTTTATTTCCTTGACCTTTTCTATCCCAGCTGACATGGTCACCTTGCATGCAGGTGCCCAGAACTGAGCTCTCATTTCCAGATTGATTACCTGCTTTAGTTTTCCTCTTCTAACTCTAGAGATCAGAACAGAGACTAGCACAGAGTAGGTGCTCAATAAATATCTATTGAATGAATTAGTAACTAGGTTCGAAGTTTTTGACATCTCATAACATTTTTATATATATATATTTTTTCAACATTTATTTATTTTTGGGACAGAGAGAGACAGAGCATGAACGGGGGAGGGCAGAGAGAGAGGGAGACACAGAATCGGAAACAGGCTCCAGGCTCTGAGCCATCCGCCCAGAGCCTGATGCGGGGCTCGAACTCACGGACCGCGAGATCGTGACCTGGCTGAAGTCGGACGCCCAACCGACTGCGCCACCCAGGCGCCCCTCATAACATTTTTAAATCTAAAAAAAGAATGCTCTTTTAATGCTAGCTAAAAAAATAAATAAATAAACTGTTCTTTGCAAGATTTAAGAGAAGCTGGCCTTGTAATCTGAGCTCTTTATCATAATAAGATAGCCATTAAGATGTTTTCATGAATGTACAAGTGAAAAAAAAGGCTAAATCATCGCTTTTGTAAAAGTTAGGTATACCAAAGGAATCGTGGTACAAGATGTCCCTGATTCAAAGCTAAAGAAATTACAGTTGAAATCCTGGCAAATGACAGGGTCATAAAACAACATTAAGCCAATGATCTATGGTGTATAATTATCTAATTAAAAATTTATAAATGCCTTATTTATTTTCAATTTTATTCACTGTCAAATCATTTTTTGTTACCAATTTCCAATATCATATCATATAAAAAACTTTTACATAGATATGAGCTTCCTTATTCAGGTGGCATTAGGATTATAGCCACAATTCCCAGGCTATTAAAAGTATATAAAAACAAAGGGCAACATACCATTGGTAAACATTAAGTTTTTCCCTTTATATTTCCACACTGAAGCCTGCATCTAGAGCAAAATGGTAAAGAATTTTCAGTGGAAGTACATACACTTTTAATAGCCTTGATCATATTCAAAATTTTGATTCCCCACCTCCTAGAAATAATAGAACAAGAGCATAAATGGAAAGTAAATGAAAAAAAAATCGAAGCAAATGTCAGAAGCATCTTTCCATAAAAGATTAGAAACACACACACACACACACACAAAGGAAAGAAAGAAAAAAAAACTGTACAAGCAAGGTTGTTAAAATCACAAGAGCTATTAAAAACACAATTATACTAGTTGGCATCTGGAGGGGCTTGGGGGATCTAAGCACTAAAAAATAAGCCTCTACAGGTGGGCTGATCCTCACATATTAAGCCTTTCCTTGTTCTCCCAAAGGTTCATTTGTATTTAGATATTGGTTACTATGTGTCAGCCCACTGATTAGGTAAATTTTGCTTTCTCCAGTGAAAAGTACATGGCAAAGGAAAATAATTAAAGCTTACATAAAAGCCTTAAAATGGCTTTGATTACTTGTAGTTGCTAAAAGGGTAGGAAGGGGTGAGGCCAAGACTGTGACTTCTTTGAGTAGTTGCTAGCCTTTGATTTTTCATCCTAAGAGAACATTCTCTTGGAATTTGTCTCCCCTGGAAGTGTCATAAAAATGAGAGGCCCCCAGAATGACAGAACTAGAAAGAACCATTTAAGTACCTCCTGGCTGGATCCACTTAGTAGGTTTCAGCTCTTTGTGCAAGGTTATGCAACTTCTGAGGTAGAAAGACCCTCTCAGTCTCCCCAGGTACCCAACTGTTCCAAATCTATTAGAGTCCCAATTTTTCTGATGCCTCTTAGGCATAATTCCAGTAGCAATATGATCTGTTTTCAAATGTGTCCTCCATGACTAGACTGTAACTTCTGATTGAAGGCATTTAGAGATGCTAGTTTAGTAACTACTAGCAATATTGCATTAGGTGTCACTCTCTAATGATTTCTTCCTGGATTCTGTGTTTATTTACAAAATAAATATTATCAGAATTCTATTTCAAAAATCATTAATGTGCTTTCTTTACTGCATTTCTCTTCGAGCTTAACCTAAGCATCTATCTTTCTGGGGCTTCATTAGGGTTTTCTAGGAATACCTAGAGTAAGAAAGGAAACAATATTTCACTTTTGGCATTCAAATTAGGATTTTCTAGTGAGACAATGGCCCTGCAAACAAAGACATTTTCTTGAGAGAAGAGTGTCCAGCCTCTTCTATTATATTCAATACATGAAAGGTTAAAGCTGGAGGACTCCGTTCACAGAGTCTCCCAGTAATGAAGTGGTGGGTTGGGAGTATGAGGTCCCCAGACCTGCTGATCAAAGGCAGGAGGAGGCTAAGGCATAGGTGAAAGGAGAAGAAGATAAAACGGACTGTTTATCCCTGGCCCTAAGGCACAGCATAGTGAGAGGTTAAAGAGGCAGGTGTGAGAGAGATACGCACTTATCACACACACCTGGCTTTGGTTTGGACAGGGAGAAGTAACAAATAACAGAGGAAAGGAGGAGTTTTGACCCTGCTCCCCTTTTAGAGCCTTGATAGGAGGCTGTCCTCATCAACCAGAGGTTCAGGTTGAAGTTTAACATACAGTAAATTCTATCTCTGTCTTTTCCACCCATTTACTGGCTAAGCCTCGGGTCAGGCGCAAACCCTGACAACTGATTATACTCTGATCCGATAGCTCGAGGCAAGTATTATAAGATCTCTGAGTTTCAACTTCTAGATTGGTGAAAAATCCTTTCTAATATCTCCTGCAGATTTAAAATCTTATGATAGGTTTACTTTTTTAAAAAAATTCTGTGGCCACAGTTTGCTATTCAAAAAGATGTTTCTGCTTAGCCTATATATTTCTTTTCTCTTGTATCCCCCTATTACTTGTACTTAATCTTTTAACAAACAGTGGGAGTTAGTTGGATATATTGAACTATAGTTTCATTTTGTAAGAAAAAGGATTTATGAAAGTTACAGAATCACAATTTATAGTAATAAAGCAAACATTTCTTTAAGAATCTTATAAAGTACAACAGTAGAGATGAGTCAACAAATCACACAGATTGCAAGGAAAATAAAGTAAGATCTGAGCAAAAACCGTCTAGATTAACAAAGTTATAAATGTGAATGTCTAAACATATTTATGAATTACTGTCAGAAATGGTTGTCCTCTATGAACCACATAATCTATCCATTTGGGGGGTAATTTCTCTTACAGGAGCTTTATGACCATAGGAGGGAAAAGTTGGGTTCCTTTTCTTAATATTACTCTCTACATGTTCATGCAAACAAGGGAAATAGGAAAATAAAATGCTATAAGATATCGGGTTACTTCTCCCCAGTCTAATACAATATCTTAGCGAAAGAAGCAATTGCCTTTTTTTCTTAAATTTCTGCATGATTGGATTGTCATGAGTCTACCTCATAATCTACTCAAAATAAAGATATATTTCAACAAAATCTAAAGGGTTTCTACATAAATATCTCATTTTCATTTAATGTTATTTAAACACTTGACTTATCTTATTATCATCACAGCCACAAATGACTTTCCTGATGGCCACTCAAATGAATTTGAAGAACAACTTTGACCTTGCCTCTACTATGAAGGAATAACTCTCATTCTAATTACTTCATTTGTCCTTCTCTTGGTCCTTGGACTGTCAAGGAGGAAAAAAAAAAGATATAACATTCCTGGGGCTACGGTTATCTGACTCATACTTACTTAAAATAGCACTGTTATCCACCACTTGTCCTGGTCACAGCAAACATTGATAGAGATATACTTAATGGAAGGAATTGCAAGCTAATTAAGATAAATGTGTAGACAAAGTAAATGAAAAATATATGGAGAAGATAAAGTGAGATTTAAGAAAGGAAAATCAAGGTCACAATCTATGGTTGGTTATCACTGAACTTACTTATACCAACATGATGAAGAAAGGGGGAAAACATCAGGTAATTGAAGTGATACAGATTTTATGGGGAAAATCACCTCACAAGAACAATTTTTGGATGACCACCAACAAAGGCAGGACATATGGTAGAAAACCTTCAGAAATTAGAAACTTAAAGAGAAAAAAATTAAGTCAAGAGAAGTCATTCATACAAGTAGAGCAAAATAGCTAATTCAATTATTTGAATGATTAAGAACAATTACAGACAAAAATACTTGCTGTTGAGAAAAAGAAAAAGATTTTCCGAGTATTATCCAGGTTGACTGATTACATTAATCTAATTCATTGGATTGATTAATCACTTAGCTTTGTTCTTATCAGCACAGCCTTGGTGTCCTAAAGCCTTAAGCCCATGGGGTATATAGTTAGTCTCATTCTCTTCAAACTGAATCTTTGAACCGATTAATCACAGAATGTTTACTTATTGTGCTTCAAGTAGATGTGCCTCAAAAATAATATCATTAGTAGTTAAAATGTATTTTTCACATAAAGCTGTATGTCGAAGCTCAACAAGATTATTTATTTTTTAAAAACAGTTTAGCTCAGTAAACAGTATCTATTAAATGTCAACTAACTATACACTAGCTCTTTATTCATTTCAGCAATGACCTTTTTAACCAGATATTCCTGCAAACCCACCTTCAAGTTCTCCAGCCTTTCTAGATCATCCTTCTTTGATACCCACATTGCCTCTGGTTTGGTCAGAGGAAGCCAAGTCTTTGCCTCTTTCTGTTTTTGAGAAATCCCGATGAATGCATTTGTGTTTTACGCATCTTGATGGTCACTTATTCCTCCTCTGCCTTCATAGACTGCCAAGCCAATTTCAGATACTGCCTGTCTCCCAGACTGTGTCATCCTAAAGGACAACATCAAAGCCTGTCTTAGTTTTCCAAAGACATTATCACACTTCACTCTCACTTTTAGCAAAAACTCACCAAAATCTTGGAGATGATGGAAAGATAAAGAAATACAAAAGTGGATTAAGAAAACCAACCAACAAACAAAGGATATTACTAGTCATGTACCTCTACAGGTTCTACTGGGTGGCTATGTTCTCAGCACCAAGCCTACTATAATTTCAAGAAACCAGTTCACCAACCACAGAGGAGTGGACTCCCTCTCTCTGGCTACCTTGCCTGAAGTCTAGACTCTCACCCTTTATGAAGTTCTTGGTGAGGAAACAAAAGCTTTCTTCCATTGTTTTATGTTATTTCATTGTGTTTATTTCCCTGAATGTAAACCATAACAAAGCTGCAACTTAATCTAAAAGAAAGCAAACTTTTCATTATTATGCATATTTTCATTAATATTTGGCTTTTTCCTTACCTCTAAATATTCCCTTACAGACTGAAATATCGACTTTTACTTTAGTGGGGTGGGGGGAGCCCTATAAAAGCTGTTCCTTTCTCTCCCAAAGTTAAAGTGCAATCTGCTTTCAAAATTGAATCCAAAATGTGATAGTCTAGAGAATATGGGGAAAAAATTGACAGCTTTGAAACTGCTGTTTTTCCTTTACAACTAACCATTTAGGCTTCAATAAATACTTGGATCTCATCCCAGCTAGAATACTCTTACTACATTAGAAATTATTTACTAGCTAGTTAGTATCCAGTTATTCCTAAAATTAATAGTTGTGTGAAGGAAATCAGCAGAGAATATCTAAACCGATTTGCATATGGAGTTCAGTAATATGTCTGAGTTATGGATGAGTTGACAGTGTCCTCTCTTAGCCCCATATGTTAGAAACAAAAAACACAGGATGCATAAACTGACTTCAGTTGAATATGGCTGGTATGGAGCTATTAGTCAGCTCACTTATTATCTAACTGAATTTCACCTTTAAAGCTCCATGTGGGAATTGTTCAGAGCACCTTAATTATCTTAAAGAATAGAAAAAAAAAACTCTAAACACTTAAAACATTGAATTGTTCATTTAATATCCTTTCTCCTAAAAGAGAAAAAGAAATCATTCACAACTTCCCATGTAGGACAGAGAATTCTTAAAACCCTTAGATACTTTTGGAAAAGAGCCAAATATTTTGTCTCGTTTTCTAGAAATACACCCATCCCACACAATATTACATTTTCTAACTTACTTGAAAATGAAGTATGGATTATTCAGTGGGAAAATGCAGAATCTAATTGGGTTATAATCCAAAATTTGAAAATAACTTTTGGTTTGAAATTCTACAATTAGCATAGAATATGATGGCCAAGCCATCAAAACTGAATAAAATATCTATGATTTGTGAAAGCCCTGAATAGATCAAGTACAAAGCTATAGGACAGTATTTACAGAACACTTGCTTTCTGTAACATGACTGTTAGAAATTTATTAAGAACCAGATTGGGAGGTGCCTGGGTGGCTTAGTCGGTTGAGTGCCCAGCTTTGGTTCAGGTCATGATCTCACAGTATGTGAGTTCAAGCCCCACATCGGGTTCACTGCTGTCAGCTCAGAGCCTGCTTTGGGTCCTCTGCCCCCCTCTCTCTCTGCCCTTTCCCAATTGTGCTCTCTCTCTCTCTCTCAAAAACAAATAAACATTAAAAAAAAAAAAGAACCAGATTGGGAAAACAAAGAGACTAAAGATATTAATAACAAAAAGGACAACTGCACAAAGAACAACTTATTTTAATGGTGAAGAGCTAAAAATGTTTGTTTTCTAAATACTCATATGTACCTCCCAAATATCCACTTACTTGTTTTAACCAATTTCCTCAAACTAGTTTGTGTCTGTACAGAGTCCGGCTCAAGCTTTTCTTCTCCAGCAATCTGTTGTAGATTTCTGATGGATTTATAATTTTTCTCTCCACGGCTAGTCCTTTCATCAACTCATACCCAAATTTCCCTGGAAAATAATTATCCAACCTTGCCCAAACCTCATACATCTTTAATAGTTTATTATTCTATAGAAGACATGCTGGGGTTATAGCTAGCATGGTGACAGGGGGCAAGCTTCTGCCACAACTGTTTATTTTCTTCATGCATACATTTATTTATTCACTCAACAAAAGTTTAATGAATGAGAAAGATAGTATTGTTGGATTTATTTTCTGCACTCAGAAAATAAACATGAAAAGAACAAGACCATATCTGCTTGATAAGAGGCATCATTTACCAAGGGATTCTTACTGGTCTAAATTTTGAAATTTTTATGTGTTAATTGTACTGAAAATATTAACATTCTATTATTAAAGATGCTAATAATATAACTAGTTAATGGGACACATTAAATCATTTCTGTTTCTAGAAATTATGATTTTCTGATATTTTATTATAACTAAAATAGATTCCAACAAATAGGTAGACAGACATGACTACTAGGTACCTGTATTCCATTATGGCAGATGAAAACCTCAGTATCTAGCTGAGATAATCAAACTGTCCTATGCTGTGAAAACACTGTATTAACCTATTAATTGGAAGGTTTACATCTTCTGTGATCTTTAAGTTTTCTAATGAAAATTTTTTATTGGGTCAAAAATACATCCAGAATTCACTGGATATAGGGATGGAGTATTATATCCTGTATTCTGGATTGCATGGCACACGCTTAAAAGCTATTTAAAATAATAATGCAAAAACCTTCATTTGAGAGTCATATTTAATTCCAGTTAAAAGAATGAAATGTAAAATCGTTCAAAGGATGAAATCTACTTAGTACAAAATGTTCAGAATCACAAAGCAGCATCACCCACTGAGATCAGCCACTTTGTATTGAAAGGAAGACACCAAAGATTTGACCCTAAATAGCGCCATTTTGATAGGGTAGTCTTTTGAATGAGCTCAGTTTTCTAAATTGCACAATAGTGAAGAAAAAAGAAATGGGGAGCTAATTATAAAATGATAAAATATTAAATGTGTAAGGTTAAATGTATGAAAAAGGTTTCTCTGAGATCTGGATGGAATATTGGATATAAGTCACTTCACTATCAAGAACACTGTCATAGTCCAGAGCCAGCTAGTTACTCAGACTCAGGGGTAGTTAGGTTTCTGTAGAGTGGGTAAGAATCCATGAGCTCTTGAAATCGAAACTTCTCATCCCACATTGTTAACACTCTCATGTTAAAGGAGAGGAAAATCATAGCGTATGTATGAGTAGTACAAAGATTTGTGTGACCGTGGAATTTAATTGTGTGTTTAATTTTTTTATGATTTGCTTTAGGAACTGCACAACCAGGGATGTTTTATTTAAACTTTTAAAATGTTGAAATATAGACTCAGACGTACAAGAAGATGCAAAAATAGTGCTGAGAGGTCTTATGTACCCATCACCCAGATGCTCCAACAGTGACACCTCACGTAGCTATAGAACATTATCAACTCCAGGAAATTAATTAGAACAGTGTAATTAAACTACAGACCTTACTCAGGTATCACCATTTTTTGTACTCATTTTTTTGTACATCTGTGTAATTCATTCTATGACAATCTATCACATGTATAGATTCATATAACCACCCTTACTATAATGAAGATACAGAACTGTTCCAGCACTAGAGAGTACTTGCCTGCTATCCATCCTCCTCTTCCCTAACCCCTGGCAGCACTAATCTGGTTTCCATCTCTTTAATTTGCCATTTCATGAATGCTATCTAAATGGAATCATACAGTATGTTTACTTTTGAGGCTGGCTTTTTTCTGGCAGCATAATGCCCTTAAGAGTGAACCAATTTGTCTCATGCATCAATAGTTCATTTCTTTTTATTTCCAAATAGTATTATGCCATTATCTGGATGCACACAATTTGCTTAATCATTGACAGTGAAGGACATTTGGGTCATTTCCAGTTTTTGGCTATTTTAAATAAAGCTGTTATGAATATTCATGCACAGATTTTTGTATGAACATAAGTTTCCCTTTTCTAAGATAAATGCCCAGAAGTGCAAGTGCTGGGTTATATGGCAAGTATATGTTTAGCATATTGCCAGACAAATTTGCCAGACAAATTTTCTGAGTGGCTGTATCATTTACATTTCCACCACCAATGTATGAGAGATCTAGTTTTTTTTTTTCCACAACCTCACCAGCATTTGATATTATCAATATGTTTTTTTTTTAATTTTATCCATTTTAACAAATATGTAGTGCTGTTTCATGGTGGTTTATTTTGCATTTCCTAATGACTAATATTGTTGAACATCCTTTCCTGTTTTTATTTGCCATCTGTATATATTCTTTGATGATATGTCTGTTGAAATCTTTTGCTTCTTTTCTAATTGGATTGTTTGGTTTCTTACTGTTGAGTTTAGAGAATTCTTTATATATTCTGCATATGATTCATATATCTGAAATGCGATTTGCAAATCAGTGACTCGTCTTTTCATTTTCTTAACATGATTTTCCACAAAGCAAAACTATTTAATTTGTATGGAGTCCAATAATTGAGTTTTTTTTTAAGGATCATGCCTTTAAGAACTTGTCGCTTAACCTTAGACCATGAAGATTTTCTCTTTTATTTTTTAAAAAAAATTTTATAGTTTTAATATTTTACATTTGTATATATGATCCATTTTGAGTGAAATTTTTGTGTAAAGTGGGGGCTTTAGGTCAATGTTCATATCTTTTTTAAATTGATGCCTATGGTTAAGAAGACTCCTTTTTCATCCAGTTGTTTTTTCTCCTTCATCAGAAATCAGCTGGGCAAATTTATTTTCATATCTGTTTTTTAACCAGAGGAAAAGTAAAAAAGAGAAGAGAAGGTTCATGCTCATACCAGCTACATGGAGATAGGAAATATGGTCTTTATTTCAGGTGAGCACGTGTCCAGCTAAAAACTGGGGTGTCTATTACTATATAAGAGGAAGATAATGAATATTCAGGGACATTTAGAAGTCTACCAAAACAGTTGTCATTTGAAAACAAAAACAAAACATGAATCAGCAGTTGGGCAGATTTTCCCTCCCATCAGAGTCTGGCAGGGAATGACATAGTTGACCTCTTTGGGTCTGAAGGTCCCCAGGCGCTTTCTGCCGTGCCTCACTAAGAAAGCTTTGGTATTTAATACAATCCTTTGCCTTCCTCTCTTCTTAATTATATGCAGACTGTAGTATTCCACTCTTGATTTCTTTTAGATGATTGTTTTATTTGTGGTTCGTGATCTTTCTACTTCTGACTCAATTCTAGTCAAGTTTAGATGGCCAATAACTTGTCCCCAAAGTTCAATATTTTCAGATCTTGAGATTTTCTTGATTCAGATAAAACATAGTAAAACTATGCAAATGGAAGAGCCATATCTCCTGTCTTCGAACACTGAAAGTTACAAGGGAGAAACGAGTGACACAGTTGGCGAGTGAAGCTCGATTCAGTCTCAGGGAAAGTACACTTTTCTACTATGAAATCTCAGGCCCAAGCTGTGAAGGCTGAGCAAGGACATGCCCTTTCTCATCTTCACTGGTAGTGCTGGTGTACTGCTTGATATTAATATGGTGCCTAAGTGATCCCTGACATTGTTCACCCGGATGAGGAACAACTGAACGTTATTAGAAATTCTTCCCTGTTTAATCACATGTTGAGTTCTTTCTGGTTCCAAGAGAGAATTAGGCTGGTCGGCATCCAGTTGATTTGGCACCGAGGTGCAGCTGGAATGGGAGCTTGGCTAGAACAAGGAATGAACGTTGTCAAAAGATGAACCTGATTGCCTAGGACCCATGGTGTGAAAAATTGACAGTCCTGTTACTTTATTATTTTTTTCCCTTTGAAAGGTGTTAAATTTTGTAAATGTGCACTAGGCTTTCACACGAGTGATAGACGGGTAGACTGATAACTTAGCATTCTCAAGGTGCCCTGGAAAGATGACTGTAGCTCTATTTTTAGTATTGCAATATGAATATTTATGGTCCCAAATCCTTTTGAAATTGCAGAAGACTGAGAAGTTAGATCAACCAACAATAACTCTGTTAGCTTTTATGCTAGTTTATATGAATATGTCAAAAAAATTCACAGAACTACCAGCATCAGGTATTAAATCTTATCATTAATGGCAGATGTATTAGACACATTTATCATTGAGCTTTGACATATTTCCAGAGAAGGTGTTTAACAATCAACTTTGACTTACATTTCCCTGTACTGGAAAGATGAGTATTAGGTAAAGGGAAGCATCACATCTTGGGTGATAAATGGTTAAGAGTGAGCGCTTTGAAGTCAGACATCTTGGCACTACTATTTTTTAAAAGGTGATAACTTAGGGCGCCTGGGTGGCTCAGTCGGTTGAGCGTCCGACTTCGGCTTAGGTCATGATCTCACTGTTCGTGGGTTGGAGCCCCACATCGGGCTCTGTGCTGACAGCTCAGAGCCTGGACCCTGCTTTGGATTCTGTGTCTCTGTCTCTCTGCCCCTCCCCTACTCGACTCTATCTCTCTCTCAAAAATACCTAAGCATTAAAAAAAATTGAAAAAACAAATAAAAGGTGATAACTTTAAGTGAATTACTTAATTGCAGCAGGATTCTCACACAAAAAGTGGTGACACCGAGGCCTTTCTTCCTAGGAAGGAACTTTATTCCTGCTGGCACTGCTCAGTTGGGTTCCTACCCAAAGAACTGAGCCCCAAATGCCACATGGCTTAGTTTTTTATATGATTTTTACTTCTCTGTCTCCCAAAGATGGTAACACACCAACATGTAGCCTGATTAAGTGGTCTCATGTTACAAGGTCATGAGGGATGTTGTCATGTACAGGTACACATATAGATAGCCAGGTTGCCTTGAGGTTTTTTTTCTTTACTTGGGGAGGGGACCCTACCACATAATCATCTGTGCCTTGGGTTTTTTTCACATGTAAATGAGGGTAATATTATTAAATACCAAATATGATAGTTATATTAAAGGAGACAGTCCATATAAATTGTTTGAACAAATAAAATATTTTATTCTTATCACATACTTCAATATTTTGTAAGTATTTATTCATTTATTTACTCATTCAACAAATCCTTAGGTTACCTAAGTAACTGCCATGTACTTATTGTTCTAGTTTAGAATTTATTAGTGAATAAAACAGAAGAAAATCTTTGCCCTTGGGAAGTTTTGTGGGTTCTTTTGTTTTTTTTTTTGTTTGTTTATTTGTTTGTTTTATGCTTGGAGTTCCACTGAGTATCCAAAATTTTGCTTAATCGATTTCATTGATTTATTTTAAAATGGCTCATTTTTATTGCATCTGAAAATTTTGAACTTCAACTTCCACATCATCATTAATTCTAATCATGGTGTTGTCTCATCAGAGATTATCCAGAGAAGTTGGTCTCAGTTCCAGTACTGATTTGATTTCATCAAACACCCCTCTTACAAAAGAGGGCCTGCGGAAGGGTGCTTGTCTTTGGACAGACACAGATGTAATACCGACTTTTAGTCCATAGGCTATGGCTCTACAGTTAACTGTTTTCTCCATTCAGCATGTTTTTAAAGAGAAGGGGACAGATTGTCACTAGCCACATTCTGTGTTGTCACTTATGCTGGCGGAGAGTAAATCAACTTGCGTTTTTTCTTAAAGAAAATAAGAGAAATAATTACTTAAGGAAGAATAAGATTAAAAGCCCTCAAATGTACAGTGTTAACTACATAGAACAGTTTTTCTTTGAAACCTAGTTTTAAAGAAAACCATGTTTCATTTTTGGTAGAAACGATCCTTTTTTTAGAACTATTTAGTTGTACTGGCAAAATTTGGCAACTGTATAGGACTTTGATTTTTTTTTTTACATTTTTTAAATGTTTATTTTTTTTAAGAGAGAGACAGACAGACAGAGCATGAGTGGGGGAGGGTCAGAGAGAGAGGGAGACACAGAATCCGAAGCTGTCAGCACAGAGCCCAACATGGGACTTGAACTCACAAAAGGTGAGATCATGACCTGAGCCGAAGTCAAAGGCTTAACCTACTGAGCTACCCAGGCACCCCAGGATGATTTGATTTCTATAGTACCGTCTTAGTTTCCCTTTATATATATATACACATATATGTGTATATATACATATACATATACATATACATATACATATACATATACATATACACATATATACACACACACACACACACACACATATTTATTTTATATTATATACATTTATATTATATATATTTTTATATTATAAAAATAAAATATATACTTATTTTATATAAAATATATATTATATATTTTTATATATTTTTTATATTTTAAAATATAGATATTTAAAAAATATGTTTAAATATATGTATTTAAAATATATATTTTAAAAATATATTATATATTTTTATATTATAATATATATTATATATATATCATTTTTATCACCATAGTTTTCATGTATTACTATAAGATTCAGCACACCTTAAATCACTGTTTCTTACCATAAAGATTTTTCAATGGCCCATTCAAATGCTCAAAATCATTGCCAGGAAATTCCTCTCTCTCTATTGTTCTTGAACTGCATGCATATTTTGAAATGGGGTGAAAAATGCAGAAACTACTTTTAAGGTCTTATTATAATGTCTCAGTTTCTCCAGATAGAATAAAATCATTCAAAGATGCTCCTCACTTTTGTTTGTTCTCCTGACACATCTATTCTCACTACATTTTTTCCTTCTTTCTCTTTTTCCCTTGCCTCCCTGCTGCCCACACTATAGATACAGTAAGAAATGAAGAGCTGCCACACTTAATGTAGGCAGAATCAGGAGAAAGCCTCATTTTCCTTTTATCTCAGGCCCAGAAAGCAGACATATATGTGACCATCAATCAATTTTAATATTGTTTCATAAAGTACTCAACTACTTAGCTTTTTGATCTTAGTGATATGCTAGCCAACACATAAACTACCTCCTACAATCATTCATTCAGAATTTGCACAGCCATTTCTCCACAGATAGCTAGAAGAATCGTGTCTGTTCCCAAAAGCAATGTAATGTTTTGCCTTTCACTAGCTAAGGAAAGCAGAATATACTGAATTCACAATAATCCAATTCATGAATTCAGGTATTTTTGATCCAAAACTTTTATTTTTCTGCCTGCCCCATCTAGATTGGCTGAATCCATAGCTGAGAGATCGCTAGGAAATTGGGCAGCCCTCTGTTTTGACAGAGTCAATATTGACAGTGTTGGCATCGCTGAGTTCCAAGATGTTTTATCTTGGCAGGGGACAGAAAAGTTGGGGGATCAGTGGAGTCTGTAATTTATTGCTCATTCAGATTGCCAAAATATTTTCACTGAAGTCAGATCATTTAGTCTTAAGACAATCATACCAATCTCCCTCCATATTGTCCTCTGTCATAGATCAACAGGGAGTAAGCTGACGTATGTGGTTGACGTCATCAGATCAGATTTTGTAGGTTATGAGCTGCCTTCAGCATTTTGAGCTGCTTCTTTAATTTAGAAAGCAACTTAGAAGGAAAGATGGTCAGGCAACCCACTGCTACATTTTAACAGCAAGATGATTTTGCATAGCAATATTCTCCTTTAGGTTTGAAAATATTGTTATTGTTCTGATGTGAGTGGTAGCCAAAGAAGGGTTTTAACCAAAATATTTGAGTAATTTTGATCATCTTTTTGGCCTGGTCTCCTACTGCTGCTGCTCAGTTCAACCCAAGCCCAAGACACAGGTGTCTTATTTAGTGAATTCATCATAGTTAAGTAGCTAAATCTCAAATTTGTTAGCATCTATCGTACAGTTCTTCTTCATGAACTTTTAAGTACTTCCTGTTATAATGAGCCTCCAGTTAGGATTTCATGATAAATATATTTTAAATGTATCAAATGTATGCAAATGTGTTTGAATTTTATCATTTGAAAAAGTAAAGCAAAAATAGACTTTAACAAATCTTTTTCCTTTTAGAAAACAAAGGCACTTACCTTTGACAAATACTATTAAGTGATACTAATATGAAGAGAAATATATAGTCCATTTTAGGTGAATTTAGTTTGACCTTGCTATTTTGTGCAGTGTTTTTGTTTGTTTGCTTGTTTGTTTGTTCATTTGTTTCTGTTTTTGGTCATTTGCCATTTTCAGGAAACAGTTCATTTTCTTCAGCGAAGAGATTCTGAGAAGCAGTCATTCCAAACAATCTCCAGAACACAATTTCAAGCTACTGGTCCAAAGTATTTGGCACTTTAGGCAATAATTTATAATCCTCCATTAGACCTTGCCATTTGAAATAATCACAGCTTTGTTATTTTATCTTGAAAATTGTGTTCTCAGGGGCTGCCATTCAAAGAAAAATATACCAAAATGTAGATAAAACCAATCATTCTGTCATTCCCTGTTGTGCATTTTAGTGGAGATGATGGTGACAGATGAAAATTCTTTGAAAGAAGGATTGCCTCTGTGATTCAGCTCAAACGTAACTTGTTTTGCATTGTCAGATAACAATGCTGACTGGGGCAATGGAAAAATAAACACGGACGGGGCAGTAGTGGAAAAGTCCATCACTCAGTTTCTACCAATAATAAATAAATGGAGAAAAATATATATTCATTACATGGTTGAAAGACCCGAAGCCCATAACATTTAGAAATGCAATTTCCAAACATCCTGTGAACATTTTCAGAAGCTGTAGCTGAATATCAATAGGATATTTGTTCATCCCCAAAGTCATGTTCGTATTCTTTTTTTCTTCCCCATGTTTCAGTCTGGCATACTTCCTTGAATGACGCAGCTGAACATAAACCTTGACCAAGTGTGGGCGGGGGCTGCTGTAAAGTTGACAAGCATATGGGAGAAGAGAAACTGGTGAAACAGTGTCTGTCATGGAGAGACCACCCACAATGAGGTTAGAGCATTTTTTGAACCTTCCTAATTAAAAGAAGTTTTATTGTTGGTCAGCTGACATTGTCATTAAGGCAGAGTTCCAAAATTTTGCAGCCATTTTAACAAGATGCACTGAAGTGTCCTGCGTTGATGAATGTCAGATTAAAAGTCATAAAATCACTAGAAATGCTGCTCTGTATTTTGAGGATTGTATTCTGAATCTAAATATAGATACTAACTGAATTGTTTGACTGATGACTGGACTGACCAGTTTATCGTCAGACCAACAATTGAAATGGAGAAGACAGCCTTTGTGAATTGGATCCAGTCTTCTCCAAAATCTGGCACTTGAGTGACACATGAAAGCCGAATATTGAATAGACAGTGGGTACCCTTTCAATTGTTATCTATAATGGATTTATTTTCTCTACCTACTGTTTCATTTTCCTCAAAGTGAAAACTGTCACCTGACTTTCAGGATATCCATTGAGTATGTAACTTTTCCGATCTTAATGTTTACAGTATCATTTCTACTCCTTCCCTGTTTTATTACATGGAGCAAAAGAAAAAAATGTAAGCTCCAGAGAAGTCTTTTTAATCGAGAAATTAGTCAAGATGCTGCTTTTCTGCTCTCTGGCTTTTGTTTATAAGTCCTCCCACCATGCTGGACAACGGAACTCCACCTCCCACCAGTATTGAAAGAATTCAATATTATGAGAGTATGACAAGTTCCACAGATCACCTGTCATGAGGATTTTTGTGGGAAATGCATATTTAGGAGTGGTCTTTGGCTTCCCATCTTGTTCTTGCCACAACTTATCTCAATGTGTCAATGGCAAAACAAGTGGAATTGAGAGTATTACAGAATTGTTGCGTGTTGTGTCCTTGAGGTATAAAATTAAAAGACCAATATGAAAGATTTCAGGTTGATATACAAGTAATCATGACCAGAAAATTTTTCAGTCTCTTTAGTGATAGCAAAATAAAAAGAATTTTGCTCTGCTTTTGGTTTGAAGAAATAGCAACTCGGTTCAGTAAGAAATGGACTCTAATCCCTAAATTTCTTTGGGTTAATGCCACATGTTGTGCACAGATTGCAAGGAAACTACAACTGTGTGTGTAACAGCAGAGGTTGAAGAAGGAAAGACCCTCAGATTGGAGAGGTTTGGAACCACTCACTGGAGGTTAAAGGGGTTGTAAAACAGTTACCTGACACAGAGCCAGACCTCAACCATGTCTTATCCCAGGTACACACACTGGAGACATTTAGTCAGAGAAGAATGGGATTAATTCCAATTCCGTTAACGTGAAATGTGATCATTTGACCTGGTCTTTTTGTATTTCTCTATTTACTCTCTTTCAAAAAGCAAAACGTAAAGAACATTATAGAAAATATGTTTAACCTAGTTGAAAGGACAGTATTTCACTATTTTATCACATTAGTTTATGTAACTAAACACTACTGCTTGCAATCATGGGCTGGGATCCTGGAAAGATCCTGAACAGCCGTCTGGGTTAGCCCTCTGGTCGTAACCAATCAAACACTCCTGTATTCATTTTGCAGTAAAATCTGCTGATGAAGAGAGGCCAGCCGGTACCTGGAGCTCTCTTGTGAGTAATTTTGTTGTCATTGATATTACTGTTGCTCTGAGTGTAACAAGACCACATTCTTAAAGTATAATTCAGATTTTTTTCCCAGATTTGATTACCTTGTGTCCCCGTTAGTACAATATGGAGGAGTCTTACTATGTTTGTGCCTGTCTTTACTCAATTTTTACACACAGATTTAGACCCTAACTTGTAGAAGTTATTGTATTTTGTTTATTACATTTAAAAACTGTAGCCAATTATTATTTTGTTAATGATCAAGGCCTTCTAATTCTTATCCGACATATTCCTGTTAAATTGTATTGTACTCTGTATGAATGGCAAGGAATGTAAATCTGACATCGAGAATACATGTGTATTTACAAGATATAGCTATAAGTTAATGAGATTGGGTGTGTGATTTGGGTGTTCAGTTTTATAATTTTATAACCACTCCTTATATGATTATGGATTTCATTTTTCCTAAAATAGTTAATATTTACAGGGAGTGCTGCCCTTCAATCTTTTCAGAAACAGAGTTGCTGATAAGCAAATTCAGAAACATAGCATGGCATAATGCTTTGCAATCATCTTATTCCAGGAGCGGATCACTTAAATTGGACTGGACTGGTAGAGCTCATAAAGGCCTTCAAGCCAAATAAGCAAAGGGAAAAAAAAAAGCTGCCAGGGAAGCTACTGGTATTTGCTAAATGATTTTCACTTACTAGTCTACTTATAAAATTGACTCCCTCACTCAGTGTACTCTCCTACTGCTGTGCTCATCTAGGGGAAGGGTTGGGAAGAAACTTGGAAGATCTGTTGACCTTCCATTCCTATTGGATAAATGGCTCCTTCTTTCTCCAAAGTGAATCCATACAGTGACCAGGGAAAGAGAGAGACAGGATAAGAAGTACAATAAGCTTGAGGTAAATAGGAATATCAGGCTGTTACCTACTTATGTTTGTTTAACTGAGTTTACCTGTGAGCAGGGTCTTGGATTACAAAGTAAAGGAACTATGTAGGGTAGCATAGGAAGTAGGGTTGGTTGAGAAAGAGTCAGAGGCTCTGCTGGGTGATAAGGCAGAAGAACTCTGCGACATAGAGAAGCTGTTCATCATGGAGGATTCTATGGTTATAAAGCCGCGTCCCTGAAACACTTCAGGCTCAGGATGCAGAATTCCTTTTCCCCTGTACTGGACCTTTAACTCAGGAGCGTCTGTTCTGTGCTGAAAACACTAGCTACCATCTGTATGTTGTAGTGTCACTTCCCTGGTATGGGGCTTCTTCTTGTTAACATTAGATTCTTGCCACACCTCAGCTGTAGCTCCCCTCCTGAACCTGCAGCTACATAATGATGTTCTACGTCTGCACTGCCTGTATTGTAGCCACTGGCCACACGTGGCTGCTGAGCACTTGGAATATGTCTGGTACAACTGAGGAACTGAATTTCTAATTAATTTAAAATTGAATAGCCACCTGTGGCTGTGACTTGGCAATATCATTGGCTTGGCAATGTCACAAGTTACATGACTTTGAGCAATTTACTACGGTGGGTTGAACCTCCCTTTCCTCTCCAGGGCATGACTGGCAAGAGGTGTCGCCCTATGAGAATTGGCATCTGAGTACATAAGAGGTGCACACCTCTAGGGGGAGCCCAAGACCTTCTCTGAGTACTTCTCACTTCATGCTGCAGAGGAAACCAATCCCTAGTTAGGCCCTTCCTACCCAGTGAGCTCAAGTGTTACTCAGGGTGGAGAGTACAGATTAAAGTACTGTCAGTGAATATGGAGCACAAAGATAATGCTTGTAAATATCCACAAACTTGAATGGTGAGAAGGCAATAAATGCCTGATGCCCAAAAGGGAGAAGACTTGCTGGCTAGCTCTCATAATCTCCCGGAGTGCCATCTCTCCCTTCTTCCTTCCCACCTCTATTCTAGGACAAGATTAAGATATTTAGAAGCCCTACATTCTTAATTAAAGATTATGGTGTTTCATTCACCTATCATTATAAACGCAAACAACATAGAGAGTAAAATAAATGTAAAGAAAACCAACAAAGTTTTTTCCAAAAATGCTGTACCACCCAGCACAATGGTGAGTCTGCCTTTGAGGTTATCAGGGAATTCCCTGTCTCCGCCCCAAGCATGGTTGTGTCAATTCAACAGCTATTGCTCTGTTTTGGAAAAGACTTCCTGGTCTTTGGGGCACGCGGCCCACACCGATAGCCTCTAAAGGCAGTGAAGTAAATGCTTTCTCTTACTCTCCTGTTCCTGTTCCTCTGACTCTGCAGCTGCCTCTTCCACCATTTGGAATTAAAAACAAAAGATCTGAGATAGATTTTGGAGAAAGCAGGGATGGAAGATCCCATTGGCCGTTTTTATTGTTCCTTAAATCAGTGGTTCTTAAACTTGAGCAGCACAGCGGAATAATCTGGAGGGCTTGTTAAACTACAGACTGAATAGCCCCATTCCAGAATGTGAGACTTGGTAGGTTTGGGTGGGGTCTGAGAATTTGCATTTATTTTCTTTCTTTTTTTTAAGTTTATTTATTTATTTTGAGAGAGAGAAAGAGAGCACTCTCAGGGCAAGAGGAGGAGAGAGAGAATCCTAGGCAGGCTCTGCACTGACAGCACAGATTGCAAGACTGACCTGAACTGAAATCAAGAGTCAGACGCTTAAACGACTGAGCCACCCAGGTGCTCCAATTTGCTTTTCTGATAAGCTTCCAGATGATTCTTATAATACTTGTCTGAGGACCATACTTTGAGAACAATTGCTTTAGGTCTTGCTTTGGAATTTAGGGGTCTAAACTCCAGTTGGTAAAAATAAGTTGTCTTGGCTTCTTTGCCAGCTCAGTAGTGTGTGTGTGTGTGTGTGTGTGTGTGTGTGTGTGTGTGTCTGTGTCTGTGTGTCTGTGTGTCTGTGTGTGTGTATTCCCAGGGAACTCTTAGAGGAGCAGCTGTGGCCAAGGGCAAGATCCAGCATTTCCTAGTCTCCTAACCAAATGCAGCCTTTAAAATAATCCCTAAATGGTTCCCAAGAACAGGACCCAAATACTGCTTCTATTTTTTTTTTTCTCTCGTCTTTCTATGTTGCCATTTTTTTTATAAATTCTATTCTCCCCTGGCGATCTTATGACTTCATTTTCTGAGCTGTATTTCAGACTCAGGGATTTTGGCTAAGACAGAAACAAGTCAACCAAACACTTTTGTTTTACGGTGCCCATAAGAGATAAAACAGAACTGTCCCCCATGACATTGCCATTTTCCCCATGCCTGTGGGAGAGGCAGAGCCTGAAAGGGTTGTTTCTGGGCCAATGACTGGTCTATCCAGGCAAACTTCCTTCCTTGGCATGGACGAGTTGAGGTTGAATTGGAAGTCTTAAGAGGTTGTGGAGAAAGATATGAGGTTGCCTAAGATTATTTTCTGAACACAGGGGGAGTTAACTTTGAGAACCTGATAATCACCTGCTGCAGTAGAGCTCATGTGAAAATGAGCCGCTCATCAGTCTGCTGTGGGGCCTTCTCAAAATACAGCAGCCTGGGCCTCGCTCCCAGAGTTTGATTCATAGGTCTCATTTCATAAATGAGGAACCTGCCATTGATTTCATATCACACATACTGCTATAGTTGAGTTTGAAATGCAGTTGCCTGAAACAACATGTGCTGTTTCTACATTGGCCACTTCTGTCTAAATTAGGTGACATTGATGATACTCCCCCCAAAGAGAAAAAGCCACCTCCATCCTCTCACGTAAACATGACAGCATTGCTGGTGGCTGACACTGCAAGGGAAAAGGAATTTTAGCTTTCTGACACTACCACACATTCAAAAGCTGTAGGGACGGGAAGAGTGCATTATGCTTACTTTTTCTACGAGAGCACTTTTGTAAATAGTCCACATATCTTAAGGCTCCAAAGACACACTTTATAAAGGTCCAGATGTTCACAGACACTCTGCAATCAATTTTAACCTTGGATAATTGCACTCTTCCTATCCAAGGGCAGTTTCAACAGGATGTGATATATTTTGTTTTTGGTTGCTGTAAGTACCAATAGTTCAAGAAGTGCTGTTATAATAACCCACTTCATCCCAGCTAGTGGCGGATCTCCAAGGAGCTCAAAATGTTTTATTAGTTATCAAAATTGAGGCCTTCTGAAGGAGATAGAAAGTCTTATTACTTCCATTTTACAGATAAAGCAGTCAAGGCCCAAAGGCTAAATGATTGTTTTGTAGTCTCACAAAATCCAGAGCCCTTGTGTTTCTGGGGTCAAGGGTCTGAGATCTAGAAATAAAAGCAAAATTCTGCCGTATGAAATATCTGTCTTGTCATCTCCCAACCTAAAAGAGACTTCAACTTACTTTCTGGCAAATTCATCATAACTTATACTTGACTCATGGAATAACAAAACATTTTTTCTTTCTCCTCTCATTTTTTTTTTTTGCAGTTTAAAGTAGATGTAGGCATGAGATATTAAATATCAACTTAGAAAAAGTTTAATGTATACTTTTCTTTTGTATAAATAATCAGCTATATTCAGAAAAGTCTCCCTGGATTTGGAACTTCGTGAAGGCAGACATGGTACTTAGAAACTCTGCTTTGCCACGCATTTCATCTTTAAGCTGTGCTATCTTTATGACAAGTGTGGTTGTATTCAAATACTAACAGTCTGTAGGAGGAAGAAGCAACTCTAGGTTAGGTACCTCCTCGTTTCCAGATCTCCCGGTACTCGCTTCTAACATAATGCCCATCCCAGCACTATGGAGTTAACTATTCACTTGTCTGATTGCCAAAGGGCAGAAACTCTTCCCTTTACCATTGTACCCCAACTACATAGAAGACAGCCTTGTAACTACTGGGCATGTGTGCCTGATCTATTCCATTTGCCTCTCTAGAAGCACTTTCTATCTGTATGCACTCTGTTCTGTGGCTTGTATTGTAGACTAACCCCCATGGAAGCCATTGAGGAGCTCCCTTGAGTTCAGCCAATAAGGAGACATCCACAGGAAATTTAGGGCAGAAGGAGAGTGGGATTAGGGTAGGGCTTCCTCTATCTCCCTCGTTCCTGGGTTGTCATGGATTAGCTTAGCACTATCCACCTACTAAAAGTCACATGACAGTATTCAAAAACATTTCATGATGCTTTGTTCAGAAATGACAGATGGACTTAAAAACAATGAAAAGAAAAGAATAGCAAACCATTTGGAGGTGACCCTCTCCAGAGACCTGAAACTTACACTAACTAGGCTGAGTGTCAGAAAAGTATTTAAGGTAATCGATATGGCTTGCTGTTAAAATTTAAACCAGTGAGACCTTCTAATAGGTTCTAATGTGCTCATATTTGCATTTTTACACTGTTTATTTTTATTTATTGGTGAATTATGCACACATATACCTGAAAGAGACCCACTTCAGGCTGGTATATGATTAGTCATTGAGCAGATAAGTTTTAAATTGTTCTTCAAAAACACCTTACACTCTTCTGTACACACCATATCAGTCTCTGTTATCAGGGTTACTTGTTCAAGAGTAGGGGACTTCTCTGATACCTAGGATGATTTGATTCCAGGTTATTTAGAGTTGGCAAACTTTAATCGTGTTTTATCTTAATCAGTGTCACAATGGTAACCACCTGGTGCATCTCAAAAGTGACACCCAAATCAGAGATTCTTAGAGATGAAATATTTCTCCATTTTGAAACCTCATAGGATTCCTCTAAACTCCATCACTATTGAGAATATAGATGTCTTTCTTCCTCTGTGCTCTTTGCAGCCCTTGGCAGGGTGATTGGTACTATATAGATGTTTAGCTCATAATTGCTAGAATAATCTAAGGGGCCATCTAGTCACACTTTATGATATAAGACAAGAAATTTCTGCACATAATTTCTTAGGGATGGCCATATAGCTTCCATCTGAAACTTTGCTACACACAGCAAGGCAGTTTACATCTGCCTTGATACTTCGACCAGATTCACTTCTAAGGACAATCTGTATCTGAAGTCAGTCTTCTTGCTTTTTACTTAGAAGTCTGTTCTTTTAACTTAACCCACTTTTTTTTTCTTTTTCAGAATTTCCTATGGTATAATGGTTTCAGTTCATGTTCATCTGATTATACTCGTTTGTCACTATCTCTGTGTCCCCAAATACGAAACGATAGATTTGGTCTGATTACTACAGGATATGAAACTCTTCCTCTCATGGTCTGAATGAACACAGTGCTTATTTTAATGCTGAATGAGATTCCATTGCCTCCAAAGAGTGAGTTATGCATTATAATCACCAAAATGAAAAAGTAACGGTTGGTGTTTTTGAGAAAAGAAAGTGGTATGCCAAACCACACACCATTCTCCAACTATTCAACTAGAAAAGAGGTCCCTCTTCAAAAGGGTTTACTGAAGTTTGACTTCTCCATAGAGGGAGCTTCTGTTGTCTAAACAACTCTTATCCTGTGTCAAAGAGAGGCAGAGTGCTGGAAAAAACACAGTATGAGTACATACATTTCTTTTTATTTGTGCAAAAATGCATTCCACAGACCATTGAAAAAAGTTTGGTAACATGAGGCAGTAATGTGGACAAAGAAGAGAGAGGATATATTAAACCTAGGTTTGCACACAGCTCAACATTTTTGGAATTCTTTTTTTTTTTTAAATTTTTTTTTTCAACGTTTATTTATTTTTGGGACAGAGAGAGACAGAGCATGAACGGGGGAGGGGCAGAGAGAGAGGGAGACACAGAATCGGAAACAGGCTCCAGGCTCTGAGCCATCAGCCCAGAGCCTGACGTGGGGCTCGAACTCACGGACCGCGAGATCGTGACCTGGCTGAAGTCGGACGCCTAACCGACTGCGCCACCCAGGCGCCCCAACATTTTTGGAATTCTTAAAGAATAATTTGTAATTCCCATAAAGTGGTCTCACAGTATAGCCAATAGTTAGAATTGAACACATTTGGCCATTCCATATTTACTCCTTAGGAAGCCACAACATGATAAACTGTATTTAATTTTTACTTCTTGCTTGAGATACAAGACCAAACTATTGGTGGGACAATGACCCCTATTATTCATTGAGTGTTTAAGTGTAATTCTACTGTCTGGGGTGGGAAGGGGGTGTAGAGTAAGATTAGATGAAAGCCTTCTCTAGTTTGCCAGACTGAAAAGTAGATGTTATTGGCCCTAGAATTTATTAGAGAAAAGTAAATCACTACTGTATGGTAAAGACTTTTCATTTAGACCAAGGAAAAAGCCAAGACAGAGCTTTCATGTCATATAGGAATCATAAATGGTCATGGCCATTGAAAACTCTACTATAATTTCATAGTTAAAACCTTCATACACTTATAAGTAATTAGAGTGTAGTACAAAGAACCTACAGAAGTTGGGCTAAAAAATAGTAAAATTTGACAACAAAAACTGTACTTAAAATGCATTGTGTTCATGGGCCATTTATAGGATAAAGGTTCCTCCAACTCATCCAACCCAGTGGTCATCAAACTTACTGAACACTAGATGCTCAGAGGTACACATTTAAAATGCAGATTCTCAAACCCCATACCCTGAAATTCTAATTCAGCAGGTCTTAAACAGGACTTCATAATCGACCTTTTATTTTATTTTTTATTTTTTAACATTTATTCATTTATGAGAGACAGAGAGCACAAGCAGGGTAGGGACAGAGAAAGAGGGAGACACAGAATTGAAGCAGGCTCCAGGCTCCGAGCTGTCAGCACAGAGCCTGACGCGGGGCTTGACCTCACAGGCTGTGAGATCATGACCTGAGCCGATGTCAGACACTTAACCGACTGAGCCACTCAGGCACCCCATAATCGACATTTTAAACCACATCCCTGTTGCCCCTGATGCAGTGGTGTTCTGCTCAGTCTTGGAGAAACACTGGATAAAAACCATCCATAAAGTGTTTTCATTTTAATTGGCTTATGAAATATCTGTGCCCCAGTTTACCCTCAATGGAAACTTCTGGAACTCATGAGTACTCATCAAAGAAGAGAGGTGAGGCAGATTTATGGATTTTTAAAAACTTTTATTTTAAAGTAATTTTAGACTTACAGATTTATAGGTTATTTTAAAAGGCCTAGTTCTTAAATGGTCCTTTGATAGTGCCCAGCATGGTGAGATGTTAATGTACGTGTGTGGTAGAAACATGAGAACTGAGCTCTCTGTTAGCTTCTTGCCTATCCTGTAAAATGACATACCCATATATATTTATATAGGCTCTCTCTCTCTCTCTCTCTCTCTCTCTTTCTGTGTATACATACATACATGTATATTTAAAGAATAAATGCTTTTATTTTTTAAAGTTTATTTATTTTGAGAGAGGGAGCATGTGCATGCATGAGGGAAGGCCAGACAGAGAAAGAGAATTCCAAGCAGACTCTGTGCTCTCAGCGTGGAGCTCACTGGACACAGGGATCAAACCCACAAACCATGAGATCATGACCTGAGCCGAAATCAAGAATCAGGTGCTTAACCAACTGAGCCACCCAGACACCCTGGCTTTATATATTTTCATTTACAAAATCTTCATCATATGAAGTGTACACTCTTTTTTTCCTTATATTTTTATGCTTAAAAAAATGATGCCAGCCAGCTTGGTAGGTCTAGGGACTATGTCATACTCATAGTATTTAAATTATGCCTTAAAAATCATACAATTTTATGGGGCACCTGGGTGGTTCAGTCGATTAAGGGTTCGACTTCAGCTCAGGTCATGATTTCGTGGTCTGTTGAGTTCGAGCCCCACATCAGGCTCTGTGCTGACAGCTCAGAGCCTGGAGCCTGCTTCAGATTCTGTGTTTCCCTCTCTCTCTGACCCTCCTCCACTCATGCTCTATCTCTCTCTGTCTCTCAAAAATAAACGTTTAAAAAAAAAGTCATACAATTTTAGAAAATAATCCAAATATTTACTGCTAAATTTTTCACTGAAAAGAAGTATGTATAGTCTATGTGATAATAATTGGATTTTATCCAGCTATTAAAAGTTCAAAAAAATTTTTTTTCAGCATGTAGGAATGCTAGTGACCTGTGTAGAACCTCTAAACAAAATCCCTCCACTAAATATTTCAGTTCCATGGTTGAATTTTGTCATTCTTGCATGTTCAAAGTGATTTAACAATATTTATTTAGTTTAATTCAGCATGAGTCACTTCCTCCTGGATTTTAATGCTAACCTCAGAACATATAATGATTGAAAGAAGGAATCATTATTATGTATTAATGGTGAAAATTAAATTAAAACATATTTGAACACACTTCCTAAAGCTGACAGCAATAAGGAATATACCAAGAAGACATTTTCTCTTTATTATTCATATTAAACATGTCACTTTTATATTCTGTAGGCAGAATGAGACCCATAAATATGGTAATTATATTTGAATACCATGCAGTCAATATACTTAGAAATTAAATATGTCTAAGCAGCCAAATTCTTCTCTTATTGGTTATGAGTAAAAAAAAATATCTCCTTAGTGGGGGACAGCTGTTACTGTTAGTTAAAAATCCCTACTGTGTAAATTGGTATTTAGGTACATTCCGAAGAGTGAGGTTTTTGCTACAATAGACTTTATAGCTTCTTCCTAATGGTTAAGGCCTATCACATAAACCCTTCCGTGTTCTGGTTCACTGACCTACTCCATAAAGTCATTATGGACTATTGTGCCCATCCAGCAGCCCCAGGGATCCATTAAAGATCTATTTCACATCTCAGATTCCTGCTGATAGAAGACATATGTTCTAAAATCCAGCTACAATCCATAAATCGGTATAACGATTTTTGAATTTGAAATTTCCATTTTACGTAACTCAAACTGGGTCTAGTTTTTGCTTCTTAAAAAACATCATGTATGTAGGAGAGAGAGAGTAGTGCAGAGGATATGTGGGAGAGGACTGGATGGATTCAGACTGTTACAACTTGAAAACACCTGGAAAACCTTTTTCCCAAATTGATTCCCGAATCCAGTATAGTAGGAGCAAAGGTAATTGGCAACTGAGTATGCAGACACTTCCCTCTTCCTTCTTACCTGGAAGAATAAGAAAGCAATCATCCAATAAGAAAACAGCAAGGTCTCTGTCTTTCGCTTTGCCACGAGTTTCCACTCTAATAGACTTCAAGAACGTAGACACCTGGGGTGCCTGGTTGGCTCAGCTGGTTGAGCATCTGACTCTTGATTGCTGCTCAGGTCATGATCCCAGGGTCGTGGGATCAAGCCCCGTGTTGCGCTCTGCACTGTGGAGCCTGCTTAAGATTCTCTCTCACTCTCCCTCTGCCCCTCTCCCCAGCTCACACACGCTCTCTAAAATTAAAAAAAAAAAATAAAGAATGTAAACATCTTCTGCTAATGATACTAAGGTTGTGGGCCCAGGAAATAGCTCTTAGGTAATAACAGCGTTGAAGGCAGAATGATGAAATCTGGGCCCATGTGGTCTAAGAGAGGGGGGTATTAGCCCAGCATTGTGGATTGTGTTCTTTTCTTGGCTCAATTACTGGTGGATGATTTGACACTGAACTTTAGCAATCTTCAGCTCTGATCTTTCTATCTGAAAGATGTTATGATAATGTATATCTTATGAAGGAGATCATGCACTAGTTACCCAAGAAACTACTTGTGCATGAAAGAAACAATCATGGCTTGCCATCCTACTGGTATAATAACACATTTGCAAATTATTTGAATGAACTTTCTGAATAAAGTTACTTTAAATATAGCAAACTATAAAACTAAATTGACAGGTGAACTTAACCCTAAGTTGTAAATAAATCCCCCAAGTAGTCTTGTCATTTTTTTCCCTGATTTCTTTCATAGTATTTGAAATTTTTTTAACAAGAGGAATCATGAACCATGAGGAAATAGGGCTACATTCCATATCTGGTCTTGTGATGTGCATGGATAACTTTAAGAACTGCACATTAGAAGCAACTCAGTAAAAACAAAAACTCCTAATCAAATAAAAAATGTTGCCGATAACTTGAATTTATCTAAAGGGTATCCCTCCCTCTAAATATATTTCCCAAAGCTAAGAAGGTTGGATAGCTCTCTTAGAATAGGTTGTAGCATACAGCATATTGATATCTGAAATCAAATCAGAGGATTCCAGGAACTTCTGTCATAGACTTATGCCTAATTTTCCCAGCTGACCCCTATTACGTCCTCTCAGCCGACACATGCCGTCTGATACTATACAGCTCTATGCAAGCTCTGCACCTATATGCTATTTAATCTCCAGCAAATTAGATAATCAACCTTTGTCTCCATCACATCATCCATAAACAGGAGTAATAATACCCATACCACAAGTCTGTTGCAGGATTTAATCTAGTATAGCATTTAGCAAGCTGTCTGACATAAACTAGGAGCATCCTAATCTTACCTATTATAATAACAATTATGGTAATTATTGTAATTATCATTATGAGGTGTCTTACCATCCCTCCCAGCTAGTAAGGTTTTACATCTCTACACAGGAATATAGGACTTTTCTCATTGTTCTTATTGGAAGAGTGCATAAGTGAATGATTGAATGAATGAACTAATGAATAAAAAAAAAAGGCAAGCCCTTGAAATTAGGAAGCTTGTATCCTAGAAGACAACATAACCAAAGTAGTATACTCCTGCAGCCCTTCATGTTTATAATTTCAGCCACTCTCCCCTTATTTACTTATCCTGTGCTCCAGGCAGAAAGTTATGCTTCTCGAGAAGGCGGTTGACCTTCCTGGACAAAGAAAGAGTCTTGATTAGGATAAAAGATTGGGGGTAAAGGATACTTTTCCTGTACTAGATCCTGAGGAGCACCATTCATTTTTTTTTTTTTTAATTTTTTTTTTTTTTAACGTTTATTTATTTTTTTGGGACAGAGAGAGACAGAGCATGAACGGGGGAGGGGCAGAGAGAGAGGGAGACACAGAATCAGAAACAGGCTCCAGGCTCTGAGCCATCAGCCTAGAGCCCGACGCGGGGCTCGAACTCACGGACCGCGAGATCGTGACCTGGCTGAAGTCGGCCGCTTAACCGACTGCGCCACCCAGGCGCCCCGCACCATTCATTTTTAAATAACCAGAAGCCAAGGAAATAGAAAGGGATTGAAAGCTGACACAATAGCTTACACTCCGTTCCTTGGAGAAAACAACACAATATCAAAAACAACTACAGCAATAATCAAATTTGAAAATAACCACAATAGAACTGGGATACAAAAGGCCTGTAGAGGGAAGCTAGGAAGAAGAAAAAAATCAGTTCAGGATTTAGTCTGAGATGGGGAGCTGAGAGAAGAGAATAGGGTTTGGTGACATCGGAAGAGGATCTGAAACCCTGCTGAAAATATCTCAGAGGGAACACTCATTCTCATAGTATTTCTTGTTCTCAAATTTATCCCAGGATTTCTAGAGCTATTCTAATTAATGATCCAGGCCTCTTTAAAAATGCAAATTAAGGAGCTATATTTCCCTCAACTCGTTTTTCTCAAATCTCCCCCATTTCAGTGAAAAGCAACAGCACTCTTTCAGCAACTCAGAAGCCCTGGAATGGCCTTTCTCTCTCTAATCCATCAACCCATTCGTAAGATCTGTCAAAATATACATGGAATTGAAGCATTTTCCTTACCTCCAGTACTCTGCTCTGCCCCACCCTAGAGCATCCCTACCCGGGATCATCCAACAGTCTTCTGACTGGTGTCTGTACTTCTGCTATTGCCTCTTTGAGGCTAACCTCCTCTCAATAGTCAGAAAGACTCAATTAGGGACACTTGGGTGGCTCAGTTGGTTAAGGTTAAGAGTCCGACTTCTCAGGTCATTATCTCCTGGTTCGTGAGTTCAAGCCCTGCATCAGGCTCTCTGCTGTCAGCACAGAGTCTGCTTTGGATCCTCTGTCTCCCTCTCTCTCTGCCCCTCCCCGACTTGCTCGCACCCACATGTGCCCGCTCGCACACTCTCTCTCAAAAATAAACATAAAAAAACTTTTTTAAATACTCAATTAAAATTAGGACCCTTTATGTCACTCCTTTGCTCAAAACTCTGTAAACACTCCTGTCACTCAGTGTAAAAGTTAGTTTTTTGGTAACCTACAAGGCCCCACAAGATCTTGTAATGCACCCCACCCCCCACCCTTCACCTTGCCCTGGTTTAGACCTGCTCCTGCTTCAGGACCTGTCACCTTGCTGCCCCCCTCTGCCTAGAATTCTCTTCCCCCAAGACACTGCTCACATCAGTCCCTCATTTTCTTCAGGCCTTTAATCAATGTCACCTTCCTCAGCCACTCAACCTAAAGTTTCAACCCTCTGCTCTACAAATGCTACTACCTAACCTATTTCCTATCCACTTTCTTGGATTTAATTGGGTTTTCTTCTCAGTATTATCACTAACACATCCTATATTTATATTTATCTTATATTTATATTGTTCACTCCTTATGTCTCCCACAGATATATAAATGCCTCGAGAGTCAGGGTTGTTTTTGTTGTTGTTCTGTTTTGTTTTTTAATTTACTGTTCTGTTCTCAGCACCTATAACACTGGCTACATAGCACATCCTCAGTAAGGAGTTTCTAAAGAAAATGAATAAATGGTTTTAATTATATTTTAAGTCATTGCTTAAAATCCAGCTACAGTAGCTTCCCTGGGGGCCTCCAATATGCCTCTTTGATGTGCCTCTTTGACTAGAAAAGTAATTTGGGATTGAGGCACTGGAGCACAGGAAAACATTAGTGAGTCTAAAGATGGAAAGTGAGAAAAGGGGATCTCTGAGTACCTAGGAGATACACTGAGGATATTGGTCATAAAGAAGTTCAAGAACGTTATAAGAAAAAACAACAGAAAAACAGAAAAAAATCAATAAACCACATTTCATCTATTTTATAATTTTGCCTCATACGGCCCCCTCTCTTCCTTCTCCCAGGATATTAGTAAAGATCCATAAAAGGGACCACTGAGTGCCAATGTTTTTAGTACTACATTCAGAAACTGGGTTCCATATACAGAGAGAGTCCCTACACCCACCGTTAACCTGCTCTGCAGAGCCCAGAGCACCAGAGGGAAGCGAGGGGGTAAGATGGGGTGCTTAAATTCTAGGATATTTTGGAAAAGCAGAGCTCTCTTCATACACCTGTCCTCTCTCCACTCCCACCCTTTAACTGAGGAGATTTCATTCTTGCTGCCTGGAAGATGCCAGTGGATCCTCAAAGAGTCTTTGTCAGGATAGGCCAGATTTAATAGCCAAAAACAAATAGGAGGTAGGCATGTAGACACAGTAGATTATCCGTGATTTGTCATCTTCAGAAATACTGTTGAAAAGCACATTTCCCCTTTTAGGGTAATATACTACAGAAAGGGAGGGAAAATGCTCACTAGAGATGACAGCACCCAGGGGGCAAAAGGAAGAAGTCACACGTTCACAGATTATTTGTAGAACTGTCAGATAGGGAACTGTTAGCTGAAGGCAGCCACACACTTATTCACATTTATCCTCCATATCATCTAATTCTATCCAGCCTCTGAATTACTCTGTCTCCAAAGAGTAAAGACAGGAAAGAATAATTAAAACACAGCCTCATTCCAGAGCTCTTCCGTTACTCACTTAGATCATTCTTAATATGATTTTAGGTGTGTGTAGGATCTTTATCATACAACTACTGGTAACATAATGCTTGGAACTAGGGGAAGTAAAACACTGAAATATGACTCATCAGAAAATCCAAAACTTGGAAATAGGCAAAGGCTATTAATGGTTATTCATTCAGTGCAGCACTAGATTTGTCAGTGTGGTTACTTCCCAGCTCTGAGGTACAGGGGTTAATTTGTTGATTTTTGTTGAGTAGGTTCAAATAGTATCTGTCCAATGAAATAGAAAACCTCAATGTTTATAGTTTATTGTACTATATGAGACACGAAACTAGTTTTGTATCCAGCTCTTGGACTTACCCACCTGTATATTCAGATAGGTGTCTGTGTTACTAGCTTCTCAAATGCTCTTTCAACTAATTTTAACATCTTACTGGTTCCCTCGTTTGTTAATGAGTTGAATAAAATCCTTGACTTTATTTTACCTCCGTATTAGAGTTATATTTTTAACTTTCAAAATTATGCTTTAATATCCTAAGTTTCTTCATTAGCTCTCAAACGCCATTCTGTGTTCTAGTAAGCTTACTTAATGGGACTTATAATTCATTGGTAAATAATTTTACACTTACTTCGAAAATGGAAATACTACATTTGTCATTTATCTTTCCTGTTTTTTATAACCACATCACCCCTACCTCCCACCCAAGTCATAGCACAGTCCATTCTTGTTTCTTCATAGTTCCTAGTCTCTGCTTGACTTTCATGACTGTGTAACAAGTATTTGTCAAAGTTAGCTCTGCCTAAGCTACTTAAACAGTAGGCAATTAGAAAAAAAAATATTTTGCAGATTGTTTTTTTCCTCTGCCCTTATCACTCCAAAAGCAGATATGTAAGTCAAAATCTGATACAAGACTTTACACCGAGCTCAACAGAGAGAACAATATTCTGAATGTCCTACTGAAGTATTAAATTAAATAAGAAACAATGGCAGCCACAGGTAGCAACATCATCAAAGGTTATACTGCAAAAATTTTAAAGAGGAGAAAACTGAAATAGAATAGTCACAGGAAATACATTTTAAAAACAATTACTGTTATGCTTTGTGCTGCTGTGCCTTTAATGTAGCACTTCCCAACAGTGACCATCAGCAAGTTTCTAAACGTTCACAGACATAATTTCTTAAGGAAATCTTTTCTTCTAGCTATGGTCAAGTTGTTCTTCATTATTCATATCTTGATCAAAGGGGAACCATAATCAGAGCAAAAGAAACATTTCGAAAGATGATTATGTATGATTAGCATATTCTACTATTTGGTATTATTTCTCGCTCATCCTTTCATACAACTTCATTGTTGTTTTTAGCAATTTTATTCCCACGATTGGATGACATTGTTATTTTTAGCAATTTTATTCCAAAAGATGGACATTAAAGGAAATTAAATAAATGCAATGAGAGATTGGTAAGTTTCATAATAGACATTAAGAATGCTGTTCCTTCCCCTTGCTGACTGAATAAATATCAGGGTCAGCTAATGTAATCTTGAAGATTTTTAATAGTTTTTCGACACTGTCATCAGTAAATAATAGAGAATATAGAGTCAAGAGGAGAAGAAAATATAGAAGATACAAACTTCTGTTCCTAGTGAGACTTCCTATATTATGGTAATTTAAATTAAAAAAAAGTAAAATCCTGTTCATCTGAAATGACAATGCTTTTGGTAAAATTTTTTTTTTAAATCTAAAAATTAAGTTAGCCATTCAGTTCCTATTCATGATCATCCTTCAAGTTTAAATGAGTAGTTGTTCTTACAAAGAAAAGTAGTTTGGGACAGATCAACCGTCAGTGATTTAGACACACTGAAATATTAACTAGTATGAGCTAAATTTTTTTGTTTTAAATGGAGGTCAGATTTGGCCCAAGGTCACACTAATATATTGCTCACTGTCTACTAGTGACATTTGCTGAATATTACCTTGGGCTACATTGTTAGCATTCCCTCTGGCATGCTGAGATTAGATGCGACGTTTCTTGGCCAGAATAAAACACAAGGTCGATTCCGAAGAATATAATACTGTTTTTTCCATGCAACTTTGCATTTGCTTATCTATAGTACACAGGCAGTTCATTTTAAAGCATAGGACTTATGAACCACTACTAGCACATGCTAAATCCTTCCCCTTACAGGATGCCTTCCTACATTGTGCCAGCCTATAGGACTGCCTCCTGAGCCCTCAGCGAAATCCCTGAGAAAGAAAAAAAAACAAAAACACAGTGGAGGTCAGAATTCTCCAGCTCCTGCTATAATGTGGGTGTTTATCCTCCCAGTGCCTGGGGAGGGTGATCATTTTCATCAGGAAGAAAAATTTCCCCCAAGGTAACCTGTAAAGGATGATTGGGATATATACATCTCTAAGAACTATTATTCAACTCTGTTGTGAGTTAAGATTTTGTAGAACACCAAACACGTATCAATTATTTATAAAAGTACCGAGAAAAAATAAGCCATTGGTAAGTTTGTAATAGGAAGAACAATTTTGAAATGTCATGAATTATGCTTAATATTTTTTTTTCCTCAAGCCCTGAAAAAAATAATAACCGACCTTTGGCCTGAGAGCCAGCTCCGCTCTCATAATTACCCTGTTGCATCCACTTACCGAGATTAGAGTCAATTAGTAAGTGAAAACATACTTGAATTTTGCTCTCTGAAAGAAATGCTAGGCTTGTAACATTCAAGCATTTTTCTCAACCAAACATATGGATCCTTACCAATTAAAATTAAGTCAAAAATCTTTAAAAACCACTAATAATCTTCAGTACAAAGGAAAGTGTCAATTTAAGAATTAAAATACAGCTACAGTTACTTTTCTTGGTATGGCTATTGGTTCTCAGCTACATGGCACAATAATATATACTAAACATGAGTATATGATTTTTTTTTCAGTTATGTTTATCTAGAAAGGCACACCTAGAGGTGGGTTTAGGATCCTGATTACAGGATTGTATTTATCAGTAACTCAGATTATCTGCAATTTTGAAAATAATGCTCTCACTCCTTGATTTAAATATCGTCTACAAATAAATACTATTAGGAGAAACTTAACCAGAGGTCAGTAAGTATACTTTTCCTTCTGTATGCAGCTTTCCGTTTGTGTAGGTATCTAGGAAATGTTACTACCTGGTGAAAGAGCCTGAGCTGTGCTACTTCAAGTCTCTATTAAATAAAGTGACTGTCAATATCTGGGTTGAAGGTACAGAGCATAGATCGTTCTTTTTATCTATTAGGAGTGCAATGAGCCATCCAAGCTAAGTCAGCAGAGAGAACATTTACTAACAAAATGATTGCAGAGACCCATTGACTTGATGGATGTCTGGGATTGTATAGAACTGAGAAGCCCCTGACGAAAGTGGTAACAGATTTGAAAGACTTTAACAGGCTTCTTTTACCCATCCTAGCATGGTTTATTAGCAGGACATAGGCTTCCTGTTTTCTGTCTTTAATGATACTGTTCTATGAACCAATGAATGTTTTCATTTGGAAAATAAGAAAGCATTGACATGTTATCTGAACTGTGGTTTCTTTAGTGATGCCAAGGGAATAAATATGCTAATTCTGTGCTTTGAGGAATGTACTGGGGAAGGCCCATTACTTCACAGATTTCAATGCATACCAGGCTCCGGTAAGAGCCTGGTTATAACCTCTTGTTATGCGAAAGGTTTGACTTAGAAAATGGAGAATTTCAGTGCCTCTACCATATGCTTTTAGATGGTGATTTTCAAATTACATTCTCTGTAGTGAAGTTTAACTCCTCATTCATTAATTATAATACTTGAGGCAATTTACCTCAAGCTATTGATTGATTATTCATAAAAAAGCAATTACTATGTAAAGGTACCACATCGATTTTGAAACATTCGCAAAATCTTACACAAATAATGCTTTTTAATAGAGGAATAAAAGACAGTCTTCTTCATGTACACATGAATGTACAAAATCACAGTCCTTGAGGAAGTTGTATTACCATGGAGTACTAAGGCTTCTACCTCAGGAGCTAACAGCAGAAATGCCGACTGGAAAGAGTGTTCCTTGTCTTTAAAACTGGAACGAAACAACTCTCAACATTTGCAAAACATTCCTTTATTATTAGAAATAAATTATTTGTATAAAAAAAGTGCATGCGTCAACCATTGCATTTATTTTTAGCACAACCCAGGGCTTCAATCCGGTCAGCCATTACAAGAAACAGATTCATTGTCTTATACAAGTTGAACAAGGTGGGACAGGAACGGGAGTTCTCACAATCACAGAAAAATACTTACAAGAATAACATCAGACATGGTTTATTTCAACAGCATTTTTTTTTCACAAGCTAACATTAGTTTTCCTTTTGTGATTTTTTTTAAACTGCTTATGAGTAAGCAATATTTTAGCTCGACACTCATTGGTTGTACTGTATAAAATGTTTTTTTTTTTCACTCTGTTTATTGATACTTTTGGCTCATGGCTACTTTTTGTTCCTTACAAGATTGACTATTGATTTGATTGATTGTAGTCTACAGAGATCTCCAGGAGTGGGTTTTGGTGGTGTCATGTTTATTAAGATCACGTACCAGATTTCTTCATATTCTACCATTTTCCTGTTTCAGATTGAATGATTGCTGTAGCTGATATATGTTGTCTTAGTAGAGGAAGCTGTTAAGACAAAGTAAGACAAATTAATAGTATATAGTAATAAATTGTTTTGCTAAAATGATTTTAAAATTCACATCCTATAATCATCACTTTTATGATATTTGGTTTTTACACGTTACTTTTTAAATCATGTAGTAGGAAATCGGTGATCACAGGAATAATAATGCAGCAGCAATTTTAATCTGTAAAACCACTGGTCTTATTTATAGTATAAGTGTTTAGCAGAAAACTAAAAATGGAAAAGTCCTAATCTTTAATAAATTTAGGTGAAATTCAATTTAAATGTGTGTTTTGAGTAACAAAGATATACAATATGAAAAATGAAATAACACATAAATTATCTGTCCTGCAAAAGACAAAAAAACGTTTACAAACCTAAGTAAAAGACATCAAGTCTTTGAGTCTGATTTGATGACCAAAAACAGGTAAGTGTAACTAGTTGTGCTTTGAGAATGAGTATTTTCCACTTAAAAAGAAATAATGCTTTTAGACTCTAGAAGAGAACATAGTAAAATATAAAGTACAGGGAATATTTGTAAATATTAAAGTAAATATGTGCATTGCCAATACATATTTATGTTCTGGCTCCAACAAAGGATACAAATGGAGATGCTTAAAAATAAAAAAGGCTCAAAGAAGGAAATAAATATTTAATTGTTCTGGTACCAACTCACTATGAAGTAAAACCTATTATTGTAGGATTATTAGAAAAATATGAATAACAAAGTATTCTAATTCAAATTTATACTCATGCCTACATTTTCAGAGAATATCAACTTAAATCCAAATAATTCCTTTGGTTTTTTGAAAGATGTGATGGAATAAATCTCTGTTCTAAATTTCATATGTGATGTCCTATTTTTCCGTGGGATTCTGGAATGCAGAATCATAAGAGGAAAGATATGAAATGATGCTAAACATGTGTATGTTTCACTACATAAATCCAATTCAGGATGAAACAGATTTTTAGAGAATTATTTAGTTCTTGAATATTAAATAAGCACATTATAAAGCTCCTCCTTTGAAACAACTGGCAATCAGACTCATTCCACTTTCATTTACATCAATATCATAATTGACCAGACAAGTTCTTACCAGAGACTGAGATCAAAGTTCACCGTCAGAAAAAAATAAATGCAGAGAGTCTAAGGAAGTGCTAAGCATACATGTTTTTTTTTAATAATTTTTTTTAATATTTATTTTTTCTTTGCGAGAGAGAGACAGAGCATGAGTGGGAGAGGACAGAGAGGGAGGGATACACAGAATCCAAAGCAGGCTCCAGGTTCTGAGCTGTCAGCACAGAGCCCAACGTGGGGCTCTAACTCATGAACTGTGAGATCATGACCTGAACCAAAGTCGGTCACTCAACCAACTGAGCCACTCAAGAGCCCCAAAGCATACATGTTTTTACTATTTTTTATTTCATTGAATATTATGAGATTCGTGCCCAACTTAGCTGTCATATCTGCTTCTCTCATCTCCATTGCTCACACTTCTAGGTTATTGTGGCACATGGAAAGGAAGGAGGTTTTAGACCTGGTTTTAAAATACATTCTGGGGGCGCCTGGGTGGCGCAGTCGGTTAAGCGTCCGACTTCAGCCAGGTCACGATCTCGCGGTCCGTGAGTTTGAGCCCCGCGTCAGGCTGTGGGCTGATGGCTCAGAGCCTGGAGCCTGTTTCCGATTCTGTGTCTCCCTCTCTCTCTGCCCCTCCCCCGTTCATGCTCTGTCTCTCTCTGTCCCAAAAATAAATAAATGTTGAAAAAAAAAATTTTTAAATACATTCTGTTCCTTATAAAATGAGCTTAAAAAGATCAGTGAACCAAGTCACTGGGCCTCAGTTTCATCACTGTTCCAAAACCCACAACTCTGGGTTTTTGTGAGGATGGAGGTGAAGTAGGTTGGTGGAGAAGCGGCTGGCTGCCGTGCGGGAGAATGACTATGGAATCCTACTTTCCTACTCACCCCTTCCAAAAGACTACATGTCTGTTACATCGGGTTTGGCATGAAGGGAAATACGATGGTTTTCATGCTTGTGCGCTTAAATATTTTTCATTTCTTTTTTTTTAAAGTTTACTTATTTTTAGAGAGAGAGTGTGTGCACAAGTGGAGAAGGGAGAGAGAGAGAGAGAGAGGGAGAGAGAGAATCTCAGTCTCTGCACTGATGGTGCAGATGAGGGGCTAAAACTCACAAACTGCGAGATCATGATCTGAGCCGAAGTCAGATGCTTAACTGACTGAGCCACCCAGGTGCCCCTATTTCTAAATACATAATGCTCTCATATATCTCTAAATTTCCTGTAAGAAACACAAACACAGAAATCTGTACTTCAACTGTGTTTGTGAAGGACTTTCATATAGTCTTTGAAGAAAGATGAAGAAAAATTGTCATAAGACTTAGAAAAATAACCCTCAAAATGCTTGTTCAACTTCCTGTCCTCTTCAATATCCTCAACAGTAGCTAAAAATGTAGGAAATATTTATCAAGTGTGTAGATACCTGCAAAGAAAAATTATGGCCAAAATAGAGGAACAAGAGCCAAAAAGACCTTGAAGAAGATGGTATTCAGAAGATGTTAATTTAACAGAAAGTGATTTGGATCAGACCATTCAAGGACCATTCCAACTTTGAGACTCATACTTCATTTTTTGAACTCTTTGAAGTTATCTCCAGGGAAAAAGATGGTAGAATTCTACTGAGAAATGAGACTGTAATTTACAAAAGGAAAGTCATCTTAATTTTTCTAATGGTTAGATAAAAGGCTGTGGACATGGATGATTTAGTCAAGTTGAAAACAATGATGAGGGACAGAGTGTGGAAGGCAGAAGTCTTGTGAGAATCTTTATCCTGGAAGTATTACAGAGTGAAATGGATCAGAGATGTACATGTGAGTTACTAGGGAGTTTTTACAGTGGCAGTGACTAAGCTTATATGACAATCGGTTTGGGGATACAGCAATAGTGAATTGCCTTGTGGACACCACACTGTGCTCATAAGTTACAGAAAGCAGTTCCACCTCCAGAAGCAGCTGTGCTCATGAATTATTCATGAACATAGCTTAAGGAATACCATGTTAACAGCATTTGTTAATTGGGTACAGTTGATAAATTCATACAAGTCAACTTTGTTTCTAACTCCCTTCCCACACGCTTTTATGGAACAACACTTGACCTTCTTTGTGAAATGTAGTACTCTGCAAATTCAGTAATTAACATGGACTCATTGGTCTCCCTTCACGCTTCACATTACTTATACTTTGTATAGCTTTTGAAGCTTTAAGACCTTAATTATGTGGCCAGAATTTCTGGCATTAACAAATAATCTTTACCATGAAGTTTCTAAGTGTAATGGATTTATAGACTTCATGGACACGAAGGAAAAGCGTTATCAAAAAAAATTTTTTTTTAATGTTTATTTATTTTTGAGACAGAGACAGAGCATGAGTGGGGAGGGGCAGAGAACTAGGGAGACACAGAATCTGAAACAGGCTCCAGGCCGAGCTATGAGCGCAGAGGCCAATGCAGGGCTCGAACTCACGGACCATGAGATCATGACCTGAGCCGAAGTTGGATGCTTAACCAACTGAGCCACCCAGGCACCCCAGAAGGAAAAGCATTATTGCATGTATGTCATAAATACATTGGTAATTAGAAAAAAAAAATCTCAACAGTGGGATAGTAGCCATAATTGTCAAAATCCTCCACATGTTAAAAAGAAGAAAGAGGAATGCTAAAATAGTAGTTTTTGATTTTTACGTCTTTTTCTATTAATGACAGAGCAATCTACATTTTCAACGCAGCAATGACATGTCTACCTTGCTTATATGGTGATTTGTAGTTTACAAGATACTTTCTCATGTGTCACTATCACCTCACTGTAGTAATGGTGACTTCTCACAAGTCTCATAGCAGAAAGTATGAGAATGCAGCAACATGGATACTGTTCCAGTGGATTAATTAGCCCTTGATTTGAGACCTGAGAATGGACTCCACCCATCTCAAGAGAAGCTATTTTAAATCTGAGGAGGTATGGTCCTAGTTACAGGGAGTTGAAGGACAAAGGCTTTTCCAATATTCAATTCTACTTCTAAAGACATGAGACACACTTTTAGAAGAAAAGCTCTGCATTTAAGTGATTAGGGTTATTGATACTTGTAGAGAATGTGATTTTAGAAGACTTTTGCCTCAATTAAAACCACTAGGACATGTAGTAAAGGTCATGGGAACACATGGAGTCCATGAAAGTTTCTTATGCAAGTGAACAAAGGTCAACAATGGTTACCCGGAGAGGGATTGTGAAGTTTTCATACACTGTCTCTCCTGAATGTATACACTATAATCACATCATCTGGACCCAATTTATCAAAATCCAAACTACTATACAAGATGAATATACTAAAGTCACAAAGTACAGTTTAACTGTCTTTCAGGTAACAATTGGCTTTACCTTGATTCACCTTTTGTACTTTCTTTTACCTTCCCAAAGTGAGCACCTGACTCCTCCAGAATTGTACAGGCTTACTTTCCATACAGCCCCTACATTTAAAACCTTTCATTCTTATTTCAGAGAAAATAGGGAAATGCATGCTTGCTACATAATTTCCATTTCAACATCAACAGAAAATAACAGAAGGACAACGAAACATATGAGACTTACTTCAATTATATATGGGATGAATCTTTATCAGAGCTTGGAATATTCCTCTTCAGGGAACCTATTTATTTTTTTAAAGTGTGGAAAAAGTTTATTGACTTTTTTCTCCCACCACTTTCCAGAAGTCCATCTGGGGTAACCAATTTTATTTCAGTGTATGTTTGGTTGTTCCCATTTGCAACCATATTATATAAAGTTTTCTGGATTATTGCTAAAAAATAAGTCCGACTATAGACGGTGATGAGTTATAGTAGGAAATGCCAACAGCTGGCCAATAGAAGTCCACTGGCATCCTACAATGAGTTTTAACTTGCTGCACTGATGCTTTCAAGGTAGAAAAACACAGGTAAAATTCTGCCCTCAAATCGCAAGCATTGAACTCTGACGTTTTTGATAGTAGTTATAGTGCATCTTTTGCTAAAAGACCAAATAGGCCCATTATTACTAAATTGCTTACCTATAATCAAAGATGATTATAACCATTTGCTACAAAAACCCATCCTTATCATGACTTCTCTTGCAGTTTCTTAGGGTTTCATGTTTGCAGAAAGGTGAATACGTGGGGAATGTTTGTGGAATTCTTACAAGGCTTCTTTATTTACAAGAAGACTAAATTTAGTTATTAGTGAGCTGAAGGCAATCTTCCCAGAAAATCTGACCAATAATTCCAAAAAGACTTGGAATTATTGTAGCCAATAAGCCTAATTGATCCATATTTATCTTTTAAGCCCATTTTTGCATGTGGGGCAATAGAGTGGACAATGTTTAGTTGCAAATCTTGATGTAAGGAAAGGCTTATAAATCTAGTGCAGACTCTGTGTTGTTAGAATCACTAAATCAAATAAGATCCACACTTAATCTTCTCTGTATTTCATGTCAGAAGTACAGAGAATAGGGAATACAGCCCCCTGGAAGATTCTGAGAGGAAGAGAGTATTTTTGCATAGGGTTTTATCCTTCATTGTTAGATACGTATGTTGTATTTCCAAAAGACAGGAAATCTAAGGTCTAATGCAAGAACCTTAGCTTTTATATTTTTTGACCCATCTATAGAAATGTAATATAAAGATTATATATATATATATTTTTAGCTATACTCAGCTATCTGGTATTTTTTTTTAATTTTTTTTTTAACGTTTTTTATTTATTTTTGGGACAGAGAGAGACAGAGCATGAACGGGGGAGGGGCAGAGAGAGAGGGAGACACAGAATCAGAAACAGCCTCCAGGCTCTGAGCCGTCAGCCCAGAGCCCGACGCGGGGCTCGAACTCACGGACCGCGAGATCGTGACCTGGCTGAAGTCGGACGCTTAACCGACTGCGCCACCCAGGCGCCCCTATCTGGTATTTTATAATACAGATCTTCAACCTATTTGCTACTCTTCCATAGATACCAAGAGGGACCAGTTAAACTCTACTGGGTTAGCTTGGTACTGGTGTATCATTACCATGTGCTTCTTCAGGGGTGATTACACAGAAGAGGAAGGTAGGTGAGGGAAGGACAAGTGGAATGGTGGCTGCAGAAAGGATTTTCAGGGTCATGAGGCTTTCAGAGGATTTTCAGGGTCATGAGGCTTTCAGAGAAGAGCTCTAATTATCTTAATATGTCCAAGAAGGGGCCATTTGGGGAAAATAAGTATTAACTATAATTTAACCTAACATGCTGGCTCACTAGTTGTTTCATTTCCCTAAATACCTACATTGCATATAACTTACTTGCGTAAGATCTTTAAGCAACCAATAAACCCATAAAGAGCAACCAATATTGAACTAACAAAGACTGGAAGGTAGTTCGTAAGTACTAAAAGGTAATTCAATAAGTGGAAGATAGTTCTAGGCTTCAGATGCTTGGTAATGCCTCAAAAGGGAGACATGAGTGTCATGCTTTGAAAAAGAGATTTTGTGTGCATGGTTATGCTCTGAAGAAGGGCCACTCGCCTTAAAATCATTTGGTTCTAACCAAATGGTTCTAACTGCTGTTGTGGTCTTATGGTGTGCAAGTACCATCATGCTCCTGGAACCTTGCAGCACAGTCCCCAAGACTAGAAGAAGAAGATGTTCAACGTACATCTATTAGGAAGTGCTCCCGCTCTTGACCATCGGAAAGTCTACGGATGACTTACTGTTGGTTTCAAGACTCTCACAGAGTTCGCTTTTCACTTCTCCATTTGGTCTGTCATTTCCTTTTTGGATCAGTTTGCTTTGCATGGTGGCAGCTGTCACCACAGCCTTGAAGCTCCTCTTGCGTTTTTGAACATTCTGCTCTGGATGAAAAATTATAATATAAACCTTGGGCATATACAGCATGCCCAGAGACACTGAAGCACTTAAACTCATGGAGACAGTAAGTGTTGTTGTCTGGATGTACATCTGAGGGGAGGAAAAACAGAAAGAATCAATGTCGGTAAGCCTGATATAAGATAAAGCAAATAGCACAACCATTTTCTGTAATTATTCCAGCTTCTCTGGTCAGGGTACTCTAGAAGGTACTTATAGAAATTGCTCTTAATAATACTCAAACAATTCATTATCCCCCTCCCTGCAAGTATGGGTAAAGTTGTATTGTTTATGAAGCCTAATTCTTTAAAACAAACAAGCTGATGAAGTTTAGCTGCCTTATTAGATTATAATTAAACATATATAAGAAAGGGAACAAAGCCATTCTGGCCAAAGATTAACATTTTATGCTACACATCCCTTCTTCAGAGAGGTTATTATAGGGCCAAGGGGTCAAGTGTAATTCTTTTAACAACAAACTTAACCTAGAAAGTTATGGTGGAAGTGAGTGGGAGTAGAATATTCCAGAACATCACTGTTGTCCACCAGTGCTTGAATAATGCTAGCATTTGCATCTTCACATCATGACTTAATTCCAGCCATCAAACCTGATAAATCATGAGCATGCCTTAAGGGCTGATTTTTAATAGCCCCCTTAAAGTACAATTCCGGAGCGTTTCTCAATGATGGCATCATATCAAAATAAACGTGGGTGCTCTTACAAAATACATAAGACACCTTCCTCCAAGATTTAAATCTGTCCTTTGGGGTTAGCATCCTGCATTTTGAAAATTCTCCTATGTTCATTCTTTATACTTATTCCAGTGAAATTAAGTGCTCTGGTACTCTGGTAGATTCTTCTTCCTATGATCTAGAGGTCAACAAGCTGAAAAATCCAAAACTAACATCATTGCTTTTGGTTTTTTCATTACGGTATGAAAACAGACATGATAGTATTTTAATCTTTGTTTTTTTATATCTCAGGATTACTGAGTTATAACTGAAAAACAGAAACTGTGTATGTAGGGTGTACAACTTGATGTTTTGATAAACATATATACTGTGAAATGATCTTCGCAATCAAGTAATTAACATATTCATCACCTCACCAAGTTATGATTTTTTTTCTTTCATTCTTTCTTTCTAAGTTTTTGTGGTGAGGGTAGGATCTACCCTCTTAGTGAATTTCAAGTGCATACTGCAGTACTGTAAACTATAGTTGCCATGTTGCCTATTAGATGCCCAGAACTTACTCATCTTGCATAACTGAAACTGTGTGTGTTTTGACCAACATCTCTCCCCTTCCCCTCTGCCTGGCAACCACTGTTCCATCCTCTGCTTTGATGCATCTGACTATTTAATATTCTATATAAGTGGACCGTTAGTATTTGTCTTTCTGTGTCTGGCTAATTTCATGTAGCATTATGTCCTCTAGATTCATCCACATTGATGCAAATGGCAGGATTTCCTTCTTTTTAAAGAATGAATAATATTCCACTGTAGGTATATATCACATCTTTAAAAATAAAACCCTTTCATCTACTTCCGGTTTTCATGTCCTGAGCTCAAAATAGAATTTCCCCCAAATAACTTGGAATACTGAAGCCACAAAGAGGCTCTTAGAGGGCCCCTTTTTCAAAAAATGATCCTCATTAATATCTGTTCACTCTAAAAATGCCTCTGAAAATGTAAAGTTGTCATTGTATATCAGGCAATCCCCAGGAGCCAAAGTAATTGTGTCCTTTTAAATAAAAGATCAAAAAACATTTGCCTTCAAAGGCAAGTGGCTGAATCAGTACTTCTCTCAACAGATGACAAAGCTGTGAGGTAAAGAACTGTCCAAACTATGAGGAGAACTTAGGCACCAGTACTAAGAGACTATCCCTGTGTGTGAAATCACACCATGCAGCTTACTGAGTTTACTGTTCAATCCATCTACCACTAAGGTTGTCCTTTGCCTAAGATCTCATTGTGAGTATGGAATACCCTTGAACAAGGGGATATAGATGGGTTTGTTTCAAAGTTGACTTCCTCCAAGAAGTCCTCCATGACAAATCTTAATTGTAATGTTATAATTTTTTCTTCCTTTTCTTTAAAAAAATGTTTTTAATGTTTATTTTTGAGAGAGAGAGAGGGAGAGGGAGAGAGACAGAGAGTGTGAGATGGGGAGGGGCAGAGAGAAAGGGAGACAGAATCTGAAACAGGCTCCAGGCTTCCAGGTCCAAACCCACGGACTGTGAGATCATGACCTGAGCTGAAGTTGGACGCTTAACCAACTGAGCCACCCGGGCGCCCCTATAATATTTGCTTATTTTACTTCAAAGCATTAGTGCGTTGAAAAATGAATAAAATGGAACACTTACTAATGCATAACTATGTAATTATAACTATGTGATTTATGTGAACTTTGTAGGAAATTATATGAAATGCATAACTAGGGTATAAACTTCCTTAGAGACTGTAGCCTACATTTTTCCCCTTATAAACCTCTAAGAAATTATACAAGATTCCACACACAAAAGTTCCTGAGAAACTTCTCATTGTTCTTAGGTACATAACCTGATTAAGAAGATCGGGTTTATACAAGATCTGATTTACACAAATCATACAGAATATGCCTTCCAAATTTTCCCACTCCATCAAATGGACATCAGCCATGGCTACAACCCATGGTTGAAGACCTTTTAAGTAAAAAACTCAGAGTGATGGGATGAATCCAGATTCTAGGTTGGGCTCATACACATCAGCCTCAATAGAGACGTGATTCAAATACATTCTTCAGCAAAGTGATAAATTACTATACTTCATGACCTCTCTTGCCAATAAGTGAAATCCCATGTTAAATTTGAGATCCCAAAGATCTACTACAATCAAGAAGGTCCTAATAAAATGTGGATATTTGCCTTCAAACCTCATAAATTTCCCTATGCTTTGCCACCTACTTTTTTTTTTTTAATTTATTTTTGAGGGGCGCCTGGGTGGTGCAGTCAGTTAAGCGTCCGACTTCAGCCAGGTCACGATCTCGCGGTCCGTGAGTTCGAGCCCCGCGTTGGGCTCTGGGCTGATGGCTCAGAGCCTGGAGCCTGTTTCCGATTCTGTGTCTCCCTCTCTCTCTGCCCCTCCCCTGTTCATGCTGTCTCTCTCTGTCCCAAAAATAAATAAACGTTGAAAAAAAAAATTTAAAAAAAAATTTATTTTTGAGTGACACAGAGAGACAGAGCACAAGCAGGGAAGGGGCAGAGAGAGAGGGAGACATAGAATCCAAAGCAGTGCTTTGCCACCTACTTTTAAGCAACTTATCATTTTCAATACTCTTGAACTTCAAAATGTTGGTTAATCCTCTCTAAATTTCTACTTATTCTCCAGTTAGCATTGCTTCAAAAAGCCTATACAGAAAATAGGCTATATAGAGAGGACATAAAAATAGGGAAACTATATCGCCAAATACAAACCACAGACATAAATATCCCAAAGCCACTTAAATAGGTAACCATCAAGTTTTGTGCCAGTTGGACCCTGCCAACTCAATTTAGCTTAAAAAAATAAACAAGAAACCAACAAAAAACCCCTAGAGGTCAAACAGACATGAAATGATGAGAATACTCACACTGATAAGCTGGAATCTTTTAACATGTCTTACTATGTTGGTCTTACTAAAATGTATACTACTAGCCTAAATAATACATAAATACGAAAGCGTTGTAAATTTTCTCTGCTACCATACATATAAATGGTAATTTTCTTCCTTTATTCAGAATGATTTCTATAATACAGAATAAATTTAATCTTGCTAAATATTAGTCAGGAAGAAGATTCTGGATGTTAGTTTCCATACTGAATATATTACTGCAGTCTATCCTTTTAGCAAACCAAAATTCTTAGTGTCCAAGCTCTCTATCAGACACTGCGCTTTGAAATTACACCAGAATGCTGATCTTACTTATGTTCTCTCTTAAAACAGCTTCTAGGGGCGCCTGGGTGGCGCAGTCGGTTAAGCGTCCGACTTCAGCCAGGTCACGATCTCGCGGTCCGAGAGTTCGAGCCCCACGTCGGACTCTGGGCTGATGGCTCAGAGCCTGGAGCCTGTTTCCGATTCTGTGTCTCCCTCTCTCTCTGCCCCTCCCCTGTTCATGCTGTCTCTCTCTGTCCCAAAAATAAATAAAAGTTGAAAAAAAAAATTAAAAAAAAAAACAGCTTCTGAAAAATTTTAATGTGAGTTTACTACAGAAAAAGCATCTATACAAAACTGTACTCTAAAATCCACAACATTACAGTGGCCTACCATTTGTTACAGCTCATTGCACTGTGAGTAAACTGTTTTTGAACTTCATCTTTGAGTATTTAATGAAATGAAAACATCAAATATACATAACCCAAAGCAACAACAGCAAAACACACAAAGAAATAAAAATGCCACCTGCTCTCATTCTAGAGAAACTCGATCTTCAACAGCATGGGTTATTGGATTCCAAATATCTACCATATTTAAGAAGCAATGGAGAAATTAGATTATAATATTGGAAATGAGCATTTGATTCCAAAAAACTCCTAGATTTCTGTATAGCTATAGAAAATTCTAATTATCTGAGCCATGTAAGAAAGGAAGACCACCACTTACAGTTTTTGTCCTTGTTTTTAAGATAAAGACATTTACAGAAAACTCTGGAGTTGCCTTGTGGGTGGGAAAAGCTGCAAGTCAGTCGACCAGGTGACCATCCAAACTCTAATATAACTTCCCTGACAATTGGACAGCTGTGTGATCTTATTTTCCTCTCTGACCTTTAATTTCTTACCTATGAAGTTGGGGGGGGGGGGGAATGATACTTTTCTCATAGAAGGGTTACAGTGTGGAACGACATAATCTTTACAAAATGTCTCAAAGGTGCAAAATAGCAGCAGCTGAACAAAGATCATTTACCCTACAACTTTGAATCTAATAGGACATTGACAAAGCATCCTTCCAGGTATACAGGATAAGAGAGGGGCCTGTGAGTCAGTTATCCAAAGCAGTTTTGTTTAGTGAATAGTTGACAGCTATGCTTTAACTATATAATGTCAAGGAAAAGGCTTTTGTAATCTTACTTCAAAGCAGGCAGAATAAAATTTTGCCCAAAAGTCAACTCTATTTGCTGATGCCAAGGCCATATTCACTGTCTGTGCTACAGTCTTAGAATAACACACTGTCTCCCTGTATCAAAGTTACAGCTCGCCAGAAAGCAGAAGGGAACAATGTTAACTTTCTATAACCAACATAAATCCATTGAGAGATGCTGACAATGGTACGGGATATGTTAATGTAGCCTTCTTTTTTCCAACTTTTTTCTATGCCCCACCTTCTGCCCCCTGTCACTCCAAAATATTAATACCTGGAGGAAAGGGAGTGTCTTTCTGTTACATCCACTGATAGCCTGTCATTTCCTCTGCCTCCACACCCCATGGACATTTTGAACCTGAAAGAGTCAGATGAACTGAAGCAGATTTAAATGATCTCAGGATAAGCCAGGGAGAACTGGTACAATGGGGCACAGTAACATGACACCTTTTTCTGGGACCTAGTATAGTAACTCTTCATTCTCTAAAGGGGTCATTTGTGCACATGCAGTGTCTACTGAATGTAGGTCATGGCCTGGAATTATTAGCAACCCTAGGAAAAATTGAGGAGGGAGGGGATTATATTACTTCAAGAAAAAGGTCAGTCTTCTGCCTGCACACAGAACTCCATAGACTCAGATATCCCACCTGGTATGTTTTGAACCCCTTAGCAACTAAGGTGACTTAAAACCCAAGGCAAGTTTGTGCCATGTGATAAGAAACAAATTCATTATTTATTCCTGAATATTTCTGCCTTGGGATGGTTTAATTTCACTTTTTGCTACAGTCGGCCAGATTCTACTTGGCTGCTTTGTACACAGTCTGACCAGTTAGGAAGATATGTTAACACTAAAAACCTGCCTTTCTCTGCTTTTGTTATCTTCTCCCTCATCCACTCACCCCCTCCAGAGTGCACCTGAATCCAGAAATGGATTTTCTGGTGGCACCTGGGTGGTTCAGTCATTTAAGTGTCCAACTCTTGATTTCAGCTTATTAGGTCATGTTCCGAGCCCTGCGTCTGGCTCTGTGCTGACAGTACAGAGCCTGCTTGGGATTCTCTTTCTCCCTGTCTTTCTGTCCCTCCCCCACACTCTCTCTCTCTCACAAAATAAATAAACATTTTTAAAAAATGGATTTTCTTCTGCTGAAAAGCAAGGCTTCAGTCAATGGATCTCAAAGTCTCATTACTGAAAGTTATTTAAAAAGAATTTTTAGGGGCACCTGGGTAGTTCAGTCAGTTAAGTGTCCTCTTGATCTCGGCTCAGGTCATGATCTCACAGTTTGTGAGATTGAGCCCCATGTGGGGCTCTGCACTAATAGGATGGAGCCTGCTCGTGATTCTGTCTTCCTCTCCCAAACCCTCCCTGGCTCATTCTCATTCTCTCTCTCTCTCTCTCTCTCAAATAATAAATAAACTTAAAAATATTTAAAAAAGTTTTTAAACAGGCAAATTTACAAAGAATTTTGTAAAAGTTTGCCTTGTGGTGGTAAAAGCCCTAAATCAACCAATCCATGCAACATCCAAACACTAGTAACACTGCCCTGGCAACCGGGCACAGCAAGTGCCAGAGACAAGAATTCAACTCTTCTGGCTGAGCTTGGATGCTGGTAAATGATCACCAGCCTCTATCAAACATTTTACCATTGTTTCTGTTCTGTTTAGTTCAAATACCTTGCTGGTTTCTTCTATTCAGCCAATTCTGAGGGATCTTTCTCGTCTGTGTCATTTTTATATTGACACCCCAGACCTCAGTCCTTAGGTATCTCTTTCTGTCTCTCTCCACATTGCTCTATTGATCATCATATTTGGCATTATGACCTTAAACCAGGACTGGCTTCCTGACTGTACCACCTGCATGCAAGCCTCTTCACTCAGAAGTCCCTTCATACTTGATTTCATGCTCTGCTGTCACTGTTTTGAAATTCTTAATAATCTTTGAACAAGTAGACCTGCATTTTCAAATTTTACCAGGTCCTACAAGTAATATAGGTAGCTCTGCCTTAACAAACCACTTACGTACTGATGAATTCCAGGATTCTCTCAGGAAATCTAATTGCCTTCTGGGTCCTCCCCTTGGATATCTGATGTATACATAAAACTAACAAGCATCCGAACCCATCCTAAACCTGCTTTTTGGGTCATGAATTAATCCAGGGGATTCCATCATGAATTTTCCAAGGGACAAAGCCCTTGAAATTGTTCCTGACTCGTCTTATACACTCTTACTCTACCTATGAAGAATTCTATTGATTCCATTTTCAAAATTTGTTCAGAAAGGTCATTTTCTATTACTCCCACTGCAAGTCCATTGGTCCTAGCCAAACCCATGTCTTATTTGGATTATCACTAGAGCTGTCCTGTTGACTTCTCTTATTCTCTTGCTCTCTTCCATCTGATCATTGGATTGATCTTAACACAGCAGACAGAATAATCCCATTATTCACAAGTCAGGTTAAGTCACCCTACTCTCAAAACTTCATGATGACTTCCCATTGATGGTGTGCCTACAATGGCCTACAAGTTCCTCTGAACAGACCTGGCTTTACTTTTTCCCTCATGCATTCTCTTCCCACCATTCTGGCCTCCTGGCTGATCCTGGAACATACCAACCATGCTTTTGCTTTGGGTTTTTACATTTGAAGACTTGCTCTTTCATTTACTTTAGGTCTTTCCTGAACTGTTCCTTCCAGTGACAAGTTTTCTAAACACTGGTAAATACTATAACTCCCACCCTCCACCAGATATCCCCAGCTTTATTTTACTTCTCAGAATCTAACATTTTCTAGCACAAAAGTCTCTATATTTTACTAATTTAATTTATGTATTGTCTGTTTCCCTTAATTAGAACAAAAATTACATGAGTACAAGGATTTTTACCCATTTTGTTCACTGTATAAACTCAATACCAAGAACACTTGGTTGGCATACTTTTGCATATTCTTACTCTTGATTTTGGCAGTTAAAGGAAACAACTAATGTAGTTTCAAGAAGGGATCAGTAAATCAGATTTGAAATCTGGAAAATGGAAAATTTGAGGGTTCCATCCCCTCTCAAATCAACATCTAGGCTGGGACGGCAACTCTTGGATGGTTCTTTTAAACTGTAAGTATGACAATATTGTTCTCAACAACAGACAATATAAATTAAAAGTCAGTGGTCTACATCTGGGAATATGAGAACTCTGGATTCAGCTCTGGATCCCTCTCCCATGTAAAACATTATAACTGAGGGTAATTCACTCCCAGGATTTATAAGCTTCCATAGACCTAACTTATAGGAGACAATGGATATAAAATATTGGCACAACACCCAGCATATAGTATCAATAAGCTATGCCTATTATTGTCATAACTTAACCTTGACCCTGTCCTCCATTCATCCTCCTCCATTCCTCACACAGTAAGATTTAACAGTACTGCTCTCTCAAAATTAGCTTCACAATTTTTAACCTTTTGAATAAAGAACACACACATGTACACACACAAGATACAGGCATAAAATACCTATTCATATGGAAATATGCCTATGCTTGTGGTAAACTCTAGGGTCAGCACATTCAAAGACTCATAGTCTAGCTTCATTCTGAGAAAAAGCACCATCCTGAGTTGTTGTGCTTCTCCTGTCAGGTAGAAATCAGTGTTGCTGACCCACCCACAAGTCAGAGACATTACCCTGTGTTTTCATTAGAGGAAAGGAACATGGGTTTGCTCTGACCCATTTGTAGTCTCTCATCACATCCCCTTTTGGTCCTGACACATGTTAAAATCACGAGTCAAATCAAAGGGCAAAGCCTCTGGATGCAGAACTGAGTTGGTTCACACGTGAGGTCTGAATCCTTAACCTTGGACTTATTGGGAATGGTGGGAACGAGATGCACAGAATAATAAAGCGTCAACCAATAAGTAATAGATTAGCTCTGCCAAGGGTAGAAAAGGACAAGTGGAAGGAAACTCATGATCCTCTAAAGAGGAAGAACAGATATTGGATTTATAATGAGTGTTTATAATTAAATATACATGATATTTAATATTGGGTTAGTAAATACAGTAATTTATTCTTTATTAAAGTCTGATAGACATGTTATAACGTAGATGTTTTCAAGTAGAGTGTTATTAAATAAAGTGTAGTCTTTAATCTTCAATTATTCTACATAGTATTATTCATAGAAACATAATAAAAATAATTTCTCAAACAATGATGTTGCATTTTCTACTGTGATATATGCAAATGAATATGAGGCATCTACTTGTTGTGTGTTTATTGGCTTCTCTTTTACAGGGATTTTTCTCTATATTTCCCTCCATGGACTCCTGTTTTCATGCTGCCTTTTATCGTTTAGCCTTTTATCATTTTGCAACAGCATGATCAGAACTGAGAGTAAGAGTAAGGGAGATACCTTTAATTATAATGATTTGAACAGTATCTATTTGAACAAATACAAATATAATAAATATAATATTAACAAATAAACAACAGTTTAAAACTCTTTAGAAAGAAGGGACAGGAAACAATTACTGCAAGAACAAACTTTATCTATGAACTATATAATCACACACACACACACACACAGACACACACACACACACACACACATATATATGTTAATCCTTTGCTGGAATTTAAATTATAGGAGAAATTTATTATTTAGGTTGCATTACTGAAGGAAGTTTGGTAACAGTATGGAAGTGGTTCAACTATAATTTTGTAAAAGGTGCTAAATCTTGGTTCAACTAGATACTTCCCATATAACCTTTTATAAAGCCAAAAGAATTAAATCAGTACCTCAGTGCAGGAACTTTTGTGAAGACATAAGATATTATAGAAATACTATTGTTTTTTCCTAGTGATATTAATATAGTAACTAAGAACCAAGAGGAATGGTGTTATGGCTGAATTGTGTCCTCCCCAAAATTCATTTGTCAAATTCCTAACCTTAAGTGATTGTATTTGGAGATAGAATCTTTAAAGAGGTAATTAAGTTAAAATGAGGTCTTCAGGGTGGACCCCAATTCAATCTGACTGGTGTCCTTATAAGAAGAAGAGATAAGGACACACAAATCACACCAGGGATGTGTGTGCACAGAGGAAAAGAGCAACTGAGGACACGGAAAGAAGGTGGCCATCTGAAAGCCCCTGACAGGCCTCAGAAGAAACCAGGACTGTTGACACTTTGATCTGTGACTTCTAGTCTCCAGATCTATGAGAAAATAAATTTATATTAAGCACCCCAGTCTACGGTACTTTGTTATGGGAGCCCTAGCATGTTAACACAAGTGGAGAATTAATATCACTCAAAGAGTTCTAAAAGTTCTGTCATTATAATTAGTTTGTGCTTAAACATACTAATAACATCTCAAAGATTTCTGGTGATTAAACAGGTTAATTTAGGAACTACACAACAATTACAACCACAATAGCTATTAGTTGTTGAGGATAAGATATCAGCATTATGCCAAATATTTTATGCCTATTACTCCCTCACAATAATTTTATTAATTCAAGAGTGGGTCTATTTTGGAGAACTTAAATACTATTATCAAAGTCACACAACTCATGAAGATAAAGCTGAGGCTTAAACTGAGGTTTGTCTCACTTGAAAGCCCATATCCTCACCACACACAATGGCTCCGATCAATACACAGAGATGTGAAAGAGCAGGAATAATATGGTTTGAATCTTCACCACATCAAATCAGAAAATCATCCTTTTTCTAATAGAGTTGGGCCAAATTTCTTAAAAATTAAGAAACTCCATTAAAGCACTTGACTTAATACCTAACTGAACATTTAGAGGTGTGTGTGTGTTTTTTTTTAAGACTGCTATTATCAGCCAGCTACTTTCCTCATAAGAAACTTCACTGCTGATCCTAGAAGAGCTCTTTCTTATGATTAGATCTTGTTGAACTTAACAGAACCATCAAGCTGGAAATATGAACCAAAAGAGCTGGATTAATTAATCTTTTTAAAGAGTTTGCAGTGGCCAGAGCAGAGAAGTAGCTGTTGGAACCACGACCACCAAAAGGGACAAGGATTCCCTTCCATCAGGAGACAATTGCAACCCACTGTTCCGGCACAGACACCACTCCATCTCACAGCCACCAGACACAGGCTACGGACAACACAGTAGTCAGACAACTGGGAATCAGTTGTACAGAAGAACAGACAGACAAGAATTAGAAATTTTTAAGGAGAACCAACACTATGAAAAAGAAGCATCAAGCTCCACAAACAGAATAATAAACACCCAAGGAAATAGATTCGATAGAGTTAATACAAGAACAGTTTAGAAGTAAAAATAATTATCCTTAAAAAGTTTTGAAAGAATAATGTATCCAGAAAAAGTATCAAATCAATATCATAAAAGTTAACATTTTTGTCATTAAAATTAAAATTTCTATAGGTGAAGGACTTCTGATTCTGATTATGAAGGAGCAGCTATAATCAAACCAAGCCACTCACTAAGAATAACTATAGAAGAATCATAAAGTTAAAAAAAATAAGAAAGAATATGTTTGGAGGCATCAGAGAAGAACCAAGGCAGCCAGGACTCAAGGGGCCAAGATCCTAGGAAGTAAAAAAAAACAAAACACCACAAACCTTGATGTGAGCCAGGAATTCTCCACTGCTTTTATCCATAAGAAATGTGCTGATTCAATGTATGAGTGTTCGAGGGCAGAAATCTTTAGAAAGACCTTTCAGCAGTCTCATGGGGCTGGGGAGACAAAAACTGGAATTCAGGGTTACCAATGCAGCCAGACTTGAGCACCCAAGACTCCAGGGTACCACAGAGAGATGAACCTGATATTTTACACCGATTTTTTTCTTGAGACTTTGCTGAACCCCAACAGGCTAAAAAAATCAAACATAATTCAGATTCAGAGGCTAAAAAGCTAAACAGACTATGCAACCTTATCATGGTGCAAGGGAAATAAAAGTTGGAATTCAAGTCCATTAATTAGGATGGGTAATCATGAGCATCCTGGACTTTTAGCTAATATATCTGAGCAGATATCTTCCAGGATAAAAGAAAAATAAAAAATAGACAAACCCATAGAAAGACCAAAACGTAGCCTCAAATTATCCTGGTCCCAGATTATAACAAGGTGAAATGCTTCTATTTTAATTGCTGACTAATAAAGAGTTGAAGCTTCTCTGGAAGAAAAAGAAATCTGTAACATCTACATTGTTTTTAATGCAGAGAGTCAGGTATTCATTTAAAGATTACCAACCAGGCATGCCAGGATACAGGAAGAAATGACCAAAACCAAGGGGGAAAAAAATCTCAGAAGGTAGTAATGATGCCACAGGTGATCTAGATACTAAACTTCTCAGACAAAAGTTTACAAAAACTTGAACATAAATATATTGAAAGCAACACATAACTGGAATATGTATATTTAAAAACTGAAATATATACATATGTATTTTAAGAGTCAAAGAATGATGGGACTTTAAAACGTAATAATTGAATTTTATAGATGAGTTTAACAATGGGTCACATACAGTAGAGAACATGACTAGTGAACTGAAAGATAGCTCAGTGAAAATGTCCATATTGAAGCAAAGAGGTTATAATTAAAATTTTAAAATACAGAAAACATTATTAGAGATATATAAAAGAAGATACAAAATTTGAATGTAGATGAATTTGGGGTCCCAGAAAAGAGAGATATAGTAGGTAAAAAGAAAAAAACTTAAAGAGATAATGGTCAAGAATTTTTCAAAGACTAACAAAAGATAGTCTATTAAATTGCACAGAGGAAATTTACCACAGGACCATATTCTGGGTAGTCTTTTAACAAATTTTAAAGTTTTGATACAGAGTATGTTAATCTGACTAACATGGAATTAGGGTAAAAGAAGAATTAGGGCAGAGATAAATAACAAAAGATACAAGAAAAGCACCAAATGATTGCAAATTAAACAACACATTTCAAAATCACTTGTAGGTCAAAGAAGAACATACGCTGAAAATTAGAAAATATTTTGCACTGAATAATAATGACAATGCAACATATCAAAAGTTGTGAGATACAGCTAAAGCAGACTTAATATATATTAGAAACGGAGACATGAATAGACACTTTCCCAAAGGAGGCATCTAGATGGCTAACAGACACATGAAAAGATGTTCAACATCACTCATCAGAGAAATACAAATCAAAACTACAGTGAGATACCACCTCACACCTGTCAGAATGGCTAAAATTAACAACTCAGGCAACAACAGATGTTGGTGAGGATACAGGGAAAGAGGAACACTTCAGCACTATTGGTGGGAATGCAAACTGATGCAGCCACTCTGGAGGTTCGTCAAAAGATTAAAAATAAGACTACCCTCCAACCCAGCCATTGCACTACTAGGTATCTGGATAGAGGAGTGCTGATTCGAAGGGGCACATGCATCCTAATATTTATAGCAGTACTATTGACAATAGCCAAATTATGGAAAGAGCCCAAATTTCCATCAACTGATGAATGGATAAAGAAGATGTGATACACACACACACACACACACACACACACACACACACACCAAGTGGAATACCACTCAGCAATCAAAAAGAATGAATCTTGCCATTTGCAATGGCATGGATAGAACTAGAGTGTATCATGCTAAGTGAAATAAGTCAGTCAGAGAAAGGCAAATATCATATTCATTCATATGTGGAATTTAAGAACCACAACAGATGAACATAGGGGAAGGAAGAAAAAATAGGATAAAAACAGAGAGAGAGGCAAATCATATCTTGTGATAGGTAGTGCCTAAGAATTTAGGAAGTGCAGTCCCTTTCAGATTAGAGATCCAAGTTCTCAGGAAATGTAGTGGCAGAAACAGTTTTCCTGATATCCCATATCCTCTTCTAATCTATTGTGTCTCCCTGCTTTTTGGAAAGGAGGAAAATGGTGATGAGCACCCTTCTCCAGAGAGCTGAAGAGACTAATTACAGTTGCAGAGCAGGGTCTTCACTCACCCCTTATCCATGGACTGGATCTGAAGAGCCTGAATATTTTTTTTAATTTTTTTAACGTTTATTTATTTTTGAGACAGAGAGAGACAGAGTATGAATGGGGGAGGGGCAGAGAGAGAGGGAGACACAGAATCAGAAGCAGGCTCCAGGCTCTGAGCCATCAGCCCAGAGCCCGACACGGGGCTCGAACTCACGGACTGCGAGATCTTGACCTGAGCTGAAGTCGGACGCTTAACCGACTGAGCCACCCAGGCGCCCCATGAAGAGCCTGAATATTAAGATTGGCTGCTTTACTAAGATGAGCCTTAAGATAGGTGAGTTGGGGAAAGGATAAATATAGCCCTCTCTGAAAGGTTATGACTCCATATGGGACTTAGCCTCAAAGACTCAAAACCTTCCCTGTGTCCCAAGCTCTGATGAATGGCATCTTCCATAACTCTGGGATGATGGCTTCTCTGCTCCAGCAATATTTTTGCCTACTTTTGTCATGTACATGTCCAATGCCTATGTTCTGTTTGTTCTGACTTCATCATATCACCATTTCTGGGACGATCCAGAGAGGAGTGTCTTTCAGTGTAAGGAAATCTTGTTCCTAGAACTGACGCCTCCAGAAGACACAGATGAATGTCAAAGTAGCCAGATTTCCTTTCTTCTTTTCTTTTCTTTTCTTTTCTTTTCTTTTCTTTTTTCTTTTTCTTTTTTTTCTTTTCTTTTTTGAGAGCGAGAGAGAGGGCACAAGTGAACGAATGGCAGAGAGAGAGAGAGAGAGAGAGAGAAGTGGGGCTCACCCAGGGCTCATGCTCACCTGATGCAAGGCTTGTACTCATCTGGAGTGGGGCATGAGCTCACCCGAAGCAGGGCTCAAGCTTACCCAAAGCAGGACTTGAACTCACCAACTATGAGATCATGACCTGAGCAGAAGTCAGATGCTTAACAAGGAGCCACCCAGGTGTCCTAGACAGATTTCTATGGAGGAAATACTTCAGATCTAATATTGTTTTATACTTTGTATTACTGCCTATCATGCCTGACACAGACACGTGGATCTGCCTGAATGCCAGCAATGGCAGAAGCATTCAGGAAAACCAGAACTTTACCAATACATATGGTGACCTCCCCAAGTCTTCATGCCTAGCCATGGTGAAGTCATGCTACTAATATCAGACCAGTGATCTGCTTCACTGTGTACTGAGCACACAAATTGGCACTAAGTACCTCATGTTGGAAGCTCAGTCATTTGTAGTGATGACAGCTTTCAGGAAAAGAGAATTATTTCAAATGGGTCTCAGACATCGACCCGCCCAGCAATCACAGCCTAAAGAAGTTGTGGCTATCAAATAACAACCAGTGAAAGGTGGAGAATGTTTTCAGAAGGCTTACACTTTTCTATCACAGTTAAAAGTTCCTCTTCCTACAGATTATTCCATAAACTCTATGGTGTGAAAGAGAGCTTGGTTGTTCTACAATCCCATTAAAGCTGAAAAACCTTGTCCAGCTTTAGCAGAGGCATATACTTAGAATGAAGTTTCTAGAAACTAACTCAAGGTCCCTTCCACAGTAGTTTCAACCAGCCACCAGGACTATTTCTTGACATTCATATTATCCTATGCATAGTCCTGCAAATGAGGTAAGTTAGAAGAAGAGATTGTGAAGTATGAGCTAGAACCATGAAATTTGTAGAGCATATTCTAGAGCCATCAATCCATCAGAAATCTCAAGCAGGTAACTCTCCTGGGATACTGAACCCAGAATTTATCTCAGATTTCTCCCCTTCCAGAAAGCATGGTTCCAGAAGTGGCTTCATTGATACGCTGCATGCAGATGATTCATTTTGACTCCACACAGATCAACTGAACCACTGCTTAGGTCCTGAATGGCCTGACTCACTGGCATCTAACTGAGTCTTCTCCTGGGGGCCTATGTTGCTTTGTTGAGAGTAAAATCACCAAATTACTCTTCTCGTTGTCAGTCAGCATCCAAAATGATGAGCTCTGACATTAAATATTCTGCTGAACCATCGAGCAGAATACTGGAACTTTCTTGAAACTCACTCAGCTCTTTACCCTACCCTCACCTGTAACCAACTTTACAGTGCTCTGTAATGCCATTCTCCAACAAACTGCTCCATAGCCCTAGTCTCTTCTCCCTGCCTCTACCCTGCAGCCTTCACTGAAACTTCTCTCCTCCTAAAAATAGTGTTTCTCTTCCAGTCTCTCAAGTGATGGTTGTTTTTATTTCCTTGATCCATATCCCTCAGGGAAGACAATAGGTTAGGGCATTCCATACTCCCCTTTGCTGTTTCTGGATCATTACAGACTCATCCTTTCCCTCAAATATCTTGCCTTATTAACTGTCATAACATTCAACCGTATACCCTCTCTCTTCTTGTTTCTATAGTTGCCATCATTTGCCCTCTTTCACTGATTCATTCATCCTCTTACTCTTACAAGCAATGCGGTTATTTTGGATAAATTCCACATCCATGTACATGTCTGTTCCATCCCCTGATATATTACTTAGATTATTTTCCTCATCCTCCTCCTTTGCAATGATGTTGTCCTTTACTCCATCCATCTTAGCCACTCATACTCATGATCACAGCCAGAATCTTAAATAGTCTTTTTGGTTTCTTGGAATAAAAGTTGTAAAAAACACTTGTGGCTTGGGGCGCCTGGGTGGCGCAGTCGGTTAAGCGTCCGACTTCAGCCAGGTCACGATCTCGCGGTCCGTGAGTTCGAGCCCTGCGTCAGGCTCTGGGCTGATGGCTCAGAGCCTGGAGCCTGTTTCCGATTCTGTGTCTCCCTCTCTCTCTGCCCCTCCCCCGTTCATGCTCTGTCTCTGTCCCAAAAATAAATAAACGTTGAAAAAAAAAAATTAAAAAAAAAAAAAACACTTGTGGCTTAATATATTGGTTTTGGGTAAGAGATTATTTACATTAGCCTGTATTTTTCTTTAAGTCACTCTATTTTTCACTTAGAATAAATATAGAGTTGCATTCACAGGCTTCAGTGATGTGAGCACTGTTGCCCAGGTAGGACAAGTATCTAATATCTAGAAGGGATGGGCATTTCTCATTTCTCATAATGCATGTTTCTGTAAGGAAATGGCTTGCCAGACAGCCTGTTAAGGTACCAGGATTAATGTAAATGTGTTCAGGGATCTTTTGCGATAAAACTGATTATGACTGGTTCCAAGTGTTTTAAAACCAAGGCTGTTAACTTTGATCATACGTCACCGTGATAGAATGTGGACTTTTCCAAGTGTGAAAATACCTGGATTATCCTAAATAATAAAGTACGGCAACTTGTATTTTTCTAAATAATAAAAAAGTAAACCGAGCTAATATCAAATAAAGTATGCATAGTTATAATAGCTGTTTTCTACATTATAGTGTCAACATTTTTAATTAAATATTTTATATTCAGAAAATGACTTTACATGTGTAGGTTTTTATGTTAATTACCAACAACAATATTTGCTATAGTTTTCATTGCCAAGGTCCTATTAGATGATAGATTAAATAAACTTTTATGGATGGCATAAAGACAACTGTCATATGTACCATTGTGTGTATAAAATAATACCTCAAAGACCACAAGTCAACTATAAACAGAATTTTGAAACAAACTATTTTTAAGTTGGAGGACCATCTGGAAGCTATTATTAAAACTGTGTTCCTCAGAGCAGGCATGGAGAATTACGTGGACAAATTATCCCATTGGTAAATCTGATAGACTGATTTCCAAATATGTTCAAACTATTGATGCTTCAGACTTCGGAATAACTACACCCGAGTGAAACCTTTAACTGCCATGGAGGAAACGGCTCTCAGTACTCTCTCTTTTAATGTTATAGAAAAAACAGTCCTGTACCTTTTTTTTTTTTCTTTTATTACTCTTACCAAGAAGCTTTAGGTGCAAAGTTATAAATATGGTAGCTTAACAAGGAAAACATTTTGAGGGAAAAAACACATAGTTTAAATTGGGATAATGGGGGTAACATAGGTATCAAAACATGTGCTCCTCCTTCTATTTTATGGAGTTGTTTCTGGGAAGTTCCTGATCAGGCAGGGGCAACTCTGGCTAGAAACAGTGTGACCTTTTAACTAGTTTTCAACCAATATAACGTGAAAATAAAGGACGAATGTCATAAAAGTGTTTTTATAGAATGCACAATGAGAAACCAAGAGGTATGGGTACTTTCTCCGCGGCCCTTTCCCCTTTCGCCTTTTCGCTGTGTATGCTAAAGAGGTACTGGAGGACGGTAAGACTGTAAAACTGAATCAATAGGGATTCCTGAATGACCACATGGAGGAGAGCAGCCAGGAAGCCAGAAACAGCTTCATATTGTTATGTGAGGGGGAAATACAGTGGGTACTCAGAGCATCACTCTGCGTTATTTCTCTGCAGGTGGTGGATTTGTACTGACCAAATGGTCAGTCAGCCCCTCTGGCTAATGTGTGATGGCTGAGCTGAGTGAAGGATACTGTCTATGGCTATGTCAGAAAAATGAATTAACAATATCCTCAGATGGATTGTAATGATCGACCTTGAGAACATCATTACCACGTTCTAACAAAGTGTCTAGTCTATCAATATAATCCCAAGCCATGAAATTTATTCCTAGGTTCAGTGACCTTGCTCTTTGGTTAGGAAAGAATGAACCAAGCTAGGTTTTCTATTAAATTTTCAAGGAAGAATCATTTCAGGCACTTTATATAGGTTTCAGTACCTGAGGGAGTTTACAGGAAAGTAAACCTATATAACTCAGCACTTCCAAAGGGAAGTTGGACCGTCAAATTAATCGTCTAAAATTCCAAAGTCAGCAACTTAGCACCTGTGCCTGATGTACAGCTCTCTCTTTTGACCTCTTTCCCTCAGCTAGTCCACATCTGACACTGCCTCTAACCAACTTCCTTGTCACTGGAAACAACTATTGCCAATCTCTGAAAATTAAAAAAAAAGCTACAGAATTATGGAGAAATCTTCCCTCACACAGTAAACTTTGTCCAAGTTTTATAACTTACTTCTTTTTTTAACATTTATACTTTGTTTCTATTGCATAGACTTCCCTCTGTGTCCTTTTTAATTCATGATTTTCTTTTAGATATTATTGCCCTTAACTATTTACTCCACTCTTCCCCATAAGGATTACACATCTTTGCTTATTGTCATATTTTTGAACCACTCCTCAGGGAAGGATTTCTTTCTCCATCTCATCTTTATCAAGGCTCATCATGTGATATGTTTTCAACAATAAGTTGTGAGCAGATACAATGTACATCATGCCTGAGCAGAGGAAGCTGTAAGCATCGAGTGGTTGGTTCCTGCTGTTCTCTCTGCCAAGAGAATCTATATTCCAGATGGAGGCTGTCCTTCAGCAGTGCAACTATAAATCCCTGACAAGCAATGCAGCTGACAAATAAACCACTGTTGCTTTTTTTTTTTTTTTTTTGAGTTGTTTATTACAGCAGCATTCACTAGCAAAGCCTAACTAATATATTCTGGAGACTCAATTTGGTGCAGTTGAAAGGCCATCCTATGAAGAGAGTCAGAAAGCCAAAGTTAAAATGCGTGACTTTGCCACCCCTGGTTACGATAACTCCGAGCCAATAAATTAACTTCTATGAGTCTTTTTTTCGTATGTAAAACAGGAAAAATTATTCCTGACCTGATAAGCTAACAGGGTTGATTATGTATACTATATAAAAAAGCATTCTGAAAGTACTGAAATCACATACAATGGTTGGCTGTTAATGGTATTCAGTAGCAATATATTCCCTCAAGTATTCCTGCCTTCAGCTTTTCTGTTAAATATAAGGAATTTAGGAACATCTGGCTTTCACAAAGGGTTGATCAGGGGCAGTAAGACTGAAACAATACAACCAAGCCAAAGAGGTAATTAGAGGTAAAGATCAGGTCATCCTGCGGAAATCATGATTCAGTGGGGAACTCAGAAAACCCTAGTCAGGGTGGAGAAAGCGAGCCTTACTAACTGGAACAAAACCAAAGAGAGTACTAGTAGGGAGAGAGCTCCCCCAAACCTAGGATAATAATAAATATTTACAATAGTGTTTATTATGTGCCAGGCTCTTTATAAGCACTTCTCATGCATTTTCGCTTTATAGGAATTCTCACAGCTCTCTGAAGGAGGTACAATGCTTATCCATACTTCACAGATGAAGAAATGAGGTGCAGAGTATTAGGACACTTGCCCAAGGTCACAGGGCTAGTGAGTGCCACAGCTGGGATCCCTTTGACCAGATCAGTGATTCTATAGCTCTAAGAAAGGAAAAGGAGCAAAGTTTCATAAATTCTAAAAAACAAAAACAAAACCCACTGTATTCAAGGGGAAAACATAAAAGAAAATTGATAATCAACTAGGGTAAACCTATCCATTCCTTGCTAAGAAAAGTTATTACTATCAATACTTAAAATAGCAGGAAAAAAATGAAAAATATTAACTTGATTCTCTGTTGTTTCCAAGACAGTAATTTCTCATTAGGAATACATTCTGCTTAAAATAAAATCACCTTTGCTCTTCCTGCCCCCTGCCCCTCTGTCTTCTCTGCACTGGGAGCAACTCTCCTGCCAAAGTCCCTTAGTGCAAAGTTAGTCTGCCCCTTCTTGGTCAGGAGCACCTCTCAGCTGCTGAGCCAGTCACTGTCTGCAGTGTCGCTAAAACCACTGGAGACACTGACAGATGGAGCCTTGGCAGCTTGGCAGTCCCACACCCCCCAACCTCACGTATTCCCAGCCGCAGCTTCCGAACCAGCGCCATTTCAAGGGACAGGGCACAGCAGCCAAGTGCATTGGGGCTGGGGCTGCCATGGTAGGGGTGGCTGGCTCCAGGGCTGGGACAGGGACTGCATTTGGGAGCCTCATCATTGGTTATGCCAGGAGCCCCTCCCTGAACAGCTCTTCTCCTACACCATTCTGGGCTTTGCCCTCCCGGAGGCCATGGGACTCTTTTGGATGGTGATGGCCTTTCTTGTCCTCTTCTCCATGTGACAGAGCTGTCTCTACTTCCCATAGGTCTTTTTCCAGTGTCTCCTCTGCCCTGTTTGCTCCTTTTCCTATATCTCCCCAGGCAGTCTGGGGAACATGGCTGGCTCAGGGTTTGACAGAGGGAAGACAAATAAATACCGTATCAATAAGAAAAAACAAAATAAACAAAATCATATATGTGAACAAAGACTTATTTGCAAAGATGATAATTAGTAATTATTAAAATTTTTGTAAGTGGCATAACCCAATGACCAAAAATAGAAGAATACATAAATAATGGCATAGCCATGGGAAACAATAATCTAAAGAATAACATATGTCGAGGCAGATCTGAATCTATGCTACCATCTCAAGACATTTACCTCTAAGACCAAAGTTAGAAAGAAACCAAAACATTAGCCCGCACTATTCATGAGCAATAGAGTCATGGGTAATATTTCTTTCTTTCGGGTTTTTTGGTCTAAATTTTTAAAATTTTCTACACTGTGTATAAATTGCTTTTACAAACTAAACGAAGGAGAAACTAAACAAAGGAGATATGCCCTTCATTTTGCAGGTACATGAATGTATATGTGTGTGTTTTATTAAAACAACAAAGAATAACTAATGAAAGGATATAAATGAGACCACCTTTTAGTAGCTCCCTCTTGCCACTGAGGGAGTGGATGAAGTGAACGAGTAAGCCATATCCCTTGTTGACCAGACAAATTTATAGAAATATGATTGTAGTGGGGTTTGCATGACTCTTCGAACATGACAATGAGTAAAGTTAATTGCCCTCATAGAGAATTACTCCTGTCTTTGAAGTAGGGATTATCTCAATGAATTAGAAAATAAAAATTTAAAACTATCAGTTTTTTTTTTTTATTTAGGAACATAATACTTGAGTAGCTCTTTGCAAATATATGCTTACGGACTATTTATTTACTGTTGATTTTGCAACCCTTTTGAACACTACTTTGTATTTATCAATGTATTTACACAAGGCCAATAAGAAATTCTTTATAAACTTTATCTTACTTCAAAAGAACTATACATTATATGCATTCAGTCCATTGATAACTCAGAGTTCTACAATATGCAGTTTTTGGTGAATTTTGGTGTGTCAAAAGACATACAATTTGTTACCGTATATTTTCTTTTTACTTTAGGAAATTGTGACCTTTGCATGAGGCTAATTTCCCTTTTAGAAAGTTAACTCATTTGTAACAAAAACTTTCAGTTGTTACATTTTATATGGTAAATTATGTTTTTATATTATATTTAAATGAACATACATTTGACATAATTAGAATACTGCAAATATTCAGTATTTGGCAACATTCAAAAGCACTTCTTAGATAATTTCCATGTTTCTTAATCAAATTTTAATAGCTGCATAATTTCATTCCTGTTGACAACAAATTAAATTAATATCCTGGTGTTATATATTTAGATTTTTGTTTCTATTTGGGGCCATATTATCTAAAATTACTTTCCTCATCACTCCTTATCTGTATTTCAAAGCCTGAACTTTTAGTTCCTCATTTATCTCCCATTTACTACATATTTTCTACTTCCACCACATCTTTATGGATATCTTTTGCTCAGGTATTTTTACTTTGATTATAATCCTTCCTTAGAATTACTACTAGAAATGGATTTATTTAAACAAAAACATTTATAGATCATATCAGTCAGGATTCAACCAGAGAAGCAGAACCAACTTCTAAGACTAGATAGATAATAAATAGATGATGGATAGACAGGTAAATGGATAGATAGATGGTGACACATTAATAGATGATAAATCTCCTTGGATACCCTTTGGCCTTTACAATTCCAGTTCAATTTTCATACACACACACATACACGCACACACACCTACTGGAATTTTGATTGGGATTGCATTAGTATATAGATCAATTTGCATATTTGATATCTTTGCAAATTAAGTCTTCCCATCTGGGAATGTTTTATATGCTTCCATTCATTTAGGTCCTCTTGTTAATATATTTCCATATTATTTAGTAGTTTCAGGATAGAGATCATGTGCTTTTGTCAGATTTATTTCTAGGTATTTGGTATTTATGTTATTAGAAATTCTTTATAAAATTTCATTTTTATGTGTTCATTTTCTATATAGAAATACAATTAATTATATATATTGGCTTATATCCAGTGACCTTGTTACGTTTACTTATTAATTCTAACAGCTTAGCCGTAGGGTCCTTTAGAATATCTATATTCACAATTCATGTCATTTGTAAATAATGAGAGTTTTTTTTCCTTTTTAAACTTTATGCCTTTTATTTGTCTGTCTTGGTATGTTACACTGGGTAAGAATACGATCATGACACTGAGTAACAGTGATAATGGGTATCTTTGTTTTTCCCCCTGAATTCAGGGAGAAAATTTTCAATAATGTACCATTAAGTAGGATTTTCGCTGCATTTTATTTAACTATTCGCTATCAAATTAAGAGAGTTTTTTTCTTTTATTTCTTTTTTTAAAATTTTTATTTATTTTTGAGAGAGAAAGAGACAGCGTGAGTAGGGGAGGAGCAGAGAGAGAGGGAGGCACAGAATCTGAAGCAGGCTCCAGGCTCTGAGCTGTCAGCACAAAGCCTGATGGTAGGGCTTGAACTCTTGAACCGCAAGATCATGATCCGAGCCAAAGTTGGGTGCTTAATTGACTAAGCCACCCAGGTGTCCCTAAGAAAGTTTTTTTTTTCTATTCCTAATTTGATAACAGTGATTTTTAAGTTATAGGATATCAATTTTAATGAATTTTGGTTACTTTAAGAATTGGCTTTTTACATTGTTTCAGTCTTCCTGTCTACAGAATGCATACTTTATTCAAATCTTGTTTTCATTCTTTGAACGGAATCCTGTAATTTTCTTGTTAGAATTATTATCCTAGGGGCGCCTGGGTGGCGCAGTTAAGCCTCCGACTTCAGCCAGGTCACAGATCTCGCGGTCCGTGAGTTCGAGCCCCGCGTCGGGCTCTGGGCTGACGGCTCAGAGCCTGGAGCCTGTTTCCGATTCTGTGTCTCCCTCTCTCTCTGCCCCTCCCCCGTTCATGCTCTGTCTCTCTCTGTCCCCAAAATAAATAAAAAACGTTGAAAAAAAAATTAAAAAAAAAAAGAATTATTATCCTATATTATATTTTTATTAGAAGTTAGATTTTATTGGGGCACCTGGGTGGCTCAGTCGGTTAAGCGTCCGACTTCAGCCAGGTCACGATCTCGCGGTCCGTGAGTTCGAGCCCTGCGTCGGGCTCTGGGCTGATGGCTCAGAGCCTGGAGCCCATTTCAGATTCTGTGTCTCCCCCTCTCTCTGCCCCTCCCCTGTTCATGCTCTGTCTCTCTCTGTCTCAAAAATAAACGTTAAAAAAAATTAAAAAAAAAAAGAAGTTAGATTTTATTATATTTTCTTATTAGAATTATTCTTGGAATTTAATGATTCCATTATTAATGGGGTATTTTTTTTACCCATTACATTTTCTAACTGGTAGGATAGAAGAAAGATGTTGATTTTTTGTTTGCTATTTATAATGTATGTGGTCATTGTATTGTGCCCTAAAATTTCTTATTAATGTAAGAAGCATTTATTTGATGTCTTTTGATATTCTAGGGATATGGTAGGTGGAAAGAAAGATACTTTTCCCTCTTCCTTGTCAAGAACTGGGACTCTTAATTCTGTTTAATGTCTAATTGCACCAGCCTAAATTTCTGGACAAATTCTAAATAAAACTGATGCAAATAAACATCCTTCTTTTGTTGCTGATTTTGTCAAGAATCCCTCTGGAATCTCATCATTATGAATGATGCTAAATTTTTAAGATGCATACACTTCATTATAAAATGGGAACATCTCTCTATTATTATTTTTCTCAAAGATATTTTTGTTTTTTAAAAAATAACAGGTATTGAAAGTTTCATGGGTTGTCTTTTTGTTTGTTTTGTTTTGTTTTTGTTTTACATGGTCCACTGATAGGATCTTAAGGCTTTTATGATTTGACCAGTTAACTAGATACCCTGGTATATTTATTATCGTCTCCATTTGTAAGTGTTTTTTTTTTTTTTTAATTTTTTTTTCAACGTTTTTATTTATTTTTGGGACAGAGAGAGACAGAGCATGAATGGGGGAGGGGCAGAGAGAGAGGGAGACACAGAATCGGAAACAGGCTCCAGGCTCCGAGCCATCAGCCCAGAGCCCGACGCGGGGCTCGAACTCCCGGACCGCAAGATCGTGACCTGGCTGAAGTCGGACGCTTAACCGACTGCGCCACCCAGGCGCCCCTCCATTTGTAAGTGTTTTAATGTTCTGTTGAATTGCTGCTTCCAGTATTTTACTTACTTTTATATCTTTATTCATAAGAATGGTTAGTGTAGCACCTGTTAAGTAATATGTACATTCTTAATAACATATTGCCTTATAATAACCAAGGCATCTTAAGAATACTATAAGTTCTTAAAAAATAAAAACATTCAGTGTTTAAGGAAAGGACAGAAAAAAAAGATCAAAGTATATTTTATCACCAAACTAAAGTGTGTCTTTGAATTTAAAAATAATACATTTTCTTAGCATAAATTCTCATTGCATAAAAATGTTCATGCAAAGGCCAGGCTTTTATAAAACCATCAAAGGATGAGATAAATCTATTTGGTTTTGATATTTAATAAATTTCTTCCATTTTAACACTCTCAAAACATATCAATGTGGAATGTATTCCCACGGAAAGTCTGTCATTTCCTAGCCATACCAACTTTGGCAAATGATTTAATATCATCAAACTTCAATTTCCTCATCTATAAAACTGTTACAACAATACCATCTCTAATTGTCTCACTAGATAACTATGAAAATAAAATGAGATAATGCATGTGAAATCATCTCATAAACCATAAAGACCATAAAGTGCTGTAGGACATTTTGGATATGTGGTATTGACCATAAAATTTCAATATTTGCCCATGTCACATGCCTCAAATCAGACACAACTGCTACAAACAAAATAAAAATGCTGAATAACAAGAAAGGAGACAAAGTACCATTTATGTAATATTGAAGATTTATCAGACTAATTATTTCTCTCTCTCCCACTATTGTCGATACCAGTATCTAAATCTACATTGGTCCAATTCCATGGCCTCTTCAGTTTCTTGCATCCCTTGCTTGCAATAATTGTGCTCTTCATCCCATTTGCTTTCATAATAACTGCACGTTTGCCAAAGTCCCAGCTTACAGCATTCTAAGCTCTGACCACCGTCCTACTCTTTCAAGCGTCTTCCTTCTGTATGTACCAGTGCTAATCATTCTTCAACCTGACTTTTTCCAACAGTACACCAGTATTTAAGCCCTCTCCCATTCCTCTAGTCCTTCCTTATGTCTTGGATTTCATTGGCTGCCATTAAAAACATTGCTTGGCAAACATCCTCCACTCCCTTATTCCTCTCTCCTGTCATTGCTCATTCCAGAAAACTGAATCCCAAGCCTGTTTAAATATAACTCGCTGCGGCTTTTATGCCTGCACCCACTGGAAAGCTAAAAGTGAGCTTGTTGTAAATTGGCCTCATTTTAAATTATTGATGGTAGGCCTCAACTAGGCCTCCTTCAATGCTATTAGACTCTTGTGAAATCGCTGCCCCACTTCTCAAGAACATGGCGAATTTACATCCCCTTCCTCAAAATGCAACACCCACTCTTCTCACCTTTATCTGATAACTGGTTGTTATTTCACTGAGAAAACAGAAAGGACAGAGAACTTCCACATACTTCTGAACCACATTTGAATCTACTGGCTTCCGTAACAATTACTTCTGTCTTTTCTATTATCACGATCTAAGGCCAGCTCACCATTTGTGAGCAAGAGTCCATCTCTTTTACCTGTTAAGGGGCAGCACTTCTGATGATTGCCCTTGCTAATTCCCAACCATTAAAAATCTTCATTTTCGGCATTTTGCTGTACAATTCAGTGAAATTGTTATCTCTGCGTGCTGAATCCACTTGCCTTTCTCCCAGTGTCTGTTGAACCCATTCCAGTCAGGCTCTATGAAAACTGCACTTAACTTCACCTCCGTGTTGGCAAATCCAAATGACCGTTGCTCAGTCCTTCCCTCTCAGCAACGTCAAACACATTTAATCCGTTTCAGTTGCTCTCCTAAGACGATTTGGAATATTCTATTTTCCTCCTTCCCAAGTGAAATGTAGTCCTCCAACTAAACAGACTTTTCAAAGGAGCCATTCGAACATTGCATATATTATTAACCACCAGCTGACCTTCCATCTTCATCCTCAACAGATTTTCTGATCCACCAAAGGGACTACAACAACCGCGAGTGCGACCCCACCCCATATCTGAAAAACATTTGGTCCACAGTGTAGATAACTGCAGCTCATTATCTGTTTATCACATTTTCATTTTCCCCAAACCCTTTTATACAGACCTGAGCATCAGCCACCACAATTTTTATCTCGGGTACTTTAGAGCCGTGCTCTTGCCTCAACGATAATTACTCTATCTGAAGGCCTCAATTTATAAAGTGTCTGCTTACCTAGTGCTTATGACGTAAATGTCACAGTTCAAGTACTTGATGGAGAAAAATATTAAATGAAGTGCACTTGTTTTGAAGATAATTTCATTTAACATCTCCAAAGCAGGGCATAATTAAGTTCTTCTGTCATACAAAGTGATGAAAGCTTTAAATAAGTAACAGCTGGTTACCCCAATGATGGAGCCACAGCAGGGCAGCCCTGGGCAAAAAAGCTGAGGAAACTCAACCCAGGCAGTATGCTAATAGTCACTCATGATGACGAAGGTAATAGCTTAAATAGAAAGACACCTGGAAAAGCGATTAAACAAGTACCTGTTGCTCCTTGCATGCAGTCCAATGGCATTAATGTGTAGAAATATGAATGATAAGCACTTATCTATCAGTCCTGCAGTCAAATGCCCTTTCTGTGTCCAGATAAAAGTAAAGTTGCCTCTTTGTAGGTTGGTGAACACTTAGAAAGTGCTCATTGTTAAACGTAACTACTATTTAAAGACCACATTTAATTCAAATAAGAAATTAAATTTAGCTTATTCGTTAATTTAATATTAGCATAGTGGTCGAAACAGTCATGATCCCTATAACAAGTCAATATGATTGTTATTCCCTTAAAAACTCTTGCACAGATTTTCATGAAATCAAATTTGCAACAATGACCTTAAAATGCCAGAGTTAGCCTTTGTAAAATAAATATGTTATTAAAGATATTAAATAATTGCCTCCTTCTTTGGAAAGCTGAGTAAAGTTGTGTTTGCATGAATTTATTGTTAAAGATTTTTTTTTTTTACAAAACTAAGTTACTTAATCTGTGCGTCAACGAGGAGAAAAAGAAAGTTTGAGTTATACACTTTGTTCATCAGAATTGTTCTTAAGTCATATTGTTGATCCTCTTGAGTTAAAATCATTTTGAAGGCTGTTACACGATTAACTCTCCTAATTAGCATTTTATTATATCATTTTAAAGCAATAATTTATTATCGTTTATTAAGCATTATTAAGCAAGAAAATTTAAAGCAAGCAAGCATTTTAAAGTGACAGCAATGTATTAGTCACCAGGCCTGTGTCCTCAAGAAGTTTATTAATCACAAGAGAAAACAGATACAGAAGCAAAAATGCCACAGTAATATGTAAAATGCTAAAATTGAGATATAGAAGCACAAAGAAATAGCACGGAACCCTGATTGTGAGTTCAGTTACATTTTCCTGAAGGAGATGTGCCCAAAATAGATCTTGATAGACAAGTTAAAGATAGGAAGGGCGGGGGGGGGGGGGGGGGGGGGGCGGGTATGAAGAGTTTTCCAGTCAAGGGGAAGAACAGGAGCAAAGGCACGAGGGTGCGTAATAGCATAGCAGAGTTTGCCCTTCATCTCCGTAAGTAATTGTAATACACAAAATGGTTAGTGGTGTCTGGGGAAGAAAGCTAAGGGATTTTCACTGGGGCTTTTATATGAAACGAATGTTAAAGAGCTTGGTCTTTAAGGAGATTTAAAAAGGAATTAAAACCACAGCTCCCTACTGTAGTATAAAGGCTGGGTGTAAGTAAGACAAAACTGAAGTTTCAAAAATCTTTCATGGTTACCTTTCTGCCCAAGTAGCAATTCTCAACCTTTTTGGATTCAAGATTTTAAAATCTTACAAATTATTGAGGGTACCTAAGTGCTTTTGTTTACGTGGGTTCTAGCTGTCAATATTTACAGTATTTGAAATTAAAAGAGAAATTTAAAAGAATATGTATTTATGAAATTAAAAAAAATGTTTAGCCCATTATATGTTTCAAAAGTAAACATATTTTTTGAAAAGTATTTATTCAAAATATCATAAATAAATACACAAGTAAATTTGTATATTACTTAAGAACATTGAGCAGTGGCTTTTGTTTTCTTTTGTTTTCCATTTTTGCAAATAGCATTAATTCCCAGATTAATAGAAGACAACTGGATTCTATTTTCTTCTATATGCTGTCTATGGTTCTATGTTGTTTTGGTTAAAGTATATAAAGAAAACTCAGTCTCACATAGATAATACAGTTGGAAAATGGAGCAGTATTTTAATAACCTTTACAGATAATTATCGATATTCTTCTTTGATATTACCCTATTACTCAACCATAGTAGTTTCTTAAAGGTTAGTTGTAACACAGAATCTGAAACAATGTCAATAAACTTTCCGTATACTATTACATTAAAATCCATTCGTCTCTTTTGCATTTTGAATGGATCTTTCATCCCTGTACGATTTTGTAACATCGTGTATTTATTACTGGGTAAAACTTTGCTCACCAAGCTATACTAGTCTTTCATTTTGACACATTTCATTATACATTATTAAAAAATTACATTTGTTAACAACACCATTTATCTCGTCAGAAAATTCTTTATGAGTTGAAAAGCTATCAAGCTCACGGTGATAGTACATGTTTTCCAAAATTCCACTTTTTGCTTGAAACCTCAAATGTTATTATTGGCAACAAATAACATCAGTCGTTTTAAGTAACAAGCTTACTCCCTTCGTTTTTGAGGAAATATCTGCCATATACCCAAGTTTGAATAACCATAATTTATCTGTCAGCCATTTTTCCAAGTAAAAATGGCATTCCATGAAAAAAAGCAGCTAGTTCAGCTTGGAACTCAATCTCATAAGAGTTTTTCCTTGAGACAACCATCCAACTTTGGAAGTTTAGAAGTGCTTCGTTTTTTGTTATGTAGAAACCTGGTAAGTCGAGATTTAATGAAATGAGGAATTCTGACTACTTCTTCAATAGCAATCAACTGAGATTGCTTCCCCCCACCCCAAATATAAGTGAAGAATATACTGACTAATAGCACAGTTTTGGTGTCAGCGTCTTGATTCATGTTAAGGAATGAGCACTTTTACCCACAAGTGCTTTTGCATCAATAGTGCAAAGGTCAACCTGGTGAAAAAGAAGATATTTTTGTATTATTATAAAAATAGTTTTTACTTCACAGCTATGTAAAATATTTGGGGGGACCCCCAGGTATCCTCAGGCCACACTTGGAAAAATGTTCTGCCAAAGCCTCATATATGCATCTGGTTCCATCCTACCACTGAATTAAATTAATTTTATCACTTTGAAAAACCACCTTTTTTCTCACTTCTTAATTCCATGTCCTTTCCCTTCCCTATCTTCATTATACGTAAACCTTTCCATCTTTCAACATCGAGTCTACTTCATTTCCATTCCACATTTCTGAATGTATTTCTGTATTATTGGATTAGACAAATAATTGTATGCTGGAGTCAATTTTATGTGTCCACTTGACAGGCTAAGGGATGACCAGATAAATGTTATTTTGAGGTATGTCTGTGAGTGTGCATCTGGGAGAGATTGTCATTTGAATCAGTAGACCATGTAAAGAAGATGCCCCTAACCAATATGGGTGGGCATCAGCCAATATATTTAGGGCCTGAATAGAATAAAAGGGCAGAAGAACTACGAATTTTATGTCTTTGCTCAAGCCAGGATATCTATCTTCTCTTGCCCTTGGACATCAATGCTCCTGGTTCTTAGGCCTAAGAATTCATACCAGGATTTATACCACCCTGTGCCCCCAGCCCCCCCAAGTCTTGGGCTTTTGGATTCAGTCTTATACCACTGGCCCCCCCGGTTCTTTGGATTGGAACTGACCTTTCTGGTTCTCCAGCTTGTAGATGGAAGATCATGGGACTTCTCAGTCTCCATAATTGGGTTAGGCAATTCCTATAATAAATCCCTTTGTAGACCTATAGGTCTAGATCTAGGTCTAGACACTTTATAACTCCTCCTACTTCACTATAGTACGCGGCCCAGAGTTGAGCATATAATAAATAAAGATATTAATAATAGTTTGAATTTTATAACTCAATATTTTTAGGGTAGATCACAAATACATATATGTATTGTACATGGTATTTACACTATGTATGTAAGTGTCTTTATGCAAAAAAAAATTAATATGAATTATTTTTGAAATATGTTCTTTGGGTAATCAAGGAATATCAGAGATGTACTTAGCTGATATGGAATATCAATTTACAAAGCAATGTAGAGGACATGGCATACAAATATTATGATAACATAGCTATGTATAGTGGAAAGAAAACTGCGTTGGGAGATAGAAAATCTACCTTTAAGAGTCCACACATAATGGACTGAGGAAACCATAGGGACTTAGAGCAGCCACAAAACTTGGGTCCCAGTATCTTTAACAGCAAAATGCTCCCCTTCACTGTGATATTTAAATGAGAAATTTTATGAGAATTTTTTTCTTATAAGCAAAGTAGCATTCAAATGCAATCTTTTGGTGTTAACTATTACCCTGAGACTTGCACATTAATTGCAAATTAGTATCAGGTATAAGATGGCTAGACACACATCCTCCTATAGGAGGACTTGACACATCAGTGAGATATCTTTGAGTGTTCAGTCCAAAAACAGCTGAGGTACACAATACTCCACTTAGAAGACGACTTGAATATTGGTTAAGAACTACATATGTACACAGCTCACACATAACCCATATAAAGCAGAGAGCCTTTACTTTGAAAGCCTTCAGGAATGACAAGGCTCTGAAGAGATGATACAGATTTATACAGAAAACACAAAGATATCATAAAAATCATCAGATTTATCTTTTCTCCTTTAAAGTTTTACCCTCATCCTCTACAACCCCCAGCTCTCTCTAAAAGCATTCTGTGTCCTCTTTCTTACCATACTCAGGTTCTCTAATGTGACCACCCCTTCACTTCATCCAGGTCCCTACTAAGAGCACTTTCCCCCATTCTGACTACTGTCCTTTTGAAGATGACAGCAGTAGCCTGTTGAATAAAGTGTTCCATCTTGTACACAAAATCCTGAAGACTAAACAGTGGAAAGTCAAGACTTAGAGTTTTTGTGGTCATAAACACACACTTGGACCAAAAAAAGTATAAGCATGTGAGTTCTTAAAATGAAGTTGGGAAAAAACTATCTTTAGAGAATATGAACTATGCCAGTAGACAAGTGCTCTGACCTTCCTTTTATGCAAATGGATAAGCAGGAGAGGTAGTTTGCATTTTCAGAGGTCTTGGTGGGAATGGGTCGTCATGGACTCTACACATACTCTACTCCGCTCCCTTGCCTGTCTCAATCACCATGTTCCCTCATTCCTACACTCCCTGGTATTTCTTCTCAAATAAACTGCCTGCACTCAAGTCTTTGTCTCAGGTTCTGCTTTCAGGGAAACCCACACTCAGACAATCACCAGCTTTTATGAAACATGCACTACATTCCAGAATCTTCACAAATGACATCAAATCCTGAAATAATGCTGGTAGAGTCCTCATCTTAAAGATGAGGAAATGATGTTTTAGACAGATTAATATGCCCAAAGCCACATAGCTAATGTATAACAGACTTGGATGTGGGTATCTTTGGACCATTCAACTCCAAAGTTATACTATTTCTTCTATACGACACCAATTTTGTCAATAGTCACAAACATAAATTGAAGAACTCCTATATGCAATACCCTTGGGAATAACAGTTCAAATGATTAAGGAAGTTTTTTAAATCTATGTGCATCCTATCCATTGTGAGGTCTGAGGTTGGAAGTTTCTAACCAGATTAGTTCACTTTGAGGGTCCAAAAGTAAGCATTGTTCTGGAAGTACTAGCATCATTTTATGGGTTTCATAAAATTACATACCATTTCACAGAAACATAATTTCCCTCTCCATAGACCATAGACAATTTTCTCAATGTAGCCCATCTTCTTGTTTTATTTTACCAAAACCTAATTCAGCACTATTATAAATGTTCAAAAAGAAACAAGTCGTAAAATAGTGTGTTTCTATTATCTTCGTTTTACAGGCAAGTACAATGGAATGCATATTGTTGTTTGTCATTTGAATTATCATAAATACTTTATGTACTTTTTCAAGAAGCTTCAGTTTAGGAAAGGGATGACTCACAAATTTAGAGAGCTTGCATTTCATAAGTATGTAAATGTAAATGTACAGAACTTAGTAACTTTTACGAAGTTTCATACTGTTAGAAGTAATGGGGCATCATACAAACAACGGTCAACTGGAAATGAAAAGCATGTGAATTCTTATTATTATTCCTTTCCTACGGAGTCCATAAACACTTGGTCAATTTATTTTATGTATCCTTAGCTACAAATGTCTTATTTGTAGAATAAGGTTAACAATCAGAAGGACCATTGACAGAATAAAATAATGATTGGTAATAACTTCAGAAATATAAGAAGGTAATAAATCAGTTGATATGAAAAGATTCTGTTTCTAGTCTAGCCTTCAGTAAATTTCAGAACATTTTAATCATGTGTCCAGATTATGTATGTTTCCACAAGACCCACTTCCTCGTTTGTTTGTCTCTTTGAATTGATGTCTAAATAGAGAAGTTGGGGACACCTGAGTGGCTCAGTTGGTTGCGTGACTTTAGCTCAGGTCGTGTCTCAAGGTTCAGGAGGTCAAGCCCCACATTGGGCCGGCTGCTGTCAGTGCAGAGCAAGCTTTGAATCCTCTATCTCCCTCCCTCTGCCCCTCTCCCACTTGAGCTCTCACCAAAAAAAAAAAAAAAAAAAAAAAAGATTTTTTAAAATAAATAAACAAATAAATAAGTTGGCTTTAGAGAAGAATAACAAAACAAACTGGCATTTCTTTCATTGTATCATATTAATTATGCCAGATCTCCACAAGCCTTAAAAATACAATAATTGCAAATTAACATTTATAAAGCACTTTTTTTTGTGCCAGGAACAATACTAAAAACTTTACATTCATTATCTTCTTTTAGTTTAATCCTAACACAACCAACAAGTCAGGTCTTATTATTCACATGTTATACCTGGTGAAATTTGAGCTATAAAGGGGAGAGCTGACTTACACAAAGCAAGCATCACACAACGAATCTTACGAGTCAGCCTCCACCCCAGGTTTCCTGCTCCTGAAGCTTTGCTCTTGCTACTTCTTTATTAATATGATTGGGTCTTAGCAACTACATGGCAATATTTAACTAAATAAAATTATTTTCTTAAACATTAGACTTAACCAATATTGCACCTAGGAAGTTTTATGATAGGCCAATCATTGATTTTATAGATCAAGATATAGACAGACTTACAGATAGGTATTCCTTATACATAAATCTCAAAATTGAGAATTCTGTCAGGTGGACCTCTTTTCCTTGGCAAAGCTGACATACAAACTAGAATTCTGAGTATCTGTTGAGCCAAAATATTAGCAATCAGAAATTACAAATAAGTGATTTTAATGATAAATCCATTTGAACACTGCCTGAAATGCTTCTTAACATCCATAAAGATATTTTTGCTAGCATAAATGTAAAGTGTGTCTGAAAAGGACCGGTCTGTATGAGAAGAAGGAAGTATTGGGAAGTTCTGTTTGTTTACGGATTTGCTGGAGAAGATCGTTGAGGGTTTTTTCTTTGTTTGTTTTCTTTTTATTAGAAAGTGGATAAAATATTTTCATCTGATAAAATTGTTCTACGATAAAATCCACTCTCCTCCCCAAGAAAAAGGGGGTTAAAAAGCATAGGACTTTAAGAAACCAGGGGCTATGTTACAAAATCCACCAGTAAGACTAACACCAGGAGAGACTGGGGGCCGCAGTCCAGGTATAGAACACAGAATGTCTGCCACGTGGTGCAAGGCCAGAGGAGCAGAGGGGCAGAGGAGAACAGTGACCATAAGACTACGGAGACACTGGGTCAGAGACATTGAGTGAAGTTTCTCCCAGGCAAGGAAAAGAGTAGCATGTACCAACAAAATTAATAGGGATGTGCTAAGAGAGCAATGATCATCTTTCTCTGAAGAACAGATTTTAGCAGAAGGTGGGTCTGAGCCATTGAAAAAAATCCTACGGCAGCCTCTGTGTGAGAAGAAAATGAACCTATGTGTGCGTTAGCACAGGTTTCTAGCTGTGCTGCTTTTTAAAATTTAATTTGTTTTGTTTTTTATTATTTTTCTTTTGTAATTAAAGTATAATTAACATACAGTGTTATATTAGTTTCAGATATATAATATGATTCAATAATTCTATACGTTGCTCAGTGCTCATCAAGATAAGTGTACTCTTAATCCCCTTTACCTATTTCACCCCTCACCCCCACATCTCCCACTGGTAACCACCAGTTTGTTCTCTGTATTTAAGTCTTTTTTGGTCTCTTTTTTTCTTTGTTTTGTTTCTTAAATTCCACATATGAGTGAAATCATATGGTAATTGCCTTTGTCTGACTGACTTATTTCACTTAGCATTATACCCTCTAAGTCCATTCATCCCTGTAGATGCAAATGGCAAGAGCTTATTCTTTTTTATGGCTTAATAATATTCCATTGTATATAATACAATGTGTTATTATTACTTAAGTTAGCAACTTAAGTGTCTCTCTCTCTCTATATATATATATACATAAATATATATATATATAGCTTAATAACATTCCATTGTATTATATACATTATATTATATACAATGGAATATTATTAAGCTATCTGCATATAAAGACACTTAAGTTGCTTCCATATCTTGGCTATTGTAAATAATGCCTCAATAAACACAATAAAATGCATATATGGTGGGGTTTTTTTTCTTTTTTTTAATTTAAATTCAAGTTAGTGAACATATAGTGTAGTCCTAGCTTCAGGAGTAGAACCCAGTGATTCAGCACTTACATATAACACCTAGTGCTCATCCCAACAAGTGCCCTCGTTAATGCCCATCACCCATTTAGCCCCTCCCCCCACCCACCGCCCCTCCAGCAACCCTCAGTTTGTTCTCTGTATTTAAGAGTCTCTTATGGTTTGCCTCCTTCTCTGTTTTTATCTTATTTTTCCTTCCCTTCCCCTATGTTCATCTGTTGTGTTTCTCAAATTCCACATATGAGAGATCATATGATATTTGTCTTTCTCTGACTTATTTCACTTAGCATAATATGCTCTAGTATCATCCCATTGTTGCAAATGCTAAGATTTTATTCTTTTTTTATCACTGAGTAGTATTCCATTGTGCATATTCATATATATATAATATAATATATATTTATATATGTCACTATATATAAATATATATTATTATATTATATTATATTATATTATATTATATTATATTATATCTTCTTTATCCATTTATTAGATGATGGATGTTTGGAGGTACATAAATCTTTTCAAATTAGTGTTTTCATTTTCTTTGGGTAAATACCCAGTAGTAAAATTACTGGGTCATATGGTAATTCTGTTTTTAATTTTTTGAGGAACCTCCATACTGTTTTCCACAGTGGCTGTATCAGTTTGGATTCCCACCAACAGTGCACGAGAATTTCTTTTTCTCCACATCCTCACCACCACTTGTTATTCCTTGTCTTTTTGATACCAGCCATTCTGACAGGTAAAAAAGGATATCTCATTGTGGTTTTGATTTGCATTTCCCTGATGATTAGTAATGTTTGTGTGCTGCTTTTGACTAAGGCAGCTATCAGGCTGCTTTTTCATTTTCTAAGTTAGAATAATAAAGGACACCTTCGAGTTTTTAACTACTAACTCTACATGGAGGTCTCCCTAATCTATCTCTCTTTAACCCAGATACCTCCCCTACGTCTCCCTCTGAAAGATGGAGTGATTTATCTGATCGATAAGATTAGGCAAAAGCACTAAGAATGCACAGCTCAGCTACTTTCAGGCTCTCTTTTTGGAATCAGTTGGCTGTAGGAGGCACATTCTTCTCTCTGTGACTGCTGTCATGAGGAATGACTTCCTACAGCATGACTGGCAGGGGAAATCTCAGCTCTGCAGACCTGCCCGCTGTCTTATAATGAGTCTCCAGAACCGGACTTGGCCACTGGGGAAGGGAAGGATATTAGGAAGCCAGCATTCAGCTCTCAGATCCAAGCTGCATTCTGTAACCCATATTTACTAGTAATGAAGATGATAATTTTCTTATTTATTTATAACTCTGTACTAATCTTGCAACTGGTTTAGTATCTATAGGAAGAGAGGAACATAATTGTGATTCTCATACATTTACAAGTCTTTTGATGTAAAGTATCGTAAGTTGTCATAATTTTTTAAAGAAGCAATCTAAACATTAGGTCAGATAGATAGGCACGGTACTTAGTATTGTGTAATCTAAATATCATTTCAAACACTCTCAGGGGCGCCTGGATGGCGCAGTCGGTTAAGCGTCCGACTTCAGCCAGGTCACGATCTCGCGGTCCATGAGTTTCAGCCCCGCGTCAGGCTCTGGGCTGATGGCTCAGAGCCTGGAGCCTGTTTCCGATTCTGTGTCTCCCTCTCTCTCTGCCCCTCCCCCGTTCATGCTCTGTCTCTCTCTGTCCCAAAAATAAACGTTGAAAAAAAAAAAAAAAAAAAAAACACTCTCAGAGACTGTCTGCTAATTAATCACATGTAGCATGTCAATGTCATACACTTGAGTCTAATGATTTTCAGGGTACCTTTAATAGCCCATCCATCTACCACATCATAAATACTCAAGCCTTTGTGTTCATAATTTATACTGGTATCTCTTCAAACAAACAAAATCAGCAAGATATAAACTGATAGTACAGTAGCATAGGAATTGTTTGCAGGCACTTAGATAAGCCCTCCTTAAGAAAATGCCTGGGGAAGACAGGCAAATGTGTACTATACTTTGTTTTCCTTTCATGTCAAAGAGCCCTTAGTACATTTTGTAATGCATCACCAAAAAAATAAAATTAAGAAAGAGAGACAGAGAGAGAGAGAGAGAGAGAGAGAGAGAGAGAGGAGGGAGGGAGGGAGAGGAGGAGGAAGGAGGAAGGAAGGAAGGAAGGAAGGAAGGAAGGAAGGAAGGAAGGAAAGAAGGGACTGAAGTCTTCCAAAACAGAATTGCTATACATTTGAATGCCACTGCCAATGATTGAAAGTACAGAATTTAAAACTACACATCTCTCGGGGCGCCTGGGTGGCGCAGTAGGTTAAGCCTCCGACTTCAGCCAGGTCACGATCTCGCGGTCCGTGAGTTCGAGCCCCGCGTCAGGCTCTGGGCTGATGGCTCGGAGCCTGGAGCCTGTTTCCGATGCTGTGTCTCCCTCTCTCTCTGCCCCTCCCCCGTTCATGCTCTGTTTCTCTCTGTCCCAAAAATAAATAAAAAACGTTGAAAAAAAAATTTAAAAAAAAAAATAAAACTACACATCTCTTGAAAACATGTTGCTACTCTGCTGGCCTAGGTTACTAAAATCACAAAATGAAATGTTTAAGAATGTACAAAATCCAGTTCCTGAATTTTCAGCAAACCGAAAACTGGGAAATACTATCCATTTGGTTAAAATAGGTGACTGTTCAATTAAGTTCACAGCATAAATAATTTCCAGTGAGCATTTATAATGGACCTTTTAGAATAACAAAAACACTAAGTTACAAATCCATTAAACAAACAGAAAAATGCAGCCTTTATATATGATATAAGTGTTTATTCTTTCAAGTGGATGTGGACCATTAACAATAAAAACATTTGCAAACTGTGCCACAGCACTGGGGCAGAGACTGTGGCTCTTGCCAAAAGGTTAGGAAAGAAGTGAGAATAGGACAGTCTCACAGCAGGACTCAGTGAGCCATCTGAAAACATGTGGTCTCCAAAGCAGAGGTCAGTCGGTAGAGGGCTGTAGAACAGAAAGGTGGGTTAGAGCTAGGTTAGCAAGCTAAAGTCTGCTTGTAACTAAATGGCAAAATTAGAGACTGAAAATTTAAGTAGGAATGAAGAAGGTCCAAATATTTTAGAACTAAGTGAGGTTGATAGATTGAAATCTATTAATCAGGAGACACCATTAAAGCTGCAGTAATGATAGTGATCAGAATAGATTTGACACATCAAAAAGGATTACAGTTCTTGATAATTTTTATTCTAAGTTTGGTAATTGACTGTATTTGGAGTAGAAACCAAGTATCCAGGAACTCAAAAGTAGGATAAGAGTTGGGATCTCCAAGTTGAAGAAGGGATTGTATGAATACACAGGGCTTGCTGAGTAATAAAAATTTTAAATTAGTTTCTCATTCAGTTTTCTTTATTAGGGATTCTTTTTTTCTTTTTTTTAATATTTATTTGAGAGAGAGAGAGAGAGAGAGAGAGAGAGAGAGAGAGCATGAGCAGGGCTTGAGAGCATGAACAGAGAGAAAGACACAGAATCCAAAGCAGGCTCTAGGCTTTCAGCTGCTCAACGCAGGGCTTGAACTCATGAACTGTGAGATCATGACCTGAGCTGAAATCAGACACTTAACCGACTGAGCCACCCAGGCGCCCCAATTAGGGATTCTTAAAGTACCAAAAGTTGTGTTAGCAAAGACAGCAACCATCAGCTAAATCATGATACTGAGAACTAATGGGTGAAGATTAGTCCAGCCCATTCATGTGACAATTATTGGCAAATATCCTGTTAATGGATATCAGCAAATGTACTTCTGTCTTTCTGCTCCATTGAGAATGCATTAAATAAGACAATACTAAATACCAGGTACATAGAAGGAATTTAATGAGTAGTGAGAATAGTGATTATGGCCAATTTCAGTGTAAGGATAGAATAAAGAACAGCATAGTGTCAACAATACCCCCTAATTAAAAAAAAAAAAAAAATGTAGCAGCACATGGGAAGAAGACAGAGGCACGAAGGTAGGAAATGTTCCTAATTACATAACTGTGTACTAGGCTAGCAGTGCTCTGAATTTTACATTTGCTACCTCATTCATTTTTGTAAGAATCTTATAAAACTCTTTAAAGATGAGGAAACCTGGTGCAGTCAATATAAATGGGATTCTTAATGTAAAACAGTAGATGAAGGGACCATCCTTTAAACCTAGGTATGTTGATCTCCCAAATCCAGGAACTTTTCCTTAGCACACTGCCTCCTAACTTGGCATTTTCAAGCTGCATCAGCCTGAATTTACTCATTTACAAAGAGAGGGTAAGCAGCTCTTCTCATCAGACAGGCCCAGTTAGAACTGCCTCTCCTGGGGTGTCTCCTTAGCTTTGATGTCCCTGCTCCATTTCAATCATTTCAACAACTCAGAATTGGTTTAAAATCTTAAAATTCTTCTGGGTGGGATATTTTCTATCCCTTCTGAAGAAATCACAATATATCTATAATTGGTATATGTGAGAGTTTCTACCAGAATGTGGGGTTAAATCTGTATGTACGGAAGTAGAAATAAGAGTCTTCAATGATAGGCAGTTGTAACCTTTGGTACTGAGAGTGACTATCAAAGAGGAAGGGCAGACCTGCAATCAGATTAGTCATGAGAGAGAACCCCCAAGTGGGCATTTGTTGGTAGAGGTTAGGTAGGAACCTCCTATCATTGAGAGGAACACGAAGTTCAAGGAAATGATCAGAGCACAATGCAATAGATATCTAGATGAGGGCCAGGAAATCAAGGCTAAGACAAAGAAGTCCTTTGACCTTGTAATGTGTCCTAGAGAAGATAAGAGACAGATTCTGTAAATTTAAAGAAGTTAGACACAGACCCCCCAAGGGTTAGAGGATTTCATAATGAGAGGTGGGTTCTGAGGCCATAAACATTCTCAGGCTTTACCACAGGACAGGAGAGAGCTGAGTACAGGGAGGGACAGCTTTGCATACTGAAGCTGCAGCTACTTTGAGAAACTCAATTTTGGGGGGGGGGGGCACCTGGGTGGCTCAGTCGGTTAAGCACCTGACTCTTGGTTTCAGCTCAGGTCATGATCTCATGGTTTCACAGATTGAGCCCCACAGAGCTTGCTTGGGATTCTCTCTCTCTCCCTCTCTCTCTGCCTCTCCCCTACCAATGCTGTCTCTGTGTCTTTCAAGTAAATAAATAATCTTTAAAAAAGAAAAAAGAAACTCATTTTTTTCTGATGCTTCTGATTCTTGCCGGGAATGTTTTCTAAAAACAAAACAAAGCCTTAACTGTGTATGTGTGCTGAATGTGTTGGATGAAATAAAAGAAAGATGGAATCCCGGGCCAAAGAGAAGCCCAGTCTTGGGGTCAAGACCACAATGGCAGAGTTATTAGCATCTTGACCTCTGAGCATTGGTGGGGGCCTCAGGTGATCAGCTTCCAGCAGGAGTGCCTGGTTTCCAGGGCCCCACTGAATTAGACCTCATCTTAAGAAGCCCCTTTCTGGCTCACTGCCAGAGAAACTAAAAACCGTTCTGCAGAAAACACTCATCCACACAGGAGACACCGTGTCTCCAGGAAAGTGGGGTAAATGGCACTGTTGGCTGGCTCTACTGTTTTTGGCTGATTAATGAGTTGGCAATTAATATTAAATAATTTATAGAATAATTTACTTCTCTTTTTCCACCTTCTGCCCTGTTTTACACTAATACACACATGCTTCACTTTGGCAATCCCTATAAAAGATGAGCTCTAATGGACATAATGTAGCTATGGTGTCAAATTAGGCCTTTTATTACATGAAATTTGATTATGGGTCATAAATTATGTATTTATCTTGCATTAAGTGATGAAGGTAACTTGCTAATTAGAAGAAATCAAAGTTATTGACCTATAGTGAATCTCTTCTACATTTACTGTTGGCATAAAATAGGATATCATGACATGAATACAAATGCATATATATTTATTTTGTTAATAGATATATATCTTCTTTTTTTTCAGTTTCTGGGAAAACAAATGTAGGCCTCTCCATTTTGAGAGAATTTAGGGGAGATTTATTCAGAATTCAGATTTATACCTTTTCAGGTTATGAAGTTGTCTCCCAGCCACAAACCCACCCTTCTGTAACTCTGGTCTGTGATGCTGGAGCAACTTTGTAAACTCTGTTTCTCCTTGTTCTGGAGTTCTGATTGGCTGTGCCAACAGCGGGTATGGGAGGGGGACTGGAAAACAAGGTGAGAGAAGAGGGGACTTCCTCCTTCCTGAGAGTGACCAGCAGTGACCTTTACCAACAGCAACATTTGGCTTGGTCTCCATTTCTCATCTTCGCTTCTAGAGTCATCCTGTGTATTCCCTATAAGAATTAGCCAGCTGGGCACCACTCTTACTCCAAAGAATGAGTTCTAAGTCCAGGGAGCTCTTCTCCAAGCTCCTGAGGTACCCGCAGCAATGGGGCATGGCTCCTTTCTCAGAGATCTGAGTTCCAGCTCTGAAGGACCGAACTCCTCTGAGTCCTGAGGAGTCTGAACCACCAAGTAGCAAACCCAAACCGTGAATCATAAATCCACAGGGCCCCTCCCCCAGCTTCTAGTCTCTGAAAACCCTAGTTTTTTCCCCTTTATTTCTCCAGCCCCAGGGAGTAGAAGCCCCTTCTTGAATGTATTATTCTATTTCTTTAGTGTTCCCTCTCAGTTTTTATTGCCCGAACATCTTTGTAACCAGCTCTCTTTTTAAAATTTTCTTTGCCACTTAGTGTTGTTTCTATTTTCTTTCTTTGGACCCAGACTGAGCATAGTATGCATATAACAAAAAACTCCCTCTAAGATAATTAGGTAAACAATGCCCCAAATTAACAACTTTGATTTACCCAATATTTAACAGCTTTGTTGTTGTTGCTTTTATTGTTGTTTTAATTTTTTTTTAACATTTATTCACTTTTTGAGACAGAGAGAGACAGAGTGTGAGTGGAGGAGGGGCAGAGAGAGAGATAGACAGAATCTGAAGCAGGCTCCAGGCTCTGAGCCGTCAGCACAGAGCCCTATGCGGGGCTTGAACTCACGCTGTGAGATCATGACCTGAGCCGAAGTCAGATGCTAAACCGACTGAGCCACCCAGGCGCCCCATAATTTGACCATTTTAAATAAAAATTATAACTGATATGACTGCTTTTCCCTCCCCATAGAAGTTAAACAACTTTATTGGTATCTTTTTTAAAATTAATTATTTTGAGAGAGAGACAGCACGAGTGGGAGAGGGGCAGAGAGAAAGGGAGAGAGAGAATTACAAGTAGGTTCCATGCTGCCAGTACAGAGCCCCATGTGGGGCTTGAACTCAGAAAACTGTAAGATCATGACCCGAGCCAAAACCAAGTGAGCCACCCAGGTGCCCCCAACTTTGTTGGTATCTTATGGCCACAGTGTTTAGGTACAACAAATTGTGTTAGAAAGGGAAATCATGAAACACCATCCATTCTTTGACTCAGGAAAAACTTTTAAAACTTCTTTTTTGTGCTTAGCATCTGGTTAAATATTAAGGTTATCAAGATGAATCCAACATGGTCTTTGCACTGAGTGTAGCTTCAGTCAAGTGGCAAATATATGCACCTAAGTTTGGTACAGTTTAATTTTGATAGGGATAAGAAAAAGGATAAAAAAAAAGAAAAGAAAGAGGCTAGAGGGCCATAAATTTGGTGTTTTCCAGGCAAGAAGAATAGGGAACATGTCTTTTAGAAAAAGCATGTTCGGGGCGCCTGGGTGGCGCAGTCGGTTGGGCGTCCGACTTCAGCCAGGTCACGATCTCGCGGTCCGTGAGTTCGAGCCCCGCATCAGGCTCTGGGCTGATGGCTCGGAGCCTGGAGCCTGTTTCCGATTCTGTGTCTCCCTCTCTCTCTGCCCCTTGCCCGTTCATGCTCTGTCTCTCTCTGTCCCAAAAATAAATAAACGTTGAAAAAAAAAATTAAAAAAAAAAAAAAAAAAAAAAAAAAAGAAAAAGCATGTTCAGGAGCAATAAAAAATTTAGAATGGCTGGTGCCTCAAGAGAGATGTGGACTTGGGAGAGACAGCACTAGGAAGTTTGGACCCCAGTAAATCCATAAAGATTTTTAATACATAAGGCTTTCTTTTTCTCTTTCTTTCTTCTTTTGTTTTATTTTTAAGAAAGGAACACTGGATGTGGAGTGGATGACAGACTTTAGAGGCAAAGGGAGTTAGTGGTCAGGAGATGGATAGATTTTTGTTAGTTTAGGTGAGAGATAAAGAAGCCTTGAACCCACTGGACGCAGCCAAAATGAAGAAATAAGCCCAGATTTAAAAGGTTTCTGGAGAATTTTGGAACTCAGAGATTCTGGTAACATAATCAATGTGGGGAATGGAGGAGACAGAGGAGTTAAGGGTCCCTGGGGTCAGCGGGTGGGCCATTAGCAGAGATTAGAAACTGAAGGACAGCAATGATTTCCATTTTTGATTCGTTCTTCCTGAAATACCCTCTAAACATATGAGTTGATATGTTCAGTGGCAACTGAAGATGCACTTCTGGTGCTTAAAGGGAAGGTCAGAGATCAAAATAATACATTTAGGAAACAACATCAGGAAGGAGGAAAAAAAAACCCAAGCAAAGAATATTGAGTTAGAAAAGTAGAGAACTTAGAAGGAAGCACACCAAAATTTAAGACTAAGGAAAAGAGAGAAGAGCCAGCAAAAGTCACAGAGAAGGAATGTTCATAGAGGCTGGAGAAGAACCTCTAAAGCATGATGTTTTATGTTATACAGAGGCAGTATGGCTGGATGATTAAGAGCGTGGATCCTGGAGACAGACAACTTGGGTTTGATTCCATTAGTTACCACCTAAGATTGTGTGACCCTGGACCAGTTGCACTCAGATTCCTCAGGGTAAAATGGCATAATGGTAACTACTTTCTAGGGGAATTGTGAGGAATCAGTACGTTAATGCATGAAAAATACTCAGAACAGCATTTGGCACATAGTAATAAGTGCAAGTAAGCATTAGCAATTGTTACATACTAGAAGCTCAGTTTTTGCTATTCACCTCAGAAGGTCTTCCTTATATAGCTTTTAATGCATTATAATATAAATTATGAGGTACTATATCAACCCAAAGGGGATTCGATTTAATTTAATTGCATTATATCAAAGTACCATTGTGTGAATATTTGCTTATTTTGTAAACCATTAAGTTATTTGTCATCTGTTATGCCTCGTTAGTTGTTGTTTATCAAACCATATTTAATTTTTCTAAACTTTAAAAAATAAATCATTTTTAGTACTGTATTCTTATGATTCCTTTCTGAATGCTTTCTATTCTGTTCACATCCAACTGGTAGTAATATACTTATTTGAATAATGGTAAGACTTTGTACTCACATCACATTCTTTATGAAAGGATTTCCAAAAGTTTTCCATGAATTATTTATTTTGACTGTGGGATAGTTAGAAAAGTAAATGCTTAGTATTTCCATTTTACAGATTCTAAAAAAATGAGTACAGAGTTGGAAAAGGGCGTTTTAAAACTCATAGAGCAGTTGAAGGAACATGGCTTCATTATATGGAGGTGCACTGAAAAGTTGGCTATCCAAAAATCAACCTTCCAAAGCCTTAGAATTTTCAGACAAAGAAATCGTTTTGAAGGGAAACAAAAGGATTCATCACATATCAGACCACACATATGATTACAGCTGAGAACCGAGACCCTAAAAGCAACACTTGGTACACTGAAATTAGTTAACCTATGAAGCCCAAGAAGCACAGAGAAAGGAATGATGGGAAATCATTGGGAAAATGTTGGGAAGTCAATGGGAAAAACACAAATAGGAAAACCAAAAAAAGGAAGAAGGGAAGGCTGACAGGTCAGCAGCAGTGGCAGAGATAATATGTGTTAGAAAACAGTAAGTAAAAGGCAGATTCAATGAAAAAACAAGCACTTGTCATCCTGGGGTCTGGATGACTCAGACCAGGTTAGATCAGGTTGGGAAAGTTCTAGAGACCCAGTGACCTCATCAGGAGATCCAAATACCAAGCGAGGAAGCAGGTGAGGCAGGCTGGGAGTGCGTATCACAGTGTGACAATTAATGAAGAAGGGAGCGTGCTGCATCAGTGAGGTCTGGGATGGGTTGATCTTAGTTAGGTCTGGGCAAGAAATAGTCGGCAGTCTGGACTTGGATCAGCTGGGAAGACCAGGGCGCAGTGGCAGGGTGCCTGTGACAGGGGTGATCAATTTGTGGTAAATAACAGAGGCTCCTAAAGTGTTTTCAGGATTTGATGACTAGAACTGGTTTACTTTTAGAGCAAGTCCAGTAGCAAGGCTGGACTGATGTTACCACATAACCTGTTGGGATTAATTATCAACTCTTTGTCTTAATGATGAAGAAGCTGCCATTATAAGAGTAAGTGACTGCCTTTAAATATTTGGGCAGCCGGGGCTGCGAATGTTCCTTCCAAGAATGAAAGAAAGAAAAAAGAACAGATTCATAATTTCATGATCAGTGGGGAATGGGAGAAAATGGAAAAGAGCTAACTGCCCTTTCTTGAATGCCTTGGCAGTGAAAGGCACAGTCTACCTCTATAAGCTAAGTGATAACATAGTATGGAAGCCTGTTCATCAGGTAGGCAAGGGCAGTGCTAGCAAAGCAAATGCTGCTTAGAAGCCTTCCTACAGGATTTGTGTACGGGAGAGAGAAGGGAGTTTCCAAAAGTATCCACTTAAAGGTGTCAGAGATAGAACTCATTGCAAACATTCTCTTTCTAGTACATAAAACACTACAGCCTATACCAAAAAACTCCCATTTTAAAGGGAAAAAATGAATATTTGTACTTGATTTAAAGAAGAAAGTTTGGTAAAATGTTGACAGAAGAAGAAAACATTGGTTCATGTACTAAGACCGTTTTTAGTAAAACCCTTTGCAGATTCTTAGTGTTCTAAAATTATTACATATAATTATATATTATATGTACTTATATTTTCTATATTTTATAATTTATATAAGGTATATAAATTATAATTATAATATATGTAACAGCCAAAAATAGACCTTCAGATTCTTATTCCTTAGGAGTTATTCTTCATAAATAATTTGAGAATGCTCTTATCCCCTATTTGATGCTTATTTAATATATTTTAAAAGTTAAAGACATAGAAATGCTATTTGAATGTATACTTTAATGTATACTTTAATACTGGGGTGTCTGACATAAACACAGAGTTAGAAGAGTAGATGTAGTTATCACACATGATGCAGAAGACATAGGTTGAAGAGTCCCACTCGTTCCTCTGGGAACAGTTCCCTGATCTGCATTCTAGGTTTGCATATCACGGCAAAGGCCCTTTGGGGCCGTCTATCACAGGCATCATCCTGGGCCCCAAATCCTTCGTTAGGTCTGCATTCTTCTGGCAAATGAAACTGGTTAAGAGTTAGGGAGTGAGACTCAAGCAGAAACAGTCAGGGTGATACCCAGGAACTGGTATAGTATTCTCAGAGAAAGAATTTCTCCTTCCGCTGGACTTGGTAAACTAAGAGGGTGTGATCTGGGATTACTAGCCTTTTCTCCTTCATAAAGAGAAAGCATATCTGCAGCTGAGAATGAAGCCCACACGCAAAAGAAAGCAAGAAAACAACAAAGAGAGGGACAAGATGGAGGAAGGGGAGCCAGAGTACAAGAATATAAGATAAACATGAGCTAGGGCTCTGACCAACTGACCAGATATGAGACTGTTCATATAACTAATTAGCCTAATGTCGCCTTAATGGAAGTTGAGAAAGCAAAAGATGTCGATCACGTTACTTATTACAACATCAAATACTGACACAGGCATGCTGTTAGAAAGCTAGAAATACCTGGAGAGAAAATAATGACCAAATCATACTTTTTTATTTTCATAGAAGCCTTCTTTTTAGCAACCAAATATGATGGCCCTTTATCCATAAGTATTCCACACTTGGCATATTTACAGACTAGAGTTTAAATCTTTTAGCTTGATATATACTTCTGATAGGAACTATATATTAAGGTGGGGGAAAAACCACTATACATTAAGGAATTGTAAAATTAACCACCATGGCAAGATAGTTACTACTCACCAAACAGTGCTGTGGTCACCCACCTTCCCCAGGCTCCCTGCAGAAAGGGGACAATATGACTAGGTGAGACTGCTGATGGGAACAGAAGTGGCATGTATCACTTCCGGGCTGAAGCATTTGGGAACCAGCGCTTGACCTTCCAGCTCTCTCTTCCTCTGCCACAGTGACTGTGGAGGTAACACGCTGAGACGGCAGATCACCTGGTGGAGGCATTTTTCATTGCTGAGTGACCAATGGAGGAGAGTGGCTCTCAAGGGTCACCGCAGGCTTTGCAGGACTGAAAACTAAAACTCTGTTCTGAGAAGCCACTGAAATTTGGGGGTTGTTTTGTTACCACAATGTACCTTAGCCTCTCTTCACTAGTATTTCCCTTTGTCATTTCCCATTTCATTTTGCTCATGGGGTTTCGGTCGACAATATCTGAGTAAGGCATCTCCAAAAAGAAAAGGCCCAAAAACTTTTGACCTAAGTACCATTTTGGAAATGTAGATGTGATTTATGGAAATTCTATTTTCAAGGAATCATATAGATGTTTATGGTTGTCAGTGCTTCATAATTAATTACTGGTCAATCTCTTCATACTACATCTTAACCAGGCACACCTTATTACATTTAAAATGAAACATTTTGACATTCACTATAAATTTTCCGTTTTCGTCTTAATCCAGGTTTGCTTTCGGTAGTATGAGTCAAATTTTTCCTTTCTTGGAACATGAACTTTTTTCCTACTGATTTATTTTTTCCTGTTCATGACATTCAGAATGATGATAGGTCTACACAACAGCATCGGTGTACTGATGACTTTGCAGCCAATAACTATTTTAATTTTTTATGTCTCAGTAGACATATAAAGCTTTATGCTGCTCATCAATCATTTCACCAATTATTTTCCAATTATTCTGCTAAAATTATACGTGTATGTAATAAAAATGAATTAACTATGGCATCAGTTGATTGTTCCTGGTTAATTTGTCCCAATAAAACATTTACCAGCATTTACAAAGGAGACGGGATTTTGTGCCTGAAATTTTGCAAAAGTGTGCTGGAAAGAGCTTCTTGCTCACTGATTTCCAAATAACTAAGTTTTTGTTACTAAATATAGTGCAAAAATATCAAATTCACAAGCTGGCAAGTAATGATAACTGGCAGTAGAGCCAAATTATAGAGGTCTTTCGCGTGAAGAAGGAAAAATAAAGGTCTTCAGCTGTGTAGCTGGAGTAATTTTTCAGTTTCAAATTTCCAAAGTGGAATAAGGAATAGGAGAAGCAACCCTTGTAACCCGTTAGGTTTTCAGGTGGACGGATGTAAGCAGACCCTGACTAGGACTGAAATGGATTTGTTGTATAACCAGACTCGCAGATATATAAAAAACACAGCCATTCTGTTTTCCTTCTCTCATCACCTGAATTTCTCCTAGTGTCTTAATTGTGTAGGGTTACTAATTAATCTAACCACTAATCAACATGCACATTGACTAGACGGGCCCCAATTCAACACATTCAGTATCTTCTTGAATAGACAGGCTGCAGATATTTCCATGAAATTCCTTAATAGAATTTATATGCTGTTAGGTTTTCCCCACACATCCCCAATCTAAAGCTGGCTCAAAGGCAGTCCAGGATTGTAGTGGCTTGGGAACCCTTCAGAACCTTGGACAAGACCAGTGTTCCCCAAGATAAATGGAGCAAGAGAGGGGCACTTTCTAAACCTTTGCAAATTGTATTTAATCTGTAGGTGAAGGTAAGTAGAGTCAAGCCAGGAAAACTTAAGTAAACAGAGCTTTACCGTCTCAATCTGTTTCTTTTCTGTGCCCCTTGTCCCACTTTATGATGCTTCTTTCAAATGTGTCCCTTGCAAAATCTTTGCTTTGGCAATGTTATTTTAATTTTTTTAATTATTTATTTTTGACACAGAGAGAGAGAGAGAGAGAGAGAGAGACAGAGAGAGAGAGAGAGAGACAGAGAGAGAGAGAGAGTGCACAGGGGGAGGGTAAGAGAGAGAGGGAAAGAGAAAATCCCAAACTCAAATTTGGGGCTCAAACTCACAAACCATGAGATCATGACCTGAGCCAAAATCAAGAGTCGGATGCTTAAACGACTGAGCAACCTGGTTCCCCAGCAATATAGATTTTAGATCTTCTGACTGTTCTGACTGAAAACTCCCAGAAGGGACTCTTCTTTCCCAATAAGCCCTTTTCTACCTCTGAAAACCATACTCGTCTTTTAAAGCCTCACTAATTTGTTTATTGGAAGAACCAGTTCCTGAATGTTTTTCTGTGTGGCCTCTACTAACAAGGATGTTAACAAGGATGAATAAAGGAAAAGCAATTCCTCCCTTCAAGGAAATAACAATCGAGTGGTGAAGACAGGCGCAAACCAGTATGTAAAATACAATGCAGTATATTACATGGGCAAGACATACAAAAGACATCACAGAAGCACAGGAGAGGGAGCTAGTCCAACCCTAACAGGTTCTCAATGGAGTCTTCCAAATCACCCAAGATCAAAAAAGTCCTTCTCCTGCCTCTTACTTTCCCCACACGATTTTCCTCATGGCAGACTGCACTGTGATTAAGAAACTGATTCTGAAGCCAGCCAGCATGGCTTCAGATCCCAGCTCTGCCACTTACCTAGCTTCACCCCTTCCTCTCTACATGCCAATTTCTTTACCCATCTCATCTTATAATATGGAATAATAACAGCACACATCTTATGGCAGCAGTGTGAGGATGCATTGGGTTAATACATTTAGAACATTTTGTTACATCAGTGCCTGGCATACTCAATAAATATTGGCTATAGATATATCCTTCTTTCTTACATAATTAGAGATTGTTGTTAGTGACTGTAACCTTGAATACATTGTAATTTCCTTTGGGGAACTTCTCTGAGTTGCCCAAATGCAAATAGCAGGGGGTCAATAACTGCTTCTGGATCAGTACATTCTCTGCCTACCCTCCTGCATTCTTCTCTTTTTGAAATCCGATTTATTTACATTTTCCCTCCATTCTTGGCAGTATTTAAGTATCAACTTTCCTTTGACCAGGTTCCGAATGATAGCCACGGCCTGAATGAAGCATCTGCTCCTGGTAACAGTTCCTTCTGTGGGGGCATGCCTCTCTTTGCAAGAAACATTGCTATACCTAACCGCTCCCCCTTTATGACTCTACTTGGTGTGTGATTCACCCCCAATTTTTCCCAGTTTACAATATGTTCAACAATAACCCCAGTTTTATCAATCCAGATATCTTTTCTGGGCTCTGGGTCCTCCCTCTCTCCGTCGTCATTCTTCAGTAGGAAATCTCCTTCATTGTTATTGTTTTAATCATTGTTGAAAAGTATCTGTACAGGAAGGGCAAGTATAGGACTGCAACACGTAAGCATGTTTAGTAAACCCTCACCTTAGAGTATCCATTAGTTGTAATTGAGGAAGAACACATTTCTAACTTCAGCTCTTGGCCTAAATTTCATGTTTCATTATATCTTTGTATACATGCATTTTTTTGGTATTATAAATGAATGAGATTTGTTTACTGTCATCAACTAGAGAGGTTATGTTGGTTAAATCAAATGAGTTGCCTCTCAAATAAATGATCTAGCATGTGTTTTGAAGAATGGATGACATCTATAGGGAAAATTTAAAGAAATTTTGTGGGGTACATGGGTAGCTCAGTTGGCCGACTTCAGCTCAGGTCATGATCTCGTGGTTTGTGAGTTCCAGCCCTGCGTCAGGCTCTGTGCTGACAGCTCAGAGCCTGGAGCCTGCTTCGGATTCTGTGTCTCCCTCTCTCTGTCCCTCCTCCACTCATGCTATGTCTCTCACTCTCTCTAATAAATAAATATTAAAAAAAAAAATAGGGGCACCTGGGTGGCTCAGTCAGATAAGCGTCCAACTTCGGCTCAGGTCATGATCTCGTGGCTCGTTTGAGGTTTGAGTCCCATGTTGGGCTCTATGCTGACAGCTCAGAGCCTGGAGCCTGCTTCATATTCCGTGTCTCCTTCTTTCTCTAGCCCTCCCTGCTCACACTCTGTCTCTCTCTCTCTAATATAATTAACATTGAAAAGTTAAAAGAAATTTTGTGATCCTAGAATGACATGAACTATATGGAATTCTGTTCTATTAAGTGAATCAGTACTATTAGTAAATAAATATCAGACAATAATTGTGTTTGCGCACACCAAAACCATATGAGTGGAGGGAACCAATGCAAGTGGCTCTACACAGACCTGACCAAGGTGATCTATATATAGTTGTCTCTTCATGACACAAACCTACATGTGGGGACTTAACAAATTAACTAATTCTACTGACTCCTAATTATCCTGGGGAGGGTGGGGTGGGGAGACAAATGATGACTTCAGAATAAACTTGGGAAGCATATTGGGACACAGAAAACAGGGGCAAGAAAATAAATATTTGAGAAAAATGTTATTTTTAATGATTTTTTCTTATAATTTATGGTTACAATATTAGAATAGATACATGACTGGTTAGAGAATGGTTAGCTGCATAGCTAATGTGATATTACAGGATTTTTATTTCTGAGATGTTGCTTATGCTACCAGAAAGACAGACTCTCGAGGAGACAGAGTATATCATTTTGTGAGTTTCACAAAGTGTGTATTTGTCCACAGAATGGCTGATATGATCATAAATAATTTAAACTGGACATACAAGGGGGAGTTGAATAAAACCCCACATTAAGTTGTGAAATCAATTACAAATTGAGGACATTATGAAGTTAAATGCAGTGTGGAAACCACAATATAACCAAGTAATACTAAAAGTAAGTATTATTGCCATTAATTGAGTGCTTAATATTTCCCAGCCACTTGAAAGATATCTAATTCAATGTTCCAACATCCCTTTGAGGTAGATAATTATTGCCTCCAATACACAGGTCGTTTTAAATGAGGCTTAATTGATTTACATCACTTACTAAAACTCTCATAGCTAGCAAATGGTGGAGACAGAGTTTGTTTTAGGGAAAAAAAGAACAACTTGCTATTGAATGAATGGGTGCAGTCCCCATCCTGAAGCTTTGGGTCATTTTCTCCATGAGGAACCCTGGCACCTGTCTGTGGAGGCATCAAAACAGGAAGCTCCACATGGGTTGTTTTGTCAAAGCCTGAGGAAACTCAGAATACCCAAACTCAAAAGCTTTGACTTCCCATCACTGGCTTTACCAGCCTCATTTCAGGTTTAGTATTTTTATTGTATTGTATTGTATTGTATTGTATTGTATTGTATTGTATTTTGTTTTATTTTGTTTTTTTTTTTAATTTTTTAATTTTTTTACAGAGAGAGAGACACAGAGAGAGAACACGTGTGCGAGCAGGGGAAGGGCAGAGTGAGAGAGAGAATCTCAAGAGGGCTCCATGTGCAGGGCAGAGCCCTCTGTGGGGCTAAATCCGGTCACCTGGGATCAGGATCTGAGCCAAAATCAAGAGTTGGATGTTCAATTGACCAAGTCATCCAAGCGCTGCAAGGTTTAGTATTTCTTAAACCAGGACTTCTCAGGGAAGTTCAGGGCTGGGAATGACAGAACTGAACCATGCAGCTGGGAACTGCAGGTTCCCAGAACCGCTTCCCAGTCTGCACTAACACTGTCAGTATAATGTTCACCTCCAGTCCCTCAACTGACCGGCACATCAGGTCACGGTCTGTGCTTTCCTTGATCAGCCCCTCTCTTCTCTTCTCTTTGCTTTTATCCTTAGACAAATGGGTCTGAGCTCAGGTGGAACGTGTTTTCTGGGTGATGAAATAAAGAAAAAGAATGAAAACACTGAGGAACCAGGTAGTGAGAGGAAGGAGGTTTAGAGGCCGGTAGGTCCACAATGAATTCTCAATCAACCTAAATAGATTACATACCATGCCAAATCCATCACAGTCAGAGGTGTGTATTATGAAATGTACACCTCTCTTCATAAATGAAAAGTGCCCATGTACAGTGTTTTTCAACATTCTCTCAGGGTGTGTTGAGAACACTAGTTCCGTGATCAGGTTCTAAAAAGAAACAACATGGGGAGAATAGAGTTGGCCTTGTTCATGCACTTATGCATGGTTCATTACTTCCACAAAAATGACCTGCCTATCTACTATGTGTCAAGCACTGTGCTGGGTACAGGGAACACAGAGATAAAGAGAAGAGGATGCCAGGCCTCAAGGAGCTCAGTAGTTAGTCATTTAAACAGCAGTGCTGCAGAGGAGTTTGTGGTCCATCTGATTGTGTTTCTCTGGTTGACTTGGAATTGCAATACCAATAAGCCATAGGACTTCACCCCCCGTGGGGTAAGGTGTATTTCCATTTCTGTGTGGTTTTATAGTTGCCCAGTTCAATGAAGGTGTAGAGGATGCTTAAAAGGAAGGTGTACAATAGAGTTTAAACAATTCGGACTTCGGAAACTTTAGGCTTCAAAGCCAGATCTGCATACCCAAAGTCAGTACTATATATACAAAGGCTTTTAAGAATGCACCAAATCTGTAACTTTCTTTAGTGTTGATACCAGTTTGAATTAGTATCACTAATTTATGAATTACATTGAGAAAGAACATTATGATCCACAAAATTGCCCTATTGTTTTATTCTATAGTTATTTAAGGAACTTATCCTGAAGTAACAATGAAAATTGTAGAAAATCATATTTAGATAAGGAATTTGTTTCCAATGTATTTATAATAGTGAAAATTCAAAGGAAGTAATGTCTACTATCAGGAAAAAATTTAAATATACCTGGTATATTACTGGATCCATAGATGCTATATTACATAATCTTCTTTCAAAAGTGTTTAAAACCTACTTTTGGAAGAAAACGTTCTCTCAGATTACAGCAATTACTTTAGATGGTAGGATTTAAGTGCCTTTGTTTTTCTTTTTTCCATTTTTCCATTTCCTATAAGGTGGGTGTTTTATATTTATAACTAAAATATATACTTTGTGGGGCACATGGGTGGCTCAGTCAGTTAAGCCTTGGACTTCAGCTCAGGTCATCATCTTGCGGTCAGTGAGTTCGAGCCCCACATCAGGCTCCGTGCTGACAGCTCAGAGCCTGGAGCCTGCTTCAGATTCTGTGTCTCCCTCTCTCTCTGCTCCTCCTCCACTCGCACTCTGTCTCTCTCTGTCTCTCAAAAATGAATAAACGTGGGGCGCCTGGGTGGCGCAGTCGGTTAAGCATCCGACTTCAGCCAGGTCACGATCTCACGGTCCGTGAGTTCGAGCCCCGCATCAGGCTCTGGGCTGATGGCTCAGAGCCTGGAGCCTGTTTCCGATTCTGTGTCTCCCTCTCTCTCTGCTCCTCCCCCGTTCATGCTCTGTCTCTCTCTGTCCCAAAAATAAATAAACGTTGAAAAAAAAAATTAAAAAAAAATGAGTAAACGTTAACAAAATTAAAAAAAATAAAGTATATACTTTGTTTTAAAAAAGGGAGATTATCACACTAATGAACTTAGAAGATATGGAAGGCAATTCATATTTCATTGCCCTTTTCTTTTTATTGTTATATACATTTGTGGAATAAACACATTTCTTAAATTTAGTATTTCTTTACTACTCAAGAAAAAGTGCCAGTAAAGAATATAAGCCAATCTTGTATGTGCCAAATAAATAAGATATTTAAATATGAAAAAGAATGCAAAGATAAAGCAGCTTCACTCACTATGCACATGCGTTTATGTAAATTAAAATGTTTAATGTACAGCATATCAGCTTAATATACTATGTTTCAAAGTGTGCATTCCCTATACTTTAAAAATATTTTAATATTAAACATACTTACATATTCATTATTATTAATATTATAAGAAAATTGGTTTTAAGGAATGGTATGCCATATCTGAAAACAGCAGAAAATCACCCAAGGAGTCACCGACTATACATAATATTTACCTACTGTATTAGTTTCCTATTGCTGCGTGACAAATTATCACAAACCCAGTAATTTAAAATAACATAAATTGATGTTGCAGTTCTGGCAGTCAAAAGATACAAATGGGTCTCCCTGGGCTAAAATCAAGATGTCAGCAGGGTTGCTTTCTTTCTGGAGGTCTCTCACTGTCTTCTCCAGCCTCTAGAGGCTGCCTGCATTCTTTGGCTGCCTGCATTCTTTGCCTGCATTCTTTGGCTCTTTTCCATCCTGAAAGCCAGCAATGGCCAGTGGAACCTTTGTCAGGTGGCATTACTGACACCATCTCCCTCTCCGTATTTAAGGTCCCTTTTGGTTACATTGGACCCACTTAGATAACCCAGGATAATTTACCTATTCTAAAGTCAGTCGATTAGCAAGCTTAATTCCCCTTTGCCATGTAACATAACACACTCGTGGGTTCCAATGATTAGAATGTCCACGTCTGTGGGAGGCCTTTGTTCCAATCACCACAACTATTAGTCATCAAGCTTTAAAGTCACCTATCCAAGGAACACTGGTCTATTTTGATGTCCTTTTTCTTGTAACTTAAACTCATATTTGCACTGTTAATTAATGTTCTTGTGCCTTAAATATACACATAAAACTTTACTAAATTCTTACAGCAAATAAGTTGAAGATTTTAACTTCGTGTTTATTTATCTTTGTTTCATAAATCTAGTCTAATCAACCTAGTATAGAGTTGCCTGACAAAATACAGGACACCTAGTTGAATTTTAATCTCAGCTAAAAATAAATAATATTTTGGGATGTCAAAATATTGCACAGGACATATTTATACAAAATAATTATTCATTGTTTATTTGAAATTAAAATTTAACTGACTATCTGAATTTTTATTTAATTAATCTGACAACCCTATCTTATATTTTTTTTAAAAAAAGTAAGTTTAGGAAATGACTTAATATATACTGAGCTGAGATGTAAAATGGAATAGATATATTTTTTGCTTATCAGCACTCCATACAGAAACAGAATATTTTAATATGATAAATATTTATAATTTTCCTTCTATACATATAAAATTTTCCAAATTTGCTTTACTATTCGAAGGCATTGAGATTTCAGGATGTTATGGCAAAATTATATTTTAAAATACAGGTATATAGCTCTTCTTTTATTGTTATTATATGTGTGATTTCATTTCAGCAGTGGGAGAGATTAGTTGAAATGGACAAACTATTCCAAAACGAAGGGAAAATATTGAAACTGTGGAATAAAATATGAAAAAGGGAATTTAAGCTATTCAGAAAAATAGAATCCCTTTGTAAGCTACGGTTTGCTAAAAAAGCACCGATAAAAGAAACTCTGGACATTGTTCCCCTGGAGAACTGAGAGAGAATTTGTGGAATCATCTGGTAAGACCTCTTACAGGAAACTAAAACCCAAATATGAATGCAATTGATGATATTGGAATGGTTTCAAATAAAAGCTGGAGTTTGTTCAGATTTTAAATGACTGAAAATCAATATTTGGTTAACAGGAATCAGAAGGAAGCATGCTTCTTTGGCATACGAGACTAACCTAAGCAAGCATCCATGCCTTCCTAACACACAGTAGGAAACCAGTAGTGAAGTGGTAAGAAAAAGGACCCTTTGGTATAATACCAGATCATATAGAAGAGTTTTAAATTACCGTAATATTTTGAAAAAGAGAATGTGAAGCAATTTGAAAAAGAAGTAATGCTTAAGGAATTTATAACATGAGGGTTGTAAATTCAAAAATGGTTTGACCTTTATATACTTTATCTAGGAATGATATCAAAGTGAATTTCACTATCAAGGTATTTTCCATTGACTGACATTAAATTGAGGCTGTTTTCCTCCATAAAATATATCATTCATGCTTTTAATCATATATTACAAATAGAGCAATTTTCTTTTTATTAAAAACTTTTTTTCAATGTTTTTCTTTATTTTTGAGACAGAGAGAGGCAGAGCATGAGCAAGGGAGGGGCAGAGAGGGAGACACAGAATCTGAAGCAGGCTCCAGGCTCTGAGCTGTCAGCACAGAGCCTGATGTGGGGCTCGAACTCACAGACCGTGAGATCATGACCTGAGCCAAAGTCGGATGCTTAACTGACTGAGCCACCCAGGCACCCCTCAATTTTCTTTTTAAATCACACAGTTAATGAGTATCTCCTGATAGAATATATTATTAAAGAGTGGGGAATAGGACCAAAACAAACAAAAACAAAAATAAAACAACTTATAAACAAACTTGTAACATCTCCTCTAGTACTATTTAGAGTCATATTGCAGTCATAAAAATAATTTGACTTTAAATACAAAATCATGAAATAATTGGTATTGAATAATTAGGCCCAATCCATTAAACCAGATGAAAATATGAAACATTTATTATCTGCTTGGGACTAGGTCTACACTAAAAGGATAGGGTGCTATAGTTAGGGCAGATTCACATAATAAGAATATAAACTTAAAATGTCTCAAGCACCCAAATGCATTAGCACAAAATGTAGAGAAGGAAGAAGATGCAGAATGTCAAAGCAAGACTTGTATGTAACCACCATACCATGTTGCCCCCATGCAACTAGACTGAATGCAATTTAATTTCTCAGGATGTTACTTAAATTAGCGCCCAATTTCTAACTACTACACATTGTGGTTAGTTAGAATTGACCTTAAAATATTTTCTGCACTAGAAATATGTCCTTTATGTTTCAAGACAAATATATATATTTCTCTGTTGGTGTTATAAGGTTCACCACCAATAGGAAGAAAACTCTTGTCACCTACACGGTTTCCATACTTGAATTAAGTCTTTAAACTATCATAAATTACTTTTCAAGAGAATAAGAGCTTTTATATTTTTCAGTTACAAAAGAACTTGAAAGCATCAGCTTTCTTCCACTGTCCACAGGATGAGTGAAATTAGGGGAAAAAAATAAAATGGGGAAAAAATTCACAGGTATACAAGGAAACTTAACTGACTCTTGCTACCAACGCTATAATTTGTCACAAGAGGGCTGTTTAGTAGACATAATTTCCTTCTCTCTTCCTAAGGCATTGTGGCAGAGGGATTTATGATACTGCATTGACTAGAAGTACAAAGAAAATGTGGTAGAAGGGGATAAGGAACTCACTAATGTGAGGTGAAATCAAAATCAATCTCTAACAAGAGATTACTTCACACATTAACTTCTCTGGGGTCACATCAAAGTCTTCCAGCCAGTGGCTCATGTATTTCTAGCTGGGGAAATGATTTGAATGATAAACAAGGAGTAATGATGAATAGAATGTGCCAAAGAAGAGGTACATAAAAGCTAAACTAGCAAAATCAGATGAACTAGAAGATGTCTACTGTCGGCTGTATCTTCTAGCTCTCCCTTCTTGTTTGTTTTTTCAACTAGAGAGCAAAGAAATTTATAAATTAATGTGGAATATCGAGTATTGAGTTGCCTTTTTCATTTTCCTGCCTAAGATATCTCAGTAAAACTGAAAGAAACATATGGTGTGAGTACATGCCCCATAGGGCTTTTTGGAAAAGTAATTCAGATTCTGGATCATACTTCTGTATCGTGCTATGTTGATGTGAATGCACTTGATTAAGGTTTGTGAGACCGATGGCTGCCTCAAGCACATTTGTTTTCTGAAATGCTTCATGCATTAATCTGCATCCTTCACTACATATACATAATAATTTTCACATGCATTTGCTTAAAAATTAGGTCACTCCTCCAAGTGCTTGGCCATTTCTTATGTAACTGGCAATTTTCTTTTATAATGAGAGCATCTTAGAATTAGGGACCTCAGAGAAATGTGAGAAAATCCTGGAGGCAGTTATTCCCTAGGCTCTAACATTCCAAATGAAGTTGGAAGAGAGGTCGCCTAGTCAAGCCCTCATTTTATAGATGAGGAGACTGAGTTTCAGGGAGATAACTTGCTTTATCAAGGCTACAGAGATGTGAAGGAGATAAGAACCATTCAGCCCAAATATATCCCCACTTTTGTCTAACTCACTTTCTGGCACATACTGACTCAGAATTGGCTTGAAAATGTGTATCATTTTCCTGTTCATCTAATTCAACAGCAACCTTTTAGCTGACAACTATTCGCAACTTACTTTGACAGCCATTGTGGGGCTAGCAAGAAGTGAGAATCAGGAAGAACACAAAAGAATTATGCTTATTCTCTCTGCCCAGAGGGTTTGTGGAATACAATCATACATACAACCATAGATGCATACATGCTCCAAGAACACAGAACACAAATTTGGAAACGTAAAATAATGGATACCCAGAGAGAGTCCATATATGCTCAGAAGCTGTAATGTTTTGTAAGTTAAAGAAGATTTTTATGGATTGGTTGATTTGGTAAGAACACTGGTTTCATTGAAATGAAAGGCTGTAGTAGAAAGACAAGATTTGAAAAGTTAATGGTCAATAGGAAATAATGTTAGTTTAAGAACCCTTCATAGCCCAGTTCTGGGACCTAGAAGTCAAACTGTAAACTGCTTGTGATTATGGATGACTTTGCTTTTTGCTTTTTGTGTTTTCAGTTTCCTTTTATGCACATGTTAACTTTAAAAAAAAAAGAACCCTTCCTAGCATCTTTGGTAACAACTATAACAATTTTTATTTAGTAACTATTCTATAATTACCAGTTTAAAAGAGGTCTCCCCTATTAGATGCATGAAGGTAGGCCACATCCCTCAATGTTCTCAGCATTGAGCAGAATAAAGGTGTTAAGTAAAATTGGCTGACTGAGTAAATATTTTTTAAAGAGTGACAAAGCAGAAGAAGCATATGGAATAACATCAGATGGCAGAAATCTAGAAGTCACTCTCAAGGTACAAGTCCAGAAGGTCAGCTTATGTCACTGAAGAAGCTTTAGACTAAGGATTTGGCCTTAGAAGTGGAAAGGAAAGAATGGATCTAGGAGCAGTTTCAAAGGAGTAATATAATTTGTTGACAGAGTATAAATGAGAAAAGGGAAGAGGAAATCTTGTGCTAGCTCTCAAGTTTGGAGCTCTGAAAAACAGATAATGTTGATACAAGAGGGGAATAAACATGAAGATTACGCATAATGGAGAATATAAAGCAGCAGCTAAAATCATGAGACTTGTAGTCAAACACAATAGGTTCAGCCTCAGGCACACCTCATGGTCGCAAAAATTCTTAACTTCTCTGCTTCTCTTAGAGATGAAAGGAGATCATTTATACATAAAGCGCTTAGCCTGGTTTTTGGCACATAGGAGGCATTCACTAAATAGCGATTGTTTCAAACATGATAAATTTGGGTTTTAGATATCTTAATTTCACAATTTGGGTTTTGGATTGCTTTCAGATTCTGGTTTGGGATTGTTTAATTCAACATTTGCGTGCATGTAAAAGAGCAGGCACTAAGAAAGCCGTTCAAAAACACGAGTGTAGCTTTTATAGCAGAAGCCATGTGAATGACGAGTGCTCCACGGGAATGGTGCCTGGGAGAAAGGCCAAAAGCAGGGGCAAGTTGAGCAGAAGGAAGATGAGATCAAGGAGGCAAAGAAACACAAAGAGATTCCAAGCGATAGGGCTTCCCAGAGTGCAGGGGAGGGGATAGAACATAAGATGGTGGTATCATTGCAATCACAAATGTTTGCGTGCTCTCTCTATAAATGCACTATAAAATAATAAGTGTGGTAGAAGTAGTTTGAGAGCTTTCTTTGGAGATATATTCTTTATGATGCTATGGTATGGACTGTCTCTAGTCATTGCTGTTTTTCTTGCCACCTTCTACACATATTTTTCTTTTTCATTCCAAATATAATTCTTGATTTCATGCTTTCAGTTCCTAACCAAATGTTCAATACATTGCAGTTTGATTGGACATTTTAACACGGGGAAAGTGTTGTGTTGAAGAAAGGACAGTGCTACGGTGATAAGCTGCTGATGTAAACACTTTATGGTTTTATGACAGGCTCACAATCCACCAATACTATTTTCAATTCAATTCAATTTGTGTGGATGAGAATTTTAGAGAAAAACAGCTGGTAGGAGAAACATATGACATTTAATCTTGCCTGAGAACATGAAATCTTCTACAAAGCTGTGTGTATATGGTGTGTGAAATCTGTGTGTTGGTATACACTCGCAAAGGTTATACTAGGAGCTGTAGTCTACAGGATTTGGGCCAACGGACAGATGAAAACATTACAGTCCTTGGCACTTTTCTGGAGATAACTTGACTGAGCAAATAACTCAGCGAGTCTAAAATTCCAATGAGAACATTCAACTGATTGCAATTTTTGAACTAAGAAGATTTTTTTTTCAAAATGAGAACAACCTCTAGTCATCCTTAACAAACAAACACACAAATAAACTTACAGTTAGTGGTGTAGGTTTTGATTGGTTCAAAATCACTCCCTGTGAACAAGATTTAGAACACTGCTGCAATGTAGAACCTTGCAGATTACCACATGGATTCACCACATCACATTTTAGAATGATTTTAGAGAGAAAAAAATATAATTGAAATTTGGCTTCTTCAGATTTTTGTATGCAAGGTGCCCAAAGTTATACAAAAAGGGGATATATAGTAAAGGAAAAACTACTGAATGAATCTGGTCACAATCATGACAAACAGAAAACCAAAATTACCCTAAAATTTGCCCAAGATTACTGGAATATAAAATCCATTTAACACCCAAATTTACATAATGACAGAAGTGATGATATATTTAAATTGATTAATAGTCATTTAGAAATGATTTAACTTTTATTTCTAACAAATTTGCTTTTTCATTTCAACTATCAAAATTCATTTGAATGTTGTAGCAGATTTGGTTACTGAAAAGCATAGTCCAACAGAGATTTTTTTCCTTGTATCCTTACCTTTGCCTTTGTCCCCACAAACTGATTTTTTACCCAACTTCACTATTTTGGCCCAAATATCCTTCTCCATACTTGGTTAGATGCAGTCATTAGCAATTGAAAAGAATTGCTTTCTCTCCTTTAGCTCAGACCAGAGGAAAAACCACAGACTTGCTTTAAGTTTTTTTAGACAGAGTCCTACTGGCAGCCACAGAGAATGTTAGGAATCACAAGACCAAACAGTGCCAAGGCTTCACCTCCTACTCTGTCTTCCTCCGTTCCCAATTCAATTGGAAATGAGTCTCTCCTATTTTCCCCTGCCACATGTCAAGCCCCCAATATATCTTGCCTAGATTTCTTCAATAATCTTGCTATTGTCTTTTCTCTTATCCTTGCACACTACAGTTCATCTGACTCACCACTGGGCAGACAAATCTCACAAAATGGAATTGTGCTGAGAATACATCCATGCTCAGAAACATTCAAATATACTTCAGTTCCTAGCAAATGCGGTACAAACTTGGCCTAAGTCCCACCACAAAATGGCTGCCAGTTATCTGATTGTATTGTATGAGTAACAATATAATTTAGTGCCCAAAATACTTTTTCAGAGTAACAGGAGTGATATTAACAACAGGGTACGTTGGGATGGATAGATCACCCACCTCTCCCTGTGACTATGGTGAACACTCCCTTCAGTCACAGGTTTTACACACAACCTGTTTCATTTCCACCTCCTTCATGCAGACTTTTTTGATCCCTCAAAAGGATATGCTACCTTCCTCCTTCTCTGTCTGTGTCCCCAAGACCTCAGAGTAGGCACTTTGCCTCAATTTATATTATTCTGCCTTGTATTGGTCATCCATGTGCTTGGATTGGCCACCTTCTTGACCCTAAACAACTTGATAGCAAACTTCTTACTCATCTTTTCTTAAACACCAAGCAAAGGTCCCTTCATATAGCAGTTAACACATGTTTGTAAGTTAATTTTTTTTAACATTTATTCACCTTTGAGAGACAGAGAGGGACAGAGCAAGTGGGGAAGGAGCAGAGAAAGAAGGAGACACAGAATCTGAAGCAGGATTCAGGCTCTGAGCTCTCAGCACAGAGCCTGATGCGGGGGCTCAAACCCACAAACCATGAGATCATGATCTGAGCCGAAGTCAGATGCTTAGCCGACTTAGCCACCCAGGCACTCCATTTAACAACTATTTCTAACCAAATGTAATCACTGACTGTAAACAAATATTTAAATTGTGGCCCTTAAAAAATATTTATTTAGTAATGGCATTACTAAATCCTAAAAAAGAGGGAATTTATAAACTGTGACGATCAAAAAATCTCACGTCATTTTACAAATTCAAAATCCCTCACTCGTTTCTGCATCTGAAAGATTTTTCACAAAATACACATTACATACCAAAAGCCCCAATATGAGAATATGCATTCATGTTGTCTTAGAAAGGTTTTTCCTGAGACTTTCACTTAAACCTTTCTCTATGCAGTCAATTCTATGTTTATCAAGTAAATTTATTAAATGAAATAAAATCTAAGTATTTCTCAAATAAAAACCCTCCATCACCCAACTTCCCATATCCTGATGCTATTCTAGAGAATTAACACATTTTAGGATGTTTTTTGTTTTGTTTCGTTTTGTTTTTTCTTGTGGTTTAAATCATGCACTTATCTCTTGGGTTATCAATTTGGATTGTATCTGTTGACTGCTCTCAGTAAAAGGTGAGTGACTTAATATGCCTACACAACTTCTCTATTGCCCCTCTTTAGTCATCACCCAAGTTTTTAAAGTTGTGTTAATATTTTTAACTTAACAGGGCTTACACTGTTAATATTCACTTCCATATTTCTGTATTTCGTTTCCAGATTTCTTCTAACAAAGTAAGTGATTTTTGTATATGGCTACTGAATGTTAGTCCCTTCAGATTCATCCAGGTAGCAAGACTGGGCTTGCAGAGAAGGAATAACCATAATTACTAAAACTCTACCTTTTAAAGGGTAATTAGACACTAGGGTCCAGTAGATCCTTTTATAATCCCTTTTTAAATACCTTTGTTTCTTCGAGGTTATATGAAATGCCACTGTTACTCATCTCATATCAGATATGCTTTTCTTATTTTGTTGGATAACATTTAGAATAATTCATATATGAGATATGTAGGCATCAGATTTCCTGAGCCACATACATTTTTAGCCTCACATTGATTGATAGTTTGGCTGGCTATACAATTGTAAGTTTAAAATACTTTCCCTTAGAAAGTCTTTGCTCATTGCCTTCTAGAATCCAGGGAGGCATATGAGGTCTGGTTTTCATATCTTGTATGTATCTTTTCTCCCTTCAAAAAGTTCTTAGAATTTTCCCTCAATTAATGCAATTTTACTGAGATGTGTGGGCCTTTCAATTTTAAAAATTGTCTTTCTTCAATTTGTGAAACTTCTAGTTTTTTATTTTATTTTATTTTATCTGGCCATTTCTTTCCCTTCTTTGTCTGTTTCTTCCTCTCAATGCTTATTAGATATATTTTAGAATCCTGCATCCATTCTCACAGTGTGCTTTTAAAAAAAAAATTTTTTTTAATGTTTATTTCTGAGACAGAGAGAGACAGAGCATGAGTGGGGGAGGGGCAGAGAGAGAGGGAGACACAGAATCAGAAGCAGGCTCCAGGCTCCAGCTGTCAGCACGGAGCCCGACGCTGGGCTTGAACTCATGAACTGTGAGATCATGACCTGAGCTGAAGTCGGCTGCTCAACGACTGAGCCGCCAAGGCACCCCACGGTGTGCTAACTTTTGCTCAGATTTCCTTTTTTCACTTTCCTCCTTTTCTTCTTGGTTCTTCCTCTGATTTCACCCTTCATATCTCCACTCTTAACCCCAGCTATCGCGGATTTACATTCAACTGTTCAGCTTTTTATTTTCACATTCATATTTTAATTTCTAGGATCATTTTCTTATTTTCTGATTGATCTTTTCCACAGCAACCTATGCATGTGTGTATGTTCAATATTCTCTGGATTCTCTCTGGAACACTCATTAAAATTCTGTTGTTAAAAATTCTCTTGCGTTTTCTGAATTACCTCTGGTTTTGTTGTGTGTATGTGTGTGTTTATATGCGTGTACGTGTCTTTTTAAACAACGACATTGGGTCTTCAGTTACCATGACATCCTTGGCTGTTGTATGATTATGATGTAGGGCCAGGTTGGTTGATAAGGATTATTGGTGGGGTCCATTTTCCTTGGATGGGAGGGCTGACGACACACCTGTGTACGTTGGTGACAGTTGTACCCAGCTGGCTTCTCTTGAAGATGCATGGATAAAGGCACACAAAACGACCCACCACAGGAGGAACTTTATCTAAGAGCTGAGATCTTTATCATATCTCTATCTTGTATAGAAGATGTATTTCTTATTGCCCACCTGTTCATGTCTGTCTGAAATAAAGTTACTTCAAATTCTGCGTGGTTTCTTTCTCAGTACCTTATACCCACACAAGTAGACTAACATAATCCTACCATCAGATAATTCCCATTCTTGAGAGTAGAATTCTCTAATACCTGTAATCTTTCTCCTTGTTAAATTGGAGCAGAAAGGAGGGGACTCCTGGGTGGCTCAGTCAGTTAAGCATCTGACCCTCGGTTTCAGCTCAGGGTTCATGAATTTGAGTCCTCATTGGGATTCTCTGTCTCCCTCTCTCTCTGCCCCTCCCTTGCTCACTTTCCATCTATCAAAATAAATAAACATTAAAAAAAAATTTTAAGTGTTTATTTAAAATGCTTGTTTAAAAAAAAACTTTTTAAATGTTTATTTCTGAGACAGAGAGAGACAGAGCATGAGTGGGGGAGGGGCAGAGAGAGAAGGAGACACAGAATCCGAAGCAGGCTCCAGGCTCTGAGCTGTCCGCACAGAGCCCGACACGGAGCTCGAACTCACAAGCTGTGAGATCATGACCTGACTGAAGTCGGTCACCCAACCAACTGAGCCACCCAGGCACCCCAATAAATAAACATTTTTAAAAAGTTGGCACAGAAAGGGAAAGTGAGAAGCTCACTTGGACTAGCTATTTTGAAATGTAGCTTTTTAAATAATTTTGCTGATGGTCACTCCCATGCCCATGTCAGGTCTTTATGCTGACTCCAGGGTTAGAAATTATTTGAAACTGTCATGGTAAGAACCATTTGTGTCTCTTGGGTTGTGCTTTCCTTCTTTTAATTTCTCTATAAATCATACCCATTTGACTTTTATTTTTCAGACTTTTCCCAAATTGTTCTACCTTATCTTGGCTCTAAAAATATAATGGCTTCTTCCCATTTTCTCTCTCTTTCCTGTCCTCTTTTTCTTCCTGTTTTTCTTTTTTCTTTTCTTTCATTCTTTTTTTCTTTCTTATTTTTTAAATTTCACTGTTGCCTTAGAGGGAAGGGATATATATGTGCATGCCAGCCCATATTGTGAACCAGAAGCCAGACTAAGTTTCTTCTTTTATATTTCTTTTAATGATGCCAATAACTCTGCTTTGCATTTACTTTTGATAACCTGGAATTTATACTAATATTTGGTTAAATATTTTCTACACTTTTGGGGTGGGTGGTACTAACCCATATGATGCTGCATTTAGAGATTTAAAAAATAATTTCATAACATACAAATGTGATATGGTTACAGCCAAAAGGAACTATTTGCTTGCAATCTGCTCTCCCTGGCACCCTGTGTGCTCCATAAGATATAAGCATCTACTGAATCACGGAAAATGCAATCTGAAGTTATACAAGTAAATTAGTCACTGCATTCTGTACTATCAACAGTCTGGGGTATCATTAAAGTTCTGTCTATATAGAAGAAAAATTAAGTCTATTTGTATGGCATTCCCCTAGAACATTTCTGAAATAAGGTCATGGTCACTATGACTGAAAAAATTCACACTTTAGTCTTAATCAAATCTAGTAGTCTAGATTTTTAAACATATTAAGAAAGCTAAACCATTTTAATGAGATGAGTTAGCTGTAGGACTAAGTTCCCAGGTTGACTATCTAATTGTATAGTTGATTAAATTATTATAATTTGGGCATAGAAAATTCAAACCCTTTGCAAATTCAATTTCAATTAAAAAAAAAAAAGATGAATGTGTAAATACCACAGTCTCACTAACAGCCAAATGTTTAAATTAAGTAGCCCGAGGCCTCACAGCATCCTCAGAGCCCAAAAAAGTAGGATCATGGAATCTAAGCAAGGTTCATTGAGCAAATATTTCTTTATGCTGTCAGATAAGATAGGCATCCCCAAAAGAATTGCCCTAAATGTGTAAGTTGGCAATTTTCTGCAGTGGTAATATGGAGCACAACCGGAAAAAAAGTAATAAGCCTGACTAAGGCAGCCTTCTCTAGGAGAGCCACTTAACAGGCTTGCCTACGCTGTGCCCTAGAATCTTCTTATTTCATTTTTTCCTTCTGTGTCTTCACAAGCATATCATTTTAACTGAGTGCGTAAATGAGATTACATAAATGTTTTCTTTTCTGGTTGCTTTTCCTTTTCCCTTTTCTATTTGGTTTTCCCCTTCTGGAGTTGACTGCAACTCTGGTTTGGTATGCTAGTGTGGTATGACTCATCTCGTCTGGACACAATCTTCCACCATACCTGAAATAGGTATCACGATAATAGATGCCATGAAACCGCGGCATCTATTTGAAGCCTTCAAAGGCATCTGCTTCAAATGACAGTACATTGACTAGCAAAGAAAAAATCTATCCTGTTTCCACTTCCTTCCTGTCGAAGGAAATGAAGCAATGCTGAGAGACAGGTGTGGCTGGAGAACTACTCTGGTCTGATCTATTCCAAAAATCACTTCCATCGTCGTTTAGGTGATATTGACAGGGTTCTCAGGCTCTTCTTTTCTCATCTCAACTTTTCCCTACAGCAGTAATTTTATCATTCTTTTCAGAACTACCTTTCACAACTCTTGTTAGAGTTACTCACTTTTCAAATTTAACATATTTCAGCAATTGATTTCTGATGACACTTTCCAGTATTTCTGGCTAAATATAGGAAGTCAGTTACGCATTGCCGCAGGAACAATCCTCTCTTCCCATTCGCTGGGTCCTACAGATCTTGTTGCCTTCTTTAATTTACTTAATATGGATGATATACACCCTGGTGTAAATCTCTAATATTTTATAAATTTTTTTTAACGTTTATTTATTTTTGAGACAGAGAGAGACAGAGCATGAACAGGGGAGGGTCAGAGAGAGAGGGAGACACAGAATCTGAAACAGGCTCCAGGCTCTGAGCGGTCAGCACAGAGCCCGACGCGGGGCTCGAACTCACGGATCGCGAGATCGTGACCTGAGCCAAAGTCGGCCGCTTAACCGACTGAGCCACGCAGGCGCCCCTCTAATATTTTAGAAAACACATTGAGTGGGGGTGCTGCACAGACATGGTCTAAAAGGCTGGAGAAATTGAGACAACTATCTGGATAAATATGAATGTATTCAGTCGTTAAACACATTTTTTTTTGAGACTCTATGCTGGCCCAGTCCTCAACTAGGTGATGAGGATATAATGGTGAGCAAAACCAAATGAGATCCCTGTCCTCATAAATTATAGCCTAATAATAGTAACAGCCAACAAGGAATGAACTTATTACATGCTAAACACCTGTCATGACTCATATCATGTCATTCTCAGCAAAACTACCCTGAGGTATCTATTAGTACCAAAAAACACACCATAATGAGACAAAAGAAGCATTTGTTTTTATTGAAGTCACCCATCTTCCTGCCTTTTCTAGAGGATATGAGCTCAAGTCTGCTTGAGTTCTAGAGTAGGGCTGGGTACAGATGGCAAGTGACTGCTTTATATTGCTTTCCATGTGAATTTGCATTCTCCAGGAGAATTTATTACAACCTTCAGAAGTATAGCCCTTGCCGACGTTTTCCCAGCCAATTTAGCAGAGTCAGGATTTGAACCCACATCCACCTTCTCCAGAGCTTAAGCTCTTCCTTACTCCCATTATCCATCTCTGTACCCCCATACTCTTCTGCCCTTCAACAGACAGATGCAGTAAAAGAACGAGGGAAGGATGATAAGACAAAAGTATTTGATTAATTGCACCAAATCCCATTTGTTCTCTGTATTCTAGACAGAACTAAGACAACTATAATAATTCCTTTTTGCCTTTCTCCCTACGTATTTAGCAGTCCTATTTCAGAATAAGTGATGACAACATTTTTTAAAAGAAATGCATATGGCCCATCATTAGAATGAGGAAACTTGTTTTCCTGAAAAAAAAAAGTTGTTGTAATGGGGATCACAATAAGATGAAGATATAAGATTCCCATTGTATCACAGTCTAATTGAAATCATAAATAAGCATTACAGTATTATATTAGATCGCTATTGTGCAAGGCACTCTGTGGACACATTGAGTAGGCATTCACTGAGAAGGTACTACATGAAAGCCTCTATGTTAAGAGACATATTCACTCAGATATACATTAAATGGATACTCTTTCCCCTCAGGAATTTTTCAAGGATGACACCTGCAGGTGAGAGGAAGAAATAAAAGAGTGGGAGAGTGCTGAGGGAGGAGTCTAAGACAATTCCCAGGTTTCTGACTTGAGCTACTGGACCATGATGCACCAAGGGAAGAAAGGTTGCTTTAGCATATGGGGGTTTTTGAAATTTTTGAGTTTTGCTTTCTTTTCTGCTTTGAGGGTGTTTTGTTTGTTTTCCACCCAATGATCTGGTTGAAGCACTGTGCTCTTTGCAGCTTGGCAATGTCATAACCCTTGTCTGATTACCTTGGCTTTATGAGTGCAATTAGAGGTGGTAAAATACGTATCCAAGAGATTTCTGCCATCCTAACAGCCCCTCACCATCCCTGAGGATTCTTGTCCTGTCTATTGCACTAATTCTATTTTATTATTTTTGTCTTTTCAGTACAATTATGAGAGTTTGCATGAGTCCATGACCATGCCTCAGTGTGTCAACCCTTCCTTCACACCACTTTTCTATAGGAAAAGAAAATTCCACTAGGAATTAGTGGAATGCAGCCGTAGGTACAAATCTAATAAATTATGTCATTAATTTCTATTGGAAAAACATGATTCAACTTGATTTCAAAATCTGAAAAAAAAAAGGTGGGGAAATTAAATGGTGTTTTATCATTGAATAAAGACTTACTTCATAGAGCTGTCTGTCTTTATGAATGCTAAAATGTACCTTTATAATTTGATTTTACCCAGGGGTTTTCCAAAACATCTGTCTAAATTATTCAACTAATTTTAGCTTTTATTCCTACTTCTGTTATGATTTCAGAGAGACCTGTATGGTTAGATGAGTTTTCTTTTGTAGATTACTCTAAGAAGCATAATTAAATGCATACCGAAAGAAATTCTGCTCTTCTGCGGTCTCCTGTGTTATGAATTCTATGTCACTGACATACAGTTACAGGATGCATACCTCTCTTGTTTGCTTTCTCATCTCAGATCTGACTCCTCACCATCTTCCCCTGCCCTTGAGCTTCATCTTCTCCTGCCTTTGAGCCTGGCACCTTGCTCGTGCTGGCAGGCGTCAGGCAGGTATCGGCCAGACTGAGCCTTACAAGGAAGGCTCAGGGAAGCGGACTGACACGGGCTCAATAATTAGCACAATACTGGACACAATGCTCAATAAGGATCTACTGAATTAATGGATGTGTGTATTGCCTGCTACAAACACTTCAAGTTGATAACGTGGGCTAATTGGCTGAGCATTAGAAATGAGAATGGAGGACTGACCAGCTCTTTGGTCCTCCAAGTCAATAACACTTATATAAAGCTTTTTTTTTTTTTAGAGATAGAGAATTTTATTCACTTTTAATATCGGCGTCAACTATTTTAGCAACGTGAAAAAGAAATCTTCTCGTGCATTTTGTGTACTGTTTTGAATAGTAAGGATATTTTGACAGAGAATAGCAAGCAGGTAGCAAATTTTATGTGAAGCCTTAGGATGACACATAATTGTATTCTATAAAATACCTCAGTAGCCAAATCTTAGCTTCTTACAGCTCTTGATGCAGAGCCTGTCTAAATTCAGTAGCTCCTAAGACTGACTAAATAATCTAAGGACATTACAATGCTCTGAAGATTCCCACAATTTGCGTTTCTTACTGAGTTCTTCAGTCTTTTCCACATTCCATTATATCATGAAAACAAAATAAATCCACTTAACACATTTTCTAATTTGTCTCACAATGTGCTTCTCTGACTTCCTTTGATTCCACAAAGCTAAGAAAGAAAAAAATGAATTGTGTCTAGCATTCAGTCAGACCTCTGTAGGCATGGAAATGTCTGTCCCTGAAAATATACACACAAACTCCAGGTCTCAGACACGTGTTCAGCGGCAATTACGGCGCGGTGGCACAGCCGTCTCTCCCCGCCCTCAGCGTATTCTCCTGCCCATTTTACCCTGAAATTCTTCCTTCTTCCGGCACTGCTGCTGAGGGACAGCCCCAGTTTAGCAGGATTCTAGTTCGGAGAGACAATGGTCACCTTTTTTCGAATACCTTAAGAATGCTTATTCGTATAATGCATGCTTGCACTGCTGTAATGATACTAATTGCTTAATGTCGTACCATGATTTTATTTATTCTAAAAGTTGAGGCACTGAAAGACTTATGCAAACAGACGTATCATCTTATTTGTATTTGCTCTACCCCCACTGCCCTTGAAAGTCACAATGTGAAAAGTAAGAGTAGAGGATCATTTATAAAATGTAAAGCAAGAGAGAGAAAAAGAAAAGGAAGTTAGATGTCAGAACTCAGGAGATTTTGTCTGGGTAAGTATTCATTACCCAGAAAGCAAAATAAACTACTTATGGCCCCTTTTCAGATAAAACAGTATATTTAAAAAGGCAGTCCTAGGTTCAAATACAAATACAAGTACCACTTAATGTTATTAATAATTCACCTAATGCAGACATTTCCAGACTCTGAAGAATATTGTTTTGCCCTGACTAGTTCAACTAACTATATCAAAACAGACCCAACAGACATTGAGAGATTTATTTTCCAGCTCATGCATTCTCTCCTAAGTCAAATTTACAAGTTTGATCCTAATAAATTCCTATCTACATATGTCAAAATATAATGTTTATTGGGTTTAGAGCGTCAAACTGCCTTACTTTATTTTCCTGCCATGTGCTTGGTCCTACATAAAATATTCATGGACTTCTATCAGACCATCTCACTCATGAAAGGTCACAGGTCTGGAACCCATGGTAAGTTTTTTCTATTCAGCAGCAAGTTTGCTGAAGTACATTTTTTTTTTTGTCCAAACATGGTTGAAAGCCACATTGATCTAGTAAGGGATGAATGCTCATACTAATGAGCTCTCTGTGCCCTTGTTGAGTACTTTTTCCTCTGAATTAGTTGGGATTTCAAGAGTCATGCATGACCTCACTTGGAATGTTAGAGACTAGGGAATGTAATTGCCCCCAGGATGCTTGATTTCCTCCTAACTTCTGATGACAGAGAGTGGAAGAATCTTTAAACCCTCATTCTGAGAGAATAACTTTTTCATATGCACATTAGGGCTGAAGGACTATTCATTCAGAAAGATAGCATTTGCCTTTGTTTTATAAAACAGCTTGTCTCCGTTAAACTACCCAAAGCTTGGAATTCATGTTTAACTTTAGTTCTCTGCTTTTCTGGACATAAACTACATGTATCCAGTTCAGCACGTATTCCCTTTCACATATAGATGTTCTTTACTTGCAGTGATTTATGTGAGAAAGGTTAATTGGAGATTCGTGGCAAAAGAAAATTATTTTAAGAGATTTAATTGATCTTCACCTTCTGAAAAATTAGAAACTGCTTTTTGTATAACTGCCCATTGCTATCTTTTTTTTAAATCCTTCAACATCACCTTTCCCATATGGAAAAGTGATAAGAATGGAGGCTGAAGGGAAGTAGCAAGATGGCACAGATCGAACTAAGCCATTTCAGCTTTTTTTTTTGTAGTGGTTGTTGCTCTACTATAAGCTCTGCCTCCATAACTAAAACCATCATAATTATTAAGGAATAGCTTTTTCCCAGAGTCACATTACAACCAGAAAAGGAGGCATTTGTCATGCAATGGGATATCTCTGGGATAGCTCATCCCTATGAATTATGTCTGACTTTCTTTTCTCCCATTCATTTTTAATTAACATTAGGAAAAAAAAAAAAAAACAGTCATCTTAGTAAATAACAGACCTGGGAAGAGAAACCCAGAAAGTAATGTGAGATCTTTCAGTTTTCAGTTCTGCCAAGGTGGACACATGAAAGCATTCTTCATGGAAAATCAACCTTAGTCAACACATATTCAAAGTTAAGTGACCTTGAGGGATTTCATGATTATAAGAATAAAATAGACTGAATCATCTTGAGAGAATATAAGTAAGCCAAAAGAAAAGTGGGAAAGCATCCTAAAGGAAGAAGTTAAATCCAGAGAAGGGTTGGCATATGCATTCTTGTACTTACCTTTTCTGCAGACTGGGCTGTACCAAAAAAGATGGGAATGAAAGCTAACCAAATGATGCAGGTGGTATACATGGTAAATCCAATAGGTTTGGCTTCATTGAAAGTCTCTGGGACACCTCTCGTTTTAATGGCATACACAGTACAAGTGACCATCAAGAGGATACTGTACCCCAGTGAACAAATGAGTGAGAGATCAGAAATGTCACACTTGAGCACTCCCCTGGCATTCTCTGGGTCTAGAGTCCGCTGTTCTCCATAGTCAATTATGATGTGGGGGGGGTCCACAACAAACCAGACACACACTCCCAGGAGCTGGACGGAGATGAGGCTGAAAGTGATCACCAGCTGGGATGCTGGACTAATAAACTTGGGCGCTGTGACCGATTTCTTGCCCTGCTCAAATATTCGGTGGATTCTGTTGGTTTTGGTAAGAAGGGCTGCATAGCTGAAACACATGCCAAGTCCTAGAAAGATCCGGCGGAAGGAACATATGATTGTATCTGGTGCTGCAATCATTAAAAAGGTGATTGAATAACAGAGAAAAATCCCTGTTAGGAGCACATAGCTAAGTTCTCGTCCCGAAGCCCTTACAATAGGTGTGTCATTATAGCGGACAAAGGTCACGATCACAAAGGTGGTGGCGATGATTCCCAATATTGCAACGAACACAGGCACCACAGCCCAGGGAGAATGCCATTCTAGTTTGATGATGGGAATAAGCTGGCAGCCTGTGCGGTTGATGTTTGGTCTCTGATCCAAAGGGCAAAGTTCACAGGAGAGCTCATCCACCTGGTAGTTGTAACCTTCACAGCGCTCACAGTGCCAACAGCAAGGGACTCCTTTCACTGTTTTCTTCCTCTCCCCAGGCTTACAGGGCAGACTGCAGACAGACGCCGGGTGAGTGTGTTCTCTATTAGCCCACTGCATGTCTTCCACCTGTGGGGATAAAAAATTAATGAGCTTTCCATTTCCCCCCCCATTTATAATATCCTAATCCTAGCCACAGGTTTGTAATAAATCATTGAGTGCTGACAGCGCAAATACAGTTTACCATAATAAGAGCCCCATTTCTTTCCCCAATATTGACTTTTTGAAAGTGTTAAATGATTGGGTCCAATAAATCATTCATATCATCAACTTGATGAGTGTGATTAGTTTCCATTTACCTTCTCAATGTTGACCAATCTGACATTCGTAGAAAGATTTATTGGCCCAAACAGTTTTGAAACTCAAGAAAGAAAGAAAGAAAGAAAGAAAGAAAGAAAGAAAGAAAGAAAGAAAGAGAGAAAGAAAGAAAGAAAGAAAGAAAAACAGAAAGAAAGAAAGAGAGAGAGAGAAAGGGAAAGGAATAAAAAAGCCCCAATGGAAATAGGTTTTAGAGTTAATCACAAATATAAATGCCAGAGTCCCTGAAACACTGGCTTAGGATATAAACATACATATAAAAGAGTGATCCAAGGCTCTTCACCATATTTAGGGAAATTCAAATTACACTGTGTCAGTTTTGAAAGGAAATGGGAAAATTCACTACTTTAATCTCTGATAATCCTCATGTTCTTGTGGTGATAACTATATTAATGTTTTTGCCTCCATTTAAGCATGAAATAGACTTTTATTTCCCCCAGTTTTGCACTTCCACGCTGTGAAAAAGACCACGCTGAATGAGATAGCTTGATGGCAATGTTTCTAATCGAACAAAAGTAGTCTTATAAGTGGCTTAAAGCAGTGAAACTGGTATAAATGAGAAAGTCACCCTAAGGTGCTTAGTATCTACTCAGTCTTCAGGTTCCACCTTCCTCTTTTGGATTAAATCACAGAATACCTCTACTAAAATAAAATATTATTTTAAGGGTATTCTGCCAATCATTGACCTCTTCTTTGATTGTTTACTAAAGGTTCTGGACCCAGTTTCAATATGTATGGGGTAGGGAAGAGGAGGTTTCCCATACCACCAAGCAATCTTAGACCCCTGCCGGGCATCCTATAAGTTAACTCAATTCTGACACTAGCTATCGGGCAATAGCATCAGATCCCACAGGTTAAGGGCTCGGGCTGCAGGACTGCCCCCTCCACTTCAGATATCAGCTATAAGTCCAGGTTGTTACATGTGCAGATTCTGAAAGACCTATAGATTGAAGGTTCCAACAACACTGGCCTTGGGTTCAATTACTGTTCCAGAGCAGCTCACAGAACTAGGACACACGTTACTTACTAGATTACCAGTTTATTATAAAAAGGATATACCTCAGGAACAGCCACATGGAAGAGATGCATAGCGGAAGGTGTGAAAAGGGCACAGAACTCCAATGCTTTCTGATTATGCCACTCCCCTCAAATCTCCACCTGTTCACCAACTTTTAAACTCTCTGAACTCCCACCTTTTGCGACTTGATGGAGACTTTATCACATAAGCATGATTAATTGAGTTAGTGGCCATTGGCATCGATTCAACCTTTAGCCCCTCTCCCTTCCCAAAAGTCTGGGGTGGGACTGAAATTTCTAATCTCCTACTCACATGGTTGATTCCTCTGACAACCAGCCCCCAACCGTAGGTTATCTAGAGGGTTTCCAAAAGTCACCTCATTAACATAATTAAGACACCTTTATTGCTCTTATCACAGAAAATTCCAAAGGTTTTAGGAGTTTGTGTCAGGAATAAGGTCAAAGACCATATGTTTCTTATTATAAATCATAATACCACATTTACCTTATTAGAAACACAATCATTTTAGCAGGACACTAATAGTACAAACTGGAATTATAGATCATAGGAGAGAACTTCTTACGAAAAGTAGCTACTATAAATGGTAAGTTCTATGAACAGTGATTGACACACAATTCGCCCTCAAATATTTGCTGAATTTGTGAGAAAGGAAGGACAGTGTACAAAAGAAAACCAAAGGTCCCAAATGGCATCGTGTAGGTTAAAGCCCCAAGTCTTAAACTGGCGTTTACTACCTAGATCTAACTGCAGTTTCAACCTTCCCCAGTAATGTAGTCTTAACCAGGTCAGTCAGGAATTTTCTGATGGATGATGCCAAGGAGTCTGCCAATGGGCCTTCTCCATTCCCCAAAGGAAGATGAGGTAATCTGAAAGATAAGACCTTCTCTTCCCCCTAAGGGAAGGTGACTTTGCCTGGAACAATCCTTTCTTTTCTTTTGCTTACAATTTTTGCCTGACCCTCCTTCTGATATAAATCTTCCATTTTGCACAACTCCTTGGAACACACCTCTACTTGCTAGATGAGATGCTGCCTGATTCATGAATCATTGAATAAAGCCAATGAAATCTTCTAATTTACTCATCTGAATTTTGTTTGTTAACCATAGGAAGCACACCACAGCAGACCCCGGAGGAAGAAGGGGTCAACTTGATAGTACTGGGACCCAGTAACAGAAGGTTGCTCAAAGAAGCACAGAAATGGGAGCCCAAAGAACATTTAAAAAACAAAACAAAACAATACACAACTTATTTTCCCCAAGACCAGCTCTATTAACAACCCAAAAGAAGAATTACCATATCCTATGGTGTTCTGGCTCCACAATGGCTCCCGATAATCTCACCTCCTAGAATTTGTGAACTCATGTATTTCCCCTCCAACTGTGAATAGGGTTGATTTATGTAAACAAAAGTACATACCAGAAATTATTACATGTGATTTCTGAGACTATTCTGAGATTTCTGAGAATATTTCTGAAAAAATATTCTGGTTTCTGCCCTGCTGTCTCTTGGATCACTCAACCCAAGGGAAGAACCACAGTGTCATGAGAACTTCTCAAGAAGCCCAATGTAAAGAACTCAGGCCACCTGCCGACAACCGGCACCAAATTGTCATGCATGTGAGGGAACCACCTACAAAACAACCTGTCTGGCTGCACTCAAGCCTTCAGATGACTGCAGCCCCAGATGATACCTTGACTGCAACCTCATGAGAAATACTGAGCCAGAAACACTCAGCTAATAAGCTGCTTCTGAATAGATACTGTGTAAGATAACAAATGTTTTACTGTCTTAGGGTGTTAAATTTTATAGTTATTTGTTACACAGCAATAGAAAACTAATACTACTCAAAATAAGCTTATCCCCCCATTCTGTGACCACCACCAGTGTAACGTTCTATTGAAATTCTACTCAGAAGGCAGTGACGCCTGTCATTTACCAAAAATATGCCCCAAACTGGCTCATTTTGGCAATATAATTTCATCACCTTATGGTTCCCTCTCTTTGGGAACATGCAACTGAGACTATTCTCATGAATAGATCTATCACTTAAGGATGTTTTCTTCTCTTGAATGTGGGGTGAATGATTGAGGATAGAGAGCTATAATCTCCAAGCTCAATACTTGCAGAGGTTGATTTATGTAAACAATAGTACATACCAGAAATGCATACATGTAATTTCTGAGATGAGGTCATAAACAGTATCTTGGCTTCTGCCTTACTCGAGGTGGAATAGAAAATTCATGCCTGTTTAATTTCAAATGTTCTCCTTTGAGAAAATAGTGGTACTTGATGTGTCATAAGGACACTCAAAACCATTAGCTCTTAGCCTGTCTTTTCACCACAAAGGTAAAGCAATCTATCACAACCCAGCTAATTTTCTATTAGGTTTTAAAGATTTAGAAAAGCTATTTTATTTATGTATAGAATTCCATTAGGGAAGAAAAAAAAGTTAAATTGGAAACATACAGTGGTTTCTCTTGAAAATATTGAGAAAAATGAAATGCTCCACAGAATGGCAAAAGTATTGATTTTATACCCTAATGGACTCCTAAAAGATAATAAAATACTTTTGTGAAGGTTATATTTCAAAGCTAATTATTGTAAAACCAAAATTGCATTTTGTTTGGGGTTTCTATAGACATATGAGGTTATTGAAAAAAAAAAGGCAGCCAAATATCTCAAAAACATTAAACTTCAAGACTGGTAGAGACTTTAAAGGTCAGCTTTCTAACCACATGTATAATTCTTTAATTCTTAATACATTTCATTTTCCACAAGGAAATAAGACTTGTTAACAAAGAGATACACTTATATAAGATAAGCCTCAATACATAGGATAAATATTTATCATTAGGAGCCAAATATTAAATTTTCCATGATCAATTTCTGTGTACTGAACGAATAGAAAATTATTTTTCATAAATAAAAAATAGAGTTATAAGATAATGGGAAATACTGCAATACTTTAAATAGTTAAGAATTTTAAGAAAAACACCCACAGTCAAACACTACATATGACTTTTGTTAATATATTAATTATATTTTTGTAATTAGATATTATATTTATTTTATATAATTATATATTAATTATATTATATATCATATAATTATTATATTATATATCATAATTATAATATAATTAATATATAAAATACAATTATATATTAATTATATTTTTGTAAACGTGATACATACACATGACTCCATTTTCATCAAGGAATCTATTTATATATAACTGTACTGTGTTTTGATGCCATAGTTGAGGTCTGGGAACCAACCAATACCTCAGGGAAGGATAAATAGCAAATAGTTGAATCATGATCTTATAAATACTTTAATATTTGAGATAAATAATTTATTTTGCATATGTTAAACAGTGATTAAAAACAATACTACTAATTTACTGAGAGTAAATTAAACAACCTCTAATTTTCACAGCTGTACTATAAAGCATAAATAAAGATCATTCAGCCCTTTTGCGCAACTTTATTAACAGATTATACCATCTTTCTTATGAGTGTCCATGCATTTTTAAAATTTGCCTTCCTTGTCTTTGACATTATTCTGATATTAGATTAGGGTTTCTTTCTAAAATATATAGTCTAACAAATGGATGATAGTTATATAGACAGATCTCCGGGGACAAAACCATAACCCATTCCTGTCTTGACAATGTTTACCAACAGTGATTCATTCTGTACGTTCCAAGCCAGTACATCTCATAGAATATGAGCCATCAACTGGTTTCTGCTGTCAAATCCAATTATTACTGTAGACAAATACACCAACAGCCAAAAACCCAAAACTTTCTGAGTGTGTTTCTTCTTCTTTTTTTAGAGAGAGATAAAGAGTGCAGGTAGGGTAGGGGCAGAGGAAGAGGGAGAGAGAGAATAATCTCAAGCAGGCTCCATGCTCAGCACAGAGCCTGCCACGGGGCTCTATCTCACGACTGTGAGATCGTGACCTGAGCTGAAATCAAGAGTCAGATGCTCAACTGACTGAGCTACCCAGGCACCCCTTGTGCTTCTATTTTTTAACCTTTAATCTTTTCAGACCAATCAACCTAGAGTAATTATTCATAAATTCTTTAAATAGACATTATTTTTCAGAACAATTTTCTTCTGTGTAGTTTTAGTATCTCTCGAAAAACAAAAAGACTATGTTTCCAAATTAAAGGCTCCATTATAAATAATAATTTCCAGTATTCATTATAAAATCCTTACTCAATATACCTCTGTTATAGTATTTTCCCCATATTTTAAGTGGTATCTTCACTGATGTGATTACTATACATGTGGGAACATTTTAAATACTAACAGATAACTGATATAACCAGTCATACCATTCTGAATTACCTCTTTTCCTTTTGCTCTATACATAAGCACAGTATCGATAATCATTTTGGTGACTAGTTTGCCACCCGAGGATTCAAACACCCAACTCTTCATATGACTTTATGTCATATCTGCAAATATTTCCAGTGAAACTGGGCATTTTAAAAAAGCTTTAATTACTAATTTCCACATAATCTGTAGCTTTAACAAGTGCACTAATTAGCCTAAGTATTTAAAATGTCAAACTTTCGTGTATTTTGTGAATCGTGATTCACATATGAGTGAATACATGTTCCATAGTTAACCTGATAATACAACTCAAAATAAAGTTTCTCAGTATATTGGTATATATATTAATACATGAGTATATATTGCTTCCTTAATATTCATCCATTTCCTTTGGGTCACACATAGCTTTCTACTCATTTTCAAAGTGGTGAGTACTATTAGGGTCCTTTGAAAATCTAATACTTACATGTGAGAGGATCCCTATATTAAAGTGATGATTTTATATAATATTACATACCCATATAACTTTTAAAAATGCAGACTTCTCAGGGCACCTGGGTGGCTCAGTTGGTTAAGCAACGGACTTAGGCTCAGGTCATGGTCTTGTGGTTTGTGGATTTGAGCCCTGCGTCAGGCTCTGTGCTGATGGCTCAGATCCCGGAGCCTACTTTGGATTCTGTGTCTCCCTCTCTCTCTGCCCCTCCTCCGCTCATGATCTCTCTCTCTCTCTCAAAAATAAATAAACATTTAAAAATGCAGATTTATCCTATTTAGAAGGACAATTTAAAATAAAGTTCATAAAATTTTATCATCAAAAAAGTAAAATACTTCAGAATAAGCAAGTAAAGTGCAAATTTTTTTTCACCAAAACCTATAAAATATCATTTTAAAAAATGAAAGAAGACCTAAATAAGTGAAAAGAAACCCCATGTTCATGGATAAGATGCTAAGACAGAAACATTTCCTAAACTTTAACTGACAGATCCAACATGATCTCTATCAAAATCCCATCTGGCCTCTGCAGAAATTGACAAGCTGATCCTAAAATCCATTCGGAAATGTCAGGGACCCAGAATAGACAAAGCAATCTTGACAGTGAAAAATAAAGTTGGAGAATTCACACTTCCTGATTTTAAAACTTACTACCAAGCTATAGTAATCAAGACAGCATGATACTGGCATAAAGATGGACCAATCAATGAAATAAAATTAAGGACCCAGAAATAATGTCTCACATGTATGGGCAATTGATTGTTAACAAGGATGCCAAGAAAATTCAATGAGGAAAAATAGTCTTTTCAACAAAAGGTGCTGGGACAAGACATGATACCAAAACCTTAAGAAACAAAATAGAAATAGATGAATTGGACTTTATCAATAGTAAGTCCTTTTGTGATTCAAAAGATGCATTTATGAGAGTGAAAACACAACCCACAGAGTGGGCAATATTATTTCCAAATTGTGTATCTGATAAGAACATATATATATATATCATGAGATGAAATTTAAATTTTACTTTTTTTTAAGGCATCTGAGTATATATTGAATTTTTTCAAATTCTTAAATTCCAGTTAGTTAACATGTAGTATAATATTTGTTTTAGGAGTAGAATTTAGTGATTTATGGGACACCAGGATGGATCAGTCGGTTAAGCGTCTGACTTCAGCTCAGGTCGTGATCTCATAGTTCATGGGTTCGAGCCCTGCGTTGGGCTCTGTGCTGGCAGTGTGGAGCCTGGAGCCTGCTTTGGAGTCTGTGTCTCCCTCTCTCTCTGCCTCACCCGCCTCTCACTCTGTCTCTGAGCTCTCAAAAATAAAGAAACATTAAAAAATAAAAAAAAAAGAATTTAGTGATTCATCACTTACATGTAACACCCAGTACTCATCACAAGTGTCCTCTTTTTTTTTTTAATTTTTTTTTTTTTTAACGTTTATTTATTTTTGAGACAGAGAGAGACAGAGCATGAACGGGGGAGGGGCAGAGAGAGAGGGAGACACAGAATCGGAAGCAGGCTCCAGGCTCTGAGCCATCAGCCCAGAGCCCGACGCGGGGCTCCAACTCACGGACCGCGAGATCGTGACCTGAGCTGAAGTCGGACGCTTAACCGACTGAGCCACCCAGGCGCCCCACAAGTGTCCTCTTTAATACTTATCACCCATATATTTTTATAGACCATATATATATATATATATATATATATATATATATATATATATATAAAACTCTTAGAATTAAACAGTTAAAAGACAAATAATCCAAACAAAAATGAGTTAAAGAATTGAAGAGACATTTCTCCAAAGAAGATGTATGAATGGCCAATATGCATATGAAAAGTACCCAACATCATTAGTCATCAGGGAAATGCAAATACAACCAAAGGATCCACTAGGATGGTTATAATAAAAAGTGCAGACAGTATCAAGTGTTATTGAAGATGTGAAAAAATTAAAACCCTTTACATTGCTTATGGGAATTTAAAATGGTTCAGTTATTTTGGAAAACAGTTTGGCAGTTCCTTGAAAAGTTAAACATAGAGTTGCCATATGACCCAGCAATTCTACTTCTAAACAATTCCAATCCAAGAAAACTGAAGGCATATGTTCGCATAAAAACCTATAAAAGAATGTTCAGGGTAGCATTATTATAATAGCCAAAAAGCAGAAACAACCCAAATGTCCATAAACTGATGAATGGATAAACAAAATGTGCTATATCTATACAACCAAATATTAAAAATAAAAAAGGAATACAGTATTAAAAATAAATAAAAAGAATAAAGTACTAATATAGGCTATAAAATGGATGAACACTGAAAATATGTTAAGTGAGAAAAATCAATGACAAAGACCACCTATTGTATGATTTTACTTTATAGGAAATGTCCAGAAGAGGCAAATCCATAGACAGACAATAGACTGATGACTGCCAGGGGTTAAAGGGAGAAGGGAACAGAGTGAGTGCTCAAGGGTACAGAATTTCTTGGGTGGTGATGGAAGTGGCTAAAATTAGGTAGTGGTGATAGATGCACAACTCTGTGAATATACTGAAAAATACTGAATTATGCACTTTAAAAGGATACATTTCATAGCCTGTGAGTGATCTCGGTAAAGCTGTTATTTTTAAAAATATGCAAATTATTTAACTTGATACATTCAGGTACTATTAACGCAGGGTATTATTTGTTGCATAAAAAAAACATGTTGCAGATTCACTCTGTTTAAGACACAGGTTCAATGTAGGGATCCAACAGTGACAAGGACATGGTCCCCGACCTCCAGAGACAGTGTAGGTAGGGAAAGAGATACACAAAGAGCAAGTCACAGCTCCATATGAGACTCCCTAAAAAGGGGTGAGGAAATGGTGCTGCTAGAAGAACATCCTGCAGGGTCAGAAAGAAAGAAAAAGGTCATTAAGACCCAGGGGCAAGAAGTCACATCAATCGGAGAAACTAAAGGTACAAAAAATGTCAGGCATGTAGATTAAAGCATGGGGTAGAGTGGCAAAGAAGATGTGAGATCATGAAGGACATGAGCCACCAAGAAGAGTTTGGATGCTATCTTACAGGTGGTCAAGGGATCCTTTGGAGGATTCTAACAAAGACAGGGGTAGTGAGTTTCATTGTTTAGAAGAATCGTGGGCTGCAGAATGGAGGGAAGACTGATGGAGTCCAGGACTCGAGACAGACCAGTCACACTGAGGCTGCTGCAGAATTCCAGGTGACAGGTGGGGGCAACAGGAATCTGAGGGTGCAGAGTGGCCAGGAAGGGCTCTGTAAGCAGGTTTTCAGACTTTACTCTCCAGGCCATAGACAGCAATTAAAGGATTTTAAGCAAATAATGGCATGATTATATATATATATATATATATATATATATATATATATACACACACACACACACACACACACACACACACATATATATGTATATATATATATGTATATATATAATATTTGTATGGCATTATATACATTATATACATATATATGTATATACATATATAATGTATATGTATATAATATATACATAATGTATATGTATATAATGTATACACACATTATATATATCATATATATGTATATGTACATATATATGTATATAATGTATATATGTTATATACATTATATGCATATATACATATATATATATATTATATTTGTATGGCATTATATACATACATATATGACATCCAGACACCCAATTTGAGAGTCATTCTTAGCATTCTCTGGTGTGTATATATATATATATATATAATATTTATATGGCATTATATACATACATATATGGCATCCAGACACCCAATTTGAAAGTCATTCTTACTATTCACTGATATATATATATATATATATATAATATATATATATTTATATATTTATATTTATATGGCATTATATACATACATGTATTATATGGCATCCAGGCATCTAATTTAAGAGTCATTCTTAGCATTCACTGACTCCCACCCCTCATGTCTAATCAATCACCAGCCACAGGGCCTTGCATGATCTTGCCCCTAACTCCCAGTTAATGACTGACCATTACGTATCAATCCTCCCGACTCCCCTATTACACATTCACACAGCATCTTGTAGTCTCCTTCAGTGGAAGCTTATAGTATGTAATTATGTATTTATTTGTTTGGTTTTCTTTTTATTTAAATAAGTGGTTTTATAAATGTTAGGTTATGTTCCTCAGAATCGCTTAAGGGGTTTACTTAAAATATGGATCCCCGGGCCCCAGTTCTTAAAGATTACAATTCAGTAAGTCTGGGAAGGAACCTCAGGTTGGGATTTTTAAAAGCCCTTCTTCCTGTGATTCTGACAGATGTAATTAGTAAACCATACTTTGCTAAGCAGTAATTTAAAATTTATTTTCCTCAGAAGAGTAAGAGCCAGGTCTGTTTTTCTACTGTTGCATCTCAGAGCCAATTGTGGTGACTAACTCCCAATAGGTATGAAAAAATATATGTTGAGTGAAGGAAGAAGGAATGAAAGAATGAGCAGATGATGGTACCTTTCATTGAATGGGGGCATCCAAGGGAATGACTGGTTTTAAAAGGTAGATCATGACTTGGTTCTCTAGGAGCTCAAAATCCCAGTGAGGCTTCCAAGCCAAGAAACACACAAATCAGATGAACACTTGAGCTGTATTCATGAGTCAGGTTTGCAGGAGGTAAAGATTTCAAAGGCACAGTCATGTGCAAGGCAGTTGAGACCATGAATATTTATTAGTGAATTCTCATCCACAGAAACAGGGATAACGTGAAGGGAAGACGGCACAAAAGCAGCCCTGGAAAGAGCAACTTTTAAGGAGCAGACTCAGCAAGGTCAGTAAAGGAGGATGAAAACAACATGGCCAGATGGAAATTAGGTAAGAATATAGTCCAAGGTCCATGAAACCAAATAGATAATTTAACGAATGAAGACATGGTTAGTGATGTCCAAAGACACAAATTTCCTGAGGATAGGATTTGAAAAGGGAACGTCCCTAGTTACCTTCATGAGAGAAAATTCAGCTTTTGTGTGAAGTCTTCTCTTATCTACCCCATACCAGGCAGGTAGGTATGTTTCTCCCTTGTATTTCATTATAATTAATTATGTATTTTATCATAACTCTTTGATATTATATTGTGATTATCTGTTCATGTGTCCATTTCCCCACTAGACTGAGAGCACAATAATCTAAGGTCAGATATTTTTTTTATCTCCTTTTAGTTTTAAAACCTAGTAGTCAATAGAAAGTCAATGTTTCATAATACATAAATTGATTAATAAATAGAATGTACAATAAATACAGCTATGATTATAATTACTCTCCATTCAGTGTTTTGAATAGGCATGGCTTTAGGCAGTAGGCAGATGTGGGTAGTAAATTTATTCTTTCCTCAATCTGTGTGGTGTCTATTTCATCCATACCCCTAGAGAAGCTAATTTGGGGGAATTATGCACTCTGACACATACCTCACAGGCATATTGGAAAGATCTAATGAGTTAGTATCTGTGAAAGTGTTTTGTGAACAGAAAATGTAAAAGGCAGGTGGAGACCCCACATACATTTCAATTTAAGACTGAGAGGCAGCACTGGAAAAGGTCCTCATTCTCTACCTATAATTAAATATAGCTGCTCTGTCCAAAAATTATGTTAGCAGCAACAAACAAAAAGCCACCATATCTGGATTTCATCCAGATCTGCTATTTCTTGCTTTTATTTTCCCACAATCTCAACTCTTTTTTTTAAGTTTATTTATTTATTTTGAGAGAAAGAGCACAACTAGGGGAAGTGGAGAGAGAGAGAGAGAGAGAGAGAGAGAGAGAGAGACAGACAGAATCCCAAGCAGGTTCTGTACTGTGAATGCAGAGCCTGATGGGTGGGTCTGGAACTCACGAACCCTGAAATCATGACCTGAGCCCAACTCAAGAGTCAGACACTTAACGGATTGAGCCACCTAGGCACCCCCCCACCCACAATCTCAACTCTTTTTTTTTTTTTTTTCAACGTTTATTTATTTTTGGGACAGAGAGAGACAGAGCATGAACGGGGGAGGGGCAGAGAGAGAGGGAGACACAGAATCGGAAACAGGCTCCAGGCTCCAAGCCATCAGCCCAGAGCCTGACGCGGGGCTCGAACTCACGGACCGCGAGATCGTGACCTGGCTGAAGTCGGACGCCTAACCGACTGCGCCACCCAGGCGCCCCCACAATCTCAACTCTTAATGGCAGTTCCTGGTAACTGCCACATGAGATGCCCATCTTTCACCCATCTCTATGCAGAGAAAACCAGCCAGATGAGTGCTTTCTGTCCTGGGCTCTGAGCTTGGAGAGGATGGCATCTTTAAGTGTGCATGTTGGGGTGTGTGTTGTGGAATGAATGGTTTCAGGGAAGAGTATAGGAAGTCAGACCCACAATACTTTGGATGAATAAGATACACTAACCCTATGACAGAGTTTCACCCCTCCATAGTGCATGTGCAAATATACAGGTAGAATGTGGTATTTGTAGCAATAGTATTGAACGATTTTTTTTTCTTAGTTTTAAATTTGTGATAAAAATTTTACTTTGAATTCTATGGTTTGATCATAAACCATAGACCTACAACTATGTGTTACTATGTTTATAATTATATTTTAGATGACCAGAATTAGTTTCAAATAATTTTCTTAGGTTTCTCTTCATATAGGATTAATTCACCTGAATGTTTACATAAGTGACTATTTGAACTCCTCAGATGATTTGGTATGTTAGTTCTTTTCTTAGTATTATTTAAAACTGTTCATACTATTAATTTAAAAGTTAGCAAGATCTTAAAATGTGACTTAGATGTCATATGTAGATAGCCACATTAAATACATTATGCCAATACTTTGTGATGACTAAATTCAATTAAGCAGATCCTTCATTGCCACTACTAAGTAGAAGTAAATACGATGAAAATCAGCTCAGGAATAAAACTCTCTATGGGCAATTTTGTAAACTTGAAGAATATTCCTTTAATTATTTACATTTCTTATTTTTCCTACACTAAGCTGATTATTAATGCATGCAGCAACTAAGATAATTTATTACAAAGCATTTTGCAATAGTTTGAACAATATAATAGATGTTCAGTACAAAACACTTCTCTATTTCCATCTTAGCCCATATCACTCAATGTATATTTAACTCAACCAATGGAAAGTTCCAGGAAGTAAATGTCTTCAGAAGGTGAAGGGTTTGGAGTGAATTATTTTCAGTGATACACCATTTCATGTTGCTAAGCAAAAGAAACACAAAAGTGATAATTATGAGGGGCACCTGGGTGGCTCAGTAGGTTGAGTATCCACCTCTTGATTTCAGCTCAGGTCATGATCCCAGGGTAGTGGGACTGAGCCCCGTGTTAGACTCTGCATTGAGCATGGAGCCTGCTTAAGATTCTCTCTCTCTCCCTCTCTCTCCCTCTGACCCTCCCCCCGACTTGCACTCTATAAAAAAAAAAGTGGTGGTGATGATGATGATGATGGTGACAATGATAGCTAACATTTATTGAGAGGATACTATGTGCCAGAACCATCCTAAGCAATTAAATGTTTAATGTTAGGTATCCCATTTTGTTTAAGTTGTCACAGAGTGATAGGTAACTGGCCTCACCCACATTATAGTTATTAAATGATGGAGGGGGCCTGAAACCACACATTCAATCACAGCATTTTATTACCTCCGCATTTATTACCTCCAAGGGCAGTGTTTGAAATAATAGTCCACGTGGAAGGAATATGGCACATAGACAGAAGAGGCCCTAGACAAGAAGAGGAGATGAATGAGCAAAACCCGGGCAGTCAGTTTACTGGAAATAGAAAAGAAAAGGTGAGTCTAAATCAGACTGAGAAAAAAGAGGCAAAAGTATTTGGTGATAATTTAAAGCATTTGTTCACACCATACCAATGCAAAGACCTTGGGATAAGATAAACCTTTGTTTTGGGGCACCTGGGCGGCTCAGTTGGCTCAACATCCAACTCTCGGTTTTGGCTCAGGTCATGATCTCACAAGTTCCTGAGTTTGAGGCCCAGGCCGAGGTCCATGCTGTCAGCATGGAGGCTGCTTGGGATGCTCTGTCTCCCTCTCTCTTTGCCCCTCCCTAACTCAAGTGTGCGCTCTCTCTCTCTCTCTCTCTCTGAAAAATAAACATTAAGAAAAGATAAGCATGTGTCTCATGGTTTAACTATACTTAATCCTACTGAATCGTATCCCCTCAGAATCATTACAGTGAAACACTATCTCCAGCTATTTCATTCCAAAGAAGAGCATCATAAAATTTATTTTATCAGTTTAGCATACTTTATTCAAACTACTTATACAGTACTCTTCCTGCCTGAAAAGTGCGTATAATATAGTCCATAAATATATGCAAAATTTGGTCATTTATTTGAATTAAAAACGGAAGACAACACTTAAAAACATTACTATTCCACATCGAATTCTTAGGGATTGCATGGTTCTTTCTATATTCTACCCTCATAGAGATAGACGTGAAACTGCTAAACATCAACAAAAAAAGGCTCCTGCAGCCAGAGAGAAATAGAGCTATCACAACTGAGACACAGTATAAAAATAAATGACTTCTGAAAAATGGAGAGAACCTGATGTTGCCTTTCAGCCCCAAACCTAGAGGCAAAAGGTTCTTCCTGAGGAGTGCGGAGGAGAATGCAAAGACTGAGAGAGATTAAGACAGAGTTCACTTGGACTCAGCAGGAGCAGAGTGACCAAGCAGAAAAGAACAGAAATGAAAGAGAAATTGAATGGTAGAATAGGAGACTATGGATGGCATATTTGGGGAATATGACTCACAACGGCACACTTTAATGTTTTCCAGAATTGTTTGTATCTGTGCTGCAGTTAATAGGATCAAGCGGTAACTACAGCTTTTGAAATACAATGTAAAGACTTGTTTAGAATGTGAACTCTGAATAACAGCAGACATAAAAACTGAATTATCTGAAAGTTGTAGGAAAAGCCGACATGATATTAAGACATGCTTATTCCAACACCGAGTGACAAACAATATATGTGAATTAAGGCAACATAATAAGAAAAGGGGCTCTATGACATCAGAAGAGAAACATTTCCAACCAGCCCTATCTAGCTAAGGGTTTCCTCAATTTACAAAGTAATAATTTATTCACTTATTCAAAAATGTGAATTTCAATAACAATATAATCAACAGAGTAGGCACTAGGAATGTAAAAATGAATGAAGCAACATTTATGCACACAAAGAGCCAATTTAAAAGGGATTAGAATTCAACACTAAAACCATGTGATCAAATATTTGATGTTTGTGAAGCTGGGCTACTTCCTTTCCCCCTAACTTGGCAGAAGACTCGAGGTTTACTCTCTGAAGAAGGTAAAACATAGGGTCTCTTGGATACAGGACACCTGGCACAACGAATCCGGTACCACATTTGGGGCGCCTGAGTGGCCGGTGAAAACAGGAATATTGAATCATGAGTTTTCCAATCCTGTTCCCCTACCTGGCTCACCGAGTACTGCCAGCCTAGCTTACATGCTCCAATCAGAGGCTTTAAAAGATCCATCTTTGGGAGACTTTTAGATCCATCAGTCTAAAAGATCTAAACATTCTGACACTAGGTGATTTCCCAGTGATGTCCACTGTTGGCAAACATACTCTTGTGCAGAGTTTTTAATCAGCCTTTTAATGCACCCTTAATTATGAGTGGAATTCAAGGATCACTGGGCACGAAAAATTTCCTACCATGTAAAATAGACATTTAATCAAACAAACAGGAGGAAAAAAACCCAATTTGAGAAAATAGAGGCTATGCCTGGAAAGAAGACCATCTAAAACTTAAAAGCTTCAGAGATTTTTTTTAATGTTGTGAGTAAAACGAAAAGTTGTTTCTGTAAGGAAAAAAGGAACATTCAGAGGGTATAAAAACTCTCATACATCAACTATAATAGTTATTACAGAAATATACTTACATTAATTATAATTCATAGTTGTTTATAATTAATTATGATTATATAAAATACAATTATAATTCTGAATTATAATTTCAGAAATGGAAGGCAACAGAAGAATTAGAAGGTGAAGGTAATCTCCTAGAGAGTGATCAAAAAGACATAGAGAAAGAAATCAGGAGAGAATTAAAAGATCAATCCAGGAGCCCTAAGATCTAAGATCTAAATAATAAGAAATCCAGGAAAAGAAAATGGGGAGTTGGGATTATGAAACAAAACATTTTCCTAGAAGGAAATGGTATGTGAAATCCTAGATTAGAAGGTCCTACCAAGTTCCCAGCACAATAAATAAAATATACACATATTAGGGTATATACTGTTGAGCTTCAGAATAACGAGGACAAATAGGAAACCTTAAAAGATTCTCTACATGAAAAAAAAAAAAAAAAAAAAAAAGGAAAAGAGAAAAAGTTACAAAGAATCAAAAGATCAGAATGGCCTGAGAGGAAGGAAAAATGAAGTAGTGCCTTCAAATTCTAAAGTAAAATGATTTCCAACCTAGATTTTGGCAACATGTTGTTTAAGCACAATGTTAAAATAAGGATATTTTTATATATGCAAGTTCTCCAAAATATATGACTTCCATTGTCAGCCTCAAGAAGCTATCGGTTGATGTGCTAAACCTAAACAAGACAAGTAAAGAAGGCAGGGGGCAGTTGGGTTACAGAAAACAGGACACACGACACAAAAGAAATGTGAGGAAAATCACCAGAACTATGATAAAGGGATATTCAGAGATGCAAACTATGCTGTACTCTTAGGTACCCATCTGAATTCCAGAAGCAGGAGAGACGTCTCTAAGAGCATGTATGTAGCTAACCACGTGTCCTCTGGAGAAAAGTTTGGGAATGAACTGGTCTTAAGTATATAAAAAGCAGCACACACAATAAAAACCCCAAATGCTAAGGAACTAAACAATTTTAAAATGATGATTATTAGCTACAAGGACAACAAAAACTTTTTCCAGGAAAGCAAAAGCACTCAAGGCATATAGACAGTATACACATTATGGTATAAATATATTGGGAAGATGATAGAACAGGAAGTGTTCTATGGCAGAAGATGTAGAAAGGAGATAACTCCTTTTTTAAAAGTTTATTTTAAGGAGATAATTCCTCCTATCCCATAATGAGAAGTCAGTAAAGTGACTTGGCAGAAAAATAAGAAGTAGAAATTAAATGTAAGCATGTTATTTAGAAATACAAAGTAAAACATATCAGGGAACAGTTTAAGTGTTGAATGTAGCTCCTTTGGTCATCTAAACATAGGAGCAGTATATTGGGGGGATGCTGTAATACAAATAAGCCTTGTAAAACCAATGGACTTTAAAAAAAATCCTGTGTACAAGAAAAGTTTAATAAACATTTTAACTAAGAACAAGTTGAATGAAAAGTTAACAAACCTAACTGTAAAAAAAAAAAAAAAAGTGGATGAGAAAAAGAGAAGCAGAGGAGAGCTAAAAATGAAATGCCAACTTCAGGTCACAATCTCACAATTTGTGAGATCGAGCCCTGTGTCAGTCTTTGGCTGACAGTGTGTGGCCTGCTTGGGATTCTCTCTCTCCTTCTCTCTGCTCACATGTGCACACACGCTCTCTCTCTCTCTCTCTTTCTCTCTTCTCTCTCAAAAATAAACAAACAAACAAACAAACAATGAAATGCCAACAGAAAATCCATATAGGAAACACTGACATAAAGGGTATAATTTGCACAAAATCAAATTATGACATAGAGAACAACTTGTAAAACTCCTGAAACCACTGAAGAAAAAAAAATAGAGAGATAGAAACAGTGCTAGAAAATATGGAAGAAAAGAGAAGACAGAATGTATGAGAAAATTATAGGTAACTAACATATCTACTGGAGAAACCAAAACAATTGTTATGCTAAAATATAATCAAAGGTATGAGGAAAGAAAAGATTTCTCTGCTCAAAAGACCTCTATGTGAATAATTGAAAGGAAAATTAATGCAAAGGACACTGATTAAACATAAGCCATTCTGGAAGGAGGTACAAGATTAAAGAAAAGCCCAAAACAAATCAAACAAGACTAAAAAAGCTTATCTAGTAAAAAATAAAAATGAGAATGGTCTCAAACATTTCCACCACAACACAAATGCAGAATAAAAAAAGCATAATATTTTTAGGAGAAACTTATGATCATATAATTAATAACCTGCAAAGTTTTCTTCCACATTTTAGAACTAGAGGAAAATTTTGTTAGATATATTATCACTGAGAAAGCATGGCATTTTAATAAATACTTCATTGGAAAACTTATGCTTGATATGTAATCCAGTCTGCGGAAAATTAGAACAAACTTGATAAGTTCAGAAAGGGAATCATAATATAAAAGACGTTGCCCTGACTATTGAAGCATTTGAGAAATCTACAAAAATGTGAGTAAATCTAGTTATAAAACTGGTTACAACTGTTCAGCTTTAAAAAACATAAGAGTGTAAACCAAAAAATACAATTACAATAATATGGACCCCAAACCCCCATATTTCAATGAAAATATAACACAGACATACTTTTATGGGCAACAAAGCAAACAACGACAAGAAAAAGAAATGTTAGGAAAATGGCAGATTGATAAATTCTAGAGCTCAGAAGACATGTATTTAAAAATGACTTATCAGTTTGTTCTCCACAGTTAATAGTCTGTTTCTTAGTTTGCCTCTCTTTTTCTCTCCCTTGGTTTATTTTTTTTTTAATTTTTAAAAAGTATTTATTTATTGTTAATTAATTAATTATTGTTATTTTTTAAATCTTTATTTTTGAGAGAGAGAAAGAGAGACAAAGTGTGAGTGGGGGAGGAACAGAGAGAGAGGGAGACACAGAATCCAAAGCAGGCTCCAGGCTGTGAGCTGTCAGCACAGAGCCTGAGGTGGGGCTCAAACTCACAAATAGTGAGATCATGACCTGAGCCGAACTTGGATGCTCAACCAACTGAGCCACCCAGGCACCCCTATTTATTTATTTTGATAGAAAGGGAGAATGTGTGTGACTGGGAGGGGGCCAGGGGGGCAGAGAAAGGGGGAGACACAATCCCAGGCAGGCTCCTCTCTGTTAGAGCAGAGCCCAACGCGGGGCTTGAACTCATGAACCATGAGATCATGACCTGAGCCAAGATCAAGAGTTAGACGCTGAACCGACTGAGCCACCCAGGTGCCTCTCATCTGTTTTGTTTCTTAAAAAAAATATGTGGTTTGCTTTCTACATATGAGTGAAATGATATGGTATTTGTCTTTCTCTGACATATTTCATGTAGCATTGTACCCTGTAGCTCCATCTGTGTCATTGAAAATGGCAAAATTTCATTCTTTTTTATGGCTGAATAATATTCCACTGTATGTATATATACCATTCTTCTTTATCCACTCATGTCACCAGTCAATGGACATTTGGGCTGCTTCCATACAAACTGATGGTTACCAGAGGGAAGAAGGGTGGGGGGATGGGTTAGGTGATGGGGATTAAGGAGAGCACTTGTGATGAGCACTGGGTGTTGCAGTGAAGTGTGAATCACTATATTATACACTTGAAACTAATATTACACTGTATGTAAACTAACTGGAATTTAAATAAAAACTTTAAAAAATTAGTCATAAATAAACTCTTAATAGGTTAAGAGAAAAGACCTTGTTTAGATCACATTTTCTGATGACAGTTTCTAGCAAAATTAGAGATAAAGTCATAAACATAAATGCAACCACTTAGAAATGAAACAATAACTCTCTTCAAAAAGTCAAGTCAAAACTGCAATTAGGGCCATTTAGAAATAAAAGAGAGTGAGAATGCTGCATACAGTGTTTTGTACTTAAAACAAAAATTTGTATTCTTCAATGTTTTTATTATAAAATAAGAAATAATAAAAATAAATGAACTTAGTATTCAACTCTAAAAGCTAAGCAAAAATAGCAACATAAAACTAAGAAAAGTAGAGTGGAGAATTAATAACAATAAAAGCACACATTAAAGACTTAGAAGACAGAATAATGGTGAATTAATTAAAACCAACATCTAAGAACAGATTTTTTATGGGATAGCCAATAAAATTTACAGATATCTGGCGAGCCTAAATTTTGGGGAAAAACAAAAGGAAAAATCTTAAATACACAGTCTTAATTCTGAGATTACAGATGTAATCAAAGAAACCAAAGGGGGGGGTGATAAGAAAATACTATAGTTAATATATAATATAGTAACATAAAGTATAATATAACATAATATAACACTATACTGCTTTATAAACATACTCTGATCTCCCAGACCTTGAAAATAGTCTGTGACATAGTTGTATTCTCCAGCTGCTGTGTTCTTTCTCTCCTTTCTCTCTTGATTAATCTTGTACAATGTTTTATGCCCTGTGCACCATCATCCCCAGGCAAACTAGCCTTCGCGATGTACTCACCTGAAACGCTACATGAGAAAACATCAGCATTCAAGTCCACTGACCTCTCTTCAACCCATCTCTTTTTGGAAACCCTCCTTTCTTGACATCTTGAACACTATTTCTATTGTTTCTCTCATTGTCATAAATGTTGGTTCTCTGTCTTTGTTGCTTCCCTTAACCCTGTCCAAAGTTCTATCCTTAAAGTTTTCCAATTTATCTTTCTCTATCAGATGCACCCCCCCCAACCCCATTCTTCCCCTGGCTTCAAATATCTTATTGTTCTACTTCAATCCTGAGCTTGTTCCTTGCCAGCTACTGCATTTCCAATAGCCTGCTGACCAATCGCTGTGAGAGAATAGAAACATGGGACATAAAGCTGATCATGTCTGAAACTGTAATCTTCAGCTGGCCTAAGGAATTTCCTTCTTGATTTCTTTAAATTTGTTCAGTTGAGTTTCATCTCCAGCATCAGCCACTAGGTATTTTTTTGTCTTTTATGCACCCATTGTTTTGTCCAGCCCTACACAGTCATTTATCATAATGTCATTTCCTGACCACCATAATAGGCTTGCAACTAGCCATCCTTTGTCTCGTGATCCATCTTCCACATATGAATCAGGGCCAACTAATAATACCCTAAACATCCTTTTTTACTTTTTTCCTTCCTTGATAGAAAACTACAATGACTGTTCACTGACACAAAGCAAAAATAAAAATTGGTAACCCAACTTTAAGCCCCCAAACCGTCTGTCCCAATCTACCTTTTGAGTGTTACATAAAAGGCCCATTCAGGAATTGGATGCCTCACTCAATTTTTGTATTCATTTTTCTTGAAAATATATTTTGGCTTTCTTTCTCTATTTAGTCCTGTTTTGTGTCTGCCTAGAATACTATCTTTCCATTTCGGGCTATCAAAATACTACTATTCAGTTCTACATGTAAGGAGCTTGGAAGTTACCACTCCATCCTAACAATAAATAAAAAGCTTAACAGACTGAGCAATCAACAATGCTTCTAAGAAGGGTGAGGACACAGGGCATATTACTGTCCTCGAGACTGGAGTGACAAAAAGGCAAACAGAGAAAATTCACAGCTTATGGTACCAGAGACACCCTCACAGAAACCACACTGGGGACTAGTACTGAAGTAGAGAAACCTGAACTATAATTGCTACAGATTGAGGGCGGACAACTCTAAGAGTTAAAACTCAGCGGCACCCAGTCTTAGGGGGCCCCACAATTTTGTGAGATTTATTTCCAAGATCTCAACGAGGTTCTCACAGTAAATAGCAGAGAAAAAATCCTCTCTGAAGGGAGAAGGGGAAAAGGAACCATTTTTAAATATGCCAGAATACTGTTTTTTTGTTTTTGCTTTTGTTTTAACAAGGCTTGCCCTGACAGAAACTGTCAACCAGGTTAGCTAACCAAAGCCTAACCTGCTGGGGTATTATCAGAGCCTAACTGGCCTGGAGGAAGGGGAGTACCCACCTGCAGCCCACTCTAGCCATTTTGTCACACTAAAAGGCTCTTGGGGGCACTGAGAAACATTTGTAAAATTCACAATCCAGAGGCACAGGCTGTTTAAAAGACTGGGCCCTAATCCTGAAACCATACAACGTTTCTCCTCCCCACACCCTACTACCACATTACTAAAAGCCTATTTATAGCAGCAACTTTGACCCAGAACATCTTGTCCAGCTATCAAGAAAATATTACCAGGCACACCAAAAGGCAACGCAACTTGAAGAGACAGAACAAGTACAAAAACCAGACACAGCAGAGATGTTGAAATTATCAGATCCCACACCAGGATTTGGAATCAGATCAGGATTAAAACCTCTGTGTTATAACTTACTAAACATAGTTCTCTGAGCCTCAGTTTCCCCATTTGTGAAAACAGGTCAATAATACCTTACTTCAATTGACCTTAAGTTCATCGACACCGCCTCCAAGTTTGGCCATGGCTGATTCCGGACTGTGGAGAAGAAAGCATTCTTGGACCAAATTGCAAAGGAAGAAGAAGCTTAATGTCAGGAGCAGATTGTGCAGCTGGTGGGATGTCAATAAAAATGATTTTCCATCGGAAAAAAATAACCTTACTTGAAGTGATGTTGTGAGGACTGACTATGAATACCCACAGAAGTCCTAAAATAGGGTAAGTCTCATGGGCACGGTGAGCACCATCACCAACTACCATCATCAGTCACCCTCTTCAAGTATCAATTTGCTCCGCCCATCGCTGTGGCTGCTGCCACTCCTCTTTCTCGAATCTATTTCACATCTCCCCTACTTCCCGCTTGAATGAGATGTTCTATTTTATATGTCCTACTCTAAAATAACTATAAAAAACAACAGACAAATTATTGGGAAAAAACTCAAATGTTCCATCCTCTGCATAAATTTTCTCTTCCAGAATATGTATAGCTCTGGCATATCACTGCTCTAGACTCACTACTGTGTGACTGACAAATCCTATGGCTGTTTTCTTTTTGGTGATATTAATTAAATAAGCACAGTGATACTGGTACTTGATGTCAAACAGCTTCAGTGATTCAGAGATCTCTGTACACTTGTTAAACCGGCGATGCATTTCTACAAATATATCCTTTTTGTCATTTCAAAAGTGGATATAGAATATTAAAATGTCAGCTTTGTTACCCTGTGTTCCCTGAAACAATATTTTGTTTGATCAAAAGTAATTCTGAAAGGTGAATTTCCCATATAAATGAATGAATCTCACCGTGGTACTTTGCTTTCCGTGGATTACAGTGTGTGTCTATCTCCCAAAGCCTGACACGGACTCTCTCATACATCAGCCCAGCCTAGCAATCTGAACCCAGACTCAAATATTAAGCTCTTAGAGGTTAACCCAACTGTATTGATTACAATATAAATATGACTCCATCACATTCCAACATACAAGCTTGTTTTACTATCTCCAGAGGTTTGCTAGGTGATAATGTTCCTGAAAATTGCACACATGTAACTATGGCTATGGCTGGAAAGCAAATCAATGACAGCTTATCAATAAAAATATAAGAATACACATAAACTCAAGATAGAAGCTGAATGCATCCTGGATTGCCAATGGCAGGGCAATTAGCTCCATTACTCACTGAACCACAGATGATGTGAAAAAGGCGTTCCTTTCCTGTCCCAGATCTCATGGTACATTTTGGTTGTTGACTTTTTTTTCAATTTCAAAGCTTATCTTGGGCACGCCCATGTACAATAATTTGACAATGTTTTATATTTACATAAGCATACATATATCTTCTCTCAAATAAGATTTAAAATGAATTGCATTTAAAAATGCCTAGCTTTTTGGTTTCAGTTTGAAGGAATAGAGTTGCATCCCTGTAATCAGTAATATATGAGTGCAGGCATAAGGATATAAAAAATTTTGTAGATAAAAATAAAAACATGTAAAGTTAAGTTTTGGGGAAACCACTAAAGAATAAATCGAAGGAGTGACATAGGAGAAAAGAACAACAGTAACAACAAAAAGACAAAGCACAAGTTGTATAAAACAACTTGGAAATAGGTCTCTACCTTAAAGAGGAAATCAGAATAGAAAATACAGTTAATTAAAATTATTTTTATGAGTCTTCAGAAGTAGTTTTTCATTTCTCTCTTTTCTGACTTTTTTTCAGTCTTCCTCTTTACTGTCATATGGATTATTTTCCAAGGCACTGAATTATATAATTTTGTTTAGAATACGAGAAGAACATTCCATGCTTAATATCTGACTTTCTTAAATAATTCTCTATTTCCTGTTTCAAGAATAATAAAATAGATGCAAGAAGAAAAGACTAAATTGGAATTTGAGATTCCAATTTGTGGACATAGATCACTCTTATTCTTAGAAGAGCATCATGGAAATGAAGAATGCATTATCTATAACTCAAAATGAAGGGGTAGGAGCAGTTAGAATAAATTATGATCTCAAAGCTCAAGGAAACACCCAAAATCCAAACAAATACAATGAATATAAATAAAATTATTTAGAACAGAAACACCAATAGAATAAAACAGATGCAATTTATCTTCTTGGTAGATTTAAAGGAAGCTTAATCTGGTCCATGTGAATAAAACAGAGTAAGGAACAATTTACAGCCTCATCCCCCAACGCTGTGCCAAGTTGCAAACAGGGTATTCATAGCTAGCTGCTAAGGAGCCAAGTATGTAAATGACGAAAGAAACTTCAGGCCAAGAGATGATCTTCATAGCCTGGGTTAAGAGCTAGGCAGAATCCCACAGGATCTGGCTAGATTTACCCTACTTCATTACTATCAGCTTATACAATCCTGGGAACATCAAAAGACCAGAATCCCTGCCTTGTCACACATAAACCACTCTAAAGGACTATGACCATTAATTATTAGAAATGAATAATGATTGGGGCGCCTGGGTGGCTCAGTCGGTTGAGTGTCCGACTTCAGCTCAGGTCATGATCTCCCAGTTCCTGAGTTTAAGCTCCGAGTGGGGCTCTGTGCTGATGGCTTGGAGCCTGGAGCCTGCCTCAGATTCTGTGTCTCCCTCTCTCTCTCTGCCCCTTCCCCACTGGCGCTGTGTCTCTCTCACTCTCAAAAATAAATAATAAAATATTCAAAAAATTTTTAAAAAGAAATGAATAATGATCACAACACCAGCATTTACCACACTTGCTATATTCCATATCTTGTCAATGCTTCAAATGATCAGTTTATTGTTTATAATTTTTCTAATTATTATAATTATTACAATAATTTGAAGGCAAATAACTTATTCTGAGGGTTTTAATATTTGGCACTTTGGGTCATTAAATGAGTCCCTACTAGCAGTTTGTTAACGATTGTTCAGCTTTTGTAGTTTTGCTTTGTTTTTATGTTTGATGTTTGTTTATTTGCACAGCTGTAAATGCCCAGATACTTTCTTCCTCTTAGAGTAAAATAAGGGTGGAATACAAATGCTCTCAAGAAATGCATTCCACTTGGAACACTACATTTGAATCCTCTCTGCTTAAAATTTGGTAATGCCCATGAAAAGCAATTTGATTTGCTGTAAAAGGACATGCCAAGGAAAAGTCATATCTCAGAATATGAAAATAAAATACAATGGCTCTGTCTATAAGGAACCAAACACATCCATTTGAAAAGTGAGCATAACTCTCATCTTGGAAATGCCACACACACACACACACACACACACACACACACACACACACAACCCAGCTTGAGTGCTTTCTTACCCTTTCTTCTCCAAGTAATAAATTATTTTTGCGTTAGATACATACAGCTGGAGAAATAACACCCTTTGTCTAAAGTCACTTGAATGAGAAACAAAACACTTTGTATCCATGAAACAAAATTATTCATGAGAGCAGATGCATGTTTGAATAATTTCAGTTCTCAAAGTGAGGCAAGCAGTTAAAAACAAAGTTACTGTTTTGTGGTTTTCAGATTGGCACCTGGATTGTAAAGCTTCAAAACAGGTCTCAGGGAGGACAATGCAGCTGGAGTTACAGGGGAGAAGCAATTCTCTCAAAAAGAAAAAAAGTGTACATGCTTTTTATAAGTTTTAGTGAGAAACTTTTCCTCAATTTCAGAGGGAACTTCCAGTCTTGCAAACATCACTCATGCTTGAGAGTATTGAAAGAAAGAAGAAAGAAAGAAAGAAAGAAAGAAAGAAAGAAAGAAAGAAAGAAAGAGAAAAAGAAAGACTCTAATGTAATGTGTTTTGTTGCTATTGTTGTTGTTCCAAAAAAGCATTTGTCTCTAAAGAGAGTGTCAGTTCCATTGCATTCCCCTTAGTTTCTTTCTCTAATCAGGTATAAATGCCAAGGCTGCTTCATTGGGGTCTTTGGCTTTATTTAGAATCCATATATATATACCTGAAAAAAAAAAGGATACAAAAATAGGTATTGTTTTGAAGAGGCCTGGTTAGAGGACAGCATAAAGAAGAAGTACAAAGAGAAAGACAAAACAGAGCCCTGTGCTTGTCCTGATAAATGAGCTGCCTGCAGGGAGGCTGCGTCCTAGAGAAGGGATCACAGATCTCTTCCTGTGACATTCGCTATCTCTAGACAGAGTGGCAAGCACAGTAGACTACGGCAACGCCTCACTGGTGATCTCCTCCGTGTTAGGATGTTTTGAAGAAGAAAAGTTTGAAATCTGAAGACAGCCACAACAGCTGTATTTGGGGGAGACTAGGTAATGCCCAGAGTACAGTGTCACAAGGACAGCAAATATGTAAAAAAAAAAAAAAAAATCTAACATGTGTGACAAAGCCAGGCTCAGATGCCCTGTTGCCACCTTTGTAAAGAGGGAATGGTACTGATGCAAGGCCCCCTTACAGGCATTTTGCCAGAGCAAATCATGGCGGGTAAGTGGTATGAGTAGTGCTCACAAAGGAACGGGCTGCAGATAGCTGGAAAGGCAAAGTCAGTCCCATACTGATCTTGAAGCAAGTGTCAGTTACTAGTAATTTCAACACCAGTTGAAGATTCAAACCCCATCTCAATTACTGTCATGCTGGATAATTCTTGAATGGATCAAATTATCTGGTTGTGCCTCAGTTCCTTCTAAAATGCCATTTCAGTGGCTTAAAAACTTATAATGAGACAAGAGTGGGGCGAGAGAATGTGGTAAGCATCAGAACTAAAAAATGCTCAAATGATTTGGTGATTCTCCCAATTGTACAGGAATGTTTGAGGATACACATCAGGGTTCCACATGGTAGGAGTGTAAACCATTATTTTAAAGTGGAACTGAAAATTTTGGTCTTATTTTTTCTGTTGCATAGCCTCCATGTAGGAGTAGTGAGTTTAATGCCTCTGAAACTGACATGTGCCTCCACTTGCAATTGGATATATTATGCTCTTCTTTGAAATTTTGGATAGTTGTGAATAGCATCATGTGTAATCATGTCAACAGACATGATCATTTTATGATCTGAGAGAGCTAAAGCAACAAATGTATTGCCACTTGGAATCTAACCCAAAGATAGAAAGTTGCATTGTCAGAGGTTAAAGCTAATCTGCACTTACGTTATCAGCAGCAACTTACATCCTGCTCTGCCTTTGCTTCCTGTTTAAAGGCATGACTGAACTTCTATTTCAGATGAAAGAACATAAAAATGTTGGGCAGTGAAGTTTTCAAACCCATATAATTTTTAGCCTATATTAGTGATTATGCAGTCATTGATTTGTAACTAGACGTCAAGTTAGTAGCAAAGCTTCTAATTATAATGAGTTGCTAGGATTCCATCTCGTTTAAAAAGTCCTCAAATAATATTGATCTATTTAATGGAAAGGTAGAAAGTAATAGAGAAAAAATTATATAAAACTATCGCATTCTTGATTCACACATTTTAGAAAGATATTTGTTTACATCTCAAGATCTCAAACGGCAGAAGTACTTTCAGCCAGCTTCTGTTGTTACTTATAAATGAGTCAATAAATAAATGGAAATAATTCTCTGCATATAGATGAAATGAACCAGCAAAATATCAAAGAGTACAGTGTCAAAAAACAAATAGCACGGGGCGGATTTATTGGTCAAAATATGTCCTCGTTGGATAAAAACAACATGATGCGTAGTTAGGTCTTATATAGTGAATAGATTTCTTTCTCACAGGGTTCTTCAAGGAAACCACAAATAAGCACTGCAATAATTCTATAGGTACCATTTTGAAGTATCAACATTCCAGTTTCGAAAACAGTATTAAACAATGTTGAGGTTGATAGTATTTAGGAACAGGATGAAGACCGTGTGATATTCAATGAGGATGGATAAACTGTGTATTTGCCAAGTTTGTTAAATAAACATATTAACAAAATACATCAACAAATGGTAATCTTGTGTTTAACTTAATTATTATAGTGGTCAATGAAGTTATGAGAGCTTCCCCAGCTCCTCTCCTTAATGTGAGTTTCAATACTAGAATTCAGCCCCATCTAAAACTTTATTAGTCAACTTTCCTCCTCTTGACAGACGCATTGCATGATCTACTGATCCCACCATTTGTCCACACATTGGAGTATATATTCCATGATTTCACCTGGTCCACCATAATTTCTATTATTGGCATCTTCCATCTTGTACCTCCTTAGGGGAAAAAAAAAACTACAAAAGTAGTAAAACAAAACCCAAATCAGGATGTTCTACCATATCACTAGCAAAATGATAATATAAATATTCTGGTCAAGAGCAATGGTTGATAAATTCTCCTATCCGTGGATTTTCTTTCATTCTTCTTTAAAATGGGTGTATAATGTATAAGGCATTTTCTTTTACACTTTTAAATAATATAGCCAATTGACTTAGCATTACAAAAAATATTTCTCAAAGCCCTGAAACTGGGCAATATGATCCACAAAGTGCATATAAAAAAGTTGAGGGGCGCCTGGGTGGCGCAGTCGGTTAAGCATCCGACTTCAGCCAGGTCACGATCTCGCGGTCCGTGAGTTCGAGCCCCGCGTCAGGCTCTGGGCTGATGGCTCAGAGCCTGGAGCCTGTTTCGGATTCTGTGTCTCCCTCTCTCTCTGCCCCTCCCCCGTTCATGCTCTGTCTCTCTCTGTCCCAAAAAAATGAATAAACGTTAAAAAAAATAAAATAAAATAAAATAAAATAAAAAAGTTGATAATAAAGCCATAAACTGTCAACTGGATGGGTCATGAAAAAAAAAAAAACCAAACTAGAGAGGTAAAGTGTCTTGCTGTCCAAAGATACAGAAGTATTTATAATTCTTGATAATTAAAAATGAGAAAATATTTTATTTGTGTCAAAGGCATCACTAAGACTTTGTCATTTTCTTGTGATAAAAGGAACGTGCTCACTTCCAGTTTATCTCAAACTACTTTGGGTGACTGGTTATGGCTGGTTAGCTTTCTAATCAATTGTTTAAGCCTTGATTGGCCAGAGAGTCCTGGCATGTGGAACATTTACTGCATTGAGTTTCATTCAAACAAATGCAATACCAAGTGTTTATTGCTGAAGAAATGCTCAGTAAAAGTAAACTAAAGTTTCCACATGGCACAAAACTTAAGAATCTAAATTAGGAAATAAAATTTAGGTATAACTTATCTTAAAAATAAGCAAAATCTGGGGCGCCTGGGTGGCTCAGTCGGTTGGGCATCCGACTTCGGTTCAGGTCATGATCTCGCAGTCCATGAGTTCGAGCCCCGCATCGGGCTCTGGGCTGACGGCTCAGAGCCTGGAGCCTGTTTTGGATTCTGTGTCTCCCTCTCTCTCTGACCCTCCCCTGCTCATGCTCTGTGTCTCTCTGTCTCAAAAATAAATAAATGTTAAAAAAAAATTAAAAAAAATAAGCAAAATCTTAAAATGAATGAGCTCTAAATCTCAAAAAGATGATCAAAACAAAGAATTACTAAAGAAATGTATGATTAAGTAAGTGGCTAACAAATATTCAAAATGTTACAGCACTTCCCAGGGTGCAATGCATGGGCATGTTGCTTTTAGGCTTAAAAGCCCTTTATAATTAATGTGGCAGTCCTATAGCTCTCTGGTCACTTATGTGTACTTCCTTTTGTTATAATGCAGTTGATAAGGCATCTGGCCCTGTACAGTACACAGGCATTGCACTCCACCCTCAGTTAATTATGACACCAATGAGTGGTATTTTAAAATTCTTGATATTTTGAGCCATTCTCTTAAGTCTCTTATTTATAATAGCAGAATTTCAGGGGCACCTGGGTGGCTCAGCCAGTTGAGCGTCCAACTTAGGCTCAGGTCATGATCTTGTGGTCTGTGGGTTCGAGCCCCATGTCAGGCTCTGTGCTGACAGCTCAGAGCCTGAAGCCTGCTTTGGATTCTGTGCCTCCCAACTCATGCTCTGTCTCTCCCTCTCTCTCAAAAATAAACATTAAAAATTTTTTATAATATCAGAATTTCTGCTTTCCCTATGAAGTTAAAAGGAGCATATTTAGCCAGCAACATTCATTGCCTCTCATGCCACCAGTGAAAAGACTAAGAAATCATATTGTAACAGAATATTGGATGCAACTTTTTCTTTACCCCAGAAATCCAAGACCCGAAGCTGAAAGGTCCAAGAAGAGTTGCCCCCAAATTGCCTTTGATTTACATTCAAAAGAGTCAGTGAGCTATCTTGAAGATCAACCAAGATGCTCCAGAAGCACCCCACTTTAAGGAAGAATGCCCCTACTTCATCCCTAACCATAAACCTTTTATCTTCATAAGGGGAAAAAAATTGGTGGGGAGGGCATCCATCTGAGACTCACCAGCTTCGAGAGAAAGGCAATATGCACAGTAGAGGCTACTGGCTTCCCTCCTCAGAATGAGGGTTTGCCAACCAAACCACTTGTAGAGACTACTGGTATCTGCATGAATATATGTTCTGAGTGGATGCTCACTGAGCAACAGATCTGACAGGTACATCTGGGTTTACCACTAGAAAGAAGGATGATGTGATAGGTTTTTGGAATCTCTTGATGTATGTCCCAACAAATGTGAGGCGTATGTCAACAGAGAGAATGCTTACTGCTAGAAATTTCTAAGGCTGGAGGCTTGCTGGAGGAGCCTGAAAAATGGGATAAAAACTTACAGTAACAGTATCTCATCCAGTTCAGAGTAAAAAGTTAGGGCAATGATTATGGTTATATTTAGAGATAGTGGGTGGCTTCCAAGACCTTGGAGATGGAGAAAAGGACTTACTAATTCAAATGGCTTCACTTTTATGTGAAAAAAATATATATACAGACGTTAGATAATAGGCAGGAACCATAGGCTTTTCCAGCAGCCTCTGAGTCACACAATGAGTCCAAGTCGCATCTTTCCTGGTCAAAGAGTTTTGATTAGAGATTTTGATCAATAACAAGGAGGAAGGGATATTATGGCTGTTTTCTAAAAGGCTCCTCATCAAAGAAGATGTGAGAGGTCAAGGCTGAACGCAACTCAAGGAAATCATACATACCACTGATTTGGAAACTGTCAGCCAACATCACTAGTGAATGGAACCAAACTGAACCAGAGTGAGAACAAGGGTATTTCCCCACTACTGATGGACCTCCAGTTAGATAAGATGAACTCAGTCTCACCTATTGCTCCTTTCTGCCCCCAATCATCTGTAGAGAGAGGGAAATAAGATGTCCAAAAGGAGAAGAGCAACCTGTACGCACAAACCTGCTCCAATCCCTGCCCACAAGCCCTCACTCACACTGAAGTTGACCAAAATAATAGCTCTAGCCTACACTGGAAATGTGAGGGGTAGAGCTTTGAATAGGATGTGAACTGCATTCCAAATGATGCTGAGTTCATTTTGGTAGACAAAAATGATCAGAAAGCTATGAATTGGTACTCAACTTTTCTAAAGGACAAAAAAAGAAGTAAACAATGTTTTATTTATAACACCATAAATCAAAATTATTTAGTAAACCATTTATAATAACAAGAAAGGAAGAAATTTGGCTGCTGTTGTATATCAGTTTGAGGGTCTCAAAATTAGAACAAGGAAACAGAACAGAGATGACCTAAAAGGCAAAAAAAGAATGAAGCTTCAAAACAGTATTATCTTCTCCTGACTCAGATCTTTCCAACATGAGTTCAAGACTCTGTTTAAGATTTTGTGAATTGTCATAACATCAATACATTATTCATACTTACACTGATAAAAAAAAAGATACATTCCAATAAATAAAATGTTTCTAAATGATTTCATTTTTTTAATTGAAAAAAATTCTGTTAATTTAGGTGATTCAGTGCTGATGTCAATTTTAAAAACAAAACAGTTTAGGGTTATCTGATCAGCATACAAAACATACAGTTCTCTGGTTTACATTTCCCCATGAAAACTGCATGGCTCTCTCTCTTGTCCCTCTGTGGACTATCATTTTAACTTCATATAATTACAAATTTTTGAAGATTTTTAAATGAAAAGTCGACTTTGGGGTAAATGATAACTCCCCTAAATTCATATGAAGATCATGGATCTGTTGCCTACTAAAAAACTATTATAAAAATTTCCCTCATTTAATAATGTCTACCTTGAAGTTAAAAATGTTGATCAGGTTAAGAAGTAAATGGAACCATTCTTCCATAGGGTTTTTATAACATTAAAATTAAATCTTAAAAAGGGTAATACTAGAGCCTATCTGGTGGCTTCAGTATTATGACGATTGTTTGTAGCTCTTTAATCAGTTGGAAATCATGACAAAGGGGTTTGGATCTAGCTCCATGAAACGTGCTAAGCAAATGTAAAATCTCTGTCAAGGTTGACAGTATTGAAAGGGAAATCAGGGAGAAGAGCAAATCAAGACGTGTAATCCCTGAAAATAAACCAGAGAACAATGCTTTTGCAAATTAGCTGTGAAACAGCCGTGATTCAGCACCTTACTCATGATTCTTCAAAATGCCACTCTATCATACTTTTCAAAATTATTCTTTTTTCATTTATGCCTCAAATGTTAGCTGCTCCGAATGAACACATAAAAGAGTCACAAGAATCTAATAAGGAAAATGCTGTTTCTTCTCTCAAAACAGTGGGTCATCTAAAGATTGAGTCGTTTCTTAATCTAGTTCTATTTTTTTGTTTTACATAATGTAGCCACAAGCCACCCTGTCCCTAATTTGCTCCCCACAATGAAGCAGGCAAAAGTACCAAGTAACTATTGTTTGCAACGGGGTGCTTTCCAGTTTAGGTATTTAATACTCCTGACAGGTTCCATGGAATGAAACTTTTGTTCTCCCAAGATACACTGAATTGGTTCAAAAAGAGACAAACCTGCTGAAAGTGAATTTTATTTTTAATTTTATTGTACTGCAAGAAGAAAGGAGCACTTTGCAGTCAGCTCAGAGATGCCAGTCAAATACTGAAAGGCCACTACTTCTCAGGTAGTGTTAACATGCTGTCACAAGTTGAATGAAACCAGGTGGAGGAAGCTTTCTTTAGTTAGTGACAGTCCATTTTGCTGCGTGACAATGGCACGGGCCAAGTGTTTTCTCCCGCTAATCCCTGGTAAAGTGTGTCTTCTATAGTCCTCTGACAATGTAAGTTATCCCAAAACACAGCCTATCCATTTAGAAAGGAATATCTACTCTATTATTGACTGCAAAGTTTTAGGACTCCAAGCTGAATACAGAAAGGGAAATTATAGGCACCCAAGTCAGTCCCAGGTTGTCCAGGTTTCCAGATCTAAGCAACATCAATCCTAGAAATTATCCTTTTTTAAATTCCAGTCCTTAAAAATGCTTCCAGTTTTCAATCAGGGCTCTAAGAACAACTCCCCACACCCCCACTCCCACCCCCACACACACGTGGTAAAATGTTCTCTCTCTAGTCACCTGAAATGTGAGTTTATTGTTTATTTACTTGGATTTCAAGACTAGAAAATTCTGATTTTCCCCTTAACCCTTTCCTGGCTCCAGACTGCATCACATTTTTCCAATCTCCTTGATTCCTAAAGTTAACTTGATATTTCTTTTGGTTTCTATTTGCTCCCCCCACCCTGCCACCCACAGCTTCTTCCCCATCTCATTTCTTTTCAATCAGCACTTTGCCTCATGCTTACTCTCTACATCACATATTTATATTTTCTTGCCTTTAGTTATCTTATATTTGATTAGCGTTCACCTGCATTCCCCCTCTGGGAGACAGTATAGAATAATGTTGGATGAAAAGTCTTTGCATCAGTGAGTATGGAGTGAGATATGAGTCCTAAACATCTGTCAGGTAGGATATTTCTTGAATTATAACTTTAGGGCTCAAAGCATTAAGCCACTCCAGCTGCAATAGCCAACTTCATTGTATGAATATAAAACAAACTAGAAATTAGAAATTCAAAATGTCTTCTACACTCCTAGGAAGCAATCTGCCCACTGTCAAAGACTAGAAGTCTCTAAAGAAGTTTTATAAGTGGTAATGAATAATTTAATCTAGAACTATTCCTATTATCCGTGTATTGGAAGGTTAAAGAGCTCTTGAAAAACATCTTCTTTTCCCTGAATGCCACTGATGCTAAATTATAAAGCTACATATCCCCTTCCATAAGTTACCACTTCCTCTGGCTACCTCATCCTAGGAAAACCAGGCATTTGGAAGAGCAAAAACACAATCCAGAACTCTTTTTGGAAAGCAGGTGTCCAGTTAATTCATATATTCATCCATGAATATCCCAACAAAATCTTGTCTTAACAACACATATTTAGACTGTTGGCCGCTTAAGTCATGACCAGATTTAAATATTACTCCTGTGATGTCTGCCATTTCTTTTCCAAATCTAATAACCTACACAACTAATAGACAATCATCTCTTCACAACTAAGACAACATTTCATGAGGTTGCTTTCAAATCACATTCATACTGCTGGACTAGGATAAGGAGTGGGCCATGAATTTGCAATCCATCACTCCAGGAGCCCTCTGCAGGATCCCTCTGGATATGCAAGAAAAAATAAAGTCATTGGAGACTATGTAATCTCACAAAACATAAAGAGAGTTTTCACCAACAGAGGACATTTTAAATACATACCAGAAATATAGAAAATGGAAGTTGATTGGTTGATAGATAAAAATAAGCGGAGAATTCACAACCTAAGATATACTGCTAGGGTGCTTCAAAGAAAACCAACTTGCTCAAAGGAAACTCCATGAAGATATCACACCCAGATACAGCAAGTCATTTGAATTTTATAAGAGTTAAATGATATTAAAACACTGTGCTGAAAATAGTAGATGTGCAGCATCACTGACGGTCTATGTTACAGAATCAGGATAAGATGTCCATTCCATTCCACTGGCAACTACTTATAGGCAAGAAACCAGAGGGCTCTCCTTAAAGAAACCAAACAAACATCCAGGAATACTAAGACTTCTAGTGTGTGCGCTGGCCCTTCTCAGGAGAAAAAACCCTCTTCAACTACCAAGAGATATGCTGCCCCCCACCCCCCGACACTTCTCACCTGCACAGAACTCCTGATCTGACTTCTTCAGATCAGAGATTCAGGAGGAGGAAAGTCAATCTTCTTTCACAGCAGCAGAGGAAACTCATTCCAATTATCAAGGAATTTCCTAAACCAGCTATCACCAAATAGCAGAAAAGGGAAAGAGAGAACAGAACATAAACAAACTGAAAAGTCTCTGTGTGATCTTGGAGGAAAGGGAGGAATTCCACAGAATGAAAAGGAAGTTTAAAAAACTGTAAATAGTGTATTTATAGAATTTCAAGAGGAAAATTCACCCATAAATACAAAATAGGATGCTATTAAAAGTGAATACCAGGGATCAAAAATGCTTTTATTACAGATAATAGTATCATTGCTGAAATTAAAAGTTGGAAAGACTAGAAGATAAAATTGAGAACATGTAGAATGCATAAAGCAAAAAGATAAATATGAGAGAAAATGTAAGAGCAATAAAGGGTCATCCCACTGGGTACGATGTTTGGTTAACAGAATTGCAAAAAGAAAAATCAGAGAAGATTGAGGGGTGGTATAATATCTAATAAGTAATACAAAGAAATGTTCCGGTGCTGAGGATATGAATCTTCATACTGCACGGGTGCACTGAGTCCCTATACAAGGAATGACAGATGACACCAAATCACCCCAGGTATTTCTTATTGGCAATAATGAATATTAGAAACAACCAAGTAATTCCTTCAAAATTCTGATGGAAAATAATTTTCTATCAATGCTTCCAGATCTAACCAAGCCATCAATTAAGTACAAGGCAGAATAAAACTATTTTTTAGACATTTACTGAGAGTTTTCTTCCCTTGGACCCTAGCATGGGAATTTATTTGAAGACATATCCTAAAAATGTAGGAAGTAAATTATGTGAGAGGAAAACATGAAATTCATGAGATGATATTCTATCCAAGAAGGGAATTCAGGGGAGGGCAGTTATACAACAAACTTAGAAAGTAACCAGTAAAGCTGGGAACAGGGAGACAGAGAGGTCCAGAAGGGAAATCTCTAAGGTGGTTGAAGAAAGACTCATGATTATAATGTAGAGAGAGGGAGGGAGGAAGGGGGGGAAAGTGGGAAAGAGAGAGAGGGAGAGAGAGGGGGGAAGAGAGAGAACAATATGCAAGAGAAAACAAGCAGAATGGTGATTGGAAAAGCAGGACAAATATTTTTTGAAGTCTAAATATAAAGCAAATAACAATACATTTGAGTGTTAAGCAATAGACTGAGCATAAGAAAAGAGGACCCATCTGACCTTGATGCCAGAACATTCTGCTCCACGTGGCCCAGCTTTATGGCATCAGATCTTTTGGAGGAGGAAATGGAGTCTTAATATGTACAGGGTCATAATAATGTAAATGTTTATTCCTTTTCTACTTTTGGAGTCAATCTAGGGACAAAGAAAGAGGAGCAGTGGTTGTCCTCACAGAACAGACTGTCAATATTAACAACTTAATGATGTGAAAGTGAAAGTGGGGCCCCCCAAAAAATGGGTTGTATACAAGAGAAGAAAAAGCATCACAAAGGGTGCACGTTTTAATATATTTTTCTTATAAAGCAGAAAGTTGAGATTTGTGTCATAAGATATACCTCAAAAGACTGGAGCCAGAAATAGAGGCTTAGGTATATTTTTACACGGTTATAAAATTTACCAGAAGGAAAACCAGAATCTCAACAGAATACCATAACAACACAGGGAGAAGGAGAGAGAGTGAAGGGTAGCAAAAGTGAACCGAGTCCTTACCTTTCTTATCCTAATGTATAGATAACTTTATAAATGAAGGATTTAAGATATGAAAATAATATTTGGAGTTGTCACACACACACACAAAAAAAAAAAACCCAAAAAACAAAAAACAAGAGCAAACACAAAGAACTGGTAAACACCTAGAAGAGATTGTCTCTTTACACTGGGTCCAAGGTCTGGAGAGGTACAATCAGGTATTCTTACTTCCCACTTCAAGCAGTTTTCTAAAACAGAAACTTCAAAATAAATTTAAAAGCCAAACTTAAAACACCATTTCAAATTGCATCCCCATCATCACCAAATACCTGGAAACTAAGTTCATAATTCTGGGTTCAGACAATGATGCTGTTCAGTGCGCTAACACCAAATAGTAACTATTGGTTTAATAAATAAACCATTACATCAAAAATATGACTATTGTTACTGGCAGAATATTAAACATCTCATCATTGCCGGACATAAGCAAACTCACGGATTTCAGATGGAGTATAGAGCTCTTTAGCAGATAACCACAGAGTTTATCATGATCAAGTGAAGGCATGGCAGGAAGTCAAGGAACTCTGAGCACAGACCGAGGCGATTTAAGAAAAGGATGTGATAAATTTGGAAAGCCACGTATTCACCATGAATACATTCTGATGCCGGATGTAAAAGTGCCTTTTCTTAGGGGCACTTTCTTAGGATTTTCCCACCTATCGCATGTTCAGTGATAAAGCTGTACCTTCCTTCAGGCCTGGCCTTTGTTTGAAATCAACTACCTGAATCTTCAGATGTGTTTTCTAACTCTGTTTTTTCCCCTTGCTTTTTTTTTTTTTTTAACCTTGCCTTTTTTTTTTTCTACACAGTGAAGTCTTTAAGTGTGTGGTGACCTGAAATTCCTCAGGACAACTAGAACTCCATTTCTTTCATTTTCATTTTCTTTCCTTCTTTCTTTCTTTTTAATTAGACACTCACAAAGTGCAGTGCACTTTTTTTTGTTTGTTTGTTTCAAGCAGCCTCCCTTTTTTTGAACTGTTCTGCAGGCTGGCCCAGAGACTACATCTATTGTCTGATGTTATCGATTGCCCTGGCTGTTAAGGCGTGGAATCGGCACTTCCTGTGCAGAGGTTCCCTGATGAATACTGACTCGATTAGGCCAGGATAGCATAACATGACTCACTGTCTTCTGTCAGCCCTATTGAATTCCAAGCTGTCTCAGAACCAGCTTACTTGCTATCCTCTTAAATTCTCTGGTGGTTCTTTTCCCCCCAGTTAGTTGTGAGCTACCACACACTGTAAGGAGAGAAAGCAGACACTTTAGGGATTGAAACAAAATCTGCTACCTGACCCATGAGTCTTGTTTTCAAAGCTGAGGAAAGAAAGAAAAATATTAACCAAACCACCCTGACTAATCAAATATCAATGTGAGACTCAGGAACATTATATTTGCTTAAATACATACACTATATTTTTTATTATGATACTTCTACATTTTTTTAAAGTTTATTTTTTTAATTTGAGAGAGAGAGAAAATGAGCAGGGGAGGGGCAGAGAGAGAGGGAGAGAGAATCCCAAGCAGGCTCTGCACTGTCATGAGATCATGACCTGAGCCAAAACCAAGAGTTGGACGCTCACCTGACTGAGCCATCCAGGGGCCCCATGATACCCTTACATTTCTGACTATGAAAGTCTTACATTTATGAGGCACCAACCCCTTTAAAGATCATTCTATGTCTCAAGGCAGTAAGGTAAGTTTTCTTTTCTTTTCTTGTATTTATGTCTCTCTTACTCTGGCACCTTAATTGCCGTGTGGAATTTTAGGTCTTGCACCAAATATATTTCTCTCATCACCCAACCATTAGCCCTTCATCTCCAGGCCTCCACCTACTTTTCTCCTAGAGTGGTTAATAATAAGACACATGACGGAGGCCAATGGGGGTAGCCACTGTACAGCATAAGCTGCTGGAATCTTGGTCAAGGGCTATAGCTAAAGACTCATGAGTAAGTCATTTTTACTTCCTGAGCCTCAGTTTCCTCTGCTCTAAATATCCTTAACAGTTGCAAAGTCAATGCACCATGTGAATTGGGTCCAATATTATGTAATTTTTAAAACGTAATTTCCACCAAAATAATGAAAAGTGATTGAGATATGTATTGATGTCACTCACAAGTACTAAAAGAGGGCTGAATTCATAACATGGAGCACAACGTATGAGGTCATCTTTCCCCAGTTTTTAATGTCTCTCGTGCTTGCAAATATCTCTAAGTCTCTTCCTTCTTTTAAAAACTTTTTAGAAATTCCTCAAACATCAGCCCACACTATTTCTTGTCTCTATTTCTCTGCTCCCACCTTTTTTTGATATTTTTAACATTTTTTTATTCCTTAAAAACTCAGTGAAGATTCTGACTGTACAGGCCCAGGGTATAAATTCCCTCCAGTCTGAATGGATGGTAGAGACATCAATACTTATTATCAAAGCCTAATTACAAGTTAATCTCACCCCCAGCCCCCACTGACTCTGCAGCTCCTTTTCTAGATCAGCAGGACAGTCTTCTTCAGAAGCATAGGTTGTGCAGTCTTTGAATCCAGGAAAATATCCTAGAGCCAAATCCTGTAGTTGCCGGCTCTATGGCATCCATGGCTTACCATAACTGTACTATTTCAGTAGGAAACCTCCCCATAACTCAGAGGCCTATTTTTCTGCCCTTGGCCATCAAGGACAGAAAGGATCCCTACTATCTCTATTGGTATCCAAGTCTAACTCCTCCGAGTACAGACTCAGTGGTGCAGGTCTTTAAGCCATAAGCCAATCCACACTTGGCTGCCAGACCTCCTGCATCCATTCTAAATGGTCTCTCATTTCTTAAGGTATTTGGTATCTTATGAGGTGAGGTTAAAGAGCTAATTTCCAATCTGAAACTACCTAAAGGAACTTCTTATGCTGTCTCAATTTAGTGAATTTACTTAATACTGAGTCAAAAAAAAAAAAAAAAAGAAAAGAAAACAACAACAACAAAAAAACAAAAACAAAGCAAAACAAAAAGAATCCACACAGTAGTCCAAAGCCAAACAGCAGATTACCATCCCAAACCATTATTCTAATATCAGAGAAGGAGTTCAAGTTTCCTTCTAGCTCTGATATAGTGTTCCAGGACAACAAAAGATGACATCTAATCATTTGGAAATTTCTCTGAAATTTCCAAGCTGTAAAACACTGAAATCCTATTCCAATCTACCTTCTAGGTAATGATTTACTCTAAAAAACACTAGGCAAGACACTTTACATTCAAAGACTATCACCACAGAAAACTCAGCTGCCTCATGGCACTACAGCATGGTGACTAAATATCCAAAAAATAATTTGGAAGCAACTTAAAGATTTATGGAAGTTTCTCAGCAATTCCAAAAGATGAATCTCTATGTAACACATCTAACCAAGCACAATTTCTTAAAATCCTTTTGTACCCCCTTAAGCATGCTTTCTGCTACAGGTTTCTTGATCTCAAACACTCATTCACTCTCTCTCTCTGCCTTGTCCCTCTCCCTCCCTCCCACCCTTCTCTGTCTCTCTGTGGATGTACTTTTCACATTTAGCAGGTACTCAAAAAACTCTCTTATTCTTTTTTAACCTTCAAATCTCCCACCAAACCAGCCCGTGCTCCGTTCTTTATTCCTCTACCTCTCATGTGCTAGGTACATTCATTTCTTTCTCTGGTTTCTCGATATAAGTCAGTCAAGCTTATTTCAATGATTCCCTGCTTCCCCCCTCATTCACAGACCTGATTATGGACAGCAAAATGATTCTCCTTAAAGAGAAGACTAGAGTGAAAAACTCTTTTTTTTTTTTTAATTTTTTTTTCAACGTTTTTTATTTATTTTTGGGACAGAGAGAGACAGAGCATGAACGGGGGAGGGGCAGAGAGAGAGGGAGACACAGAATCGGAAACAGGCTCCAGGCTCCGAGCCATCAGCCCAGAGCCTGACGCGGGGCTCGAACTCACGGACCGTGAGATCATGACCTGGTTGAAGTCGGACACCCAACCGACTGCGCCACCCAGGCGCCCCTAGAGTGAAAAACTCTTAATCGTCTTCTATTCCTACTGTTTCTGTTACATAAAAAGAAGCCATGTCATCACAGTGGATTGGTTTGAAGCTACATGACATGAGGTATTTACATATATTTCTGACACAGGAAGAATTTTTGATTCAAAGAAAATAAAAGGAGCAACACAAAAAGCAGAATACAGTTTGGCCCGAATCCCACACCACTCTGGGCACAGCCCCTCAGTCTCCTGACCCCATTCGCACTTAGCATCCTGCAGGAGGAACGGGAACAAGAGACAGGAGAGAAGGATAAACGATGGCAGAGAAGAGGTTTGTGGTTTGCGTGAGGCGTGAGCTTGGAGAGGACTACAGCCCGCCTTAGTGCATCTCCTGCTCCAAGAGCCGAGCTGCAGATCTGCTCGGTGAGGAGGAGGGCAGAGGCAGCCACAAAGCTCCAGAACAGCTGCTCCCTTCTCTTCTTCCACTCAACATTTAGACAACCGGGCAGTTTAGGGCAGCCGCTAGGGAGCAGCGGCAGATGGCCGCCATGCTCCAGAGGTGCGCTCCTGAACGGTGAGAGCTCCCTTACAAAGGGCAGCTATTTCTTACATGCCAATAAATATGATTTGCTGAAAGGCTGCAAAAAGGCACATTCGTGAACAATTACTGTTTTTAACTTTGGTCTTTAATTTAGCTCTCTGATGTTATGAGTATTTTATTTTATATATCGGCTATAGAACAATTAGTAAGCTTAAAACAAAAAGAAAATTTAAAAAAAATGTATTTGTTTTCTTTCCATCTGGCCTTACCCACATGAAGTAAGGGAGAAATGGCAAAGTGACAAACCTACAATGAAATTTTTCAGATTCAACACACATTTACTGAGAACCTACTCTGTGTGCCAGTTGCAGTACCAGAATTTTCCATGGGCCCTGGGGTAAAAGACTGAACTTCACACACACACACACACACACACACACACACACACACCCAAAAAGAAGCACAAAAACTGGAAGAAACTAAATATTAGAAGTTCAGTTCTGTTGAAGTCTATGCAAATCCAATTCTGACTAAATTTATGCATACCTCAATATATGTCAAAAATTCTTCCAAATGAGAAAGTGACAAAGTTGAAATTAAAAAAAAAATTTTAATGTTGATTTTAATGTTTCATTTTTGAGAGACAGAGAGAGAGAGAGAGAGAGCGAGCATGAGCAGGGGAGGGGCAGAGAGAGAAGGAGACACAGAATCCGAACCAGGCTCCAGACTCTGAGCTGCCGGCACAGAGCTCCACACGGGGCTCAAACCCACAGATGGTGAAATCATGACCTGAGCCGAAGTTGGAAGCCTAACTGACTGAGCCACCCAGACGCCCCCCAAATTGACTTTGTGTGACTGTTATCCTCTACACAAAACGATTATGGTCCTCACAAATAAGAGCTAATGATTCTACAGCACTTTGAAGTTTACAAGGCATTTTCACATACAAAACCTTTTTGACCTGTAAAAAGATTCAGTAAAATAGGATCTGGTACATAATAGAGGCCTCCGCTTCCCAGATGAGGAAAGGTTTCAGAGCTGTTGTTGTGCTGACTGGGTCAGTGCCTATCCTGGAGCAGTGACATTTTATTAAGCATACGGCAGGCAATGGACATTACAACGAGGCTTTGCTCTGATGCTGGTGGAATGTTTCATCATTGGCCAACTAGATTTTTTGGAATTTTGTGTGGAAAAGGCAAAATCAGTTGGTATTGTAGCAAAAGAAATTTTACTTGTCTATTTTCTGGGATGCCACAGGGGGGTCTATAATTTGTCAACTGCACTAAAATCTCAGCCACAATGTCTCCTGAGTTTGTTCACTGTACTATTCACTTACATATGCTAAAAAGGCGGGAATTCATAAAAATTAAACTATAAGATATCTGCTTAGTACTCTGTTATTAACCAACATTATAGAAATAATTATTAACCTGCTTAGCCCACTTGAGAAACTACAAAGAAAGCTGTGGTTAGAATAAAGGATAATTTTCTTTTTGTGGCCAATAAGCCCTAAATCTAAAGTGTGCCTATGTACTAAAAATGGAAATGGTCAAGTGGCATTGTTAAATTACAATTGTCACTGAAATCCACCTTTTTTTGTAGACTGATGGCATTTAATCTTCTTAATGCCCAAGTGTGATCAGGTCATTTCCTTCCAGTGACTGATGACACCCACACTCAAAAGCTGAGATCCAAATTGAAAATTCGCTTTTAAAATAGATCTTCTATGATTCCCCTTCCTATTTCCTCTGTTCTATTTTTTTTAAGTTTATTCATTGAGGGGGGGAGGGGCAGAGAGAGAGGGAGCGAGAGAATCCCAAGCAGCCTCTGAACTGTGATCAGGAGCCCAATGTGCTCAAACTCACTAACAGTGAGATCATGACCTGAACTGAAATCAAGAGTCAGATGCTTAAAAGACCTAGCCACCCAGAGGCCCCCGTTGTCTCTGTTCTTTATGAAAATTCCTAGACTCCCCCTCTCTGCCTATGTGCAGTCTACCCCCTCTCCATGTTGTGCCTTCCTTCATGTCCCATGCCCAGAACGTTCAAGCTCCAAGTAGATTCAGGGTGACTTCCTCCTTGAAGCTTTCTCCTATGGCAGCCTTATCCCTAAAGTCTTTCTCCTGCATTCTCATTTGCTTCAGAGGCATCATGAGTCCACCTTTCCCTGGTTTCCCATATGTCCAATCATTCACCATGTCATCTTGATTCTCCTTCAGTATTCCTAAAAGCCCTCACACTGGAGTAGGCTGTGTGTGCCCGTGAATTTCACTTACATTTCTGCTAGCTGAGCGATCTTCAATATAGCCCCTTATTGTTAATCTTAAGTTTTCTCTTCTAAAAATGGTCATTCTACCAGTAACTTAACTCTTAGGGTTATGATAAGGATTAAATGAGTTAATAAATGTAAATGTCGACTTAGGTGGAAAATTCATCTTAAGCCAACATTTCTCAAAGTGAGCTTCAAGGAATATTAGTTCCACAAAATGTTCTTCAAATAAAAAAGGGATTCACGGTCAAATCAATTTATTCAACAGTACATTCAATGCCTCCTTCTCAGTCAGCCATAATGTGCATTAGCATATTAAAGGCTCCACAAGTATTGCAGGAAAACAAAACAAAACAAAAACAGTTGTCCTAATGTTCCCTAAACTTATTTGACCAGAGAGCCTTTGTGTGCATATATAGCAGCTATTTAAAATCCTGTGGAACCAGTGTTCCAGGAAGGCATTTGAGAAAATGCTGACTTGGACAAGACCCACAGTTACCATTTTGGAAGTTGTTTCAGCCTCAAGTTTCCAACACTTTTAGAAAAAAAAAAATATTATTTTTTTATTTTTTGTAAGAGACTATCTTTTAATTTTCAGAGTCACCACAAACTCCAGAAAAATGAGCCAATTGTCCAGTGGGAGGCTGTGTCACAGGATAGTAGAATGGTATTAACTTTCTAAGGCCAATTATTTCTTAAGCATCTCTTAAAGGATATGAAAAAATTTTTCATGCAACGCCTAGTAATTGCTTATCCAGCTAGTAACAGATGCGAAACTTCATCTCAGGAGAAAAGTTGAACATACAAATAGTGAAAACCTGATAAAGAGTGGGAAGAAGTCCAGGGAGACCCAGAAAATGGGTAAACAGGCACAAAGGCAGAATGGAGACATGATCACTGTGCCTGAGTCCCGATACATCTACCTCTAAACATAAAGCTGCTTACTGTGTACAAGGTAGAAGGGCAATAAATACTTGTAGGCTCATTGTCTCAATGTCACAAGCTGAATGCAACAGAATTTGAGACAGCGCAGTGGGAATTCTGAAAATATTTTATTTCCCTCTTTTTATGGGAGCAAAAATAAGCCTAGCTCCCATCTATCGCTCAGATGTGGCCTGTTCCTCTCTACCGTGACGTCCCCTAATTCTTCACAGAGAACTTAGCTCTCTTTTATCTTTGCTGAAAAGTGCTTTCCAAATAAACAAGCATTTCTCAAATCACATTAGTTACTTCTACTTAGCCCTGTTTGATTTTCGGCCCATTCAGTAGAATAAACTTAGCTTCCCTATAGCACAGTTCTATTTTTCAAGCATATTATAAAAACGTGTATCTGCAAAATCAAAAGACAATGAGTACCATTAATTAATATAATTAATTAATTAGTAATATTTACATTTTTATTAAAACAAAGGTAACCTTTCTCATTTCTGTTATAGTTTTGTAGGCTGTAAGCAGCCATGCTTCTTTAAATAAGTACCCCAAATTGAAAATAATCACATAAGACCTCTGATTAGTGAGGTTTACACTGTAGAATCACTTCTATATAGATGAATGATTGAGGCCTTACACCTTTTTACAGTACATTTATCTTTTTCTTTCTTTCTTTCTTTCTTTCTTTCTTTCTTTCTTTCTTTCTTTCTTTCTTTCTTTCGTTAAGCTTTATGCCCAGCGTGGAGCCCAACATGGGGCTTGAAATCAGGACCCTGAGGTCAAGACCTGAGCTGAGATCAAGAGTCAGTTGCTTGAGCAAGTAAGCCACCCAGGTGCCCCTACAGTACTTTTTTCATCTAAAAAACAATAAGTAAATAAACAGGAAAATACATATAACATTACATTCACACTCTGAAGTATTCAATTAGAAAGTAATAGATCTGGAAGAAATTTTAGTGAAAAGCTATATTTAATTCATAATTTTATAAACATGGAAACTGAGGCCCCAAACATTAAGTCATAAAGCACAAATCTGTCTCAGGATTAGTAAGAGTCCAGGTTAAATACCAGTCTCCTAAACTCTGGTGATACATCCTGTATTGTCACGGGGCATGGCAGGGTCTGTTCTTCAAGTCCATTTGTGCCTTGGACAACATGAAATCACACCCCTATAGAATATTTTATAGCTACCATTTATAAAAATCAACTGGTTCTTTGATTAACTAATATTAAGGATAGGGTAATTCGTTGCACAAATTTAAAAAACTTAATTCACACACACCAAAGCTCAAAGTATATTTGTAGTAGGAGATTTCCATTGTAATCTGTCCCTTTGGGTTCCCTCTGAACATTTTCACAAGAGTTTAGATCAGTAGTCTTGAAGATCATAAAATAGCTTAATCCAGAAGTCATGTCTGATATTTGGAATCTAAAAACATGGCATGAATGCAGAGAAATGCATATACCAATTGACCTGATAGCTACAAAGCAGTCAAATGAGAACTAATACAGCAAAGCCTACCAGAGTGTTAAAACAACTTGAGAAATAGAGAGCAGGGGCAACTTTGAAATTCTTGGAAACTCTAAGAGTTTCATTTTAGTGCCACAGACAGCAACACAACACAACAGACAGGGATGGAAAGTAGAAGCAGGAGAAGAAAGCATACAGGTCTGTTTTCACACACGACTATGTTAACAGGAGCTAGACCTATGTGGCATTGTTTTTAAACGAGAACTTTTTCTTCTTAGGTACGTTTACTGCAATTGTGGTAGGTTTACCACGTCTAAGACATCACTATCCCAGGTATAAGGATAAGGTGTAATGTTCCCTTTCTTATTTTCAAGAAATATTCTATATTAAAGGGTTAACTATAAGTCTAAAACTGTCATATAAAAATGAATTTCATTCAGTTCTGAGATAAGATATCACTCTTCCTTGTTTCTCTCTACATAAAATAACAAATATTCACAGCAGATTTATTCATAATTATTTTGCAGGTATCCTTCAAAGGGTGAATGGTTAAAGAAACTTGGTATATCCATACCATGGAATAATACTGAACAACAAAAAGGGACACACAACTTGGATAAATTTTGAGGGAATTATGTTGAATGAAAAAAGCTGAAACTCAAAGGATTACATACAGGATAATTCCATTTATTTGCAATGACAAATTTGTAGAAATAGAGAACATTTGAGTTGTTGCCAGGTACTGGGGGGAGGTGTATGGGAGGGAAATGGATCTGGCAATAAAAGGGCAACATGGGGATCCTTGTGGTGATGAAAATGTCCTGTATCTTGACTATAGTGGTAGAAGCAAGGACCAAGACAGGTAACAAAATTTCACAGAACTACCCCCTCACACACTAGATGAGTAAAAATAAAACTGAGGAGATTTGACAAAATTGGTGGACCATATAAATGTCCATGTCCTGGTTGTAATATTACACTATAGTTTTCAAGATGTTATTGTTGGGGAGAAATAGGCAAAGGGGAAATGAGATCTTTCCTTATTATTTGTTACAACTGCATGTGAATCTGCAATCATCTTAAAATGAGTTTAATTAAGAATGATTTTAGGGGCACCTGGGTGGCTCCGTTGGTTAAATGCCTGACCTCAGCTCACGTCATGATCTCACAGTTCGTGGGTTCAAGCCCCACATTGGGCTCTGTTCTGACAGCTCAGAGCCTGGAGCCTGCTTTGGATTCTGTGTCTCCCTCTCTCTCTGCCCCGCCCCCCCCCATGCTCTGTCTCTGTCTCAAATATAAATAAAACATTTAAAATTTTTTAAAAAAAAATTTTAAAAATGATTTTAGAACAAAAGCAATCAAAGAATAGTAAAATTTGGTACTTTTATGTGTCTTTGTTGTATCCCTCTGTCATTTATTTATGGATTGATGTCTCAACCTCCGAGTTGATATAGAACTGTACATTTCTAGAACTTCATTTGGTGATAATGATCAATAACTTCAGTAAAATGGTATAGGGACTTTGGGGAAGATCCAGGTTCTGTCTCCATTTTCCTTCCTTAAATAGTGGAAATTTTGAGGAAAGATGCCATGCTAAATTTTTGATTCAGTCAACAGACACACTAACTTTATTCTTTTTAGTTTCATGCCCTTACCAGCTACTGACCTCTATCTATATCTGGGGGCAACATATTTTATTCATATATAATACTTTTCAGTTCTTACTTGTAATTCTCTTGCACATTGTAGATTTTAAATAACACTGATGTGTCCATTGAGCTTTTTAAAAGTACCCTAGCATACAGGGTTCACATATATTTTAGCAAATTTACCATAAGAAAATGACTTTTTTTTTTACCAGTTATTCCTCTATTCTATATTATCATTTTATGTTTATAACCTTATTTTAACCTTTCCTATTCTACTCATCATGTTAAAATTGTACTTACTTTACTCCTCCCAAGGCTAGAATAGGGATTAAAATGCCATTTATTATAATTTTTATTACTTTATTATCCCCATAAAAGTCTAGAATCACCATCTTCCTTTGCCCATCTTTGGTGTTGGTATAAAGAAGCATTTTGTATTTTATGTTATGTCCTTCTTTGACTTGCATCATATTTTTTTGATTTTCCTTTTCTAATTTGATCTCTATCATTTTGTTTAGTTTTCATTTCCTTTTCTGTGTCATTGTCACAATTATTTATAAAAATAGCTATTTAAGCGCTAATGACTTCTATTTTTCATCAATAATGATAGACATTTTAATGCTCTACTTATATTTCCCTGATAAACTACTAGATTCCCTGGATACTATTAGGTTACTCCAGGAATCTGCCTCCAACAAGATTGAGATAACGGATTCCAGCATCTCAAATCTTAATATGATTAAACCATATTTTATATGGCATGTATTTGTGTATTCTTAAAAAATCACAGCAATGGCACATTGGAGACACTTTATTTGGGAAACTATATTTTTATATGGCATAATTTTGTTCTTAAAATATCAGCATGACTATTTCTTATTCTACTGAGCAGCCTAGGTGAATCTATTGGTTGTAATTACTGACGAGGAAATCAAACTTGACTACTAACTAAAATTTATTAAGTCTCTTTATTCTTCCTTCGTAATTTCCTGGTTTGTTTGTCTATCCTACTATGTAATGTATCTTATTACATCCTTTTAAATATCTTATGGAACAAGGCTCAAACCATGTACATGGACAGATAAGGCAGAGATAATCTGTCAGACAGGCAGCAATGGATATTGTCCCTTCAAGGTAAGTATTGAAGCCACTAAGCAACACTGAGGTCCTACAGGCTATAGGAAGTTCTGCAAATGGCACAGCAGGAATAAAAGCCAATGGTAATAGTAACAGTAAGTCCTTCAGAATTTTATGTGCGCCCCCAATTCACACTCCTCTTGCTCTTGTGTGTGACTTTGGATTTTCCCTTCTTCTTTATGGGGCTCAATTAGATGTACCCTGAACTAGATTTTCCATTCTGGGTTTTGTATCTGACTTCACTCCTGATTACTATTATGGCTCTGAACTCTACCCTTACCCCATGTGCTCTAGGTTATACCTTATCTCCAGATTAATACTTTATGGTTAGCTCACCTTTATGGTCTTGTAAAAATAACACTACTTTTATTTTTGAGTTCCTTAATTTATTTCATGAATATTGAGTGAGACCCACATTGTGGTAATTTTTAAACATTCAAAGACAAGTACTACATGCTCTTTGCCCTAAATTATCAGTGCTTCTCTGAGGACAAATAGTAGGGGCCTTCTGAAGTCAGGTTTCTCTCATCAGGCCATCCAAGTACTAGGGTCTTCCCAACTTGTCTCCATGGGGATATCGCAAACCAGTTGGATCAAAACAGTTCCCAATTTCCCAGTCTCCAGACCAAGACAGAATGTTTCTCAGTGAACACTAATCCTACTTTACCAGTAAGAATGTGTGCTCAAGATAGACAAGAATAAAGGAACATGGATGGATGCATTGTGGACTCATGAACGAGACATTTCCTTGGATTCTGCTCCTACTTAGTGCTACCAGTTTAGGGGTGACCCTATGAACTGAATCTTACATACCTCTATATCATTACAGCACCTAGCACAGCAGTGGCACGTTGGAGGCACTTTATTCTGGAATGGATGGATGAATGAATAGATGGAGATGGATGGATGCTTTTTCCATGGACTGTACACTCTCGCAACCATTTCTGGCCACCAAAGTAACTGAAGATCAGTTTGAATCTCATGAATCAAGAAACTTTATCCTCCTCATAGTTGGAAGTAATCATTACACCTTCTGAATTCATAGTTTGTTCTTTAATCTGTTCCTAGTTATGCTTTTATTGTAGTTACTCAAGCATATAGTTGCCTTTAATGAATTGCGAATCTTTTAATATCTGGAAGTTTATTTTATTGAACCTTGTACTCCTCAACAGCTTAGCATCCTGCCTGGCAGGGAGCCGCCACTGAATAAATAAACTGTGTACAAGTCTACTTCCTAATCAATAATCTCGGATCATTGTCCCATATTCAGTCAGTATTTAGAAAATATCAGCATATTATTCATGACATTTAACAAATACTTACTGAGCACCTACCCTGGGCTAGCAAGAACATAGTTAAAATTTAATTACCTTGGCATTTGCTCAACTTGTCAAAAACATGAATTTACCAAATGCTGTTTTCTCATAAACAGAGATATAACTACTGACCCCAAAATGACTTTTTTAAAAAAGAATATATTTGAATCTAATAAACAAAAATACAGTTTGACCACTAGTCATCTTGTTGTACAGAATGGGAGCAGAATAGTTTTTCCGAATGGAGTATAAAGACAGGAACTACAGTGGCATTTAAAGTTCTGTCAGAATGTAGTGAAAGGTCTCAGAGAATTGACTCTACATTCATGGTTTGTGGGAAAGGGAGAGCTGGCCTCACAGGGTGAGCTATCTTTCATAAGCACTGACAGTGATATGAAAGAGCATTTCTAAATGTAGGCAACTTTGCAAATGGAGAAATCGAGGCAAAGAGACAATGCATGGCTTCTCAGAGCCCAAGCAAATAAAGGGTCAAGTCTCCCCTCAAACACTGTTCCAACTCCATTCAATCCATCTTTACTTCAAGACTATTTCAATATCCTTCACTATTGAAAAGCTGTTCCTCTATTTAATGAATCCAATGGTTTTCGTTAAAAACTTGTAATGTTTATCCAAAACAGCATACCCACAAGGCAAATGAGGACACTGAGGAATTCTTTCTATCTGTATTCCAAGAAAGTGGAGGAAACTCCAGTACAGCATGTAACTGACTAACCATCTACAGGCAAATAGATATACATATAATTAAATACTATATTAAAATATATTTAAATTAAAATATTATATTATAAATGATATATATTACATGTCCATAGGAAAGACAGATTTAATTGGGCTAAACACCAAAAATTTTGCTCAAGTTTCTGGTTGTCCCCAAAGCATGCAGCCCATTTTTTTAATACTAAAGTGAACATTTTGGATTTATTGTACAGGCACAGAAAAGTTATCATGGTGTATGTACTTCTTTTTAAGTTAATCCCTGCTCAAAACATCAAAATAAAGTCAAAAAAGACTTTGCATGTATGGAATTTTAGATTGAAACTATAGGTCCTCAGTAGTAGACTAGTTATTGTGGCAAAACAAAACAAATTATTATTACCATATTCACTTAACATTGACTATGTGGCAAGCAGCTACGATCTTTGTGTATGTGATTAATCCTTTAATTATCTCAAGAACTCTGTGAAGTAGTTATGATTGTTTCCATGCAGATGAAGAATCTGAGACTAAAAGAGCTAAAATAACATGCGCAGGGCCTAAGACTCATGAATGGAAGGTTGGAATTCAAACCTTTTTCTGACTTTGAAGTCTCGTTCTTCACCACTATATTCGAATGCATTCAATCTTCATAATGCCTATTTATTATCCCCACTTAACAGATGAGATAACTGAGGAACAGGATTCAGTGCCTTGTGAAGAGTTACATTCTTCTATGGAGTGACCCACTCAAAATTAAATCAGTGTCAATGAAGCCATTCTTCAAATCACCCTTCCCAATTGACACGGTGCCACTAATAATTGTGGTTGAGACACTCTTATAGAGTTGCTATCCTTTACTACTATTATTTATCTCCAAATTATTTAATTGAATAAAAACAGAAGAAAACAGAACAATAAAACAAGCAAAACCATCTGCCTCATTCCCACCATAATCAAAAAATAAACAATACAAAATAAATAAAAACCAGTAAGCTCTGGTTGGAAGTATAAAAAAGTGAGCCCTGAGTTAGAGTTATTTTAGGTACATCCATTAACCTCCATATACCTTCTCCCCATGGACTTACAGCAGCATATGGCTGTTCTCCCCGCAGTTCAGGCTCTGCTGTTTACTCGGAACCTCGAGGTTACAATATGTTTTGTAATCACTAATAAGGACCACCTGCCTCTTGAGACATTCAGTCTAACAAAATGGAGAGACCTAATTGTTCAAATTCGTTCTCAGACAACACGCCCTTCACGCACGGACTGAGGCACTGAATAGAAAGCCTAAATCAAACTAAACAATTGTACTCGCTGATTGTAGTTGCTACATTAAGAACATATGTTAGTTCCATCATAAAGAAAAAGAAGCAATAATATTTGGAACAATAAAGACAATGCTTTTGAGGAAATAAAACACCTCATAATTTTCCAGGAAAAAGAAAAAAAAATAACCTACTTGTTTAAAAAATTCTTTCACTCCACTAAGGTACATTCAGGGCAAATCTGTCACATTCATACATGCTTCATCGTACACAGGCTGTGTACAAAATCATCCCATGCTTGAATTCAGCCAGAAAAACTGGCTCCTTGAAGCAGAATTCCATCCAATAACTGACTGATAAATGCTTACAGCTCAGAGTGTAAAATCTACTGTAAATCTGGTTTAACAGATTAAGGAGAGATGGGAGGACACAGGGGAGAGTATCCTCCCCTGGCCCTCAACACATCCGTCATCGGCAGCCAGGCTGGATTAGGAAAGTCTCCCTGGGCTGCTGCTTGGAGACACTGCACACACCTTCATCCATGCACCTGCCTCACTACGCTGGCATTGTTGGTTTGAGTGCTGGTCTATCCTTCCAGGCTATGAGCACCCTGAGAACTACATATTCACTCTAGTCCCAAAACTTAGCCCAGTGTATGTGCACAGAATGAATTTATCAAGTCCATTCAAAAAACAATTGCTTAGCTGACATTACCTGGCCATATGCTACCATATAGAAAGTTTGTATTTATCTCACTTAAAGGTTACTTTTTAAGTGTAGATAGATTTTCTAAAGTATTAAGGCCAATAATAAAGATAAGAAGAAACACTGGGCTATGGAGACAAATGGTCAGCATTTTGATGAAGAGATTCTCTCATAACTTTCTAAAGCAAATTCAAGTGCCTCTGTAATGAGCAGTGTTTTACTCACATCGATTACCATATCTCCCACTGGCCATGTAGAATCATGAGACACTGGATTAAGTATAGGTAATGTTTATGGATTTCATGTGTGCCAAGTCCTGGACTAAATGCTTCATTATATTATTTCATTAAATTCTTATTACAGCCATACAAAACAGGGGCTACTAATGTGTTCATTTTACAGGTGATAAAACTGAAGCAAAGCATTTGTTTGATGCCTTGACTAATGTCCAAGCAGGACTTTAATAAACTGGTCACTTTCCAAGCACCCCCTACTCGGGCTTCAAACAGGTCACTGATCCAAGGGGAAACAATTTGTCCTGCTATACTCCAGAAGTCAACCCTAACTTACAACCTCTCCCCACAGTCTAATTTACTTACTTTTCTTCTCAGAGATACATTCTCTCTGTTTCAGTAAAGCTGGTACTCCTATCTAGTTATAAATGGTCATAATCATGCATAAGAAATAACTCTTACAAATTGTTTTGATATATTTTATGAATAGTTACACAATAATAAACATAAAACTCTCATGCACTGTTAAATGTACATTAAAGAACAGCTTGAGATTCAATATGAAGTTTTATAACAAATATATCATGCACATATATAGAGAGATGTGTGTATATATACTTTTTGTGTAAATGTTTTAGGTATGTTAGTATAGTGGACATATTTTTCAACCATTGAACTTTGCTATGTACATCCTTAGTCATAAGAATGTAATAGGCAGTTTAGCATTAATAAATATCAGATAAAAAGTAGCTAACCTATTTTAACCCATATCAAATTTTCTTTGTCATGTTTAATTATTTTATTTCACATAGGTTTACTATCAAAAGACCTTTTGACAAAAATCTATTGATTTTCAGATTGGCATTAATGACTTGTAGACTTATAAAAACTATGCTTCAATATATGTTAATTTGGGTTACGGAACAGTAGATAAGGTTTCTTCAGGCTGCTGCATGTAGTTAACTGCAGATACGTGGTCTTACAAAGCACAACAATAGTTAGAAATATAAGCTGTCTTTGTGCATTATTGATAGCTAAACCATGATAATTATCAGGAAGTCATTTCAGAGACAGTAGATCATAAATATCCTAGTTTTATTATTTCTCATCATCTGCTTCCTTTTTGAAAACTTTGGTGACTGATGCTGCATAAGCATGCCACTTAAGGAGCTCTCTTTGGAGATACAGAAGTAAAAAGCTGTATTAAAAATTACCAACTCGATGTCTTTTGAGTGGGTTCAAACACAAGAAAGCACATGTGAACATGTTACACACATATAGACAAGAATAATCTCCACCCTCGTGTACATCATAAGCTTTTACCTTCTAGCTAGGGTAAGGGATGGCTAGGAAATGAACTTAATTGTTCATTTAGGAAATAAACTCAATTCTCACAGTGTTATGATGGCTTTGAGGATCAAGAAGAGATACTTTCATTATGGGAAAGAATGAAATACATATTAGAACAATAAGACAGTACATGAATATGTTTGTAGTTTATTTGAGGCATTTACAAAGTCCCTGACTGTCTACAGAGGAAACGCTAAGTCCCTGTAAATAGTCCTATATTACAGTTGTCAAAGACATGCTCAATGAATGAATGCCAATCCTTAGCTGAGACTATAGGGCACGTTCCTTATTTCTCTATACTGGAAGAAGCCAATGCACTGCTATCACATCATGGCTGTTAAAATGTGAAATAATTCTTTACCTAGTGGTGAACAGATGCTATTCCAATCACCCCAACACCCTCCCCATGCGGCCACTAACAGTCCTGCTCCCTTTCTGGGCCCCCCTTATCTCTCAGGTTCAGGATTGGCTTCCTGCTCCAGAGCCCCTTATAATTGGTGGGTGCTGGCACCACATAGCTCTCTCCAATGTCCCCGCAGACCCTTCCCCTAGGAAAGCCCCTCTGAAGGGCTGCCACCAGCCAGGCAAAACTGATGAACCTCCTGCACCCCACAGCCATCCTACACGCCACCCCCACCAGATCCCCACCAGACCCAGCAGTAGGAGACAGAGCCCCCTGTGTTGGTGACACCAGGGCAGGCAAATGCCCAGCCACCTTCGGCACCACCCCCAGGCCCTGGGACCCTGCTTAAGCTGAGTTCTTCAAGTTTTCCTCACATGGCCACTTCTAGGAAATGCCAAGTCTGTGGGCATTGGGTCTTGATAGCACGCCAGGTAGGTAGGGACAGCAGGCAGCCCGTAAGGCTGTTAAAGGATCTGACCATCACCTGTAGGTACATTAACTTTCTCTGATGTTGTGAATCAAAGAGGTAATGTAAATATAGGTCATGATTCACTTCCATCAATCAGACATGGTCATAAGGTCTCAATATCTGATGTGGCAAAGGTAAAATACACTTATTTTTAAGCCTAAACTTATTCATGGCACACTGTCATTCCTCCCCCCCACAACACACACACACACACACACACACACACACACACACACACACACACAGAGTGTACCAACACGTAAACAAGTGGGTCTTTCAGAAAAGGACAAAATTTCCCTAATACAGTCACTTAAAAGGAAATGAGATCTTTCGTTAAATCCCTATAGATACTAGACTTCTCTACAGACATTTAAGATTTTCCATAACATTTCAAAGTTGAAGGAAGGATAAAATCACACATTTTCTGAAAACTTAATTATAAGAATCAATTCTAACAAAATTTGTATTATAAACTTAAAAATAAAGCCTGCCTATCTGAGAATTATATCCATTAATGCAAATTTATATTGATACTTACTTTTAGATGAAGCTGATTGGTCCAGTGCCCAATGATTTTGTATTCTGCACTTTTGTTGGTTATTTGATACTGGAAGATATCATAACGTCCAGGAGCATCTCCATTTTCATTAAAAGTGACAGGTGTCCCAGCACTACCTATAAATGTTTACAAAACAATGTTAATAAAGTTTTAGTAAGATAGCCCACTGAGCTTATTTTTCTCTAAGAAAGAATGGTAGATAAAAATATATTGTGTGTAGTAAGAGATACAAAGATTGTAATCCATACAAGGTCATTCTTGATAGCATAATATCTTCTACACAAAAAGAAGCCCAGATGTACATACAGGGAGAAGACATGCTTTATTATGCACATTAGAAAGTAAATGGTGAGTATCCAAGTTAGGCAATGTACATAACAGTTAAATAAATAGAAGTTGATAGGCTGAATATTCCATCCTCGCTACAGAGAATGACAGTCAATAGAGAAGAGTGTAAACGTCCTGAAGCATAACACCTACTATATAACATGAACTACAAACAGCAACTCAAACTCTGGCAGGAAAACATCCTAGCCAAATTCCCTGGAGTTTTGCTTCAGTCTGGCCTGAACTCCGCTCGGAAGCAGTTCCCCATTCAATTTCTCTTCTAAGCTTCTGCTACCTCTGCCCAAGAGTATATCAGTGTGGGCCATCGTTGGGAACCTCTCAATGGGCAAGACAGTGATGGCTGGCAAGTCCTGGATCGTAAAAGTTCCCCCAATTCACCGGGGCAGGGTAGCAGGACTTAAGATATCTAGTATATTCTAAACTCTCGTTTCTCTAAGAAGTTTTCAACTTTTCTCTTAATAGCTTCTGCTCACTTTTCCTTTTCCACTTATTAAGTGTTACATAATCACGGGTTTTAAGAGGAGAAAGGTGGGGAGCCTGGGCAGGTGAGTCAGTTAAGCAACCGACTCTTGGTTTTGGCTCCAGTCATGATCTCACGGTTCGTGAGATTGAGCCACACCTGGGTCTCTGCCCTGGCAGCACAGAGCCTGCTTGGAATTCTCTCCCTCCTCCTCTTTCTCCCCCTCCCATGCTCATGCTCTCTCTAGCTCTCTCTCTCTCTCTCTCTCTGTGTCTCTCAAAATAAATAAATAAGTATTTAAAAAAACAGTAGAAAGGGATTGCTATTTCCATGTCTTATTCTGAGTAGCCTCACAATCTGAATAGAACTTCCTGTTCTGTAACAGCTTTTAGCTTCGCCCATTTCCCTGCTTCATCTTGTTGGATTACTCGTTGCTATCTCAACAAATTCGCCTAACACCAATCCCTTTTCTTTGTGCCTGTCTTCTCTCCCTGAATTGCTTGTCATAGCATATTGGATTTAATTTCTATGCTGTGCTAGAAAGTGTCTCCTTCTCGCTATCTCTTTTCCTATTCTCTCCCAAAATATACACTACAAATAATTACATATATCAACTCTCTACACTCCCATTTTATAATGAGTTCTTTACCTGCAGAATTTTTTTTTTAAATTTTTTTTCAACGTTTTTTATTTATTTTTGGGACAGAGAGAAACAGAGCATGAACGGGGGAGGGGCAGAGAGAGAGGGAGACACAGCATCGGAAACAGGCTCCAAGCTCCGAGCCATCAGCCCAGAGCCTGACGCGGGGCTCGAACTCACGGACCGCGAGATCGTGACCTGGCTGAAGTCGGAGGCTTAACCGACTGCGCCACCCAGGCGCCCCATTACCTGCAGAATTTTTAACAAATGCCAGTAATCACAAAATTCTAAAACATTTAACTTATCAAACAACATCGATGACTTAAGACAATAAGTTGCAAATAAATACAACCACAGTCACACAGCAGCCATTAGGATACTTTCCAAGTATTTAATGGAGAGATGTCCAATTTCCTGTTCTCTGGAATGTTCATAAAATTGGACACAGCATGAAATCTCTGATAGGATCACAGATACCTAGCATCTGCAAAACTGCTAAGGCCACAAGAGATGGTATAGCATGGAGGAGAGAGCACTAGTCTGAGAGTCAAGAGCTACATGACCATGCGAACTCCACCTCCCCATTTATTTCCAAGACTTTGTATCTCTCTTTCTATTCAGTGTCACGTGGGGACTTAACAATGAACATGAGCATGTGTTGAAGTCCTAGAAGAGCTGTATGCATTTAAATTATTATTATTAATTCATATGGGAAATGGCTTTATATATAAATCAAGAAAGAAACGACGAATTGGGGAATAAAATAGGAGCTGTCCAATCAACTGGTACTATCTTAGCTACTCCTTAGACACTCAAGCAGAAACCCATTTGCCATTCCTCACCAACACAGAACTCCTAGTGACCTCAAGTCACCAAAACAGAACTCCTAGTGACCTTGAGCATGTTAACCCTTAAATCCTAGTGTCCTCACCTGAAAAATGGAGGTGATAGTGACACTTTTCTCATAGAGGTGTTGTAAGAATTAAATGAACAAATACCTGTCAAGTGCACAGAACAATGCATGGAGTAATGAGGTACTATTATTACGATTATTATTCACCCCATCAGTATTTCCAGTATGCACCAATGCAGAGGAATAGATAGGATGCTGAAAATTCTTTAAGTGATATCTAGACAGAGGATAATGGAAATTCAAATGGGAAAGAGATTCCTGGATGGAAAAATACGTATCTGTATGGATTTCACACTAACGTCATCAACAATTCCTGACATCTATATACCACGTCAAAAAGTTATCATGCCATATTCTTCATGAATAAAGGACTATTTGACTTCTCTAACTAAAATCCCCAATGTTACACCCCTTACTGAATGACCTCCAATCTTCTACAACAGCAGTCTCAATCTTTTTAACCATGATGATACCAAAGGTAGAAGGAAGCCACTCATGTAACACGTTCTCATGAATGTACTCTGAGTTGCATATAATTCCTGGTGCGTCAGCTGTTTCTACATCTCTTTTCTCCAACCTGAGAAAGTCTATCAGAAAGCAAATAAATGAGAGCTGCATTATCACAAAAATAATAATTGACTCACTGAAATACTTCAAATACCATTAACAACAACCCACACTGAACTTGACATTGTATTAAGAGGTAATATACTAAAATGGCTAGGAGTGTTGGGTTTGGAGCCAGATCACTGAGTTCAAACCTCAGCTCCGTCACTTATTAGATGTATGATCTCAGGTAAGTTACTTAATTTCCCTGTATTTCATGTGTCTCATTTTTAAAATGGGCTAATAGTGCTTCCTATCTCAGAGGACTATGTGCCGATAAAGTGAGTTAAAATATGTAAAATATTTAGTACACAGTATTATATAAGTATTAATTATTATCTCCTTTATGGTTTTATGGAAATGCTGTGTATGAGATCCAGTGCCCATATGAAAATATAGGAACTTCTCAGTGATCATATATGGCTTTCCTCAAGTCACCCTCACTAATCTTAATTCTCCTTTTTCTTTTTTTTTAAATTTTTTAAGTTCATTTATTTATTTTGAGAGAGAGAGAGAGAGAGAGAGTCAGAGAGAACGAGCGATAGAATCCCAAGCAGTCTCTGCACCATCAGCACAGAGCCTGATGTGGGGCTTGAACTCACAAATCACGAGATCATGACCTGAGCCTAGGTCAAGAGTTGGACGCTTAACTGACTGCGCTACCTGGGTGCCCCACTAGTTCTCCTCTTTCAGCAGAATGCCACCTATACCTAAAACCCAGTTCTCTAAATTCACCATGCTCCTTCTTACCATCCTGTCTTTGTACATGTTATTATTCATAAATTCACTTCCTCCTTCCTCCTATACCTTCTCTATATAATTCCTTCCAAGATGTGGCTCAAAGGTCACACCTAAAGAAGCTTGATCTTCTAAACCTGGAGCGAAAGCCCAAGTGCCTCTTTGCATGCTATCCTGCTCTAACATATCACTCGCTACACTCCACACACTTTTACTATTCACCCTCATACCCACTCAAAACATTTATTCGACATATATTTACTGAGAGCCTGTTATGTGCTCAACACTGGGTAGACCCTCTGCCTTCCAAAGGCAGAGTGTATCTCTAATCTTTGTAGGCTCTGAACCAAATACAGTGCTTCATACTGAGTGAGCAATCAATAAATTACAGTAAAGCGTAAATCAGACCCTCACTAATGATCCCAAGTAAATCCATACTTACTCTCTTCATACCATTATGAAATGCATGTATGTCACTTCTCATCTTTTATAGTCACTAAGGAAGGGGCCAAATGAGTCCCTTTCACATTGTTATCAGTCTGATGTTAGAAACCACTCTTGCAACTTGTTCTACTAATCTGATTTCTGATCTGGGGCTAGGCTTGCAGTTGAATTACTTCAACCCTTTCACAGAAAGAATGATTCCATTACACATTGGCTCGTCTCAGATGATTACCCTGGTTCTGCGGTTTATGTAACCAACAACACCTTTGATAGCTACAAGGGGCCATGCTGTTTACTAATTTCTATAAGAAGAAATTTAAAATATCCTTTGTATGAATCCGACCACCCCTGAAACAGCTGGCATTTTGTCCAGAAGAAAATTTTAAATGACAAATACATTGATCTCAATACATCGATCACTTTATTATGATTTACCAACAACACAGGTAAGAAATATATTTAGATATACATGTATTTAGATATATATCTCCCAGACTTCATCCCCTAGACTTAGTTATTTCAGAAAATTTTAAGTGTATTAATTTTTTAAAAAACTTTTTAAGTGATGTGCACTAGCAGAGAAATGGAAACAAACAATGTGGAGCTGTGAGGTAACTTTTACTTGTCAGGTACCACTCTCAGAGTCTATATATCTCCTGGAATATTTTCTGCTCAATAAGAAATGCATTGGAAAAAACTATCTATTTTTATTACTAGGCATATCAAGCACTTCGATATGTTTTTGTAGGAAAAAAATGATACATCCAATGAAGATTTTATTTGCAAATGTTGGCTCTGTTGAACATTGTTCTGGGGAAGACTATAAGCTTGGGATTCGGGGACTGAGTTTGATTTCTGGCTCTGCCAATTACCTGCGTGATCTGGGCAAGTTACCCTCACTAAATCTGTTTTCTCAACCATCAAGGGAGCATAATAACCTCCACCTCCCTGGGTTATTACGAGGGTTACATGAGATGATGTATGTAAAGCACTTAATGCGTGGCTGGCACACGATAGGTGTGCAATAAATGGAAGCCATCATCATCATTATCCGTTCCTTTGCCTACACTTATGCTTCCTTGATCTACATTAGCTTATTTCCACAATGCCAAATGCAATGCAAGAATAATTCATTCGTCTTTATGGGCAAATATCATAAATATATTTATAAGTGTAAGCCACTCAGCTTATTGTCATGTTTATTACTTTCCTTCCTCCCTCTTGCTACAAAACTTTATCCATTTTCCTTCTCATAACAACCTACACTACCGGGTAAGCACGAAAAAAATGAGAAAGTGAAAAATGAAATCAGTTGATTTAGTGAGCTTTGGCTCCCTTAAAAGAATGCATATGTGAGACTTAAGTCATTGACCAAAATGCCATATGAAATAGCAATTTTCAACAGAATCTCAATTATTCATGCTCACCTTTTCTTTATCTGATTTATTTTATCAAGTATTTATTACAATCAATAAACAGACCTATGCCTTTGAATTAGAATCATATTATATGTTAATTATTTAGGAATCAGTCATATTACTCTTACATATATCAGTCAGCCTTTATTCATTGAAGACTTTAGATCTGACTCCGTATCCTTTTCCATCCCTATTCTTGTTATCATTCTTGGTGGTCTCGTCATCCACCTGGATGACTCAGCATCCTGGCCTCTGCATTAGCGGAGGCATTCCTCACTTCCAGTGGTCATCCCTGTCATGTATCTCACCACCCGCTATCATGATCACAGTCTACAAGTTGTCCTTGCCAGGAACTGCATCATCTCCCAATTTTCACTCCCTGGATACCACCTTCCACCCCCACTGTGACAATTCTATGATCCCCTAAATTTATTGATTCATTTATCAACCCAATTTGTCATTATACTCCCCCCCCCATGATAGTTTCCCTTCCTTCTTATTCTCACACAGGTTCTATGATCTCCTTCCAACCAATTTTATTCCTCTGCCAAATCACAATCATGATTGAACTCAATTGTATAACTTCTTCACCTATATTCAAGCAGCTGAATATTGTTTGAGAAAATCATAAAGCTTTAATGTCTGGCAAGGCCACGACTAGACTGAGGCAGGTCAGGAGCCTCAAGCACAACTATGAGAGTGAGTGCCTCCCTAAATGCTGCACATTAGGCACCTCACTTGCTTCATCTAGTCCCAACCTGCTGTCTGGTCTTACTTTAAATTCATGACCTCAGATCTGAAGTGTTCAGTCAACATTGTTCTGCAATCCTTCCACACTTTGCCAGTGAGTCCACTTCCCTGCTCTGGATGACAGACTGTTTCATGCCTCCCATACCCAACATCTCCCTCCCCTTGTCACTTCAGCTGGTCTCATACGTTCTCACTGAGGAAAAGCAGCAGTCAGACAAAAACTCCCTCATAAATCCACCACAAAACCTATGAGGTACCTGCATCTACACTCGTATTAACCTCCCTCCTACTGAGGACACATCCCTCCAGTCACAGGCATGCCCTGCTCCTGGTGCAAGGACCTCACGGCTCACTCTCCATGCACCTTCACGTACACAGATATCTTTTCTTCCTTTGACATCAACAGATTTAGACTGTCCATAGTATTCCATTCAGTTTACAAATGAGTTCTAATAGCTCTCATCTTAAAAAAAAAAAAAAGGCAAGCAAAAACTCCATTATTGACGTTATTGCCTCATTTATCCACTCTCCTTAACTGTAAAACAGAAATTTTTAGCTGAGTTGTCTTCACTCTCTCCATTGTCTTATTTCCTGCTAACTCTTCACACCATTTTTTAAGTTTATTTATTTATTTTGAGAGAGAGAGAGAGAGAGAGAGAGAGAGAGAGAGAGAGAACTCCCAAGAACTCTGCACTGTCAGCACAGGGCCGGACGTTGGGCTCAATCTCATGAACGATGAGATCATGACCTCAGCCGAAATCAAGAGTCTGATGCTTAACTGACTGAGCTACCGAGGCACCCCTTCACATAATTTTAATTTGAAATTTAACCTCATACCTCCACTGATGAGTCTCAAATTTATACATCTATCCCTGACTGCAGACTTATCCAACTCCATTGATTGTTTGATAATAATCCTAAACTTCATGCATCTAGACACATTTGATTCTTTTTCATCCAAACATATCCTTCACAGTCTTTCCTCTCCTAGTAAGTAGCTAACAACTGCCCATCTATTCAATCAAGCCAAAACCTAAGTTAAAACCCTTACCTAACTGTAAAACAGAAAGAATGAATGTATGGGCTCTCATTAATAACAATGTATCATTAGTGGTTTATTAATTGTAACAAATGTACAATACTAATACAAAATGTTAATAATTGGAGAAACTGGGGGCCTCTGGGTGGCTCAGTCGGTTGAGCATTCAACTTCGGCTCAGGTCATGATCTCGCAGTTCATGAGCCCCGCGTCGGGCTCTGTGCTGACAGCTCAGAGCCTGGAGCCTGCTTCGGATTCTGTGTCTCCCTCTCTCTTCACCCTTTCCCCACTCATGCTCTGTCTCTCTCTGTCTCTGTCTCAAAAATAAATAATAATAATAATAAAATAATAATAATTGGAGTAACTGTGTATAGGGGGGCTGAAATATGAGAACCATCTATACTATCTGCCCAGTGTTTCTGGAAATCTAAAGCTGTTCTTTAAAGAAGTTTTAAAAAAGTAGAAGAAAAATGATGAGATTATTTTCAATCATACATTTTGTGTAACCCAATATATGCAAAATAATATGATGTCAAAATGTAACCAATATAAAGAATATTAATGAGGTATTTCACATTTTTTTACATCGCAAATCATCAAAACTCTGTGTATACCTTATACCTACAGATCATTGTAATTCAGACTAGTCATATTTCAAGTGTTCCATAGCCATCCATATCAAACAGGACAGTTTTAAAAGACAAGTCATTTCAGCAGGCATTGCCCTAACCCTCGAAGCTTTGGAGAAGTACACTGCTGAACTCTTCTGATCTCCATTTCAACTTCAAATGCACTGAATCCTGCTCGCCTCCACTTGAACTAAACTGAACCCCCTTGACTAGTTTCTCCCCTAAGGAGGCATGGATCCACCAAAGTCTGGCTCAGTGGATGCCAGATCTGGAGATAAAATCCTAAAATAAGATCCAAAATGCTTTGGTACTAAAAACAAACAAAAGCTTAACAGGTTCTATCTCCAAAACATATCCAGGATTTCAAACAACCCAGTCTCTGCCTGGCAGCCAGGGTGATGATATTCTGAAACACAAATCATATCATATAGCTCCTCTTAAAATCATGTAGTGGCTTCCCATTTCACTTAGAGTATAACACAAAATGTTTACCATGGCTTTGAAGGCCTTATTATTTCTCCAATCTTACTCACTTCTATACTTCATCCACACTGGGTTTTCTGTCCAAACACATGAAGTTTGCTTTAGTTCGGGACTTTTGTGTTTCCTCTCTTTCTTTCTCTCTCAGTCTCTCACCCTCTCTCTTTTTCTCTCTCTCCAATATTATTCCCACTTGAATCTTTACACGACTGGTTCCTTCTCATCATTTATAACCCAGATCAAATATCACATCAAGATGTTCTGTCAGATCACCACACCCCAATTAGCCTGTTTCCTCTCCCTATCCCTCACTCTTACACACTTTATTTCCTTCAAAGCTCTTACAAATATCATAAATATGTGGTTTGTTTAACTTACATATTGTTAGATTGTAAGCTTCATGATTGTGGAGCATTTTTACATTATATTCACTACTATATGTGTAGCACTGACTGTTGGCTGAGCGCCCACATCCATTTTCTCTTTTTCTTGGGAACGTAGCTTGGCTACATTTCCACTCTTCCCTGTAGTTAGGTATGGCCAAATGATTAGCTCCAGCCAATGGAATGTGAACACAAGTGATACTTCTGGCCTCTCATTAAAAGCCTCTGGAGTGGTCTTCTATGATCTTTTCACCCTCTGACTGGCTAGAATGGAAATACCATGCCGGGCAACCAGGAAAGCTACAGGTTAAAGGTGGCAGAGCTTGCAACAGCCTGGATTCCTGCATGGGTTCTTGGAGAAGGTCTGCACTAGTAACCCATTCATCCAGCTAAAAAACAAACCTCTCTCCTTTTTGAGCCATTACAGTGCGTGAGTCTATTTCTTATAGCAATTATAAATATACCATTTCTAGAAAAGTGGGTTATCAGTCAATAGTTATTAAATGAATAACTAATGCTACGTTAAATGTGGAAATAAATGCTTCCCTTCATATCACTACAAAAGCTTTAAGGACAATACAGATTTTTACAACTGAATATCAAAGGTATTGGCATGGATGAGTAACTTGTTTCAGATTCTCCTTTAGAGTTAATATTGATTAATGCAGTGTGCACATGTGTAATATTAAGGTGGAATCCAGAATGTGTAGCCATACTCCAGATTTTCACTGTATAGCCTCCATGTTCATTTACCTTGGCTAAAGTACTCACTCAATTGGATGTTTTCATAAAAACTAAATAGAAAAGTATGAAAAAGACATGCCTACTTTCAATTTTTTGTGTTGAAAATTATTTTCTTTAACTAATTATTTTGGTGTATGAAATAAATAGGACAAGAAACATGGCTGAATAGCATTTCTAAGTCTCTCGGCCAAACCTTCCTTCTTGATTTTTCATTAAGAAATTAAACTGACAATGGCACTTTCTCTTGTGGAAATGTCTTTAAGATCCTTGCATTAAAGGTGCTTTAAGAATGCAAAGTGTCATTATCATTAATGAACACTATTTGAGAAATAGAAATACAATCTATAATTGCTTTGGTAGTCTTCAAATAAGCTTATTGAACTTTCAAAATAAGAAAAGATCCATTATTTAGAGATACTCACCTCAGGGAAGCAGACAAATTAGGAAGTTTAAATAAAATCTCTTTAAAAAAAAGTGGCCAGAAACTATTAAAATATCAAATGTTTGCTTAAAGGGAAAAGATGAAAAGGATAATGTAATAATTAGGCAAGATAAATGCATCTTAAGGGGAATTTGGGAACAAACCAGTGTATTGCAATATTCTGAATTCAGTATATTTTCATTCTGACGCAGAAAACCTTTCTTTACCTTGAGCAACTGAAGATCTTTATTGTTTCTTTTCAGGAGTATTTAATACCTTATATATACTTATTTGTACACATAAATTCCATTATGTTATTAATTAATCATTGTATCTCTAACAGTGATGAAGACATTTATGAAAGAGAAGTTTTTGAGTACATACAGTCCTGCCTGTTCAAATTTGCTGTGCTAGGAGGAGGTCTCTGACTGTCTAGTCCAATGTTGCTGGAAAAGAAAGATACTTTTGCCATCTAGATCCAAAATTTGCAAATTTGTCAATTTTTAAGAACGTCTACTACGACTTTTAAAATTTTGTTTCTCACATTTGCATTGTTAATCCACCCAGAGATGATTGGTGGGGTGAAGCTGGAAATGTCACTTTTCCCGTATATTGATAATCAGTTTTTAGCAATACTCTCCTTTTCCAATTGACTGGATATACCTAAGTTACATGGAGAAGTGGGTCTTTTTCTGGTCCGTCTCTCCTCCTCCATTAATTCATCTGTCTGTCTTGACCTAATATCATACTATATAAATGACTAAAGTTTCATAATAAGACTGATGCTGGTGTGGCGGGTCGGCACTCCTTATTCTCTCTTCTCAGAAGTGTTCTGACATCTCCTCTGCATACAATTTAGAACCATCTTAAGTTCCATGAACAATTCTGGTTAGATTTCTGGAAAATATGTGGAATCTAGAAATCAACGGGGGAAAATTTAGTATCTCTAGAATATTTTCCTATCCATGAACATGAGTTGTCTCTTAGTTGTTTAGGTCTTCTTTTGTAAATTTTAACATAGCCTTATCATTTCCCTTTCATAGCACTTAACCATCTTTTGTAGATCTACTCCTATGTAATTAATATTCTATGATACCACTAAATTTATATTATCTACTGCTTTGCTGTTAGTATATATGAGGCAGCTGATTTTTTTTTTTCTGTATTAGTCTCATATCTTGCCCAGAGGTTCTCAACTGAAGGCATTTGGCAATGTCTGGAGACATTTTTGGTTGTTGCAGTTGGAGGAGAGGTGCTACGGGTGACAGCTGGAAGAGACCAGGGGTGCTACTAAACATCCTACAATGCACAGCACAGCCACCTAGAATCAAGAACGATCCAGTTCAAAATGTTAAAATAGTTTTTAGGTTGAAAAACCTCTGAAAAACTCTGTTTTTATACCTAAGGATTTATAGCTAAATTTAAAAAAATTCTATGTGAAGTATTATGTTATTTGCAAACAGTTATAATTTCCTTTTTCCCTTAACAATGCTTATACTTCCAACTCTGCCCCACCCTTTTCTTATTGCACTACCTGGGATCTTCAAAACAATTTTGACATGAAGTGACAATAGTGAACATTCTTGTACTTCTAATTTTTTTTTTTTTTTTTTTTTTTTGGTAAGAGGTTTTTTTTTTTATGTTTATTTTTGAGAGAGAGAGGGAGATTGAGAGAGAGGGAGGGGCAGAGTGAGAGGGAGACACAGAATTTGAAGCAGGCTCCAGGCTCTGAGCTGTCTGCACAGAGCATGAAGCGGGGCTCAAACCTATGAACCCAGAGGTCATGACCTGAGCCAGAGTCAGACGCTTAACCAACTGAGCCACCCAGGTGCCCCGTACTTCCCCCATTTTTTAAAGAATATTTCTCACATTACTCATTTAAGATTATGTTTGATCTAGGCATTTTATAGGTGCTTCTTATCAGTTTAGGAAATTTCCTTTCATTATAATAAATGTATTAATAATTTTATCACGAATGCACTTTTAATGTTAGGCATGTCTTTTGTGCAACTTTTGTGATAATCTTTTTTTCTTTTAATTTGTTACTGTAATGAGTTACATGTATATATATTCAATATTATGTCATGGAAACTTGGTACAGATACAACTTGATTTCAATTTTTTTTTCCAAACTGTTGAATTCAATCAGTGAATATTTTGTTTAGAATCCTTACATGCATACTCATGAGTGAGGTGGAGCTGTAATTTTTTTTCTTAGAACGTCCTTTTTAGTTTGATTTCGGGTTTATATTGGCCACAGAGAATAAACTAGAAAATATTCCCTTTTTCTCTATTCTCTGCAAGAGTTTATATAAAATTGTAATAATGTCTTCCTTGAATGTTTTGTAGAACTCACCTGGAATCACCCCAGATACCCTCAAGAAAGTGAATGAATTGTGGTATATGGAATATTCACACAATGGAAAATAATACTACAGTCAAAATGAATGAACTACAGAGACGATCATAAATATAGATGGACTTTGGCAAAATAATATTAAGTGGAAAAAGTAAGTACCAAAAATATATTTTATAAAGGTATAAATGATTAAAACTTATAGTGTTGTGCTATCTGGGAATATATAAGCAAGACAAACCCATTTTAAAAGGTAGAAATATTGATTGTTCAGGAGGGATGGGGGTGTGGGATAAGTTGGTGACGGTAATATATGTTTGAGTGTAGCTTTTTGCCAAAATCCTAGCTTTGGGGGGGGGGGGGGGGCGGGACAGTATTTTCATAAATGCTTATTACTTCCCTTGAAATAGGCAGCAACTAACTAAATAAATGAAAATGGACCTTGCATAGATTAATAATGAGCATGTATCATGAATCAGGGAGCCAAAAGGAAGAAAGAGAAAAAGAGAGAAGAGAGAGAGGGAGGAAAACAGGGAGTAAGGGAGCAGAAGGAAGGACACGTAGAAGTAATAGATAAAAGAATGAAAGAAAAGAAAAAGGAGAGATTCACATTTAAAAATATCTTTAAAGGAAGGGTCTATTGAAAGGGCTTCAGGGGCGCCTGGGTGGCGCAGTCGGTTAAGCGTCCGACTTCAGCCAGGTCACGATCTCGTGGTCCGTGAGTTCGAGCCCCGCGTCAGGCCCTGGGCTGATGGCTCGGAGCCTGGAGCCTGTTTCCGATTCTGTGTCTCCCTCTCTCTTTGCCCCTCCCCCGTTCATGCTCTGTCTCTCTCTGTCCCAAAAATAAATAAAAAACGTTGAAAAAAAAAATTTAAAAAAAAAAAAAAAGGGCTTCAACTGTTGTGTAATTCTGTGAATTAACTGAATGCTATACTTAGCCTTGTTATTATGCCCTTGGGGAATATGAATCCTGCCTATAGGTTTATGTACCCAAACAAAATGGGTCATATACAGAATTGCCTCAACCCAGTTCTCCAAAGCAGCTTTTCTGTATATTTTTAGATTTTATATTAGTCAAACTTCTGTCAGAATTCCCAGTTTATAAGCTATAACTGTCTGGGATTAGGATCACATATTTTTAAGCCAAGAAGCTTATTCAGTTTTTCATCATGAAGATTTTTTGGAGGAGTAAAATAAGGCTAAAATTCACCTCTTACCAGATGAGTCACTACTTCATTTCTTGCTCACTGTCAAATTGTTCTTTTATCTCAGGTTTTAGTCTGAAATATCATTAATGTACCACCTTTCCATGTATTTCAGAATTAATATTTTGTTAATATTTGCAGAATTGCTATGAGCCAATCAAATACAGACAACTCTATAGGAACAGACGTCTAAGTGCTTAAAAAATGGATAAAATATCAAATTAGGAGAGGGCTACTCACTTTTGACAATAATTTGTGTATTGAATTAAAGAAAGGATACCACATCATTTATGTATAATGGACCTGATTTTCTCTAATTACACAAACTGTCAATGTATATTAGGCCACTGTGATAGATGTGAATTGTCTATGTTACCATGGTGATTAGAGGTGTTTCCATTTGATGCTGCATGCATAACAATTTGGAGCATCATTAAAAGAAACAGTAAAACATATAAGTAAATAAAAAACTCATAAATTTAAAAAGTATGGTCTGACTTTCATATATCCCTTTCCGAAGCTGACTATCAAACAGATAAAAACAATAACTATTAAATAAGATATTGTACATTCAAATACATATGAAACATTTACAACAGTATTATTTCTGCCCAAAATAAAATATGGATAATTATCATAAATCTTAATTCATATTCTCTAACTACTATTCAATAAAACTTAAAATCTACTCTTTAAAAAGATTGAAAAGTTAAAACAACACCAAGGAAGATAAAAATTAAAAAAATTCCTAGAGATTTAGAAAAAACAATTAAGCACTCATGTTAACTAACTCTTCAGATAAAGAGAAAACTAAAACTAAAATTATAGAGTAGTACATACAGGTAGCAATATACTTCAAAACCTGAAGTATATAGCCAAGGCTGCCGTCAGAGGGAAATTTAGAGAACGAAAAGTTTTTATCATTACACAAAAAATTGTATTACATAAAAAATTCCATTACATAAAAAATTATAATCTTGAAATGAATAAATGGTCTTTTAAGCATGACATCATATTTAAAATATTAAGGAAATAATTGATAATTTTAATAACCTAAAAATTTCTGAATTTCAAACAGTTTTTAAAAGAATCAACTTATAGAAATGTAACAAGGGATTAATATTCTTAATATGCAAGGAGCTCTTGCATATAAGAAAAATTTAACACTGTGGCACAACTAGGAGAATACAAACAGTTGTGATATAAACCATTACGGTGAGAATATATGCAATGTTCCATCTAAGTAGTAATAAAAGACATTAATGGGATAATAATGCTCCCATTTGGTCCAAGAATAAATATTATAGATGAAGGTAGGATAAAATTGACACTTTCATGTTCTGCTGATAAAAATTTAAGTCGATACAACCATGCTGGAAGCAAATTTTCAAGATTTAAAGTACATTTATTATTTGATCCAATAATAGAAATTTATGCTATAAATTTGGGCAGGTGATATGTTACATGGGCAGGCATATTATAAACATGTCAACTGTACTATTGTTTCTGTATTCAAATAATGGAAAAAAGTTGATAACCTAAATGGACACAAATATATGAATCTTTAGTCCAGTGTTCTCTATTATAGGAAAAATGAAAACAATATGAGATTATTTCAATCAGGGCAAGGATAAATAATGACCCATGGATACAATGGAATACAATGTAGCCATTAAAATTATAATAGAAAGGCATACTATTAATTTAGATTCAACAGCATATTTTTAAGCTTTAAAAAGGATTATACAAAGCCACTAGGATGAGTATATTTTTAAAAATGGAAAATAACAAATGTTGGTCAGTTTTTGGAGAAATTGGAGCCTTCATATGTTGCCAGTGGGAATGTAAAATGGTGTAGCTGCTGTGAAAGAGAATTTGCCGATTCCTCAAAAAGTTAAAATAGAGTTACCATATGATTCAGCAATTCTACTCCTAGGTATATATCTAAGAGAACTGAAAGCATTTGTTCACACAAAAACTTGAACATACGTGTTCATAGCAGCATTATTCACAATAGCCAAAGAGTGGAAACAACCCTAATGGACATTATGATGAATGGATAAATGAATTGTGATATATTCATACAATACTCAACCATGAAAAGGACAGTAGATGCTACAATCTGCATGAACCCTGAAATCACTGGAAGTGAAGAAAACAGTCACAAAAGGCCACATATTGTATGATCTGTTTATGTACAATATCCACAAGTGGTAAATCTATAGAGTCTAAGTGTTTATCAGGGGCTGGAGGGGGCAGAGAATGGGGAGGAACTGTTAAAAGGCATAAGGTTTCTTTTTGGGGTGATGAAATATTCTGGAATTAGGTATTGATGATGGTCACACAATCCTATGGATAAGCTAAAAACTTCTAAATCGTATAGTTTAAACTGGTGAATTATATGGAGTGTGAATTATGTCTTAATTTTTAAAAAGTTACAGATTAAGAGAATATGAAAACACTCATTTGAAAAGATACATCCATTCCTCTGTTTATTGAAGCATTATTTACAATAGCCAGATTATGGAAGCAGCCCAAGTGTCCATGGACAGATGAGTGGATAAAGAAGAGATTATATATATATATTTATTTATAATTATATAATATAATATAATATAATATAATATAATATAATATAATATATATATTATTATATTATATATATACACACATACATATATGGAATATTACTCAGACATAAAAAAAATAATGAAATCTTGCCATTTGCAACAACATGGATGAATCTAGAGAGTATAATGCTGAGTGAAATATGTCAGAGAAAGATGAATACCACATGATTTCATTCATATGTGGAATTTCGGAAACAAAACAAATAAGCAAAGGGAAAAAAGAGAGTGACAAATCAAGAAAACAGACTCTTAACTATAGAGAACAAACTGATGGCTACCACAGAGGAGGTGTGGGGGAAGGGGTGAAACAGGTGATGGGGATTAAAGAGTACACTTATCACGATGAGCACTGAGTAATGCATAGAATTGTTGAATCATTATATTGGACAGGGGAAACTAATATAACACCGTATGTTAGCTATACTGGAATTAATTTTTTTTTTAGTTACAGGTTAACTTATCATCTTGCTTTATCCTATATATGTGTAATATAGGTAGATGAATAGATGGATGGATGAGAGACTGATGATGAATATACAGATAGAATAGACTATATATATATATTTTTTTGAAACAAAAGCACTAAAAAAAAGTTATCTTTGGTTAGTGAAAAGAATACCGATCTACCTGTTCTTCTTTATTATTTTCTTCATTTCCTGTCCACATGTCTTATTTTTATTAAAAAAAACAAAAAAACAAAAAAACAAAAAAAACCTGTTTTCCTTAAAATATGGGAAAGACAGAAGACCTGGAGAAAAGAAATAAAGGCATTTTTTGGTAAATACTACACTTCATATCAATGGCTAACATACACAGATATTAGCAGATAAAAGTAGCAGCTCTCAGGAGCACCTGGGTGGCTCAGTCAGTTAAGTGTCCGACTTCGGCTCAGGTCATGATCTCATGGTTCGTGAGTTCGAGCCCCGTGTCAGGCTCTGTGCTGATGGCTCAGAGCCTGGAGCCTGCTTCGGATTCTGTGTCTCCCTCACTCTCTATCCCTCCCCAACTAGTGCTCTGTCTCTCTCTGTCTCTCAAAAATAAATAAATGTAAAAAAAAAAAAAAAAAAGTAGCAGCTCTCAGAGCCTGCTGACACTAATGTTCTCTCCTACACAGTTGAAAAGAAATAATGGAAAGTCTAGTTCGGTTACTCTGGTTCTCTAAAAAATAAAAATTAAAAAAAAGCAATTCACCATCAGGTCATTCAGATAGCTTATTTCTGAGAAGACCCCCAATATTATTGCCTTATTTTTGTCTAAAAGATGTTAGCACCTGACAAAAAATAATTAATGATAACTAGCACTGATGTTCCTGGGTCTTCTATTATATTCTCTGGGTCTGCAAATATAAGCTACTTGAACACGTGAATGACAAAATCTTTCTGATTAAAATAAAAACAACTTTTGAACCAATAACTATATGGTACATGTAGTATATCCATATTATTCAGGGATTTGTGTCTCCATTTTATAAATAGCCCAGTTTAGCATTTATGTCAATTACAAAAGAATAAATTTCTCATATTTTCTAGTGTGTTTATTACAAGTATAGAAATGGGTAACTCTTTTACCTTAAAACAGAAAGGTAGGCTTTAAAGCTATGTTTATAGAGTTTTTTCCTGCCAGTATATTATTTATTATAGTCTTACACTGGAATGCGATAATTAGGAATTGCTTTAATTAGGAATAAATTCTTTGGTTCCATTCAAAAAGAGAAGAGGGTGTATTATTCATGACCATTAGAAAAACAACCTGTTACCATTCTAAAATTCTGTTTTATGGAAAGACACTGGATTGAAAACTAATTAAGGAATCAAGAACAAGTAAAGTGTTTTAAAGTGGTTCTGAATATGTCTGGGGAAATAAAAAGTCAGTTCTATGCCCAGGCCATTATCACCTGTCTCTCTTTTTAACTGCACCTAGCATTTCCATATCCAAGTCCAGAGCACCACAAAAAATAAGTCACGAGGAATATCTGACCCCCGCCTTGGAAATTTCTCTAGACTGCCTATTTCCTCTTTCTCATTCATCAACTGGAATGGGTTTCCTAATCCTACAGACTGAGAATCTTGACATCTCATTTCCCTTGTTCCCTTTGTGTTTCAAAACTCAGCTCCAGACTATTAATCTCAGTGTTGACTTAAAGCTCCATAGAGATCTGCCTCTCATATTTACTACTGAGTATAAGCTCAAAATTAGTATATGACAGTGTTTTATAACCTAGCCTGGTTCTTCTAGATAGCTAGAACCAGGTGCATGTCAACCTTCTTCCTTTGGCCTTCCTGCCCATCCAGAGAGACTGCACATTATCATCAGCTCCATTGACATCATCACTTATTAATTGCTTGACATTGTAGATATGCACAAACATAAGGCTATCCTTTACTTAAGATGATCCCTGAGATATTAGTGATTTTATCTTTAAGGCAGTGATGTTAATGTTGACTTTTCATGACAGAATGTTAAATGATAAATATGACGGTCATGACCAAAGAGCTATCTGAAGGAAGAAGGGTATAGTGTTAGAAAGAACAAAGACTTTGGATCAAACATGCCACAGCCATGAGATCTCTGAGAAACTATCACTGTGCATGTTCCCTCTTCTGAATGAAGTATCATCTACATCATAAGGTGGCTGAAAGATTAGAAAATATAACATTTGAAAAAGATAGTATGTTGTCAATAATCGTTATAGTTTCATTCCTCAGTGCCATGTCTATGAATGTAAAATAGATCAATAATGTTGTTCAGCCAAATTACTAATTAACTAAAAAAAATTATCTTTCCCCTCCATTGATTTAATCAAGGGTGTGAAAAATTTAATCGCATTGGTATTTCATTTTCTCCAATATGAATTCCCATTTGAAAAGAGTTAATGACTTATAGCTATTTATGTTCATATTGACAATTAACATCAAATTTCTGCATTTCACTCTGTATTTAGATAATTGAGAAACTGATCTGTTGAATCCCACCAAATTGAAGAAAATGTAATAATCAAAAGCATTAAGCCCACTTGACCCTTTACTTTAGGCTTTATTGCCTTATGTTGAGGCCCAACTTTGTTCCTATGAATAAAACTAAAATTTCTGTACATGACAGAATATATTCCTTCAAAACCAGAAAAAAATTTACATCAGATAAACTATGAGGAAAATATATATTTTTAATTTCCTGTTATGAATCTCACATTTTAAAAATACCTCTACCTAAGAACTCTGGCACATTACCAGAATTTAGCACAGTAGGTAAAGTCGCATATCCAAATATTTAACACCTGTGACGTATCTGTTCATCCCTTCACATATAGGGAAGAGACCCGATCCCTCACATTGTACTGGCTGACACTGGGATCACAGACACACCTGACAGAGCATCAGACTAATGCCATTCAGCTCAATCATGAGTTGTCCACTCACTCTAGTAATAAGATGAGGAAATAATTAAGTTTCTGCTTTATTGAAATAACGTTAGATTTCCTAAATACATACAAGCATTTACATATCATAAACTCAGAAACCAGAGAGCTGAACAGTGGTTTTTAGGGGCTGGAGGGAGGCAGAAATGGGGAGGTACTGGTCAAACAGTACAAAGTTTCAGTTATGCAAGATAAATAGGTTCTAGAGATCTACTGTACAACATGTAGCCTACGGTAACAATGTGGCATTGCATACTTAAAAATCTGCTAAGAGGGTAGCTCTTATGAGTGCTTTTACCATAAAAGAAAAAAAAAACTTAAAAAAAAAGAAAAAAGAAGCATGAAAAGCAGCAAGAGGAAACTTTCAGAGGTGATGGGTAGGTTTATGACCTTGATTATGGTGATGGTTTCACCAGTGTATACTTATCTCCAAACTCATCAGGTTGTATACATTAAATATGTACAGCTTTTTGTATCATAATCATACCTTGATGAAGTGGTTTAAAAAACTCACCACTGAAACTATAAACATTTCCTCTTTTAGAAAGCTGATTCCAGGTTAATGGTGATGGCATTCCCCAATTTTGTTTAATTCATAAGGAAAAGTTCTATATGTTCCAAAACAAATGTCTGAAAAGAACAATAACAAAAATGGTCTTTGGAAATTTTATGAAGCTCTGTTTTGCTTCTCTTGAAATTGCTAAATGCTTTTATGCTTTCGGATTTAAATGTCTTCTGAAATTGAGCTCTAAGAAGTTGATAGAAGCACTTAACTTTATGACTAAAATACCCTCAGAAACTTAGATATATACAATATATATTTTGCATTTTAAACCTTGAGAATAGCCTAGGAGAATAGTGTATATAATATATACTAGACAGCAAGATCCTGCAAGTCCCTTTTACCTAAAGAAAAAATCAGAAGGTATACTTCTCCTTTCCCTATCATCTGAAGGCATCTAGAAACTCTATCTGTACCTGTTAGCTACCTTATAATGAATTAATTTGTTCTTTATACCCTAATTAAATTCAAATACAAACTGGGAGGTTAGAAAAATATAACAAAAGCCTAATAACTGAAAGTAGCTTTCAAAAACTTTTGAAAAAGTTTTTTTTCAAAAACTTATGATTTTTTATCTTCAACAGTATGTAACTTTTGTAACTACATTTCTGTGCTTTCATTTTCCATTACATTTAACTTCTGCCACACTAGTTTCTAAAGTTCCTCACTATCTCAGCGATAATGACATTACTGATACAGTTATACCAAATCTAAAGGGTAGGTTGCAATGCTATTTTGCAACAACCAATAATCAGATTTCATTGGGAAAGGGGAAAAAATTAATGCTTACATTTTCTTGGTCCGTAGCATATTCTGTTGTGGTATCAACAGAAGGAAACTATACCCAAGGGCCAATATCCAGTAAGACATCTTCACCTATTTACTGCCCTTTAAAAACCAAACTCTTGGGGTGCCTGGGTGGCTCAGTCAGTTAAGCGTCTAACTTCGGCTCAGGTCATGATTTCGTGGTCCGTGAGTTCGAGCCCCGCGTCGGGCTCTGTGCTGACTGCTCGGAGCCTGGAGCCTGTTTCAGACTCTGTGTCTCCCTCTCTCTCTGCCCCTCCCCTGTTCACGCTCTGTCTCTCTCTGTCTCAAAAATAAATAAACGTTAAAAATAAAATAAAAACTCCTGTAACTGTCCACCTTTGTCATCACAAATAGGAGGAAGCAGTACATCATCATATATCAGATGAAAAGAATTGAATATTTGTCTTAGAAAACACTGCTGATGTTTTTACTTTTTAACTTGAAATATTCATTATAGAGATATTCGTACTCTAAAGAAAATTTTAAAGTAGGGATAAGCAAAAGAAAGAAAAAGAGGAGAAAAAAAAGGAAATATTTGCCCATTTAGTGACCTATCACCAGTTAATGACAACCATGGCTTATTGTTTGATCTACATTCTTTCTCAGTATGTCGACAGATATTGAAAAAAAACAATCCCTGGGGTGCCTGGGTGGCTCAGTCAGTTGAGTGTCCAACTTCAGCTCAGGTCATGATCTTTATATAAAAATATTATATATTTTTATATAAAAAGCCCCAAGATTTATTCTAGGATGCAAACACACACACACACACACACACACACACACACACACACACACACACTTTGTTCTCTCCCCTCCTTGCATACACTGCTTAATGTGCACACAAATGACCCTGGTATATTTTTAAGAGGCAGATTCTAACTTAGAGGGTCTGGACTGTACTTTAAGTGTCTGCATTTCTAACAAGCTCCCAGGTGATGAAAATTTTGCTGATCTGAAGACCATGCTCTGTGCAGCAAGAGCCTACAAGTCTAACAATGTATAGTTATAATATCAACAAGGAAAGTTTGCACCTTCACATCTACACATCACGGATAGTCACCTAAATTCCGTAGTCTCTTGAGAGGTCTATAAATGAGCTTTATGGAATTTTTACACCACCTATAATAGTAAACAGTGTGCATGTGGAAATGCATTATTCTGGAGGAAATAAATACTTTAATTCAAAACTCATAGGAATCATGACAGTAAAAGTCTTGTTGATGGTATTTTATTGTGCTTTATGGAATGAATAGACAGACTGATCAAGTTGTGCTCTGTTTTCCCATCTACATGCTAGATCCTTCCTCCAAAAGTCTTTTCCAAAGGAATACCATGGGAGTTGACTCACTGCCCTAGTCTATGCTCACTTTATGGGGCACAACACAGATTATCTAAAGATAGATGTTTACTGGCTTAGGAAATAAACTAATTTTAAAAACATTTGGGAGAATTAAAATTGCTCGAAAAGTAGCCTCCTCTGAAGCTGCTGTGAAGCAGAAGGATGTCAGCTCAACACTGTTGAGTAGAAATTGCCAGAATTATAACTGGCTCATAATTAAAGCATGAGCAGCACAATCCTAAAGAAGTCATGCATTCCTGAGTTTTTCAAATCGGGGTCAGTTCTATCGAGAATGGTGGGATGTATGATTTATGTTTCTCTCAGGAAGATGTTTCTCCTGAGGGAAACACATTTTGAATTGAAAATCTATTTATTTTTGAGTAGGCTTCACTCCCAGGGCAGAGCCCAACACGGGGCTTGAACTCACGACCCTGAGATCAAGACCTGAACTGAGATCAAGAGTCAGATGCTTAACAGCCTGAGCCACCCAGGTGCCCGGAGAACCTATTTTTGAAGCAGTCACAAAATCCAGGGTGGGGGAAAGGCTGTGATTACCAAAAAAGCAAAATAAGAAAGAAAAAAAAAAAAGAAAGAAAACCACAGTTCCTTAAATATACATGATCATGCAAACATAAATGACTATGGAACAAAAGAAAGGACTCTTTCTGGAAATGGATGGTGATGATGGTCACACAACTATGCACATGTGCTTAATGTCACTGTTCACTTATAAGTGATGAAAATGATAAATTTTGTTATGTATATTTTATCACAATTTTAAACAAACAAAAAAAATAAACAAATAAATAAACAAGGACTTTGGACATTTCCAGAAACCAAACAGCCAAAAAACAATACAATAATGGCTTAGAAATTGTTGCTTTCTTCAAAAATGCCTGTTTTTCCTTGTATAGAAAATTACGACATAGAACATTAATGTCTCCCTGAAATGTGGGGCAAGAAAAGAGGCATTAGCCTGTTGTTTAGGCCAAATTTAATTTGGGTAATTATGTTCTAGCTGCCTCAAAGTCCCCTAAAGTCTCTCATAATCCATGTCACTTCTATGCTTAATCTGTTTACAGCAGTCTATGCTCTTTCAAGTGGTCATTACTGTCTGCCCCTAAGGTGGCTGCATTTCAGCAGGAGAGGACATGATTCCTCTATTACAAAAGTATCCAACATGAACAATTATTCCCCTGAAGTTTGATGATGCAAATTTACCTGGAAGCACCTGTGAAAGAAATGGAAAATCTTTATAAAAGTAGGTCATGGTTAGCAGTTATAATATTAGCCCCTTCTTCCTCCTATCTCCTCATGTTTGGTTTAATCAACAATTTGCCCGACGGAAGTACACATTGAAAAAAGTGAAGCATTTTACATCACACTCCTTTTTGTAACATGAATATGTTATTCTTATAGAAACAAATATGTTATTTTATTTTTTTTTTAATTTTTTTTTTCAACGTTTATTTATTTTTGGGACAGAGAGAGACAGAGCATGAATGGGCGAGGGGCAGAGAGAGAGGGAGACACAGAATCGGAAACAGGCTCCAGGCTCTGAGCCATCAGCCCAGAGCCCGACGCGGGGCTCGAACTCATGGACCGCGAGATCGTGACCTGGCTGAAGTCGGACGCTTAACCGACTGCGCCACCCAGGCGCCCCCAAATATGTTATTTTAAAAGAAATGATACATTTACCATTTTGAAAATAAGCTATTAACGGGTGCTAAAATATATTTGTTTGTTTTGTAATCCTGGATTGCCTAAATACCACTGTTCGATTTTACTCATACTTTTCTTTCCCTCAGTTATGTCTCTATAAAGAGCCAACTCCATTCATAAACAAAAGAGATGATGCACCTTATATGACCTAGACTCTTCCGGTTATCTTCCTACTGCTCCAGCACAAGGTAGAAAATTCCCACGACTGGCATCATTATTTGGATTAAGCAGAAGGTTACATGTAAAATGCAGTAGGACTTCTCTGAGAGGCTAACCTACGAACTTGTTGATCAGCACATGTAATTTTACCTTTAAAAAAAATGTTTATTTATTTTGAGAGAGGCCGAGAGAAAGAGGGAGAGAGAGAATCCCAAGCAGGCTTCACGTTCACTGCAGAGCCCAGTGCAGGGCTCAGTTCCACAACCGTGAGATCATGACCTGAGCCGAAATCAAGAGTGGACACTTGACAAAATGAGCTACCCAGGCGCCCCTGGATAATTATCTTTAATTAGCTCAGTGCAGGATTCTGGCGGTGTGGTGCATATGGACAGTTTCTTTAAATTTTTTTAATGTTTATTTTTGAGAGAGAGAGAGAAAGAGAGAGAGAGAGAGGAGGAGGAGGGCAGAGAGAGAGACACACACACAGAATCCAAAGCAGACTCCAGGCTCTGAGCTGTTATAGCAGAGCCCCATATGGGGCTCGAATTCACGAACTGCGAGATCATGACCTGAGCCAATGTTAGACGCTTAACCAACTGAGCCACCCAGGTGCCCCAATAGTCAGTTTTCCCGGAAAGGTAGTTCAGAGTATTAAAAGGGCAGCCTGGGTGGGCAAGAAGGCACTACAAAATGACATGGGAAACCATAAATAGTGCCAGCAGGACCAAAGAGCAATTGTGAAGTACTGACCATTAGCATCTGCCTAAGATGACATTTACCTGCCTCATAACTCTGCTTCTCTGCTGTATTTATAGGTGGCACTACAGAATGTCCACAACATTCCAGTCTAGATACTCTGGAATTATTCTCCTTCTTTCTCTGAATATTCATCTCACTTTCTTCATGAAGCATGATCTTCAACTTCTGAAAATTCTCTCATATATCTTTCCTTCTTTCCAATACCTTGACTACAGCCTTTGAAACTTCATCTAGCACATGAACTTTCTAATTGGCCACTGTGGCCCGCCATCCTCCACCAACCAGAGTGATGCCTCTGAAACACTACTCAGATCATGCTACTCAAAACTTCCAAAGCCTCCCTACTGCCAATAGGATGAAGGCAGTTTTGTTTACCCGACATCGCAAGCACCCCCATGCGCACCTTTGTACTCTAGGCTGACCTCACTGTCCCTTCCGCCTCACTTGTCATTGAGTCTCACGCACAATGTCCTCTAGCCACACTGTCCATTCGGACTACACACTAGAGTCCCCAGGCAGAGCATCCAGTCTCCCAAACTTGCTCAAGCTCTTCAAACAGCCTGAAATCTACATCTGTCTTTTCTTCTATTACCAAACTCCTAATCACCTTTCAAGTTCTTGTACACATGCCATTTTAGCACTTTGCTTGCATCTCTATCACATCAATTTTTATTTTGCATGGAAGTACATCTACTGACCATGTAGTACATCTGTGTCTCACACATTATGAACTGTACGAAGTAAGGATATATTCCCCCTCGTCACATGGCATAGTGCCTTACACAAGCAGATGCTTAATAGCCATTTATTGAATTTATTGCTAGCAGTGTGTGGTCCAAAGGCCCAGTGAAGAGTAATCTGAGAAGAGTATAGGAGAAATAGAAAGGACTTAGAGACAATGTATCACAGGTATTTCACAGGCTTATCTCTTGGCTTCAATGTACATCCCACGATAGTTTTCTGAATAGCCTCATTACCTTAGTAGGGGGTCCATAAACCTTCTGCAGGTCATTCTCCAGAAGGACTAGCTCATTTTGCAGTTATAGCCAAGCAAGAGGAAGCACTGGCAGGGGGCATTCCTTTCGCTCCGAGCCTAGCAAGGTTGGTGTTCCAAAAGCAAAAGATAAAACTAGGCTAAAATAAGGTAGCATGACAAGGGCACAAACAGGAGACAATAATATTAACACCAATCATGGCAAAATTAATAATGTAGCAATACCTGCATTTTCATTAGCCCGTTCCTCCTGTAATAACTTTGCATTGAGCAGTCTCAGAAGCTGTGATATGAACGCGACCTTCCGCCAGGAACCCAGGGCTCTCTGGTTGGATGATGTGAAGGATCATTAACCACATCTTGCTGAAGAACATTATAGGTTATAAAAATGTCATCTAGACCATGCCGACAAGCCCATCTGTATTTAAGGCTGAATCCCTTTGAGATAAAAGCACTCCATGTGGCTCAAATGGGGCTGTGATTTCAGATGTCAGAAAACTATTAACACATAACCAGAGCACACAGGCTGTAATAGAGCAGTTGAAGAAATGTGGGATATGAAATCTTTCCAATTGCCTCACTTAGAGCCTAAGTACTCATCAGAAAAGTACAACTGAGACAGAAAAAATTTTAAAGAATTTCATAACGTATCAATAAAATTGATCAGAACCTAAGATAGCCTTTTGTGCCATTAATGGCTGAGGTTCTAGTGTACAGGACGGTGAGGAAGAGAGGCGAAAAATATTTACTATGGCATTGGAGTCCATCTGCCATGGGGGGAAAAGTGTTTATTGAGAATCTTGTGAGAACCAGGAAAACCAAGAAGAAAATATCATTTCAAACTGGGATTAAAGCAAGTTAGTCTATTTTCTAGAATCACATCAATGGGGTAAACTGATATCTGAGAAGAAATAAACTATTCTGATATCTATGCATATTAAGTATAAAGTTGTGTATTTGTATTATGTGTCTGTCTGTTTCTCTATGTCTTCCTCTCAGTGTGGACATAAGAGGATAGGTATTAAGACGTGCACACATATTTTTTCTGTAGTTTTTGAGCCTAAAGGAAATCAATAGAAAAACTCTCTGAACTGAATTCTCTCCAGTGTGTCTACTCCCCTCTTTTCTTTTTTCTTTTTACTTAATTTTTCAAGTTTATTTATCTATTTATTTTGAGAGCGAGAGAGAATGGATGGGGCAGGGGCAGAGAAAGAGAGGGAGACAGAGAAGTCCACACAGGCTCCATGCTGTCAGCGCAGAGCCCATCACGGGGCTTGATGATCTTGTGGTTCGTGAGATCGTGACCCGAGCTGAAATCAAGAGTCGGAAGCTTAACCAACTGAGCCACCCAGGCACCCCTCCTACTCCCCACTCTTCACTCTCTTTGCCATCCCGGTCATCTTTTGAAACTGGGAAGCTGTTCCGGAACAACGTTCCCACACAGCTTTCCCCCTTCCCTTTTTTCCTTCTCCCTCTCTCCTGCGCTCACCATCCTTACCTCAGGTGTATACAGGTGGGGAAAGCTCATGAGGAAAAGAAAGGCCCCAAGTTATATTTCAGTTCCCTTCTTCTCATGTCAACTTCGTAATAACTACAACATACTGCCGCCGAATGTGTCATCATAAAGTTTAATCACTTCTAACCAAGAGGGTTTTTCATTGTCTAGTGTGGACCAATACATTGTATTATTATTATTATTATTATTATTATTATTATTAATTTTAAAAGAAAATTGATGTAAATGCACATAAAATGTCATATCAGCTGCTTTATTCCTGATTACCCTTGTCACTGCAGAAGGACTGTATAGTCAACATCAATTTGTAGTTAATTCTCAATCATACTTTTACAGCGCTCTGTTAGCATTGGAAATACTTTATCAGAGTTTCTCTAGCTTAGATCTGTTCACTTGCTCTCTTTGTCCCTAGAGCAATGATCTGTGACTATTCAATAAAACCTTTTAAGGGGCACCTGGGTGGCTCAGTCAGTTAAGCTTCTGACTTCCACTCAGGTCATGATCTCACGGTTCGTGAGTTTGAGCCCTGCATCTGGCTCTGTGCTGACAGCTCAGAGCCTGAAGCCTGCTTCTGTGTCTCCCTCTTTCTGCCCCTACCCTGCTTGTGCTCTGTCTCTCTCTCTCTCTCAGAAATAATAAACGTTTTAAAAAACTTTAAGCAATTTAATGTTTAAAACAATAAAAATTTTTTTTAACATTTTAAACTGATCATCTACTATTCTGAACCCCAAACAAATGATGATAGGTCTGCAAATCTGTGAAATAAATTCAAGTTGGGTTGTATGCACAATCGCCCTCTCTGTCTCTCTCTCTATGTATATATGCTCTATATGTGTGCTTATGTGTGTATATATATCATGTGTATATGTATACATATATACATATTGTCACTATTATTATTTTGAACAAACTTTATCACTTAGATCAATTAACAATAAGAAAAATAAAAGTTATTTTGCTTTCACTTTGCCTGTTTTTCCAATTGAGGGCCCCATGTTGTGCAATGCCCCCCTCTTTCTTATGGATTATAGAAACACTGTTGATTTTTTGACCGTTCATGTTTTTACTCAGTGTTAGGACAGAGTTCTGGCTTCCAATCTCCTTATATGTGGAACTGGAAACCGGAAGTCTCACAACAATATTTTTAGTTCAATAAAAACATAAATACTATGAGCAAGGAGGGCCTGTGCTTTCAAGAAGCATCCTCTAGTTGGTAAAGAAAACACAGATGCTATTAATCAAAATAAAGAAAAAAATAATAAGAGACAAGGAATAAGCATGGTGCAGAGAAGCCCTGGGGGAGAAAGAGCTCAATACATGGGAAAGCTTCTTGGAGAAGCTGCTTTTTGTGCCAGGTACCATATGAGGCAGTTTTCAGACATTATTCCATTTAATTCTCACATCCTTGACAAATAAATAGTTTTAATCCCCATTTTTCTGGTGAGAAAAGAAACAAAGCTTAGCAAGATTAATTGATTTGGAAAAACATACCCCGGTCACTTGCTCACCAGGGCACTTTCCACTATGACCTGAGATCCTGTAGCAGAGGCTGGAAGGTAGGTGAGTTTGGGGAGGTGAAATAAACATCAGCATGAACTGAGGCACAAAGGTAAGAGAAACTGAGACTTGTTCTAGGATGTAGAATGTATGTCTACTGTGGCAAAATTGTTCCTTTTTATATAGAGAAAAAAAATCTTCCCCAGGCTTAAACCTCCTGACTCCTAGCTATATTTCATCGGTCTGAACCGTCACATGACCCTTCTAGCTGGAAGTTGTGAGCACATTGTTATCTCAAAGGTAAACTGGGTTATATGAAAATGGACCAGATGAGTGGATTCTGGGTAGGCAGTGGCATTATGTGCCATGCATAGAAAGCACTGAATAAATGGTAGCTCTTAATTATTATTACTGTGTTTTGTTGCATCTAAGACACACATTTCCCACACATTAACATTCCTTAAATCAGTAGATGTCCTACAATTGGTGTTAAGAGAAACTTATACACCTTGGCTTTGTGTTAAAAGTATTTGATACTCATCCATTTGTCACCACAGTCAAGTTGTTTTCATTGGTAGCACCATGCACACTTGAACTTAAATTTAAATTTTTATTTCTAGTTGTGACTTAAAATGTCAACAAAGAGATGATGTAATGATAACCACTCAAGCAAATCACTGTTATACCAAACAAGACAGAGAGAGAGAGAGAGTTGAAGGAAGTACATTTTCTTTAAGAAGCAGTATTGTTAGTGGTCAAGAATACAGGTGTTAGATTCCGAAGCATGGTTTGATTCCCCCACTCAGGAGCCATGTGATGTTGGGGAACTTATTTTATTCCCTGTGGCTCATCTGTAAACTGGGGGTGACAATAAGGCCTGTGTGAGGATTAAATGAGTTAATGTTGATAGAGAGCTAAGGTATCCAGCACATAACAAGTACTCAATAAATGGTAGCTGTCATTACTATTAACATTGTTTGAAGCAATGCCTCACTGCTGGGGAGTAAATGTACTCTCATGTTATCTTTTAAGTCCAAAATCAAGTGCTTTCTAATTTCTAAGAAAAAAAAAGATATACACAGGTAAATAAAACTGTGTATCTATGTACATGCATATACATACATATGTATATGAATAGTTATTCAAAGAAAATCAGTAATACACATGAAGAAGGATAATTAAAGACAACAGAAATTGTCTAATATCTTGGAATACACCATAAGACTTCAAAAACGAAGAGAAGCTCTAAATACCCATAGAATTTCATCAGAGACGAAAACTCAGTAACCATCTAAAGCTTCTGGCAGATATTCAAGAGAAACTGTTTAATATCCAGCAATACATACTTCTATTAGAAAAAAATCGAAACCGTGAGTACAACCAAATAGGAAATGCAAACAAAACCTGGTGTTCTTCAGTATGCGTCAAAATTATTCTGTCAGTCCTAAGGCAAGTAAAGAGACCAAGATCATAAGCATCGGTTTTGGAGAGCAGCTCATCACTGTGCTGTCCAAGGCCAAAGATCATGCAGAATATTTAGGCTGTGAATATGATGAAGGCTTAGACTCAAATGTTAATTGTGATACAGAAGAATCAAGTCAAATAAAATCATGTGCATGAATGAACAGAAAAGTGAGATAAGTTAAAAAACATAATGTACATTTAGCATAGTGGTTCTTCTTTCCCAGAAATAGGATTATTAAGTCAATTGTAGATCTTACATTAGGTGGTATCTTAGATCAATGTTATAATTCCAAAATTTGTCCTTAAGGGTTCACTGTGAATAACTTTATTTTTAGAAAAAATTCCAATATTAATACACATTTATGTTGTGAATTAAAACTTTTTTTAATGTTTATTTTTTGAGAGAGACAGAGTGTGAGTGGGGGAGGGGTAGAGAGAGAGGGAGACACAGAATCCAAAGCAGGCTCCAGGCTCTGAGCTGGCAGCACAGAGCCCAATGTGGAGCTCAAACCCATAAACTGTGAGATCATGAACTGAGCCAAAGTCGGATGCTTAACCAACTGGCCACCCAGGCACCCCTTGAATTCAAAATTTTTAATCATAAATTACTCTGATTAGTATATATCAACAGCAGCCTCATTCTTCACTAATTAATGTTCTTTATTTTTCATCATAATCTGATTGAGTTTTTGGAAGAAATGCAGACAAAGTGTGAGAATTCACTTCATCCCTTGGCTTTTCTACTTCAAGATCTAATTTTCAAAGATTAAAAATGTCTGATGCCATGGCCATATGGCAATGCTTCCCGTGGACAGAAACGATACATCCCCAAGCACCTAAATCATGCTGCAAAAGAGCATGATTTTTCTCCTCTTGAAAATTAGTCTATTCAATCAAAATCTCATGGAAACAATTATTGGTTTTCTGTGTATAGCTCACTCCACTTGGAGTCAACTGATGCCTGAATCGTCCTTATTCTGCAAAGCTGTATATACAAATATTATATGTTGCAGCCAATATCCAAATGCCTTCTAACTCCCACAGTGGTGAAAGACAAATTGGTAACACAGTGAATTATTTCAGTTTAACGTTCAGTTCTCAAGACAAACTGCTGGTCGTTAAAGGCAAGCATTATGCACTGATGATGATCCTTCGTGAACGAAAATGTGAACAGATTTCACAAATATTTTCAGGTTCAGAGGTACTTTATAGGGTTTTTTTCTGATTCTAAACACTTAAATCAAAGCAAAATGTCTTGTTTAATTATCCTCGGGAAAGGGAAAATAACACAATGGAAATATTTGCTTATTTTTCTTACTTCTCCGCTAAGGATGTTAGCTGACACTATTTATTTAACCAAATGTTTACATTACACTGAATACCAAGTACTTAATGTACTTTTAAAATATACCTCTATACATGCAAAGTAAATGAATTCCTCAAAGTGATGAGAGAACTAGCCTGGATGATTGGCTAATGGGCGTATGTCAGTAGATAGATGCTGAAGTAAATGGGGGAAGAACTTCACAAAGAAAACTCCCCAAGCTCTCTCCAGTGAGTACATTTCATTTAATGCACTATAATTGCCTGTGTATGTTCCTGTTTTGCCGCTTAATTGGGAGCATCTATCTCAGTGTCTGAACCATATGTTCTGTACAATGATAGCCATGACCAGGGTCCACTGGATCACACCCAGACAATGTCGTAATAAATCGCCATTTTCCCAAAGCACAGAGTTACTCTCTATGAAGATGGTGATATCTCTCTGCTGTGAGCCTTACTCAGTCCCCAGTCCATTCACCATACTCTACCCAGAATTACAGCTTTTAAATCTCTTTCTGGGGATAGAGGGATAAAACAACTTTTCTGATTACTTTCACTTTAATTTCATGATCAGAACATTCAAAAGACTTCACCACTGCCTGGAAACCTCCCTACATTTCTGTCAGCTGGCTCTCTCTCATTGTGTTCAACAATTGTTGCCTGTGTTCTCCCCTCTACTAAGTCCCCAACTATCCCCACCTTCCTCTTGCCTCAGCTGATGATCTTACCCTATACTTCACTGGAAAACAACAACAACAAAAACAAAACTCATAAAGCTTAGCTGCCACTTTTATTCCACAGATAAATTTTCCCTTTATTTCTCTCTAGCTAAAAGAGAGAAAGTGTGTGTTCCGTTAAAGGTCAACTCCACTCAACGTACTCTGATCATTACCTCCTCCATATGCTGCAGAGCCTCTTCATAGGTCCTCACATCACTTACTACCTCCTTAAACCTATTCTTTATTACAGAGGCTTACCCATCAGCATTCAACTGTACATTAGTTCATTAGATGATTGGGGAAAGGCAGAGATGGTAAGAGAGGAAGAGGGAGGAGGAAAGAAGAAAAAGTGTCTTCCTTTGATACCCTGATCCTTCTTCAGCTATGACCTTATCTTTCCACTTCTCTTCTTAGCCAAAATTCTCAAGTTGCCTAAAAAGTCTCTCTCCATTCACTATCCTATCTTCCTATACTCTTCAGCCCTCTGTAGCTATTTCTGTCCCCCGGTATTGAAACTTCCCTTTCAAAAGTCAAGAAATTGCATCCACATTGCCTAACCAAGATCCTTACCAGTTCTTCCTTTCTATGGCCTCTCAGCTGTTTGATAACACCCACCGTGCTTCAGAAAATGAGTTCAGAGTTTTATGTAAATTGGAATCACAGTTCTACCACATACTGGATGGGTCACCCTTTTAAACTTCCTCATCTATAAATGAGGATAGCAATTATTTCCCTCTAATGGTGTGTGTGTGTGTGTGTGTGTGTGTGTGTGTGTGTGTGTGTTGATTACATGATATACCATGTGAAGTGCTTAATCTCATACCTGGCATATAGCAAAAAATTGTCAGTTTTTATAATTGGCTTTATTATTGGTGTTAATTCTTCCTTAATCATTCTCTTACTTTGTACTTCAGGAAAAAACACTTGTCAGAGGAAAAAAGACTGTTGCTTAGTCCCCTGCATGCATATACAGGCTGGTACTACCCATGTCACAAGCCACCATGACTTTGTCCCAGGTGAAAGTATTGCTGTCTTTCCCAGACAACTTTTGCAGGGTGGTTTTGGGGGCTGTTGCCAAAGGGTACACCTACAAAGTCTGTGAACTTCCCCCTATCCTTTAAATTAATCTCTTTTTGGGTGAATTAGCCTAGCCATGTTTGACTTTTGTTGCTGCAACTAAAAGTTTTGATAAAACAGTCAAATTTCTAACTCAACTTATTCTTCTCTCAAATTTCAGATTCATATATTCAGCTATGCCCTTGTCATTCTCACTTGGATATTTCAGAGCCACCTCAAATTTAACATGTGCAGAACTGAACTACTGATCTCCCTCTCCCCCATCCCAAACGGCTTGCATCACAAATCCAGAACCTGGAAGCTGTAACTGCATATTCTTTTTGTTACCCTCCACAGTTTCTAAGTGGTCAGTTTTGCCTACAAAATACATCTTGAATTTGTCTACTCATTTCTATTCCTATCTGTTACCACCCTAAATCAATTGCTACTATCTCACAAATGAACCAAAACATCTGATTTTAAAATTTCTCACCCTTTCCCACTTTGATTTCTTTCAAAGCATTCTCCTCATAGCAAAGTAAATTTCTCCGAACAAAAGTAATGTCGCTCCCTTGCTGAAAAGGTGTTAACGGTGTCTCATTGCTTACACATGGGAAAAAATTCAAAACCCTTACTATCACTTTCAAAGCCCTGAACGATTTGGATTCTGGTTACCTCTCTAACTGTATCATATGCCTACTCTGCCATTTATTTCACCAGGGCCTGAACTCTCTGACCTCACTTCACCTCTTTAAAATCTAGTTATTTTCTCAGATTACTCAATGCCTCTGGATCAGGGAGGAATTTGTTTGGTGGATACCAACAAGTTGGGTATTTCAAACCCCGTTATCTAAAACATACAGATAATGTCTTAGACGGAAAAGAATTACTGTCACTTAAACACTATCTTTATATTAACAAATGTTGCATAATGACTGTGATGTTCAAAACCTGATTATTAGGATGATGTAATCCTTCGAAGGAAAACACAGGGAAACTCTGTATTCCCACCATAGTTACTGGAATATTTTTTTCCTGTCTTATACCTACAGTGACAATATATATCTGGGACTTCATCTGCAAATTACTTACAAAATGGTTGTGGGAAGTCACCCTCAGGGTGATAGGCTTTTAGAAGCCATGTTAACATGTTAATTTGGTGCCTTTCTTTATTCCTTGCTTCCTTCCTTCCTTCCTCTTTCTCTCAATCTCTCTCTAAGTTCATCTATTTATTTTGAGAGAGAGAGAGGGAGGGAGGGAGACAGTATGCACCTGGGCACATGTGCACTTGCATACAGGCAGGGGAGGGGCAGAGAAAGAGAGGGAGAGAGAGAATCCCAAACAGGCTCCTGGCTCTTTCCTGAGATCTTGACCTGAGCCAAAATCAAGAGTTGGATGCTTAAATGACTGAGTCACTCAGGTGCCCCTTGGTGCATTTCTTATGTAAGTAAATCATTACTATTTTCATTTACATTATAAATGTGAGTCCTAAATGTGAATATCTGGATGTGATGACAGAGACAAAGGAAGGAGAACTACTTAAGAGGGCTTACATTCTTACTCTTACAGGTTTAAGGTCAGTGCTTTGTAACTCCTTCTTCCCACTGTCAGGAATCACTTCATTTTGAAGAACAGCTTTCCTCGGTGACACATGCATCTCAGTTAGTGATTAGCCACAGGAACACTGACCTCAGCCCCAGTGCAGTGGGGGTTCTCAAGGACAATAAGAACTCTCTGAGGAATAGAAAGTTGGGCTCTCCAGGGATAATTCTTAATATGTGTAAGGATCAAAAGGGTTTAAAAGTGGTCAAGAGAGGCAAGGGATGCCAATGTGGTTTTATTACATCTCTCTCCACTGCAACCCCTTGCAATCACGCATTGTGGGCGTGTGTATGGGAAGTGGAGGGGTGAATCTGACCAAAATAGGGCATTCAATTGGGGTAAAAGCCATTCAAATCAATAATTTGACCAAAATGGCCAATTAAGTGGCCTTGTCAAGAAGATAGAACTCTTTTCCAATTGCATCAAAATAACTGATTTCACCTCAAATTACGTTAAATAAGGTAACTCCAACAGAAATAAGAAGACAACTGTAACGATTATATAGATAAGAACCTCAGTTTCTACAAGCATGAAATCTTACCATAGAATATATTTACTCATATCAAAGTGGCTCACTTTCAGCTGCCTCTATGGCTCACAGTAAGAAGTGGCTTATCTGATATATGGAAACCTCATAAGCCACAAGACAAACAAAAATAATAGTCTAGGGCAAATAATCTGTAACAAGGATACCCATGAATATTCTTGGTATTTATTTTAATATAGTTCAGTTCAATAGGGTTGTTTGCTTTCTAATCAAACAGCAATCTGTATTTTTTATTTATCTTCCTTAGAAATAGCAACAGAACTTATCTTGGTAATAACCATTGTGGGTATGAAGGGGGAAATAATTGGACCCAGGGATATCTCATGATACAAAATATATCCTTTGATAATTCTCACTAAATCTTATAACAGACTATAAACAACTGCTAGATTTAAAAGTCACAATGGCATAGTCCTAGAGTTCATATTGCAGGATTGTAAGAAGGTTACAACTTCCCCTAGAATCAAGATAAAATGCCATCCATTAGAATTAAAGTGAACTCTCTTCATAACCATTTCTAGAAATAACCAGAGCCCTATGCAGGTGCACGTGCATTCTAATGCTTCTTCTATATCTGGACTTGAGTTAATGTGAGGTGACAAGGGTAATTTTCAGATCAATTGGCATGACTACATGGTTTACGGTAAAGTGAACATCCCTGGTGACCGGTGTGTAAACAGACCCCAAAACAGCCAAATCCCTAGGTTCTGGTCTGGCTTTGCTACTACCTGCTTCTGCAAATTTAACCTCTCTTGGCTTTAGTTTCTATAAATTGAAGAAAAATGGAATGCTTTGTCCATAAGATCAACCTCCAGTTCCAAATTCTTAATCAGAAAAATTATGGCAGGTTTAAGAAAATAATTAATGGTCTACAGAATTAAAATCAAAGAGACTTGCTGAGGTAAGCAACAAAATTTTCAAAGGACAATGTAAGGTTCATTTCCCTCTAGACTGGGTAAACTTGTACCCAGTATTTATGTGGACTTGAAAATTATAAGTGTTTTAAATAAATTAATTCCAAAATGAAGGCATTTAAAATTATTAGCTGCTTATCAGCATGAAACACAAAGAACACTGAAGTGTGAAATTTTTCCAGCCAAACTCATCATTAAACTTTCACTAACAATGCCCTCATCTCCTTTCCCCTCTGTGATCACACCATCTCCCAGGTACAATTTTAGGTTTAACAGTCTTAAAACTAGGCAAGACCGGGAAAGCTGAGCAGGCAAATCAAATGATTAAGTTTTTAAAAGTTTTACAGGTATTTAAGCCTTGAGAAAGCTTAATTAAAGTTAATGAAGAATTTAAAATAGGAGTGAAAATTAAAGCAGTAGGAAATGTTAAAGGAAAAAATTACTATTCAGTTGAAAAAAAAAATCCAGGAAGAGCCACAGGGACTGATGCTAAATCATCATCGATTGAAGGAACTGACTCTGGCAAGCGCAGGGAGTGACTCAGAGAAACCGAGCTCTGGAAACGGGGGCAGGAAAGGAAAAGTCGGGAAGCTGTGTCATATGGAGGAAGCAATGGGGCACCTGGGTGGCTCAGTCAGTTAAGGGCCTGACTTCAGCTCAGGTCACGATCTCACAATTCATGAGTCCAAGTCCCGCGTCGGGCTCTGTGCTGACAGTGCAGAGCCTGCTTCGGGTTCTGTCTCTGTCTCTCTCTATGCCCTGTCCCTGCTCATGCTCGGACTCTCTCCCAAAAATAAAGAAAGAAAGAAACATTAAAAAAATGCAGGATGCAATGAAGATTTTATTTTTCAAGTGGAATATTGATTCTGTTTAAATGTACTTCTCCTAACTTTCATATCATCATAAAGACAACTGGAATATCCATAGCTTTTCAAATTCACTCACTCAGTCATTCATTCAACATTATATTTGGATCTCAGTTTGTCAGAACACCTGGTATAGTTCTGTATCACTAAATTCACTACCCACCTACCCTATGAGACTAGATTGCAACTGCATCTCATATTTGCATGAAATAAAATGTAAAATTTAAAACCTCATCCTTCTGGGTCCCACTTACTGGCTACTCATCCTGAACCAGGATTACCCCTGACCGATTCTATCAATAAATGAACACGTAACATAACATTTTCTGGAATATATTATTGTGAATATATACCAGGCATTTGAATCAGTGGTGTTGTTTTAATTTATCAGATGATATCTGAGATGAACAGGGACTAGAAATCAAGTAGCTGGTCCAAATCTAAAAAAGCCACTTTCTTTTGCTCAGTCACAATAAGAATGATCACATCGAGGGGACACCTGGGTGGCTCAGTTGGTTAAGCATCCAACTTCAGCCGAGGTCATGATCTCGCGGTTCATGAGTTTGAGCCCCACGTTGGGCTCTGTGCTGACAGCTCAGAGCCTGAAGCCTGCTTCATATTTTGTGTCTTCTTCTTTCTCTGCCCCTCCCATGCTAATGCTCTGTCCCTCTATCTTTCTCAAAAATAAACATTAAAAAAATTAAAATTAAAAAAAGAATAATATCAAGAATTATTACATGTGATTTAATTGAATCCCAAATTGATACATTTCCAAAGCATGGCACATGGGAGAAATACAGCATTAAAAGCACCTAACAGAGTAACTGTATTTACAGAAATGCACAGAAATGGGCTAATAGTACTCTCTCCTATTACAGGCCATAAATATTGTGTTCAACCATTTCTTTATGGTTGGCAGTATGACATAAATAATAAAAGCTATCTTGAATAGTCTACCAGTTATCAAAATCAGGGAACTGCCGACTAAACTTTTATTATTGGCTTCCTTTTTAGGAGGGAGGTGGGGGTCCCAAATTCAAACTAGAAATAATAATCATAAAATAATATGAATGGGTACTAAATGCCCACATTTGGGGGATTTGGAGAGTGACATAAAGTTAATGACAACCGTGAGAGTCAGACTGGGTTGCCTAGAAACTGTGCCCCCATACCTTAATCTCTGTTGGCACTCAAAACAGTGAGGAATATGAAAGAGGGGCATAGTCAAAGGCCAGCATAATCTCCTGGGGGCATCAACTGACATGCCAGTTAATGAGAGATCTAAGAACTGTGATCCTTTCCTCATGTCACCATCTAGGAAGCAAGACCCACCAGGCAGAATAGCAGCCACGAGAAGGGGCTGACAGTTAATAGGTGGAACCGAGGAGGGATACCTTTGGTTGTTGGAGGTGCTTTGCTTTCATGGACAAGCTGTGTTTTTCTATTTAAAAAATTAAAATGTGCTGGTTCTCATCAGTAAGCATTGCCTTTGGAGGCTACATGTACTTAGGGAAACAAATTCATCCACATCTGACATCGGTTGCAGTGTCTAACCTTTGGCATTAACAGATTAATGCATTAGCCAGGAACCCAAGTGAAAAGTGCTTATGCACACAGTGCGATGGCTATGATTTAGTAATGTTCACGCAGCAATTTATATTTTACCGAGTGCTACAGTGCTTTCCATTATTTTTTCTTCAGGACAGATCCCTGAGGTGTTATCTCCATTTTTTTTTTTTTTTTTTTTTTTTTTTTTTTTAGGTGAGGAAGATAAGCCATTGAATAGTTACTATGGAATCATGGAGATTTAGTTAAGCTATGTCTGTACACACAGAAACAACCTTTTGGAAAATAAAAATGAGTCTAAAATGCTTGCTTGACATTAAACAGACTAGTGATATTGAAATATTTTCTTAGTAGTAAAACTCCACTTTTTTCTCCCAAATGTTACAATTCCAATTTATAAACAAGATAATAACTATGTTGTATTTGCAAAAAAAAATTTAAGTATAAATTTCTAACATTTATTATTAGGGTAATTAAATGTTTTTATGAATATAAGATATAAAATCAGAAGGCATGAAAACATAGTTCCAGGCTCTATTACCCTCAGCAACTGGGAATTTCAGAACCCCTGAACTCCACAGACCTAGGACCACTGGGTAGAGGGGGGAAATGTTTACTTAACCTAGCCGTGAAAAATTATAAATTCAATACAACTGTTACACACGCATCAACATGCGATAATGTGTGAGGTTGGAATGCGTCGGAACATTTCAGTTCAATCACTTAGCCAACTGTCCAGTCCGAGGTGGAGTGAGATGAGGAGAACCACCAGCAGAGACAGCTATGAAGTGTGATTGAAAGGGGGCAGGAAAGAAGACCTGTGGCTTATGGAAAAGCTCCTTCCTCATCCTCTATAGATCTGTCCTCTTTCCAGCAGGAAACAACCAACTACAATTAGGTAAAGAGATGTTAACAGTTATGTTAATTTTTTAAGAAGAAGCAATAGCCTGAAGCTGATGACCTGGAGCCTGGAACTGTCTCCTCTGCTGTGAAAGGATTTAATGGAACTAGAGGAAAACCTAGAGAAAAGCAGGCAGAAAGATCAGGTGAGATTCAGCCCGTTGTCTTTGATGGCATGTGTGCTGAGACCATACAATTTCCGAGGCTGAGACGTGGGTCACCGAGTCACAGAAGCACTTCTCAACAGAAGTTAAATGTGGTGAAACAGATCCCAGAAAAGATAAGGTCATGCCTCTCCAGGGACAAAAGGAAATCTGAAGAGAATTGCCTGGCCTTGGACAAGAGAGAGGAAGTAAAGTGAATTCGAAAAAAGGACAGGAACCAGTGAGTGGAACCAATGAGCAGGACTGGATGAGTAGAGAACAGGGTTTCAAACTGTCAGACTTGAAAGGGACCTGAGAGCATCCTCTAATCTGAGAAGTTGGAGGCACACCGGTTGCCTATCAGCTCTGTCCACAGTCTCCTCAATGCTTCAAACCTGGGCTAAAGTCAACAGTATGGCACTGAGTTACCAAGCTATTCTGTGTGAAGGCTGCTTTTTAGATCAACTGTAGTAAAATCCTTTGGTTCTTCCCAAAAGGGAATCTGTGGAGGATGTGTGCTAATATTGGAAGGGAGGGATCCATTTTAAACAAAGAAGGAGACCAGAAACTCTAATAATGGATTCTTTGAAAAAGAACTCTCTTATTCCCCAAATCTATGGAACAGAAAATTAAGCTTTTACATACAAATGGCAGCGGGAACCTAGTTGGGGTAGCATTTCTGTTAAACCAGAAAATATATGTGATCGATCTCTGTAAACTAAAAGGAGCTAGAAAAGGGAAATAATACTGAGGTGGCCCTGGATTTAAGCCATTATTTCATAAACTGTACACAAACTGTATGTGTGTGTGTATGTATATATGTATATGTGTGTGTGTATGTGTATATATATATATATATATATATATATATATATATATATATGTTTTCCTGAATATAAATGTGGCAGCTGTACATTACCGAGTATTTGGAAAATGGAAAAATAAAAACAAAAGTGAAATATTCAATCTTAAAGTTTCCACTTAGACACAACCACTGTTAACAGTTTGGTGTGTTACATACCAGACTTTATGGATATGTACATCTGCGCCTTGCGTATAAATAAAATTGGGACCCAAATGCTTTCTTTTTTTACTTGTCATTACTTGCACATTTGTATACAAGATTTACAAGATTTCAGACTGTAATCCTAAAACGTTATTTTATAGTCTATTGGAAATTCTATTACTTTTAATAAATTCCCTGAAGTTAAAAAATTGGGTCTTGAAATTACCACTATTCCAAATAAAGTTGTGGATTAATGTCTTTGGTTTTACTTGCATTTGTTTGGTTACTGGTAAGATTCATCATGTTGCATGTTTTGGGCTGTTTGCATTTCTTTTGTGTATTGCCTTCAAGTCTCCTGTCCATTTTTCTCCTGAGGTACTAAGCTTTTTGAAACAGCTCTCTATGTATTAACTATATTAAGCCATCCTCTGCCATAGCTATTTAAAATACCATTAATTTGTCTTATTTCATTTATGGTACTCTCTTACATACAGGAGGCTTTAAATTTTTATGAAGTTAAATGTTTTCCCTCATGGTTTCTGGTTTCGGTGTCAAGTTTTGAAAGATCTCCTGCATGCTACAACCACACATACATATTCACCAGTAGTTTTTTTCTAGTTCTCTCAAGGTGTAATGAGCTTGGGGCTTAGAGGCTGGAAGCCATTCCTAATCCGCATGTTAACTCAGTGCTATATTCTGCCCCCACTGATCTGAGGGTTAATTTGATCTATGCTTTAATTTCATCATAAAATATGATTAATATTAGTATCTACCTGGTAGGACAGCTAAAAGTAATAAATGGGGTAATCCATGTAAAGTACATGGCATAGTGCCTAGCATATAATAAATACTAAATAAACCCTAGAGATCATTTAACTCCCTACTACAAATAATATAATCTTGTAGAATACAATAAAACAAACCTAAATTTAAATTTTTCCAAATTTGCCTGAACACTATATTTTGAAAAATACCTATTGTGTCCCACTAATTTGAAATGCCGCCACTATGCACTAAGTGACTATACATGTTTGGATACATTTCTAGACTTTTCATTGACATCCACTGATCTGCCCGGCTAGTAATACAACACTGCTACAATATTAAAATCAGTATGGCTGAAACTGTTTTAATTACTATCAGTGCAACCATCCCACCAGAATAATTCTTTTTTTTTCAGAAAATGCCCTTGACTAATCAGGTTGCCAAAACTCCCGGCTAAAGTTGCAAGAGGGAATTAGCAAAAGTATATGAAAATGTCATTCTTTTAAAGAGCACCCCAAGTGTTCCCTGCAAATACTTGCAGAGAAAGTCCAAGATGAACTCTTCTGTCTAAATCCTATCTTAACTCTAATCACTGTCCAGTAGAGTATAAGTGTTCAGCACCAAATGTCAGAAAGAAAGAAAGAAAGAAAGAAAGAAAGAAAGAAAGAAAGAAAGAAAGAAAAGGAGGAAGGGAGGGAGGAAGCAAGAAAAGAAGAAAAGGAAAGCAGGTGTTTAAACCTTCTTTGTGAAGACCACATTGATGAATACTTTGAGCCTCCCTAAATCATTCCCTAAACCTAGCCCCCCAGACCCATGAGACCCTGATTCATCACAGGATGATGGTCAGTCCACCCATGCAAACCCTGCTTCATCCATTAATTACCACAGGAGGAAGAAACCATACCTCTCTAGAAGCTGAGAATGGCAGTCAAATGCCAACAACTATTCCCTATAGCGCCTCTGCCCTGCAGTGGATGGCTTGGTGGCCAGGGGGTTCCTACCTGTCTCACCCAGTCAGTCATCATTCCTGTCCAGTAGGAAGCTAAGTGAGTGGGAAGACCGAGATACCAAAAGTGCTACTGTTATACCACTCTTTCCAACAGAGTAGAAAGCCCCTCATAGAAATAGAAGGAAAAAAGGAGTTCCTTAACAACTTGTTTCAAATCAATAGATACCACTTTAATGACAAAAAGTTGCCATACCTTCACAGTGGCCTGATTTCTGGCCCATCCCCTATTTAATGATTCCGTGTGCAAAGTATATGTTTTGATAGATCGCTGGAAAGCCCTGTCATTAACTATTAAAATACCGTGTTCGTGTTCCTACCTTACTGGGTTTTTATTTCACAGTAAACACCTTAAGGAAATTACTCTAAATTTACATTTTGTAACAGGTTCCTTGGGTGCTTTTACTTTCTCCAGGGATTGGGAGGCTTGAAGGAAAATAAAACTAAAAAGGGATCTCTTAATACAAATGTGTAAATTATGCTGAAGATAGAATAAGCAATGAGGAAAACTGCTATTTTTCAAATTAATTCTGGCCATCAAGTAGATTGGGAGTGTGAATGTGACAAAAACCATATGAAAATGTGTCTATGACCTTCTAAGGCTCAGGAGAGCTGACGACAGGGATGGTAAGTTTAATCAGCAGCACAGAAGTCAAGAGGGGAGACTTCAAAAAGTCCTGATAAAGGGAAGGATGAAATCACAGCTGAGATTCTGAAATGGAGGGAAGCTGAAGGGATTCATTAGGCTATTCAGGAAGAAATTTCAGTTTTCCTTCTGCGAAGAATTCACAAAACAAAGAAAAAGGCGGGAAGAAGAAAGAAGACATATCTAAAGAGATCAACAGGAATCTGCAATGACCTCCAATTTCATGAGCATTAGTGCACACGACAGAAGGACAAATAGTAAAAAGAAGAGTGTTTGTAAAATACAGACTCAGGAAAGCTAAAGCACATAAAAGGCTAAGACTTGGAAAAATATATGTGGCAGGAAATACCTTCTCCTTCGCATCTGCCTCCTCTTCCTCCTCCACCTTCTTCTTACTTTTAAAGTACCATCCAGTTCAAGAAGGGCCAGAAAGGCAAATGTCCTGTGCTCCTCATAGAGGGCATGATTCATGAGTGTTTGTGGGTGGAGTGCTGTTTTACTTCCCTTTCTCTTCTGGGTGGGAGACAACTGTCAATTAAAGATGGTTAGGGTCACCATTGGCACCATTGGCACCATTGGCACCATTGGAACCATTGGCATAGCTGGCAGAGGAGACAGTAAAAGGCACGTTCTAATTCTGAATGCATCAAAGACTCTCAGCCATGCTCATTTTTGGGTGACCGTACATCCTGGTTTCCCTGATACAGTTCCATTTATGCCTGCCTTTCTGGCATACTTATTAATAGACCTCCCTTCTCTTTTAAAAATATCTTTATTGGAATGATAAATTATATGGTCATCTTGCACATATATCAGAATGCCAAGGGTATTTCACATTTAATTGTTTTCAATAAACTTTGAGAATCTGTGCAGAACAGAAGTGGTGCTGTGAAGTTGAGATGAGCAGGTGTTCTCATTTTCCAAAGTGGGAAGAAGGGATATGTTATTATATCTAGACTAAAGAATAGACCAGACTTGATAATCTGAGGGACAGATTATTGTACAGATTTCTGTGATGACTTTGAGAGAGAGAAAGCAGCCACTGAGAGGGAACATGAATTTATAAAGACTAAATTAGGTGAACTCCGCCTTAATTCCTTCTTTATTCAAGCAACTTTAGTGCATGTCATGGGATTTCTGTAGACAGATCAAATGTGGATTTTAACAGGACCTCAGACAAAGTTCTTCTTGATATTCTTAGAGGCGAGGATAGAAATATGAATTGCCATACAGTTTGTTGAATTTTAATTGGTCGAATGACTATTCCAAATAGTGTTGACTAATGGTCACTAATGACCAACATTAACTCTGCCCTTGGCACTGTCCTTTTCAATATTTTTCTCACCAAATTGGATTAAGACCTGCTGATCAAAGTTACATCTGATGCATGGCAATAGCAGAGACTGAGATGGCAGAGTCAGAATCCAAAATTATCTCATCAGACTGGGAAAATGAGCCAACACTTAATATTAAATTTCATGGGGAGAAACAATTTCACAGGGAGAAATTTATTTTCCAAAGGCAAGTTGAACAAAAACAAGAAAGGACATGGGATTATATAGTAGCACATGTGAAAAAGAAATAAAGGTTTTGTTGGCTAAAAATCATATTGTGGTGAGTTGGCCACAAAAACATTAATATCAAAATCAAGAGGGTAACACAGCAATTCTACATTGAGCCTAGCGTGTCACACCCAAAATAATATGTTTCAATCTGGGTACCTCAAGCTTAAGCAACATAGTGACAAACTGGGAACCATGCAGAGAACAATCAGGAGAGTGAATTGTAACAGTCATTTTTTTAATTAAAAATTTTTAATTAATTTGTTTAATGTTTATTTATCTTCGCGAAGGAGAAAGAGAGAGACAGAGTGCAAGCAGGGGAGGGACAGAAAGAGAGGGAGACACAGAATCCGAAGCAGGCGCGAGGCTCTGAGCTGTCAGCACAGAGCCTGATGCAGGGCTCGAACGCACAAACCACGAGATCATGACCTGAGCTGAAGTCAGCTTAACCGACTGAGCCACCCCTACTGCTATTATACAATAGCACTAATAACACAGATTTGCAATCCTTTATCTATATTCTGAAACCCAAAAAGCTAGAAAACCAAAAAATGTTTAATTTGTTGCCAAATCCTGACCTGAAATAAAAAGGGAAGGCTAGTTATAGTCTTTATCTATTCCAACTTCACATGAATATTCATATATTTATTTGAAGAAATATTAATGTACTTGTTATGGTATTCTGCCCTATGTCCCATTGGGAATATTACATTATCTCTCCATGTATCTCCATATTGCCTTTAAAATAAAACTCCAATAATAGGAACGTAGAAATATTTTCAAAACATTCAAAATCTATTCAAAGACTTAGGTTAAAGAACTGTGAACTAATAATAATGATAATGATAAATAACAATTATCATAATTATTGATATAATAGTTATTATATTAATGCAATATATAATAGTATATATTACATAATATACCATTAAAATAATAACGATAACAATAATAACAATAGCAATAGCTAATATGTGAACAGTGCTACGTGCCACTATGGTGTTGCAGCATCCAGACGAGCAAAGATATCACCATAGCAGAGGTCAGGGCCCAAGTGCAACATGTGGCCATGAAAAGCAATAAAAAGTTTCTGTTTCTTCACCTGCAGCTGGAAACAGAATTCATGCCATCTGTAGACTGTGTGCCCCCAACATCCTTGGACAACGTAGGGAAAAGACCTCGAATGGGAGGTAATGGACTTCTAGGACATGCAGGGTTGTTTTGCAAGGTGGATCCCTCTGAGTAGGCTTCACTGGGTGGGGGAAGGGGAAACTTACAAAGAAAGGATCAGAAGAGGACATAAGACTCTCCTCCTCCTACTGTCTTCATAGAAACATATGTGGGGCTTGAGTGAACTGCTAGATACAGTGTGGGGGGCTTTTCTTTGCCTTTTAAAGGGCAAGCTTATATGCTTGTCAAATTTGTCAGGGTAGATGCTGAGTTTTAATAACTGCTAACTTATCAGTTATTATTTTGAGTGCTTTAATTCCTTTGAATGTGCTGTTCTGGATTCTAACATTCAGAAGTATGTCTTGAACATAAAAGTTTAAAGAGACATTAGTGGGGAGAGTAGACTATATGACCTCTAAGATACTTTCCAACTCAGAGCGTCTTTGGTTTTACTAGATGCTCTGGAGAAGTATTCTGTATTATTAATATTTCCTCTAATCTTAGTTGGCATTCTATTAGCGTTCTTCACTGATACTGCACAGCGAATAGAGGACTTAAATGTATCAATATAGACCTTTGTCCTCAATTCTATTAACTGATTCAATGTAATATAAACTGCACTCAGGTTGAACATCATTTCTACCTAACTCAAACACTATAATTCAATCTTTTCTGATTCTCATTCCATCTTTCAACCTGCCAGCCTCTTCCCATCTATTTCCTTCCCCTACTTGTGCTTCAGACTCAACAAAATCCATATTCCAGCTCTACTGTACTGCTTACCAGAGATTTGATAATCCCCAAATAGCAACTAGGTAGATTTATAGTTGTCTGTGTCATAACAACTGAGGGATATAAAAGGCAGTGTGTTTTTCCCTAGTCATAATCCTTAAATGCAGGTGATAACATCTTCTGTGATCTATTTGGGATTCTTTCTCCCTTAAATAGGAGGGTATATTGTCTTCCGGCAGTGGGTGTTCCCACCCTCTAATCTGTATCTACAGAAATGCTCACTCTAAGCATCTCAGTGCTGCTAGCTTCACATTAGCTATGTTCAGTCAGACTCTGGAGTGGGTCAAACTTAGATTTCTAGGAAATCTACTAGGTGCTATGCACTGTGTTAGATAATGGGAAAATAATTAGATGTAGTTCCTGGCCCCCAAGAGCTCACAATATAAAATACAAAATAACTATAATTTAATGTAATAAGTATAATAAAGAAGGAAGGTACGATTGACCAGCCCAAGAGGGTCATGTGATCCCCAGACAGGCGGAAACATCATTTGAGCAAGTTACCATGGCAACGAGAACAGCTGCTGACCATTTAGCTAAATTACATAGGTGAAAGTCATCTAAGCAATTGTCATTAGGTTTCTACATACCTGAGCACAAAACCTGGGTCATGAAAAATAATTGAAAAAATAAATAAATAATCGGAGTTCTGGTCACACTTCCAGGCAGAGATCTAAAGCAGACTGATGTACCATAAGTGAAAAGATTGATGTGGGTCAATCCTTTCATCTTCAGGGTGGTGGTACCAGGACAAGAAAGAAACTTCCAGGCCAAGCACCTCAGGCTCAAGCAGCCTTTCTTCTTCCCTCCCTCCCTTTCGTCCTTCCTTCCTTCCTTCCTTCCTTCCTTCCTTCCTTTCTTTCTTTCTTTCCTTCCTTCTTCCTTCCTTCCTTCCTTCCTTCCTTCCTTCCTTCCTTCCTTCCTTCCTTCCTTCTTTCCTTCCTACTTACTTTTCTTTTTTTACGTCATCATTTTTCACATGTGCCATGACAGAAATGTGGGAAATAGAAGGCACTGGAAGAATAAGTCATAGACTTTTAGGAATGATTAAAATTAAACTGGTTAGTTGATTGACTGATTTTTTTTTTCCTTGATAAAGAGATCAGTGGATGTCATTGGTTTGAAGCAGCAACATTGATGAAACCCAAACATGAGCAACACTAAGATTTGGTATATAACTTTGTGATTTGTTCATTTCTTTTTGAAAACTGCTTTTAGGGATAAGATTTATGTAGATCTTTAAAAAAAAGATGTTGAATTCTACTCTTTACATATATTTGAAATGTTTATTTATTTATTTTCAGAGAGAGAGAGAGAGAGAGAGAAAGCACGCAAGTGAGCAGTGAAGGGGCAGAGAGAGAATCCCAAGCAGGCTTCCAGCGTGAAGCCGACTCAGGGTTTGATCCCACAACCACAAAATCATGACCCAAGTCCAAAACAAAGGTCAGACACTTAGCCAAATGAGCCATCCAGGCACCCCTATATTTGTTTTTTTTTTAATTCAAGATATATCTGTTCTAGATTAGTGTCCTGAATTCAAGGAAGAAAAATCAAATAATATGGTGGAGGAATCTGATTTTGAATTCTCTTTGCAACTGTTGAGTAGCTGAATTGAAGCTTTTCCACCCTAAATTGCCATGGAGTGTTACATTTGTGTGAAGCTGGGAATCTTCTGAAAGATTCTCCAGGCAAGCCAAAGAAAAATAACAATGTAACAAAAGGGAAATATCTTTAGCTGAGCTGCATGAAGCACTTTTAAAGAGGTAGTTCCCCTCTTTCTGATAAACTAAGAGCACTACTCAGAAGTATTCTATATAAACAAAGAAAAAAACAAAAACAAAATACAAAAAAACCCCAACAACTTCTATGGTGTAAATGATCTTTCAGTAAGAGGCACTCCACTACCTGGAAAATGTCATTCGTCTTCCCTGTGCTTGCTGCTGCCTTCTTTCTGACTGATACCCTGGGTCACCCTCTGGTTGCAAAGTGTCTCGATTTCAGGAAGAGAGTGAGTTTTTATAAATTGACTCATGGTGAGGGTTGGAGAGGCCTCCAATCCAACACTAGGTTTCCTCCGCTGTTGTAAATTTAGATGATACAAATATTATTGTAACAATTTGAAAACTTTTTAAATTCAGAGATGTCTTTGAAACTCTGTAAACCATTCTTATTAAAGCTTCCCAGATGAGCACCTTTCTCTAAAATCCTGTTTTCTAGGGAGCCTGGGTGGCTCAGTGAGTTGAGTGTCTGACTTCTGCTCAGGTCATAATCTCACGGTTCGTGGGTTTGAGCCCCGATCGGGCTCTGTGCTGACAGCTCAGAGCCTGGAGCCTGCTTCAGATTCTGTGTCTCCCTCTCTCTCTCTCTGCACCCCCCTCCTTGCGCTCTGTCTCTCTCTCTCTCTCTCTCTCTCTCAAAAATAAATAGAACTTTAAAAAGGAAAGATTTGAGGCGCCTGGGTGGCTCAATCAGTTAAGCATCCAACTTCAGCTCAGGTCATGACCTCCCTGTTCCTGAGTTTGAGCCCTCATCAGGATTGCTGGTGTCAGCTCTGAGCCCACTACAGGTCCTCTGTCCCCTCCTCTCTCTGCTCCTCCCCTGCTTTCTCTCTCTCTCTCTGTCTCTCTAGAAAATAAACATTAAACAAATAATAATAAAATCCTGTTTTTCTCTCAAATTCCTGAGGCTTCTGTCCACAAAGTTCTCCATTACACTGTTTCTTCCTATTTTCCTACGATTCTGTTCATTCAGTCTCCCTTGTTAGTTCAATAAAAATTGAGTGCCAGGGTCCAAGCTAGGTACTAAAATTAAAAAGATGGCTCCTCCCCTCGAGAGGCTTATAGTCCAAGGGAGAATACTCTGCTAGTCCATTTTTTTAAATTAGTTCAAAACTTAATTTTCACACCTCTGAAAGTTTCACAGAAAATCTCTCCCAAACTGATATTCTACCTACTATTATTTTTGAATGCATGGACAAACAATTTACAATTAAAACCTAGAATTTCCTCTGATATAGAATTTTAAATGAGGATACATTAAAATAAAATTAATTAATCACAGAGTTTTAGAGCAGGAAGGGCTCTGTAGAGATCTTTTAGTGTAATGTTCTCATCTTCCTAATGAAACACCCGTGCCTAGAGAGCGAAATAGTTTCATTTGCTCAATAAATATAATTGGAGCATCAACCATATGCCAGGCACTGAGGTAGAAGCTAGAAATACAGTAATGAATGAGATCCACATTACTTGACTATGCAGTTTATAAATAATTACACACATAATTTAATTATCATTGCATTTGCCATAAATGAGAAGCAGGAGATGCTGAAAAAAAACACAAAATGGGGTGATGAAACCCAATCTGTACCTCCCGAGGCTACTTCCTTAAGAAGGTCTCATTAAAGGTGGGACTTAATGAGCAGGAGGCTCACCCAGGTTGCATAGCTAGTGAGATGCACCCTGGAACTGAAACTAAAGTCTTTTACAGCATGAGAGGACTATCCCTCTGCTATAAATTGGCAAGTCTTCTACTGAGTGGTTATCTATTGAACATTGACAATGAGATTGTCGGTTGAAGATTGTTTTGTTTATAGGCTTCCCTCGCTCCTGCCTGACCGTCTGCTCATCTTTCAACAACAGTGTTGACAACATATATATAAACCCCATTTCTTGGATCAAGAAGCACTTATTGCCACATTTTCAAGTTTCCAGATAAGTGGAACTTGCTTTTTAGTTATTTTGTATCTTTAACGCCATTTTTTATATATAGAAAAATGATCATTAAATAAAATTTAATTTGATTGAATTAATTTAATTAATTTGCAGGAGATGATAACAGAATTGAGGAAATGCAGTATATACACACACATTAAATATTGATATGTGTATTTTTCCAATAATTTCTTTCTGATAGTGAGGTCGTGCCCCTCTGTGCCATGAAACACAATCCATTTAACATTGCAAAGGAAGGCAGGAGCATTTCAGATTTATAACTCCTATAAATAACCTATTTATCACTAATACACCCATTTTATCATTGTCTATCTGCCCTGGCATACTGCTGACTAACATTATTAGTAGTGTGCTTTGCTTAGGAGGATGCGAAGGTAGCCCACTTTGTGCTGTTCACCCAGATATATTTGTTACCTCCAACTTTTGGGTGAAATTCAGTATCATTTGTGATAATGAGCAACGCCCTCAGTGCTTGTCAAAAGAGACCAGTCATCTGACACCTGAAATGTGTGTTCCTTTTTATGCTATCAATTTGCTTTTATTAATTCCTACACACACACACACACACACACACACACACACACACACACATTTGTGTGAGTTACACTACCATCTTTTCCCTTTTTTCCCTGTATGGTTGCTTAAGATAAGAAAAAAATATATATTTATTTTTAGAATTTAGAATTTAGAATGAATAAGTACTTTAGAAATATTTGAAGGAACAGTGAGCACATAGAGAAAATAAATGAGTTAGGCAACCAATTCACTGACTCTTTAATCCCTATATTTTTTATGCCTTATCTTCAGCTGATTCTTCTGCAAAACAGCAAACCCCAACAAGTTGCCCTCCCCTTATTATTTTAGGACTCCCCACCAGGTGTCTCATTATTTGACAGAAGTTGCTCTCCACCGCTCTGTGGCAGCAGCCTTGGCATCATCACCAGCTCTGGCCCCCTTCAGAGAGTAGTCTGTCCTCTATGTCCACAACCCCCTGAGATCTGTCCACCACTTCCAGTCATCTGCCCATTGCAAGAGCTGAATCTACAAAGGTGCTCTTCCAATGACCCCGAAGCTGCAGGTGCTACTCCCTGACAATGACACATGAGCATAAGACTGCAAAGTATCCAGAACATATGGTGCATACATTTTATCCCAGCACCTATTCCTTATCAAGGAAAAGAAAAACTAGGCTGACACTCAAAGCTGTGCAGGTCTGAGAAGTTTCCTCCAAATGGAACCGACCAATCACCTATGACAGAGTAGGGATCTTGCCTCATTCTGAGGATATAAATTCCCAGGTGTCACACTGACTTGTATTTTCTTTCAGTTGCTAGATACATATTTTTAGAGGCAGATGTAGGAATATCCTTCTCAAATGGTAAGTTAGCTTGAATGATCACCCCTTCCCCAAATCCATATTTCTACTCGTAAATGATTATGTATCCAGATAGATATTCCACAAAGACACAATTATTTTTTTTTTCACTCTGGAGATAATTTTTTCCTTTCTCCATTATTTACCATGTTCATTGTTTTTAGTAAATTCTCATGGATAATTTTACCCCTGCTTTATTAATGTGTTTTACTTTGATTTTATGAGCAATCCCAAACCCAATATCTAGAAATAAATTAGTAAATACTCCAATTATAAAGAGCATCATTCAAAGCCAGGAAGCTTCAAGACTAAGCTGGATACACCCTTACTAATTCCCAAAACACTTTTGAATTATACCGTCTTTCTTAGCACTGATCACCTTACCCTATAAGTACCTGTGCATATGTCCATTTCCCCTCCTATCCTATGTGATTTCTCAGATCCTGGATAGACATTATCTTGCTGTATCCCAACCTTACCATATGCCTGATTCATAATAGGCATTCACTAAATACCTGTCGAAGGACCAACTGAATGACTGAATGAACGAATGAATGAGTGAATGAGTAACAATAGTCTCCCTTTATTGAAAACATAATATGCATCAGGCACTGTGTTAGATGATTTTTATCAATGATTGGATTTAATTCTCATAATACTATAAAATAGGCGTTATTGTCCCCAATTTGAGAAAACTTCTGCTTAGAGAGGGTAAGTAACTCGGCAAAGGTTACAGATCTCATAAATGGCAGATTTAACTTGAACTCTAGGCTATCTGAAAGCCTGTATTCTTATTCACTAGGATGGGGTTCAGCCAAGTGTAATCTGCACTCCTTTTCCTGCTGGTTTTAGCACATGAAGTTTTGTTGCAACACAGCCTCACCCATCCCTTTACATTTTACTTCTGGCTGCTTTGGGGCTATGGGGCAAATGTCGAGTAGTCCCAATGGAAACTGTCTAGCCTGTAAGACTAAGTGATTTAATACCTGGTCCTTTAGAGAAGTGTGTGCTCCCTGCCCCTGTGAGAGACACAGTTTCCACATTCACCGAATCCACAATTTTCTCCCACTCTCCACTCAACCACAACTGGCCTATTGTGGGGCTTGCACAACTCCCAGCAAGGCCCTAATTTAAATTCAACCAGGCTTAGGTTAACGTTTGTCCTGTCTGTTCTGCTACCGCCTTATCTCATATCCCTCCATGTTTGGTGCAATGGCTAACTGAAACCTCCGATATTTCAAGAGGACAGCAGTAGAGAGCTGAAACTCTTGTTAAACAATTAATTAGACTTTCAAAGGGCAGCGATAAGGTAATCACATTCTTCAGTTCTCAGTGTGAAGTGTGAAGACATTTCAGAACTTAGTAAGCCTTTCTCTTCTCTTCTTTCCTCCTGGGTGTCTCTTTCTCCCTTATATCTTGTCTTCCCTCCCCCCATATCTCCACTTACCCGTTCATATACACATCTTATTGACTGTCAAGTATTTGTTGTATTAACTAAATAAAAGTCAATGCTCCTTTCTTGATATTAAACCAAACTTTAAATATATTACATTGGACATAAGTTGCACAGACAAAATAGATATATTTGCCCAGGCAAGGGTCTAGAGGTTACTTGCTTCTGTTGGAAAGACATGGTCTTCAGATGATGGGTAGCTCCTTCTCTCCCACTGCTCTTTTTATTTATGAATGATGAGTTAGTAGTAGATTAAAGGCCCCCTGGGAGAAAATACATTTGGACTGCATTCTCTTTTCTGTAAGATAATTCTTAAAACATTTCTGAGATTTTTAGATAACCCAAAATAAGGTCAAAAGGCAGGAAACTGTGACCTCCATGAAATAAGGGAGGCATTGAATTTTTTCACTACTGTATTCTACATTACCTAGTGCAGTGCCTGGCATGTAAATATTTGTGGATGAAAGAAAGGCGAGCGGGAGGGAGGAAACGGCCCATTTTGTGTATTATCGCCCTTGGTTCCCAGTAACTTTTGCTACAACTTGTTTCTTTCTGACATGACCCTACGCAAGAGAATACTCTAGTTCACATTTTGATAGATGAAGTTTTAGGCAGAGTGGCAGAACTCTGCACACGCGGCGGACGTGTCCTCTAGCAACACACTGAAGTTATCAGAGGACGGCTTGGTTGTCCCCCGTATCTGTAGGCCTATCAGACTAACTGCACGGGGACACCATCAGAGGCAGCAAAACTAGTAAGTGGCCTGCCCAGATGCAGCACGTGAAGAGTCTGGCCTGGAGAGGTTTTGCTGCTTTCTAGCACATGGAAGCGGATCTGTGACAAGAGGAACAGATTCACAGTAAAACATGACCAATACTGTGGATTCTCAGGATTATCTGGCTAGGGAGTCTGGGAAAAGCCTGGGTGTTCTACTAGTTTGAGAATTGGGAGCCCATGCACCTTGTGCTCTGTGCATTTTGTGAGCCTTATTGTGTTAGTCACAGGTTGTTGAGTCGAAAAGCTTGGCACTTTCACATCACCCTCACTTGCCTTTCTACATGGGATCTCAGTGGAAAACAGTGTACCAACATCCCAACGAATCTATTGTCAATTCCTTCAGCTCAAAGGTATGTGACAAACCAGCCAGAAATCATTGGTTTGTCTTGTCCCCATCAAGAATTACACCCCTATAATTCTAATAGCTCACCTCTACCTGTTTTTATCTATATGTAATATATAGAGAAATATAATAGATATATTATCTATATATAATACTATCTATATATTATAGATAAATATAATAGATACATATAGTTAAGTATATGGGGCGCCTGGGTGGTGCAGTCGGTTAAGCGTCCGACTTCAGCCAGGTCACGATCTTGCGGTCCGTGAGTTCGAGCCCTGCGTCAGGCTCTGGGCTGATGGCTCGGAGCCTGGAGCCTGTTTCCGATTCTGTGTCTCCCTCTCTCTCTGCCCCTACCCCGTTCATGCTCTGTCTCTCTCTGTCCCAAAAAAAAAAAAAAAAGATATATATAGTTAAGTATAAATAATATGTATTTACTATGAAATATAATACACACAGAGAAAACTGAACAAAACCTAATCATACACGTTAATGAATTACAAAATAGACATCTGTGTAACCACCACATGGGTTGGGAGATAGAACAGAACACTGTTGGCATTTTCAGATGACCACTGTGCACCCCATGGACCCTCATGGACCCTCCTATGCTCTCCCCAGTCGCAACTCTCTCCTCTTGTCTAAAGAGAAGCACTCTTACTTTTAAGATAATATGTTCCTTTACTTACATTTTATCATTTCTACCTAAGTGTGTATCCCTAAGCCTTTTTGTTTAATTTTTCCTGTTTTTAAACTTCATGTAAATAAAATCAAACTTTTTTTTTTCCTATTTGAACTTTATCCAATGGAATCAGTTTATCTGTTTGGCTACTTTTGATTTGGCTACTTTGATTTTCACTGTTATGGTTATAAGTACTTCATTTCTTTTCATTGCTTAATAGTATTCCATTTTATAGACACACTGTAATTTGTGTATCTATTCCAGTATTGATGAACAGATGGGTTATTTCTAGTTTGGTTTTATGCACATCACTACTATAAACATTATTCTTTTAAATATGTCTGATACAAAGAGATGTGTATTCCATTAAGTATGTAACTAAGAATAGAATTGGTATGTCAGTTGGTATGCCTGTCTTCAGACATAATAGGTAATGCCTGTCTGGTTTACAGGGTGGCTGAACCAATCACACTCCTACCAGCAGTATATAAGAATCCTTATAGCTTCAGAACCTTGCCAATACTTGATATTCTCAGTTTTATTTATAGATAGATATAGATATATTCTTATAGATAGATATTGCTATCTCATTGTGGTTTTAATTTGTATTTCCTCGATTATTAATGGTATTTAAAATTATTGTGAAATATACATTCAAATTACATGCTTATTTTTTTTTCTATTGGCTTCTCTGCCTTTTTCTCAACGATCTGTCAAATTCTGTTCTTAACAGGTATTCCAGACTATATACAGGCACTTCTCTTGTTATATATATTGCAAGGCAACCCACACTCTGGCTTGCCTTTTCACCTTTCCTAAGTCCAGTAGGAGGAGACTTATGTTAAAGTCCTTGTGGCAGGTTCTCTGATAGATATATTCAGAGTACCACTGAACACAGGCAGGAATTGTTAATTATACCTAGGAGAAATGGGAACTCAGAAAAGGTCATGTAAAGGTAAATTTTGAATATACATTCATTTTTTCCCAGGAAATTAAGGGGTCTTCCAATGAACAGAATGAAATAACAAGGCTAAATATCAATCAAAACTTGACAGATCATACATTGGAAATAAATGAGATTGTGAAGGAAGAATGGGTAATAGAATAGGATCAAACTTTGATAACCATATTTAGAGCAGCTGTCCAAAAAATATATATAGAAAAATGAGATAAAATGTTGAAGAGTGGTTCCTGAAGCAGGAAACTCAGATCAAGAGAGTATCATTAATGATCTCAATGGCAGAACCATTGAGAACCATAACAGATGTGACGTTTAATTTCATGTGTCAGTTTGGCTAACTTATGGGGTCCATTTGTTTGGACAAACACTGATATAGATGTTGCTGTGACATATTTTTTAGTTGTGATTAACATTTAAATCAGTAGACTTTGAATAAAGCAGATTATGTCTCATGATGTGAGTAGGTCTCATCCAATCAGTTGAAGGCTTTAAAGGAAACACTGAGACCCCCAGAAAACAAAGAAATTCTGCCTCCAGACTAGCTTTGGATGCCAGACCACAATATTAGCCCTTTCCAGCTTGCCGGGTCTGTTGTTCACTGGCCCGCTCTGCAGATTTTGGATTCACCAGCCCCTATAATTGTATGAGCCAATTCATTAAGGTATATATATCTCTCTACACATTATTGGTTTTGTTTCTCTGAAGAACACTTTTCACCTTCCTTAAATAGGAGACCAATACACCAGATGACCCAGAGTTTCTAAATATAGCCTGGCAACATATGGCTGAACAGAGGTGGAAACAAAGTTTATTTGGAATTAACAAAATTGAGTAACTATGATGCTTCTATTAATTTCAGAATCATTGAGGATAATGAGAGAAATCATGTGGTTTATCATTGAAGTTACTGGGAAAAATAAGTATTCTAAAAGGAAATAAATGATGCCTATAAGACCTGGGTGAGAGTGCTATAGAAGGAGGGCATGGACCTTCCAAGGAGAGTAATTGTTGAATGATGGTAGTGGGAAAGGGTCTCAATGGAAACAAATACAGAGGCTCCTCTTTCTTACTAATAAAGCTGAGAGAGCAGTATTCTTGACAGAAGAAAGTTTTCAAGAAAGGTGGCTCAGTCAGTTAAGTATCCGACTCTTGATTTTGGCTTCAGTTGTGATCTTATACCTAGGGTTCTATTGATCACTGAATAGGTATAATTAAGGAAAGGTAAAAGATTTAGAATCATATTTTCACTTAAAATAAATATTCCCTGTGGTTTACGGAAAAGCTTAAGGACAGAAATGTGGTTGTCTTGTGGTGGAGTAGAGCTGAGCAGGATGTCAATAAAAGTGGGTTTTGGAAGTTGTGTTCAGAAAGGAAGAAAATAGAAGCTTGACAGATCCTATAGGGGGCCCTGGATGGCTCAGTTGGTTAAGAATCCGACTCTTGATTTTGTCTCGGGTCATGATCTCATGGTTCATGGGTTGAGGCCTGTGTCAGGCTCTGCACTGATGGTGCAAAACCTGCTTGGGATTCTCTCTTCACTCTCTGACCCTCCCCCATTCTCTCTCTACAATAAATAGCTGACAACTAAATGCAGAATGTCATCCAAAAAAATCAATTTGCACTGTCTTGACAGGTTGTTCATTCCCCGTCCCCTTAAAAAGAGAGAGCAGTTAGGGGCAATGTTCCTCCAATAGAACATAAGCCCACTATGTATCCAGCAGAGGGCTGGCCTTTTATCCACTTCTCTAGTGGGATGTTGAAAGACTCTGGGAATGTATACCTCTCTTACTGACATTAGCAAGTAAGATTCCCCAATAAGCCCTGTTCCTTGCCCGTGTGATTCTACAGACTCCACCTGTAGCACAACAGTGATCCAAGACAGGTAACAACCATCTTTAGCTTTGATACCCTAATCTGTAAAATAGGAATTGTGCCAACTACAATAATGAGTTATTGTGAAGACTGAGGAAGATAATGTGTTTAAGATGCTTACCACAGGGCTTATTTTATACAGCTAATAGAAGAAAATTTAGTTATGGCTGAAATAATTAAAACCAAGTAGACTCAAATTCCCAATTAAACAACAATGCCATGGTTTTGGCCTCAACCAAAATCACCCTTTATATAACTGAATAGAAAGTGCCATGGGGGGAGGGGAAGGTTGATCAGAGGTAGGGTGGCTGGAATGGATGTTAGCAAAAAGGGAGGGCCTGGCCAGAGGTATATCTACCTCTGCAAATTTATCCCACTAACAATTGTAGATTGCATTTTCACTGGTAAAAATAACCCAACAGCTACTTTCTTTATGTTTGCATACACACACACACACACAAACACACACAAACACATACACAATTTATGAATATACCAAATGTATGAGTAGATGTCTCTGAGTGATCATGGATAAACCTGTTGCTGTACGTCTGAACTCTGAAATAATGTATCTGTCTGTAACAGTTGTGGATTGATTAAATATTGGGGAGGTGGGGGTCTGTCTCCTTCTGTTTATGGTGACAGGGAGAGAGAACTGTGAGCTGGGAAAGTAACTGGTTATTATAAGGAAGCTGTCCAGAGGAAAATATAAAGGATACACCCTAATTGTACAAAGTAGTCAAGGCAGGGGCCAATTCTTGTGTTGGATAGATATGCTTCTGAATTTATTGCCACTGCTACTAGGGCTGGCCAGAAGGACCAAAACTTCAGATATGGGTAAGACAACAGTAGAGAAATGAGACTTCACGTGGTCACACAGTGATGCAGTCTGTGCACCTGTAGGGATGAGCCCAGGGCCCAGCAAGGAGAAAAGCAAGCATGTGAGCAGGAGAGTGAATGGGGCTTATCAGCTTCTACATCATGCTGCCCTTGTTCAAGAACAGAGCTGGCTAAGGAGGAAGAGGCACTAGCCGCTGAAATACTCTCTACAGGCAATTCAAAGAATTCCACTCAATGGGAATTTAATCCTTTAGACTACTCAGATCTTTGGGGCTTTTTAAATGCAAATACAACCAAGAATGACCGAAATCTTCTAAATTAACCGATATTTAGCTCTACGTGTAAAGGAGTGTATAAAGCCTTTTCTCAGTGGTAGTTGTGGAGTAGGTAGTGTAGAGAGACCAGAGCTCTGGAATTCTGAGATGGCAGTGGGGGATGGGGAGGAGATGGGACTGGAGCATAACGTTGCCTAATCACAACATGGAGGAGTCAGGCTTCTCCTATGAGGGGGACCTTGACATAGGAGTGGGACAGCTAACACTCTCTGAACAGTGGTCAGATCTGACATTTGATGGGAATGTCTACTGTGTATCACTGAAGTCAGGAAAACACTCCAAGTACCAGAATTTAATTTTCACACCACAACCTTTGAAGTTCTTCTATAATTGGGTCAAACTCTGGAATAATGGCAAATATACAGACTTGCTATAGAATCAAGAGGTAAAAAGAACGGTGAGGAAGTGTCCAATTGTTGCATCCCAAAGGCCTCTACATGTCATCCACCAAGGACAGTGACTGCAAAGGCCACTCTCTATGGCCTTGCTGTCAACATGAGGTGACATGTGTCAAAGGTGTTGAGAAGGGAGGTGTCTGTCTTCAGGGCACAGTATTACTTCTCCACTTGGAAGGTGTGTTCAATATGCCATCCTGGGAAGATTGAACTCTTCCAGCAGCACATAATGGAAAAATACTATGGCACTGAGCAGTAAACTGAGAATATTTCAGAATCTCAAAGACTACACTCAATATTGCTTCTCTGAACTGCAGTGTATAGAATTTTACACTGCTCTAACTGGAAACAAAACAAAACAAAACTGCAATTTTTCTCCATTCCCTACCATGGAAGAGTTCCTTACTAACTTTGAATTTAGTTAAGGTTACTTTAATGGGGTTATTCCTTCAGGAGTTGATTCCCATCAAATGTCAAATCCTGAAAAACTAAAATAATCACCTTCTAAATATCATCTTGTAAAACAGATACAAGATCAGAAAATTAGTAGGTCATACTTTATGGATGAATTCCTTTTACAGCCTAATGCTTTGTTTATTCAACTATTCTCATTAATTTATTTTAGCACAGAGAATGGTGTCCCCCTCCCCCTACCTCCGCATCCAAACCCTCAACAAGGAAGAGCTGACGGGGAAAAGTAAATAACTTAATAATCACCTCAAACCTCATTAACATTAATTAGACATGCCACCTCCCTTAAAGAACACAACAGCCATTTACTGGAATAACAAATGACAAAACAGAAAAACAAGTTGTCAACACAAGTACAAAAAATATGCTAATTTATTGGAGGCTGGTGGATAATAGTGAGGGTTATAGTAACATTATTCCTTTGTGATCCATTTTTGACCAAATCTTTTCATTAGCAATGCTCATTTTCCGAATTTGAAAAAGTAATAAACATCCCTTTTGAAAAACCAAGGAGATAGAGAAAAATACAAGAAGACAATAATAATTAACAATAAAGCTACCAGCCATATTGTGCTCATTGTAATGCATCAACATTTCTCTTTCAGTGTTTGGGTATATAGAAGTACTACGCATACCCCACATTCATGCTTTGCATTCTATACTTACAAGGATGCTCTCTGCTCATTAAATTATTGTAACCTTAATGCCTGCATTACATTCCAATTTATTGCCACTGGTGTATCCCTTTTTTCTAACATAAAAAGCTTTAAGAAGAATCTTTATGCACAAATACTTTTTAATTTCAGGTTACTTGTTAAAGTAAAATTCCTGGAAGCAGTATTTCTGAACCAAAAGGTAAAAAGAGAATAGCTGACGAGTTATTTTCCAGGAAGTTTTCTTTATTTTAGAAACTATTTCATCTTTTGCCAGGCATCGAAAAGAGGGCTCTCATCTCTGTACCTGTTCGTCAACCCAAAATATTTCTTCTGGGTATATTTTCTAATTCCATACGTGAAAAATGGTGTCTCAAGTTATAATATGCTTGATTACTTCTAAAGCTTAAAAGCTTTCATAAATAGTCCTGTAGCTTCTTTCATGAACCCCTTGAATATGTTCTTTGTTGATTGATATTTTGGGATTTTGAGACAGGTTGGCCATTGTAAAAATTCAATATATTAATTTTTTCTCTTATTTCAAGCAATATTTCTCCTAGGTATTTTTTTCTTAACTTTGTTCATAGTGTTTAAGCTTCTTATTTAATTAAAACTGTTATTTTTCTCAGTTCCTTTAAGTTTATAAAACTTCCTTCCCTTCTACAGATTAGAAATGCACAACCTCTATTTTTTTTAATAGTTGATTTATGGTTTGTTATTGCACATAAGACCCTGATCTGATACCGCTGGAATTACACTGGTTTATGGCTTGAGGTGAGAGTGAAGCTTGAGCCTTTTTCAAATAGGAAAATACATTATTTCCACACAAGTTTGTGATACTACTTTTTTTTTTTTTCAGAAATTCAATTCTAGTATATTCCAGGATCTATTCCTGTATAAGCCAGTCTAATTTTACTTTTAATGTTGTCTACAGAGTGAAAAATTTATAATACTTGCTTTTTAATTGTTATTGTTAAAATTAAATGAAACTGAAACTTGTTAATGAAATTAGCTAACAAAAATTTCCACTGCTGACCAGATATTATAAAAAAAACATTGAACCTATCATATTTAATGGTGCATAGATTTTCCCAAGCTGGATAACTGTGAAATAGAGTGTAACCAATGATTTGAGTGTAACTATGATTAAACTTTCCAATGTTGGAAGACACTTTTAATGGGAGCTATTATCTGTATTTATAGCAGTTTCGTTTTTTACTTCAGCTGTTTCTTACGCAGTTTTTTTCCTCCTTTTTTTGCAGTTGATTTGCAAAGTATTCCATTAATTGTCTCATAACTGTCATAGTTACAGAAAATTCTTAGCATGCCTTAAAGTGATCAAGAAAGCTCTTGAGTGTTGAAATGTATTGTCTTATTTTAGATCTCTGTTTCTCATCCAGGTTCTGCTTATGCAAACCTGGTTAGATTTAATGACGCTATCATGCATTTGCTAGCAAATTATATTAGTCTGGGTCAATCAGATCCTTGAGATATGTCTGTCCCTCTAGATTCCTTACCTGAACTAGAGGTCCATACAATTCCTGTCTAGCTCCAAAGTCCAGTCAGAAGCATTTCAACTGACCAACAATGGTCTCTTGCCTTGACAATGTCATGTGTCTAGAGGTCTAAGCTTAAAATTGAGAAACAATCTGTGTGGCCCTATCTAATGCTGAACTCTAGCCTTTGCCTGCATCGCAAGTCTTGCCTCATGGATCGCCTCTGAAAAAATTATGATTTTTAAGGATCTCTTTCCATTCCTACTAGATTCTATTGCCTGAATGGGGTGACTTTTCCAGGAGCAGCAAGGGTGGGGTAGGGAGGAGAGGGGTTGAGATGACTTTATCCAAGAATAACAAGTTCTAGAAATAAGAAAAAAACAATACCCAGACTGATATCTTCTATAATTTGGGAGATACCTACTCTGTGCCAAGATTTGTGCTATATTATGTACTAGAGACACAAGGTTAAAAGATATAGCCTCTGTTCCCAAGCAGCTCCTAGCATGGTGAGCAGACTGACCAGGAAGCAGTGTAAGAGCTATGAGAGGGAAACACTGAATGATAGCAGCAGATGGAATGAATGCCTCGCTCAGACTGTAAACATCTGGAAGACTTCCTGGCGATTGTGAGCTATGAACTGAATGTTAAGGGAAGAGAATTGGAAACAGATGAACTAGCACATTAGAAAGCTCAAAACTGTGAGGAAAATAGCCCATTAAGGGCCCTGCAAATATTCCAGTGAAGGTCTTAATTGGTCAGTGGCAAGATGGGAAAATGAAGGGCTTAACAGGGTCAAATGATTAAGGTTCTTATATGTCTTGCTAAGGAGTTTGGGTTCATTCTGGGCCAATGGGAAGTACTGAAGGATTTTAAGTAGTCAAAGAGTATGCTCAGATTTGCATTTTAGAACGATTTCTCTGGCTGCAACCTTGTCATTGAAGAAGGATGGGGGACACACAGGCAAAAAAAGAATAAAGGACTATTCTAGCAACTCAGAAAAGAAATGATCTTACTCTGAAAAAAGCTACTGAAGAACTAAAGGAGGCAAAATCTGATTGTAGATTATACAGTTAAGGAGACAGGGAGAAGGGAAAGAGTGAAGGCACGTCTAGGATTTCCCAGATTTCTGGCTTTGGCAGCCAGGTAAAATGGGATGGCATTCACAGTGTGAGGGAGATTTGATTGAAGATAGATATAATTAGTTTGAGTGACCTGCCAAATGTTCAAGCGGACATGCAGGGCTGGGACTGGAGTGAGGTGAATGAGGTGGACTCTCAATTGGATGCAAATACTAAAGGGCAAAAAAAAAAAAAAATTCGGTGACCAAGATAAATACTACTTTAATGAAAAATTTTAAAAAAATCAAAATTCCATGAACAAAATATCAAAATATTAAATAAAAGCAGGATCAGTAACAGTATCATGCCACCATGAGGAGAAAAAGGAAAACTGGGAACACCTATTTCAGCATCTGGTGCAGCAGAGACAGCAGAAGGTGGCTGAAGCCCCCATCCCTTAAAGATAACTGTGACTGAGAAAGGTCAGACAGTACCCAGGTAGGCAGGAGGCTTAAAGAAGGTGTGCGTGTGTGTGTGTGTGTGTGTGTGTGTGTGTGTGTGGTGTGTGTGTTTAGTTTTGAGGTATCATTGAGAAATTAAAACTGTAAGATACTTAAAGTATACATCGTGTACATTGTGAAAAAATTCTTCCTGTCTAGTGAATTAAACCAAAGGAGGTGTTTTTATTTATTTACTTTTCTTCTATGAGAGAAGAAACTTGAGCACATTTATTTTCTGAGGTCAAAAAGAGGTGATAATGGAGGAAGGGCGTTGACAGCAAGAAGAGAAGCCAGGGGTGGGAGGCTGGGGGGCTCACGGAAGCAGGTGGTGACTGACTGGGACGGACTATAACTGTAGCTGAGCTAGTGAGGAAAGGTCTGCAGAACTAAGGGGATTTCCACTTAAGAACTAAATATGAAGAAAAGTGCTTTTGTTGTCTGGATAATGCATCGGCACATCTCCCCTCTGCAGGTAATTTTTTTTCTTTTGAAACGTTTATAACATTTACTCACACCTTTCTCCCCATCCCCAGATTTAGAGGAATTAGTAGGCAATACTTATCTCCCTGTAATCTCCCTCTCTTTTGAGCATCAATCAGTAGTTACTAATGGGAAGCTTTAACAAGGGAGGAACCAAGAAGCATTACAAACACTGTTTGATGAAAATAATAGAAACGGTGCTTAAGTGCCGCTCACATCGCTTCAAAAGTGCTCTTACCCAACCTTGGGGTGGAAATTATACTCAAGGCTGCAATGGCTGGATCCCCGAGATCACCATGGTCCACACCTCAGAGCAATTTTTCCATAAAAGTTCTTTTATTTTAGTAATAAAATACCTACTAAAAAAGGTGACAAACAATGCAGGCAAATGCAGTAAATGTTTGTTATTCAGGGAAGCAAGTTATTCCTCTGTGCACAGCTATTGTTTGAGCTAAATTCCAGAGGTTTATACTAATGTAACAGAATGGAGAACTACCCCCAGAGAACTACTTCGCCAACATGCTAAGTATCCAGCCTGTCAAGTTAGAGTCTCCGAGGCTGGTCCTTTTTTGGTCATTTTTAATCAGGCAATACTCTGGTGAAACCCTCACAATTAATCTAAAGAGCTGTTTTTCTCCTACAGTTAATGGAAGGGGAATTTTTCAAGTATATGTAGTGGCTTGGTCTTTGTTACCATGTTTTTATTTTTTTATTTTTAAAAAAATTTTTTTCAACATTTATTTATTTTTTGGGACAGAGAGAGACAGAGCATGAACGGGGGAGGGGCAGAGAGAGAGGGAGACACAGAATCGGAAACAGGCTCCAGGCTCTGAGCCATCAGCCCAGAGCCCGACACGGGGTTCGAACTCACGGACCGCGAGATCGTGACCTGGCTGAAGTCGGACGCTTAACCGACTGCACCACCCAGGCGCCCCGTGTTACCATGTTTTTAGAAGAGTATGTTAGAACGATTGAAATGTAATATAACTGTTCTGGAACAAGTTTTTAAAAACTAAGCAAACACAAGAAACACTAAACAAACAAGCATAAATTTGCAGGGAAATTAACAAGGGAATGCTTATCCTTTATAATATAGTGTTTTATTAATATTTAACCTATTTAACTTATCAATATGTGACTTATAATTGTTTTTCAGTTGCATTTGTGTCACAAAACACTCCAGGCCTATCTGTGTATATACTAATAACTACACATATACTAAGCTTTTCTATATGTGAGATTTATCTGGGAGAGAGTCATATTTTTCCTTATACCTGAATGACCCAGGCTTCTCTGCACATTAATACTCTATCCAGCTGATGCTACTGCAACATTAAACCTTTCCTGACAAAACTTTTTTTTTCAATGTAATAATTACTGACTACCATAAATCAATGACTAAAACAATGAAGCAATGAATTAATCGATAACTGTAGACAGTCTATGAGCCACATATCTTTGGAACACAAACGGAGCCTATTGTAGCTCCTCATTAGCAGGTCAAATAAATATTGAAATATTAATTATATGTGTACTGCACAAATACATGAAATGAAATACATGCATGAAATACATTTACATTTACTTCAAGAAATTCTCTCTAAATAGGGGCACCAGAGTGGCTCAGTTGCTTAAGGGTCTGACTTCGGCTCAAGTCATGATCTCACGGTTTGTAGTTCGAGCCCCACATCAGGCTCTGTGCTGACAGCTCAGAGTCTGGAGCCTGCTTCAGATTCTGTGTCTCCCTCTCTCTCTGCCCTTCTCCTCATGTGCTCGCTCGCTCTCTTTCTCTCTCTCTGTCGTAAAAATAAATAAACATTAAGTAAGTTTAAAAAACAAGAAATTCTCTCTGAATCATAATGTCATCTTCTGAGGAGAAAAGCATATTTTGGGCAACTACTCTTTAAAATCTTCATAGGCATTTTTTTTTTCTGTAAAGGTAATAACCTTTCTTTTGAACGTGATGGAAGAAACTTGTGGATGATTTCTGGATGTCTGATTTTATAATGAGGCAGGTCACTGTCCTCAGAGTTTAGCAATCACTAGAACCCGAGGGACTTTTATCTAATCTTAACCCTGCACCTGACCGCCAAGCAGAGCTAATCACTTAACTTCCAGTGAATTAATGGGTTCATCTGTAAAACGCGATTGCCATCAAAGGACTTGAGAGGAAAAGACTAATGATAGAATGACCGGAATGACAGGAGATTTAAAGATTCAACAATGCTATCAAAATTCATGGTGAAGCCATTTTTCCATACTTTCCCTCATGTAACTGTACTGCTTTTATGACGATTGAATTCAATAAAAATAAGCTTATGAGAGCTCTGAAGTTGCGATTTTGTATCTGCTGGGTTGATGCCAAATGTAAATCCCCTTGCTTTCAAAAACGTAAATTGTGAAGCACTTTGCAAATCCACGATGATTTCATTAGATGCCCAAGGAATCTGGACGCTGATAGACAACCTCCCCCCACCATGATTTTGATAAAACTGCAAAATAAAGAGCAATTCATCCATTTCTTGTTATCACCTTCTTCCTCTTCTATTTCCTCTTTCATTTTTCTGTTACATTTTGAATTTGACTTTTATGGTTCTGCATCTTTGTATTTTTCCATCCCTAAAGCAATTGGAAGGTTTTTGCAGGCCCCAGGGTGCCATTTTCAGTGTCTGCTGAGCTTCTCCCTTCTGTGTACGTCAAACAATCATTTGCAGGCTCCAGATAAAGAGCCAGTGTACTCCAGATAAAGAGCCAGCATGCCCCAGAAATGCTGTAAACCCACTGGGGGCTTGCCTGCCCGAGTTAGCTGTACCCTCCTAACTGACATGCATGTTTTTCAGGGCAATGATAAATACTGGCTCAAAGTAGTGTGATGGAAAGTATACCTAAAAGACATTAGGTCTAGGTCTATTGAAAAACTGATTTTTTTCCCCAGGCACTGTAACATCTGTTCAAAGTAAGTAAGCATCACTCACAAGGGGGTGGAGGATGTTAACTGAACTGATGTTGGGTCCACAGTGAGACAGAAGAACATCAGAATCAAGATACACATTTGTTAAGATAGTAGGGTAATTTTGACCATCCAATTCAACTTTACATACATGGCGATTACAGTATGTAGGAGGCTGGTGTATAGAGCATGGAACAAGTGGAAATTCATAATTTCTAGATCCCTAACAACATAAAAAGCTGTCTCATGTATCAGTATCTGAAATAAACCATGTTGGAACTAAAGGAAACCAAGAATTCAATTTAATGAAAATGAGGCTTAAGACTATAAAATTGAATATAGCATGCCTCTACATTCTAGCAATTAATGATTGATTTTTAAGAAAACTTCTTTCTGCAAGAATGCCAAGTAATCGTTTTATATCTCACTTGTAAATAATTCTTACCACTTCCTCATTCATTTGCTCACTTGAATCTCTTAACAACCTTATAATAAAAAAAGTTACTATGATCTATATTTTAGAGTTTAAAAAGTTGAGAGAAGTAAATTACATAATTTGATAAGTGTGGTAAAGAGGCCTCTAGAACCCCAGTCCTGATTTAGTTCACCCTGCCCAAGGCTGTTCTCACATCAAGCTATAACAGTATTTGATAAAATAAAAATGTCTATTGCATTTATTTTTAAGTTATCTTCAGTCAAAAAAGAAACTACCTAAGCTCTCAGATGCCTGAAAAACATTCCAATAAAATTTAATTTTTTGGCCAGTCATAAAACAACGGAGGACATAATACCATCTTCTTCCCAAGAGACTTTAAGTGTTTATCTTCCTAAGTAAAAACTGCATCCTAACCTAAGAATAGTACACTTGTTTCTACGTTACATTTTCCACACTATTTCTTTACTGGATCCCTTCTTTCCTTCCTTCCTTCTTTTCCTTCTCTTTCTCCCTCCTTCCCTTCCTTTTTTTTAGTAACCATGTATGTATCACTAGTAATTATCAAGCACTTGCAGTGCACTGGACAGTGTGGAAAGCTCTCCATTGCAAACATTTTGAAGTACAATAAGAGAAACAGGAAGCAACGAAATGAGTCAGCTATTTTGGGGATCAGCTTAGCCACAGCTGATCCCAGCTGCAGGCCCAGAATGTTGGGTTGGGCCACCTTGTATTGCAACCACATGCAAACCACTTAGGAGCACGGTGACCTGTCAATTCCCACTGCTGGCCCATTTATAGCTTTTACCTAGTTAATGCCAGTGACTATATATGTAAAAGGTACTTATTAATCCTTGTACCACATATGGAAAGTACCTCAGAGACTTCTAGTCTCACGGTTCTCAAATCTCCACAGGCATGGGTCATTCTTATAATGAATGGCTTCTTGAGCTCTACCATGGAAATCAGTATGTTTAGGAAGGAAGTTAAAAAAATCTGTTTTGGGGAGCCTGGGCGGCTCAGTCAGTGGAGTGTCTGACTTCGGCTCAGATCATGATCTCACAGTTCGTGAGTTCAAGCCCCGTGTCAGGCTCTGTGCTGACAGCTCAGAGCCTGGAGCCTTCTTCAGATTCCATGTCTCCCTCTCTCTCTGCCCTCCACTGCTCGTGCTCTGTTTCTCTCTCTCTCAACAATAAATAAACATTTAAAAAAAATCTTCTTTTTTTAGTAAACTCTCCCAGTGATTGATGAATAGCCTGTTTAAAATGGCATTGGAAATCTTAAGACTATAACCTTGCTTTTTGTATTATTTCAAGATCTAAAATCAAGCCCAAATAGTCAAGTTTTATGAAAAATTGTTTACTCATAGAAATGCCACCAGAAGTAGAGAATTGCTATTCTAGTCCCCCTAACCAAAACCCCTTCCCAGGAGACTGGAAGGCGACAGAAGTAAACAAGAGTATACCAGGGTAGAGACATCTAGAACTCTCTGAGGCAACCTAAGAAGATAAATCTGTCAGAGAATAGTGATCATAGCAAATACAGGGCTGACTGTATGCCCTGGTTTCTTTTGGCTAGTCCCATTCCTTCCCCTGCTAGTGGTTATGGTCATGCAATCCTAAAGCTACTAATTGTTACAGTGGCTTCCTGATGTTGCAGATCTGGTGGGCCGGTTCTGGGATGGTGTTCTTGGAGTCACTTCTGAAGGCCTAACCTGGAGCTTCCTTTCCCAAGCCCTTCCAAAAATACTGTAAGCACTAATTTATCATGTTAGATTCCTTTCTGCTAAACATGGAGTATTTTCTATTGTCTGTCAAAGACTGCTAAGTGATAAACACCTGAAGGATGAAAAGGAGCCATGTGATAAATCTGGAAAAAAGAATTCTAGGCAGGAGAAAACAGGAGGTGAAGAGGGTAGTGAGGCTGGAAAAGGGCTTAACATGGTCAAAGAATAAAACAGTGGCTGCTGGGGGAGCAGAGTGAACTGGTGGAACAGAAAGTACGATGTGGGGTGGGACACAGATCAGATCAGGGCTATGTCAGTGAGATCAAGTTCAGATTTTTTCCTAAGCATACTGGAAAGTCAATGAAGAGTTTCAATCAGGCATGATTGAATAATGAGAGTATTATTCTGAATTCCTTGTCAAAAAGAAAGCAGGGAGACTAGTTACAGAGCTGTTGGAGGAGAAAGAGGACAAAAAGAGGACAAAGAGGAAGAGGAGGAGGAGTGAAGTAAAGGAGAAATTAAAGGTGAGTGCACAGCTTTTAGCTGAATCAAAGAATAGTTATGGTACAGTTCATTGAAATGGGGACTCCTGGGATAGAATAAGTTTGTGTTCAAGGTATCAAGATTTTTTTTCACAGCTGAATTTGAAATGCTAACTGGACATCCAAGGGGCTATGTCAAGGAAACGTTGTAAATAAGAGTCTATAAAAGAACAGTTTTCCATCTAGAAATCCTCATCTGAACCAGGTCAAATTGTTTTAGCACAAGAGTCAAGGAAAAAACCCTCTGAGCACAGTGCATCCAAGCACTTATTTGTTATGTTGGCTATTATCAAAGACCATTGGCAGTTCTACTCTATTAACCCCACAACCATGGCCCCTGTGCTTTCCCCAGGATTCATGAACACTTCCCTAGGACCCAGTAAAGTCTAGACCTCCCCTGCCTAGCTATCACCAACAAATAACTAAATCAGACAGTCTGGTCATCCACAAACCTTCTGCTCTGTATTTACTCCATACTCCCAACCCAGACCAGTAACCCTGAGGTGATCAGCTCCAGTCTTCTCAACTTGCTATTATAACCACCTAGAGAAGCCAGCTTGCACTTCTTTATAAACACATTTACAATATCACTAGACACCATGTACCTCTATGGCAACCTCCTTGCCGCTGTATAAACTTGCCAGGTCCATCCCCTTTGCAACTTTTGTCACCATAACCATCAACATTGTTGCGGCAGTGGTTGTTTTTATGATTACTACATATTGGAAACTGGCTATATCAGTCATTCTCTGAACATATACTTTATCTCCACCTAAATATATTTGTGTGCCTGAAATCTTTACAGAGAGAATACACATAGCTATATGTGTTGCCACACCTATCGCTATATTTATATGTACATATATAGATATTTGTGCACATGCCTAAACAAATATATATACACATATACATATAAATGTTATACTAAAATTTTGTCATGAACGTATTAGTTGAATTCATAGCCATTGAAACATGTGAAACTCTTAAGATTTCACTGATGGAAAATATTGGAGAGCCTCAAAATATTTAAACATTCAGACTTTAAGATGAAATTGTTTATTTTAAGAAAGAAAATAAATGTCTTGGCATATTTATTTAGGAATGGCAGTAACTGAGGGGTTTTTTCCTTTAGTAATTTTCACTAGATTAACTTCAAACTATTTATTATTGTACAGGTTGTCCAGCTTGTTAAAATCTAATGTAAATAAAGAAAAGCCAAGTAATCATTAAATATATCACTAGAAAATGAATTTAGATAAAAGTTCTGTTATTTTAAGATAGGAGAAAACACATAATTGCAAGGGTTGATATTAATTTTAAGTTTGCTAATATTTAGTACAAAGAAGACTCATGCAAGTAACATTTGGATGGTGTTTCTTTTTGTTTTGATATTCATGTGGATCTGACAGAAATCGCCTATTGCATTAGGAAAATCTATAAAGTAGGTGTATCAAGGTTCTCCATAGAAACAGAACCAATAGGATGTTTGTACACATGCGCACACACACGGGATGTGTGTATAAATACACATATATATGTATTTCAATATACATATTGAAAGTGATTTATTATAAGGAATTGGCTCATGCGTTATGGAGGCTGACAAGTCCCAAGATTGGCAGAGTGAGTCAGCAAGCTAGAGACCCAAGAAAGCCAATGGGGTAGTTCCAGTCCAAGTTTAAAAACCAGAGAAGCAGGAGAACTGATGGTCTAGCTCCAGTTCATAGGCTGGCAGGCTCATGACACAGGAAGAGTCAATATTTCAGTTCAAGTCTGGAGGCAGAAAAAAGCCAATGTCCCAATTTGAAGGTAGTCAGGCAGGAGAAATCCTCTCTTACTTGGGGGAAGGTCAGCAATTTTGTTCAATTCAACCCTTCAACTGATTGGATGAGGCCCATCCACATTAGTGGGGGTAATCTACTTTACTCAGTCTACTGATTTAAATGTTCATCTCATCCAAAAACACCTTCACAGCAACACCCAGAATAATGGTGGACCAGTTATGGGCACATCGTGGCCCAGTTAACACATAAAACTGATCATCACAGTAGGCCAATATTTTTTTCAGAATCTATCCTTACTCAAACTCCATGCTAAAGAAAAAAGTGAACATGAATAGTAACTGCCTTAGAGAGCATAAACTACTCTAAGTCTGGTTTTCCAAAAAGTATCATATGCATTCTCCTCATACCCTTATTTCCAATGGCCCCCACTATTCAATATGTTCAATCCATTCCCAATATCTTCCATGTCTACTGCAAAAGTAAATAAACTGCTCAAGACCTTGGTCCTTGTTATATCATGCCTACCTGGCAGACCTATTATCAATCGCTTCATAACAATCAATTTCTATGCAATTAGTAGATAAATCTTCACAACCATACCTTCATAACCCTCCCCAACCAGGAACCTAGAGTAGGTGGCTCACCAGGGCAGCAAAGGCAGATTAATTTTCACCCCTACGAAGAGACTATAGTCATGCTGTATTAGACATTTTTTTAAAAAAATAAGAGTTAAAGTCCTTATACTCACTCTCAGAATTTTAAGTATGAGTCAAAATTGTAAGCAAACTGGAAGCGATAGGAGTGTTCTAGTGGTACATAGGGGGTACATTCAAAGCACCAAAGGTAGTTCAACAATGGCAGTACCCACTTAGTGCTGACTTTGTGCCAGACAATGTGCTCAGCACTTTACATATATCAAGTCATTCAATTTTCACAGTAGCCCTATCAGGTAGGTTCTCTCATGATGTCCATTGCATGCATGAAAAAATCTAAGGGACAGAAATACTGAATAATTTCCTCAAAGTAACTCACTAAATGGTGTAACCAGGCTTTGAACCCAAACAGTCTGGCCTCAGAGCCTATGCTTTTGACCATGAAACTCTACTGTGAAATGTACTATAGAAAGGTTTGCCCAGAAGTGTTTGGGGTCCCGAGTAAAGAGTGCCCTAGAAAGTAACTTTGAAGATAAGATAACTCTCTTTTTAAAGTATTTGTTTGCCTCCATTCGTATTTCCCCAATACCAATATTCAAATCTAATGACAACAGGCCACTATGCATATGCCCACAGCTGAAAACTAGATCTCCCAGGCCAACACGCAAGAGCTCTTCTCTTTTCTAATACTCTTCCTACCCCCTCCATTGGCTTTTCTTTTCCATTTCCTTTATGGATAATTCCAGCCAACACTGATTTTCTCTCTTCTGACCACTCTTTCAGGTTATTAACTGAGCATATATTTTCACAATTGATTATGCTTCAACTCTGTTCTCTAATTTTTTTCATGTGCCTAAATCCTACCACCTGAAACAGATCACTTTGTCATAATTATATTTGCATTATCTAAATAGCTAGACACATAGTAGGTCTTTAAAAATAATCTGACACCATTGAATTGGATTAAGAAACATTTAAATTTAGACATGCAAATTTAATAAGCATATTTTTGTTTCCTTCCTAAAAGGCTAGCCTGATTTCTTTTTCAAAACAGATTTTTTTTCCCTCTTTCTTATATATAGTCAGTCTTAGACTCCTGACTGTTCAGTCTAATTGGGCTAATTTAAAAATCAAGTTGGCAGCAACATTTTCCATAACTATCTGGAGTTATGAAGCAGTTAGCCAGAGAAGTGTATCTGACAGCTAAGTTACTTCTCTATAGAAATGCACTGAAATTTAGAAACAGATCAGTTAGGATTGTAATACATACTATTTTTCTATAATTCCCTTTGCTCCCTGTGGCATCTGCTTATGCTATTCTCCCAGAGTCCCAAAGGTGCGTGCTGCTAGAAAGTATGATTTCACGATGCATCAAGCCCAACATTCCGATAATCCTTTCCTAGGTGCCCCTGTTTCCTTGGTTCTCACCTCTACCCTCCGTCACTCACCCTTTGTTGTTCAAAACTTCTACTACAACTTCCATTCCATTTGTGCCTGTCCCCAGACACTTCAAGAGCCAAGAATCTTCATTCTCCCTCTCATGCATAGACCGAGTATTTGAGAATATTTGTAGGCAGAGGATAAAGTATTAGTGAAGAGGGAGAGACCAAAGAGATGGGAGCAATTGAGAGACAAAAGCAATGGAAGAGAAGAGGCAGGGACATAAACATGAGTGGAAGGGTTATTCTCCAAACAAGGCCAGTGAGCTCTTTCTCCATTGGTGAAGAGAAACAAACATGTCAAGGGGAGCAGGAAGAAGATAAGAGTTTCTTACTTTTTTTTTTTTTTTTTTTTTTTGAGGTGGAGAAAAGTAACTGCGGGAAAGATGACCCTAGAGAGGCTAAACATTTTCCTTAAAGAAGTAGGGAGTAAGATCATCGGCTTGGGAGCACAGCAGGTTATGAAAAAGGTTTAAGGCCACCTCTGTGAGAAACGTCTTTGGGTATTGATAAAAACGTAACGACTGTGGTGAGAGATTGAATGAAAATGCATGATGGCACAAAGAGATAATGGTGTAGTCCCTGGAACCTTGTGGCTGTCATGTAATTCTGAATGGGGAACAGGTACAAAGCCTGGACAACGGAGCTGATCCCGGGGGGCACATGATTTTAGAGACTGGAAGTGGAAAGCATTCATGTGATTAACTAAGAGGTCCAGGCTTGGTGGGATGGGGGAGAAGCAGGAGCCTCCTGGGCTGCACAGAACTGCGAGTGAGCCATCCAGGGACATGAGCGATAGGAGTGACAGAGCTCAGTGGACACAGCCATCCATTGTCCTCCTTTATGCAATGAACAAGTTTGCCTAAAAAGAGATAATTAATAAAAATGAAGTAGGTCAAAAGCCATGCATTCCCTACATACAATTTTGAGGAGTTATCCTTTTCAATGTAGCCTTTATTTCCACTTGAAAGGATTGTGACATCTAATGTTTGAAAATACACATTACCCCACACTACATATTACCAATTTACATATTTATTAAAAAAATTCACAAAGCAATTATTTAATAAAAATAATAATAGATCTTAAGTTACCAGTTCCTTTATGAAATCTGGATAATTTCATGGAAATCTCTATTTACTTAGAAATCAGGGGCACCTGGGTGGCTCAGTCAGTTAAGTGTCCAACTTCAGCTCAGGTCATGATCTCATGGTTTGGGGTTTTGAGCCCCGCTTCAGGCTCTGTGCTGACAGCTCAGAGTTTGGAGCCTGCTTTGGATTCTGTCTCCCTCACTGCCTCTCCCCGACTCACACTCTCTCAAAAATAAATAACCATTAAAAAATTAAAAAAAAAAGAAATCATGTTGAGAAAATAAATTTAAGATATCTATTTTCTTATTTCTAGAAGTAACTCTTTTATAAGAACATAATTCACTAGATCCCTTAATTTGAATAGTGATGACTTTCAGAATTGTAGTGGGTTATTTGTACTTTCTCATTTTTCCACAAAGAAGGCTAAGTGTGTTCCATATTAGGAAGTATTAAAAAAATGCATTCTTCTGAGACCAGTTGTGTTTATACTTGAATATTTCAGGATCAGTTTCTGAAATAGGGAAAAAATTTTGTTTTTTCTTGGGTTTTTTTTGAATTTTTATTTAAATTCCACTTACTTAACATACAGTGTAATATTAATTTCATATGTACAATATTCAACACATCCACACAATACCTGGTGCTCATCACAACAAGTGTATTCTTAATCCTCATTACCTATTTCACCTGTTCTCCCACCCACCTCCCTCTGGTAACTACCAGTTTCTTCTCTATACTTAAGAATATTTTGGTGTGGTTTTCTCTTTTTTTTCCCCTTTGCTCATTTGGTTTGTTTCTTAAATTCCACATATGAGTGAAATCATATGGTATTTGTCTTTCTCTGACTGACTTATTTTGTTTAACATTATACTCTCTAGTTTCATCCACATCATTGCAAATGGCAAGATTTAATTCTTTTTATGGCTTGGTAATATTCCATTGTATAGATATAACACATCTTCTTTATCCATTCACCATTCAGTGGACACTTGGGCTGTTTGCATAGTTTTGTTATTGTAGATAATGCTGCTATAAGCATTGGGGGCATGTATCCCTTTAAATTAGTATTTTTGTAATCTTCAGGTAAATACTTATTAGTGCAATGGCTGGATTATAGGGTAGTTCTATTTTTAAGTTTTTGAGGAAACCCCATACTGTTTTCCAAAATAGCGGCACCAGTTTGAATTCCCAAGAACAGTGCTAGAGGGTCCCCTTTTCTCCACATCCTTGCCAACACCTGTTGTTTCCTGTGTTGTTAATTTTAGCCATTCTGACGGGTGCAAGGTGATAGCTCATTGTAGTTTTGATTTGTATTTCCCTGGTGATCAGTAACGTTGAGCATCTTTTCTTTTAAAAAAATTTTTTTAATATTAATTTATTTTGGAGAAAGAGAGACAGAGTGTGAGTAGGGGAGGGGCAGAGAGAGAGGGATACACAGAGTCCAAAGCAGGCTCTGAGGTGTCAGCACAGAACTCGATGTGGGGCTCAAACCCACAAACCACAAGAGCATGACCTGAGCCAAAGTCAGACACTTAACCGACTGAGCGACCCGGGCACCCCATGTTGAACATCTTCTCATATGTCTGTTGGCCATTGTGTGTCTTCTTTGGAAAAATGTCTATTCATGTCTTCTACTCATTTTTAAATCAGATTATTCATGTTAGGGGGGCATTAAGTTTTAAAAGTTCTCTATATATTTTGGATATTAACCTTTTATCATATATTTCGTTAGCAAATATCTTCTTATATTCTATAGGTTGCCTTTCCGTTGTGCTGATTTCCTTTGCTGTTCAGAAGCTTTTTATTTTGATGAAGTTCCAATAGTTTATTTTTCCTTTTGTCTCCTTTGCCTCAGGAAACATATCTAGAAAGTAGTTTCTATGACTGATGTCAAAGAGGTTGCTGCCTATGTTTTCCTGTAGGATTTTTTTGTGGTTTCTGGCCTCAAATTTAGGTCTTTAATCCATTTTTAATTTATTTTTGTGTATGGTGTAAGAAAGTGGTCTAGTTTCATTCTTTTGAATGTTGCTATCCAGTTTTACCAAGACCACTTGTTGAAGAGATTGTCTTTTTCCCATTGGATATTCTTTCCTATTTTGTCAAAGATTAACTGATCATCTAGCTGTGCATTCATTTCTGTGTTTTCTGTTCTGCTCTATTGATCTGTGTGTCTACTCTTGTGCTAGTACCATACTGTTTTGATCATCGCAGCTTTGTAATATAACTTGAAGCCTGGAATTGTGCTGCCTCCAGCTTTGCTTTTCTTTTTCAAGGTTGCGTTGGCTATTTGGGGTCTTTTGCAGTTCCATACACATTTTAGTATTATTTGTTCTAGCTCTGTGAAAAATACTTTTGGTATTTGGGTAGCCTAGACATTTTGACAATATTTATTCTTCCAATGGACTGTCTTTCCATGAGCATGGACTGTCTTTCCATTTCTTCGTGTCATCTTCAATTTCTTTCATCAGTGTATTATAGTCTTCAGAGTATAAAGCTTTCATCTCCTTGGTTAGGTTTATTCCTCTTGTTACTTTTGATGTAATTGGAAATGGGATTGATTCCTTAATTTTTCTTTCTGCTGCTTCATTTTTGGTGTATAGAAATGCGACAGATTTCTGTGCATTGATTTTGTACCCTGAAACCTTACTGAATTCATGTATCAGTTCTAGCAATTTTGTTTTGGTGGAATCTTTTGAGTTTTCTATATAGAGTATCACGTCATCTGCAAACAGTGAAAGTTTACTTCTTCCGTGTCAATCAGGATGACTTTTATTTCTTTCTGTTGTCTGATTGCTGTGGCCCCAGTACCATGTGAAATAACAGCAGTGAGAGTGGACATCCACTGGGGGAAATATTTGATTCACAGAGGTTTTGGCTTTTGATTTAGAAATTCCAAAGCCTGGAGTGGGTCAGGTTAAAGAATGTGCAGTGATGAGATGTGCCCCTTTGCTTGTGAATTCCTTTGCTGGTTTGAGGTGGAGGCCAGGACTCATCTGGGTAGTGTCTCCTCTGCTCCTTTGCAAGAGCATCATGTTCCAGTGAGAGTCAGAAGTAGATGCAACAAGATGCAAACTTTAGATCTTCCATTTCCAGTCTCCAGAATCATTTGCCTCTGGGATCAGCTCCATTGTCCATGCTTTGTGCATGCTTCCTGTCCAGAATTACATGACAGCTACAGGGTTCCAGTGACTACAACATTATATCTTTGTGCCATCATCCACTTTCATTTGGGCTCTCACCACAGTTAATAACTTTTTATAGATGCCCAAAGACATTTCTCACGGAGGTGGCCTTAAACCTTTTTCATAACCTGCTGCACTTAACCACACAGATGATTATACTCCCTACCTCTTTTAAAGAAAATGTTTAGCCTCTCCGGATAATCTTTCCTGCAGTTACTTTTCTGTGCCTCAAAAGAAAATTAATATATAGTAGATAATATCCATTGTGAGAGAATGAAAATACCTGGCTTTTGGAGTCAAACAGACATGAGTCCAATTCCTAGATTAGCCACTTAAGAGGTAGGAGGTTTTAGGAAAGTTATTTAATCTCTGTGAAACTTGGAATTTTTACCTATAAGGTGGGTAATATGTATTTTACAAAGTTATTGTAAAGAATAAATCAATAAATAATATATTTAAGCATTTTGCATAATTCTTGGCACACAATTCAATAAACTGTCACAGTATGCATTGCTCATTTTTATATTACTGGATCCTTTCAATATATAAGCATATTTTAACAGTCTTAATGCAAAGTAAACATAGATTTCATTTTCTATACTTTATGAATTGGTCAAAGTTGAAATCTTTACTCAATGAAGCATTCATGCGTATGAATAGTTTTAAACCTGTAGAAATTCTGCTGCAATCAAATACAGGTGACTTGAGTGGCATAGTTCAGGTATTGTACTAAAAGGAGTCATAAAGTAGGTTGTAAATGATTTCATCAAGGCTTCAGTCCATTCCCATGAAAGTACACTATTGTAGTCTGTGACAGTCAACATGTGTGAAAGATGACAATACCTTGGAACCACTGAGATACCTTACAGAGGTGTATTATTGAAAAGCCCGGTGATAGCTGAAGTTTACCCAGGCTGCAATACACTACAGATTTTAGCTGGGCAATCTTTCTCTGGAAAAATGCCACACAATTCACCAGGCCTCCAGGGAGCTGGGAAATTACAAATAGATAGAGACTTGAGGAGTGGGTGGATTTTTTTTTTTTCTTCAAAGCAGCAGCTGTTAGGATAAAAGGCAATCTTGAATCTTTAAAAAAGAAATCAAGAAATACAAGGTGTTTACTGATTTCTACAGCAAGTTCTATTTTTTTCTCTTCCTTTACTTCTTCTCTCTAAATTCCAATATTATATTTTTAAAGCAACATTCATAATTTCTACTTCTCCCTAATTTATAGTGCCCCTAGAAAATCAGTGTTTTTGTCTATTCCTCATGAACATACCCTTTCTTACACTGTCCTCCCTCCTTCTCTCTCCCTCCCTTTTTTCCTTTCTTTCTTCTTTTCCTTCCTTCCTTCCATCTATTTAACTCATCTGATCCTCAAATATTATCACTGAAATAAGCAAGTGGTTATTAGTGCCGACATCGTTCTCCCGATAGCTTCCCTCCCTGACAGGGCACTTTATGTCAATACAAAGAAAGTTTAAGGTTTTTTTAATGTTTATTTATTTTGAGAGAGAGAGAGAGCAGGGAAGGGGTAGAGAGAGAGAGGGAGAGAGAGAATTCCAAGAAGGCCCATCACTGTTAGCATGAGCCCAACATGGGGCTCAAACTCACAAACCATGATATCAAGACTGGAGCCGAAATCGAGTCTGATGCTTAAATGACTGAGCCACTCAGAAAGTTTAAGTATTAATCATAACCCTTGCTGCGTGATTATTTAGGAAATGGCACAGAATAACTAAATGGCTTCTAACATTCACCACCCTTGTTAAAACTCCAAGATTTCATAATTCTAATTATAAGGATTAATATAAACATTTCAATGGTTATAAAACAAATCAGGAAAAACATATTATAGATATATAATAAAAACGGAATTTAACATAATATAGTAATGCTGCCTCAACCAAAGATATGTCCTTATAATTTTTGCCTCATTTTTACAAATGAGGGAAAAGAACACTTTCACTGGAAGGGGATGGACTTTTCATTGGCATCTCTAAGAAGAGTCTGAGGAGACTCAAAGCTTACGTACAGATGGCTTTTTGGTAAACTGCTTTGTGTTTGTTTTGCTGCCTTCCTTCACTTTCCCCTCTAGCAAACACAGGGATTAAAGATCAGTGTGTTGGTCATTCCACTGTCATCAAAACATAAAATGTTTTCTGCTCTCTTGAGCTGCCATCTCATCAGCACTAACAGCTTGACCTTGCACCTCAATGGTATATAGGATATACCTGCCTTTAAAATGTGTGAACCGAATTTTATCTGCAGTGATTTTTCTCTTTATCCTTTGATCTGTCACTATTTCTTCACAATGTCAAAAGCCACAGAGCTTGGCTTGAATGGTGATCAAACTCAAAGGCACACAATTTGGGGTCTGATCCTGAATCTACACAATCAAAAATCTTTTAAATTCAGACTTAAACCCTGCACTCTGCCTTATAATAGTGAAGTGCAGCCGTCACTAAAGCACTGCTTTGTCCTTTAAGCTTTTAAAAAATGAACATAATGAGGCTATAAAGAAATGAGACGGATTTCTTGTACCAAGTGTACTGTATTATACATGCATTTAATGAAACATGTCCTTTTGTGACCCTTTGAGAGTTTAAACACTTTCTTGGTGCTGTTCTCATTGCCCAGAACACTATTTTGGAATTCCTCCTTGGAAGTGACTTTGAACACAGTTTTCCTGGATCCATCAGAAAATCAACATCACCAGTTTATTGTCACAGGACATTCAATTGGCCTAAAGTGTTTTCTTTTTCTCATTCTCTTTTTCTGTCTCCCTCTACTTAGCCTTGTCCTCTTGCGCACTCCTCTGCCTGTTGATTCACTTTCATTTAACGAACATTCATGTAAGATAAGTTCCATCTGTGAGCAGGGTGTCCCTACACCTGTGTTAAATTGTCCTGTCACGTGCTTCCTCTTTCTACCTCTACCCTACTCTCCAATTTCTGAAGAGAAAATACTAGCAATAGAGCCTCTTTTCTAGGTCCAATCCTCACCTAGTTTTATGTATCTTATTGTTGTTTTGATTTTTTTTTTCCTGTTTGCTTTTCTGAGAAACGGGCTAGGCCCAAACCTCTACAATCTTGATGTGAAAGAATGAATTGTACCAATGGACACCTAGGGAGAACCAAATCAGGAGATGGCCAATCGACACATGTGTCTGACAATATCCCACCCCTGACGGGGTATCATGAATCAGAAGGCACCAGATCATCAAATCTTCATTTAAACTATATTTCTTTAACTTTGCTCCTGAGCTCCATGTTTATTTATTTCATTTTCAACTGGACTTCTCCCTGAATGGCCCATGGCCCATTGGGAATTCAACTCAACGTATCTAAAACAAAAGTCTTTATCTCTAGAAAGCTATTGTTCCTTCTATATTTATTTTTAACACTTCCATTTCCTAACAAAACAAAACAAAACAACAAAAAACAAGTTACTCTAGAACCTATTTTGTTTCTCTTTTGTCTAGCTAAGCATTACCAACTGCCAGAGAATCTCTCCTACATAGTTCTTGAATGTGCCCCACACTCTGTCTCCAGCGCCACTCTCTCATCATCAGTCACTGGATGTTTGTCAAAGTGTTTTAGATCTCCCTACTTCTAGTCTTATCTCTGTCTAACCAACCCTCCAGGGGCCATAAGAATGATCCTTCTAAAAGACAAACTATTTGTGCCACTCTATACTCTAAAAAGTCTTTGTTTGTTGCTTCTCATGGCCTTCAAGATAATTCTCACACTCTTCTTGCCATTGCTTATATTTAGCTAATCCAACCCTTTCTCACTAAATCAACCAAGCTTAACCAAGAATGAATCCATGACAATATCTTCTCTCTTCTTGACCTCAGTCTGTTTTCAATGGTCTTCTTATGTATTACAATAAATTCTGATACATTTCTATCACAGTATTATCATTCCATAGTTGTTCTTTTGTGGAGACTTTACAATCATTAAGGACATGGCTATCATCCAAGTACTTTTGGTACAGGACTTGTGGTAGACAGAACAGTTGTATCCTCCCAAAGATGTCCATGTCCTAATTCCCAGAAACTATGAATATATTATATCACATGGCAAAGAGCAATTAAAGTAGCAGATGGAATTAAGGAAGCTAATCAACTGAGAGACTATCTTGGATTATCCAGGTGGGCTCAGTGTAATCACAGGGTACTTAAAATACAGAAGGAGGGCAGATATGGAGGTCAGAGTGATTCAGTATGAAAAGGATTCCATCGTTGCTGGCTTTGAATATGGAGGGAGAGGGCCTTGAGCCAAGGAATGTACATGGCTTCCAAGACCGATAAAAGACAAGATAACAGAATTTTTCTTAGAGCCTCCATAAAGTAACGTGGCTCTATTGACACCTTGATTTTAATCCATTGAGACTCATTTTGGATTTCAGGCCTCAGGAACTGTAAATAATAAATTTGTGTGGTTTTAATCACTAAATTTGTGGTTACTTGTTACAGCATCCATAAACAACACATATGTCACTCATCTACCCCATTGGTTCAGATGATAATATGTATTACTAATGCTAATTAATAATTAATAAATGCAAGTAAAAATGCATATATAAAAATATATGCAACAACTGCACATTTTTGCATGAATAACATTTTCTTTAAGTTTGTTCATTTTGTAAATTTCAGATTCTCATAAGGCATAGACATCAGAGATAAGATAAGATAGATATAAGATTCAAGAGTAGAGGGGTGCCTGGGTGGCTCAGTTAGTTAAGTGTCTGACTTCAGCTCAGGTCATGATCTTGCGGTTTGTGAGTTCAAGCCCCGCATCAGACCCTGTGCTGACAGTTCAGAGCCTGGAGCCTGTTTTCAGATTCTGTGTCTCCCTCTCTCTCTCTCTGCCCCTCTTCTGCTTGCACTCTCTCCATCTCTCTCTCTCTCTCTCAAAAGTAAATAAACATTAAATTTTTTTTTAAAAAAGATTCAAGAGTAGAAATGTTTAAAATACATTTCTCAGTGATTTTTTGTAAAGTTTTAAGTAGTTAGCCATAGCACATGGGCAAGAAATAAAGAAGACAAACACAAAGAAAGAATAAATGGTGGCATGAAAACGGATCACAAGTTATATGTCTACTTAATCACTTCAATTCCTAAGAAGTAAATCCATGACAGACTTGAAGCCTACCCAAGACCAGATTGAACCAAAATTACCTTTACTGGATAGTTCTAGAAGAAACAGCTACAGTTAATCTAGGCTATTTCCTGGTATCAAAATCACCAAATTAAGCCCAGTCCAATCCTTCTGAATTAATTAAGATAGGCCAGACTGAAATAAAATAAACCTCAAAATTCCTTTGTCTTAAAGAACAAGAACAATTTTTCCTCATGTAATAGTTTAGGGCCAGAGTTTAGAGTAATGGGGAAGCTCTCACAGTCATCCAGGGACCCAGAATGATGATTCTTTGCCTGCTTCATTATGTGGCTCCAAGGTCATCTGTTGTTCAGTAGGCAAGTCAGCCAGAAGGAGAAAAAGCATGAAGAAAAGCATGAGAGAAGTTTGTATGCTGGGCTTCGGTGGCATGTACTCACTTCCACTGAAGGTAAACTGAGGCATGGGCACACTTACATACAAGGGAGGCTGGGAAACAGAGTGTAGCCTGTGCCCATGAAGAAGAAAAAATTAGCTGACAGCTAGTGGTCCCTGATACAGCATGAAAGAACAGATCAAGGACAGGGACTGATGGGGGAGATGACGGTCTAAAGAAACTGAAATGATGGAGGACTTTCTAAAATTAGTTCCAGGAAGAATGAGGTAACTAATTCTTGACTAATGAATTAGTGACTAATCATGACTGGCAGCTCTCTGAAGATCCCTGGAGCATGTAGGGGCTGGACTTCCTCCAATTTCCAGCAAATGGCTCTAATCCACATGTATGAAGAGTCAGGTCTCCTTTTTTGTTTTTAAATTTATTTTGAGAGACACACAGAGCCAGCATGAGAGGGGGAGGGGCAAACAGAGGGAGAGAGAGAATCTCAAGGGGGCTCTGTGCTGTCAGTGCAGAGCAAGACTCAGGGCTCAAATCTCACAAACCGTGAGATCATGACCTAAGCTGAAACCAAGAGTCAGGCATTTAACTGACTGAGCCACCCAGGGGCCCCTTAGGTGTCCATTTCACAAGAATACTTCCCCTGGATATAAAATCTGAAACTGGGATGATGACATGTGGATACGTAAAGTTAGGTCAGGCTGCCCCTCTTACAGTGCTCTCCTTGGAGAGCACTTGCCCTCTTATCAGAAAAGGTTCCCTTGTTTCCACAGAAAGACATAGAAATTGAAAGACTGTAAGAGCTCTCCTTTCCCTGCTCCCATTTCTAGAGCTGGGGATGTGTTACATGAAAGGTCTAACAGAACAGAACACTGCTGGTGGCAGTCAAGAATACGATGTGAAGGGGTACAGGAATTATCTTCACAATTATGCCTCCTTCATGAAGCCGCCTACATTTCTCCTCTCCACTCACTTTTTTTTTTTTTAATTCTGTCAATTAGCAATTTTCTTTTGCTGTTAACTGTTGGCTTCAGTTGAAAAGTTACTCTAGATCTGGCTGGTGGCCAGCAGCATAGGCTAGGGGTGGGAAATGGAAGCCCCCCAAACTAATCTGGATTAAAGAATGAGTGGGACACCTGGCTGGCTCAGTCGGTTAAGCATCTGACTTCGGCTCAGGTCACGACCTCACAGCCCTGCGTGAGGCTCTGTGCTGACAGCTCAGAGCCTGGAGCTACTTTGGATTCTGTGTCTTCCTCGGTCTCTGCTCCTCCCCCACTCTCTCTCTCAAAAATAGATACACATTTTAAGAATGGGTAAGGCACGCATTAGAGAGCCCCATGGATACTAGAAATCAGAAGGCCGTGGAATCAGAACACAGGCCCAGGAATTTGTAGTTATTAATGCTCAGAGGCAAACCGAAAGAGCCTCACTTTAGACAAGTGGATACCAACAGATCAAGGGAATCAGCATTTGTATCAACAGCCACACTGTGTGCAGCCTTGGATTTACAGGGACGGGCAAGTGAAAGTGCAGTTGCCCTGAAAACAGTGATCTGCAGGGGCACTTGGAACACGTCTGAACGAGGAATAAGAACATGAATGTCAGCAGGATTTTACATCTGGGAGTTTATGAGAATTTTACAATTAACCAAATTGCCTTTCTCCTAACACCTACCTACGTTCAGCCACCCTTGACAGTAGGAAAAAATGTGAGAATGCTGAAGAAATCAGAGTCAGGATGAAAAATACAAGTGATTAGAAATGGTGATGAGAGGGAAAAAAAAAAAAACAAGAACTGTTAATTTTACTAAAAGAAGGGCCTCTAGACACGATGCTACCTCTGGCCTCTAAGCATTCACATTTACATGAAGGGAATACATGTTTACACAGGTATCTATGTGAAGTGATTAAGGAAATATGTTCTATATCCCTCCTTCACAAGAGACCTACCTTCCGGGGTTAGAGGATAGGAACCAAGTCAGCCACTAGGATGAGTTCTCTTTAATGAGACATATCGCACTAGCTTATTCACTAAACTGTATCTCTTTTCTTCCTGGGCTGGCAGCTACATTTCCCAGTATCCCTTGCAGCTATGTGCAGCCATGACTGAGTTCTAGTCAGTGAAATGTGAGAAGTGCTGCATGACCCTTCCAGGCCCACCTCTGAAAGACATCCTGCTGGATCTCCCATGTGCTCTTCCCTTACTGTCTTCCCTTATTGACTAGCCAGGTGCAAAGATCCAGCAGAGCACTGAGAAGCCCTAGCAGATGGCGAAGTCACTGTGAGAAAGGAATCCGAGTCCCCGAATGGCTGACTCCATGGGGCAAATGGTCCTTCCTTAGCCTCACTAACCTGCACTGGACTGCGATGTTTATGAAGAAATCAACCTTTATCATGTGAATCCACTGAGCAATGCTGTCAATGCTTATTACAACAATTGGCCATCCTGACAACTACGGGTATCTTAGGGATGCCTCATGATGATCCTCTTACGTTGCCTCCTTTACGGGTGTGTATGTGTATAACTTAGAGACATATTTGCTCAAAGCACATCTTAAAATAACGTGCCTGAAAAGGAGAAGCTGGAAATATGCACATATGCAGAATAAGCTTCTATTTTAGAAAAAAAAAATGATTTGGGATTCTGATTGTTTTAATACAAGTCTCCGATAATAGTCTTCAAAACTGATTTTCAGCAGCACTTTAAAAAAGAAATGAAAAATCATTGGCAGCTTATAATGGGGCTTGGGGAAGAGAAGAAATGAAATAAAAAGATATCCAAAGTTACTTAAATTGATGCACATTCTTACATGTAGCTAGAAACGGATAGTACCTCATGTCAGCCTTTATAGTCTGTGGGTTCTCTCAGATGAGGTAACATGCTGTGAAAAAGAATTGCAAAGGAAATGACAAGAGCAGATGTTTGCTCAAGACAACTGGAGATTTTGTGAAAGCATCAAAGCACACAGTCTACAAGTTATCAACAGCCAGGCGGATTGTAGCTAGTCACAAACCTCTAGATTTGCATCTTGAACAAAGTTGGTCCCTTCAAGAGTAATCTCATTATACTCAATCATGAAAGAAAGTTATCTGCTCTCTGTGCCACCTTTAACTTAGATCGCGAATTATCACAGGCATAAATACATATGATGCATGCATATTTCAGTCTAAGGGCAACTTTCTTTACAAAGCACATGCAACAGTCAGGCCCCTGATTGTGAAGCTCAGGACCCCACAGATAACAGCAGGAAGCCCTGTTAGTCCCTTCTGAGGCTTACACCACCCCTGCTAAAGGTCCACAATCTCTATGTTGCTTAATAATATGGCTAGGAGTAGGGGGAATACAGAAGAATTCAATGTGGTTCGTTCCTAGTTTAATGCACTGACTGCAGCAGAAGATCCACTGGCTGCTGGATAGACACAGGGGATGACCTGGAAGTCAGAATATAAGTTGAGGAGGCCAACTCATCCAACTACTATGCTGCGCATTTAAATATGCCTCTCTGTGCCTCAATTTCTTCACCTTTTAAATGGACATACTTTCTCACGGCATATTTATGAGAAGTAATATAATTAATGCATATTAAGCACTTTCAAAAGACCACCTGACACAAAGTAAACCCTATGCCAGCCGCTATCATCATCATCATCATCATCGTCATCATTGGCAGATCAAGTTTAAAAAAAAAAGTAGGAGATGAGCCCGCTCCTGATTTTGGTGGCTATCATGGATCCTTTGGTCTGTGGTTCCTTGAGGGTAGGTTTCAGTGGCTTACCTGCTAGACCGGACCGGTTACTTGGAGCCAACAGTTCTTTGATAGTCCAAAGCCTTTCACAGGCGTAGGGATCCAGACTCCAGAGGGCCTGTTGCATCTCTTTGTGTCTGTGTACACGAGCACTTCCTACTCTGCCAATATTCTGAGTTGCAGGGCTTTCCCCCAGGCAGGGCGGTCCCGGAACCAGCTCTTTACATCATTTACTCTCCCTTCTGTCCCAGAACCGGGCTTGGGCTCCAGTCCTAATTGTTCTACTGTCGTAACCTTCCAGGGAACTCCGTTCAGGAATCCCATGCCCTTTCCTGCCTCTGGGCCTGAGTCCATTCTATTTCACAATACAGTGGAGGCATTGGAAAGTATCTCTCCTACCTCCCAGAAAAAAATTCTCAGGTTTTCATGAAAATCGATATATCCCACGCCGGAGCTATACAACTATGAAATAAGTTTAAAACAAAACTGTAAGTGTAAGCCAGACAAACCTCCCATTCTGAAGAAAATACTGATGAAATCAGGACTGGCCACCCAAGAATCTGCTCCAAGAGGGTTAGACATAACTTGTTTCTGGCTTGCATGAGTAATGGGTCATCACTCATAAAATATATTGTTAAGCACTCGAAAATATAAATTTATATATTCTGCATGTATCATTTTCCTTTTTAACAAAATAATATTTCCTCCAAGTATATCACAGTATTTAATTATCTATGTTCAATTTACTGTATAATATAAAATCTATAAAACATTATTTAAATATATGTACTATTAGTAAACATACACACATATTTTAATATATTTAATATTTTATTTAATAATATAACTACACAAATATACACATACTTATATGTAATTATTGAATCACAAAAGTGAAATAATTTTAGCTAGCATCTAAATGTATTCAAGCAAAATATTGTAATATGAAATTCATTATGATACATACAAAGTATATTCCCATATTAATGAATATCAACACGTAAGTTCAATAAGACAGTATTTTTTTCTTAAAGTTTATTTATTTATTTTGAGAGAGACAGAGACAGCACAAGTGGGGGAGGGGCAGAGAGAAAGGAAGAGTGAAAATCGCAAGCAGGCTCACACTGCCAGCGCACAGCCCGACGCAGTCTGGAACTGGTGAAACCGTGAGATCATGCCCTGAGCCAAAACCAAGAGTCAGACACTAAACCAAACGGGCCACTCAGGTGCCCCTAAGATGACAGTATTTAAAATATTCTATAAACTTCTGGGGATTGGGGTATGAGGTATATAAGTAGATTGACAACATACTTTAAAAAAAAAATCACTGATATTCATAAATTAATATATGAGAGCTATAAAATACAGGAACAATATCTGATTCAGCATTTTATTGCCTCAGAATAATATAGGTTTTTAAATATGGTTTTTGAAACTAAAGCACTTTAAATAAAAAATCTAGTTTTATTGAATTGGCACAGTGAGATTTAAAAAAAAAAAAGTCAGTGAGATAAACTGCCATCTAGGCAGATGTCTCAGATATGGGCCTTTCCAATTTCCCACTAAAATAAGTATGAACACTAAAAAACATAGAAGTAAAAAAAAAATGAAAAACAAATAATATCAGCTACTGAAAGTACCTACGGTAAGTCTAAGTCTAGGATCTGGAGAGAATTTTTAAATAGCTTAACGTGGCCTTAAAAGTATACCCAGTGGAATGCCCGTGAAATACATCTACTCACCAGAAATGCTGCCAAAATGACCGTTGGTCCTCCCTCTGCTGTTTGCCTTCCTAGACCCCATATATGCCCCCCACTACCCTGAAGACATGACAGATTTTTGACAACGTGAAAACTGAGTGTCTGGGCATTGAGGCCAGCTGTGAGGTAAGAAACGTGTGGTTTCTTATTAATATTCTTTTATATATATTTGAGTACAATTACATCTAAGATTACACGAGTGCTTGCATTCTGTTATGATTTACTAATTCGGAAAGGGGTAGAGTTACCTCTAGCGCATTAGGAAACGCACAAACCCCTACAGACCCACAGGGAAGTGGGTCGTGCTCATGAACACCATCGCATTCTACAAAATGCCAGGAAGAAAATAACTGTTGAGAAGCTGTCTGCTGCACAGCCACTGCCTTTTGAGGCAGCAGAAGTAATCTCTGTCCACCACCACTGCCCTGCACACCCCCACGCCCGTGCCCCTCTTCGCAGATCCAGGGCCCTGCCACAGAACTCCTCCTCTCTGTGCCTTTGCCTACAGCACCGCCCAGGATGCCATCTGTGCATAACCACTAATTTCCCTTTACTTCCTGAAGAAATATGGACCCCAGCTGGCTCGCTCATAGTGGGGAGCAGAAGAAAAGATCCCACTGCAGGGCAGTAATGTTGCAGAAAAGGAAAGCCTTCTAGATATGAGGAACCGGGCTCGGAGCTTTGTGTATTCCCCTGTCGTACTCTCTGGCTGTGAAAGGCCAAACAAAGGAGTAGAGAGAAAAGCAACACACCCGTCCTGGCTCTGGAGAGGTTGTCCCTGTTACACAAATGTACAAACAAGAAAATGGAAACACACAGTGCCTCTGGAAAACACTCCAAAACAAGGAAAAAAGAACTTGATTCTGAAAAGTCATAGGAAGAGAAGATCTTTGAAAACATTTCGACAGCGGTACTAGACGAACATCTTAGAAAACTGATGTACTCAACAGGAAACAGAAAGAACAGCATTAGTGATGTAGGAGCTTAAAACACAGGAAGTTTTACACAGGCATCTGAGCCCTACAAGATAAGGCCCCTGGCTACCTGTCATTCTTCCCTGTACTCACCCTGCTCCAGCGACCCCGCTCTCCTTGCTGTATCTTAAATACGCTTACTTAAATATGCCACTCTCCACACTGTAAGGTTCTCTCCTGAGGTCCTGAGGCTCATGTCCCACTTTGAGCACGGCTCTGTACACAGATGCCCTCTTCAGAAAGGCTCTTCCTGTTGAACAGCAGCTTCCTTCACTCTTTATTGCCCTTTATCGCCCATGCTTTAAAGTAGGCATAATCTTAACAGCACTTGAGCACAAGGGCAGTGTATCATGGTGATTAAAGGCCTGACTTCACATCCTGGATCTACCACCTCTCCTGGCTGTGTGAGTTTAAGCAAGTTACTTACTCTCTCTTTGCTTTATTTTTCTCATTCAGTACTAAATGTAGCTGATGTGATTAGCATCCCGATGCCTCAGCATGCACCATTCTTGCACCGTCAGATGGCTTCACGCTGCAGCACCTACACTCTTCAGCCGGAAAGTGTCCTCTGGCCTAGAGAAAGTAAGTGTTCACCCTTTGTGCAGGGTAGGCCAGAGGTGCCAAGGAGTTAAAACTCCACACTATAATGAGTGAAAGTCTGAAGATAAATATGTCCACATAGTCACCCCTTGGGCAGAACATTGAAGCCATCTCTATACCAGAGGTTTGCCCATAGTCTACACACCCTGTCAAGGCTCTCTTTCCTTCTCCATCTCCGTCTGCCACTCCCTTACAAGTCCTCCCTGAAATCCCTTCCCACTTAAAGTGTCTGCACGCAAATGCTTCTCTCAGGGTTTGCCTCTGACAATCTATGAAACCTACATTATAGGGTAATGGGGCACATTAAATGAGCTGATATAAGCAAGTACTTAAAACAGTACCTGGAATAGACCAAGCATTCAGCAAGTATTAATTTCAGGAATTCATTGTTATATTTCAGGGTCTACAACAATGCCTGGTAAAAGATACATGCTTAATGAACACTTTGTGGAGTGAATAAAAAGAGGATAAAAGGACAATAGTATGAGAGAAAGAGATGAGAGAAATAAAAAACTGTAAGAAAAAAAAAAATATGTGTCCGCACTATTATAATTCAAATTAGAGGGTAGTGAGGGCCTGAAAGGGCAGGAGAAGAAACCATGTTAAGAATATAGAAGCAGACTTGAGAGGCTATTTCTGAATAGAAAGAAAAGAGACAAAAGTGCTGGAAGTGACTAGAATGAATATGATGAATGGGGAGGGCAAAGAACAAAAATCAAAGCTAAAAATGTTTGGAGTTCCTAAGGAAGAAATCAAAAGTTCTCTTTAAGTATCGTGATAATTACCAATGGAAGAATAGGCTAAATATTGTTTTTAAAAGTGTGATGGGGAGGGAGTCTAAAATGCAAGAGGTTGGGGCGCCTGGGTGGCGCAGTCGGTTAGGCGTCCGACTTCAGCCAGGTCACGATCTCGCGGTCCGTGAGTTCGAGCCCCGCGTCGGGCTCTGGGCTGTTGGCTCAGAGCCTGGAGCCTGTTTCCGATTCTGTGTCTCCCTCTCTCTCTGCCCCTCCCCCGTTCATGCTCTGTCTCTCTCTGTCCCAAAAATAAATAAACGTTGGAGAAAAAAAAAAAAAAAAAAAATTAAAAAAAAAAAAAAATAAATAAAATGCAAGAGGTCATTTCTACTTAAAAAAAAATGTTTATTTACTTTGAGAGAGAGTGAGCATGCATGGGGCAGAAAGAGAGTGAGAGAGAGAATTCCAAGTGGGGCTCCATCTCATGAACCATGAGATCATGACCTGAGCCGAAATCAAGAGTCACATGTTTAACGGAGTGAGCCACCCAGCTGCCCCCATTTCTACTTTTTTCATCTACTTCATAGCTCTCCACAAAAAAGTAAGCACTCCCTGGTTTGGATGGAGCCCAGGACATTCTTTGGCACATTTTACTGATGGGAAAAGGCGGTTGGTTCCTGCTCTTCAAAAGAGAGGAAGCCTACCAAATGCTCATTTCCCATTCCCATGTAGTGGGAGATTCCTGGAGCTTGGCCCTCTGTGGAAGCTGCTATCGTCTGTGTGGCTGGCTGGGTATGTGGACTCTGGTAAGCAGATAACTTCACTAAGTCCCACAGTATAAGCTGTGTTTCCCAGTTTAGAAATCCCACATTTGGAGGATATTGAGTACTGGAGAAGTCCTAAATAAAGTGATGCATCACTTTGCATGTGATTGCCTCATTTTATCTGTGATTTCTCCCCACCCAAGATCTCAGAAACAAGAATTCAAGCCCTGAAATCCCACAGAACCTCTAACATCTTACACCTAAACAAACTGGCAATTATTTTTAGAATTACAGGGATAAGAAAGTAAATCTTTCAAGCTTTGAGGCAAAACAAAAGACCTTAACTCTCTAGTTAAGAAAAATCAGACTGTACTGCATTAAATGTCAGAAGACAATGTAACAAGTCTAACCAATTCAGTAGCAAAAGTCTAAGACCCATGGGTTTATACCCAGCTAAGTGAAGGGAACAGAAATACAGTCTCAGATCCATAAGAGTTTAGAAAGACTACCTTTCTACTAAAAAAGTTCAATAGGAGAAACAAAATGGAACATACAGACCAAATGAGAGAAGAGTCAAAAGCAAAGACTTATTAGAAGCAGTAACGTAAGAGCAATGTTTGAGTCTTTTCTATTCAGTTCAAATCATGATCTGACACTCATGGAAATTATTGAGAAGCAATAGATCTACACATAGACCATATTTATGTCAAAGAAATGGTATTGGCAATGCACTGATTTAGAAGCAGGAAGAAGTTGCGATCAAAATGAAGGCTGGATAGCTTGACCAGAGGTTTGGAAATAAAAGATGAAGACTTAAATGGATAGAAAATACAAAATAAGAACACTTTTGAAGTTGGAAAATGCATGAGCAATGATTCAAGATATGGGATGAAGGAAAATTTGTGCAACAATAAATATACTAGTTGGACTGGAATTATAAAAATCACCCTAGCGATGTTAGAAAGTAAATTTGGAGAAGTGAATTGGGGGTACATCATGGGGAACCCTGGATGTCAGTCCAGGAAATTGATAAACCTTTTCGTCAGTAATGAAGAACTGAATGAAAACTTTTGAGCATAAAAAATGAAGTAGCTAAGGGGCATTAACCTGTGTTATCCATATAAAAGGGAGGCAAAATGGAAAGCTATCGCAATAGTTTTAGAAGGAGAGAAGGGAAAATGGCAAGAAATAGTGTGGTGGAAAATGCAATAGTTGGTAACTGTTTAAATGTGAGACTCAATATGGAGAAAGATACTATTCTGAAGTATCAAAAGTAGGGTAATGTTGGGGCGCCTGGGTGGCTCCGTCAGTTAAGTGTCTGACTTTGGCTCAGGTCATGATCTCACAGTTCCTTAGCTCAAGTCCCACATTGGGCTCTCTACTGGCAGCACAGAGCCCTCTTATATCCTCTGTCCCCCTCTCTCTCTGCCCCTCCCCTGCTTGCACTTTCTCTCTCTCAAACATAAATAAACATTAAAAAAAATAAGGTAATGTTGAGGTTATTTATTAAATGATAAAATTAAGGAAACAGTATATTTTAGGCACGGAGCACAGAAAAACTGATGTCATCTACTAACTATGTACATTTGACGGTAATAGCTATGTAGTTAATTTAGTTACCAAATTCATCTTTTGATGATTACATATAATGTCTCTTGTCTTGAATATAATCACTTAATAAACACTATAATATTTTTTTAATAAACACTATTAAAAGTTATAATTTAAATTATACATCTATGCTTATATTAAAAATATTCTTTTTGAATACATTTATTTGCTTAAAGGGACCCCAAAGAACGGAGGTTTTAGATTATTTTTTAATATTAAACCAAATTCGCCAACTGGAAACACTTGTAAAAGTAAAAATGTTTTCATCATTCTTTAACCTGTGCTCTCCTAACATTCTGCTGGTAAGGCTTATTACTGATTAATTACATTGAGATCACATTTGATTAGGTCTGATGCCATTATGAGTAGGATATGAAAAAAACCATTAGACATCCTGAGAACTTATTGTAGAACTGAGTTAAGTGCAGACCCAAATTTGACCTAAATATTTACCCCTGAGCTTGAATGATCTCAGAAATATGAAGAATCGCTTTATGGGTTTCCTGATTTCTATTTCTACCTGCTACCTTGCAATATTTCTTTAATCCTTAATGTCTAAACTTTTAATAAGAAGAAATGAAAGGAATATTGCCTGGATATTCCCAATGGTAGTAAACAGAGGAGAAATAAATTCCATTCCAGAAATTTCTCATTTGAACTTAGGCATTCTCTGACATTTTATTATCAATATAGACTATTTCTAGGTATTCCAATATTCTACTTAAGATTTCTTTATTTCATACATAGTATTCTTATATTCCACAATTTCATACCAGTAATAGGTCATTTGAAGCACTCAAATTTAGATTATTTTATTTCACTAAGAATAGGCACCATCATTATATAATCATGGTATTATGATAAATGCGTATATACTCATATAAAACGTGAATACAAGTATTTTCCCAAACAGAGTGAGAATACATTATTTTCTCATTTTTTTCTAATAAATATTTGTAAAAATAAAATAACTCTAATCAATTAGTATATCATTTGTATTGTTAAAAATGGAGTGTTTTCTTTTTAAATGAGGGATTCTTAGTGCAATACTGTAAAAGCTTTCTCTGCATAAGAGGTAATATACATTTCATATTTGGGACCTAACTTCATTTGACATTAGAAAAATTGCCATAAGGTATAAAGTCTAGGAAGCTACCATAAGGACTAACCCTCATACTAAAAATACCAAAAGCCTAATTAGTTAAGTGTATCAGAAGTTATTCCTTTTATACAGTCATTAACCAAATTTAGTAGGTAGCCAGAATAAGTACCATCATGTTTTTTCACCATATTAGATGTTTAATATAATTTAAAATAAACTAATTTACAGTGTAACTGAATAACTGTAGGTAGGCTATTAAGGATGATAAAAGACCAATTATAAAAAAATGTGTTGTAAAAATTAAAAGCTCCATTAAGAAATCTAAGAAATTATATAATTAAATCTTCTGTATCTATTCAGAGCAACAGCAACTATCTCTAAGTTATCAAAGAAAAATTCAATCTTTAATGAACAAATTCTACTTATTATCTTGAATTTTGCATCTTGTATGAGTTTCAGTTTAAAAGTTAGTAGTAAAATCTACTCATATCCCAATTCAAAGGAAGATATATTAATGAAGTCATCCTCTCTAAGCTATCTATAATGGCCTAAATCATGAAGGAAGAAAACATTTTTCTTTTGTTTTATCAAAAATATCACTATAGTATGTAGAGAGCTTTTTTATAAAATACAATTTTAAAATTTATCCATCTTACTTTGTGCAGTTCATTTGAATTAGTATTTCTGCTTAGTTGGAAGCTTGATCAAATGTATCATAGCTTAGCTACACATGCAAAGTAGTGATATGAGTAAAGTACCTTTATTGCTTTATCATTGTTAATTGTTTTAAATGAGGAATTATTGTCTTTTTACATAGCAGCTTTCTACTTTCCATCGAATCATTGTCTTCCATATCAAAGGGTCAAGAGATGAAAAATAGGAATTTTCTTAAGAGTAATTAAGCAGTGAAGAATAAGCCAGTTTATTTTAAAGGCATATGCCAGATAAATCAGTAATGTTTAAATTACCTTAGTGATTGTCTTTTTTCTTCTTCTTCACCCATAAAGGGCAATGTCCTTTCTAATAAAGTGAAATGAAAACATCAGAATTATTAAAAAACATTTTTACACTGATTTGGCTGAGTGGAAGTGTAACAAAAGAAAGATTAACAAAGCACATATTTTTCTTGCTTTTACTTTGTTAAATTATTTCCTTCACTTTATTATATATAATACACATGAAATTGACGTCATAATATAATGTATTTTAATGTCAGGCTATACGTTTTGCGATGAGCTATGTTTTCTTTTTTTCTTCCTATCTAAAAAAAAATGACTTGTTAGGAAAAAGGTTTTATTTTTTTTTTTAATTTTATTTTTAAGTAATCTCTAAACTCAACACAGAGCTCAAATTTACAACCCCGACATCAAGAATCAAGTGCCCCAGGAAAAAGATTAAAAAAAAAAGAGTCATGGGGAGCCCAGGTTGTTCAGTGGGTTAAGCGTCCGACTTCAGTTCAGGTTGTGATCACACTGTTCATGGGTTCAAGCCCCATGTTGGGCTCTGTGCTGACAGTTCAGAGGCTGGAGCCTGCTTCAGATTCTGTATCTCCCTCTCTCTCTGCTCCTCTCCCATTCCCACTCTCTCTCTCTCTCTCTCTCTCTCTCTCTCAAAAATAAATAAACATTAAAAAAAGTCCTACAACTAGATCTCACTTATGAATATTAATGTATAAAATTCTCACTAAAATACTAAATATTAAAAATACTAAATATTAAGTAATCATTAGATCTAGCATTATAATAAAAGAACAATATACCATACATATCTAAAGAGTTTTTATTACACAAAAAGACACAAAGGAAAAAATTAATAAGTTTATTAATAAAGTAAGTGAAAATATACACTGTTTTGTAAGTCAGTGACACAAAGGTCATTTGACAAAATTCATATGGATAATGTTTTCAGAAATAGTTTAAATTAGAAATTGTTTTTGGCCTAGTCAACAGTAACTATCAGAGATCAAAAACAAGCTTTATATCCCCCTAAAACGTAATATTAGAGTCATTCTCATTATGTCAGGGTCAAAACAAAGATGCCCAGTATTACAATCAGTGTTGCATGCCATTCTGGATGTCCTAACCAATGCAACAAGACAAATAAAAGAACTAAAATAATATAAATAAGGAAGAGACTAAATTATCCCCATTTTCTAACGTGAATTTTGACTTGAAAAGATAATTGAATCATCTGAAATTCCATTAGAAGCACTTAGATAGTAAATAAAAGTGCCACCTACAAAATCCTTATGTAAAAAAAATTAATAACTTTCTAATACACTTATAATAATCACCTTAAAATACTATGGGGAAGAGATCCCTTTAATAATAACATCAGCAAATATAAAATGCTCATAAAGAAACTTATTGAGAATTTTCCAGAACTATATCAAAAACTGGTAATATATTATTGAGAGCCCCACATAAGTTGAATAAAAAGAATTTGCATTACTACCTAGTACAGATCCAGTATTCTCCCCAAGCCGATTTGTAAATTCAGCCTATTTCTTTTTTTAAAAAAATGTTTATTTATTTATCTTGAGAGAGAGGGGGGGAGGGACAGAGAGAGAAAGAGAAAAAGAATCCCAAGCAGGCTCTGCTCCTCCAGCAGAGTCTGATGCAGAACTCAAACTCATGAACTGCGAGATCATGACCTGAGCCAAAACCAAGTCAGATGCTTAATCAACTGAACCACCTAGGCGCCCCGATTCAACCTATTTCTAAAGAAAATCTTAATTCAGTTTTTTGTAGCAACTTTATGCAATGTACCTAATTATATAAGAAAAAGCCAAGAAAATTTTGAAACTCATCCTAATGACAACTCATTCTACCAGATATTAACATACATAAATTCAACTATAATATTTAAAACAGCAGTTGTACTAGCACAAAAAAAAAATGGGTAGTCAGATCAGTGGGACAGAAAATTTATAAACAGATCCAGAAAATGTAATAATATAGAATTTGATTAAAATGGCCTTTTCAAATCACTGAAAAACTTGATGGCTTTTTCTATAAACAATGTTGGCTATACATAAATTAAAAAGTTAGATGTCTACTTCATATCTTACAATATAAAACGAGGATGAATTCAACGCTTTATTATAAAAGAATGAATCATGAAAAAGCTACAAGAAAAAATATATTTTTTGATAATTCTGAAAATAGATAGACTTAGTCTAGTTTAAAACTAATTTCCTAGTTGAAAGATCTCAGTGTGAACAAGACATGATGGAGACTATAAACCCATCAGATATGAGTAAAACAAAAGGACTTATTGAGATCTGCACCCCTAGAGGCAGCGGTGGGAGTCTCCAGCCTCAGCAAAGAGAAAGATTTTTGATAGTCTTCAAGCAGTGATTGCTGTAAACGAGCTGGAGAATGTAGGAAAAACAGGAATGGAATACAAGTAGGTACAAGGTTGTTGTACATCTAGGAGAAAGGCCGGGTTCATCTCACTAGATGAGACGAGAAATAGCATTCCAGAATTGTGATGGCAGAGATCAGAATACACGCATGTGTGTACGCATGCATGCATGTGTACATGTATGTTTCTGTTGGTCCCAGAAAGAAGAGCAGAGAGCTATTTCCCTGCCTCCTGGAATTAACTCAGAGTAGCCATGCCTCCTATAAGCGATCAAACATTCACAGGTTGGCCCCTACATGTACAAGTGATGGACAGTCCTCTGAAACCGTTCCACTAAAATCTACTTCTAATCCAAAATAACACTGATCTTAATTCAAACTAGAGTACTACAATAAATTCGCATCATTTGACTTACAATTTGAGGTACTCAGATTACAAATAATTTAGTTGAGAGTTTGGAGTACAAAAAGAAAAGCCTCATGGAAAGATAATATTTTTGGAGAACCCAGGCCTCTCCCAGGAGATTTTCCTTAGGACTGTCAAAACACGTTTCTAGGCATAACACAAAGACAGAAAGTAGAGAAAAAAATCTTGATGGAGGTTACCTTATAATTTGTTTAAAGTGCTGTCGGGCAAGTTACACCATACATGAAAGAATGAACTACAGAAATAAAGTTGTAAAATATATGCCAGATGAAGGGTTAATGTACTCAGTCCAAAAGAGATTCTTACCGATCAATAGGAAACAGGGGAATACCCCCCAAAATAGGCAAAGTAATGAACAAGCAATTTGCAAAATAATAAATACAATTGGCTAATTAGTATATAAAAACCTTCAAGCTCATTAGGAATGAAAGATATGCAAGCTAAAACAATAAAGTAAATTTTATATCTGGTATTTAAAAAAAATTTTAATGTTTATTTTTGAGAGAGAGAGAGAGAGAGAGAGAGAGGAGAGGAGGACACAGAATCAAAAGCAGCCTCCAGGCTCCAAGCTGTCAGCACAGAACCAGATGCAGGGCTCAAACTAACCGCAAGATCAGGACCTAAGCTGAAGTCGGATGCTTAAACGACTGAGCCACCCAGGTGCCCCAACGTCTGGTATTGATAAAGATAAAAAATAATAATACTTAGTTTTGATAATGTACAAAAAGATAGGTCCACCTACCCACCACTATTGTGTGTATAACAACGTAGGACAATTTGATAACATCTATCAAGAATCTTAAAAGCAGTGATTACATGTCTAAGAATTTTTCCTAAGAAAATAATTAAGTAAACAGACTGTTGTCATCTTCTTCATATGCAAAGGACACCATATTATTACCAAGATTCTAATGAATTATTTATATTTCAGAATGAAACCTGTTCAGTATTGTAAAGCCCCACCCTCACAACATACTCAAATCAAGAAATAGCAAAGATTCTTTTTTAGATGGCACCCACAATTCAAAAACTCTAGTCACAAGAACAAAGAAAGACATAGAATAAAAGACACAGATGGAGACAATGTGAGTCCCATTTGTGCACCTGCGGGGAAATGGATTCTCCGGAACACTAAAAAGCTTGAGGCAGAAACAGTGACACCTGGGCACTAACTGTCTTTCTTTCCCTGGATGGGAATGAAGCCTTGCTAATGCTAAATCTGATTGAAGAACCAGAAGATCCCAATATTTGTATACAATACCTTAAACAGAAGTGCACAGATTGTTAATGTTCAGTTCTTCCAGAAGGCTGATGTAAGCTATGGGTACAAAAGACTTGTGGCTCAGCACAAATTGAGCATGTTCACACATGGAGCACCACTCTGCTTACTTTGGGCAATATGAACAGCAATTCTGTGATCTCTTTGGGAACCAGGGTCCAGGAAGGCCTCCACCAAAATGTGCCGTGGTAAATCAAAAACAACCTAATGTACAACATGTGTGCACGTGTGGGCTCTTCTCATTAATTGGAAATGTGTAACACCTTTACAGCCATGCACCTATTGGAATTCTAGCTTATCTTCAATTGCTTAAATGATGTGTAAACATAACCCCCCAAAACAGGATTCAAAAATGTCCTAGACTTTGTAAACATAGCCCACTGAACCAAGCAAAAGCATTTCCATTTGTTGTGTTTGATATATTCAGTCCATCCTGTAATTTGGACAAGGTCATTCATTAATTATGTGTGTCAATGTTATGAGTCTATAATTGCAATCTGGATGTTTTTATGTCCCTCCCATTATATTTAGGGGATAAAGTGTCCTAAATAATTCTAACCTTTGCTACTCTTTATCTCTGAGGCTACATGATGTCAAAATATCTTAACAGAAACGAAAAAGTGCAATCCATCACTACTCTAAATAGCTTTTCTATAGGAAAACAAATATGTTCATATTTACAAATATCCAAAGATTCGTCTGATTGGGAAATGTTGTCATTACAGCAATGCTGTCAAGTTTCTTAGAGATTCATAATTATGTTCCAACTTAGTACCACTTCAATAAAATATAGTCTTTCTCATTTCCCTCTAAAGATAACCACTCACATGATATTAAATTTAACACTAAATATTCACTAGCATGTAATTTCTCCATTCCCTTCTTGACCAATTGCCAGACTTACAAAACAGTCATTCCCAATGCCCATTAATTTTTTTCACTCATTTAGCAAACATTTATTGGATAGTACTTATGAAGCACTAAACCAAACCATGGGATATAAAGTCAAATAATTCATGATTCCTATCCTCAAGAAAACTAGAGTCTAGGAAGAGGCAAACAAGTAAATTTGCAATTCAACTGCTGCAGAGTGAGTGTAACCTACTGATTCAGGGACATGGAAGAGGAACACTGAAATCAGACTAATGCAAATGAGGATGAGCCCACATCAGGGAAGGCTTTCTAGAGATGACCCTTGAACTTGAATCAAAGACAGGAGAATTCTCTTTTAAATAATGGGGGGGGGGGACAACATATGAGTGACCACAAAGATGTGATATAACATGATTAGTCTACAGAATCACAGTCCAGCATCCTCAGAATGAGGGGCACTTGTGGAAAAAGAATAAAAGAACCTTTTCAGGGAGGATGTGATGTGTGAGCCAAGGATTTGGGACAGGATGCTAAAAGCTGTTGGGAGCCATTTAGTGACTTTAAGCAAGAGAAAACTGTGATGAGATAAATGTTTTGAAAACAAGCCCTCTGGCTGCTCTATGGAGGATATACTGACAAGAGAGCCAACTTGAAATAGGGAAATGAGATGTTATTGCAATAATCCAGGCAAGAAATTTTAATAGCTTCAGTTAAGGTGGGAGAGATCTATGGGAGAGAACAGATTCAGAATATATTTCAGTACTGGTGAAACACTGCATGTAGGGAATGGGATCTAAACTGGTTCAAGATTTCTGATTTAGACGACTAGGCGGATGCTGTAGATAGGAAATTTGAGCAAAGGAATAGGTTTGGAGTGAGAAGTTATAAACTTACTTTTGAACTTGATGGGTTCAAGATCTAAGTGGATCTGTGCAGAATACAGCAGCTAGATAAGAGAACGGTCTAGGTCAGAGATACAGGACTTAACTATATAGAAGAGGTAACTGAAGCCATGGGAATGGTCAAGGTTACGGTGGGGGTAGGGTGGGGATGTTATGTAGAAAGAACAGAGGTACTGGCATAGAATCCTGCGAAACCCTAAATTGAGGGGAGAGCAGTAGGCAGACCACAAAAAATTGCTAGAGGAACAGATGAGGAAAAGGAGGAAGAGGGAGAGAAGAGGAGATCCAAAGAAATTGATGAAGAGAAACACCAAAGAAAGTTAAGCATTTCAAATACTTCAAAGAGGTCATTCTGGATGAGCAAGACAAACGTTCCTAGCCTCTAGCAATGTGGAAATCAGATCTGAAGGAAACAGTGGTAGGAAATAAAAGGAAAGGAGAAGTAACCAGATTCTAGGCACTAAGGAGGGAAATAGAGAGTGTGGACACCGTGTATACCAATTTTCCAAAGAGTCTGTCAAGGGAAGGTAAGAAGGATTAGGACATGCTCCATATCAACCACTAATTTTAAAATGACTCATTATTATCATATCTAATTCTTGTACAATGCATATTTTGGCAACTTCCTTTTCAAACAGAAATGAAGTCTTTTAGTGGTGCCTGGGTGGCTCAGTCAGTTATGTGTCCCATTGCAGCTCAGGTCATGATCTTACGGGTTCCTGAGTTCAAGCCCCACATCAGGCTCTCTGTTGTCAGCACAGAGCCTGCTTCAGATCCTCTGTCTCCTTCTCTCCACCCCCCTCCCCCGACTTGCACCCTTGAGCTCGTGCTCTCTCTTTCTCTCAAAAATAAACAAAAAAAAAAAAAAAGAAAGAAAGAAAGAAGAAAAAAGAAAAGAAATGATGTCTTTTGAAAACAGTTTTATTGAAACAGAAGATATATTATCCCCCACTCCCCTTTCTATTCTGATGCCACAAGTTGTAATAAAATATTGGCAATAGCAGCAGCAGTTGGGAATTGTACTGAATCCCCTTGAAGTTTACTTCCAAAGTTACTCAAAATCGTGTTGCACATACATGCCATTCATGAAAACACAATGTGTCCTACTAGAGTGTAAATATGTAATATTCACCCCATTGTATCTTACATTTCTTTTAAGATCATGGTGTCCTGCTTAGTCACCTAATATTTAACATTGGTGTTTTAGAGTAATTCTTCCCAAGAGATTTAAACTATCACTCTTGGGGCACCTGTGTAGCTCAGTTAGTCAAGCATCTGACTTCAGATCGGGTCATGATCTCACTACTCATGGGTTTGAGCCCCACGTTGGGCTCTGTGCTGACAGCTCAGGGCCTGGAGCCTGCTCCGGAATCTGTGTCTCCCTCTCTTTCTGCCCGCCCTCAAAAATAAATAAACATTAAAAAAATTTTAAACTATTTCTCTCAATTTTTGTAGTGAAATCACCTCTCACCATTGCCTTTTCAGACTGTTAATTCTCCCACAACTGCTTTATATAATCACTTTATATAATTACTTGTAGTTTTTATGGATGTTTGTTTCTAACTCTAGTTTAATACGACCTATACATTTTTAATAATTATGGTGACTTACACTTATACAGCATTGTTCACCCTGAGAGATCCCAAAGCACCTTTCCAAACTATACACTGCTTACATAAATAAATGCCAGGCAACGTTAAGGATGATGAAAACAACCAGTCACACAATTAACATGCTGTTTACCTAACTCCTGAACAATAAAGATGCTTCCCAAGACCTGAGCTGATATCAATCATAGGAGATGCTTCACTGAACACCATGCCACAGGCTGATATCATCACCTCTGACTATTAACATAGGCCATTTTTTATTCACTAGGATATAACTCCTAATATAAAATTGAATTAGTTTTGCCAAAAAGATCAATGGCCGTTTACAAATGTTTGAATAAAATGCAGGTACTTTATGCATACTTAAAAAAAAAAAGTCTTTCTTTCTTCAACTAAGCTTTTACTGCTAAAAAGGGAACTCCATGCTTAATATCTGACACTAATGGTGGCTCCCAGGTCACAAGTCCAGACTCAAATAAGCACTCCTTCCATGACCTTGAACAAATCATTTATACTGCCTATCTTAGTCTGATAGGTTTGGAAGGAAAACTCTATTATCTCTGACTCAAACTCAGCGATTCTTGATTTGAAAGATCGGAAAAGGTGCTGAAAGATTCCTGTTGCCACAGGTGAGTTTTGCAGAGTAGATTTGTCCTGATGCCTCCTGTTACGGCAGGTAGGTACACTGACCAGCTATCACACTTGGTCACTTAAAATTTCAAGCAGCGATGCTGTTGTAGTGAAAATACCAAACTTTGTAATTGGCCACCAATAAAGCAACAGTTAGATAAAACTGAATTTTTTTCAAGAAAATTCTAAGGACAATACTAAGGCTAAACATTTACCACTCTAACATCTCCCTGTAGTGAAGTGTGCTTTAACTTTTACTACGAAAATGAGAAGTTGAAAGTGGGGGAAGTTATGAGTTAGTTTAGTGAGAAAATTAATAAGGGCAGTTGATTAATCCTTTATGTAGAAAATGATAGCAAATATAAACTTTATACTTGCCTATATGGTAAAATTTATTTGTACAGATTAAATAGAGAAATAATAATAATTATTATTGATGAAAGGTATATACTAGACAATGTGCTAGATGTATATTTTTTATCTCATGATCCTCATAACTATCAGGTAGTTGTAGTGGTTACATTTTTTAGCAATATATTCCAATACTTTTCCAAATTGCTACATTTTCAAATATGGAAATTTGTGGGCAGGCTTCTGGTTTCTAAAACCACATCATGTTTAATTCAATTGTTTCCTGCGTGTATCTTCACAGTATAACCTAAATTTCAATTTGCACTCAAGCTTGATTTTCTTTGAGTTATTTTGCAAAGATGACAGCATTTACTGAAACAGTTTCAGGAATCACTTCCTTTAGTTTCTGCATATGGAACTTATGGCAAAATCAGTCATATCTTGGATCTGAACCAGTATAGAATTTGATATTCTACTCTTTAATACATGCCAACCTTCTCTATCTGCTACGGAACATGACTTTATTAGATCTCCTCTCATTTCTCTTCTTTTCCATCATCACCACCAGTTGACTTTCTTTTCAAGCTTATTTTTAAATAAAGAGATAGAGATTTTTATAGTTTCAAAAGAAAATCTGCAGAGTTGATTATGCTCAGTCATTAGCTAAGGAATTCACTTCTCTGAAGTGCATGGTTTGCTACACATCATGGAACTTAGAAGTTGCTCTCAAATATAGGAACATACAAATGCTACACCCATGAATAACAAGGGTGAATTTTATTGTAATCTACAGTTACAGAGGAGAAAGCTGAAGCTCAGAAAAGCAAAGTTATGTACCCTGCCACACGTCTAGTAAATGAGAGAGCCTTTCAACCGAGGTCTGAAAAACTCCAAGCCTGTTTTCTTTCTCCTACAACACAGCATCTCCCAGCCAGTCTGGCAGAGTGAATGGTCTGAATTGTTGGAACTACTTTAATAAAAACTAATTTTACTATAATCTTGATTAGAACAAAAAAATTTAAAGTCTGACTCCTAGCCTTGATTTGGCAACTAACCAGTTGTGAGGTTTTATATAGTCATCTTAACCTTTCTGGTATTCAATTTCTTCACTATAGAAATGAACCACTTGTCAGGTTTTAATGAGCTCCAAGGTCCTATAGTCTATAAAAGCATTGCTAAATAGATTCGCTTCAGGAAAAGCTGTGTGTGTAATTGCATACAAGTATATGCTGCAAGGTAATTAAGAATTGTTGTTGTGTTGTTTTTCATTTAATTCGGTCAAATGCCCCTCATGCAGTTGGATTGCAATATTAATGTGCTTACTAAGCACTTGTGTTGTAAGCATCTGAAGAATGAACTTCAGTTTATTCTACACCTAAATCACCCTGATTTTAATTTGATAGAGCTAAACTTAAGCTGCTTTACTATAGTATTTGAACAATGAATACTGAATATAAGTGGGCTCTGCAACAGCACTGGGTATATTCAGTTATAGTTCTCTTTCTCTTCACGTAACCAGGGAAGAATACTTCAAGTTCACGCAATTTCCTCACCCACCTCTTGATATCCATCTAAATTATCATATCTTCTAGACCTGTGTTTCTCAAACCCTGCTGCACATAACAACCACAGTATGTAGGGAACTCAAATATAGATGGTGCATTGAAGCACAGACAGGCTACCTAACTTGCCAAAGTTATATAGCTGGGAATAAAGCTAATTAGATCTGGCTCTAAGACCAGCTTTTTACCGCTACACTATACCGCCTCAACCAAGAAGCTTTTAGAAAATAGATTACTGGGCACCACCTGGTACTTGCAAAATCACAATTCCAGGAACATGTCTGTGTGTGTGTCAGTGTGTGTGTTCAATGTTCCCAAGTTGCTCTAATGGGGCTGCTTTCAATGCATGGAAATCACTAAACTAGACTACCAAAAAAAAAAGAAAAGAAAAGAAAAGAAAAGAAAGAAAGAAAGAAAGAAAGAAAGAAAGAAAGAAAGAAAGAAAAAAAAAGAAGAAAAAACTCTGATTGCAAGTGGAAGAAATCAATGTCCAAGCATTTGGTCTTCTGATGAGAGACCTATCATACAATAGCTTTGTGTAATTCAGAGATGAACTTAATATACAATTTGTGTATTTGTACAATTTGTAAGCATCAGTTGCTTTTCTGTGAACCCTGAGAAAAAGCCAGGATTTTTCTTATGACTGTAGTTTCATATGTGGGAGAACTGAAATGTCCTCAGGAAGTAAGACAAGTCCAACACAAGCTGACAGCATAATGTCATGAAAAGAACAAAGGCTTTGCAGGCACAGCAAACAGAAGCTAAAATCCTAGCTTTGCCAGTTGTGAAAGCATATGAAACAGGCAAATTATTTAAATCTCCCTGTACCTTAGTTTCCTTATTTATCAACAGAGGATATAATAATAGGAACCACTTCCACAAGACTATAGGAAGCAGTATGGCATGAGAGCTAGGAGTGGATTTAAATCTCAGCTCTGCCACCTACTTCTCTGAGATGAAGTTCCTCCCTCATCTTTGAAAAGAGGATTCCAAGACTGTCCACAATAGATAGAGGTAAGGAGTAAATGAGATAGTGCATGCATTATTACCAGTAGTATTAGGATTGCTGTGGTGATTAGATCAAACCTTTGTAATGAAACTAACCCAAGAAAAAAAATTTTTAATATTACCTTCTCATTTTTTAACCTTATATCTGGCTAGAAAGCATCCACACTGGATGTGCTCAGAAACCCATATACCATCAGAGATTTAAAAGCCAAGACAGACGAGAATTTTGAAGGCATGTTTCATAACTGTAAAATAATCCTAAAATATCCAGTGTCCCTACAGTTGGTATTTTTTTTTAAATTTTTTTTTTTCCAACGTTTATTCATTTTTGGGACAGAGAGAGACAGAGCATGAATGGGGGAGGGGCAGAGAGAGAGGGAGACACAGAATCGGAAACAGGCTCCAGGCTCTGAGCCATCAGCCCAGAGCCTGACGCGGGGCTCGAACTCACGGAGCGCGAGATCGTGACCTGGCTGAAGTCGGACGCTTAGCCGACTGCGCCACCCAGGCGCCCCTTTATTTTATTTTTTTTTAAATTTTTTTTTTTTGTTTTTGTTTTTTTCAGTTGGTATTTTTTAAATGCCTAGGTAGAAAACAATATAAGGTATTTCAAAAAATTAAAAATAAAACTATTATATGATCCAGCAATTCCATTTCTGGGTATATATCTGAAGGATATGAAATCACTATATCAGAGAGATACACTCCCATGTTCATTGCAGCATTATTTATAATAGTCAAGACATGGAAACAACCCTAAGCATCCACTGATGGATAAATGCATAGAGAAAACATGGTATGTATATAATATATAATATATAATATATAATAAATAAGGGAATATTATTCAACTTTAAAAAAGAAGGGGATCCTGCCATTTATAACCCTGGATGAAACTTGATGTTAAGTGAAATAAGTCAGAGAAAGAAAGACAAATGTTGTATCATCTTACTTGTATGTGGCATCTGGAAAAAACAAAATTCAGAAACAGAGTAGATTGGTGCTTGCTGGAGGCAGAGGAGGGAATGGATGAAGGTGATCTAAAGGGTACAAATATCCAGTTATAAGATAAGTTCTTTTTATTTATTTATTTATTTATTTTTGAGAGAGAGAGAGAGAGAGCATACATGTGAGCAAGGGACAGGAGGGGGGTGGGGATGGGGAAGGGCAGAGAAAAAGGGAGACAGAGAATCCCAGGCAGGCTCTGAACTGTCAGCCCAGAGCCTGATATGGGGCTCAAGCTCACAAACCATGAGATCAAGACCTGAGCATCCTGAGCAGAAATCAAGAGTCAGAAGCTTAATAGACTAAGCTGCCCTGTGCCCCAAAATGTTGTTTGTGCATAGCCATGTGACCAAGTTAACAATAGTGTATTGAATATTTGAAAGTTGCTAAGAGAGTAGATCTTCACAGTTCTACACACACACACACACACACACACACACACACACACACACAACTGGTGTTAACTAATCTTACAATGGTCTTCACCTTGAAATACATACATATATCAAATCTTCATGCTGTACACCTTAAATGTACACAATTATATCTCAATAAATATGGAGAAAGAAAAAAAGATCTAGGGTGAACATTTCAAGGATTAACCTCTGCTCATTACCATCGCCCCTACCAGAACCACACATGCCACTACTTAAAAGACCACCCTCTCAACTACCTCTCCCACTGTGTCCCACTGTGTCCCACTGACAACTTGTCATTACCAAACATGCCAAGTATTTTGCTTCTCTGTGCCTACACTCCTGCTCTCTTTTTCTGCCTAGAATGTAACCCACAAACTCCATCTTCACCCAGTGAAATCTAACTTGCTCCTATAAAACCTGGCCAAATGCTATTTCTCCTTTCCGTAAATTTCCCAGTCAGAATGCATCATTCCCTCCACTGGGCTCCCACAGAACAATTATCTGTGTATACTTCTATTACTAATCCTAGTCACTAATTCATTCTGATATATCTTGATAATTGGCAATTTTTAGTGGCTGACTTTCCACTAGGTTTCAAGCTGCCTGGTGGGAGGGAATTTATCTTACATATCTTCATTTTTTTCTCACAGAGACTGAACTGCCCTCTTGCATGCAGTGGATATTCAACACAAATTTGTTGAAACAATATGTATACACTGCAGATCACCATGGCCATGGATAGAGCCCAAAACAAAACCCACTTCAAACATGTGATGCACATCATGACACCCTTAACTCAGTTTGTGGCACACACTAAATGAAAATATGCTCTGAAAAATAAAGTGTAAAATCTTTAGTATCTGAAAAATAGACTAGTGCAAAACTGAGTCTAGGCCATATGTAGTAAGATTTTAGTGGACGGATGCAACTGATTGGCAGTTTAAAAAGCCATTCTCCCATATAAAGATTTTATAGTTTAATGTATTGTAATGCAGATCCAATAAAATGTCTACCATTTTAATTTAAAAAAATTTTTTTAATGTTTTCTTTTATTTTTTGAGAGATAGAGCATGAGCAGGGGAGAGGCAGAGAGAGAGGGAGACACAGAATCCAAAGCAGGCTCCAGGCTCTGAGCTGTCAGCACAGAGCCCAACGCAGGGCTCCAACCCACGAACTGCGAGATCATGACCTGAGCCAAGGTCAGATACTTAATGGATTGAGCCACCCAGACACCCCTACCATTTTCATTTTTTAATATTTGAAGACATACAGGGTAATATCCCAGGACAGAGACTAATTTTTCAGTGCAGGTGCTGTGAAAATTATCCACTTTTCATATGATACCTTACACTGACCCTTTTGATAAGTTTTTAAAATTATACATAACTAGATTTCAATCACAAACAAAAAGGGGAAGGGGAAGGGGAAGGGGAAGGGAAGGGAAGGGAAGGGAAGGGAAGGGAAGGGAAGGGAAGGGAAGGGAAGGGAAGGGAAGGGAAGGGAAGGGAAGGGAAGGGAAGGGAAGAAACCTGGTGTGAAAATGAAGAGGAAATCCAACCATGGCTAAACATAACATCTTCTCTACCTTGATATTCCTTAAAGAAATTATATGATGAAATAATGTTTGAGCTGCTTCTCTAACAGTAGCATTTACTTACTTGCACAATACTTTTTTCTTCCTCTTACATACAATAATACTTATGCAGAGATATTATTTAGACGAATGCCTCTCAGGGTCCCCTTTCAGGTGATCCACTAGGTAGAAACTATTTTTGTAGCATTATTAAAGCTGTATTTGCCTCTTCTACTATATTGATATTTGCACTGATGGTTAAAATAAAAGGGAAAAAAAGGCAATGGAGGGTAAAACTGCTGATATCTTAGTATGAAGAAGGCAGTGGAGCCAAGCTATACTAGTTGTCGGTATATTCCTCTTTGCTACACACTTGCAGTAAAAAAAAAAAACAAAAAACAAAAACAAAACCAAGAAACCAAAAAACAGTTTCGCTGAGGAATAGCTTTGATGAAGCAGTAAAATTTATTGATTTTTAATGTCTTGACTGGAATAAAAATCTTCATAATAACTTGCATGATGAAATGTAAAGTACACACAGAGCACTTCTGTCACAGACAGGATGATGTTTGACTCCAGGAAGGTGAGGTGACGGGGGCACCAATGTGATCATTCCAGTTGGGATTGGAACTAGGCACCTTGTAAATGGCACAGCATTTTTACTTGGAAAACTACTGACAGATTAACCACAATTACAGGACTTGGGTATTTGGAAGTTTTTCTCAAAAATGAACAAAGTAAACCTGTTAGAAATTTTGGCCGATGATAAATCTTGAGCTTTCAAGTGAAAATCAGCATCCCCCACAACTCTTATCAGACTTATTTCTGATCAGACTTTCTGATTATATTGATGGTGATATTAACAAATATAATGTTGGGGCACTGAGTGGATCAGTCAGTTAAGTGTCAGACTCTTGATTTTGGCTCAGGTCATGATCTCATGGTTCGTGGGTTCGAACCCTGCATCGAGTTCTGCACTATGTGGGGTTCTCTCTCTCCCTCTCTCTCTGCCCCTCCCCTGTTCATGCTCTCTCTATCAACATAAATAAATAAACTTTATTTAAAAAAACAAATATAATGTTTTGGTATTATGTAATAAAGTGTTCCAACAGTTGAAACAGATGTGTAACTCAGTGAGCCAATGTTATCGAAAAATTTAAAAATCTTTCATAGTTAAAGGATTCATTCAAAGCACAACATAGACCAATAGATTTTAAGTTGAATGATATAGTCTCAGATTCTAAATTGGAACTAACCTTTATGAAATAATATTTGTCAAATTGTGGTATGGTATCAGTGATAACCTAAAAAAGCTATTAACATACTTTTCTCTTTCGGGGCATTTGGGTGGCACAGTCAGTTGAGCACCTGACTTTGGTTCAGGTCATGACCTCACTGTTCATGAGTTTGAGTCTGTGTCAGGCTTGGGGCTGTCAGTCCAGAACCTGCTTCGGATCCTCTATCCCCCTCTCTTTCTGCCCTTCTAGGGCTCATGCTCTCTCAAAAAATAAATAAACATTAAAAAAATAATAAAAAGCATACTCTTCCCTTTCACTACGTATCTGTGAGAGACCAGATTTTTTTCAATATTCTTCACTTAGAATTTCAAATTGCAACAGATTGAATGCAATAGAAATGAGAATGCAAGCTCTATTCTATTAGTCCACACATTAAAGAGATTTGTAAAAGTGTCAAAAATACTGTTCTTCTCATAAAACTTTTTCTTCTTGTAAAATAACCATTTTCATTGAAACATTATTTATATCAAAATGTAGTTGGTTTATTATGATTTTCAGTGAATTAATAAACAAATATTTTAAATTTTATCATTTTCAAGTTCTAGTGTGGATAATCAATACATATAATACATAAAAACAAAGGCTTTTGGGGGTTCTTAATAATTTTATGTGTAAAAGTTCTAGGACCAAAATGTTTGCAAACTTCTGATTTAGAAAATATATGTTAGGAATCTACATAACTTGATAGAAAAGAGACAAATTCTCTGGCAATGCTATTTCTCTTTCTGTTGAGTAGGAATCTTGCTATACAGATTCAAGGATCTATATGCCATTTATTCAACAACTATTTCTCAGTTCCTGCTATGGGCCAGGTGCAATAGGGAAAAATAAAAACATAAGACATGGGTCCTGTCATCAGAACACTCAGTTTCCATCACTATCCATATAATGATATATCTTTCTATATATTCCCATTTCTCTTCCACATTGAAAGATGTGTGTTTGACTTTGTGTCTGTGTGCCTGAGTGTATTTGGTAGCTGCCTCCTATACATCTTCACTTGGATGATCCTCCGAGAGCTTTAATATGTCCAAAATTGAAACCATTCACTAAATTGCATATGCTCAATTAATGGTGATTATTGCCCTTATGCTCTGCTTTTTCCCCTAACATTAACACTAGGTAAATGTAAAACATGAAGAGCTTTTTTTTTTTTTAACTTTTGTGATGGCAAATCATAGCTGTGAAATTTCATTCCTTTTGATTTTATTCCATGGTACAACCTCTATTTGTAAACCTATTCTCCCTAACACATGATTATTGAATTTCTTCCTGTACACCGAATTTTCATAAATTGTTGCTTATCTTCTACTTCTCTCCTTCCAAATATTAAATTAAATGTCATCCTCACAATAAAAAGCAATTCTGACTATATTCCATATATTCAGTATATACTCTACTTAAGACTTCATTGTAATTCATTAGCAAAACTAAGTAACAGATAGATTGTACACTTGTATCTTCTGAAAATTCTCTTATTGATTTGCACACATTCATCTCCCTAAAGAAAGCTAAGAGAGGACTGCTTCTTAAAATGGCAAAGAGGCCCTTATCATAAAATGCTATAATCAGAATTCTAATGTGGTTATTTAAAATAGACAATGTACATATATTTTTAAACTTACCATGGAAAACCTCAAAAGGAAAATCTAGAAGAATTGAATCATATTTTAAATACTACACTCCCTGTGAATTAGACAAAAATAATAAAAACTAACCTTTGAAGTATGTCCATAGCCACAGAAATACTTCCCTATTTTAACACAGCATTCACATTACAAAAATTATATCAATAAATCATAAGAGTTATTAAATGTTACCTAAGATTATACATTTTTCAGAATGGAAGGCTATAGATTTATCAATAAAAAGGAAATTCACTCAGTGTTGCATGGAATAAACAATGAAATTTTCTGATTTAGATATTATTGCTTTACTGAGACATCATAACTACTGCCCTAAAAGTTAAAAATTTTATAATTAGTAACAGAAAGTTAAATTAACATTTTTAACATCTAAAATTCTCAATAAAACACAAAATATATTGATGAGCAGTTATCTTTCACACAAGGTATACATAATCAAAATTGTGTTTCTATTTTCTAGTTTTGTACATATTTTGTAACAAAGAATATAAAGGAAACATAGAACACATATGTTTATTCATACTAGTTTGTTTTGCTTGTTAAGTTTTAATGCCTATATTTTTAACTCCTAATTGAAATATAAGCTTTTATAGAGCACCGTGCTAGTCGAATCATATCTTTGAACACCAATGTGTGTGTTCACTGTTCTCCACACAGTACACATTCAGCGTGATTAAATGTCAAATCACACTTCAGTTTACTTCGGAATGCTTGGTAACAAAAGATAGTCGTTATGTACTGATGTTACTTTTACAGAGACAGATGACTTGTGTATGATACGCTCTTACTGTCTTCATTATAACTCCCTCTGCAAGAATATTTTGTTGGGCAAACAAAACATTTACATTTGAATTTAAAAATGTTGAAAGGCATACATTTGCTAGCTACTAGCCCCATCTTCTGTGGTCTTAATCTCCTTCCAATTTTATACATTTACATGACCTGTTCAGCTAGTCCCTCTAAAAAGATCAGATCCCTTGGTTCAGATAAAGATTTACAATCAGTACCAAATAATTCATTTGATGATAACTTACTAGAAATATAATCCTCATAACACAGCAAGAAACTACAACGACTCTCTTTTGCTTACAGTAGCAGATCTAAATTACTCTACTTGGTTTTCACTAATATCCATATTCTCATGCCAACATATTAGTCAATCTTATTTCTCATTACTCACCAAAAAAAAAAAAAAAATACTTACAATATCCTGTCCAGTTTTTTCATGCTTACATTTCTTATGATACTAATTACATGCCTATAAAGTTCTTCCTATTTTCCCCAATTATGGAAACACTACTTGTTCTTTTCTCTTCCCTTTAGTTTTGTTTCAGGTGAAAAAAAAGAAAGAAATACAAATACAATTGAAGAATAGTGAACTTTTTCCAACCCCTCTCCTCTCCTCTCCTCTTTGCTTCCCAGAGATAACCACCATCCTAGGTATTTGTCACTCCTATGTATGTTTTAATTCATTTTATACATGTGTCTGTCTATCTGCATAGAAATATATCCTATGTATTAATGTTTATATAATTATAGTTTTATTGTATCATATGTCACACTATACTGCAGCTAGTTTATATAGCTCATGTTTTCTAGATTTATCCAGGTTGGTATGTCATACCAAATGGTAAAAGATGGAATTATTTCAGACAAAGATAAAGAAAAGCAAGGATGCTTGATTTTGCTACCGTTATTCAACATTGTACTAGAGGTCCTAGTCAGTATTACAAAGCAGAAAGAAAAACTGAACAGCATACATATATGAAAGGAAAAAGTTATACTGTCTTTATTTACAGACAACATGATTGTTTATGTAGAAAAGCCTATGGAAACTAAAAAAAAAAAAATAGCTAAAATGTAAGTTAATAATGATTGCTTCATAGAAAGTGAGAATACAAAAATTAATATTTCTACTAGCAACAAGAATTTAGACATGGAAATTTAAAAAACTAATTGCATTTACAAGAAAGACTATCAAGCATATGAAATTATTGGTGTAAATTTAACAAAATATGTGCAACATCTTTACACTGAAAACTACACCATAGAGAGAAATTTAAAAATATCTAAATAAATGGAAAGATATACCATGTGCATAGATGAAAAGATTCAGTGTTTTTAAGTTGTCAGTTTTCTCCAAATTGAGCTACAGATTCAATTCTATCCCAATTAAAATCATAGAGGTCTTTTTTTACAAATTGACAAATTCTAAAATTGATAATGTAGATGCAAAAGACAGACTAGCAAAGTAATTTTTAAAAATAAAAAATTTACTACCTGACTTCAAAACCTAACCTAAAGCTATGGTAATCAAGACAGTGTGAAATTAGCATAAGCATAAACATATAAACATATGGAACAAGATAGCAAGTCCAGACATATACTCACACATACGTGTTCAAATGATTTTCAGCAAAAGGATATTCAATGGGAAATGGGCAGTCTGTTCAAAAAATGGTGGCAGGACAACAGGATGAGTATATTTTAAGACATGAACCCCAAACCTTACTGTATACCATATTCAAAAATTACCTTTCTATTGATCATAGACGTAAATGTAAGAGGTAAAACTATAAAACTTTCAGGAGAAACTTTTGTAATCTTGAGTTAGACACAAATTTCTTAGCTAGGACAAAACAGGTAAGATGCATAAAATAAAAGGTTGATAAGCTGGTCTTCACCAAAATTAAAAATGTTTGTCAAATGACAGCATTATAAAAATAAAAAGAAAAAATATTTGTGTGAAATATATATACATATTTATTTGTGTATATTTATATAAAATAAAAGACTCATTTCTAGAATAAAGAACTTTTACAATTCAATAATAAGAAATTAATTCAGGGGTGCCTGGGTTGCTCAGTTGGTTAAGCCCTGGACTCTTGACTTTGGCTCAGGTCATGACCTCACGGCTGGTTCATGGGTTTGAGACCTGCGTCGGTCTCTGTGCTGCCTTCTTGGGATTCTCTCTCTCTCTCTGCCCCTCTCTCTTTCTCTCTCTCTCAAAATAAATAAACTTTAAAAAAATAAATCAAATCAGTTTTTAAAATGAGTAAGAGATTTGAAGAAACAAAGAAGATACAGAAATGGCAAATTAGCATATGGAAAAATACATAAGACAATTAGTAATCAGAGAAATGAACACATGCAGGGTAGATTCACAGTGAGAAATCACTATACACCCACTAGTATGCCTAAAATTAAAATCACTGACATTATCAAGTGTTGGAGAAGAGTGCAGCAACTGGAACAGTCATACGTTGCTGTTAGGAATGCAAAATGGAACAGTCACTTCAGAAAAACAGTTTGACAGTTTCTGATAAAGTTAAATATATTCTTCCCATACATTCCAGCAATGCCACTCCAAACTATGTACCCAGGAGAAACAAAAGCATATGTCCACACAAAAGTTGTACTTGTGTGTTTGTAGAAGCTTTATTCATAATGGAGGAAGCTGAAAATAATCCAGATTCCATCCACCAGTTAATTGAAACACAAATTGTGATATATTCATGAAAAAAAAAGGCAATGAACTATTGACAGACACAACGCAGGTAAATTGCAAAAGCTTTATGCTAAGTAGAAGAAGCCAGATACAAAAATTGCAAAATGTGTAATTCCATTTGTATTGATTTTTGAAAAGGCAAAAATATACTGACAGAAAGCAGATCAGTGGTTTCCAGGGAGGGACGAACTGAAAGAGGCAGGAAGGACCATCAAGAGTGACGAATATGTTCAATAACATGATTGTGGGGGTGGTTATCCAATTGTATTCATTCATAAAAAACACATCAAATTGTACACTTAAAACTAGTTGGCTTCGGGGCGCCTGGGTGGCGCAGTCGGTTAAGCGTCCGACTTCAGCCAGGTCACGATCTCGCGCTCCGTGAGTTCGAGCCCCGCGTCGGGCTCTGGGCTGATGGCTCAGAGCCTGGAGCCTGTTTCCGATTCTGTGTCTCCCTCTCTCTCTGCCCCTCCCCCGTTCATGCTCTGTCTCTCTCTGTCCTAAAAATAAATAAAAAAACGTTGGAAAAAAAAAATTTTTAAAAAAAAAACTAGTTGGCTTCATTGTATGTGCATTTTACAGCAATGAAGCTTATAGGGTAAAAATTACTGGGCTGGAAGGAACCTTAATGCCCATTTCTCAGCCTCAGTAAAGTCATGGATGTTAATATCCAAGACTCATAAATGACTGTAATGAACTTCCAAAAGATTTATCTTGACTTCACATTTATTTTATTCATTGTCTTCCAACTCTTGGAAACAACGTTTGTTGGTTTTTAATTTATTTTTTAATGTAATCTCCACCAATGTGGGGCTTGAACTCACAACCCCAAGATCAAGAGTCACCTGCTGTACCAACTGAGCCAGCCAGGGGTCCCAGAAATGACCTTTATTGGTTTTGGTTTTCCTCCAGTCAGTTTTCATTTTGTCTCACGTCACCTGCATAGCCACAGAGAACTAATCTGACTCCATGAGTCCCACTGTTCTATTGAAACTACAAATGTTCTTTGTTTTTTCTTTTAAATACACAGTTTTTTCACTAATAAGTTTCCCTCTGTTTCTACAATAGCAGTTATCATTACAGGTGGTTACCATAGTAATTACCATAACCACCACAGTCATTAGCCATGCACCTCTAGGCTAAGTAAGTCTCCCAGGGCTCAAGTCCTGGCTGTACCACTTTACTCGGTAAGTAAACTAGAGCCTATACTTCAGTTTCCTCATCTGCAGAAATAGGGATAAAAATTGTTCCTACTTCATCAGATTATTTTGAGGATTAAATGGGGTAATACACAAAAGATGCTTAAAAATATGCTTGGCACATCAGAAGGACTGAATAAATGTTAGTATTTCTATTAGCCTATTTTTCCACTGGAAATTTCAGGAGAAATAAGAAAAATGCTATTGAATAAAATACAAAACTCAGATTTTACATCCAGGAGTTATACTTTACTATAACTTTAAAAGTCAACAGAGTATGGAGCACCTGGGTGGCTCAGTTGGTTGAGCATCTGACTTCGGCTCAGGTCATGATCTTATGGTCTGTGAGTTCAAGCCCTGCATCAGGCTCTGTGCTGACAGCTCAGAGCCTGGACCCTGCTTCAGATTCTGTGTCTCCCTCTCTCTCTGCCCCTCCCCTGTCTCTCTCTGTCTCTCTCTGTCTGTCTCTGTCTCAAAAATAAATAAAAACATTTAAAAATTTTTTTAAAAAGTCAACAGAGTCATCCTCTACTTCTCAGTTTTGTAAGGCTTCTTTATTTTTTGTTATTGCTGTATTCTTAATTTCCTGGTTTATGTTACAATGGAGAGAGATAAATTAAACATTATGTTAGAAGGATATTTCTTATATCTATTACAACCTTCTATACCATGTATTTATGTTTGCACTATGCATGTGTGTATGTATTTTAATTTATCTTAACCTAAATTTAGTTTGAGATTCTTTAAAGGACTTGCATTGAAGAGATTATTTGGATAGGAAAACTGGGAATACACAAGGTCTGTCTTGGCTTAACCTATCCTCCTCCTATAAAGGCCTCCAAGGAAACATGCATAAAGTATACAAAAGAAGTCACTTATTATTATTAGATTGGATTAGATTAGATTAGACTGCATTATTAGCTGTGACTTTGGCCACAAACTCCATGGTGGAACCTCACAAACTAGGAAGACAATATGATATGGAGGAATCCTTGTCCATACGTTAGTTGAGAAAACGAACCAGCTACACAAGCAAGGTCTGGTTTGCCTTGAAGGAGGCCAACCTGCCCCTATCCTTCTCAGACCAGGATGGTGATCTTTTGTCAATAGCAAGAAAACACATCTACAGAACGAAAGCTAGATGGCTCTGGTCTGTTTAGAGAGATCATCCCAGCACCTCATTATCACTGCTCTTCCAGGGAACCCTCCACTGAGAGCCCTGTTTACTGCTTTTGGCCAGAAGATGACTCCACCCAGGAACACAGCATCAAAGTTCAAATCTGATCCATCCAAACCAACCTCTTTCTCCTTGGGCACATGGGACTCAATGATGACACAGAGTGCAGACAGTTTGCTTTCCATATAAGCTCACAGCAGTTGTTGAAATTGCTGTGAAAATTAACATGTGACTAATCATTACCAGATAGAGTTTGCTATAGCATACTTGCCAACCACTGATATTATCATCTGGGAAATATTTGCAAGACAAAATATTTCCTCACTCTTCAGTAGTAGCATGTTCACAGTGTGAACTTTAAAGAAAACATGTTTAAAATCAGTACTTCCCAACTTCAGTGGAATGGAGTGCAAGCTCACGTAGAGCACATGCTTACACCCTGGGAGGCCTTCCTGAGTTTCCACTAAGTGTTTACACTACATGTGCCACTTTGAGAATTTGGGGGAAGTAACATACTTTCTAGCAAAAAGGATCTGAGTCCATTGACAGAAGAATTCAGCATGGTAGTGACAAAAAGTCTCTTTTCTGCCTTAAGACTTTTATATTAGTTTTTTCCTAGGTCCTTGTCTTTTTCAGAATTCAGGTCTCAGTTTAAGTACCACCACTTTCGTGATGATGTCATCAAGTCACCGACTTCTCTATCTAATCAGCCGTGCCCTCCTCCTCCCAAGATAGTCTCTAGGTCAGCACCCTAATACTTCACATTTTGTAGTTATTTGTAAACAACTGCTTGCCCCACTGAACTGCATCCTCCTGAGGGCAGGGACTGCCCTTTGCGTGCCACTGCTGGTGATGATCCTAATAAAGATAGTACAGAGTAGGCATTCATTAGCAATCTGTTGAATAAATAACCTGGTAAATGAATGAAGAATGAGCAATTTTAATAGGCTGCCTTGAGAACAATGACCTATTTCAGTTCCTTTGATATCTGGAGGATTAAACATAGAATTGAAAATTCTCAGTCTAGTCCCAATTCCTTAACTTCCTATCTGCAAGTTTTGAATATTTAACTTAACTTTTATACATTTATGTTATCAAATGGCATAAGAACACCCACTTACTTTTCCTCCCACATATGACTGTTAGGGCTAATGAGAGATGTGTGTGTGTGTGTGTGTGTGTGTGTGTATGTGTATGTGTATATATATATCCTATTTGTATGTATACAAAAGTACTTTAAGATATAAAGCATTAAGATGCCTAGGATTATTATTATATTTCAACTCAAAGTAATTAGCCCTAAAAAAACTCAATATGGATAAACTTAAAATTTATCATCAAAAGAAAACTTCCACTGAGATACAAAATAAAACATCTGAGAAATTATTGTTACGGGCTTATCATTTTTACACATATACATTTGTTTGAATATAAATCTCAAATGCAAAAATTATTTTTCACCTCCAAAAACTAATAGAATTTTGGTGATTTAAAGTCCCTGATGACAGAAAATATGCTAAAGTTTTAAGCATTTAAATTGTTTTTCCCTAACCAGTACATAGCTCACTTTATTTGACCCCTACTACTCTACATTTCAAGTGATCTGAACCCATGCTGGAATTAATCAATTTTATGTCTCTGTGACATTGTCTTTGCCAGAAAACCATGAAAAGTCTTTTTAACCACAGTGATTAAGAAATCATATTCCTTGATTCACAAAAGGAAGTATTTGAAACCTTAGGAAATATCACTGGAGAACACCATGGCATTCAACATCTGATTCCTAATTCATATCAAATGACAGAGATGGAGAAGCTAATCAGGTATTATGATTTCAAAGAACTCTTGCATGTGCAGGGTTAATTTTTTATGTTAGGTTGAATTTCTAAGCGTGGTGCCTCGTACTATCAAATGAGGCCACAGATTACCTAAGCTGAACATATGGGCCATTAAGAATGAAGTATCTAAAATCTGCAGTAAATCGCTAAAATTTTCAAATAGTGCATTACACTCATCTACAAACACATCATGCCTAAGTTATGACACTTTAAAAATGTAGTAAAGAAGATGAATGTTGATCACAATACTCTGAACATTTCTGATTCTTAGCATTGTCAATTCTTAAGATTAACAAAAAATAATAAAATAGGTAGTGAAATGGCTCTGGAAGCATTTTTTGTAAATGCCAGACAAAGTTAACACAAGCTCAAATGTCATTTGATTTATCTGAGTCCTTGTTCAAAGATATGAAGCAATTAAAAAATTCTACTCTTCCTTAACCTCTATGGAGTTAGAAAGTTTATTTTGACAATGGCAAGGAAACATATCCTTTCTTTTTCCACCATGTCACTTTATTATTTTTTGATTATTTTCTTTATTTCTGTAAAGAGGAGTATGTGTATGTATGTGCGTGTGTGTGTGTGCGTGTGTGTGTGTGTGTGTGTGTGTGTGTGTGTGTGTAGTCCACTGTAAACTTAGAAACTTTTGGGATTAGAAATTTACTTTCTAGTTATATCTGTTGCAGAACTTAAAGCTATTCAGCTGAAACCATCCTTGAGTTTGCTAAAGGTGGTATTTAATTTTCATAAACATTTGTGCGTGGAGATTACTAGAAAATTTATGGACTGGTTATTTTCTGCTTCAATACCAGTGAAGCACATTGCTATCATGCTCAAAAGCCAAAAGATGACTTCAAGTAATGCTTTAAAAAAATCCAACAGGAAATGGTGTTTGTTTACTCATACATTAGCATATAATTGTCCAAAGAAGTATTATTTAAATTACGCATCTGCTGCTCACTTTAAAGGCTCAGATGGTTCAAACTGATGAAGCACACAACCTGTAAAGGTATAAAAAGAAAATATTATGCAAACATTGCAATAAAAATCTCATTGTTTTTTAACAATATCTGATAGTTTGTGCCCATATACAGCGTGTTTAAGAAGAAAGGAAAATCTTTCTCTCCCAAATCTACTAGTTAATTGCAGACTTTAATAGTGGGAAAATGCCATTCCCCTGCCTTATCCCAAATACTTCGTGTATAAAAAGTGTCAGTTCTCTTTTTGGTTTTGGTTGAAGTATATTGAGTAGGATCAAAAAGATATGCCGAACTAATTCTAATTTAACTACTACAGGGAAACAAATGTCCTGAAACGTAGTCTGACGCTTTTTTACAGAGGACCAGTGTCGTTTTAAAAGATAAACATGGGGATAGAAAAATCAGAGAGCACTTATTTCCAGAAATGTGTACAATGTGCAAAGCACTGAAAGTTTTCTCAAATGCCTCTTAGCATTCTAGAATACAATGATTCTCGAATTTGTGACAATTCTGACATGTTGTCATTAACAGCTAAATCAGGAAAAGAAATGTGCTTTCTTCCCCGGTAAAACAAAAGCATTACACACTAAAGAAAAAAAAATTGCTAGGCCCTACATTGATGTTCTGTATATTTTGAAATTATCCTAGAGAAGTAGCTGGAAGAGTATAATTTCCTTCTCTCCACTTGCCAGGGTAGAGATGGATGGAGTTAGGCAACTGAGGAGTATTTTTTTCATGATCCTGATTAAAATTGAAACAGTCATGAGAATGCTGTTTCCTGGAAGGTGAAATATACTTCAGGAGTCACAGTTAATATCCATATTCTTTATTCAAATGCCCAACATCTGAACAGTGTATAAGTCCTATGTATCAATATTTTCACTGGGTAGTTTCTCAATTCAATTTTACTGATTTTATTTCTTTCACCATTTTTTAAATATTATATTTGTGCCCCTTCAGCCCCAATAATCACAGAAACAACCATAACAATAATAACATACACAATTACATTTGGGCCACAAAGAATGTTTGACTTTACTTCTAATGACATTTAAACAATTGAGTATGAACAAAAATCTTCAAGGAGTCAGCTGAAACTGTTTTCTATAATAATTTCTGAGATTAATTAAAAAATAATATTTTAGAACCATGATTTTGGCTGATGCCAATACAAAAATATGACCTCTAACCAAATTAAAAAAAAAAGTAAGTTCAACAAACAGTACTGGAACAACCAGACATCTACATGCAAAAAAATAAATCTAGACACAGACCTTATACCCTTCAGAAAAAAAAAAAACTCAAATTCAAAATAAAATTAAAACTATAAAACTCGTACACAGGAGAAAACCCAGATGATCCTGTATATGGTGATGACCTTTTAGATATAACACCAAAGGCATAATCCATAAAAGAAATAATTGATAAGATGGACTTCATTACAATTAAAACTTCCTGTCTGCAGAAGACAACGCCAAGAGAATGAGAACACAAGTCAGACTAGGAGAAAATATTTACAAAAGATACACCTGATAAAGGACTATTATCCAAAATACATAAAGAATTCTTAAAAGTAAACAATAGGAAAATGAACAACCCAAATAAACCTGGACAAGAGGCCTGAAAAGATACCTCAACAACGAAGATCTACAGATGGAAAATAATCTTATAAAAGATGCTTAACATTACAAGCCATTACAAATTAAGGCCACCGCATACCTATTAGAATATCTAGAATACAGAACACCGACAACAATCAATGCTGGCAAGGCAAGTGAAGCAACAGGAACTCCCATTCATTGCTGGTAGATATCAAAGCTAGTACAGCCACTTTGGAAGATAGTTTGGCAGCTCCTTACAAAACTAAATGTAATCTTACTATATGATCTGGCAATCCTGTTCTTTGGTATTGAACCAAATAATTAAAAAAACCTAGATCCACACAAAAACCTGCGCATAAATGTTTATAGCAGCTTGGATCATAATTGCCAAAACTTGGAAGCAACCAAGATGTCCCTTAATAGATGAATAGATAAAAACACTGTAGTAGATCCAGACAATGGAATATTATTCAGTGCTAAAAAGAAATGAGCAATCAAATGATGAAAAGACAAGCTTAAATGCATATTATTAAGTGAAATAAGCCAATCTGAAAAGCCTACATACTGTCTAATTTAAACTATATGACGTTCTGGAAAAGGCAAAACTATGGAAATAGTAAAAAGATTGGTGGTTGCCATTGGTTGGGGGAAGAGACGAATGAACAGGCAAAGCACAGAGGATTTTTAAGGCAGTGAAACCATTCTGTATGACATTATATTGGCAGATACGTGTTATTATACATTTGTCAAAACCCATAGAATACACATCAAGAATGAACTCTACATGTATTTTGATGACTGTACATAATAGCCTAAAGGTGAATCACTATTCTTGAGTTGATAACTGGGAACAAAATGTAGCTTCTATCCACAGAGTTATATTTACATACCCAAACACATACAAACATTTTTGTCACAGAGATTTAACTAAGCAAACAATATGGGGTTGGGGGGGGGGCAATTTCAAAAGTTCAGCTCCTTTCCAAAAGGAATGAAAATTTAAAAAATGAAAAAAAAGGAATCTTTTTTAACAACTTGTTACATATGCTATTTTTAGTTTCGATTTCAGTTGTGTATAAAACTATTCCAGGAGCAAAAGATATTTCCTTAATAGAGAAATTCACTCTGCTGGATATTTCCTGTTATCCTTCCAAAATACCCCTCATCCTGCTTTGGACCTGGGACGCAAAAGTTTTATAGACTGTGTCAACTGGGCTCTTGATTTCTGTTTGTCTACAACAAAGATTTCTTGATTTCTGTTCTGTTTGTCTACAACAAGAGAGAAGAGCAAAAGATAGATAGGTAGGAAGAGAGGAGAGAGAAGTATTTCTTCTGCTTCCTTCATTGTGTGGTCTGAGCAGTTGACTACATTCTTCAACTAAATGCCACAGATTTTACCTGGCAACCCTCACCTATAGGTATATCTGGTTTCTTCAGATTCTAGTAACCACTTCTTACCCTGTTCCTTTAGGTCTAGAGTGGTAAATCTCCCCACTGTTATGAGCCCGGGAAGATAGCACCTTTCCTTGTTGGTTTCCCTAAGCTCTGAAATATAACCTTTACTACACATTTCTCTGTTAGAAAAAAAATGAACTCTGCAAACTTCAGATGATAATAATGTGTCAATGTAAGTTCATCGACTGTAACGAATATAGCACTCTGTTCCAGATATTGATAATGAGGGAAGCTGTGTATGGGTGAGCGCAAAAGGCAAAATGGGAACGCTTTGTACTTTCCACTCTGTTTTGCCATGAACCTAACTTCTGGAAGTCTACTATTTCAAAAAATTATGAGAACATGACCAACATAAGATTCTTGAATGTAATATTTTCTTTACCACTTTCTAGGAGATTATAGGTATTGTACTAAAATTTTAATTTGTCATATATTTTAAACCTCATTAATAGATATCAAATGTTATTATTTTATAAAATAATTCTTTGGGTTTTAAAAATTAAATACTGAATATATTACAAAGTAAATTTAAATAACTGAATCTAATGTTAATAGAGAGAAATAATGATAGGTATGTGCTTTACTTCCTCTTTATTAAAAATTGCAGTGAAATGAAGCCAAATGTGAAAGAGTACAGATTACATAATTTCATTTGTAGGAGTATAAAGGCAGGTAACCTTTGTCTATGCTGTTAGAAGTCAGGAAAGTGACTAAAGGGAGCACAGGAGGGTTTTGAGGGACCAGTGGAGGATTCTGGGGTTTGGCTGGGTGTTCTGGATATTGGTCTGGGTGTTCTGTTTGTGAAAATTCATGGAGCTGTAGACTTTTTGCTATGCCTTTTCAAAAGTCAAAAAAAGAAGGCAGTAAACTTAGTTCTTCATTAAGTTTTGATAGAAGCAAAGAGGGGATAGAAATGAGGGTACAGAAATGTTTACATAAGACTGCAGTTAGTATGAGGATAGAGATCTAAAAGGAAATTAAGAGAGCTCCAAGGACCCGGGAGGAATGGCCTTTTGGATGTATCACTCAACAGGCTAGAATTTCTTAGTGTTACTCATGAGCTAGGATAAATCACAGGGACGCCTGTGTAAGCTAGACATCCAGCAAGGAAAACAGAAGATCTGGGGAGTGTTAGAGCTTTCTTAAACAGGATGAAGAGTAAGGTAGGAATTAGTAAATATCTTTCTGGGAGACTTTTACCAGACCCCTACTACCTGCCAAAATGTGCATTTTCATTCCTGTTTGAATTACTATTAAAAGTGAATAGGACTTCTGAGTTTTAACTAATTCTATAATGTGAAGTCCATCCTTCTGTGTTTTGTGGGCACAGACAACAGAATGGTTTGTTCACTGTACAACAGTTCTTTCTAGCGGAGTTGAGAGTGCCCAATGACCTCCAGCTAAATTTTTTGCACAGGTCATACGTGTCTCCTTTACAGCCTATGTCAAAGCGAGTTTCTGAAGAGTTTCTTAACATAGGAGGTATATTCCCGAACACATTCTCTGAACACAATTTCGTGCAACAGCCTCCACCCCTTTACCTATTATGTCGTTTTGCTCTGCACAAAATGGACTAGTATGGGCTTTATGTCCTCTTTTTCCTATACCTCACCCTATGGTGCTAATAAGAAATGATGGACTCAGAAGGTAACTCCAAGAGAAGAGAATAAAGGTAAACTAAAAAACCTGACAATCCTTAAAAATAGGTTAATTAAGCCCTGAAGAAATAAGAAGTTAATTAATTTCAGACAACGCAGTATTACTGACTCTAAGAGAGTTACCAGATGCTTTGAAATCTAAAGTGTGGGGGAATGTGTATGAATGGGTGTGATCTAAGGGGTGTTAAAGTGTGTATGGTTGAAAATCAGCAAACATATTCAGAGGCTTTATTCTTGTCAGGTGGTGGAAGGAAAAAAATAATAGTTATGACTTGTTGATTATTCACAAGGTGCCAGGCATTGTGCCAAGCCCTTAAGGGTGAATTCTCTCATTAAATGGTCACAGTAACACTACAAGGTAGGTATGATTATTATTCCCATCCAAAGATGAGAATATAAGGGTTTATAAAATATAAATGATTTACCCAAGGATTTACCACCTAAGTGGGAGAGCTAGAATTTTAGCTCATCTCTATCTCAACTCAAAAGCTCATGCTCCTAGCCACTTGTCACTATATTGATTAGTGAATGATCACAAGAGCAAATAGAGAATTACTGTGATGAAAAGAGGATAAAAGGAGTGGGAAAGAAGTTTAAGATGCAAAGGAAAATGAAGAAAGGAAAAGAAGAAGTGAAAAATGGAAGAGGGACAAAATACAAATCGCATAGTTCAGGTATATAATTGACACTCAATGAACACTCATGTGTATGACATTTTCAAATAAATGTAATTAATATACACTCCATAAATATTTTTTTAAATAAAATTTGGTAATTGTTCCCTTAGCTACAGTCAAAGGTGTTTATATGGTCCAAAAGACAAGATATTTTATAGTTGTGGTTTTCAAACACATTCCAAAGACTGAGAAAACCCAAATCCCAAAAGTGTTAACAATTAGGCACCCGAATTAAAAAGAATTTTCTCATTCATATCCTTCACTTTCAAACTAACTTCTTGATTAAACTTTAATGTAATTATAAGAGTTAATAACCTTAAAGAGAAAAATAATCAAGTCTCCATTATAATTTTCGGGTAGATTCTTTCTGAAGCAAAATACCACTAGAAAATAATTACCCTTAATAACATGGGAGCTATCCCATTAAGTTCTTTCCTCCATTAAAAAAAAACATAATTTTAAAGGAAACAGAAGAAATAATGAGAGAATGAGCCCCATTTGATCCACTCTATACTCATCAGATGCCCATATCAGTAGTAAAGCACTTTCCCATCTACTTTGAGAATGTTGTGAGCACAATCACATTTCTGTTCCTATATCAAAGAAGCTGACACTGCTGGGGAAACCTTGTTGATTGATGCCATGGTGAGAAGCATCATTTCCATCTGTCTTGTTCATTCCCATAATGATCCTTGTATATAGTGCTTTTTAATTCTGTCTCTTTCTGAAGATTCCCAAGTGCTCAGTCCCAATCCACCCACCTCATCATCCTCATAAGATGACCTAAGTACTAATCATTATATCTCTATTGATAAAATATCCTTCATATATAATACATTATATCTATCTCTTTATTAGGCACTTTCTATGTACTATTACCCTACCTTTAGATTTCACAGGAACCCTGAAAAATATTATCATCCCCATTTTATTGATGAGGAAACAAAGATTTAAAGAGATTTTGCTCCTTGACCAAGATCACAAAGTAATGAGAGGTGTGACACTGGATTCAAATTGAGTACAAAGCTTGTGCTTCTAATCACTATGTAAATACAAACTGTCAAGTATAAACTTCCTGCTGCTCCAAATCCTTCCTGCTCCTTCATCTACTTTTTTATTCTTCATTCAAGAATTATTGTATATCCCTGTTTAGACCCAAGACCAGACCTTAATCCTCAATTGCTAAGCCCACAGCATCTCATCTCTTTCTCGGATTTACTTATCATTTATTTGTAATTTTTTTGCACATGATGAAGAAGTTCAGGAACTATAAGAACAAAGAATGAGTAAAAGAAGCCCAGTGCAGTGGGTGAAGCTATGGAGGACCATAGGAAAAACAAAGGCAATGCTATTGATTTGTCTCAAGCTTTTATTAGATGCTGGCTCCATCTTGGCCCCCATTTAACTCTTTATACATTGAGGGAAGAAATGTGAGATTAATAAACCTTGTTCTTTATGGCTATAAAAGGTTTATCAAACCTTATTCAGTTAGAAAACACAGGCAGGTACATTTACACTGTTAAATTTCATGATGACTTAACTTGTAGGATTAATATTTTATAACCAGTCTAAAATTTCCTTAATCAGAAATTGAAAAATTACCTAATTTCAAATAAGTCTGTTTATTTTTACATGTTCAATTCTTTAAAAAATATACAGTATTATATCACCTCACGCCAGTCAGAGTGGCCAAAATGAACAAATCAGGAGACTATAGATGCTGGAGAGGATGTGGAGAAACGGGAACCCTCTTGCACTGTTGGTGGGAATGCAAATTGGTGCAGCCGCTCTGGAAAACAGTGTGGAGGTTCCTCAAAAAATTAAAAATAGACCTACCCTATGACCCAGCAGTAGCACTGCTAGGAATTTACCCAAGGGATACAGGAGTACCGATGCATAGGGGCACTTGTACCCCAATGTTTATAGCAGCACTCTCAACAATAGCCAAATTGTGGAAAGAGCCTAAATGTCCATCAACTGATGAATGGATAAAGAAATTGTGGTTTATATACACAATGGAGTACTACATGGCAATGAGAAAGAACGAAATATGGCCCTTTGTAGCAACGTGGATGGAACTGGAGAGTGTGATGCTAAGTGAAATAAGCCATACAGAGAAAGACAGATACCATATGTTTTCACTCTTATGTGGATCCTGAGAAACTTAACAGAAACCCATGGGGGAGGGGAAGGAAAAAAAAGAGGTTAGAGTGGGAGAGAGCCAAAACGTAAGAGACTCTTAAAAACTGAGAACAAACTGAGGGTTGATCGGGGGTGGGAGGGAGGGAAGGGTGGGTGATGGGTATTGAGGAGGGTACCTTTTGGGATGAGCAGTGGGTGTTGTATGGAAACCAATTTGACAATAAATTTCAAATATTGAAAAAAATATATACAGTATTTCCAGGAATACTTTACTACCTGCAAACTTTCACCTTCAAAAATAAATTATATAAAATACTTCAAAATTATTAATACAGTAAAACCTTGGTTTGCAAGCATAATTCATTCTGGGGTACTACTCATATTGCAAGACATCTCTCGTTTATCAACTTAAAATTTATTAGAAAGGTTTGCTCATCTTGTGGAATACTTGTAGACAAGTTACTCGCAATCCATGCTTTTACAGTAGTTATTTTCTTAATTTTATTTCAAATGAGGTAATCATCAAAAAGGATATTTATATGTAAGATAAACACACTTGACTTTCATCATGTTTGACTTTGTTTTATCTCTATTTACTAAATAAATAATATTTAATCACAAGGACATTGTGTGGTAAAGCTTCTAGAGATGGCATTTCATGTCAGTTTTTCCACATATTGACATGTTATATATCTCATATTTTACTTATAGAAATAGATAAAAAGCCAGTATTATCAATAACATATATACTAAAATACTACATTAACTCCAGTAATGCAATTATTACAGTTACAAAGAAAGATCATTTGGGGAGGTTAATATATCTCTAAAAATCTCTTGGTTTTTAGTCAAAGCACAGTGCCTAGAACAGAGACAGCCTTCAAATAATTCTATGTTCCTTTCCTCCCTCTTCCCCCTTCTTTCCATTTCATTTGTGTTTTCATTTTCCCATTTCAGGTACTGTTCTCTCATAGGGACTACTCGAACTGTCTCCTAACCTAACCACCCCTGTCTTCAATCTCACTTCCTCAAGTCTGCAAATTGTTGCCAAGGTTATTTTTCTAAAACAGAAATTTTAGCACTTTACTGTCCTCTTCAAAAAGCTTCAGGTTCCTATTGCCTGCTGTGTCACCTTCAAACACTAGAATGACAGAGATTTCTAAACAAGAGCAAGCTCATCTGGTCATTTCCAGGCTGCTCTCATGTCACACTCTTGAATTCTTACACTGTAGATGCTCAGCTTTTTTAGAATGCATGTTTTTCCTACCTTCTATTTTGTCTGTTTTGTTTCCACATATGAGTGAAATCATATGGTATTTGTCTTTCTATAACTGACTTATTTTTGCTTAGCATAATGCTCTCTAGCTCTATCTATATCATTACAAATGGCAAGATTTCATTCTTCTTTATGGATGAGTAATATTTTATATATATATATATATATATATATATATATATATATATATGTATATATATAACATCTTTACCCATTTATCAGTTGATGGACTGCCATGAATGCCTTCTCCCCATTTTGTCCACCTAAGAAATGTCACTTTCCATCTGTGTTTAAATTTAAACCAGATGTGTTGTACTCTTTGAGGCTCTCCTTATATATTTTCCTAATCTCAGCTTTACATCGGGTTCTTATATGCTCATGCCTCTATCATATCACTTACCAAATTGAATTCTTGTTGGTAACATGTTTGTTTCCCTCCTCTGTTACATTATGACATCTGAGAACGTATAGAACCATGTTTCATTAGTCTTTGTATTCTTTTTTGTTGTTGTTGTTAACTTACCTATTTATCTTTGACAGAGACTAGTGCAGAGCAGGGGAAGGACAGAGAGAGACACACACAGAATCTGAAGCAGGCTCTAGGCTCTGAGCTGTCAGCACAGAGCCCAATGTGGGGCTCGAACCCACAAATCGTGAGATCATGACCTGAGTTGAAGTCGGACACTTAATTGACGGAGCCACCGAGGCGCCTCTTAGTCTTTGTTTGTATTCTTTTTTTTTTATTTAATTTTTTTTTTTCAACGTTTATTTATTTTTGGGACAGAGAGAGACAGAGCATGAACGGGGGAGGGGCAGAGAGAGAGGGAGACACAGAATCGGAAACAGGTTCCAGGCTCTGAGCCATCAGCCCAGAGCCTGACGCGGGGCTCGAACTCACGGACCGCGAGATCGTGACCTGGCTGAAGTCGGACGCTTAACCGACTGCGCCACCCAGGCGCCCCCTGTATTCTTGATGTCTAACACAGAACTCTTTCATTACAAACCTTATAAGATTACCAATAAAATGTAGGTGAATAAATAAATGATTCATAAAGATGAAAATGAGTATACGTGACAACAAAAAAAAGACAACAATAAGAACACTGATAGGCATCTGTGTTTTAAAAATATACCTTTACCTTTAAGAGTATGTAGAGAATTTAGAGCTGGAAGAGATTTCAAAGATTAGAATATTTTAGGATAATCCTTCTATTTAAAAGGTGAAGCTAAGAGGTCAAGATAAGTTCACAACACAGAAGAAAAGTGAATGGCAGAGCTCAGATAAAAGCCTGGGATTCCAACACACAAGAATATGACTCTATGTGACATATTGTTGGTGGATTCAATTAGAAACAGAACAAAAGTGTGATTTGGCTTTCTTGTTTTTTAATAAATTCTTGTAAATACAATTATTTCAAATATTTTCCTTAGAATATATTTCTAGATGTAATGATATGTGCTGAGCAAATACTCTCTGAAAAACAATTACACTAATACCACCTTCACCAAGCATATTTGGAAGAACCAATATAATTACCTTTTGATAATTACTATTATAATTTTCAACTCTTTGTAAACTTGATAGGTAGAAAACAATATTTTATTGTTGATTAAATGTTCTTTATTTGATTGCTAGTGAAGGTTAACATTTCTTCAAATGTTTACTAATGTTTACGAGTTTTGCCAACTGACTTCTTCAAGATGTCATCATTGGTGGCTCTTTTTATATTTGTGATATTATCCTTTGACACAATAACCCAAATATATGCCTTACTTTATATTCTGTTTTAAAACTGTGTTTATGATCATTTTTAACATCTGACAGTGTTAAAATGTTACTAAATCAAACATGTCTATTTTCCTGTTATAATTTCCTTCACTTTCCAACTCAAAAAGCTTCCCCATTCAAATCTAATGGACTGTCTTCTATTTTTTTTCTTTTGCTTCTTTCTCACTGAAGTCTAAAATAAATCCTGGGATGCCTGGGTGGCTCAGTCAGTTAAGCATCCAACTCTTGATTTCGGCTCAGGTCATGATCTCACAACCATGAGACTGAGCCCCAGGTCAGGCTCTGTACTGGACGTGGAGCCTACTTAAGATTCTCTCCCTCCCTCTCCCTCTGTTCCTCACCTTCTTGTGCACAAACATGCACATGTGTGAGCTCTCTCTCTCAAAAGTAAATTATAAACATTTTAAAAAATAAAAAATAAAATAAGTTCCAAGTGGATAATACTCTTATGTGGAGGAATCATCTCACTTGATCTTACTGTAAATTGATACTCAATGAATAAAATGTCCTTTCCCTTTTTCATCTTTATCACATCATAAATTCATATGTAAATATGTACATATATATGTGTAAGCTGATTTATTTATTATCATTATATATTTCTGGTTATTTCTGTCTGGTTCCATATACCATAAGCCTATTCAGCACTCAGTCCATACTGGATTGATTATTATAGCTTATCATTAGGGTTAAATATGAAATGTTTGGTAGAAATAAATTTCTCTTCAAAATCATTTCAGTTATTTTTATTAATTTATTCTCACAATTAAAATTTTAAATATTATTTCAAATTCCAGAAAATACTCCTTTGTCATTTTGGTTGAAATTATACTAAGCCTGAATACAGGTTACTCAGAAAAGTTTAACATTATTCTTATAATTAGTTTTTCTGTCTACAAACAAGGAATGTCTTTCAATAAAGTTGTCTTCATATAGGTCTTTCATATTTTTTGGTTCAATTTATTGCAAAGTATTTTAAATATTTTTGCAAAGGAAGCAGAGTTTCATTTCCCACATATTAGTCAATGATTTCTTACTAGTATAAAGGAATGCTCTTCAGGTTTTTAATATTAATTTTTTATTTGATCATCTTCCTGAAGTAAGTACCTCTAATATATTTTTCAGTGTCTTGCCTTGAGATCGAATCATTTGAAAATAATCATACTACTACTTTTTCATTTTTAGTAGTCATCTCTGTTATTTTTGTTTCATGTTTTATCACTTTGGTAAAAATTTATAGAATATTAATTATAGTGGTAATAGGAATAATCCATTTCTTTAATAGTAATAACAACTATAAGTATATAATTGGTTGAAGTCTAAGAGTCTAACTTTATCATGTTAAACATTTATTCCATTACTAGTTAATGTTTTTGTGTTTCTAACAGAAATGAGGGATGTATTTTAATCAAATAGCTTTACAGAATCTTAGGAGATATTCATCATTGTCTTATTTAACCTATTAGTGTGTTTATAGTACACTTCCTAATATTAAGTCATACTTATTTCTTTTAGATAGTTTAAAGGTATTTTATGCAAACAAATTTGCTTCAGAATCAGACTACAGTGTTCAGAGACACTCAACATTGTAATAGAAATTTGCATTAAGTACCTGAAATCAATAAGGTTTCTAAAAAAGAAATAAGATGCTGGTAAATTCCACCTCTATCCTAGTCTCTGTAATCAGGCAAGTGTTCACATATTTTCCTTAGAATATTGAGCACTGAAATGGTTAGACCACCATCTCAGTGGTGAGTTCAGAGAAGCTGACCATTCTTCTTCATGTCAGGAAATTCAACCACAGTACAAAGACCAGCATTACAAAATTCCAGAGTCGATTCCTCTCTCAGATTCTCACAGATTCTATGTGATTCTTAACTGTCTCCTCTGGCCTAACAAAAAAACACACCCTTAAAGAAGCAATGAGATTCTGAGATCGCAGTGGCATCACCGCTATCAGGTTTTCACCTCTCTGCTCACTTTGCTCAACTTTTCCCCATAAGTCACTTATAGAAAGTTCCCAAATGTCCCTTTCAACCACGGGAAGTGTCCCATGACAACCACGTCTGCACTACTTGCTTCTTGCCACTGATAATTTGGAACCAATCTGACATCCAACCTAAGTTTGGCTAATGAGATTCAAGGTTCCAAGAAGTTATAACTGGGATTTAGAAATAAGTATTTCAACCATGGAGAGTGCCCCAGGACAACCAAGTCTGTCCTACTTGCTCCTTGATAATTTGGAACCAATCTGACATCCAACCTAAGTATGGCTAATGAGATTCAAGGTTCCAAGAAGTTAGAATTGGGACTTAGAAATATGTACATGTTAATTTTAGCAGGTGCCCTGAAGAAGTAGCTGCTAAATTCTAGAAATGTAGATGGCCTTCAGCTACCTACCCTATGGACCTAAAAATGGGGAAGACCAACATAAACAGAATGAAACAAAGCAGACAGAGACATGTTAGGATTTCTGGCCAGCTTTTAGTTCTTATAACCAGTCCTTTCCTTAGGCCCTGTTGTATTCAGCCATGGGGTTTCTTGACATACCTTCATAAACTCTTTCTTTTAATTTTTTTTAATGTTTATTCACTTTTTTTTTGATAGAGACAGAGCGTGAGTTGGGGAGGGGCAGAGAGAGAGGGAGACACAGAATCTGAAGCAGGCTCCAGGCTCTGAACTGACAGCACAGAGCCTGATGCAGAGCTAGAACTCACAGACTGTGAGATCATGACCTGAGCTGAAGTCACACGCTTAACCGGCTGAGCCACCCAGGCACCCCATAAATTCTTTCTTTTAGCTTAAGCAAGTTTAAGGGGCTTCTGTTACCTACAATCAAAGATTCTTGATTAGTATGCTGCTGTGCCTGCCCTGCCCCTGATGTGAGCTCAAATACAGAGAAAAGGGGTTAGGAGATACCACTGGAATTCTATCAAACACTTTTTCTTTATGATAAATAAGGTTCTCATGGCAACAGAAAAATCCCTGATTCTATACAAGATGTAAGTATCAATATTTTATTGCCTATAGACCAGATGGAAGGAATTGACATCGTTGCTTAAGTTCCTGAAAAATCTGAACTCCTCTCTTCATTTTGTGTTTTTCTTTTGATAAATCTTTGGATTTAAAAATTTATGGAAACAGTGTTTTGTTCAAGTGGTAGCAATAAAAGTAATCCAAAAGGCAGATCTTTGTTTCCCTCTGGCTCCCTGAGTACAGAGGATAGGTTGAGAAAAGTTGTAATGACCACATGAGTAATTACAGATATGCTATGACTCAGAATGTACTTAAAATACACATGCAGAATATGGTTCACGTTTTCTGTTGATGAGAAAATATCAGTTTGAGTGATTAAATTCAGTTAAACCACCATTGTTGTTTAAGTCTTTGATGGAAATAGTACTTTGTAGTTTAATAGTTTTACTAAGGGTTTTCACCCTTAACTAGTTGTGTTTAGAATCATTCTGGCCTGAAATACTAATCATTCATCATTCGAAATTCCAAGATGATTGTTATGTTCTCAGTTAACAATAGACTGGAAGAAGCATGACCTTTTAAACCAAGTATCTTTAAACCATTGCTTAATTAGGCATACCACACACAAGGTTACAATCTCAGCACGACTGAGTTTTAAACAGTTCCCTTTAATTTTATACCAATGGTCTGTGCAGCATCCAGCTGTTCTGGGTCCTTCACCTCCTGCTATTACAACTGGAAGAAGAGTCTCCCTTCATACCAATGACAGTGTTTTACAGTCTCAAATTAAAAGGAACCATGAAAAGCAACTTGCCTTAATATCTCATTAATGCCAGAAAGAACCAGTTTAACAACAATTTTTTTTTCTACTCAGAAATTACACTTTAGGGTAGACATTATCCAATATTGAAAGGGGTATTACTAAATAATTCCATCCAATGGGTCAGTTTTTTAAATAACTTGAGAGTACATTTTGTAGCTCAGTGATCCTGACAGAAAACCTGGAAGGCTACACTAGACAAAATTGACAGTTGCCTTACAAAGCTCATTCTTTGACAACTGGTAATAGCTATGCTAAGAATACTTTTATTATGTAGTAATTTTTTGTTGTCATGTACAGTAAGCAGTTCTGGGTCTAGTCAAGTACATTCTCAACTCTTCAGAATATTCAAAACTGATCTCAAGGAACCTGGGGTTTGGCCAAGGTTCCCCTCCTACCTCCAGGCTTTGGGAAGTGAGTTGGCTATCTCACTAGGTGAGAACACTGACCATCACTAACACAAACCACTCAGTCAGCGTTATGTAATAGTTGTTAGCTAAGTTCCCAGCACACATTCTAGGTGTCTACTTTCAGTTTCTATGAAAGCCCTGTGAAGAAAAAGGATATTTCAGTCTGTGGATTTGATGTGCACTCCATGTAGCTATTGGTACATTTCAAAGTACATCTAGGACAGGCAAGTAGCACTAGGGGAAGTGGAGAGTCCAAGATTATGGCTTCTCCTTCAATCCCGTGGTTCTTATTTTGACTGGCTGAAATGTTAGACTTCTGAGTAGCATTCTTTTGAAGACAGAGTTTGAAAAGCATATTATAAGGGAAAAGCTCTTCATTTATTCTTAATAGAATATGGTAATCCCCATATCATCTGAGCTTGAAAGAATTGCAAATCTAGATCAAAGATTATCTCCCTCCTCCTGAAAGCTCTTTTAATAAAATACCCTTCAGTGTTAGAAGCATTACATTCTTGGCTTTGATTGTGGGTATAAGTACAAAACAGCCAAAGAGAAAGCTTCTGCTTTTGCAGTAAAATTTTGTTAAATAACATTGTTTATGAGGCTGTTAAAATCCCATATGATACATTTCATTTAGAAATAGTTTCCAAGAGAATTAATTCTCTCTTAAAAAATAGGGAGGCTTGTTTCCATCACATAATGACAGTTACGTATCCCACTGAATGTCTCTTTATATTTTGGCTGCTTTGGAAGCTCAGAACCTGATGTAGTCCTGTATTCTGGTTACCATACTTCTTTCTTCCTCCTTAAAGGGGATAGATAGATAGATAGATAGATAGATAGATAGATAGTATACTTCTATTTGAACCACCTTGTATATCTTTTTTATCACAAACAGGCTGGGAATTAATAATTAGTGAACACTAACAGATAAGCCAATAATGAAATTTAAAAATTGATGAACTCCCAGGGCACCTGGGTGGCTCAGTTGGTTGAGCGTCTGACTTCGGCTCAGGTCATGATCTCACAGGCTGTGAGTTTGAGCCCTGCATCAGGCTCTGTGCTGACAGCTCGAGCCTGGAGCCTGTTTCAGATTCTGTGCCTCCCTCTCTCTCTGCCCCTGTCCCACTCACAGTCTGTCTCTGTCTCTCAAAAAAAAAAATAAATAAATAAATGTTAAAAAAAAAATTTTGAACTCCCTGAAAAGTACTAAAGCTCAGAAGGATTATATAATCCATGATAATCTGTGTATGCTCAAGTCTCTTACTTTGTATCATCAGTTATTGGAATACAGACAAGTTTCAAGCCATTAGCAAAATAAATCTCCAGGGAGCTCAAAGAGATTCTATTTTAAGTTCATACACTAAAATTCATGTATTTTATGTGATCCTCACATCTGGAGTATACTTACTCTTGTATCAGACACAATTCTATTATGCTTTGGTGGGCTCCTGTTGCTTCAAGATGAAGAACAAATCTCATGAATGGCCTATAAGGGGCGCCTGGGTGGCTCAGCCGGTTGAGTGGCCGACTTCGGCTCAGGTCATGATCTCGCGGTCTGTGAGTTTGAGCCCCACGTCGGGCTCTGTGCTGACAGCTCGGAGCCCGGAGCCCGTTTCAGGTTCTGTGTCTCCCTCTCTCTGACCCTCCCCCGTTCATGCTCTGTCTCTCTCTGTCTCAAAAATAAAAAAAATGTTAAAAAGAAAATTAAAAAAAAAAAAAACAAAAGAATGGCCTATAAGACCTCTCATGCTCTATCTTACTCTTCTCTCTGACACTCATTTCCTTCAGATTCACCTGTCCCCAACTCCCTAGAGTAGGGAGGGATGTTTCCCTATTACAAACTCTCAGTTCAGCACACCTCTACTTTTAGCCCTCATTACAGATTATATTACTATCCCTTTGTGTGCTTTTCTGATTCACATCTAAATTCCCCCAAGAAATTCTGAATCTCATATCTGCTTTGACTACTAGTAGTGTATCTTTAGCACCTATCAGAATGCTTAACACAGTCTACATGCTCAATGAATACATCTCGACTAAATTAATGAAATTTTATATGTACTTCTCTGTCCATAGTAGGTTGAAAGAAGCAAATTATGGAAGAGATCAGCCCCCAAAACAATCACAAAAACAGCACTGTGGTAAGGTGAAAGGGGGAAAAAGACTAAAAAGTGGACAGAAGAACTCAGAAATCACTGAAGTCTAGAGGCAAATTGTCTTAATAATCATTAGGCTTTAAGATGTTTTTAATAGTCTCTAATAGCATCATTATATTACAGTATGGTATAATAATAGAAGTCATCAAGGAAGGGTTTGGCTTTTATCTATGATTAAGGTAAGAGAGAAGCTGGTAATTTACCTTTGAAATACTTTAATCTGGTATTTCTTTAAAGATTTTCCCATTGTCTGGAGGTGAGTTTCAGTTATTGAGGAAAACATTCATTTGCGTTCCTCTTCACACCTCCTAACTACATGGATAAATGGAGTGTTCCCAACCTCATGTAAGGATAAATAACCTTGCATTATAATACCCCTCCTTTGCTCAGTTTTATAATTGCAAGAAAATTATTTTCAAATTCCCTTAATATTTATATTCATAACAAAAGGATGGTTATGTAATGTCTCACAAAAATTCTGCTGAAAACGAGGATACTCTGTGTTGAATGTAAACCAAATTTTGCCTCATGTTGCCTGCACAAAGCAAAAGAAGAAGTTTCCACTTGAATTCTAAATTGAAGATGACCTTGTGCTTTTTTGAGAAAGGCTGGCAGCTGAGGTCACTGGAGTGTATTATGATGGACAGTGCAGCGCCATGCATGGCTCAGAGGCATGTCCATTGTGTGGATTACAGCCAAACAGAAAGAATTAGACAGCTCAGAGCATTCTAACATTTTATTTGAAAATAATGGTCAAAATCATGGGCAGCAACCATTACAACTTTCATGAAAGAGCAGCAGCATTCAATAATTCCATCACTTCAGACAGGCATTTGGCTATTCTTAGCCGAATACTATGGGTCCAGCATATTCTGTATCAGTTTCTGTGACACTTACAGAAAGCAGCATTTCTGCTTCAGCAGGAGGCAAATCCCATCTACCCTGCGTTGTATGTGGTTCTATCTTACACAATGCAGCTCATTGCTTTAAATTGACCAAATCATTGAAAGTGATACAAGGAAAGAGAAAATGCAGAAACTTAACATGGCACTTTTAGAATGTAAACGTATAGCCACTCCAAATCATCTACTTTCCTCAGGTCAACTTACTGTTTAAAAAGCTTAAAATCAGTTTCCAAACAAAATATCTACAATTCCTTCTCTAATAATGATACAAACAAAACATTTTAAAAGAAATCTAATCTGTTGTCAATGGTTCCAAATGAGTCTCCTAAGTTATTTCTGAAATAGTGATATTTAAGTAGAATATTTTGATTGATAGAGGCTTATTTTTAACTTCTGCTTCTTTCAGGAGCAGATTAATGTTTCTTTCAGGAGCACAGAAAATATGTTTGAGATTTAAAAGCAGGTGGAAAAACTCACACTTCTGATTAAAAGGGGAACTGCTTCTAATCCTGTGCTTCCCACTCTGTGTGTCTTCTATATTTAGTGGGGGGAGGGGACAGATTCTGTCACTTCTAAAGTATTTAATGACAAAAAAAAAAGGTTGTAACTTACCATTGAAATTGACAGCCCGAATGTAGCCAAGTAGCTCTTTCCCGTCCACTGTACTCATTCGTGGGCAGAGACCAATGTATCCAGGGCAGAGATCTTTGTGCATGTTGTGCAGGGCATAAGCCATGGAATATACTGCATCAATTACAAATTGGACCTTTCCTTCCTGTTCATAAGATGAATCCCTCGCAATTCTCTCCAGCCCTGCAAAAATTTTAAAAAAAACCATCAATTGGTGTTAGATCCACTAAAATATGGCATTAGGGCTAAGATTTCCACATATAAGGCACACTTAATGAGACACAACTATTTGATTTTACTCCCAATTATTTTAATCCTATACTTACTGAGTCAGGCTTTTAAACTGGGTATTGAATTTTTTATTTGGAAAGAACAGAAACTATTCCATTAGCAACAAAAAGATATTAACTAAATAAAAACATATAGTTTCATTATCTTTATTTCCACCTTATTGAGTCCTATTACATTGTACATTCTAATAATTACATAACATTCTGGTTGTGACTTGATCTTTTAAGTAAAATGTGCAGACTTTGTCCTTTTCATCTACTTCAATTCTAGGATCATCATTTAATTAGTGTCTCAAAGTAAGGTCTTTTTTCCCTCCTCCCATATCTATTCTTGTTTTGAATGTGCTTCATTTACTTGGGCGCCCTTTTTGTATATATTAAATGACAGTATTTCCTTAAGTAACCCACTTATCTTTAGAAGAATCATTCAACTTAACTTTTTTTCTTGAACTCAGTTCAAGAAGAAATGATTACTAGAATAAGGTTAGTTAACATATCTACTACCTAATAGACTAACCTTTTATTCCCTTGTTTTTTCCTTTCCTTTTCTTTCCTTCATAGGAACTTTCAAGTATACAACACAGTATTGCTAACCATAGTGACCATGCTGTACATTAAATCCTCATCAATTTCCTATTTTAATTTTCTGTTAAAAGGATGTAGAGCTCTCAAATTAATTGTCATTCAGAATAATTGTACCTGTGTTTGGGCATATTTAAGGCTGAGAATTGGCTTTGGGGATTGCCTTTAGCATGGTGTTTATCATTTAATATTTAATAAAAGCTTACAATTTAAAATGGAATGTAAATTTGATATTAAAATCAGATAATGTATAATTAGTTGTAATCCAACATTCTCATTTTGAAGATGAGGAAACTGAGACTCATGGAGGAGGAGAAGTTCACTTTGAGCACAGAGGGCAGATATGGAAGCCTTCCCAGGTCTCAGACTTGGAGCCCAATATTCATTCATTCCCCTGAAAAGTATGGTGAATGGCAAGAATGTGCCCAAGAAAAAATTACAGAAATGATATTGAGGTCAGAACCAAAAAGGATCTCCCAGCATTTCCATACCCTACCAAACTTTATACATCTGCTAACGCTTGGAGAGACCTAAAGCAAACACTTGAAACTTTCCCATGGAGGTCACTTGGTAACCTTTAAAAAATAAGTAGTCTTTAAGTTCAACAAATATTTTTCTTAAGACGAATTAGTCAGCTGAATTAAAATGGCTGTTTTATATTTGGGTTTTTCTTTATCTTTTTATGGTTATTTATTTATTTTGAAATAGAGTGAGAGAGAAAGAGCATGAGCAGGGGAGGGGCAGAGAGAGAGAGAGAGAGAGAGAGAGAGAGAGATTGAGAATCCCAACCAGGTTCCATGCTGTCAGCATACAGCCTGATGTGGGGCTCCACGTAGGGTTCGAACTTACAAACCATGAACCGTGAGATCATGACCTGAGCTGAAATCAAGAGCTAGATGCTTAACCAACTGAGCCACCCAAGCGCCCCTCTATTTGACTTTTTATAGTCTGATAAAACCACTGATTTTCTTGTAGATAAATGTGACAGTCAATTCCTTCATTCTATCCATCTAATCACTGAACATCTTTTCTTCTGGTCTTAATCACTTGTTACATGCTGATCCTTTAGATGCTGTTGGTTGGTTCCCTATTCTCTGCAGTCTGTCATAATGCTGAATTCTGTTCCTCCTTTTTAGACAAGTCTGTTCAGATTTTTTTGATGACTCAATTTTCCATTCCCCAAGATTGAGTCCCCTTTTTCTGTCCAACCTCATAATCCATTCATTTTCAACACCTTAACTATCACTATTTCTATGGTCTAGACATATATATTTGAATTCAAAAAGGTTGGTTTTAGAGTCCAAAACATTAGATCAACTTATAGTAATCAATTTAATTCATAATAGACTCTAGCAGTCTGATAAATTAGTTTTCTAGGACTTTCCTGTCAGCTAACTGCTAGCCCACATTTCCAATTGCCTATCATATTTCTATGTAGTCTGTTTCTATGTCAATCTCAATAGATCTAAAACCAGGCTATCATTATAGGGAATTACTTCATTTCCCTAAAACCTCCAATTGAGGGTTATATAAGTTTGGAAGCAGTGAGGAAAGATCAGTTCTCACAAAGAGCACGTACAAGGTGCCAAAAGGTATATTGATTCCTTCAACCTGCATTAGCTGTATGATCTAAACTAAGATCCGTGTGGGTATGGAAGCACTATCTTCTCCCTATCTCTGTGTGGCACTTTGTCTCCTGGGTACTGCTATGTCCAGAATGTCATTAAGTGACCTATGAAAACAGCCCTTTCAGCTTCTGCTAAAAATTTCTCTCCTGTAGTTTTAAACACAAAGTAGACAATTCATAAATAAATATTGAAGAATGGTCACAGGAACCAAAAAAATGCAGTTGTTTCTTTAATGATCTTATCTGGTGACCAGCCGCTCTGGTTAGTCCAGAATTGAGGTTGGTCTCAGGATACAGGACCAAACCCTAGATAGTCCTATGTAGACCAGCATGGTTGCTTTCGAAAAAAAAGAGGCAAAATGACACAGAAACGTAATGATACAAGATGGAAAAAACTACTGTGAGGGTAGGTCCTTATGTCTATAAGAAGATCCCAGTTTCATTTATTTTGCATCACTGATTTAATAACTGGAAATGAAGATATGCATCCAGAGCAGTTGTTCACTTTTTGATTATCTTCTTATGTGCAGATTCCTTAGGGTCACTCCAGATTTACCAAATCAGCATCTCCCAATGTGGGGACATGACTAATCTGTAGTTTGCAAATACAGACATCTAACTGCCTTAGTACAAGCTGCAATAACAATACCAAAGACCAGGTGGCTTATAAACAACAGAATTTACTTCTCATAATTCTTGAGGCTGGAAGTTCAGACTCAGGGTAACAGCCGGTGAAGGGTGTCTTCTGGGTTGCAGGCAGCCATTTTCCATTTTCTTATTATACCCTTACATGGAAGAGAACAGACTTCTGTTGACTTTTTTTTTTTGAGAGAGAGAGAGAAAGTGCATGTGCATGTGAGCAAGTAAGTGGGGGAGGGGCAGAAAGAGATGGGGAGAGAGAATCTTAAGCAGGCTCCATGCTCAGCCTGACACAGGGCTCAATCTCACGACCCTGAGATCATGACCCTGAGCTGAAATCAAGAGTATGGCTCAACGAACTGAGCCACCAGGCATCCCTCTGGTGACTTCTTTTAAGGGTACTAATCCCATTTATGAGGGCTCTATCTTCAAAACTTCATCTAATCTTAATTACCTCCCAAAGGCCCCACATTCTGATACCATCATATTAGGGGGTAGAATTTCAACATATAAATTTGGAAGGGACACATTAAGTCTGTAACATTAAATTTCCAAGTTATGTTTTTTGTAATTCTGCTCTGTAAATCCCTCTGCTACACACACACACACCACACCACACACCACACTTCTGTGAATATTGTTTTTCTGATTTATTTTCTTTTGTGTACTTTAAAGAAAAGAGAATTTCTTTATCTCTATTACCACTGGGTGGAGTATGAACAGCAGGCATAGAAATGGCAAAAATGCCCAAGCCAAATTGATTCAAAGAAAGAAATGGCTGTGAGAACATTAAAGAATTTGGAAAATTTTCACAATCCATGCAATACATGTAAGAGATAGTTGTATACGAATGTTTTATATTTTTAAATTTACTCTATTCCAAAGAGTTCTGGATTTAACATATTATGATTTTATTTTAATGCTACTGCAACCTCACTACCAATTTATAAAGATATTTCTCAACATTCAATAATTGGGATAAAGTTATATACAATAGTTTCCTGATAAATTTTAATGGAGATACCCTAATTTATTAGCATATTCTTGCTTGATTTTTCCTAAAACAATTTCAACTTCATACATAATGGATTTATAATTAATTCTCAAATACCATGCATATTATGAAAGGGACATATTTAAGTTTTCACTTGTCAAACTATTTATCCTTAAGTAGTTATAAATGAGTAGTATGGGTGGAGATTAAATATGTCCAACTTTGCGCTTCTTTTTTTTAATAAAAGTTCAGAAGGCTGTCTAGCGACCATTGTCAAGGGAGTCAATGAACATTGTAAGACTCCATCAATCTATGTAAGTACATGGTGACAAACTAAAAGACTGAACATTATCACCATTTCTAAATTTTAAAAGAAATAATTTTATTTATTTCCGGGCCATTTAGACAATATATTTTTTATTCCCTAACATTTCAACTTCATGACGACACTTAAAGATTTTACAAGAGCTGCAGTGTGCTCCTTGCATCCTATATTTGCTTTTTTTATTCGTCTTAAAGAGGAATTTAAGAGGCTGACAGTGACTCATCAACTTAATTGGCTGTAAAGTTTCATTATGCTATAGTTTCTAAAGTTAGCACTAATGTATTGCTATAAAGTGCTAAATATTGTCAAAGGCTATATGTCAGCCATCTATTTAAAACACTGTAAAGTTGTGATGTGCTTTAGTGTGTAGCTTAAAATTAACAGCATATAGCAAAGTTTTGGCATGGTGAGAGATGAAGTCAGCCTCATAAATTTTATAGCAAGATTGTTTTATGTTTTCATTAATGAAATCTAAAACATCTGACTGTATCTCATGATCCTGGACAACAGAGTAAGTCCCTACTGGTCTAAGCAGTACCACATGCACCTCAATTAAGGTCTTTTGAACATCACCATGTATTTTCTTGGTTTTGAAAAGGCAAGTCTGCTCACGTTTGCAAAGTGTGTATCTATGACAATGTGAGTTCCTAAGATGAGCTTGACATGAATTTTAAATTCTTTGACTGACAGATAGCTGTTGAGCTTGGTTTTCTAAAAATTTCTCATTTCTCAGGGTATGGTTTAGTTTTACAGATTGAAATTAGGGTTATTTTCATTTTCCTGAAAGTATGTTAATGTAATGATGAGCCAATAAACCAGTCGATTCAATGAAGAAAGAAGAAAAAAAAAAAAAGGAAGTCCTCTCAGTTGTTTTATTCCTGAGAACCCAAATATCCAATTGGTTCATCTTTTACTATAGTCCTAGCAGAAATAATCCCACATTCTAAACTTGCAGGTTAAAAAGTATTTATTTAGTTTCTCCCTTGACTTTTTCTTAAGTATGCAGGAACTATCTTAAAGAATTAAATTGTTTTCTTGCAGTCACTGTTGAGAGGATGCCGGGAGGAAAAAGAGAATCTGTGAGCTGCTAAGAACACATTTATGCACCTAGGACCAGATTTACAAGTCATTCTGAATTCCACAACAACTCCATATGCCTCGCTACCTGATGCACCAGAGAAAAGACTGTCATGTCCTACATCAAGCTTTCCTAATACCTCACACGTATGTACTAACTGCACAGTGGGTGATTGAAATCAGTGAACCACACCAGGGACAATCAGCGAGAACCAGAAAGAACGGCACAAGGAGTCGCTATCAAGTTAGCCAACATAAGACACCTTTTACTGAATTTAAACTGACTTGGTTTCAAGGCTACAATGGGGGAAGGATGGGATAGAAACACAAGCATATTCAATTATACGGGAATATCTCCAAAGCAGTAGGATTCACAGATGTAGTGTGTGCAACCCCAGACTGCAGGAGATGAGAACATGGGCCCCGTGGTGAGGCAGAAAGACAAACTGACTGAGAGAGGCAGGTGGCTACGGAGAAAGAAGACCGGCCAGTGGGGCAGACCTAGATTCAGGTTCCAGCTAAATGGCTCAAGGCAATTGGCCTTGGGCACATTCCTGAACTTCACGAAGCCTGGGCCTTCAGCTGGGAAAGTTGCCCTAGGGACCTCTGTGATGGGACACCCCATCTTTCCAGCTTCCTCTGCTTGTACCACCCTGCCTCTCCCAGCTCCAGTGTAGGTCCTTGAATGTAACATAATTCTCCCACCGCTGGACTCACTTAGATGTTCACTCTGTAACTCTCTTCACTCCTTCCTGGATGCCTCTTTCTCAGCCTCCAAACTTCAGGTAAGCTGTCAAACCAAATTAGGCTGGAGCACTGATATTTAATTTTTAAAAATATAGCATTCCAGATCAAATCCTAGAGGATCTTTAATGCCATGCTTAAATACTGAATATTGTTCAGTTGGAAACAGAGAGCCATGACCAATATTTAAAATGTTTCTGGGAGTATGTGTGTACTAAATTGAAGCAAATGTAATTTGAAGGCAGACATACAAGCTGGGAGGCAGGGCAGATATAAGTTGAAACAGGAGGGGAAAAAATAATGAGAGAAAATATATTTCAGATGTCAAACTGACAGTATTTGGGCACCTGATTAAATATGGGAGTAAGGGTTGAAGGCAATCAACAACCCAGGGGTTTTGAGGCTAGGTAGTAGAACACTGGCAGCATTAACAGAATTTGGAAAATCAGGTTAACAAGGTTTGTTTCTGACAGTTCTCCTACTGTATCAAGACCTCAGTTAAAATAACTGATTTTTAATACTCTGCAGTATTTCTTATATCCTCTAACGGAGTATATAGACTTTATATAAATTTGTTGAATTATTTAAAGAGCAAAAGATCCAAATGTTTAGAGTAATCATGTAACAGTAATATGGCTGATCATTTATTTATGACATTGCAAGAATTTAAGTTGCTTTGGAGTAAAGTACCATTTGCAGCACTGTCTTGAGACCAATGGTATGAGAAGTCAAAGACCTGCAATCCAGTTCTGAGAGAATGACCCGCTGACTTTGTGTCCTTGGTCAAGTTATGAACTGTCTGGCATTTGTTTACTTCTCAGTAGAAATTAGATGACTGAACGAGATAATCAATCAGGGTCCCTTCAGTTCTAAGGTTCTGGATCCTAGGGTATGTTCTCTTATTGTTTCTTTTTATACTCACTAAGATCACTGCAAGATTGCATAATGGTATGAGTGAAAAAATACCAGTAAAAATGATTCAAAACAGTTTGGGATATCAAGTAACTGGGCTCCCATTGAGACCTGGAAATTCCACACTAACAAAATACCAAACGTCAGCCTGGATTTCTTTACCTGTATTGTCAGTCTGGTTAACTGAGTCACTACATTTTCATTCCTCTTAGACTTGAGCTATATATCAAATCTATTTCCTCATGAAGGAGAAAAGTATCAGTTCTTTTGATCAAATGGTTAAAGAAACCAATTATGGGAAATAAGGCCAGAATAGTAAAAGGATGCAAATAATTAAGATGGACAGGATCCTTCACAAATAGCATCTCATTCATCCTAAATTATTATTACTCCTTTTTTTAATAAAGGAACTAAGCCTCAAAAAGCTGAATAATTCACCCAAGATCACACAGTTACGGCAGTAAATGGTAGTCAAGTCTGACTCAAAACCTTGGCCATTTACTATTACACCTCCTCCTTCTTTGTGAAATTTTGTTTCTTCCAACTGGGGCTTAACTTTCCCTTCTCTGCTTAACTTCTAGCCATTAAACCCATGATTGATTTGTATCCTATGTGAAGCAGCAGGTAGAGGTTGTGTGTGTGTGTGTGTGTGTGTGTGTGTGTACCTTTAAAGAGTAGTGAACAGGAATTAAAGAATATTATAAAATAATATACACTTTTACAGAAATACTAATAAATATTAACAAATGGCAATATTTATATTAAGATATGCGAAAAGGGGAAATACATTTATATAACATTTTTCTGAAGTATAAACAATTCATCTTGCTTATAGATTTCAGCCATACACATGAGATAAAATCGGCATAATACAACTGAAATTCATAAGCAAGATGATTAGATATTTGTGGTGAAAACCAAAGCTAATAAAACTTATAAATTAATATTATAAAAATTAATAGAATATTTTAGCTCTGGAAGGTGAGAGTGTATATGCATGGACGTGTCTGCCAGATTTCTCCGAGAAAGTAACATCAAGCTCAAAAGAGAATTCTACACCTAAGATTCTGCTTTGTACATTCTGCAGCAGGCTTTGTCAAGGACCTGTATAAACAGATGTATTGGACTAATGAACTAATTTGAGCCAATACCTTATCTATTTACAAACGGCAGAGAAAATGAGAAGATAAGGGTCCTCTGCTGAAAGTCACTTGCTCTCTATTTCTTCTGCAATTTAAATATAGTCCCAAGAACTGAAGGCTCTTAGCTGCCTGAGGACACATCCGAGACACTTGTAAATCAACCCCTGAAGAGTGCTCCAGCAGCCCACAATGACTTCTCTCCTTTGTGTGCCTGGCAGGATATGGAAAGTGCTTCAGGCACATGCCAGGTGTCCCCTTCAGGTGTTAAATTTTCCATGCAATGCCCTAGGGTTTTTAAAACCCTGAAAAACCTAAGGTAAGAGGCAACTAAGATTAAGAGTGTATCTTCAGGCAAAACAACCAGTTTTAAAAAAAGATGCTCAGAAGAGGAAATTATTTCATAGATATATCCCTAAGTCCCCAAACAAAGAAAAGGCATTTGATTAAATTCAGATAGTTGCATTTCTCTACATAATTATCTTAGATCCTGCATATCAGAAACAAATTTTGATTCAAGAGTGTACAAGATTATTGACAGAGTTAACTCAATAGTTAGTAGCAGAGTTTCTCTCTTGAAAGCATATTAAAACTCTCCCATAGAAGAATCCAATTTTCCCTCCATAAATCTCCTTTAGCAGACAGGACTTATAATGCCCCCTCCCACCACAAAATATGTTATATAGTCATTGCAGACCTTAAAATGTGGCTTAGAATCTGCCTTAAATTATTTTTTTCTGATTTCAAAAGCTAATCAGTATTAGTAGAAATATGAGAAAAAAGTATCATGAAGAAAATAAAGAATATTTATTAGCCCACCATGTTAAACACGATTTGCATAGTGATCTATGTCCTTAGCAGGATTTCTCTATTTTCCCTCTTTATTTTTAAAAATTAAGAAGATTCTGTGTATATATTTTTAATATGCTATATTCACTTCACCCATAGTGAGAATTTCCCGGTATTGTAGGAAAGCACGGTTTTGATACTTGCATTGTAGTTTGTTGAATGGATTCAAGTTTTGCATTTAACTGTTTTCTGATACTCAATGTGATATTTGGTGCAAAGTAGGGATCTAACATTGTTTTCCAAATTATGAGCCAATTCTTCCACACTATTTATTGAATGAATATTCTTTTCCCCATTAATTTATATAATGTCACTTTTAACACATATCAAACTCTTATACCTTCTTGGATATATGGCTGGAGTTTCTGCTCTAGGCCACTTGTCTCTTGACATGCCAATACAGTACTACCTTTTTGTTACAATTACTGTAATTTTATAATAAGCTCTACCATCTGTTCATGAAAGTTCTATCAATACTCTTATTTTTTGAAATTCTTGATAGTTCTCACAAATAAACTTTAGAATTATTTAAGCTACTTCCAAAAAAACTGGAGCTTTTATTAGAATTGTATTGGTTTTTAAAATTAATTGCAGAAAACTTGAAATAGCTGCAATATTAAGTGTCCCATTTGGGGACACAGTGTCTCCATTTATTCAAATCTCCTTTTGGAATCCTATGTCACTCATGCATTTCTTTTTAAAACCCCTCGATATTTTGTGTTTTCTAGCTTTATGAAACAATTTATTTTTTCATTTTATTTTTAACTGGTTAATCTTGGTATAATTAAATTTCAATTCATTCTTAATGCTCAACATTTTCTTCTCCCCTTATTTAAACTCTATGCAACATAGAAGGCCCAGATTAAATTCTATCTCTCACAAAGAAATACAAGAAAAACGCAAAAAAAAGCATGAGTTCTGATATCAACAGATCAAGACTTGAGATCCTTCCTGAATCTCCTATTCTTTACTCACAGAATGGGAATTTATACCTATGATGCATGGCTGTAGTGAGAATTAAGTGAGAAAATGCAGGGCATCTAGCTCATTATATAGTGAATAAACACAACTATTTGTTCTGTGGGGCTACAACATACTTAAGCTTCTACAGCGTGCAATACTCTTCCAATTACACAAACAAAAGAAATCCCAACATGAACCCAGGATATATATTCATATACTCATTCAATAAATATGAAAGAGGCAACTTAGTTCAATGATTAGCAACAACCACTCTGCAGTCAGTCTGCCTGGGTTCAAATCCATAACACCATGTACTAGTTATGGGACTTAAAGTCTCTAATCTCTTATGCCTCAGTTTCCTTATCTGTCAAATGGGAATAATAAGTATCTCTCCCATAGGATTGTTGTCATAATTGAGTTAATTGTATAAGGCAGTCTGAAGAGTGTGCTGAAAACAGTAAATACTGTATAAGGGGATGTTGTTATTATTACCTTATTATCAGCATTCAGTAAGCTTGTGTGATATATTAAGCACTGAGCTAGATACAATGGTAAACTAAAACTCACCTCATCGCTGATGTCATGGAGTGACACCTGGGGCTAAGATCTAATGGAAAAATGGTTGTGAATTAGAGGATAAAGGGAAGCAGGGGGAGCACAAGAGGCAGGGTGATAGCACTGGCAAAGGCCTAGTGATACAAGGGGTAAGAAGAGTATGAGGGGCTGAAATAATGCCCAGGTAGCTGGAGCTGGGCAGGAAGGAGTGTGGCCTTCCTGATGAGGCCTGAGGCGGGTAGAGCAGATTGAGGGACTTTGCAGGCTACCTGGAATCAATCTGTCTTCTTCCTATGCGCAGTGGGAGGCCATTGGAAGGTGAAATAATTGGGTTTCCAGTTCAAAAAGAGCACTGGATCAGAAGACAGGAAGGAAGAAAGAGTAGTTAGAGTGGGCTGGTTGGGAGGTTGTTTCATAATCTGAACAAGGGCATATGGTGGCACGGGCTAAGGTGATGATGAAGATGGAGAAGTATAAATGCATTTGAGACATTAGGAGACATAATTAAAAGGATTTGGATGGAGCTAAAGAAAAGGGTGCTGCCAAGAGTGACTTCTAGGTTTCTGGCTTATGTATCTGGGCAGACCCTGCTGCTCAACGAGACCAACGATGCTGTCTAGGCCAGAAATATATTGTCCCTCCCACCAGATAATCACATTTTTGCCTAATGGGTGATGAAGATGGTGGATTTGTTCCTGTTAAGATAGGCCAGGGAAACCCCACTAGCCTGCACCTGAAAATTCTGTCTGCTCCCTTAGTGCATCAGGAATGTACCCTGCCTGATTTGTGGCATTTGTAAGTCCAGGTCAAGGTTTCTCCTGGGGTTCATTATTTCTATTATTATTTACAAACTCCCTAGGATGTGAACTACAACCCAGGAACTGGGAAAAGAGATGGCCCAGGAATTATTTCCAAGACTATGTTACCGGTCAGCAACTGGCTTCAGTCATTCTATTTGCAAGTCATTAATCATACTCTCTCAGACGTTCTCTTTGGGAAAAAAAAAAAAGATGAACAGTAAATAAGACAGTCTGCACTAAGCATGCACACAGGAAAACAGAACTTTCCCCCTTTCCACTCTCTCTAGTTCCACCTTCCCACTCCCCTACTCTCTCACTCTTAAAATTTTGTCAACAATGACATAATGCCACTATAAGAACACATACAATGAGACCCGAAAACTTGCAATTAATAAAATAAGAATGCTCGCATTAAAACAATCTTCAAAATGATCCTGTCTGCTCTTTTTATACTTCATGACATGACCTATCAGTGGTTTTAAAATCACTGTAGTGGATCACAAACAGCATATGTTTAGAAAACAGAAACCAGTGCATTGCACATAGTAATGGGAAGTGTTGTTTCTTGAAACTGTCATTACAGTTGCAAAGGCACCTGTGTACGGGGTTACCATACACAATAAATCACTAATCAAAAAGAGTTTGAAACTCACTGACCTAGTCCAGTCTTCTTATTTTACAAATGTTGAAACTGAGGCAGAGGAACATTGAGGGATTTTTCAGGTCTGACATATCATGAAGAGGCACAGCTAGAAACAGAACCCTACCACCGAATTCCACGATTCTTCCCTTTATATCATGTTGCCTTTTTCAGCTGCATTTTCTCTCCCTTTGTAACTAAGTTCCATCGAGGATAAGTAAACCTTGAGGGTATCTCAAAGTGGCTTTGTCCATGAGGAATTGAAAGCCTTGAAAGAGATTAATTAAATCAATTATGAGAAGAAGTGAATAACAAGAAGGTGTGGGTTACCGTAACGTTCTCTCATGCCACCATAAAAACGATTATCGGTGAAAACCAACAACATTCAAAGAACCATGTTTTTTGGCTGAAAGTGTCAAAAATAGAAAAGCAAAGGGCTTTATAACAGGGATTTCAATTTAAAAAAGAAAACCAGAAGTACCGTAAGTATAAGATGCATATTCTTTAAATGAAAATTTTAGGGCATCTGTGTGTAATACTGGAGCACCCAGATGAAAAAGGAAAACAATCATTGCCTCTGTGCAATGTGGTCAATCCTCTGGGTGACTGACTGGGTCTTTCACTTTTCTTCCCAATTTTAAGGGTCACAGCACAGGCGTGGGTATAATGCCAGTGGCTGATTAAAGCAGGTCACAATCTGTCTGGGAGAGTTTCTATGCCATCCTTCATAGGGACAGGGACCAGACAAGATGACCTCTCTTGTTGCCTTCCAATTAATTCAATCAGCCTCTGCTTCTATCAGACATCTTCATGGATGCAGACCGTCCACTCATTTCAAGTCTTCATCAGGAATCAGTAAACACAGAGGCTGCAGACTGCATTTAGTGAATCAGCAGGATTCATTTTTCAGTCATCATTTTTGATTTACAACTTGTTTCTAAATATTATTTTCTCTCTCAATCATCTGAAACCTCATGAAGGACAGGGGCTGGCTCTGCATCCTCTGAATACCCACTGGGCATAGCACGGTGCCCAAATCTGTCTTAGGTTAACATCAATGTTTGTTAAACCAATCTGAACTGAGTTTCGTTCCAAAGAAGGACATATCCATAAGATAATCCCAATTAGCTGTGCATAAAGCCTTCCCTTTTTAATATTTTGTGAAGTGCCACTCCAGGAAACTATATGGGATATAATAAAATACAACTGGGAAAACTTTTTTTCAAATAAACAAAAGCTATGCCTTCTATTTTTATGTTCAAATAAATGTGCATAAAAGGTAGATATCGGTAAGGGTGTTTTGCTTCTTGCTTCTCTCCACATGGGCTGGTAGGATAATTTCCATAATAGAGGAAACAGACCATCTGAGACTAACTGCATCAGTGTTAAAACAGCAGATCCAAGATGAGGTAAGTACTCATTTCAAAACCCTCATAAATCAGGAAACTGTGGCTGTATTTCATCACTCCCTAAACAATAAAATATCAGTATTTATTAAGCAGAACTCCTACACACTGTTGCCTAAGATAAAAAAAATTGTAGCTTTTGACTAGGAACTTACCTTACGGTGGAAAAGGGGTAGATCTGTTTGACAAGTCTTTATTTTTTTTAAATCTAACTAATATAAAGTGTGATGTCCTTAAGCATTACATATAAACTAAATTATCACTCATGATTTAGTGTGAGTCCTATCTAGACCTAGAAACTTTCCAAAACAGAAGTGGAATTCTGGCCCCATAAGGAGCAAATTAACCACCAAGGGTCTGTTCTGGCCACAAGCCCTGGTCTCACCTTGAGAGATAGAGCATGACCTTTTGGAATCTCTCATTATTACTCCTGTATACGAATGCCAAAAAAAAATTTTTTTTGAAAATATTTTCATCTTTAAACCTTCAATACATGCAAATGCAAAAAAGAATTGAAAATATTTTCATCTTTAAACTTTTATCGCATGCTTTGAATATCAAAACACATTTTGTGCGAAAAATTATAAATAGAAATTTGATATATTTAGAACCAATGTGAAAATCATAGCCTGAGATGCTCTTTAAATTTAGTTCTAACAAATCTGCTTTTTGGATTCTGTTCTCAGTGGTTTATTTTTACTCCCCAAATTATGTTACTACCATCAAGGACTTGGATAGAAACAGGGAGCTATGATAAAGGAAACATTTAGACATAATGGCTCAAGTGTATAAATGTTCATAAACAGTCTTCTTTTTAGAAGCAGAGAGGAAGAGACCTAACATTTCTCATTTCTATTATGAGCCAACCACCATGCTAGACAAATTGGATATGTTCTTACATAATTCTTGCAATAACTCCATGAGGCAAGTTATATTATTCCCATTGTTTTTTCCAGAAAAGAAAACTGAGTCTCGAGTTTAAAAGGCCTGCCCATTGTCACAGACATAGTAAGTTGTAAAGCCAACACTCCAAACTGTGTCTTGCTTTATAGTCTTACTCAAACTGTCTTGCATTACAATGCAGGTCTAAACAAAAAAAGAATGTGCCCAGGTACAACATAGTGAATTTATATTAAGATATAAACCTGTTGCCAGATCCTTGGATAGACCTATGTCATTTAACATGACTCTAAGCACTTGGTAAACATCTGGCCTTTGACTTTCTATGACAGTCCTGTGTGCTCATCTTCTGTATGAAGTAGTCATTTCTAATATGTGAGTTTTATGATAGTCTTTCAATCAAATGCTTTTACGAATGAGACAGACTCAGGTATGGGAGTCATTTGGTAAACCACCCTCTCTTTCAGAGCCAACCTTTTCTTAGAAGAGCATTTCGGCTTCTACTCTCTCATTGCCATTCACATCTTGACTTCTATTTGTCTTCTAGCCCAACCACACATCAACGCTGTCTGGGAAGAGACCATTGGCTGTACCTCAGTACTAATTCACCACTTTTTCCACAGTATTAGAATTCATGATTTTTAGTAGGCGTGTGGCTGACCAGAATAGACTTAATTTTCCAAACTCCTTTGTGTCTAAAAAGAGCTGCCAATAGGATTGTAAACAAATGTACAGGGTGGTAACTTTCAGGAACATTTTTTTTTTTTTAATTTTTTTTTCAACGTTTATTTATTTTTGGGACAGAGAGAGACAGAGCATGAACGGGGGAGGGTCAGAGAGAGGGAGACACAGAATCGGAAACAGGCTCCAGGCTCTGAGCCATCAGCCCAGAGCCCGACGCGGGGCTCGAACTCACGGACCGCGAGATCGTGACCTGGCTGAAGTCGGACGCTTAACCGACTGCGCCACCCAGGCGCCCCACAGGAACATTTTTTAAAAGACATGGATATGAACCCTTTGTCTCTATTATTTTCATCCTTTTCTCCATCTGGCCACTTAAAAGGCAAATGTGGTAACTGCACTTCTACCTGCCTTCTGGAACCAGGAAAAACACCCTAGAGATAACAGAGTAGTATTAAAAAGCATAGGTACCTTAGGCCAGAGTAAAGAAGAGCCATTGCAGCATTCCTGGACTGCCTCCTCTGGATTATATCAGACAGAAAAATAAAGTTCTGTCTTGTTTAAACAAGTGCTATTTTCCCTGTTACTTATAGCTGGACATAATCCTAAATAATATACAACCATGATCTCTTTGTGTCTAAACTCAAGGACAATAACCCACTCACCACATTTTGAATTTTGATTATACTGGTCTTTATGAGGTAGTATGAAACAGTAGGAAAAATATGAAATTTATGATAGAAATCCCTCTACTTACTAGCTCTGTTAACTATAGCAAATGAGTTAACCTCTGTTGGTCTCAGCGTCTATATTGGTGAATAAGAGGAAATGACCTCCTACCTCGAGTGTTGTTACAAGCAGTCAATCAAATGAAAACTACAATCTGTGTCCCCTTTTATAGATGCAGGTAATTTAGGATTACAGATTTTACACCTTTGACTTTAAAATACCTTTTAACCCAAGTACACCTTTTCTAGTTTCACCTACTCACGGAATTAATGAATATTCCGATGTTCTTCAAATAAATCAATTGTTGTTTATAAAATAAACAAGGGGAAAAGAAAACCTTTCAAGGCATTCTCCTCTTTGCGGTTTTTAAAATCATCTCTGTATCCTATCTGATTTTAAGACAATGTCACTAATGGTCTGCAAGAGCAGGGACCAGTTTATTTTCATTTGTCATTTTCTTTCCATGTGCCCGGTAACATCTCAGTATATGTTAGTGTCCTCTATCCACTTTTCCATGCTAGTCATTCCCATAGCAAAGGGTCTTTCCCAGGGCCATGAAAAGTTATGAGTAGATTTAGGCCCTACCTCTACAAGCCACTTCTTGTGGCAGCCTCTTGTCCTTTGCTTTGTAAGTACAAACCTACAGCCAATTATGTTCCTTGATGAAGACTAATTATTCCATTCCACACTTGTATAGCCTAATAATAAATATAATAAATGAATGGACTCAAGAGCTCACTAAAGTTATTACAATTAACATGTATAGACATTTTGTCAATCAACTGGATATATTGGTCTAATTTAGAAGATCAGATTAACCTGACAAAGTGTTTTTGATCTGCATGTCTGTTTTTCATTTTTTTTCTCAGTTAAGTTTACAGACAGAGTAGTTTTCAGTGCTGTATCTTTCTTATTTTGCAAATGCTATTTTGCTCACACTATTGGCTCTTTCTGCTCGCATAGTTAGGACTCTAACCAACTTATGAAGGAGACTAAGTTAGTATCCAGTGCCTCAAGCCTCTGCAGGCTTCTAGATCATTTTTTTTTCCTTTAAATAACCATCCTTTCCCCTCATCCCTGTCCAACAAGTGCCCAGCATCAGCAAGATAAATTGGTTTGCAAAGAGATATTAAATAGTTGATAATGTTCAAGGTGTTCCACACTGAGTGGACTTTGTTTACATGCCTTCATTTCTTTAATGTAAATCATCAGTAGGTTGTAGGTTGGAAACAATCACCTAATTTAGATGACCATTTATTTCAATTATCCCAATGATGACCCTCTTCTCAAATTTCCAGGAGTCAACAAAAAGAGTGGAGGGAGTAATAATAACTCTGACTGAATTTTACAATACTCCTTTTTGATACACAGTTGAAATTTAATGTGTAAGCACATTTAACTTTAAAAAAAAATCCCCTACATATTATTTTATTAATAAAAATTCTACCTTTCTTCAGAAGTAAAAATTCACTATTACAAAATAAGTACAGAAAAAAATATCAAGTCAATTACTGTCTTTTCTTCGTAATCTAATTGAAAGAAATGCCCTTCAAGATCTTTTATTCATATTATATTTGCAAAATGATAAAGAGAAATTTCCATTCTCTGTGATCAATTTTCCAAGTGGTATTTCATCTTCTTTCCTAATTAATTTGCTATTTATTGGTTTTGCTCTTTTCTTAACTTCTTCATAATCATCCCTGGCTTTTACATGCCGTGGCACATACTTGTGTGCTTTATTAAGTTGGTAGATATCTTAGCTCTATTTTTGTATATTTGATCTCTTCTGCTTATTTTGTAGATCATCATACCCCAAATATGCAACTTATTCAACTGAGGTAAATTCTACTAAAATATAATTTTTAGTAGCTTCACTAATTTTCAGAGAAATTCCCCAAAATTTTATTTTGCTATCAATTTCATTCTCTTAAACAAAAGATGTCAGCTGAAAATCAAATGAAATTGACTAAGGATGAGGGGGAAATATTGATCTAATTCTTTCTATTTGAAAGTATCAGATTAGAAAATGCACTTGCTCTATTTACTTTCTTCAGTGACTCTTTGGTCAAATCTATAAAAAGGAGCAAAAGCCATCTGCAAAGTGTATAATTATTTTCATTAAAAAAATCTCTTTCAAGATAAGGTGCATTCAGGGTGGCTACCCTACGACCCAACAATTGTACTACCAGGTATTTACCCAAAGGTTACAAAAATACTGATTAGAAAGGGGACATGAACCCCCAGTGGTTATAGCAGCATTATCAACAATAGCAAAATTATGGAAAGAGCCCAAATGTCCATTGACCGATGAATTGATAAAGAAGATGTGGGGTGTGTGTGTGTGTGTGTGTGTGTGTGTGTGTGTAATGGAATATAACTCAGCCATCAAAAAGAATGAAATCTTGCCATTGCAACGACGTGGATGGAGCTACAGTGTATTATGTGAAGTGAAATAAGTCAGTCAAAGACAAATACCATGGTTTCACTCATATATGTAATTTAAGACATAAAACAGATGAACATAGGGGAAGGGGGAAAAAGAGAAGGAAGCAAACTATAAGAGACTCTTAACTGTAGAGAACAAACTGAGGGTTGCTGGAGGGGAGGTGGGTGGGGGGATGGGTTAAAGGGGTGATGGGCATTAAGGAGCACACTTATTGGGATGAGCCCTGGGTGTTATACCCAAGTGATGAATCACTAAATTCTGCTCCTGAAACCAATACCACACTATTGTTAACTAATGAAAATTTAAAGAAAATTTGGAAAAAAACCCCAGAAAAACAAAAAAAATTTAAAAAATCTTTCAGATATTCTTTATATATGTCATTCCTGGTTCCCAAAACTTTATATGCTTTTTGACATTTCCTAATGGACTTATTCTACATCGTCCTGAATATTCAGAGTCACTCAAATATTTCCTATGCTCTAGAATGGGGAAAAATTGTTTTATCCCTGTCTATTGCCATGATAAAATAAAATACAATTACATTAAAGGACATGAAGAATGAATTCTATTTTACGCTTCAAATGGGCTCTATCATAACTAAACAGTTAAGCATATAATTAGTAGCAAACCAAGAAAGCATTTAGACTAATTAGGCCTAGAGTCTAGGAGATGAGTTCACAGATTATGTCTGTTAGACAGCAATCAGGTCGATGCGGTCAATTTAAAACAAAACAAAAAAATAAGTAAATAAATCAACTCATAGACCAAAAAACCTGCCAATAGTTTTCCTTTTTAGCTGATGTAAATGCAGCCTTCAAGATAAGCTGTTCTTTACATAAAAATAGAAATCATATTGTCCAGATCATATTCAAAATCTTGTAACATATGGCATTCTAACTTTGAAACAGCCTTTTCTGAACTACCTATGTGATCAAGGAAGAGAGAGAGAAGAGCATCAGATGTGGTTCAAACAACTACAGACAGGAAAACAAAACGTCTTGTTTCTAGTACACACTTAGTTTCTCTACAATATGATTTAGAACATACAATAAGATATCACTATAAATATCTTACATACGTTGTACTTATTTTGCATTTCCTGCTTTCCAGAAGCCATACTGAAATCTAAGATAGCCTAATAATGTTCAAAAGACTAACAACAACCAAAAAAATGGCAATGAAACACAATAAACAGACTAATTACTATTCAGTGGGGAGAACAATGGAAGCATTTTTTCTCTAGCTGTAATCAGTTTATAATTGTGGCCCTGCAAACACGGCAACACATAAAGAAACAGCAAGAAACTCCCAGTCAGCTTCTGTGTTATAAATGTAAGGGATCGTCAAGCTTTTTATCTGCACAGCCCTGACAGATGATGGAGACCCCATGGTTCTTAGGTGGCTGCTCCCTTTATCAGCACCGGCATCCAGACCAGGTGTATAGGTTATTGTTCCATAGAAGCTAATTTATTTTTCTAAACGTTAAAATCCCATAGAGCATGATAAATAACACAGGCTTAAAACAACTAAAGCTAAGCATTAGGAGAAAGTACCTTCTTATTTACAATGAATAACAAGCCTAAAGAAACATAAAAATATGAAAACGGCTCTAAGCTATGTGGATATTATCTGATATCATGACTTGTTGGAATGATTTCATTTAGTGGAATAGAAAGTGTGAGTTGCTTTCTGCTACTTCAGCCATTTACATTTTCTATATAGTAACTTTCTAGAGAAGATCTGCTATATAGATTATGTCGCACAGCCTCAGAGATGAATTTATCAGGAAAAGGCAAAAGATGAAGGCTCTCTTTTAATTTGGCCAAAGAGTTAAATAACTAACCTGTTTCCTAACTTGAAGTCTGGAGTATAGAATGCACCGTGTGGAGGAGAATATCCTTAAACACATTGTTAATGATGTTCTACCTTTTTTTAAAAAAAGTAGATGACTGACAACATCAAAGTGCGTACTGAAATTTACTTTTATTTAATAAATATGGAAATACTGTCCTTCTTAAAGAGGAATCTACCTTTCCATGGCTTCATAAAGATGTAATAGATAATATATCCCGTCATAGCAACATTTTAAATTAAATGTTGGATATTTGGGTTGGCATTAGTATTTACTCATGTAGTTGTATTAGTCATTGTACTAAATCGTTGTATCACTATTTTATTTAAAAGACTGTTTTACATTGAAAATTATGATTATATACCCTAGAGGTGAATCAGCTATATTTTCAGATGGTTGTGCCAAGGCAATCACAGGGTAAAGAGAAACTGCCAAGTCAGAGACCACCTCTGGAGCCAGGCCTGCACTAATGGTGGTGGGAACATATGGCAAGAATGGTCCAGAGTCCAAACGGGTGAAGGTGAATGGGGAAGTGCAGCAGTGATGCCCTTCAGGTGTAGATGCAAAGAGGAAGACAGGCATGACTGGTGACTTGGTAGGTGAGGATCTGGGGCTCTGAGGAGAACGATCCGATGTGAATGTCAGGGGTTCCAACTGCTTTGCTAGACTGCAGAATGTGAGTCAGATGCCTTTCCTGTGGGGAAGTAAGTACGAAATTTGAGATTCTCATTAACTCTTTGAGATCACTAGGGTGCCATTTGATAAATGACAGTGCCAGTGTTCTAAAAGGAGCTCAAGCATCTGTTGGAATAAATGTGCATCCTAAAGTGCCCTGCTTCTTCATGTTGAGTGTTATCCCTATCCAAAGAATGTGTCTGAATATCAATGACTCCTACATCTCATACAAGCAGTTATTACGTTAAAGAGAGAGAGAAGCAGAGAAGGGGGGGGGGAGAGAGAGAGAGAGAGAGAGAGAGAGAGAGAGAGAGGAGACCTATTTAGTACAGCAAACAGTTCATAAGAATACTATGACATTCTTAATTTAAAAAAATACTTAGTTTGAGATGCCACCTTTAGATAATGGAATATCGTCACTTGCTACCAGCTTTCTTTGTCCACATTTTCTTTGACTTACATTCTCTACACAGACCTTCTTTTTTAGGGTTATTATTACCTTTCTACTTTCTGGTTTTAATGCAAAACACTGACTGTATTGCTTCATATGAGGCAGCTCTCCCAGACCAGCCTTTTTTAAAGTATTGCTGTAACAAGGGAGGTTGCCAACTCAAGGTGGTAACTCAATGTTGAGGTTTGAATACACTCAATTTAAGCACAGAGTCGAGGAAGAGACGTTCTCTCTCCTTGCTTAGGAGCTCAAGTGGAGAAACCAACCTGTAATGTCTACTGTCAGTTCACAGCATTGTGTTTAAAATCATAGCCTGAAATGATCTTTCAAACTGTTTTTTTTTTCTTTCTTTCATTTATTTATTTGTTTATTTATTTATCTATTTATAATATGAAATTTATTGTCAAATTGGTTTCCATACAACACCCAGTGCTCCTTCCAACAGGTGCCCTCCTCAATACCCATCACCCACCCTCCCCTCCCTCCCACCCCCCCATCAGCCCTCCGTTTGTTCCAGTTTTTAAGAGTCTCTTATGGTTTGGCTCTCTCCCTCTCTTTTGTTTTTCCCTCCCCCTCCCCCATGGTCTTCTGTTAAGTTTCTCAGGATCCACATAAGAGTGAAAATATGTGGTATCTGTGTTTCTCTGTATGACTTATTTCACTTGGCATAACACCCTCCAGTTCCATCCACGTTGCTACAGAAGGCCATATTTCATTCTTTCTCATTGCCAAGTAGTATGCCATTGTGTATATAAACCACAATGTCTTTATCCATTCGTCAGTTGATCAAACTGTTTTGTTCACAATTATTATTTGTTGCCATCGGGTGAAAAATAGTCCCTTGGGCATAGCTCATGGGCAGAAGAACTATAGGGGTGGTTAACTGAATTCCATAAAGAAAAAAAAAAAGACTCTAAAGGTAAACCTCAATTTTAATCAGGCTATTAATCAGTATGCTGAAATTGAACACGTAATTTCAGGGAAATCATTTTTTTTTTTTTTTTGGAAAGATGGAGAGACGGATCCAGAGGTACTGCATAGGCACACCTGAGGATTGTGCATTCTTTCTCAGTGCAAGCACAGGCTTGCTGATGCTGGGTTCACTGCAGAAATCAGGAATGCCTCGTATTCGCAAATATATTTTCCAAGGAGCTTGCAGATTACAAGTGAAATGTTTCCAAAGTGGTGACTTAGAAGATCTGTGTGGAAAATGCTGCTCTTTTTTCCAGTGTCTGGCCGTATGCTGTTCTGGAGGGCCAAGGTCATGGCCACAGTGTGCTCCTCTGTAACAAGGAACAAGGGAAGGCCTGAATGGGGATCTCAGGTTGTTCCAGTCCTGGCAGGCTCTCCACATCTGAACCGTATCTGTTTTCTTGATAGGAATTTAAAAAAAAATTTTTTTTACAGTGAATGGTTGTTCTCTTTTAACCAATACCCACTGCCCCTGCAAGCCCAAAGTAATCAAAGCAATGCTCAAGCGGTTTACAAAGTATGATCCCTGGACCACCATGGCAGCACCACTTGTCAGGGAAGGTAATAGAAAGTTTCAGCCCAGTTGTACAGAATCAGAAACTCTGGGCTCAGCCCGGCAATCTGTGTTTTAGCAAAGTGATTCTGATTCACTGAAAAGTTAGAGTTTCCCATTTACACTGACAGCATCTAAAAGTTATTCGATGTTACTCTCAAGTCTTAATCATTAATTCCTCTGAACCTGATTGTCTGCCCAGACTTTACTACCACAACCTTTAGAGTTCAAGCCCTTTCAACCTGAAACACATCCACAGTCCTAGAAAATAAAGCCATTTTTCTGATTTCTTTTTTCAAAGCCCTGTATGTAAGTTATCAGGTGATGTTTCCGTTCAGACTACGAACAGCATACTCATTCTGTCTAAGCCATTCCAGTGACTGAGGGAAAGAGAACAATATCCACCAATTGTCAATATAATGTCCAGTCACAGACTGGGCCCACTTTTTCTTTGGCCCATTCTGTACTGACCTTTGGCCACACCAGTTCTTTCCTCGTTCCTCATTCTTCCATCTTCTTTCCTACTGAGGTCCACTCTATAGAATTTACATCATGTTACTCCCTGCAGTATAATTTGAACTACAGAACACTCTTTCATGTTCATGCTAATCCACCAGTACCCTTTTTTTGCCTCCCAGAAACAGAAGGGAGTTGGGAAGAGTGTACTGTACATAATCACGCCATGTGAAGCTTTGTTGAGGCAGTTTTCCCATCAGCTAGCTTTTAAATCTTTACTTGATTGTTTCCTTTTTCTACTTATGATGAAAAGTGTCCTCTTCTTCTACTTCCTTTCTGATCCATACTTTAAAAATTAAAGTAACAGTTTCCTTGGTAACAGCTACCCACTGCCCTTTTATATTCTTTTGCCTAGTTTGGTCTGTTCTAATAATATGGTAGAGTGGAAAGGTTAGAGGGACTGTGTTCAAGGGACAATGCTAGTACTTACAGGCTTATCAGCGCTTGCCAGGTAAAACTCTGAGTCATAGTCTCCTGATCTAGAAAACAGGATTAATACTTACCTCTTCCCTGTGCACTCCCTATTACTCTTTTTTTTAATGTTTATTTATTTATTTTGAGAAAGGGAGAGAGAGAGGGAGCAAGCAGGGGAAGGGGCAGAGAGAGAGGGAGAGAGGGAGAGAGAGAGAGAGAGAGAGAGAGAGAGAGAGAGAGAGAATCCCAAGCAGGCTCCACACTGTCAGTGCAGAGCCTGACATGAGGCTCAGTCTAGAAGGTGAGATCATGACCTGAGCTGAAATCAAGAGTCAGTCACTTAACCAGCTGAACCACGTAGGCAACCCTCCATACAACTCTTGAAAAGACTAAATTAAAAAAAATGTATGTAAAGTCATCATGAACACTGTACAGAGCTGTATGTGAGTTATTAGCATCAGTGAGAGAACTTACCAGACTCAAAGTGAACGCAAACACAACTGGGACACAAAAGCCATCACAAGTGTCCTTAGAATAATAGTGACTTTAGGGGTGCCTAGGTGGCTCAGTCAGTTAAGCATCTGACTCTTGATTTTGGCTCAGGTCATGATCTCACAATCCATGAGTTCAAGCCCTACATCAGGCTCTTCACTGACAGTGTGGAGCCTGCTTGGGATTCTCTTTCTCTCTCTCTCTCTCTCTCTCAAAAATAAATAAACAAACAAACAAACAAAAGGAATAACAGTAGCCTTTTAATCCGCAGAGTCAGAATGCCACAATTTAGAAAGGCTGAGCTGAGTAGCTAGTAAATGTTTGCAATAAAAAGCAACTAATAACTGTTCAGTTTTGCTAAAATAGTTCAAAGTAGAGAAACTTAGAAAATATAATCTAAGATATTTCCATATTTGGAAGAAAGCTGGGGGGAAAAGGAGTCAACCTACCAAAGACCACAGTACTTAAAAGAACCATGGAAAGTGACTGGGGGTCAATCCTATATGAAAATGCTCACTAATATAAAATAGGTTTTGAGGTTAATCAATAATGCATTAAGAGATTATGAGGGGAAAATCACACCCATAGGAAATAATTTGGATCATTAACAGCAGCATAGATTTACATCAGTTTATATAGTCCTTGAAAACATGATATTTATTTCCCTGGGTTTTCTTTAAGTCTTAGGAAAAAAATATCAATTTGGAACTCAGAAATCACCAAAACAAAGAAGGTAAAATAAGGCAGAATGTCTCTGCTCTTTTATTACTGAAACTACCTAAGAAATGAAAAATACAGCCCTTGGCACCAGCAGTGTTAATTATCTACATTATTTTTCCTTGTATGTAATCTTGAAAATATCAGCCTATTAACCTTGTAGAGTGCATTTTCATAGACATTTTGCTCAGTATGAGTTTACAACCAATCCCAAATTGTTAGTGTCAGTTCCTCGGGTTCAGAGTCTCCTAAGGTCATTTTTTCCAGTTAGCAAAGATTAGAGTCCTTTAGCAAAGCAGACTCTTTTTTTTTTTTCAACATTTATTTATTTTTGGGACAGAGAGAGACAGAGCATGAACGGGCGAGGGGCAGAGAGAGAGGGAGACACAGAATCAGAAACAGGCTCCAGGTTCTGAGCCATCAGCCCAGAGCCCGACGCGGGGCTCGAACTCACGGACCGCGAGATCGTGACCTGGCTGAAGTCGGAGGCTTAACCCACTGCGCCACCCAGGCGCCCCAGCAAAGCAGACTCTTTAAGGTTAACATATTGTCGTCACAAAGACTTATTTTCCAATTTAGAAGATAATTGTTTTTTACTTGTTACATAAGAAATGATAGCAAACAGAACACAATTCACATTGATTTTTATTTTTCTTCTGAGAAACATCTTTCTAATCCATATCACTTATTCTAATATATAAAGAGTGTCCATTTGTAACCAGTATATTATGTGTACCCTGAAACTTTGTTATTATGAGATTTTTCTTTAAAAAAATGTTACACTCTTATATTAAGAAAAAGAAATAACAGTGCTTGCTAATATGCCCTTAAACAGTGTTTTTCAATGTGTGGTCCACAAACCACCTGCAACAGAACTAGCTAGGATACTTGTTAAAGTACCTCAACTCCGTCCTAGTGAATCAGACTGGAGGGGAATTGAGAAGTTGCATTTTCACAAAGACTGCTGTGGACTCTTATTCCCACTGCAGTCTGTGAAACACTGTTTACCTTAGCCAATAGTTCCCAAGGTGGCTGTAAATTATGTTCAGTTGGAGAATGTATAAAAACACCAATGGCCAGACCTCACCCCAAGCCCATTAAACCAACATGTATGAGCTATGGGAAAGGTTGCCAGATAAAATACAGGACATGCTTATTTAACAAACTTATACTAAACTATTTGTTGTTTATCTGAAATTTAAATTTAATTGGGTATCTTGTATTTTTGTTTATTAAATCTGGCAGTCCAAGGGATGAGGCCCAGGCATAAGAATTTTTAAAAGCTTCCTTCTTTGAGGGACACCCGGGTGGCTCAGTCGGTTAAGCATCTGACTCTGGCTCAGGTCATGATCTCAAGGTTTGTGAGTTTGTGCCCCATATTGGACTCTGTGCTGACAGCTCTGAGCCTGGAGCCTGCTTCTGATTCTGTCTCCCTCCCTCTCTCTCTGCCCCTCCTCTGCTCACACTCTGTCTCTCTCTCTCAAAAATAAATAAATATTAAAAAAATATTAAAAAAAAAAAAGCTCCCCTCTGAGTCAATTGAGCAGTTGAGGTTAAAAACAATGGATTCTAAACGAAGGCTTAAAAGACATTGTAATAGGGAACTATAGAAACACTCAGACAACAGGGGCAGAGTTGAGATTCTCTAGCTCAAAAGCAGGCACATTAAGTGACATATCTGTTTCACACTGACTCATTTGTTTTCCCAAAAAAATTCACAGGAATTGACTAATTTTAAATTAGGTACACAATAAATGAAAAGCATCAACATAAAACTTAGGTTTTATTTATGGAACAATCTACATTTTTAAGATGGAATTTCCTGTAAGAAAACACTTAGAAAATATTAAATAAAATACGGGGCCCTAAAACTTGGTTTCCATGGTCAGCTAAACTCTTTCATAATTGGTAAGTTGTTTTCTGAAGTCACAAACTCCTCTCTGGATCCCCATGATTCCCAGCAGGAGGGAAGTCAGAAATAACAGCCACATCTCTCACTGATACCACTCTAACTTGGAGCGTTTATAAAGTAGCAGAAAAATTAATGCCATTTGCTCCACAAAAAAAAAAAAAAAAAGAGCTGGAAGCCTTCAGAATTTCCCAGTTGTCCAAATAAATGGGGACCCAGATGGAATAAACACAGATACCAAATTATCTGTATTTGTAACAGGGTTACAGAGTGAGGAGGAAGATGAAGGTTACTGATGATATATGTTGCTATAGCTGGTGAAGTTGGAACAATAAAGGCTGATAAAGAACAATCCCAAAATTTCTGGAAAGGTAGAATTCCCTCATTGCAGTCACTCTAAATTTAAAATGCCAACATAATCCACAAATAACAATAATTTAAAATAAAATAAAATAAAATAAAATAATGAATATATCATCATTAATCTGATGACATTATCTTAAAAATAATTTCAGGTTGCAAGTTTTCTCAACATGAGTGAGTTAATATTGTAAAGACTGAAATTTACACAAAGCTGAATTCTAATCAAATAACTGATTTCAGGGGCTAAGTAAATTTTATCAGACCATATCTTTGTTACATACTTTTGTAAATGAAGGAAGAAATTGCCAAATGGATGAGTGGAAAGGCATATGATCATTTTAAGCTTTTTTCCTTATAAAAGACTGCCCCATATATCAAATTTCATGGAAATGTTATTAAAAAGTAGAGGTCCAGCAAACACTTATCAGCAGTCATCTCAGTTCCCACAACAAAAATGGAATTTTAAAGTTATTTTTATATCTGTTATAATAGCTCCAGATTTGGTAATAATCTGCCCATGTCTTCAAAATGTAGTGTTTACCAAAGGAGGAAACATAAATGACCAGAAGATGATTGAAATGCCCTTCGCTAAGTTGGGTCTGTGACAATAATAATACACTGGGCAAGCCAGTCATCACATTGACCTACATGTCTCCCAGGATTTGGTGGTATTTATAATGGTAGTATTTAAGATGATTACATATCAAAGCTCCTGGTAAACTATTTCCCACTAATAATTACAACACACTGTCTAATAGAAACTTGCTGACTTAGTTTATACACCAAACAACTAAGTTGAAAAAAAAATAAACAAACAACAACTATATGTAAGATGCCACCTCATTTCAGGTTCACAGTGTGCCCCTTTCTCCATTTTGGGTCCAGGAGAGCATTAACATGGTGATCTCTGGGAATACATAGCATAAAACCAGTTAGCTAACATTCTCCTTTTAAAGTGCTCTTCAAAAATAGTAACTCCCCTCTCATGGGCATTATATTCATTAGTAGCAAATAAACATTCAATTCACATTCCAACAAACATTTTTGGAAGATCAGTTGGGGTATAGCTCATCTCGACTTGGTCCTGCCATGAGTTCACCATCTTGCCACTCTTCAAGGCATACCTTCATAAAAGGAAGTGCTGTGTTCTCTCTTAGTGGGAGAGATGACTTGGACATTTTAAAATTACAATTTGTCTGCTGAAAAAATAATTCAAATGGAACTGTAAACTACAGAAATGGTCATTAAATCTGAAGGTTTCCTATCCCCCATCCTATCAGTTATTATCAGAATTATAGTTCATTAATTTTTAGATATTCACAGTCTATAATTCCCCTAACTTTTCTATCAGTATAAAGGTTAGAATTTAATCAGAGTTACCGTGCTAAACCTCTTAATTTTTATAAATACTTCATCTGTGTTGTGATTAGCATTAGTAAAGACGGCTTAAGCTGAATGGCCTAAGAACATCATTCGTGATTTATAATTTATTATTTACATTTTCACATTTAATCTGGAATTAAAAGGACAATGGCACATATTCTTAATTTGCAATTATTTATTTTAAATATTCAATCATAAATAACATTCCCAGCTCAATTTAATTTTTTTTAAAGAATCACATTTTGGATTCTTCTAAATACCAAGCCATGCACCATGGTCCATGAATATATTCATGAGGTCTGCAGCCAGTGGTGTGAAAATTTATCAATAACTCGCAAGTAACAGAACTGAAAGACTGCTCCAATTTGAAGTCTACTGACAACTCTCTGAAGCTAAAACCTTTCAGTCTATCAAGCATGGATTTATTCATGATTTTTGACCTTAAGAGATTCTGGGGAAAAGTGCTGAAAAATTGAAGGTCTAATCATTGGATAAAAACTACTCCTAGAACATGAAATATTATTCCAAAATCCATAACTAGCACTAAGATAGTGTAAAACAACAAAGCAACTCAAAATTTACTGCCCTTTCTCTTCTCCCTTAACACCAACATGAACTTTTGTCTGCTTAAGCCCAATACTATCTCAGGATACATTTTTATGTCCACATTAAAGGAGGAATAAGGAGATAACAAATACTGGACAAGTCTATTTCATGCCTAAAAGTATATCTAAACACTAACAGCATTTGAAAGAGATTCAGGATTGCCTTATCTGGAGATAAGTTTACATCCCCAAAAACAATATAAGAAGAAAATGCCTCTATGAGAACAAATGACATCATGATACTCTAAGCTCTGCATTAAAGAATGTCTCAGAATTTTTCTCCAGATTTACATAGTGCCAAGTTCAACTTGTTATGCGTTATATTGAGATTAATATTTTAGAGCATTTTCTCCCATTGTGTGGTGTTCATCACCTTCATAGATGCAAAGGGAATGGCCAAGGACAAATTCAAAGTGTATAACAAGGGATTAAGAAAAAGGACTTTGGTGTTTGCCTCTCACCAAGACAGAACAAAGACATGAAGAAAAGTCCTGATGGACAAAATACAGATCCAGATTAGTTGATCTGGAACTATAAAACAAAGGAAAACTGGGTAAAAGTATGAATATTTTCCTTTACTTTGGGGAGAGGGGCACATTAGTTATGCCTGTCTCATATTGATAGGTCATTTCTGTATGTCCTCCATGCCCCACTCCTAGGATTAATTTGAATGACAAGTTCAAGTTAGAGGTAACTACAGAGATGGACATCCTATGCATCAGCAGGGATGATAAAGAGAGCTTTGGCTTTAGAAATATGGCTGAACTGGCTCTGTGTCAACCTTGGCTCCTGCCTAGTAGCAACTGTGTGGAGACCAAGCAGTGTGGAGACAATAAGCAGTTCACTTCAACAAGACTAGCTTTACCTAACTGAATTCCTCATTTATCTGAGTGTGAAATTGTATAATTGTTGCCCCAAGAGCAGACAATTGGCATTCCTAGAGAAGGCTGGGGAACTTCAGAGGCCTGGGGCTATTGAAAAGAACCTTACCCATGAGGTGAGAGTGGGAAGGTCTTCCAAGAAGGATCTGGTTTTGTTTGATGGAGATCAGAAAGAACAGCAGTGATGAGAACTTGAAGCAAAAGTTCAATCTGTCTAGTATTATTGGAGAACATTTGAGAGACTGATTTGACTGCCTCAGAGATGCCACGTGGGGAGGAAGAAGAAGTCATAAAGAGAGCTGAAAAGGGGTCAAGTACACAGAAGGCCCAAAATGCCAGAATAACTAGTTTAGACAATTTAGCCGTTTGCTACCCAAAGTGTGATTGGGGTACCAGAAGCAGCAACACCATACGGGAGCCCACAGATATGCAGTTTCAGGACCTCCTCGGACCTCTTATGTCAGAATCTGCATTTTGACAAACTCTATGATTCTTGTAGACACTGATGTTGGAGAAGTACTGCCCCAGTATTTAATTGAATCACCTGGGATGCTAAAGCTGAAGGTGAGCTCAGGAATCTCGATTTTCAACAAACATCCCAGATAAGACAAATAAGAGGATGGCAAATACTGAGGCAGTGGTGTGGGAACATTAATCTGATGAAAATGAGTAAAATGGATATAAGCGTAAAGGAACAAGAAGCAGTAACAATAACAATGATGTAGTCATGATTATACCCATGCAGTAGGGTCATCCAAACCTAATTAAAAGTACCTCTTTGATTCCCAGTTTGGCACACAAGAAAAAAGGATGGTAAAGTAACAAGGAGACTTCTTTGTACTTAGGAAATGCATTCCAAAGGTAGTACCTCCATCCCTTCTTCCTCCTTCCTGGACTGCAGGAGGCATATTCCCCAGGTAGGAGACTCAGCTACTAGGAACTGTACTGTTGCTTATGTAGAATAGAACATTGTCATTTAGTAGGTATTCCATAACTGTGGTTGTTGTTATTATATTAGGAATAATTATTACTAATACCTTCATCGTGCCTCCTCACCTATCCAAACTGCTCCCTGTAGGCTGGGTTTCCTTAACTCCATGAGACTTAAGAACCTGCGTGAGGCAGATCAGAATTGAGACAAACCAGCCCAAAGCTGCAGAAGCCAGTCTTCTCCTCCTTTCCAACCCAGGGAAATAGAAGCCAAGGTAAGGAGCAGATTGAACCCTGATGTCTCTTCCAAAGATATACCCAGAATTGGAAGAATCATTTCATATGGTACAAAATCAGAAAATAAAGTCATATTCCTTTTTTAGGTTCAATGACATGGTCATCCTCAAATACAAACTCTAACTTTCAAATTGTTTTCATTTTTCTTTTTTTTTTTTTTTTTTTTGTACATGATGGCAATGACGATAACGATGACTAACGCTGCTGAAAATATTCTGCCTTACCAAATTACTTTGTGGTACCTTAAAAACCATAAGCTCTACAGATCTCATCATATCCTAATGCATTGCTTTGTACAGACCCAGGAAGGAGACCAGCCTCTGTCATTCATCAAAGTGTCCTTCCTAATGCACTCGAGGTTCCCCTTAGAAGTCCCTCAATCTACTCACCGGGCAGGCTTCTTTCTCACTCCTCTGCTATGAAATCACTGCCTTTAGATTTCCCCCCTGTTTTTCTTATTTAAATATTTATAAGTGTAACGCAGCCATGCCCCGGTTCATCAATAGTAATTCCTCTTATATTTAAAGACAGAGAAATGTAGAACATTAAATACTGAGTTAATGTTTCTGTCTCTCTCACTACATGCCGATTTGTTGCTTTAGCTGGCCTCTGGGCTTGCTGTTCGCATCATCCCTAATCTGCCACCAGAGTATAGTTAATACTTGGAGGGCCTGAAGCCTTACAGAATATCCAGCTTTCTGGGATCATTTAAGTGGTGTTCAAGCTAATGATTTAGGGAGAAAAAGTGTTAAATCCTTCTCTCAAATGTACACCAAAATAAATTCTAGATGAATTAATGATTTTAATGTAAAAAATAAATTTAAGAAAAACAGAGTGCTAATATAACCTTGACTTGAGGGAGAACCTTTTTAAAAAAAAATTTTTTTAATGTTTATTTATTCTTGAGAGAGAGAGAGAGAGAAAGAGAGAGTATGAGCAGGGGAGAGCCAGAGTGAGAGAGGGACACAGAATGTGAAGCAGGCTCCAGGCTCTGAGCTGTCAGCACAGAGCTCAATGAGGGGCATGAACTCACAAGCCATGATATCATGACCTGAGCCAAAGTCAGATGTTTAACCAACTGAGCCACCCAGGTGCCCCAGGGAGAACATTTTAAAGCATTATGCCAAAGTCAGAAACTTTAAAAGGAATAATTGATATATTTACCTGAATATAAAACTTGTAAAATGCAAAAAAGCCACATTTATCAGCAGCATTAAAAGGCAAATAAAAATCTGGGGTAAATATTTGCAACATATGATGAGGAAAAGATATAACATTATCTATGGAAAAAGCTGAAATAAAAAAATTAGAAAGGTCTGAAATAAATTTTTAGAGATTTAATGGCAAAAGTTATGAAAAGATGTTCGAAAAGAAATACATTCACCCAATATGTTTACAAAACGTGCTCAACCTCACATATGTCAAATACAATTCAAAGCCACACTTAAACCTATATTATTCCCCTATTAATATCCCATACAATGCTAATGGTGTTTCATATGCTTCACCTAGCAATGCCACCTGTAAAAATATATCTTAATCAGATATAAAGTTGTTGTTTATTAAAGCAACCAAAAATAGAGGACACAGTATAATGGAATACTTCGTGGCCATGAAAATTTATGAGCTACATCTATAATTATTAACTTAAAGGTAGTTCATGATATATTGCTATATTAGAATAAAATAGGTTAACCCATAATATTTTTCTTATAGTTTTATGTAAAATGAACATAACAACATGCTTATGTTTGCATAGGACACTAGAATATTCAGCATAATATTTGGGTGGCATTTAATGGGATATTAAATTTTTCTTGTCTGTATTATATAATTTCAAATAATACATATGTGTTAGTAATTATAACACACGTTAGTTAAATTTTTAAAGCAATAAATATTTACATGGTGGGGGGAATGGGAGCCAGCATACAAAATGTTAAAAAGAGGCCCCCTGTCTTTTTGTTAGGTAGACAGGACCCACTCTACAGAGGGAGGAAAGACAGGCAACAGTGGTATCATTTCCTTTGCTCTGACTCTGATTCCATTGCTTGGTCCACTTTCTCAACTATTCAAGGAAATATAGACAATTAAATGTCAACATGGGTTGTAACTGACTTCTAGCAAGTAAGTTTCCTAATGGTTTATTTGGCTAACATAAGCAATATATGTCAATATACTATTTATGTAAGGTTTCAAAGGACTATGATATTTCTGAGTTTCCCTTGTTATGTTAGAAGAACTTTTGAGTGAGCCTCGCCCCTGTGGTTTCTCTGGCCAACCTCTTCACTTGGCCTGCCAGAGCACCTGAACCCCTTCAAACTACAGCTACTCCTAAATGTGGCCATTCTCCTCCAAAGCTGGAGCAGAAACAACAGCATCACTGGAAGGCGTGCTGCAAACCAAGATAGAATCATAAAATTAAAATTTTTAATTATAAAAGAAAAACCTTGTGTCATTTGAAATCACAAAGGTCAAAATGTGCAGAGACTATAATGGTGACTATAACTACTCCCTTCAAGGAAGAATAGTGCTCGTTCACATAATCGAAGCATCATGTGAATTAAACTCATGGACTGTGGACCATGAACTTGGTGAACAGGAATAAATTTTCAGGTAGTTCTTGGCAGAATTTACTGACCTTGAACAGGAGATCCAGACAGATATTTATAGAGGCAGGTCAAAGAGACAGGTTTCCAAATGGCCAATTCCCTGCTACTAAATGAAAATCTTCTTCAAATAAGTTGGTGGTTGTCTTGGTGCCCAGGAGGCCCAAAATTATTTTGGCTTTTCATTGTGAATTTTTTGGGGTGTCATGATTTGCTTCTCTTTAAGATGCCATCCCTGGAGCGCCCACTAAATAGTAAGGACCCTGGAACCTTGTGTCTGCAGTTCAGGGAAGTTACCAGCAGATGGCAACATTGGTTTAATGAGTAATCTCGCAGGTAAGTGTCCCTAGACAGACTGCAGGTACCCCCATAGATATTCTCCCTATGACGTCTAGTTTAATTCTTTCTAAACACAAAAACAATCTGTGAAGATACCAGCACTTAGAGGAAAGAAGGGACTTCTAACAATAAGTGCGTATAAGTACCATAGGAAGTTGATTAGACGTGAGGTTCCAAATTGGTGGTTTCCAGATGGGGGAAGGCAGAGAGGATGGGCAAAATGGGGGAAGGGGAGTAAGAGATACAGGCTTCCAGTTGTGGAATGAATAAGTCATGAGGGTAAAAGGTACAGCATAAGGAATACAGTCAATGGTATTTTAATAACATTGTATGGTGACAGACAATAGGTACACCTGTGGTGAGTACAACATAATGCATCAACTTGTCAAATCACTGTGTTGTACACCTGAAACTAAAATCACATTGTGTGTCAAACTATTCTTCAATAAAAAAAGTGAGGTTGCATTTTTCAAATAAAAATCAAAGTTGAAAAAAAATCTATAGGTATTTTTGAGTTTCCCAGTTACCCAATACCTTATTTTCAACTAATATTTTTTATAAATTCTATAACCAGAATTTATATTCTTCTACATCCTAAAATGCAGCCTTTTTTAATCACCTTACTTCCAACCCCACATGTTCTAGTTATTAATATTTAAGCATCATTCTATGGCCACCACAGCCATGTAAGCCAATGTCCTTAATTATCCCTCAGTGAAGATGCCGACCAACTGTGATCAAGAGCTATGTTCTTGGAGTTGAAAAGCCACAGGTTTAAATCGTTTACCATTTACTTGGGCAGATTATTTAATGTCTTTAAACTACAGTATCTCCATCTGTAAAATTGTATTTACAATATACCTGACTCAGGATTAAATGAGAGAATATGTGTTTGAAGCGCTAAATGTAAAGCACTGGGCTCAGCACATAGTAAGCCCTCAGGAATGCTATGTATTGTCATTACTCAAAATAAGCCCTTGATTGGGCACCTTTTCCTCCATGTGAACATTCAGATGGGAAAATGGCAGCAGCAGACCCACCTTACCTTCCCAACCTAATCACACCTCTGTGTCCTTGCAGGACAAGGCTATATCCCATTAGCAAGGGGACACCTTCTCCCTTTTACAACTGATTTCAACTTCATCCCTGCCCTCTCAGTCAGCACTCTGCAGTTACAGCTCTTGACTGTGTCGTTTTCCATTGGCCTGGTTTACCAACCCCATGGCTTTTCCTGCACTGTTGGGCAGATTAGTGTCCCCTCTCCCCCCGTTCCATATCTAATACTTTAAGGAAATTCTTACCTAGTGGGGTCATTTTCTCTTTTAGTTATCTTTCCAAACATATGCCAAACATGACCAAAACATACTGAAATGCCTGTACACAAGCATTTTGTTTTCTACAAATCCTCTCCAACTCTATTCCATTTCATTGCCTCCTTCCTCCATTTACTGTCCTACCATAGATGGCTGGGTTAGTTAGCCAGTTGAAGTAACAGTTATATCATTAACCTACTGCTCTCAGAACCCTACCACCCTTTTTAAAAAAAAAAAGTTTATTTATCTTGCGTGTGAGAGAGAGAGATCATGAACAGGACAGGGGTGGAGAGAGAGGGAGAGAGAGAGAGAGAGAGAGAGAGAATCCCAAGCAGGCTCTGCACTGTCAGCACAGAGTCTGATGTGTTTAAACTCATGAACTGTGAGATCATGACCTAAGCCAAAGTTAGATGTTTAACTGACTGAGCCACCCTGGTGCCCTATCCACCCCTTTATGTAATGGTCCCAGCTTACAGGAAACTTAGATGTAATTCCATTTCACAATCCATTTAACAAAAATGCCTGCATCTTATCTTCATTATAAATGTGCTGTTCTGTTTTAGAAGCCAACAACATCACAGTCTGAACTAGAAACAGTGACCCTCTCTCTTCAGGGGAGCACTGCAACAACCTGGCTGTTGTAGCTGAATTGCCTCCATGTATTTATACAAGGGAGAGAAGACAGAATTGGCTTAGTCAAGTTTCCATCAAGATCTACTCTACATATGCTAAGGTCTATTAACAGTTTTTAGGTCTTTAGGAAACTTACCCAGCTCTATCCTGCTCTGCTAGAAATTATTCTATAAGGACCCACCCCAAATAGATAGATGACAAGAGGGGATTCTTTGCAATATGGGCAAAGATTCATTGCTATTCTACAATAAACCTATTCTGGTACTCTTCAATCTGAGAACCTGAGTACACAAACAGACAATGGCCAGACCATAAATGACAACAGAACTCTGATCCACAAGCCCTATAGCAATCAGCCTGGGAAGCTAAACCACACCTTATGCAGGAATTGGTCCAGAAAGGTCAGAACTTGACCAAGTTAATGACTGGGGTGCCTATTTATTTTTCTGTCCCTGCTCTGCTTTCAACTCAGGACCAATCAAGTGAAAGCCAAATATGTTCCCTAAACCAAGCACACAAAATGCCCTGCCTCTAGTTAGCCTATTTTCAGCTTCTCCATGCTAATAATGCCCAATCAGGGCCTAACTAGAAACACCTTTTTTTTTTTTTTTTTTTTTTTGTATAAAGCTTTCTCATTCCCCTCCCTATCTTTGAGTCTCTGACAAAAAAACATATAAGTGATTATGGCTGCCACCCTTGCTGGAGCAAATCCTGAATAAATACTTCTGTTTGTTCACATTTGGACAGTCTTTTGTCATTTCCACAGAACTCCTGGAGGGTCCACTGAGATACCACCTGCACTGCTTGTTGCTGCTGACCCTAGGTTTTCTTCAGGGGCGGTACCCATGGATATCCCTTGTGCCTTGCTGCTTCTGGTTTATTGACTACAGACAAATGTGGTAAGTTAGCCCAAGCTCTGAACTCTGCTCTCTTTGCTTTGAGTTCCTCAGCTATTTGTTATGTTTGGTATCCAAGTTTTTTTTATTAGTTCCCATTTGTTTGACATCTTTGGCAGGTCATTACTATTCATGCCTTTCTACTTTCTTTTGTGCTTCTTGTGTTGTGCCATCTTAAAATGTTTGTCTAAAAGTGTTGTTTATCATAAACTCTTAACAACATTACATCAAGGAGAATCACAGGGCAGAACACAAGCATACACCTTAGAAGTCTATTATTTGAGCAAGCATCATAGACCAGAAAGTTTTAGGTTTTCATTAGACCAGCTTCCATCAGGACAAACTTTGCTGTGGGTCACTGATAAAACTGGATGAGGTCCTGCTTCCATTTCAGTTTTTTGTCCTGAGAGCTTGGCTTTCATCCGCAGAGGGTGTTCTGTCTGCTTTTCTGACTGCCAGGAGGCAAAGACTTTCAGGTCTGCTTTTAAAGGCAGCCAACAGGTCGGGGGCCTGAGACATGAAGTACACAAGCCTAGCTTTTGAGCAAATCTAAATCCTCTCCTCTAAGAAAAACTTCTGCTTCATCCATGCGCTCTCTTTATGATCCTAATTCTTGGGCATATCTCTTTAAGTGGCATAACTTCACCAAGGATTATTTGGGCCTTCAGAGGACTTTCTAGGGAAACTTTGACTTGAACAGAATTCATCTGAGAAGTGATTTAGGAAAAAGGGAGTTAAGATTTCTCAAGCCCAATGAGAAGGATTTCTTGGATGGTGTGCAGAAGCCTCCAAATAAAATTCTGTTTCAAAAACTGCTTCTTTAAAAGATTCTCTGGAGAGAATGAATGAGTAATTTGACAGACTTAAGCAATACGCTAGACTCATTTCCTGGTAAATCCTTGTCCTTCATTGCCTCTCTATATCTAGGTTTCCTTCTTCCTCCTTATTCTTCTCTCTCCTTCAATTCCTGTGTCCTCTCCTCCCTCCTGTTCCCCTTATCCAGAGGCCCTCACTTTCCCAATGCTTCACCTAAGATCCTAAAATGCAGGTTGCCTCTAAAGATCTACCCCTTTCAGAGCTAGGTATGCAGGCCACCCTAGAAATTTTATGTCAAATAGGAGCTGAATTAAAAGCAATTTCATTAAGGAGTTCCCTAAACCCAGACAAGACCAGAAATTATTCATAGAATAATTTAGAATTTTTTGAGTATGACCCATGGATATTTGACCTATATCATTTTAAAAACATGTCAGTCAGAACCTCCCTCAGATGCTAAATCCTAAGTGGCAAAAGCTGATTGGACTGACCCAAAAAGGAACCAAGAGGATCTCTCTCTCCACAGTAAACCTGAAAGTCAAAAAGGATGAAAAAATAGGGCGAAGACTCATGAGAGCCATACCTGAACATTTCCAATAAGATATGATGGACCATAATTTAATCATGTGAACAGAGAAAAGATGAAACTTAGGACATTTTCAGGATAAACTAGAAAATATCTTTGACAACATTTGAGAGTTTAAAAAAAGATGCAGATATAACATCAATCTTTTCATGTAATTTTGTCAATGGAGTTACACCTGAAATTGGAGATAGAGACACCTGAATTACAATATCCCACAGAACACTTCGAAAGGGTTAAGAGCAAAAACGAGACAAGATCCAAATAAACTTATGGTCCTGAAGATCAAAGAGCTAGGTAGCCCACTTTCTGATTGATCACCCACTGACAAGGACACTGGGAAAAAGATTGTCCCATCTTCTAAAAGAAACAACAAGTCAAAGAATAATCCCTCAATTCAGATAAGTGAGGATGCCCTGAAGAAGGAAAAAGTACCCAACATTCTGCCTTACCTTTTAAACACTCAAGATGAATTAACTGTAAATATGTATGGTCAACCTCCCAGTGGATACAAGAGCTACTATTTTTTTTATTTTTTTAATGTTTATTTATTTTTGAAAGAGAAAGACAGAGAGTGAGCAGGGGAAAGGCAGAGATAAGGACACACAGAATCTGAAGCAGGCTCCAGGCTCTGAGCTGTCAGCACAGAGCCCGACACGGGGCTCAAACCCATGAACCGTGAGATCATGACCTGAGCCGAAGTTGGATGCTTAACCGATGGAGCCACCCAGGTATCCCAAACTACTCTTTATAAAACCCCACCACCTTTGCTCAACCTCTTCCTCAGAGTAAATACACCACGCAGGTGGTAGATATTTCAACAAATGCATAGGCTTTCCTTATCTTTCAGTCTTTAACTGTAACCCTTGGGCCTTTGAATGAATAACATTTCTTCCTGCTTTGCAAAACTACCTCTCCAAATTTAAAAGAAGAGACTTACTTTGAAAATGAAATTATAATATTAAATGGAAACCAGAGTGGCTATTTCATGAGGTTCCAGAGGACTCCTCTATTTATAATCAAGCTGTGTCTACTCTAGATGTATCTTTGACTCCTCCATTATATTTGATGCACAGCTCCAGATAAAGGTCTTGACACATGCATTATTTCAATTTCCAATTACTGCTGTAACATATTACCGCAAGCTTAAAACAATATACATTTATTATTTTACAGTTCTGTTTTTTTTCCAAAAGGGGTCTTCCTTCAAATCAAAGTGTTGGCAGAGGGTCCTAGGGGAGAATCCATTGCCTTGTATTTTCCAGCTTTTAGAGGTTACCTGAATTCCTTGGCTCATGGCCCCTTCCTCCACCTTTAAAAGAAGAAATGCAGCATCTTCAAATCTCTTTCTTCTACTCATAAGGACTTTTGTGATTACACTGGTAGCACCTGGATAATCTCAGCTACCCTCATCGCCAGACTAGATAATTAGCAACCTTAATTCTACCTCCAAACTTAACTCCCCATTGCCATATAGAGCAACATAGTCACAGGTGCCAGAGATGAGGATGCAGCCATCTTAGGGGACCTATTATTCTACCTATGACAATCTGGTGCCTGACACTGTATGGGTGAAAATTTCCACTGACACAGGAAAAATTATTGGGGGGGAACCTACTGAAGCTCAGACGGACTCAACCATACAGTTATCCGAATTTCCTCAATATCCCTTGGAGCCAGAAGCAAAGACAGGCCTCAAGTCTACAGACAAAAGTCTTATACACAAAGGCCTTCTCACATACTGCACTAGCCTTTGTAACACTTGTCCTGCCAGTAAAGAAATAAAACAAGACAGGATATTGATCTGTTCAAGACCTCAGGGCCATCAACAAAATTATTATCCTTTACTTCCCATTAGTACATAACCCAAATACCATACTATTATCAATTCCAAATGAAAACACTTGCTTCACTCAGGGTGGCTCTCTGCTCTACCTTTTCTAGTGTGCCTCAAGACCAGTAAAGTCAATACTTTTCTGACTTCACATGCAGAGGATAACAAAACACCTGGACAGTTCTTCACCAAACCCCCTCCTATTTTTCCAGATTCTCAAGTAAGACTTTAAAGACCTAAATTCCTCTTGTAATTCAGTTCTGACGCAGTATGTAGATGATCTCCTACTTTTTTCAGAGGACAATGAAGTCTATAAAAAGGGATACATTTTACTTGCTCTCAGTCTTAGCAGAAAAGGACATAACATTTCAAAAGATAAATTACAGTTTGGTCAAAACAGAGTCCATTATTTAGGGTATAAGTTACCTATGAAGGGAAAACTCTCCTGATGGACTAAAGACTATGCAAGCTTACATTAGCCCCCACACAAAAATGACAATTTAGAAGATTTCTAGGTTTAACTGATGCTGCAGATAATAAGTTTCAAATTTTTCTGGGATTGCAGTAACTCTCTATGAATTGATGAAGGCCTCTGAAACAGATCCTCTCCTTTGAGAAGCCAAACACAAATAAGCCTTGTTTAAAATCCTTAAAACAGGGGTGCCTGGGTGGCGCAGTCGGTTAAGCGTCCGACTTCAGCCAGGTCACGATCTCGCGGTCCGTGAGTTCGAGCCCTGCGTCGGGCTCTGGGCTGATGGCTCAGAGCCTGGAGCCTGTTTCCGATTCTGTGTCTCCCTCTCTCTCTGCCCCTCCCCTGTTCATGCTCTGTCTCTCTCTGTCCCAAAAATAAATAAACGTTGAAAAAAAAATTTAAAAAAAAAGCCTTAAAACAAGGCTCTTTAAAATCCTCTTTCCCTAGGTATTCTTTACTACTAAAATATCTTTTATCTATTTGTTCATGAGAGATCTGGACAAGTTGAGACTTCAACTCAACTTTATGAGAACCATCAAAAGTCTATTGCTTACCCTTGATCTGGTGGCAAAGGCTTAACCTCCTTGTCTCAGGACAATATCTGCCAGTGCAGAACTTGCCAATGCTTCCGCTGAATTACTTCCAGGTTTCTATCTTGACCTTGTGGTTCCTGACACAACACAGGCCTTGCTACTGACAGAGAGCAAACCATACTTTTTAGCTAATTAACTGCTGATGAGACCGTTACTCTTTCTCACATTACTATTCACCACTATAATAGCCTAATCCTGACACTCTCTTGCACCCACCAGAAGAGAAACTTTATGATTATCTTATCTAAGGTAAGGAACTTCCTATATCTTACTCAAATTTAGTAGAGACTCCCATGGAGAACCCTAACCTATTATTATTTATTGATGGATTATATCTCAAAACGAAAACTGGAGGTTATCAAGGAGATGTTGTGACTAATTTAAATTCTCCTTTAGAATATAATCTTCCAACCAACATAAAATAAACTGTGGTGGTAGAACTCGTTATGTTTACTAGAGCCTGTCATCCAGGCAAAGACCAGAAAATAAACACATATACAGAGAATAATTTGGAATAATATATGACTTTTGAATGCTTTGGACCAAAGGGGTTTCTCACTTCTGCTGGAACTTCATCAAAAATGGACAAGTTAGGGAACTTTTAGATGCTTCCTAGAGAGGTGGCTATTATAAAAGTTGAGGCCAATGCAAAGACAGATACTATGGAAGCTAAAGGAAATACCGTAATAGATCATTCTACCAAACAGGCAGCCTTCACCAAGGCTATGATCCTAATTAAACCCTCAAAGGATAAGTCCCTCGAGGGACTCAAAAAGGCCATTGTGAAATATCAATGTTAAAAGTCCCTAAAAAAGAAGAAAGGAAAAATCTGGTTGTACCTCTCACTCAGATCATCTCTGGCACTCCCCATATAGGTGCTTGGAGGCACAAAATAATTTCAAATGGATGTTAGCTAAATTTCCGTATGAAACTACTCATTACGGTAGAGACAAATTGGTTACTATCTTAAATCAACGTTGTTGGAGAAAATTTATAAAGGCAGTTGAGGATATTTTCAGGTCATGTGTCACCTGTTAACAACACAATCCTGGAAAAACTATAAAGGTAGGATACAACTAATCCTCCATCCATCCTCCATGAGATTGGGATATATTGTAGTTAATGTACGTTTATTTTTAGCATAGGCCAAAACATGTCCTTGCTAAAAAGCTACAATCTTTAAAGTCACTGAAAAGCTCCTTTATTATGTGTTTATAACCTGGAACATACCAACTTTTACATAAGTGACCAAGGCATATGCTTTATGGGAACCATTTTATTTTTTAAAATGTTTTTTTTCAACGTTTACTTATTTATGGGACAGAGAGAGACAGAGCATGAAGGGGCGAGGGGCAGAGAGAGAGGGAGACACAGAATCGGAAACAGGCTCCAGGCTCTGAGCCATCAGCCCAGAGCCCGACGCGGGGCTCGAACTCACGGACCGCGAGATCGTGACCTGGCTAAAGTCGGACGCTTAACCGACTGCGCCACCCAGGCGCCCCGATGGGAACCATTTTAAAAGAAATCTGTAAGGCATTATCCCCTTACTCAAAAATTGCATTGCCCTTACCACCACAAACTTCTAAAAAGGTTGAAAAAATGACATCTTTAAATTATAATTAACAAAATTTTCAGGAACCCACGAGCCTCCTTTGGGAAGCCAAAGTTACTTCCACTAGCATTTATGGCTTTATGGTCCAGCCCCTTCAGGGACATATCACTTTCCACCTGTGAATTGACAACTTAAAGACCCATTCACTTAGGGGCCTATGATACTAAGACCTGTTGCACAAAGAAAGGACAAAACATTGCAGGTGACTCATGACAACAAACCCAGCCTTATCACCAACAAGTTAAAGCTGTCTTCCTACAACATTTTTCTAAACAGCCTCTTCATGATCTTCCGCCAGGAGATTCTGACTACTGGAACAGACATGAGAAGAAAATGCTCTTGATCCTCATCAGGAGGGATCTTATCAGATACTCTTAACAAAAAATAGTGAAACACCAGGAAGTCAATCTTTGGGTTCATGTTTAACAACAAAAGAAACAGTTCTTAGTGCTTCTAAGCAACACAATTGGAAGGCTACTCTAATGGGGGTTCTTAATCTGAAGGTTCTCAAAGATCTCATGGAAGCAGCCAGTCTTGAGTTGGAAACAGCTGACCCAAAACCTTAATAAAAAGGACATGACCTCAAATAGTAGACAGTTCTTCTGACCAAGAACTCTGTCTAATTCTTGTTTTGTTTTGTTTCACCTTCTTGCCTATAACCATTCTTCTTCTCATTTTTCATAGTCCCCTGTTTGTCATCCACTCACAATGGCCCTCTATATCCTTTTTGTCTCTTTACTAAACTTACTATTAAAATTATAATGAAATTTGGTAAGTAAAACATAATCATTTTATTGACATTCTTAGATTCTCCCAAACGGTAGGCACTACCCTAAATCTTACAGATTACCAGATGAGTCATCTATAATAAGATCCCCTGATAAAAACCTCTGAGCAATTAAATGAGACCATAAGGAATTCTAGCTGATGGCACTTGCATTTGTACCCACATGGACAAATGACCTTAAATCAACCTATGACTTGGCTATTGTCCCTCTATCCAGAAAAGGAACCAATCATTATCATCTGCTGATCAAACCCTAGATAAGTCTAAGTTTGAACCTCATAGTCTTCACTGTATGATAAGCCAACTACTTGCTACCTGGAAGAGAGTAATAGGGATTCAGGGCTGTAACCCAGCTAACATAAGGTCTTGGTTCCATCCTCATGCAATGAAAAAATATTTTTTTTCATGGTTCTTCACATACTCCTGCTGTTACTACTTCATTTGTGACCATGGTTCTGTTTGCCTCAGACCAACACCTCGTATACTTTCAGAACAGTATGCCTAGGCTTTTCTGTACATGGAGGATCTAATTCTAAAAACCACTAAGGCTTAAAACTCCAACTCAAACACTAGCTCCAAAATGAGGCCACCTTTGATTATTCAAGCACTCTACCTAGGAGAATCACTGACTCACTGTTTAGATGAACAATCAGGGCATTGCTCCCCAAAGTAGAAATTCTACAAATAGCAAAGAAAGAAACTTAACATTAACTCTAGAAGAAGTTATTACAATATCACCTTTGCCCTAGATAGAATACACATCAGTCTCAACTCATTGGAAGAAGTAATAATGAACAATTTCATTGCTTTAGATTTCTTATTTCTAGTCACGGTGGTCTCTAAGCCATTGCTAATCCTTCTTGCTGTACATAGGTCACTGAAGCAGGCAAGGTAGACAGCCTCTACTTCGTCTTAAGGGATATGTACCTGGATCTCTAATGTGATGCTAATGTCTTACAGAATCTTTTCTCATGGCCTGACTTAGGCAATCAAAGTTCCCAGTCCCAAAACATCTCACAGGAATTATTGTTTTTGTTTTTGTCAGAGTGATCATGATGCTGGTCTATTGCATTCTACCTAGAGTCTTAAATGTTTCTCTGCATTAAATCATTAAATGATATTCATAATGATGCAGAAACAAAAAGTTAAAGATCTTGGGATACAATGACTATAGGAATGTCCAAACAATCCCTGAATGATGAAAATCTGGATCTCTAGCTCTCCACAAATTTGTATGTGAGAGAATAACCCAAAGCAGGGGCTGAAGGGCTGAATATACAAATGGACAATGATCAGACCATAATGACAACAGAACCCTGACCTACAATGTCTGCAGCAAGCCTCAGCCAGCTTCCCTGTTTTTGTTCTCACTTCCAACTCAGGGTCAACCAGAAAAAAGCCAGATCTGCTCCTGAAACCAATCACATCAGATACCCCACTTCTAGTTCCCCTACTCCCAGTTTCTCCATGCCAACAATGTCCAATCAGAAATTACCTAGAGCCCTCGCTTTTCTTTTTTTCAGTATAAAGTTTAACCACTCTCCTGACTATCTCTGAATCTCTGACAAAGACAAGTGGTGGTGGCTCAAGCCATAACCAGCTCTGAATAAATAGCCTGTTTGTTCTCATTTGGGTGGTTTTCATTTATTTTCACACACTCGTACACTGTCCACAGGCAATCCAGCACCCCAAACTTTAGCAAGTATACTTGCAATGTAGAAAATGCAATAATAGCTTAGGAACTATTTGTTCAGCCCTTTAGGATATCTGTACCCTTGGAGGAGTTAAATATCTTTAAGCCTCAGTTTTCTCATCTGGAAAGTGAGCATAACATTATTACCTAAATAGATATAGTGTGATGATTAAATCTGATAAAACAGAACATATCTGTCCCATGGTCTGGCACAAGGGTGTCCAATGAGCACTGATATGATGATAATGAAGACGATGGCTTTTGTACTTGCTATACTCTGCAATCCAGACTGTAATCATATCTTGCTATTTGCTACCTCACATTGATGTTAAGAAACTACATCTACAGTGGAATATATATAACACATTCACACTCCACTGCAAATGCCGTTTCTTAACATCAGTGTGTACACACACACACACACACACACACACACACACACACACAGTTTCAAGCGTATACAGAGTATGATGAATCCGTGTATTTATCACCAAGTTTCACCAACTATCAACTCATGCACAATCTTCTTCATCCATAGTCCTACAATTCTCCCTCCCATATTATTTTACTTGAAGCAAATCCCAAACATCTGTCATTTCATTTTTAATATTCCATTATGCATCATTAAAGAGTAAAGACTCTTCTATAAAATATAACCATAATAACATTATCACTGCTAAAGAATTCCTTAATATTATATAATACTACTTGCTTGTACTTCGAATCTAATATGGTGAGAAGTTCAACATTGATTTATACACACTTCAATTGTTGCCACACGTTTATGGCTCATTTTTTCATTTTTACTTTTGTTTAAAATGGTGTTCATAAAAATGGATGGTCAGTAATTGAATTCTATATTTTTGTCAAGAGGGAAGATTTGAACTAGGACAGAATTTTGTCTCTATTAATACCTATCTTCACTGCCTTAGGTGAGTTTCTTTACAATTTCTTAATATCCAAACAACCCAGAGTAGACTGTATAATATTTGCTATTTAGTTCATTTTAATACAGTAAAAGAATTATAGCAAAATGATACCACAGAGAATATGTATGAGGATTCACTTAATCAGTGCCGTAAATATACGTTTAAATATTTTCAAAATATTTACCAGTTCCCTCAGAATAATTTACCCAAGGGATGATGAATTTTTGCTTGTCTGGTTCATTTGTAAGGTTCAGTTTATTTACTGAAGATTATCGATGTACAGTTACCCGTAAATTGAGAAAATATCCTGTAGGTTGCATATTTACGAAAAGTCCTTCCCTATCATTTATCATCCTCTAAACACATCCTGACCACTTTTGCCATCATCAGTTTTGAGCAATTGATTTTCAGAAGCAAACATTTGAGGGGAGTGGATGAAGGGAACTCGTCTGAGCATTCCTGTTTTTATGAGTCAATAATTCACCTCAATGAAAAAGATTTAATTTCACCAAGGTAAGTAAAATGTCCTTTTAAAAGGATAAAAAGAAAGTATCTTAGATTCATTCTATATACGTATTTCATCAGATTTTTTTTCTCTCTGTTCTTCTTGACACCCCTTTTTTTTTCCTCCCAAACTACAGTAAATCCCACAGTATCCCAAAATCTTCACAAGCCTTATGGGGAAAAAAACCCCACTTTAGAACCAGAGGTCATTCAACTAGTGAATCATAGTCTCTAATTCTTTCTGGGAAATAACAGCAATGATGAAATGAAACAAAAAATCCTTAAGAAAATTTTGTTTTCCTCTCAGAAATAAAAAGATAGTAAAAGAGAAGAATGTTCTAAAACTGTGACTTTTAAAAAGTGTTTATTTTAATTCTATCACCCAGTGCTCATCACAAGTGCACTCCTTAATCCCTATCACCTATTTCACCTCTGGTAACCATCTTTTTGTTCCCCAAAACTATGACATTTTAAATTTCTTCATAGAAAATATATTAGTCAAATGTCAAATATAATTACTAATAGAAATATCTTATTTTCACCTGAAAAATAATAAAATTGGCTTCTAGATATTTTCCTCCCACAAATCTTAGGAGACATAATTTAAGACCCTTAGTGTAAGCATGCCCTAAAACCAGTTAAATCTAAATTTAAATTTCTGGGTTACTGACTTAGAATTTGATTATCTTCTTTAAGTGAATAACATCAACTGTTCTGTTAAATATTTTCCAGGAAGAAAAACCAGAAGATGTAACTGAAGGCTGAAAAGATAATCTTTTCTGGCTTGTTGTCATTAAACTAACTTTTAGACCCTTACTGACAATGGAAAATATCAAATGTCAAATCTTTGAACTATAACAATACCATTCTTCTTAGTTTATTTGGTCTGCCTCAAATAAATTCTATAAAAGATTCTCTCGGTCATCCAAAATGTTAAAAGTTGTAAATTTTCATAACTCTTATCAGAATTCATATTGGCACTATGATGAACCAAAGTAAGTAAATTTTTCTCTAGCATTAAGATACTCACTCTTACAAGCTAAATTCCAACTATATTCAAATTGAAGGAAATCATATTCAGGTATTGAGAACTCTGACAAGGAAATGACACTAATAAGGTGAATGGCATATTGCCTAATATTCAGCTTCCTCATGTCAGGAAACTGGCTCATTTTTGGCAGAATCTGAGGCAAGCTTTGCTCTAGTCTACAGGTATATCTTGGAATATCACTCAATCAGGGATTCCCTCCACATCCAATTATTACCAGCTCCTGTCACTTCAACCTCCTAAAAGTCTCTGTAATCTGCCCTGTTGCTAACACCTTAGTTCGAGCCCTCCTCAACTCTCAGCAGAATTTTAACTGGAGTAGTGGTCTGAGGGAGTTCCCTTGCTTCTGTGCCCACCTACCGAATAACTGATCCTTCACTGAACAACCAGGAGATCCATCCTCCTGGGGAACAAATGTCAGGATGGCTGACAAGCTAGTGTCACATACAGAATACTTCACAATTTAGTTTCCCCACATTTTACCAGCTTCTCTCCCCTTAGTCTTCCTGCACTTTCCCATCCTCCTCCTCCCTACTCACGCACACATCACATCACATTAATCCTAATCTCCTCCCAACTTCCCAAACACATAGCCCACTTTAACTACCTTTGCAACTACACTTGGATAGTATTATCATAGTACTATTAATATTTATTATTAATAAATAGTATTATGGCCCACTTTAACAACCTTTGTAACTACACTGAGTTTTATTTCCCATTCCTATGAACAAACTCACATAGTATTATAAATATTTATTCTGTCAACTACCTCTGTGTTAAACTATTTATCATGTCTAGTCTTAATCATATTAATCTCCTTGATAAATATTCGCTGATGTGAAATTGATTCTGACAGACAAATCAATGTAATATAATAGAGATCCAATAAATAAACCACAAATATATAAGTATTCATTAAATGATACAGATGTCATTTCAACTTCATTTAACTTTATTGGGATTTGTAGTCAAAAATTTGAAGAAAATATGGGTTAGACCTTACTTCATACAATACAGTAATATATATTGCAGAACATATTAGCAATGTCAATGTACTTTTAAAGTATAGAAATACGAGACAAAAATAAAAATCGACATTTATATTATATTGGAGGATAGAAAAGATTTTTCCAAGTATACCTCTAAAGGCAGGCCTCAATCAGGAAAGCAGTGCTGGCTTTTCCAATTAAAAAAATCTATAGCAGTGCTGTTCAATATAACTTTCAGCATTGATGGAAATGTTCCATAGCTACACTGTCCAATACAGAAGCCACCAGCCACACATAGTTACAGCACACAAGGACACTAAAAATTTACCTAGTGAGACTACAGGATTAAATTTTTTTATTTTAATTAACTTAAATTCAAATTGAGTTTAAATTTAGTAGTCACTTGTAGCTATTGGCTGCTATTTTGGGCAGCATGGATCTATAGGTTTAAATAAAATCCTATAGAACGAAAATAAAAATATAAGCCACAAAATTGAAAGAAATACATCTGTCGATTGAATAACTACATTATACTCTTAAAACATACATTGATCTTACATAATAGTAAAAACAAAGTCCCTATTGGAAAAAAAAGTAGAGTTTCAGATAACATGCAAAAAGAAATAAAAACAGTCAATAAATATATGAAAGCCATTCATCACTGACTAGTTACTGGAAAAATGCAAACGTTTGAAACATACTGACAACAACTCTATTCTCCCTCTCAGCCCTCTCCTATTTTCACCTCATTCCCATTAGACAGATTTGTGTATATTCATTCTTTCTTTTTTTTTCTTTTTAAAAGTTTTTATTAGAGTATAATTAACATACAGTGTAAATTAGTGTTATATTAGTTTCAGGTGTACAATACAATGATTCAACAATTCTATACATTTCTCAGTGCTCATCAAGATGAATGTACTCTTTTTTTTTTTTTATTTTGATAGAGAGAGAGAGAGAGGGAGTGCAAGACAGCACGAGCTGGGGAGAGGGGGAGAGAGAATCTTGATCAGGCTCCACACAAAGCATGGAGCTGGATGTGGGGCTTGATCTCACGACCAAGAGATCATGACCTGAGCTGAAATCAAGAGTTGGACACAATTGACTGAGCCACCCAGGTGACCCGAGATGAATGTACCTTTTTTTTTTCTCACAGATAAATTTGACTTTAATGTATCTTCCTCTTCCTTGATCAATTAGTTTTGTGGCACCCACCTGGCTAAAAACTCAGTCTTGGATAAATTCAACAGTCCACAGCACAGACTACAGAACATGTCACAGAAAGCTGGACCCTTGCAGAGAAGGTGGACCCCTGGGTGTGGGGTCTCACTGGCTCATTCTCAGCACACCCTGGCCATCCTGCTTGTGCCCTTTACCAGTGTCCCCCCCCCCCCTTATTTCTTTCTACACTGGGTGTCTTAAAAACTTTCCACTATTTCCAAATTCCAACCTTGCCATCTCTGACCTATCAGCCTCTGGTCTCAGCTCCTACTTCACAAAAGAAATTAAAGACCACCCAACAATAACTGTCCCAATCCCCAGTCAGTATAACCTACACATTTACTCCTTTTCTACCTATTCGTTATGCTTCCACTATTATTACCACGGATTCCTCAAGATCCCAGTCTATATTCCACCCACATTCTGGATTTCACCCTCTATTTTATATCCATTCTTTCTCTTGCCTTTTCTATTTCACCCCATATAATAGCATCTCTCCCTGACGCATTCAAACACACCAAATTCACTCTGATTTTGTAGAGGACACATAATGCATTGGCTTATGAAATCAGCTCCAAATCTCAGCTCTGCCACTCACTGCTGTATGATCATGATCAAACTCATTCATGTCTCTTTCTCCTTACCTGTAAAGTCTATCGATAGTATAGTCATAAACACTGAATGAAAGAAATTTCCACAAAGCACTTAGCATGGTGCTCAGCATATGCTAAGCTCTTAGAAAATATCAGTTATTTTCACCACATTGCTAATCATTTTAACTCTCCTTGGCATCATATTCTTTCCAGCCATCCCCCATCTCTCTCCTTCTATTTAGAGCAAAACTTCTAAAACTCTTTCTCTGAACTAATTTTAGACTTACAGAGAAGTTGCAGAGGTAGTACAGAGCCCCCGTGTAACCTCTGCCTAATTTCCCCTAATGTCAGCCACATTGCATAACCACAGCTCAATGATCAAAACCGGGAAATTATTATTGGTGCAACACTATTAACCTACAGCCTTTATACAAGTTTCGCCAGTTTTTCCACTAATGGTGTTTTTCTGCGCCAGGATCCAATCTGGGATCCCACCATGCAACTAGATGTATTTTTCCTTGGTCTCCTGGAATCTTCCTTTATCTTTGCGAGTCATGACCTTAACACTCTGGAAGACAATTAAGTTACTTTGTAGAATTTTGTGTCCTTCAGTTTGGGTATGTCTGATGTTTTCTAATGCTACAATTTGAAAAACTCTTGCATTTTTAGTAAAATTCCACAGAATTGACAGTGTCCTTCTCAGGACATATCAAGAGATTCATGATATTGGTACATCAGAGAAAAAAATTGTAAGAATTATCTCCTCTCACTGCTCCCACTTCGTCTCTTTTAACCTGCTTCTCAATCCACTGTTCACTGACTTCAGTCTCCATCAGTCTGTTGAAACTACTCTTATCAAGGACACCAACAACCCTTCAGCAGTTTGATTTAAAAAAAAAAAAAACTTCTCGGTCCTTCACTCTTAGGCCCCACGGTAGCCTCAACATTGCCGAGTGCTCTCTCCTTCTCAGCGCATGCATTCAGCTGCCACAATGCCGCGCTTGCCTGATTTATCACTGACCTTCCTGAGTGCTTTTCTCAGTCCCCTTTCCTGGCTCCTCTGCTGTTACCCTTCCTCTCAATGTCAGAGTGCTTAGTAATAACTAGACACTTTCCCTGGAGGAAGGCATCTATGTCTCTGGTATTACTTGCCATCCTTATACAGACAATTCCCACATTTATACCTTCAACGCATTTCTCTCTCCTCATTTTCATTCCTACAAATACAACTGTGTTCCAGATATCTCCATAGGATATCCTACAGGAACCATAAACTGAACATATCCCCCAACCAATCCTAAAGCTTAGCCTCGTGAAATATGATTTGTTTTACGTTTCAGAAAACCCCCTCAAACCTACTAAGCCACTATTGATATAAACTCAAAAAAGTAGAGAGTAGGTCAAGAATGTTATATGTCCTTTGAAGTAAATTTTTATTAATGTAGTCTAAGATGCCATTAGATTTTGTGGTGGCCACACCACATAATTGACATATATTGAGCTGACTACAAAAGAAAAATCTCCATGTTTTTTATATAAACATACTGCTGTGGCTCGTTCCCCAGTTCTATAGTAGTACAGATAAAATTTAGGACACACTACGTCACTCTGTTGAATCTGGCCCATCACTCAAGTCTGATATATTCTGGGATCCAAACACAGTAATTCAATTATTCCTTAAATCAAGATACACTGAGCAAGCATTAAATACATTTTGTGAGACATTTTGTGAGACACTGGAAGTGCAGTAGTGAGACAGACTTTTAGTTGTAACCTCAATCCATTCTTCTATTCTTGCACAGTATTACAGTTTAACCTGGGCTCCTGGCCATCAGCTGGATGCAACACTGCCCAACGGAAATACAATGAGGACCACGTGTGTGATTTTTGGATTTTTAGTTTCCATGTTAAATGAAGTAAAAAGAGGTAAAATTCATTTTAATCACATATTTTATTTAGCCCAATATATCTAAAGTATCATAATTTTAACCTGTAATTAATATAAAGAGTATTAATGAGATAGCAGGTGTCCTTTTCTCATTCTCAGTTCTTGAAGTCAATGTGAATGCTACCCTCAGAGCATATCTCAGTTCAGACCAGCCACATTTCAAGAGTTCAGTAGCCTCGAATGGCCATCGCTACTGTACTGGGTAGTCAAGAGGTAGAAGAGGTGTAACCATGTTCCTGTAAGTGGAGTGTGAATACAAGTCGCACTTGCAATTTACTCATTTGCTTAAAAGAAAATGACTTGTATATCAGAGTCTCTGGTTCAGCAGCTTAAGCCTTTACCTAAAAAACACAAGATTTGAACAAGCAACCACATCTTGGCCCTGAGTTTGGCATCCCTCCCACATGCAAATTCAATGAGAATGTTTTCTTAATCTTCATCTACATCAGGGACCCAAATACAATGAAAAAGTAGGAAAAAACAGGATAGAGCTCTGTGACACACAACTGGAAGCTTACATACATAGGTTATAACAATCCGTTAGTCAGCAGCCTGCTAGTACAGTCATTCAACTAGTTACTCATCTTCTTTATTGTCTTTGCATCCAACCTACAGTTCATTCTGTCCTGTCATAATGGCTGAGGAATTAGGAGATTTTTGTTTGGACCCACAGCCTCTCTAGTACATCTCCAACATTTCTGGGCTTATTCTGCCACCTATTAAGGAATCAATGCCCAAAAATCCCTTGACAGTGTTTTTGATATTACATTGTACCTTCTGCCCTCATCTAAGAAAATCTAATAGTGCCTAAACAATTGAGTCACTGTCATGACTACTTACAGTATGGCAGAAATTAAGAATGCCAGTTTTTTTTTTATCACTACTGATTGGTGGATTTCCAAGATTTCTGTAGAATGTATTTATGTCGTGTATGTGTGTGTGTGTGTGTGAGACAGAGAGAGAGAGAGAGGAAAGGAGAGTGTAAAACAGCAGGGTGTAAGGGATACACAAGGGAACCTGTCTTAACTCTCTATTTGCATAAAAAGAATACAGTTCTTTGTTTAGGTTCTATCTGACAAATAAAAAAATAAGATTTCTAAAAATACTTCCATTCATTTTTACATAAGACAAGAAATTCCATTTGCATTAAAATGATATTATCATTATTACCATTATTATGTTCTAGGTTGGGATAGCCAGTGCTCATCCCTCAGTGAGTCACTTCACATTTTCCAATGGTAGACAATCTATGTGAGTTAATAACAAGAGATGTTGCAGAGTTTGTTTCAATCATTGCCTTAGTTTCAATCATTGCATCTATATCTATATCTATATATATCTATGTATATATATATAGATATATATAGATATATACATATATATATATATATATATAGAGAGAGAGAGAGAGAGAGAGAGAGAAAGAAAGAAAGAAAGAAAGAAAGAAAGAAAGAAAGAAAGAATCAATCAATCAGTGGCCAAAGTCAATGGGCAGATAAGAAATCAATAAATAAAACATACTCTACTCTAAAAATTCACTGACTTATTTTCCAGACAGTCACTGCTGTCTAAAGATGGCAGCTCTCTCTTTTACCTCCCCCTTGTTGATTGGGAGAAAGGTGCCATGTAAATGGGAGGAGAGGACTCATTGGCATCCCAATATGTCTCATTAAAGGGCTACATTAGCCACAGATTGTGGCTTAGCCTCTGACAGGCTTGAAGGGGTGGGTCATTCATTTACTCTTTCTGTTTGGCATGTCACAATAATGACTGCTATGGCACCTGTCCCAAATGTATAGAATTCTTTTTTTTTTTTTTTAATTTATTTTGAGAGAGAGAAAGAGCACTCGAGCACACATATGCATGTGCAAGCAGGGGAGGGGCAGAAAGAGAAGGAGGGAGAGGGAGAGGGAGAGGGAGAGGGAGAGGGAGAGGGAGAGGGAGAGGGAGAGAGAGAGAGAGAGAGAGAGAGATAGAGAATCCCAAGCAGGCTGTGCACTGTCAGTGTGGGCCCTACACAGGGCTCGAACTCACAAAACATGAGATCATGACCTGAGCCATAATCAAGAGTCGAACACTTAACTGACTGAGCCACCCAGGAGCCCCATAGGATCCTTTATAACTTGAGATACGAGTGGGAGTATCTTTTTTAGGAAAAAAACAAGAATACAAGGTGTTCTATTTTCTTTATTTTCTTGGATAGTAAGAAATATTTTGAAATATTTCAGCCTTCATCAACTCTTAGCAATCCCATTATATTGGATCCTTCCTCCCTAAACCATATGTAGTTAAATTAAAGAAGATAGCAAAGCTGGCTGAATGAGCATTAGGAATAAAGATTCATAGAAACTTTTCTGCTACAGAACACTTTCAAAGAAGCCCTTCCTCCTCAGGACAGCATTTAAAAAACAGCAGAATTTAGGATGATCACTGTGTTACTGCATCAGAGTTTACAAAGTGATTACCTAAACAGGACTTTCTTTAAAATGTACAGTAGTTCAATAGGGTGCTATTATTTTCTTTATTATTATTATTATGCCTAATAAATAGGAAACCTAAGGTTTAGAGATATTAAACAACCTGTCCAGACTCAAACAGCTAATAACTGGCAGATTATCCTATGTCTCAATTCAAATCCAGAGTTCTTGCCACAAATGACCTCAGAAGATTGCAAAAATGCTATGCTCTTAGAAGTCTACTTAAATACACAGGACCTGGTAAAATAAGAGAACTATGTTAAAAAACAAACTCTGACTTTGTACCATTAAGTGACAACTTATAAACATTAATTTAAAAATTCAAAACTTTGAAATTGTTACACTGAAATGAAATGTTCATAGATAAAATAAGCCCTTGGCTATTACACATTTGGTTGGTTGAACTTAGCCTCTATTTCATTTTGAGAGTCTATATCTCTGGAAGTTTAGTAGATTAAATGTTCTATATTCATTTACAGATGAGAAAGCCATCTCAGTAAGTGCAGATTTGTATAACTGCACAAATTCATATTCAAGCATTTGTCATGTACCTCTTATGTGCCAAAAGCCTGGTGAACCTGAAGCCTGGGGCATAGTCACGACTAGAACCCAGATCATTGCTTCTCTTTTATCCAGAAGCTGGTACACACACCGTGCTGTCTTCCCAAAAATTTCCATAGTGAGTGGATCATATCCCTGGCCCACTCAGACCTGTGTTCTGTCATGATAATGGTACACATTGGAAAGGATGATTGCCATAGCCTATCAACCTTATAAAACTAGGAAGAGGCAGCCAAACACCTTCCACCTACATTAACAATTTGTAATAAAGGCATTTTCCTTGAATTTATTTAGGTCATTCTTTTTTTTTAATTGTCTATTTATTCATTCTGAGAGACAGGGAGTGAGCACAGGGGAGAGGCAGAGAGAGAGAATCCCAAACATGCTCAGTGCTGTCAGCACATAGTCCGACGCAGGGCTCAAACTCACAAACCATTAAGATGGTGACCTAAGCTGAAATCAAGAAGCGGATGCTCAACCAAGTGAGCCACCCAGGTGCCCCTATTTAGGTCATTCTAAAACCTATTTGTATATTCGGTATCTAAATTCAATCCCTATTCGGTTAAAGCAAAAAGAAACATAACTGTATATATACTAAACATTATAAAGCTTTTGAAATAGCAAGCTATTTTTCTTTACTGACACTTAAATAACTGTTTTGCCTACATATTTTCATTTTTTCACCTAGATTTACATGTCATGTAATTAGATATAACCATAACATTAACTAAAAAGCTATTCAATATGAAACCTTTATTATAAAAAGGGATATGAAAGTGGCTGTGGACTTTCAATTTCCTAAACCACACAACTATCCTTCACAAAAAACTTAGGAAAAAATATGCACTTTTGGTACTTTCATTTTATAAAAAACCTTCTTCTAGCAGTGCTTCTTCTCACTTTGCAGTGATTCCCTAGCTAATGGTAATAACCAAAAATTAAAAGCTACAGCATATGTTGAATGTCTATATCACCCCATAAATCATATTTACTGCCATTTGTTAACATGCTGCTTTAATTTTAGAAAATTCAATGACAGTTCATGAATTTTGCAGAATCTCAAAAAAAATATGCCACAATTTTGTGTTGAAGACTAAAGGAATGTTGTTAATTTTAATGTACACTGGGAGGTCATGTGATATTCTCAAATTTAATGGTAAAGTAAATTCAGTTAACTCTGCAGAAACATAAGGATTCTTACACAATTAGTCTCTTGGCTGCCCAAAGACAGATTAGGAATCAGGAAACATTTAGGAGCTCAAATCCCACCTGAGATGTGCTTTGAAAACATTTTACACCAAGGGCAGCTGGTGAAAGGGGCAGTTTAAGAGGTAATAAAGGAGGGGTATGAAGACACCTGATAATAACAATAGCTACCATGAAAACTTGACACAACTACTATATGCAAAAACTAATCTCTGAATAGTCATTCTTTGTACTCCAAATCTTCATCCTCATCCTAAAGGATAAAGCTACCCAAATGTCCAGATAAAGGAAATTTCCCCTAGGACACGGGTTGTCTTCATTTGCTTGGTCTACTGTTACTAAATACCATAGACTGGGTGGCTTAAACAACAGACATTTATTTCTCACAGTTCTGGAGACTGGGAAGTTAGAGACAGGGTGCCAGTATGATCTGAGTCTGGAGAGGGTCCTCTTCCTGGCTGGCAGATGGCTGTCTTTTTGTTGAATCCTCACATGACAGCGAGAGAAAGCTCTGGTGTCTAGGCCTCTTATAAGGGTACTAATGCCACTATGGGGGCTCTACCCTCATGACCTCATCTAAACCTAATTACATCCCAAAAAATCTTACCTCTTTACCCATCACACTGGGGTTTATGGGTACAATATATGAATTTGGGTGTGACATAAATATTCAGTCTGTAATTCTGGTCATCAAACTTTAATGTGCCTAAGAATTACTATGGGATATGAGGGAAATACTCAGATCACCCGTCCTACAACACTTGAGGTTCTGATTCATTCTATCTGGGAGGTGACCAAGGAAAACTTTTAAAAGCAGGCCAAGGAATTCTGATGCAAGGGGCCACTGACCACACTGTGGTTACCTTTAGATGGAAGGGATTGCTTACAAGTCCCTGTGCCGTGCCTCAAGGAGTGAGCAGAAATGTTCTGAGATCAGACAGACTGTCTTATGGATGCTAAGTGCCAGAGCCAGGAAACACCAACATAGACCCATCTGCTTAAATGCAAAATGCTGTTTGATTTGATTAAAGTATATGTATTCATTGTCCAATCTCCACAACCACCTATATTTCCATGACCTTTGGAAAACTATTTTTGAGCCAAGGGAAATAAAAAAGAATAAACTTAGATCATATCCTCATATCCAATCTAAAGATGAGTTTTTAAGATGGATTTCAAGAGAAGCAGTAGATGGGAACTGACTGCCAGTTGGGTAAATACAGCTGTGTGTAGGCTAATGGGGTCAGTCTAGTCAAAGAGCTCACTCTGAGCAAGAAATCATATCCTTTACAGTATGATACCATGAAAAATTCTCTTAAAAGAGAAACAATAAAAAACTTGTGAGGATTATATTTAAGAACATGTGATTTTTTTATTTACTAATTTACTTTGTCTTCTCAGCTAAACATGAAGGGAAAGCTATAGTCATAAGTGGTTCAAACAAACAAACAAACAAACAAACAAAAGATAACATGCAGAAAAAAAGTCACAAGGAGAACTGCTGATTCAACTGTCCTAAAGATAATGTGGTATGATCAGGTAAAAATCCTGAATAGACAAGCCTTTAAAAGATTTAACTGCTGGAGCTTAATTTTTAAAACATTGAAATCATAACCTTAACAGCTTCAAAGTATTTTGCAACACCCATATTATGATGATCTTTAAAATGATTATTGTTCACAAGCATAAGAGGGAAGGACCAAAAAAAAAAAAAAAAAACAGAATTATAATGCTGAGAAAATTAAATTTACTTTTAGTTTATTGTATATTTCCCTACAAAAGTTCAAGTTGTCCTTATTGATGTTTCAAGTAAAAGGAAAATGAATGCCTTTGGAATGCTGCTTATTATTAAATCATTTACTGGATCTACTCAAGCTATGTTTAGTAAAAGAACAAGCCAGTAAAATAATGAAGTATAATTCCTACAGACAACTCCTCTTTAGAAGTAAAGACCTGCTTTTAACATCCATTAGTGATAAAAACTCCAAACAAAGAAACATATCTCAACATAATAAAGGGCATTTCTGACAAGCCCACAGGTAACATCATACTTAATGGTGAAAGGTTAAAAGTTTTTCCTCTAAGATCAGAAACAAGACAAGGGTGCCATTCTTACCACTTCTATTAAATACAGTATTGGAAGTCCTAGCTAGAGAAATCAAGCAAGAAAAAATAATAATAAAAGGTCTCAGAATTGGAAAGGATGAAGTAAAATTGTATCTATCTATAGATGACATAATTTTATATGTAGCAAATCCTATGGAGCCAACCAAAAAAACTGTTAAATCTACAATAAATTCAGCAAAGTTGCAAGATACAAAATTAACACACAAAATTCAGTAGCATTTCTATACACAAACAACATAATTTTTTGAAAAAAATAAAGAAATCAATCCCATTTACAAGAGCATCAAAAATAATTAAATACATAGGAATAAATTCAGCTAAGGAGGTGAAGGATATCTATACTAAAAACTACAAGAAATTAATGAAAGAAATTGAAAAAGGTACATATAAATAGAAAGGTATCTCACGTTCATAGACTGGAAGAATTAATTTTTAAATGTCAATACTACCAAAATCCAAATATAAATTCAATGCAATCCATATCAAGATGGCATTTTTTTACAGAAGTAAAAAAACACTCATAAAATATATACGGAATCACAAAACCCCTGAATAGCCAAATAAATCCTGAGAAAGAAAAACAAAGCAGGAGGCATCACACTTCCTGCTATCAGGTGATACTATAAAACTATAGTCATCAAAACAGTACAATACTAGCACAAAAACAGACAAATAGTCCAATTGAACAGAATCCAGAGCCTAGAAATAAACACAAGCATATGTGGTCAACTAATATTTCAGAAGGGAGCCAAAAATACTCAATGGAGAAAAGATCATCTCTTCAGTAAATGGTGCTGGGATAATTGTATTCACATGTAAAAGAATAAAACTGGATCAATATCTTATACCACTCACAAAAATTAAATCAAAATTAAGTCTTACAGTTGAAGATTTAAATATAAGCTAAAACCATGAAGCTCCTAGAAGAAAACACAGGAATAAAGCTCCTTGACTTTGGTCCTGGTAATGATGTTTTGGAGATGACATCTAAACCATAAACAACAAAATCAAAAATAAACAAATAGAACTACATCAAACTAAAAAACTTCTGCACAGCAAAAGAAATCATCAAAAAAGTAAAAAGACAACCTATGGAATGAAAACAAATATTTGCAAACCATATATCTGATGAGGAATTAATATCTAAAATATACAAAGAACTCCTACAATTCAATAGCAAAAAAACAACCCAGTTTAAAAAATGGACAGAGAACCTGATTAGACATGTCTGCAAATAATATATATGAAAGGCCAACAGATACATGAAAAGATATTCAACATCACGAGTCACTAGGGAAATGCAAATTAAAACCACAATGACATATCACCTCACATCTGTTATAATGGCAATCATCAAAAAGACAAGAGATAAGAAATACTGGTATGGATGTGGAGAAAAGAGAATCCTTGTGCACCATTGGTAGGATTATAAATTGGTATAGCCACTGTGGAAAACAGTATGCAGGATCCTCAAAAAATTAAAAATAGAACCACTATATAATCCAGCAATTCCACTTCTGAGAATATAGCCAAAGGAAACAAAAACACTAATTTGAAAAGATACCTGCACCCCATACTCACAGAAGCATTATTTACAACATTCAAAACATGGAAACCACATAGGTGTCCATCAGTGGATGAATGGATAAAGAAGTTGTGGTATATAAATACAATGGAATATTACTCAGCCATTAAAAAGCAAGGAAATCCTACCATTTGCAAGAACATGGATGCACCTTGAAGGCATTACACTAAGTAAAATAAGTCCGACAGAGAAAGACAAATACTGTATGATCTGATCTAACTTATATGTGGAATCATAAAAAAAAAATCAAACTTATAAAAAAAGAGATCAGACTTGTTATTAGAGGCAAAGGGTGGGAGGAGGGGGAAATGGAAGAAGGTTATCAAAAGATACAAACTTCCAGTTAGAAGATAAATAAGTACTAGGGATGTAATATACAACATGATGACTATAGCTAACACTACTAAACTATGCATATACAGGGAAGTTAAGAGTAAATCCTAACAGTTCTCATCACAAGGAGAAATTTTGTTTTCCTTTTTTCTTCTTTTCTTTTTATTGTATCTATATAAGAAGATGGGTGTTAGCTAAACCTATTGTATGTATTTACCATTTCATAATAACGTTTAAATCAAACCATCGTTCTGTATGCCTTAAAGCTATACAATGATATATGTCAATGACTTTTCAATAAAACTAGAAAAAAAGTAAAGTACTCCTAAATACCAACCTAAATTGCTCCTATTGATGATTCTAGCAAAATATTCTAAGATAAAGGTAGGACTCAGGTAATACAATAAAAATTTATTACGCAAGTTGTAGGTGCCTAGGAACTTGCTATCACTGGCATATTGGCGGGGGCGGGGAGGGGGGAAAAGTTTGATAAACATAAAAAATGTTTGCAATCATAAATTATTGTTGAAATTAAACTGAATATTTATATCTTTAAATTTTTATTTAATTTCTTTGAAAATGTGAAGTTTTCCAAACATTTAGATTCATTTTGGATTTTGGTCCCAGGTTATTTGTAAGTACTGGTCTCAAAATGTCATAAGGCACAGAGACAGATTCCTTCAGGAAAACAAAAATTAGGTGGATGATCCCATCTATGAGTCCTAAATGTCTCTTTAAAACTTTAGGAAATTAATTCAAAGGACAAAAATTTGGTCACTTTAAAGCAAACAACTTCAAAGTGAACACAATGCACTTCTCTGCTTTAAAACACACACATAAACTCATTTCTAAAAGGATTGGGCCATCTTCCAGGCCAGAATACTTGTTCAACATCTAGATACAGGCTGTTAAGACTGATGAATGAGAGTGGAGGCAAAAGATAAAGCTCACAACCACTCAAGGGCATCATCCCATGGCTTTAAAAACATTCCTTCTTTGGTCAGCTTATTCCATTTTGATCCAAAGCATTATACAACCATTTGTTTAATATAATGAAAGAATTATATCAAAATCTAAGCTGAATTCCACATTACTGAAGTTCACAGAGAATGAAAGATAGCCTCCCTAGAACCTTATATTAATTTCCTAGCCAGAATTATGTCCCTGCAAGAGTTTTTTTTTTTTTAACTGCAGAAACCACCAATGAGAGCCAATATATCAAACTCCCATATACTGATTGTATATAAAAAAAAATAGTATAAACATTAGGCAAATAAAGACAAGAAAACAAGAATTCCATTGGGGCACTACAAAAGAAAGATGTTGTATGATGAAAACATCCACTAAACTTTGAAGCAGAATTCCTAATTCAAGTTTGATCATGGCATTCCACCTGCTTCCTGTGTAACTTACAATGAAATTAAAAGTCCAGGACATGTACCACATTGCCCTACATGAGCTTTTTGCTCCCTTCTCCTACCTCAAACTTGTGCAGGCCACCTCCCCAGCCTGGGCACCCATTGGCTCCCTCTATCATGTGACCCAGACCACGCAGCTGTCACTCCTTAAATTTAGTCTTGCCTAAGCCACATAATCAGGCACCCACTTTCTTTCAGAGTATGCCTTACTTCTCCTTTGAAACATTTATTAACATGTGTGATTATACATTTGTGTAATTATTTAATTTTTCTCTTCCTGAGGGCTTACGTATGGTGAGGAGCATAAACACTTAATAAATGATGTTAAATTAATGAAATCCCAGGTCTGACACTTAATAGTGTTGTTATTTTAGACAAGTCATCTAACTTCTCTGAGCTTCAGTTTTCTTATCTATAAATATGGGCAATGACACCATAACCTCTCCATCTTTTATCTGGGCTATATTTACACAGACACTTTGCAAAATTGGAAAGTGCCATTCAAATTTAAGGCATTATTACTTTTATGACATTAAGATCATAACCCAAAGAACTGTTTAATTGACCATTATAGTCTTCATTTAGCTGCTAAAACACTGTATAGACATATCCAGAAAGGCCTCATATTTAGTACTAATAAAGCTTGGTATTTAAGGAATATTATAGACTGTGAATAAAAACCAATGATTCTTTGTAATTTATATCTAAAGTTGATATCACATTAGGTATCTCAAAACCTTGATTAACTTTATTTCCCTTAATACAATTCTTTTTATGTGGATTATTTCACCAGCTTAGAAAACAATATAGGGTGCATGCCGCTCTATAATTCAAATAAACCTTTACATGAACAACTATTTGAATGAACATGAAAATTATACATATACTTTACATATCAAAATGATATGACTGGCCGATCATAAGTCTGTGCTATTTTTCTAAGAGTGGAGATTGATTTATGCTGATCTATGCACAATTCTCACCTCATCCCCTCTTCAAATGGCAAGGTAAGAGGATCTATGGTCCTAGGGCACTTCTATCAGAGTGAAGGGAGCCAACAAGTGCCAGACGGAACATGACCATGGTCTCATCTTTTCTATATACCTCAACCCACTGGCCTAATAGCCCCAGACAGCAAAAGATTTGTGATGCTAAAAGAATTTACTCCTGCCTGGATATTTTGGGGATTTGACTCCTGTCAGGTATTGCAACAAAGTCAAGTGATTTCAATTTACCAAGCAAGGACAAGAAATGGTTTCAGGAAAAACCAAGGTGATGAACTATTGAGCATTCAGTTCATTAGCTGTCATCTGTCTTGACATCTTCATCTTTCAAGCAGGACTGCAGAAAATCAAAGACTTGTACTGCCTCCTTAAAAAAAAAAAATCCAAGAAGGAAACCATATCCTCTTAAAGTTAAAGGGACCATGAAGGCTATTTCAAATGGATTATGAAAGATAACCATTGCTGCAAAAGTGAAAATTTTGATAGATGCTCAATCATAAATACTACCTGTGCCCTTAAACAGACAATCTTAAAAATAATATCATTAAAAATATGTACTGAGTGAATTGCTGGAGTAATTTTTAGCTTATTCTAATTTGATGCAGTCTGCATTCTAAAATGCAGTAGTAGTGATATGCCAAATAACTGACCTTTTAGAAATAGCATCTTGGAAAAAAGGCCCAAGAGAAAAAAATGTTTTCCTGAAAAATCAGCCAATAAAATCTGGGCAGTAAGACTCCAGTGACACGGCCAAGTATTGGTAATATCACCTCTCTTCTTTTGTTTCTCTGCTTTGCTTGTTCAGCAATGAGGCACCGAAACTCCAGTTTTTTCTGCACTTATAAGAGTTTCCTGGAATTACAGAGTAATGGAAGCAACCAAAGACATTAAAGAAGTGGTTCATAACCTTCCCCAGCCACTATCTCTTACCAAGGGGAAAGAAACTGCTCCATTTCAAGTTCTTAGAGATCGCTAGAGATAAAGGTGAGATGAACATCATACTGTACTTCTATTTTCCACATACAATTGTGTTAACACCAGAGCCAATAATGCACTTTCCTTAAATATCTCTCTTTCCTTAAATATTCAAAAAATAGTGCTCCTACCCTATAGATACTAATAAACAAAATAAAACAAAACCCTCTCCCAAGCTTCCCTCTTCTGAAATCTCCACTCAAAACATCTAAGTCTAGCTGTGAAAGAAAATGTTGACTCAGCTGGCATTTTGTATTGACTAGACCACAGAGCCTAAAACATGGATTCTCAGAAAGCCCTATGGTCTTGAGTCATTGGAGTACTGAGCAACTACCCAGGTGGTGCTCTGTCCCTCAGGAAAAGCCCAAGGTTCAGGTGTTTTTGGCAGGCTGCCCTGAAGACAGTGTTCAGCATCCAAGTAAGCGTCTACATCTGAAAATTATTTCCAAGGCCTTCAGCCTGAAATATGTCTCCAACATATTATTAAAACTCTTATAATCATCATAGTAGTACCACTACTCCTCCCCACCCTGATATACTGCATAAGTCTTGGCCAAGCACAATGTACCAGGCACATTATGTAAAGCAAATCATATAACACCTGCAATAACCATATGAGTTTGACATTATCTTCAATTGATAGATGGGAAAACAGAGGCAGGGAACGTGCTCTTAGGTTTTTGCAACTTAAACCATGCTCCATGGAAAAGCAGGTATACCACCACCTCTGAACTTGTTGGAAAAGCAGAATCTCCAGTCCAACCCAGAAACTGAATGAGAATAGGATTTTAAAAGTTTTTCCAGATAATTTATATGCATGTGAATATTGAGAAGAATTTCTCTAGATAAACAGAATCACTGAGATTGAAAGATACAGAAAGCAAGTAGGGGAGGGACAGAGAGAGAAGGAGACATACCCCAAGTAGACTCCATGTTGTCAGTGCAGAGCCTGATGTGGAGCTCAAACTCATGATCTGTGGTATTGTGCCCCGAGCCAATATCAAGAGTCAGCGGCTTAACCAACTGAGCCACCTAGGCGCCCCCCAAAAATCCAGATATTAAAATAGTCTCCTCTTGAGGCATCTGGGTGGCTCTGACAGTTAAGCCTCAGACTCTTGATTTTGGCTCAGGTCATGATCTCAGGGTCATGAGATCAATCCCCCCATTGGGCTCCACCCTGAGTGTGGAGCCTGCTTAAGATTCTCTCGCTCCATCTCGCTCTGCCCGTCCCCCCCTCAAAAAATTTAAAGTAGTCTCTTCTTGATGATGCAGTTACAGCTAAAGGATTAAAAGCATGGAGTACATTTACACTTAGGCATGATATTTTCATTAGCTGACAAAACTTGATACTGAGAATTATAAATTCTGGAGGAGAAAAGGATAACCTGGAAATCATAGAGACAGTAGATACCCTTGGTAGGGGAGCACAAGAGAACCACTGGGAAAGCTCACTGGGCTAAAAGCACACTTTGTCCATTTCACAGTTTGGCTAAGGACTAAAGGCTGACTCTTTTAGTAAAACTTCCAGCTCACCTAAAGTGATCTCTGACATCGAATAACTCTAACAAGAAGCTCAAGCAGCCCTTAATTCAATTATGCACAGGATCACTTTCTCATGAACCAAGTCACTCTATAGCCTGTGCATAAGAATCCAGAGACATTCCTTGGCTTAATGTACATACTTACTCTTCAGATTCTTACATCAGACAATCAGTCCAACATTGAGCTTTCTAGAGATACCAACTACTTCATGATATCTGATAAATGGAAATATCTGTATGAGCGGGAAATTTTTTAAAATGCAATTTTAGTTTTTCCACTATGTATAATAAATCAAACTATATGAACCAATCAAGCATCCATCTGGGATCTGCTGTGATGGAATTCAAGGCTAAGAAGTAATCAACATATGTTATTTTTATGTGAATTAGCAACTGCTCTTAAAAAAATGTCCCTTAAACTTAAGTTGGTTACGCATTTCTGCTATAGTCTTATATTAGCAAACTTTCTAAGCAAATCTTTTTATTTCCAAGAATAGAAAGGTATATTGTAGGCATCCACAATTCAAGTTATCATAATTAGCATTATTTCTATTGCCTTTTCATTAAAAACTTGACCCTATTATCTTTCCTTCCTCTTGAACTAGAATATTTAGTGACTTTTATAGTACCTAATTTCTTTAACACTTTAATGAGACAATATTTTTATTTTTTCTTGGAGGAGAATTTAGTACTATTTTTAAGTGCATTTTTCTTGTTCATTACATTGTGTTATTGTAACCACGTGTTTCAAAGAGACACCTGTATTGTATCAATATCTATACCTTTGAGCTTATTTAAAAATGAAATTTCAGTTACACAGCTTTTCACTATGAAAATTTTTCCAAATACCACATATATTTTTAATATAAATGAAACAGAATACTGGGCAACTCATTTTTGAAAGGAAAATTATAATTTTTCACCATACTTTCATTCTAACAGTGGAAAGTATACACTAATTTTATGTCACAAATGAGATCAGAGCAGATGAGATTAGAGCTTCTGTTTATATAATCAATATTCACTCTCATTCCTATCAGGAAGATCTGAAAATTTAATAAATACGATATATTTCATTTGGGGTAAGTATCTGTGTATGTGAAGATTAAAGGCATTGGCAGTGCCTGCAAATGAAGTCCTTTATTTTCTGTAATAGAACAACGCATGCATTGATTGGCATTATGACTGCTTTAAAATCTCATAGCATGAGCCTTAGCATGTACTGTGTGGTTAACTTTCAGACCCAGAAGGCCATTGGGTACTATTCTGGTCATCCCCTACTACATAACAAACCACTCCCAAAGTCTCATGGCTTATAACAATCTTTTTATCATCTCTTATACTTTTATAGAATTTAGGAAGGGCCCATCTGAGCAATTCATCTGTGCCATGAGACACAGACAGAAGTCACTGGATGGTATTCAGATGTTGGCTGGCCTGCTCCAGAGAGGTCAAACCAGCTTCATGTACATTTCTGGAATCTTGGTAGAAATGGCTAGAGGAGCAGGCTGAGCTGGACAGTTGACTGCAGCATCTACATGAGGCCTCTCCAATGTGGTGGTCTCAGAGTAATCAGGCGTCTTACTTAGCAGGCGAGGGTTCCCAGAGAAAATGTCCTAAGAGTGTACAGAAGAGTGGCCTACATAAAATGTCCTAAGAGTGGACAGAAAGTGTAAGGCTTCTTCTGATGGCCTCAGAATTCCCAGAATGCTATTTCCACCACATTTATTGGTTAAACAGGTCACTAAAGTCAGGTCAAATTCAAAGGGAATGAATTTAAACTCCACTCCTCAATAATAGGAGTAGCAACACCTGTGCAGACGTCTTTAATTTACCACTTAGATCTTTATGCCCTTCTTTGTCGAACTTAATAAGTGGAGTCGGATGTGTAGCTAAGTAAAGAAAACTGAAGATATTATATATATGCATACATATATACATAGTACATATAGAAAGAAAGACAAGGGGAGTACAAATATAAATACAGATATACACCCACATATAACAGAGTAAATCTCTAATATATTATTATTTAAAGTAGGCCCAGGGCACCTGGGGGACTCAGTCTGTTAAGTGCCCCACTCTTGATATAGGCTCAGGTTGTGATCTCACAGTCGTGGAATCAAGCCCCTCATCAGGCTCTGTGCTGACAGCATGGAGACTGCTTGGGTTTCTGTCTCCCTCTCTCTCTGCCCCTCCCCCTCTTGCTAGTGCATTCTCTTCCTCTCTCTCTCCTTCTCAAAATAAAGAAACTTAAAAAAAACCTTTTTTTAATTAAAAAAAAATTAAGTAGCCCCCACTTTCCTAAATGTAAGTCCCTCATTGAGTCCAGGCCAGGAAAATAAGTTGAATAAGTAATACAGAATAGAAAATTGATTATCCCCAAACTAATCATCCATGTTAAAAGCATATATATCACCACCACTATCCATTTTTAGTTTACTTCTCTTCTTTTGGCCATTTGTAGCTGCTTAGCACATCTTTCAGATGCTGCTAAGGAAGATAACAATGAGATGCTATACCCTATCTATTAGAATAGCTAAAAAAACCCAAAACCTTACAATATCAATTGTTGGCAAGGATGTGAAGTAACAGAAACTCTCATTCATTACTAGTGAGAATGCAAAATTATAAAATCACTTTGGAAGACAGTTTTGTGCTTTATTATAATGCTAAAAATAATCTAAGGATATGATTTGGCAATTGCTGGATTTAATATGATGATTTGAAAACTATGTACATAAAAACATACATACAAATATATGTTTATAATAGCTTTATTCATAATCACCCAAAACTGGAAATACCCAAGATGTCTTTCAAAAGGTAATGGGTAAATAAACTTTAGTACATCCACACAATGGACTACTCTCCAGAGATAAAAAGAAATGAATTATCAATCCACACAACAACCTTGATGAATGTTAAATGCACATTGCTAAATGAAAAATGCTAGTCTGAAAAAGCTATGTATTGTATGACTCAATTTACATGACACTTGGAAAGTCTATCAGTGGTTACCAGAGGTTTGGAGAGGAGGAAGTGTTCAATAAGCAAAACACAGGAGGTATTTTTGGTGCTGTGAAACTATTGTGTATGATATTGAGGTGACAGACACATGACACTATTCATTTGTCAAAACCCACAGAACTTTATAGCATTAAAGAGTAAACTTTAATGTATGAATTAAAAAAGAAAAAAAAAAAAAGGAGGTCGGGGATCCCAGTATGGAATGCAGACTGTAACAAGAGAATCTAATTGTATTACAACTATATAGGCTCCCTGAAGAGGGTGAGGTTAACTGATGGTGATAAAAGTAACTTTGGAAATTACTAAAGAAAAAAGGAACTGTACCTAAACACTGTATTCTAGGTGATAAAGTTGTTTTTCATGGGGTACAGGTTAACAATTCTGAAATCATTATACATGGATGATGGATGTTATGAGCTCACTGTTGGAGTAGAAAGTTATAGATAAGCAAGGAGAGGAGGCTAGAATGATCCATGTGATGATAGATTGAAGTTTGAGACATCAATATGAACTCATGTTCAGTTTAATATAGATGCAGATGGCTAAATATAGAAATAACTATAGATACATGTATGTACAGAGATTTGCATATATCCATACATTTCCAAGCTCGGTCCACTGACTAAGAGGGTTAGAACGATACCCCCAGTAGCAGTGGGCACCCCTAATACCAGAACTTGGTTTTAAATTTCATTCTCCAATGAAAATAACCAGAGCTCTTCAGAGAAATTACTGATTCTAGTGATGTTGGGAATGGCACTTAACTTCCATGGTCTCCCTCTCGAAAACCCATAACCCCAGACTAATCATAAAGAAACGTCAGGAGGGGCGCCTGGGTGGCGCAGTCGGTTAAGCGTCCGACTTCAGCCAGGTCACGATCTCGCGGTCCGTGAGTTCGAGCCCCGCGTCGGGCTCTGGGCTGATGGCTCAGAGCCTGGAGCCTGTTTCCGATCCTGTGTCTCCCTCTCTCTCTGCCCCTCCCCTGTTCATGCTCTGTCTCTCTCTGTCCCAAAAATAAATAAACGTTGAAAAAAAAAAAAAAAAAAAATTTTTAAGAAACGTCAGGAAAACACAAATTGAGGGACACTCTCCAAAATACCTTACCAGTATTCATCAAATTGTCAAGGTCATCGAAAATAAGTCAAGTCTGAGAAACTGTTGCCATCTAGAAGAGGACATGACAACTATATTTAATGTAGAGGTCAGGACAGAAAATGGATACTATGTAAAACCAAAGAACTATGAATGAAATGTGGCCTTTAGTTTAAAAAGAAATGTTGCTGGGGGGAATGGATAATTACTATAAGAAGGAAGCTTACACACCTACGTTGACAGAAAAATTTAGGTATGACCAGCAAATTGTTTAACCATTAAACCTTTTTGTGATTTATTGCTAAAAAGAAAGAACACAATAATTTGAAGAAAAAAATGGAAATGTAGTTTTATATGTCTATATTGAAATGGGATAGAGAAAAGAACACTCTCTAGAGAGAACAAAAGGTTCTAAAAGGCAAGGAGAGGCTACAAAGGCACAGCAACAGACCCAGTGTGGGGGTGGGGGTGTGGAACCAGGACAGCCTCATGCAGAAAGAGAAATGAGGATGAGAGTCATCAAAAAGGTATTTAAGAGGTTATAGGTTACTGAAAACCAGGATGGGCCTTTATCCCAACTATCTATCTAACCCTGGAAGCAGATGATTTCAAGTCACAAACTGCTGAGAAGAGGCACTCCCACCCAAAACAATACGATGAAAGGAAAAAGACTTAGTAAATAACACTTAACCTCTGAAAGCAAACAGAGAGAGAGAGAGAGAGAGAGAGAGGATGAAAGTAAATCACATACTGTGGTTAGAAGAATAATGGTCCCCCCAAAGATGTCCACACCCCAATCCCTGGAAATTGTGAATATATTACACTACATAGGAAAACTTGGTCATAGATGGAACTAAAATTGCTAACCAGCTGAATTTTAAGAAGGAAATTATCCTGGATTATCTGGGTGGACCTAATATAATCACAAGTGTCCTTAAGCGGGGAAGAGGGAAGCAGAAGAACCAGAACCAGGGAGATGGTGTATTAGTCGACTCAGGCTATCATAATAGAACACCACAGTCTGGGTGTCTTCGATGGGATTTATTTCTCACAGTTCTCGAGGTTGCAGTCCAAGATCAAGGTGCCAGCATGGCTGGTGTCTCGTGAGAGCTCTCTCTTTGGGTTGCAGATACCCAGCTTCTTGCTATGTATTTACATGGCCTTTCATCCTTGCATGCAAGTAGAGAGAGATTGAGAGAGAAGGAAAGAGAGAGAGAAGAAGCAAGCTCTCTGGTGTCTTTTTTGATAGGGACACTAAACCTATAAGATCAAGGCCCTCCCTTACAACTTCATTTAACCTTATTTCCTAAGAGGCTCCATCTCTAAATACAGTCACATTGGAGGCTAGGTCTTCAACATGTGAATTTGGGGTGCCATAAACATTCAGTCATAACAGATGGTATCATAAGAAAGACTTGATTGGTCATTGCAAGATGCAAGGGGGCCATGAACAAAGGAATGCAAGCAGCCTATAAGAAGTAGGAAAAGGCAAAAAAAAAAGAAGAAGAAGAAGAAGAAGAAGAAGAAGAAGAAGAAGAAGAAAGTAAAAAACTAGATTCTCCCTTGAAGCCTCCAAAAAGAAATGCAGTCCTGATGGCACATTTTAGCCCAATGAGACTGATTTCAGACTTCTGAACCCTAGAAATGTAAGATAATGCATTTGTGCTGTTTTAAGTCACCAAGTAGTGGTAATGTGTTACAGCAGCAATAGGACACTAATACAATTATGAAAAATGGATGGGCAACTTGAAAGAGAAAAATAAAAGCATTTAATTTGCAAACAGTTGTTCAAGGAGGACAAAAGTGATATTGAAACTTACAGATATATTATAAAAGAAGGTAACTGTCCATAACACATAATGCTTGACATAACCATGTCAAGTGCATAACAAATATGCTCCAGGTATTGTTTGGAATATCAGCCCTCCTCCTATTTTGTTAATGTTGATTCTGGCAGATGTGGACTTCAGTAACTAGCACAGCATCTGATACAGAGTAGAAGCTCAATAAAAAATAAACCCATTATATTATATAAACTAAATGGGGCTATAAAATAACAAAGCTCACTATCACATATGGCATGTGAGATTGGGTACATTAGTAAAGGAAGGAAGAGAGAAGGAAGCTAAAATTAATTGGAATAAAAATAGAAGTAAAATTGAAATCCAAGTGGAAATGCTAATGCATTCTTAGTGAGACATTTTTTTTTTCAATATATGAAATTTATTCTTAGTGAGACATTTTTAACCATTGACAAAGCTTCTGAGTTTCTGTTGGGTCTTCACGATGTCTTGCAAAAATGCATGGCAAAGAGACAGCTGAACACCCACCAGCTAAAGCTGGGCTATGATTGTTCTGGCAAACACATAACCCAGAGTAAATATTGTCTTGCATGAAGATGTGAGGAGGTGGATTAGGCATTGTAATTACCATTTGCTGGGTATTCTTTTTAAAGATTTAATCATTTAGATGAGACTCAGCATCACTAAAAAAGAAGTCAATATTTCTGTGAGCCAGGGAGGGAACAGTACTGATGTTTTTCTTCTGTTCAGCCTACCAAAAGTCAACTTCACCTGCTAGTGATTTATTCAATACAGCACAGATAAAGAAACATGAGCAATAACTTCTTTCAGTTCATTTTCTTGAACACACTATGTTCTCATATAATATTGATCAAAAATGTGATATTAAATAGGGTAACAATTTGTAAAATTACATAGTAATCTTGCTATATTATCTTAATTAATTTTATAACCAGCACTCAACCACTGTCCTTCATGGCTTATCTAAAGTATTCACGAGTAGATTAACAATAGCAAAGGCAGACTCTGATAGCAGTTTTCCCAGAATATGACTTCTGTTAATCTTCTCTCTGTCAACTGGCATCTATGACATAGATTCCTCTAATCTGAGTTCCTGACATTAAGCATTTGTAGAACAACATCTTGAGACTCTGATTAGCATACCACTCTTTTGAGTTGATAGCCCTAAAGTTTAGTATACAGAAGATCACCCGGGACTCTGGATTCCTGGGCCCCATCGCAGAGATTTTAATTCTCTAGGTCCAGTATGGGGTTCAGGAACCTATATTTTTTAACAAGCATTCTGGGTGACTCTGATCCACCAGATTGGGTATATGTAACTAGATCTGTTTTGCAATCGTGTAAAAATATGTACAATTATATTATTGCTCAAACTCCTTTCTTCCTTCCTTTAAACTTCCAAGCCCTTATGTACTTACTTTTTACAGTTCTCATAATAATCTTGTGATTTAGGTATTTTTATTATCCCCACTCTGATGAAGAGGTAAATGGTTAAGTCACTTGCTGTATTAGTCTACTCAGGCTACCATTTCAAAATACCATGAACTGGGTGGCTTAACGACAGAAATCTATTTTCTCACAGTTCTGGAGGCTGGAGGCCAGAGATCGGGATGCCAGCACAGTCTGCTTTTAGTACCAGGTTAGAGCTGTCTTCCTGACTTGCAGGTAGCTGCTTTCTTACTATGTGCTCAAATGGCCTTCCCTCAAGTGTGTTCAGGAAGAGAGAAGGATCTCTCTCTCTTCCTCTTCTAATAAGGCCACTGATCCTATCAGATGTAGACCCTATCCTTATAATCTCACTAAAAGCCCTATCTCCAAATAAGTCATGTTGGGGGTTAGGACTTCAACATAAGAATTTGCAAATTTGGTGGGAAGGGGGGTTAAGAGAGGAGATAAAATTCAGTCCACAGCACTTGCTTATTATAACTATTAACTGGGATCCAAAATTTGCACCCAAAGTGGCCTGACTTCACAGGCCACACCATTTCTACCCAACTTTGACACTTTTGCCTTCCATCTGGGCCATTGGCAAGAAATCGTGACTGGACCTCTCAGCGATAGGAGTATGGGGGCTAACAAGGATGAATAATCAGATATCAATTACCTGAAAGTTGATTTTAACACAATCTACATTATTTCATTAAGCTTTGAAGACCACGTTGTATCTTTTGGCCATGACTACTTTATTCCTGCTAATTTATCATTAGTGAAGTATCTGTTCTCATGGAAAACATTTAGACTTCAAAATATAATGAAAGAGTAGGCATGCATTGGATAGAGGTTTATGCTGAGGGTTGAGGCCCATATAGGGAGGGAGATGGGAAGAAAAAGTGCAGAGTGGATGGGTATAGGGCAGGGTAGATTATTATCACTGACTCTACTATTCTTCCTATGAAAAAAAAAGATTATTAATTTTATCTCCTAATATATGGCCAGCTCAATATAATATTTAAACATTCCCTACATAAAAGATGTGATACATAAAATATATATTTTATATATGTATTATATATCTCCATAAAAATCTTGACTGTTGTATAGATAATTAGGGCTCAGGAAGATCAGTTAAGTTGCCCAAGTCATATAGATATTAAATATGGAACCAGGAATCACAGAAAACCATGGAGAAGTGAGGCATGATATTTAACATTCAGGAATTTATCAAGGAAACTTTGCAAACCTATTAAAACTCAAACTTCACATGAAGTTCCTTCACTCAAGAACTTAACTACATAAGAGATAACTCAGAGACAAGGACATTTACCAATAAATCAAATGTAGAAAGGTGTTCTCCTAGTATTTCACTGAAATTCTCACTCAGACAGACAAAATCATTTCCTCCTCCAAATAATCACATAGTGTTAACTTAAGCATAATGGCATCTTATCTTTAAACTGTGTGTCTAAGCAACGTAACAGAAGGAAAAGTTTGGCTACTGAAATATATAGCCTACAGGGAGAATAGTATGTTCTTCAAAGGAAACAACAAAAATTTTCTATAATAAAATTTCTGGTATAGAGCATAGACCTATATAATCCTGGGGTTGAACGGGCTCATTTTTACATGTTTGACATTCATAAATTCAATCAGAGATCATATTTTATCAACATCAACATCAGAAATTTGACTTCCCAATTATTTCTTAATCAAAAACATCAAAAGCATAGGTGTGCTATATAGAGACATAAAAAGGGGAAAGAAAAAAAAAAGAAAGGAGGAAGGAAAAAATAAAAAGAGTAGAGTAAGATAAGGGCCATAGTAGTTTAGGTCATAAAGGGAGGGAGAGCTGTATACATTGTTAAGTCCATTCTCTCAAAGGCCATGCATGGCAAAGCCAGGACCACATACGTATCAAAAACACAATCCTTATTCTGATGTTTTTTCTTACTGCACCACATATTAAAATGCAAGAAACCCATATTCTCTATTTATTAAATATTAACCTAAAAAAATAAATGCATGGTTTGTAACTATTCCCAAAATGATATTTATATAACTAGCATACTGCTTTCATTTTTAAAAATGATTCTATTAAACACAACAATCCAAATGCTTTGGAATGCAGCAAAGGCAGTCCTGAGAGGAAAATACATTGCAATCCAGGCCTATCTCAAGAAACAAGAAAAATCCCAAATACAAAATCTAACAGCACACCTAAAGGAAATAGAAGCAGAACAGCAAAGACACCCCAAACCCAGCAGAAGAAGATAAATAATAAAGAGCAGAGCAGAAATAAACAATATAGAATCTAAAAAAAGTGTAGAGCAGATCAATGAAACCAAGAGTCGTTTTTTTGAAAAAATAAACAAAATTGATAAACCTCCAGCCAGGCTTCTCAAAAAGAAAAGGGAGATGACCCAAATAGATAAAATCATGAATGAATTATTACAACCAATCCCTCAGAAATACAAGCAATTATCAGGGAATACTATGAAAAATTATATGCTAACAAACTGGACAACCTGGAAGAAATGGACAAATTCCTAAACACCCACACACCCCCAAAACTCAAACAGGAAGAAATAGAAAGCTTGAACAGACCCATAACCAGCGAAGAAATTGAATCAGTTATCAAAAATCTCCCAACAAATAAGAGTCCAGGACCAGATGGCTTCCCAGGGGAATTCGACCAGACATTTAAAGCAGAAATAATACCTATCCTTCTCCAGCTATTCCAAAAAATAGAAAGGGAAGGAAAACTTCCAGACTCATTCTATAAAGCCAGCATTACTTTGATTCCTAAACCAGACAGAGACCCAGTAAAAAAAAGAGAACTATAGGCCAATATCCCTGATGAATATGGATGCAAAAATTCTCAATAAGATACTAGCAAATCGAATTCAACAGCATATAAAAAGAATTATTCACCATGATCAAGTGGGATTCATTCCTGGGATGCAGGGCTGGTTCAACATTAGCAAATCAATCAATGTGATACATCACATTAATAAAAGAAGAACCATATGATCCTGTCAATCGATGCAGAAAAAGCATTTGACAAAATTCAGCATCCTTTCTTAATAAAAACCCTCGAGAAAGTCGGGATAGAAGGAACATACTTAAACATCATAAAAGCCATTTATGAAAAGCCCACAGCTAATATGATCCTCAACGGGGAAAAACTGAGAGCTTTCTCCCTGAGATCAGGAACACGACAGGGATGTCCATTCTCACCACTGTTGTTTAACATAGTGTTGGAAGTTCTAGCATCAGCAATCAGACGACAAAAGGAAATCAAAGGCATCAAAATTGGCAAAGATGAATTTAAGCTTTCCCTTTTTGCAGATGACATGATATTATACATGGAAAATCTGATAGACTCCACCAAAAGTCTGCTAGAACTGATACATGAATTCAGCAAAGTCGCAGGATACAAAATCAATGTACAGAAATCAGTTGCATTCTTATACACTAATAATGAAGCAACAGAAAGGCAAATAAAGAAACTGATCCCATTCACAATTGAACCAAGAAGCATAAAATACCTAGGAATAAATCTAACCAAAGATGTACAAGATCTGTATGCTGAAAACTATAGAAAGCTTATGAAGGAAATTGAAGAAGATATAAAGAAATGGAAAAACATTCCGTGCTCATGGATTGGAAGAATAAATATTGTTAAAATGTCAATACTACCTAAAGCTATCTACACATTCAATGCAATCCCAATCAAAATTGCACCAGCATTCTTCTCAAAGCTAGAACAAGCAATTCTAAAATTTGTATGGAACCACAAAAGGCCCCGAATAGCCAAAGTAATTTGGAAGAAGAAGACCAAAGCAGGAGGCATCGTAATCCCAGACTTTAGCCTCTACTACAAAGCTTAATCATCAAGACAGCATGGTATTGGCACAAAAACAGACACATAGACCAATGGAATAGAATAGAAACCCCAGAACTAGACCTACAAAAGTATGGCCAACTAATCTTTGACAAAGCAGGAAAGAATATCCAATGGAAAAAAGACAGTCTCTTCAACAAATGGTGCTGGGAGAACTGGACAGCAACATGCAGAAGGTTGAAACTAGACCACTTTCTCACATCATTCACAAAAACAAACTCAAAATGGATAAAGGACCTGAATGTGAGACAGGAAACCATCAAAACCCTAGAGGAGAAAGCAGGAAAAGACCTCTCTGACCTCAGCCGCAGCAATTTCTTACTTGACACATCCCCAAAGGCAAGGGAATTAAAAGCAAAAATGAACTATTGGGACCTCATGAAGATAAAAATCTGCTGCACAGCAAAGGAAACAATCAACAAAACTAAAAGGCAACCAACGGAATGGTAAAAGATATTTGCAAATGACATATCGGACAAAGGGCTAGTACCCAAAATCTATAAAGAGCTCACCAAACTCCACACCCGAAAAATAAATAATCCAGTGAAGAAATGGGCAGAAAACATGAATAGACACTTCTCTAAAGAAGACATCCAGATGGCCAAGAGGCACATGAAAAGATGTTCAACGTCGCTCCTCATCAGGGAAATACAAATCAAAACCACACTCAGATATCACCTCACACCAGTCAGAGTGGCCAAAATGAACAAATCAGGAGACTATAGACGCTGGAGAGGATGTGGAGAAACGGGCACCCTCTTGCATTGTTGGCGGGAATACAAACTGGTGCAGCCACTCTGGAAAACAGTGTGGAGGTTCCTCAAAAAGTTAAAAATAGACCTACCCTATGACCCAGCAATAGCACTGCTAGGAATTTACCCAAGGGATACAGGAGTGCTGATGCATAGGGGCACTTGTACCCCAATGTTTATAGCAGCACTCTCAACAATAGCCAAATTATGGAAAGAGCCTAAATGTCCATCAGCTGATGAATGGATAAAGAAATTGTGGTTTATATACACAATGGAATACTACGTGGCAATGAGAAAGAATGAAATATGGCCTTTTGTAGAAACATGGATGGAACTGGAGAGTGTTATATTAAGTGAAATAAGTCATACAGAGAAAGACAGATACCATATGTTTTCACTCTTATGTGGATCCTGAGAAACTTAACAGAAGTCTATGGGGGAGGGGAAGAAAAAAAAAAAAGAGGTTAGAGAGGGAGAGAGCCAAAGCATAAGAGACTCTTAAAAACTGAGAACAAACTGAGGGTTTATGGGGGGTCGGAGGGGGGGAGGGTGGGTGATGGGTATTGAGGAGGGTACCTTTTGGGATGAGCACTGGGTGTTGTATGGAAACCAATTTGATAATAAATTTCATATTAAAAAAAAAGAAAACATGATTCTATTTAGGATAGAAGGTTGGTTGAAGTCAATAATATAAAATTGATGATATCTTTCACACTTGGCATTCACTGGAGAATCTTCCCTTGCTTTGTCTAATATACCCTAATTCTCATTTTCTATGCAGTATAAGTAAGGGAATAGAATGGGAGGTGGGGCGGGGACAGACAACTGTTAAGGTAGGTTGGTGATATAGAAAGGTTAAAAGTGAGAGGTGACAGGAAAAGTGTTCCAGATATCTAATGCTTTGTAACAAACTCCCCAAACTTAGAGGTTAAAGGCAACAGCAAAATTTATTCTGCTTGAGTCTGTAATCTGTGTACAACTTGAAGGGGACGCCTCATCCCTGTTTCACTTGGCATGAGGTAGGACACTCTGAGGTGTGGGGCTGGTGTTATCTGAAGTCCTCAAAGTAGGACTGAAACAGCTGGGATCCTTGGGCATCTCTACCTCTGTGCAGTCTCTCCACATGATCTCTCCTGCATAGTTGCTTCAGGATAGCTGGACTTTTTACATTTTGGCTCAGGACTTTCAAGACATGTGTCCAAGACAGAGGTAGGACGAAGCCATATCGCTTTTATTACCTAGGTCAAAAACTATGCCTTGCTTCTGTTGTGTTTATAAGCTTTCCCAATTTCAAGGGAGAGAACGTGGACTTCACCTCTCCATGGAGAAGTATCAAATTTACATTGTAGGAAAAGCATGTGTGATAGGATATATTGGTGGGCTCATCTTTGGAAACTATAACCTGGACAGATATCCTTCCAGCAACTCTTAGGGAACAGGGACAAAGGCACAATGAGATGTGGTCAAACCTGGGAACTGCTCATTTCCTGCCCACCATAATGCTCACTAAACCAGAAAGGTATTACAGCAGACATAATGTCTCCCAGTTCCTTTCTTGAGAAGTATCCACCTCTCCTTCTCCAATCTTCTTACCAATGTCTACACATCTTAACAGCTGTAAGGCCCTGACAGTTCTGTTTGTTTGCCTAATCAGCCACAGCCCCAGATTATGGACAAGCATGGGTGCCTGCTCAACCAGAACCAGTAAAAATCCATTCTTTTTTATTACAACATGGTAAAGCATTTTATAAAGGAGACAAAGTGAAGAAGAGAAGGGCAAGGGGAAAGGCAAATGACAGACCGCAGATAAAGAGAAGGGAATAAGAGAAAACAGAAGTACCACCTGCTGGTGCACTGCCTCTGGTTCTTGCCCATTCCTGAGCCCAGTGCCCTCCTTAAGCTCAATATACCACCACTGTATCCTTACACTAAACTCCCTTTTTTGTTGAAGCTACTAGAGACCCACCAAGGCACAATGATATCAATTTAAATATATATGATCTCGTGTCAAAGATTACTTGTGTAGACGGACCATGCATTAAAGGGACTGGTCACCTTTTAAGTTTTTTCTGAATCCAGAACGAGTTCTAACAGTTAGTAACAGGCTTCCTTTCTTTGAAAGTGGGTCTCTGCACACCTCACCTTTTCTTTCTGTGACCTGAGGTCTCTTAAGATACACACCAGGCAGGTAAAAACTGACCACGGTAAGGAAAGGGAACAGAGTTAAAAGGAAAAAAAAAAAACCATCTGTTATTACATATTATAGATCAAACGATGCACCGGTCTGCAGTGCACTGTCTGCAGTGATCAGATCCTTACGGCCTCTTAGGCCAGTCAAGTGACATTACTGTTAACCTAAAACAGCTGAAGGAAACAGAGGTGGCAGGAAGTATTGGTACTCCTCCAGGTGATTCATTCTTTTTCAGAAACCTCTACTTGAGGCCTACACTCACAAAATGTTCCAACTATTGGAGCAGTTTCCTCTTGATATTTTGACTTGGAAAAAAAATGCAGATGTTAGCGAAGTCAATCAGTTTACTTCTAAGCTGTTTAGAGAAACATTAGGTCATCTGAACTAAATTTAAAACCGATCAATCATTATCGGGATCAATCCAAAGCTTAAAAATACTCATTGAGGTGGAATTTTATCTAATTTTTTATAAACGTAAATGTTTAAATATACAAATGCAGATATATAAATATATAAAATAAATATAGAAATATATAGAAGTATGATCACATAGCACACATATAGCCTGATTCAAAGATTAGGTAAAGTAGCTGGACTGTGTGAGGGATAAATCACATGACACTGGATTTTGCAAACACAACAGCTGAAAATTCTTTTAAAGAAAGTACCCTCAGTACGCTTTTAGATTTCTAAAAAGTTTTAGTTTTTAAAAAATGTTTACTTATTTTTGAGAGAGTGCATGCAAGCAAGTCAGGGAGGGGTGGAGAGAGAGGAAGACAGAGGATCCGAAGGGGGCTCCGTGCTGACAGCAGAGAGCCCAAAGCAGGGCTCAAACTCACGAACTGCGAGATCATGACCTGAGCCAAAGTCGGACACTTAACCAACTGAGCCACTCAGGCACCCCTAAAAAGTTTTATTAAATGTCACAATTTAGAACAAAAGTAAGGCCTGCTCTTTCTAGTTTGGTTCTATAAATCTATTTACTTTAAGCTCTTTTCACTTTTTTCCTTTTGTTAATGAGAAACTAGGACAATTTAGTGTGAGCGGGGAAAAAAGAGATCAGAGAGTAGCACTTACTCGGTGCCATCCTGCCCCTGCGGCCCTGTAAGCTACTGACAGAGGAACTACTACCACCTTAGTTAGATGCACCTCGCCCCACCCTCACTCAATGGTACATTCTGCCATTTCCCCAGTTCAACTTCAGTCTAATGACGTCTAGGAAAGGAAACACAAAATGCCATGTGCTGATGTCTAGTTCAAAGGAAAACATTATGGGTCATGCAAAGCCATGCTGCCTAGGGTCTGTGACAATCAAAAGCAAGCACACAGAATGGCCAGAGCAGGCCACTTTCCAGAGCAGGTGGGGAGGAGTGACTCAGAAGGATAGGCTTCCACTGGCCTGAGCATACACTAGAGGTAGGGAACTGCATCCACAAACAAGGACGAAACCGGAAAGGGGATGTGTTGCCACCCACAGCATCACACCTGTGAGTATTTAACATCAATACCTCCAGCCTGTGGAGGGGTGGCTCAGCCGAATCTTCCAGCCTGCCATACTCCTTTCTCTAGCTGCCCCCAGTGTCCACCATCCCTGGGATGTCAATACAGCAGTCATGCAATAAATATTGAGCACTGTCTATACAGCAGTAATCAAAACAAACAAAAATGAGGAAGTAATACATGGAGATAGTTGGGAGAAGGACATTCCAGGCAGAAGAGACAATCGTGAAGGCCTGAACAATAAATGGGTGATTCTCTAGTGTGTTCAAAGGACAGCAAGGAAGCCAGTGTAGCTGAAGGGTGTAAGAGTGGGGGCAGGAGAAAATGAGGTCAGACAGAAGGTCCACATTACGCCTGTCACAGAAAGGATCTTGCCATTTACTCCTGGAAGCTGAGGGGAGAGATGAGAATGATCAGCTGTGTCAAGCACTTTTGAGTAAGCTGAGAACTGAGAACTGACCAACAGATCTGGCAAGTTGAGAGTTATCAGGGACCTTGGTAAGGGCAGCTGAATGGTGGAAATCATGATTGTTGCAGATTCGGGAGACAATAAGGAAAGGAAATTGGAAGCAGCATGCACAGTCAACACTTTCAAGATATTCTGATGTGAAGGGAAGAAGATAAAAAGGGGCAATAACTGGAGAATAAGGTGGGACCAAAGGGAAACCTTTTAAGATGGGAGAAATACCACTCTTTCTGCATTACCGGGAAGGATTCAGTAGAAAGGGGAAAATTACGATGCAGGAGACAAATGAACTGCTGGAGCCATGTCCTGCGTGTACAGCCTAGGCTGGAGCCTAGGCTGGCTAGCAGGAGCATGGACGATTCCTCCTCAGGAAAGGGACAAGAGACAGCTATTGGGGTGTGCAGACCAAAGGAGGTGAGTGGGGATGAAGCCTGGGGGAAGGGATTCTTTCTCTTCTGATTACTTCTGGTTCTCACTGAAAGGGGAAGAAAGATCATCAGCAGACAGCTCACAGTGAGGCTGGGACATAAAAACTTGGAGGTCAGAGGTTTGAAGAGAGAGAGAGAAGGAACAGTTGTCTAGAAGAATGAAAGTTAATGAGGGTCTAAGGACACAAAGTATGATTGCTGAACAGCATGAAGAGTTCACTTGAAGTAAGTAAACATTCATTAATCCATTCATTTATCCATGTACTTATTCCTTCAGCAAAAAAGTTACATAAATATAACATATCATATTAGTAAATGTAGGAGAGGAAGCTATGAACGCCTCTGCCCCTTAACTGCCTACTCCTGTTGTCTGTAATTGAGAATTCCCTAAGATTCTCTCCACAGGTGCCCTTCTTTACCCCTTGAAATTCTCTTCCTTTGGGATGTCATCCAATCACATGCATTCAAGTACATTACAGACTTAGGGTAAACTACCCCTAAACACATACTCTCTCACGGAAACAGGGCACCAACTGACCAGTAGCATCATAATGAGAAAAACAAGTGTCACTGAAGGCTTTCTAGAAGTCCATTAGTAAAAGTAAAAAGACATGAGATAAAATTAATTTTAATATACTTTATTTAACCCAGTATATCTAAAATATTATTTCAAAAACAATGTAAAAGTCATTGAGATATTTTACATTTTTGGTGCTAAGTCTTCAAAGTTTTATACTGACAGCACATCATTCAGTGTGTATGTTATACTTGCAGCACGTACTAACAGCCACACTTCAAGTGCTCAAGTCATATGTGGTTTTATTGGACAGAGCAGCTCTAGGCTCATTTTTAATTGACCCCTGGAGACCTCTACCTCAATATCTGCAAGGACAACTTAAAATTTCCAAAACCAGGAGCGCCTAGGTGGCACAGTCAGTTGAGCATCCGACTTGGGCTCAGGTCATGATCTCACGGTTCGTGAATTTGACCCTCACATCGGGCTTTCTGCTATCAGCTGGCTTCTGTACAGATTTTCTGTCCACCTCTCTCTACCCCTCCCCCACTCGTGCTCTATCTCTCTCTCAAAAATAAAATAAACATTTAAAAAATTTTCCAGGGGCGCCTGGGTGGCGCAGTCGGTTAAGCGTCCGACTTCAACCAGGTCACGATCTCGCGGTCCCTGAGTTCGAGCCCCGCGTCAGGCTCTGGGCTGATGGCTCAGAGCCTGGAGCCTGTTTCCGATTCTGTGTCTCCCTCTCTCTCTGCCCCTCCCCCGTTCATGCTCTGTCTCTCTCTGTCCCAAAAATAAATAAACGTTAAAAAAAAAAAAATTTAAAAAAAAAAAATAAAAAAAAAAAAAAAAAAAATTTTCCAAAACCCAATTAATGATATCCACTCATATCTGTTCCCTTTACTGTATTCATTTAATTTCTATTTTACTTCCCTCTCTCTATTATTCACCATTGTGAAAAGGGTCAGAACAGGTTCTCCCTGGAGTCCCTTCCATTTCTGTTTTCACACTAGTTCTCACCATAATCCATCTCTACCAGGACAAATGCAGGTAACTCCCAAGTGGTCTCTCCATTTGTAATCTCTTCTTCATCCTATCCTCTGCTTTCAGGAAAAACTCTTGATTTCAAGTTTGATGTCACTCTACTTATCAGTACTCAATGGCTCCCCCCTGCTAATAAAGCCAGAACTCCAAAGCATTAACACTAATGTTCTAAATAACTCTAATCTACATTATATCTATCTTTTTCTTTCACTATTGCCCCTCTTATACCATAAAGCCCAGAAAAATAAAGGTATCTCCCATCTCTGAAATGGCTTTATGTTAGAAAGTGGAAGAGGAACAGTAAAGTATCCTCCAAGCTGAGAAGGCACTTTGAGACCAAGAAGAAGAAGAAGAAGAAGAAGAAGAAGAAGAAGAAGAAGAAGAAGAAGAAGAAGAAGAAGAAGAAAGCAAGCCACTCCATACCATATACACAGAGTTTTATTCAGGGTAACTTAATGACAAGGGGAATCATGTGGACGATGATCCAGGTGCTAAGCACATACCCTCTGCAAAGTCCAGAACTTAATCCACAGATTTTATAAAGCAAGGAGGTGAGGGAATATGCAGAGGTCACTGTGGTGAGATCAAAGGATTTAACATTTAACACACCCGTTGCCCCATCTGTGTGCCAGAGGAGAGGGAGGGGAAGAAATTATGTTACTTCTACTAGTTATCTAACCATTATAGGAAAGATCAGAACAAGCTTTACTACATTCTGGGCAGGGCATACATTAACCTCCAAGGGGCCTGGAACACATAGCCCTGAGGGAGGCCATTTTGAGGAAATGAATAAGATGGAGGGCCAAAGATGGAGTCACTATTGTCAACACTCCTACACTTTATCTTTCCTACCTTATTTTCACCGGAGTAGTTTAATCCAATGGTTTTCAATTTTAGCATGCACCAGAATCATCTGAAAAACTTATTAAAACACAGATCACTGGAACCACTCCCAGAATTTGTAATTTAGTAGGTCTGGGATAGAGACCAAAATTTTACACTGATAACAGATTCCCCGGTGCTGCTGCTGAGGTTGCTGGTCCTGGGTCACACTTGGAGAATCTCTGGTTTAATCTTTCAGGAATGCTCTTCTACTCATTCATCTATATTTATGCAAATGCCATACTTATTTCATTCTTAAGTGCTGTCTTGTGAAGTCTTCCCTAGTTGTTAATCTAAAAGCAATTTCTCTCTCCTCTAGGCTTCTGAAGCTAGCCAGAGTTCTCTCAGACCATTGCCTTAGAGCTAATCTCTAAGTGAATATTCCTTAAGAATATTCCTTATGTTTGCATCTCCCATAGTGCATATTTTTAATTGAATTAAAGATGCAATGACCTCAAGAAATTTAAAACATTTCAGAACAAGAGAATGAAGAATCTTCCTTTAAATGAGAAAAATGGTCTTAAAGATTAAGAAGCATGGACTTTCTCCAGTTTTTTTTTAAATTTGTTCCTAAATATTACTAAAATCTACCAAAAGTAAATTTCCTCTCAGTTTTGTTTTTTTTTTTTTTTTCTGAACTCAAATAATTAATGAGAGATCAGGCTAATATACAGAATGTAACAGCTATGGGCCTTACTGGTTTGAGTAATTACTTCAAGAAATATCATATCTTAAAATATTTTCAGCCAGTGCATCCTTTTTATTAGCACTCTATAAATTTGCTGTCACTGTGATATCCGTAGGGAATGCCTGTAAATTAAAAAATCAAATAATGAAAATAACATTGCCACAATTTTTTTCAGCTATCCGTTCTAATGAATCTGAGTAGATGCAGTTGAAATATGGAATTGGAGCTCAGTGATCAGAACTCAGAGGAAAATAGTGCTATTTCTGCTTGCCTCTCTTTTGCATTTATTTGTTATTCTCCTAATCTTGTCTGGGGTAGCTTCAGGGATGACTTCTGTTATGTGATGATATCTTCCTTTATACAACTAAGTGTAGAAAGTCAATCACAACAGTGAATAAACTCGTTATGCCTAGCCCCATGATGTAGATGAAACTAGAAACATTTTAGTTAATTCATTGGAGGGTGGGTTTCTTTATGCAAAAATTTGGAAATAGGAGCAAATACAAATGCTCGGTCACCACCTAAACCAGGCAGTGATGAAATTCTAAAACCCTCAGATCAGGGAGAAGTTGTAAAGTTTCATACTGCTGTGTGATTCTTGTTATGGGAAACACCCATCAAACATGACATATTAGCTTCTATAAGATCCATGCATTCTTTCATTCTGTCCTATAGGAGGTATTCTTAGTTGGGTCAATTAGCTCTTGTCTTATGGTATTTGGGGAATAAGCATGCTTTTTTCCTCTCCTTTGGAAAAGTTCTCTCTGACTAGATTCCTGATGCACAGGTCTTAATGATAAGCTAGTCCTTTGTAATTGCATGGTATATCTACTCTCGGGCAAAAGCAAAGTAAACTTTCTTGAACGGGGAGATCTTGACTCAAAGGATCTTGAAAATTTACCTAATATTCACCAAAGAGAAACTATGCCTTTTCTACAAGAGACAAGAGAGAATATAAATAATAGGAAAACTTCTTTGGCTACCACAACCCAACCACATGGGATGGTATCTGCTTCTGTTGGTGCCTGGAGAAGTGTGTCTAAGCTTTATATAGCCTCCGAACCAAATGGTGCTATTGCCTGTGATTCTGCAGGCAGAGGTGGCAGCTGAATTTATAAGTCACCATTTCTACTTAGTTACCCAGGTAAGGAGAGTCAAGGTGTTGAGTTTGTAAGATACTTAGCAGGAAAAAAAAAAAGGAGGTGTAATGTATGACCCACTGATAAAAGAAATTCCTCAATTCTGATAAGAGTAGTGAGCCATTTTCCCTTAGCACCATTATTTACTCCCTAAAATCTGGTCATTTCCATACTCCTACAAAAATGTTCTTACACAGTTCACCTAAACAACAACAACAACAACAACAACAACAACAACAACAACACCTTCCAGGCTTGACCTAACACCTACTTCTACCCACAACATCATTTCTACTTTCCTTCAGAGCAAAACTCATCAGGTGAGAGGCACTATGCAGGCCCTCTTTGCTTCTATGCCTTATTAGTCCCATGTTTTCAATCAAACTGTATATTGTTGATTCTCAATTTTCATCTGCAGGTCATACATTTCCTCTGCACCTTAGTTTCCTATATTAAACTCTGTCACTACATGGATGTTTAGTAGGTATCTACAACTTAATATATGCAAAACAGAATTTCCCACCCTCCACACACTCAAATCTGAGTCTTCCTAGTCTTTTCCATTAAAGAAAATAGTACTCCCAATCGCCTAGCTATTAAAGCCAAAAACCTGATAATTAACACTTTCCCTCAGCCCTCACTGTCAAAGATGAAGCTGGATCTGTTACATATTTGGTGGTGATAGATCTTACATGATATCTTGGTCTCCCTACACCTACTATTGGTTATTTATAATAGCTACTCCATTTCCTACAGAGCACTACAAGTCACAGTTTCAACACTTAAATCAGGTCACTCCTCTATCAAGAATTCTTTAATTCTTTCCTATTAGCCATGTAGCAAAACCCAAATTCCTAATCCTGGCCTATAAGTATCTGCATTCTCTGACTCTGGCTTGCCCCTCAAAACTCACCTCTTCCCTGTCTCTCTGTCACTCAGGATGCTTAAGACACACTGGCTCCTTTCTATTCTTTGTGTCATATACTTTCCCCCTTAGTCAAGGCCTCTGTCATGTCCTCTGCCTTGGGTGTACTTCCCTGTTCTTACATGGCATATAAGGCCCCCTCTCCCTGACACCACATCATAAGTAGCCTCTCCTACAACAGCTCAGTTGGTTTCCATCATGGCACACACACCTTTCCCAAAAACACAGTTCTGCCACCCAACAACTCCCCCACACCTACGATTTAAAATCTTCTTGGTTTGTTGGTTTCCTTTCTCTCTGATACACAGCAGCCCCAGTGCCTAGAACAGATGTCTGGCACAGAGTGGGTTTTTAAATAAAATTTATTAAATAAATGAATAAAAGCTGGGCTTCTCCTGACAAAATTGGACAAAATGAAACCAGTTCCATGTCATAAGCGCTTTATCATGTCACATCACACTCCCAGTGAATTAACTCATGCTTAAGACTAATTGACCTGCCTAAGTCATACTTGCACTTTAATGGTGGGAAGGACAGAGAAATGGGTTTTTTTTTTTTTTTAATGTATGTGCAATTAACATCTTGGAATGGAGACCTGAATTTATCCTGATGTGAAAGGTATCACAGATTTTCCTCAATAGAACATTCTTTATTTTATAAAGGACATTCCATTCATGTTTAAGAGCCAGTGCACATTAATATTTTAGGAGATCATGGGTTCTTTGACAGTCTGAAGCACGTTTGGATGGAAACATCTGGAAAAAAATTATATATGCAAAAAAAATTTTTTTGTACAATTTGAGTGAGGTCTACCCATTATGCACTCTGAAGACTATGGATCCAAAATAAATACATAAATCCTTTATTTACCACATGGATAATAAGATTCTATTGTCTCCCATCATAAATCCTGGATCATTGTTGGTTTTGCTTATAATTCTCCCTTAAGTAATATGAATTTCCCCATTGCCCTTACAAATTGAGGAAAAAGAATATGTAAACTGGGAGGAACGAAAGGAAGTAATACATGTATTGGACACTATTAAAGTCCAGCTGTGGTATAAAGCCCTGACAGATGGGCTTTCCCTTTTTTTGTAATGCAAGTACATGACCTAGGCTTCCATTGCCAGGCATCCACTTCAAAGATAGCTGTCTCTCAAATAAACACACTGCCAGCCACACACTAGATAAAGAGCCAGGCCACACTGCTCCCCTCACCCCCAGACTCCTTTGTTTTACTGATCTTGGTTGGTGTCAATAACTGACCAGTTTAGGCCTTGGGTTTTGTTTTGTTTTGTTTTGTTTTTTTCTTCCTGAGCGTTAAATTCCCAGTCTTATGTTTTAAATTTACCAATAAAAAGTGAGCCTGAGGAACCCCAGGCCCCAACCTTGACCACAATAAAAGCACAAACTCAGCCACCTCCCTCTCTCTTGGTCTCTCTCTCTCCCCTTCCTATGTGGCCCCAGATGTGCCATGGATTTAGAGGGCTTGTAAGTAATAAAAACCTTTTACTTGTGCCAAGTTTCCTAAGAGCGATTACTACAAGGTGACTTATACTCATTGTAAGAACCACAAGGGCTGGTCCAGCCACAACACTGGGTGGTCACAGGCTGAGACTGGCACCTAACACCAGCACTCTGAAATATTTTCTGTGGATTACTGCACTGAATTCTCAAAACAACCCTGTGAGGTCAATGAGCTCCATTTCTGCAGACTGGAAACAGGAAAAATGAGGTTAAGTTACTTCCATGTAAGAAGTCCATGATGAAGCCTAGATTCATACCCAAATTATAAATTCCCATCTCTCTGTATTGTGCCATCTATTCTTATTTTTTTTTTTCAACGTTTATTTATTTTTGGGACAGAGAGAGACAGAGCATGAACGGGCGAGGGGCAGAGAGAGAGGGAGACACAGAATCGGAAACAGGCTCCAGGCTCTGAGCCATCAGCCCAGAGCCCGACGCGGGGCTCGAACTCACAGACCGTGAGATCGTGACCTGGTTGAAGTCGGACTCTTAACCGACTGCACCACCCAGGCGCCCCTATTCTTATTTTTAAAACGGTTCACTCACTATTTCATTTGACTACTGATCTGGACACTCCCTTAACCCTCTAACTTCATTTTCTGTTCTCTTCCTTTGCTTGCTTCATGCAAGGCAAATGAGCTTTCTTGCTATTCTTTAAACTAAGTGCCTTAAATAAAAATCAGCTATGAAAGCAATTAATAGACTTGGTAGTACTACTGTGAAATATAATTATTTATATGTATAATTAAGAATCTATTCCTTCTTAAGACATGTATTTTGGTAAAAGTTTTATTTAGAAGAGGATTACTTCAACTAAGATACTTGTAATATAGATGTAGTTCTGAAATTAAAGTGTATAATCAATTATGGATAAATAATCACAGACTAAAATGACTACAGAACAAATATTGTTATAACAGAAGCATAAACATAACCTCATTAAAAAATGTACTAATATTTTATCCAGTTTGTAGATATTAACTCCAATTCTTTTAAACTGCAACGGATTTATTTATGGAAATTAGAAGCATACTGAGTTCAAATATTCTACTCCATTCTACAGAACACATTTACTGGCCAAAACATGTAACTTAAGTTGGGGATATTGGGACAATGCTATACTTTTAAAAATATATTGGTGCTCTTTTGCTTTTTTAACTATATTTTTTTAATATATTGATATCTTTTTGCTTTTCTGAAAATAAAATCACTTATAGTCTTCATGACCTGTGAATATTAGTATATAACTGAAAAGACTTATAAATAATGAAGAATCCATTTGATATGGTAGACATGTTAAGATTGCTCTATGGCTTGTGACTGCAGCAATTATTATAAATCTTTTATCGGTGAATTTTCCTCCATGGCCTTCAGCCATGCTCAGACATGTCTTTCTCATTTCACACCAGCCAGCTATTTTCCTGCTGTTTGATCTTAGCAGCTCATAAGGACGCCACACTGGCTGGGACTTCGCTAATGCAAAAAATTTTTAACATGCAAAAATATAGAGAGAAGGTTATATGAATACTCACATACCCACCACCATGCATTTACAATCCCCTTTTGTCCTCCCCCAGATATAAGCACAGTATTGAAGTTGCTATATATCCTTCCCCATCCGTATTTTTATTTTCCTTCATATGTATCTACTCATAATATATATACTCATGATACATGGTATGTATCATGCCATACTTTTACTTTTCCTATCACCATTATGCTTTCAAGATTTGGCCAATATATGAAGATCTAGTTCATTTACCTGAGTCTTATGCAATATACCGCAAGTTATTTTTCCTTTCCCCTATACATGCTCATTTATTTTGTTTCTAATTTCTCACTATTAAAATCAATGTAGCAATGAATATCCATGGGCACTTATATGAGAATTTCCCTATATTGTATGCCTAGAAGAATTATTAGCGCTAGTATGGAATGCAAATATTCAACATTACCGGATATTGCTAAATTGCCTTCTAACGTGGTTTTGCCAATGTATTCTCCCACCAATGGTGTGTGAGGGTTTCCAATTCCCTACAACCTCTCCTGTCTTTGTTATTGCCAATACTAAAAAAAAAATTCTTATCTGATGGGTACAGAAGTACATGTCCTTGATTATTAAAAATCCGTATTATCTTGATTACTGGTGAACTTGAGCATTTACATGTTCACTGGCCACTTATTTATCCATGTTTATTAACTGCTGGCTCCTATTTTTGTCTTTTTATTCTACTGAGTGAGTTGTTTTTCATTTCCTACTGATTTTTGGAGTTATTTATATAGACTGGAACCTAGTGTTTCTTTCTTTTTTTTTTTTTTTGTTTCGTTTATTGTATAAAAAGATTCAAATATATATAATTCAACTATCATTTCTTGGCCTGTAGCTGGCCTTTTAACTGTTCATTTTTTTATAAATATTTATTTATTTTCAGAGAGAGAGCTAGCAAGGAAGAGGCAGAGAGACAGGGAAAGAGAGAACCCCAAGCAGGCTCCACATGTCCAATCTTAGGACTGAGAGATGTCCGTGAGATCACCACCTGAGCCAAAATCAAGATTCTGACACTTAACCGATTGAGCCACCCAGGCATCCCTGTTTCTTTTAATACACAGTACTTTTTAAGTAGTTTTGCCGTTCTCAAATCCATGCATCTTCTCCCTTTTGGTTTGTGTCCTTTTTTGGGGGGGGGGGGTGACAGATGTTTTCAAATAAATCACTTACTACTCCAAGGCAGGGATGTGTGTGTGTGTGTGTGTGTGTGTACTTTTTTTTCCTACAAAATTTGCTTAAATGTTGTTTCCAAATGTATATCTCTAAATTTGTCTGGATTTCAGTTTTAAAATATGAGGTATGAACCTAATTAATTTTATTTGTCCATTTATATATCAAATTACTTCAAAATAATCAATAATCTATTCTTGCTTCACTGATTTTTAATACCATCCTATTCATTTAATTTCCCATATGGTCAGTTCCTGAGATCTCTAATCTGTTCTACAATAAAGATAAAAAAATAAATTAATAAGTAGGTATCTTATAAGCAACTCCTATCTATCATTGCCATTTTGAAGTTTTTAATGTAATGATATTTGTTTCTATAGTATAAAAAGATTCTTAAATAATTCTTATACCCAACAAAATTACTACTTCTAAAATCTGTCAGTAAATGCTCTTGGATTTTCTTACGTATACACTTATATTCTGTAAACAATAATCTTATTACTTATTTTCTAATCCCTCTATGTTCTTTTATATTCTAATCTGTATCTGTTCCTTTTGTCTCATTGTATAGGCTAGGACCTAGCTATAATAAATAACTGACAGCATGCATCCTTAAAGAAGAGGACAGCATATTTACCATCAATGTTTTAAACTGTTACTAGTATATTCAGATTTTCTCTTTCTTCCTCTGTTGATATTGAAAATTTATACTTTCTTAGAAAAGTGTTCAGTCAATCTAAGATAGCATGTTATTTAAGTTATTTGGCATAGCATGTTCAGAATGTTCTCTGAAGATTTAAAAATCTTTACTAGATGGGTAATTTATCATTTTTAATGCTCATAGTGCTATATGTGTTTATGTATGCTCTTTTTTTCATTGATCAATTTTGCCATGGTCTTGTCTATTTTAACCCCCTTTTCTAAAACCATCTTTTGGATTTTGCTAATGATTTCTGTAGTGTTTTTGTTTGCTATTTTATTACTTTGTGCTCCTTTTCATATGATTTCCCTCTTTCCATTTCTTTGTAGGTTCTCTGCTGTTTCTTTTCTAACTGCTTAAGTTAAATCTGCATTTGTTTATTTTCAAATGACTTATTTTCTAATATATACATTTATAACCGGAAACCTTCCTTTAAGTGATTACCGCATCCCAGGAGTTATTATATGTACTACGTTCACTGTCATTCAATTATAAATATTGTATGATATCTACTTTACTTTCTTCATTAACTCATGAATTATTTAGAAGTCTATTTTTCAATTTCCAGCTATATGAGAGAGTTTGAGCTATTTTTTTATAGTTGGTGACTAATTTTACTGAATTTATTTCATGGAATTTTGTGGGTTTTTTGAGACCTTGTGTAATAATAATACCAACAACATTAGTCAAATATTCACCATGTGTTAGGCACTATTCTAAACAGTTCACCATGTTTTAACTTGTTAAAGCTCGCAAAAGTCCTAAGTATTATTATTACCTATAATTTGCAAATCAGGAATCTGAGCCATAGCAAAACAAAGTAACTTAACCACCTTGCACACCTAGTATGTTGTGGTGTTAAGACTCAAACTTAGTCAAATTCCAGAATCTGCACTTATAACCTCCAAAACAGATTGCCTTGAATGCAGCATGTTCAAAGAGAACAGATGTTCACATTAGTTGAATGTGCAATTAAATATACACCTATGAGATCAATCTTGTTAACTGAGTTATTCAAATCTTCTACATACTTTGGTCTAATTAATATATTAACTTCTGAGAGATGTGTTAACATCTCTTACTTAGATTATAGTTTTTTTTTTAATTTCATCTTACTGTGCTTTTTACTTTCTAAGTTCATTTCAGTTCAAAATTGCCTTATCTTTTGATGAATTATTTTTTATTAATTTATATTTCTCTTTATCTCTACTAATACTTTACAATAAATTCTACTTTTTTTAAAGTAGGCCTCACACCCAGCGTGGAGCCCAAAGTAGGGCTTGAACTCATAACCCTAAGATCAAGACCTGAGCTGAGATCAAGAGTCGAACACTTAACCAAATGAGCCACTGAGGCACCCCAATAAATTCTCTTTTTTTGCTTTTACTATACCATCTTTCATTTTCTTTTTGTTCAAACTGGTAGCAAATCACTTTTCATTTTCATACATGTATATGTATGTGTACATACATATACATATATGTGTGTGCATGTATTTCTGTAATACACTGCTTTTTTGTTGGGTTTTACATTTTACACAATCTGAGATTTTCTATGTTTTAATGGCTGAGTTATACTGTAACTATTGATATTTTATACTTATTTCTACCAACTTATTTTGTATTCTTTATTTCCATCCTTTTGGTTGTTTCTAGGTTTTCTCCTTTTCTGTTTTTCATCAGCTTGATCAACTTTTTAGTATAGCACACTCTTTTTTGCTTCTAGTGATTTATGAGCTATGGATTGTACTTGTATTCTTTTAACTGTTGACCTTAATTTTTTAACATACACAATTATATAATGACAAGTTAAGTAAATTATTATTATTATATTTATTTTGAGCAATGCAAAGAATTTAGGAAGCCACTCAAATACATCCTTAATTCCACATAATTCCAAGCACTCAAATACATCCTTGTTGTCTACAGCTTTATTTCCACTTTATTTAAAACCAATGCTAGCCACTTTTTGAAAAGCATTGGTTCTTACAATTTATTGCTTATTTCTAGAATCAATTTCCTTCTTTTAAAGTTAGTAGTTCCTTCAGGAAGAGTCTGTAAGAGGCAAACTCTAACTCTTTATATGATATAAAATATCTTCATTTTTTTATTCTTAAATGATAGTTTGAGAATAGACTTATAACTATTGTTATTTTTCCCTCAACATTTAAAAAGTTTTTTTTCTGTCTTCTTGCATCTATTTGACTAATTAGAACTCTGCCAGTAACTTTATTGCTGTATCATCATGGATAATGTCTTTTCTCTTTGGTATCTTTAAAGATTTTCTTCTGTCTTTGCATTTCATAGCTTTCCTGTGATGTGTCTAAGTGGACCTGGTTGTTCCTTCAGTCTAAGGGCCCATTTTGTTCTATATAGCTATATTTTTCTATTCTCTCATTCTGTAACTCCTGCTTTAGAGTTTTACAGTTCTAGAGCTTACATTTAAGTCCTTGATCATTTTGAATTACTTTTTCATATGTTATAGGCATAGTAGTATTAAGGCGGCTACCACCTGGAAAGTTCTTCTCTGAGCATGAATGATCTGACAAAACAAAACAAAACAAAACAAAACAAAACAAAACAAAAACAGAAAAAGACAGATCTGGGGTTACTATTCATAATTGCTATCATAGCAATATTAGATGATGTGATTACCAGGCTCCTTGATATTTTGATCTCTCTAAAAAGCATGGAATTATAAAATCTTAGTTCAGAAATACTGATTCTTTTACATATTTCCAGGTGTGTATGTTTTTCTATGGTCAACGGAACTAAAAGTACCTATCATTACTCCAATTTTGAGACAAGATGAGGAGGCAGTCCTGAAGCACCAGGAACTACAAAGTTCCATAAGCTTTAACCAACTTGAGTCACTAGATGGGTCCTGAGGAAATAAAAAGCTCATTTACATAGGCTGATTTCTTACACTGTCCTGATGCAGCCTTGTTCCAAACTCACTGACATTATTTGCAAGAAATGAAGGAAACTAATAAATTGGACACTTTCTTACCAAAACCACTGGAGGTTTATTTGAAATTTAGATGTATTGACTGGAGACATTTATGAATTTCTGGAAATTGATGTCAATATTTTCAAGTAATGAATCCCTGGCAAAGGAGAAAGGATGAAATTTTTTCATAACATGGTAAATCCTCATAATTCTTCTTTGCATTTCTCTCTATATTGCAATATGGGGGGGTGGGAAATGAGAGATTTAAGGGGTGAGACAAAAGACCCTTTCTAAAAGGTCAACGGGGGCAAAAAATGGTAAGAATGCTAATGGAGAAATGAAAGGAGAGAAAGGAAGTGAAGAAAACCAGAGAATAGAGATATGGGGACTTGGAAACTGAGGTGAAGGAAGAAGCAAAGATAAGGAACGGGTCAGGGTGGGGGGGGCACCACACAAGACACAAATATTATTATGCCCCTGTATTAAAAAGGATGCAGTTTGCCAACCAGGCACACAATCTTAAATGGAATTCAAGGGTAGGAATCAATCAGCAATACATCTGGAAGTATTTATAAAGGGTCTCAATCTTAGCAACAGTTTGCAGCACAAAATCCTACCATCAGGACTCAGGTACTTACCATCTAAAAATGTTCATTAGAGAAAGAAGGCAATATGAAAACAAAAGTGTTCTGGCAGAGAGTGTGGTTAATTAGTGCAGTGCAGCCAGAGGGCAGGCCCAGGCCCTGAGGCAGCAGCACCCCACCCTCCTCCCGGGACCTGCCTGGGACCTAGCCTTTATGAACCTGAAGCCTCTGCCTTCTGGGCCCTAGCTTTGCCTGCAGCCGCAGGTCACCCAAGCCCCCCACCGGCCTTGAGGAAATGGCACCTCCCTCACGGGGCATGCCTGGCCAAGAGGAATGGCCACTGGGCCTTGAGAGCTCAGCCTCCTCAGCCTCAGACCACAGAGGCACGCAGATCCGGTACCTGGGGTGATCCCAGTGTCCCTAGTGAAGAAGAAGCCACCCTGACCAGCTCCCCAGACAAGGGGAGGGGAAGAAGCACAGCTCAAGAGCCAGACTGTTCCATTAGACCTGACACAGGAAAAGAGAAGTGGTAAGACAGCCAACCACATTTGGCCAACAGGGGGTACCCACCACCCTTTGGGAACAATTACAGGCTACCTATCTATATCTATATCTATATCTATATCTATATCTATATCTATATCTATATCTATGTCTATGTCTATGTCTATGTATATTTCTATATCTATAAAATATTCCACATAATATATATATGGTCTGTATATATTCATTATATATATATATAAAATGAATATGAAACAGCTGTTCTCAGGTTTCCCCTGTATTAAAAAAAACCCACTGTAATGTATAACTGAAACTTGCTAAGAGAGTAGAATTTGTGTTTTCACCAATATGTGTGTGTGTAAGTGTGTGTGTGTGTGTATAGTGATGGATGTGTTAATTAACTCAATGGGAGGAACCCTTTAACAATGTATGGATATATCAAACCATCACTATATATACTTTAAATATCTTACAATTTTATTTGTCAATTATACCTCTATAAAGCTGACATTTTTTTTTATAGACCCTTATTTTGCAACATCTGGGCCTTTAAATGTATATGTAAGTGATGAATCACTAAATTCTACTCCTGAAACAAGTAGTACCCTATATGTCAACTAACTAGAGTTTAAATAAAAACTTGAAACAACAACAACAAAAAAGAAATTTATACACACAAGCATTATATTCCCCAGCCCAAGATATATGTAACTGTCAAATAAAATTTAATGGTGGGTTTTTTGTTTTGTTTTGTTTTGTTTAAAAAAAAAGGCGGGGCACCTGGGTGACTCAGTGAGCTAAGCCTCTACCTCTGTTTTGGCTCAGGTCATGGTCTCACAGTTTCATCGGTTAGAGCCCCGAGTGGAACTCTGTCCTGGCAATGCAGAGCCTGCTTGGCATTCTCTCTCTCTCTCTCTCTCTCTCTCTCTCTCTATCCCTCCCCTACTCACACTGTCTCTGTCTCTCTCAAAATAAATAAACAAACTTTAAAAAATTAAAAAAAAGAGATATTCTGATGGATGGTAGAAAAAAATCCCACATCTTAAAAATGCCCTTTTGAAAGTATAAAAAGCAAGAAGAAATCATGGAAAAACAATGTCTTCTCAAACTGACTTTTGGAAATGGAATTTTTGGACCAGTTCTACAAGAGATGCCAGGAGCCACACAGGTCCACATTTGTTCAGTAGGTTAGAGGTGATGAAGCCAAAGACAATGGAGAGGAATAATACAGTTCACTATGCCATTCTTGTCATACTTAGGAAGCACTCTCATATTTTTCTCATCATTCTGCATGTGCATTTTATTCCTCACACCTGTCCAGTTAACAATACTAAGTACTTTTTTGAAACAACTAATAACTCTAGATGTTCTGAAGTGCCTGATTTATGTTTAAAGTAGAGATCATGAAATAACGCATTTTATAAATACCCTTTTGTTAAAATTCGTATGAAATGTGTCTTTTGAAAATGGAATGACCAAACCAGCTCTTTGAGCAGTATGTACTGTGTGTGTGCACTGACTCAGCGGACAAGGGAGGAGAAGCGAGTGCAAAGGGCTCTGTGCCAATGGTTTTATGGTAAGACAAGTAACCACTGTTCTATATGTTCTATCCATTTTGCTTCACTTTGCGGTGTATATAATGGACAACCAAGTCCTAATATTGCAACATCTAGTTTTTCTAGATGTTAAAGATGTTGCCAGTATATGATAAAAGAAGAGTTACTAAATTATTTTGCTTGTTTTGTGTTACAGTTTATATTTTTTTTTCAACGTTTATTTATTTTTGGGACAGAGAGAGACAGAGCATGAACGGGCGAGGGGCAGAGAGAGAGGGAGACACAGAATCGGAAACAGGCTCCAGGCTCCGAGCCATCAGCCCAGAGCCCGACGCGGGGCTCAAACTCACGGACCGTGAGATCGTGACCTGGTTGAAGTCGGACGCTTAACCGACTGCGCCACCCAGGCGCCCCTGTGTTACAGTTTATAAGAAAGATGGTTCTAAAAACTACTTGTAAAAGTGAAATTAAATTCATCTCTAAATATTATAGATACTTAACACTTGTCCATGCAGTAAGCACTAGAAGTGTTCAATAAAAGGGGAAGCGTTAAACAGAAGAGACAATTTTGCAGTTTATCATGATAAACTAAAACACTCGTACATATGATTCATAAGATGTATTCATGGATCCACATTATCCTTTACGCTCTATTCTTTGCATGAATCATTTACCATCACTGTCAGCTCAGACCAAAGGACATTCATATGGTAAACTTGTATAGGTCTTAAGTGACCTGGGTGCTTGGTCTGTGACTTAGCATGAAAACCTGCTTCTGTTCATGGTCTTGGTGTTTGTTTGCATAGGATGGAGGGAAGAAAAGTGGTGCTGCTATTTTGGGAAACTTCAACTCCCTGTCCTTAGGTTTGAAGACAAGCAAACTCTTCTAAGTGTTGTTCTGCCCCATTTCTTCTTCCTCCTTTCCTTTTCTTTCCCTTTTCATTCTGAAATGTCAAAGTGGTTTCGGAAAGAAGAGATCACATGGTTAGGATCATGGAGGACAAAAGTCATTCCCATTCTGTTGTCTCTTTACTCTAGACCCACCTTATCTTCCACAGAGGCCGTTTCTCAGCACCAAAGGAAATATTACGAGCATTGACTCTTTTTACTGCTAAGACTCTGTTTAGGTCACCCGAAGCAGCAGTACTGTAAAGGACCCTCTGTTTTAAAATTAAGGATACCAGTGCCTAAACCTGTTTAGTACAGTGTTATTAAAGTTATATGGAAAGAAAAAGGAAGACCCTCATCTTCTTTTGAAACCACATTAACATTTTGAAACTGCATTATTCTTCTCAGCAGATAAAACATTTAAGGTCAGAACTGTGCTAGAATATCCAGATTCCCTGCAGTTGGTTTTCTGCCACTGAAACCTCAAAACTAGATATTCTCAGCAGTGCACTGCATATATTACATAGGTGCATCAAAGATTTATAACTCTTCTTGGTCCACCTCCGGGGAGCATTTCATCATCGAAGAAAATAACTAAACTCATTTGAGCCCCTCTTTAATTTTTAAAATGAAAATCTATATCCATCAGGCATATGTCAGAGATTTTAGAGGGAGAAAACTAAGATAACTTTTCCAAAATTCTTTTTTTAAACACAATTACAAAGTACTCAGATTATAAAAAATTTTCAGAGTAATATAAAGAATCTACCAAGTAGTTACCAAGTGCCTACTATCATGCTCTATATTTAGACTCTCTACTATGGTTTAAAACACACACATACACACACATACACACACACACACACACACACACACGCACACAGGGTTTGAGAGATAATTTTTCCTCTTCTGACATATATTACTATTGTTTCACCTGTGATAACTTTCATTGAGGAGCACTTTCAACCTAAATTGTGTCTGCATAGTGCACTTAATTTGGCTTTTTGATGAAAATGACAAGTCAATTCAAAAACAACCTGCATTTTTTTTCCTTTATCTGAGCAAATCTACTGAGCATATTAGTTTCCTTTAAGACAGAGAAACTTCTACTATATCTTAGCTTAATAAAAGCAAAACTGACGTTAATAACTGAGCGGGAAAACCAGCCGATGGTTATAAACTGCATTATCAAGTATTAGCCCAAATGTTTTGTATATATTACTTAACTCCCACAAACCCTTATAAGGTAGTACTATTATCTCTGTTTCCCATTTGGGGAAACTAACATTCAGAGAGTAAAGTAACTTTCTCAAAGTTACAAAGCTAGGATCTGAATGCCAGAAGTCCAGACCCAGAGTCAAGTGCCCAACCAATGTAATTCACACTTAGGCCTAAGACACACTTACATGAGTATGAGCAGAGAACTATCATTAATTCAACCTAATGGGATGTAGCTAAGGGTAAATAAGCCAATAATGTGAATATGTCAGTTCCTGACCTCACCTTTTCTAGAGCTGTGTTTTGTCTTAAGCAGCTGTCTCTACGTCCAGGTTCTCAACGTAACAACCTCTCTGAGACAAAAAAAAATTCTTCCATACTCTCAAAAAATAATTGGCTTCACCTATTCCAAATATGTCAAACATTTGCCAACTATCATCACAAATATATGAAAATTCAAATAGTTTTCAAAGCTTTACATTTCTTCTAAGTCAATAGTTTGTAAAAATTCTGCAATTAACAAACAGTCTTATTTGGGCACTGATTTATAATGGGTTAGCCCTGTTAGGATAATTAGAAAATAAATGAATAAATAAATATAAATGTAAAATTTGCCTGCATACTTTTTTTGTTTGTTTGCTTCTGATGAAGTGTCAGTCACTTTCATTCCTTAAATATCATTTGTATTGTTAAATTATCTTCTTTTAAGTTCTGACAGTCACATGGAATTCTTTAGCTGGATAGCTAGCATGCTTTCAAAATTAACATGTCACCATTCTTGAAGCTTTTAAATCTGTTCAGATTAAATACATTTCAGTGCCCGTACAGGAATGTGTGACTCAGGGTAAAATACAACTTTTGAAATAATACATTTTCTGGGGTCCCTGGGTGGCTCACTCAGTTAAATTTCTGACTATTGATTTCGGCTCAGGTCATGATCTCATGGTTCCTGAGATTGAGCCCTGAATAGGGCTCTGTGCTGACTGTGCAAAGCCTGCCTGGGATTCTCTCTTTCTCCCTCTCTCTGCCTCTCCCCTGCTCGCTCTCTCTCTCCCTCTCTCAAAATAAATAAATAAACATTAAACAATTTAAAAATAAATGATACATTTTCTGACAAAAATCCAGATGTGACTCCTTTTACTCATCAAATCCTAACCCCAATCATCAAATTTAGAAGTCACCCAACCCACCTGCTTAATTTTACTATTAAAGAGGCTCAGACCCTGAGAAAAAACATGACTTGTCCAACTAGAATCTTGAATCCTGATTTTTTTGTAATTGCTGTTATTTTTATACTGAGCATACTATGAGCCAGCCACCATAGCAAGTGTTTTACTTGTATCATCTCATTTAATCCTCAAAACAATCCTGTAAGGTAAGCATTATCCCACAAATGAGGAAAGTGAAGCTCAGGGTGGTAAACCCACTCATCTAGGTTTATGCACTGAAAGCGTGAGAATCCCAACACATGCCTTCTTCACTCTGAATTCCCTGGTTTTAGTCAGCTTCTCTAGAGCAATGCTCTTGCTATGTCACTCACTTTCCTCCTATGAATGCACACTGTATAAACATAGAAATACATTTGACCATTTTAACTATTAAATACTTCATGTTATAGTGCTTTCCACAATAGAATTAATGTATTAAAATGTTTAACAACCACATACTTTGCATAAATGCTTTGAATCCTTAAATAGTTTCAACTTGTAAACTATATCTACAAATCATAAGGTAGCCGTGCACTTTGTTATGCTTTGTGTTCTATGTGTCAGTAATTGGATTCCATGTATTTGGATTCTATCAAACTGTTTATTAAGTTGTCCGGTGCCTCTTTTCCTGAATCACCACAGATATTATCACTATAAACCAGCACCTTTCAAAATTTGTTTCAAATATTTTAGTAGGTGTCAAAAAATCTCAAAAATAATTCATTTATTTCATTTTTATTTTGGAAATCTGCATGTTCTGTATATTAATTTAAATTTGTGATGGGTTAAAAAGAGCTGTAAAGTAAGTTTTAAAATAGAATAGTATTACAACTATAAGTAACCACAGAGGGTAAAACCAACAGGAAAAAGCATTAAAGGGCCAGAATACTAGGAAGAACTTAAAGGTAGTAAGCAATAAGAACTTCCTCACCTACGTAAAATCAAAGAATTTGAGATAACCACAGAGGCAGCTGTGTAAACCTCGATAGTTCCTCCATGTTGATGTAGCCCTAATATTAGAAACCTTGCCCAAGAGCACTCCAATTTAAGCAGTGACTATAGCTATGAACAAACAATTATATGTTCCTCATCATGGCCAAAATGCATCATGTGGGCCATCTACACAATCAATTGTTCAGCAATCCAATTCATCTCAATAAGACAGCATTAATAAAGAATTAGGTCAACTACTGTCTGGTTATATCATGCATAATAAATCATCAACTATTTCTCAAAAATGTCTCCATCTTTTCCTCTGTGGCTATTGCCCTAGGTCAGACAATGCCACCTCTCACCTCAATTACTGTATTTTAATGGGTCTCCCTATCTCCAATCTCATCAACCCCACATTACACTTTAATGACTTTTCATCACCTTGAGAATAACTAGAAACTCCTTTCTGTGCTTGGCCATTGCCTCCATCTCCAGTTACGTTGGCCACTCTCTCATGGGAGGCCTACTTTCCAGCCATGTGAATTGAATGCTCCCAGATCCAACACACTCTCCTCCCTTTTTGTGTGATGTTTCCCCTGAACAGAACGCTCCTCTTTCCTCCTCCATTTGGAGGACTTCTCCTTTGACACTCAACTCATACTTTATCTACCCTCCCCCCCCAAGTAAAACTTTCCATGACCTTCCTTCCCCAGGCTGAGTTGCTCCCCTCTGTGCTCCCTTTGCAATACTACCAAACCACTTAGTCTATAATAGCATTTGCTATCTCCCCAACAGGACAATTTCATAAGGCCAGAGATTGTCTTATTCATCTTTATGTCCCAGTATCTGGCTCAATGCCTGGCACATGGAAAATGCTCAATCAATGTTTGTTGAAATGGTGAATAAATGAAATACATTAGTATTTCCCCAAAGTGCCTGAACTTAAGAATCACTTGGGTCCTAATTAAAAATGCAGATCCCTAAACTAATCCCTTAGAGATTCATATTGATCAGTTTGGAATGGGGCAAAAGATTTTGAATGTTTATCAAGTATTCCAAGTGATTTTCATGAGGATAAATGAGGAAATGAGAGAATTATTGTAGTCATTTAATCATGAGAAATAAGAAAATCTATGTCTTTCACAAAATAGATCTGTCCTTGGTTTGCCTCTTTTTGAAATATCCATGGGAACATACCTCCCCATTTACCTGGTACCTATCTGTGTTGGGCAAGTTGAAAAAATAAGTTTTTCATCATACAAAATTAAGGGCATGAGAATAATCTATCCTTAGTTCAAAATATAAGCTCAGCAAGGGGCTTGATTATGATTTCAACACTGTTTGTATTCTTTCAGCCAATGTTTTCAATGTGGCCTAAAAATGTCATGACTTAGAGTAGTTATTTGTAGAATTGCTTTAAAATTTTATCTAAACCACTGTAATTTCACACCTGGCATTGAAACTACCTAGTTTGCCTGCATGAACTCCACTTACTTGATGATTATACAGTACTTGCTGAAACTAACTTAGTGTGCAATGTTTTACTCTTTAACACTAGGAACATAAACTTGTTCAAAGAGAAGACTATGCTCCATATTGCCACCTACTCAGCATACTTAACTCCTTAATCCTTGTAATAATCTTTTCACCTCCACCACTGAAAAGAAACTTTTCTTTTAAAGATCACTAATAATCTCTGAATTGTCAAATCTAACAAACTTAGCAGTACCAGTTTGCCTCTGAACTAACAGTGCAAGGCAAGTCTTTCTTCAACATTCATTCCTGGTTTTCCCACTCAGCTACTTTTGCATCTGCTTTGCTATTTTTTATTTATTTATTTATTTATTTATTTATCTATTCATTCATTCATTCATTCATTCATTCATTGCTTCTCCTGCTTCTAAATATGTTTGATTCCATTTTAGAATCTAAACTTGTTTGTCTGGAAGTTCTTCCAAATTTGCAAGCTGTTTGGATCTTCCCACACAATACTCCTCTCCATGTGTCCTATGGTCTAGATGAGCACTAGTTCCATGCAGATTTTAAATTAATAAATATTGAAAGAAATTAGAAATTCAATTTCTCAGCCACATGATCCACATGTCAAGTGTTCAATAACCATATATAGCCAGTGGCTACCATATCGTACGACACATTTATAGAACATTTGCATTATGACAAGAAGTTCTATCTGGCAATGCTAATTTAGGCAGCTGGACTACTTGTCTCTCTCACCTCTAAGTTTTAGTTCATTCCTCTCCCTCTACCTGGAATGCTGTCCACCCACTCTATCACTTCCTAGTCAAATAAGACCCCTTCTTTAAGATTCATGCTAAATATTTGCCTGTCTCCAAAATCTTTACCAATCACTCCAGCTGAAGGTGCTACAGCTCTATTACAAACGTTCTTTGTACCACTCTTGCCCATGTTGCTTTGTTCTATTGTTATTGGTGTGAACGTCTGCTCTCCCTGATTAAAGATTAAAATGTCTGAAGAGTTGATATCTGCCAACTGTCACTGAGTACTTTCCATGTACTAAAGCTAAGTGCTTGATGTTTCTCAGATCCTTACAACTCCCCTGTGAAATAGATAGTGTTTACCATATTAACGTTAAGGAATTGGATTTAAGATGATGATGTCATTGGCCAAATGAAAGTTTCAGACGGGAGGTCACAGGGTGATGAGCTCTGAATCACTCCATGTCCATGCTGTCTAACTTCAAAGTCCATACCCTTGATCACTGGGACACACTGCTTCCTCCATCTCATTCACCATATCAATGCCCACCCCATATGCTTAATATTAGGCATAGCTCCATTGGTGAGTGAGTGAATACATGAATAAATGCCTTAAGTGTATAAGGTAATTTATAGTTCATAAAACTTGTTGATAGGCATAATTCATTTCCATCTGATTTCCCCCAACAGCTCTGAGGCTGCTCTACAGGAAACATTAGCTCCATTTCACAGAGGCTGAGAGAGTTCAGAGACTTCCTAAAGCTCACATTGCTATTTAGTGACAGGGATAGGACCTCAGCCCTATCTGGAACCCTTCTGCCTCCAAGTTCTATCAACCTTTCTTTCGAACCCCCTGAGGTTTCAAAACTCACCAATAATCACCAAAGATTCAAAGCATCAGATCTCAATCTACTATTTTCTACTTGCCCTTTTTATTCTTTAAAAAACATGATAATGAGGCTTAATTGTTTATGAGAGGGGGAGAGGCAGTTTAGTTAAGTTTTCAGTGTTGGTTAAATAGCCACATATTTAGATATTTATCATATTGTTTTTGTCCTAACCCCATTAAAATAACTTGCTTGTATTAAACAAAAATTCTGGGAATGTTAATTAGCAATTTAGCTATGAATATGCATGATTATTTTTAAGTCCACTAATAATATGCATGGGTCTTATCTGTAATTATATCTGCATGTTCTTTTTTCCCCCCTCTCTTTCCTTCAGGAAAGCCATTTAAAGTGCATTTGGGAAATGTTTGAAAAATTAATTCTATTACTCTTATTTTCCAGAATTTTCTTAAATGTTTTATGGCTATAATTATTTTTTCCTTCTCAAGGCAAAGCAATATATCACAACATACAGTATCATATTTGTTGACAAAATGTGAGATTCAAGGAATTAATTTTATACCAGTTAGACAACAGAAGAAAAAGTTACATTGTATTTTCTTTATTATATTAATTTTCTAATATACTTAAACAGTTTTCCATCTTGTCTTGTGTTTGCAATTACACTTAAGAGTGAGTATCATACTTCCATTTATTTATTAATTTATCTATCTTGGAACCTCATGTATTTTTGTGTATATATAAAGTTAAATTAGGGGTAAGATATAGAAGGATTACATTCACCTATTTTGAATGCCTTTTCTTTGTCATGATGCAGATTCTTTATAAAAATTCTTACATAACCCAAAAAGGAGTCTTAAAAATAATTTGTCCAAGACAACCCTGCCAGAAAATGGCAAAGGTCAGTTTCAAATCCAGGCCTGCCTAATTCCAAAGTCTATAACCTTTTCAGTATAAATGACCAAATGATTGAATGGATGAATATTAAATGAAAGTCCTCTTGTGTAAAACATAAATGTGCCTGATATCTATTCACTAAAATTTTTATTAAGTGAATGAATGAATGAATGGCTAGAATTTAACACATATTAGCTCATTTACCACCCCCCCCCAAAAGAGAACAGTTTCAAATAAACATTCAGAAGGAATACACGATTAGGAAAACATTTCAGCAATGATAGGGCTTTTATAGGATTACTCTCCCAAGTTCAATAGTCTTAATGCAGAAGCAATTTGCTTGAAGCCTATAGTGCCCTTGGATTTCAAGTTGAGGAGTCTGATTATCTGGAAACAGAAAATTAAGTATCTAAAATATTTTTAAATAAATAGATTGAACTGAAATTAGCCTCTGAGGACTTTAAGTGCTTCCACATAAAGTCCAAGAGATAGAAAGAAGAATGATGTTCACTACAACAAAATATTACCTTAATTCCAAATTTAACTTCTGCAATTTGATCTAATTTTACATCAAGGCATATGGGCCCTCCACATGTGAAGAGCTTACACTAACTTAAAGCAAATGCATCATATGGACAAGAATGCAAACTCAAATACTAGTGATATTTCTTTTGCTATTTTTCGTTCCTTGTTTCCCATACCTGCAGCCACAATGCAAATCTAGCTCCAGTCACTTCACCACTGGCTTATTTTAAAAGACTTGTAACTCTTCTCCTTGCCATCAACTTTTCTCCCCACTTCCACTCTTCCTGCAAATGGCTGCTAGAAAAATCTTCCCCAAAGACAGCTTTTATCACAAGTTCAAAACCTATCACAATTCCCTAAAGCCTGGTATATAAACAGACTCTTAAAGTCTTCCTCCTCGCACCACCCTAGTCTCTCATGTCTCCTTGGGGTGGATTCTACATTAGTTAATAAAAGAAAAAAAATCAAATTTCTTATCTGTGCCTTTTGGCACGGTAGTGATCCTAATTTAGAGCTGCTAAACCTGCTTTGCAAATTATCTTTGACATATTTTCATCTGGGTATACTATCAGTCTGTGTATTAGTCAGGGTCCCAGAAGGAGCCAAAATTCATCCCAGATGGTTCAAATGAAGAGATATTAATGAAGGAGCTGTTTACCAAATTGTAGACAGAGTTAAGGAACAAACAAGATGGTGAAGCATCCAGACACCAGCAACAGTGAGATGACAATACTACTGACAGGGGTGAGAGACAAGGAAAGGAGGTAGCATTTCCCCAGGAGCTGGGGAAGCAGGAAGCATGGAAAAGGGTGGCCTAGAGAGAATGATAGCCTGAAAGGGCACCACCACAGCCAGGGCACAGGGTCAAAGCAGGACATAGATAGGAAACATCCCACATCTATCTCCTTTCACCCTCCAATATCCTTCTAGTGCCTTCCATTGGCCAAACCCAAGATAAAGACAAAGGAAAGAGAATCTTGGTCATGCAGTCTTCAAAGGTCAGCTTCCCAGGACTCAGAAAGGACACAGAAAGGTGGCAAATGGGTGGGAACAATTCAGGTGGAGAACTTGCACGCTCTCCAGCTAAGCTGTCGCCTGCTGAAGGGTGGCAATTTCTGAGATCACCAGCATCCAGAGTGAGGAAACAGCTACAAACCTCATCGAAATTGCAGCTGTGTGTTGCTTTGAGCAATTTCATTTACTTAGAGGTTCAGCTTCCTTATCTCTAATATGAGAATAATACTCCATTTATAGAATTATTCTGAATATTAAAATAAAAATGTATAAAAAATACAGAGTACAATAAGCACTAAATAAATGGTAACTACTATTACTGACTAAATGAAAACTAGTCAGTATAATAAAACTGACTCATAAAACCTCTCATAATAAAAGAATGAACTATCAAAGATAAGAATCAATGCATGTTAGTGGTCACCTTTGTAGCTCACCTCCACCCTGCATTATCTTGCCTTAAAAAATATGGCAGGACATCTTTAGAACTTGGCAAGCAGACTATTTTATTTTACACCAGTGACTTGGATGCCATTTCTTTTCCTCCGCTCAGTAACAGACGGTGCCCTGGACAGAAGACAGCAGTGACATCTGCAGCCCCAAGGGAGAAGGGTCAGCACAAATTTTAATTTTGTTTTTGGTTTGGGGCTTTAAGTACACAAACAGATTTTTTTTCCTCCCTGTCAGTTTGCATCTAGCTTTGTATCTGACATTTTTAATGCTTTATGTATTTGGATTAACCCAGAAATTTACAGCTCTAGGTTTTTGCTTATTTTGCTTTATGTCTCTAATTCAACCTCCTTGATTTAAAAAAAAAAAAAGGCACAAGAAAATGTGCAAAAGTATTCTGGCTGTCATTTCTGTATCACTAAACATGTTAGGAAGAAGCCATTCTGCTTTTTGAACTTCTTCTGATTACAAATTGTTAGCATTTGAATATTTTAAATAATAAGATATAAGAATACTAGGATAGCCTATAAAAATCTATGGGCAATTTGACTCCACTAGAAAAAGGAACTTAAAAGCTGAGAGGAGAACATTTATAAAGATTGTATGTTATATTTAGTAGAAAGGAACAAGAATCTACACTGATCTCTGCTATAAGAAGTATTAATAAACAAACAAGTAAATAAATAAATAAATAAATAAATAAATAAATAAATAAATAGGAAAAGAGAGAAAGAGAGAGGGAGAGAAGGAGAAAGGAAGTTAGGAAAGAAGGAAAGAGAAAAACAAGGAGAGAAAGAGGGAGGGAGGGAGGGAAGGAGGGAAGGAAGAATGCAGGAAGGCAGGAAGGCAGGAAGGGAGGGAGGGAGGAAGGAAGGGAAGATGGAAGGAAGGAAGGAAGGAAGGAAGGAAGGAAGGAAGGAAGGAAGGAAGGAAAAGGTTTTATTCTTAGAAGGTCAAATATCTGTACTGGGAACAATTTGATCCTTCTGAGTTCAATTTCAGGAGAATTTCTGTAATAGGAGACTTTCCTGATGTTTGAATGTTGTGGCTACGTTTGGGAATAAAAATTTCCTACTCAGGCATCCCACAGAGAAAAAGCATCTATCCTTAAGAATATAAAATAGTATCCTCATTACTGAGACACTGTCCAATCTCAATGGTATTTGTAGTTTCTCTATGCCCTGGGGCAGTCTTCAAAGGTCAAAGAGAACACTAAAGACTATATCCATAAGATAATTAGATCAAAATAGACCCGAAGGCTGGCCTCAGGTAGCTATTTCTAATGAGAGTCAGTCACAGGGCAATAAAAACTACATGTCATGCCCAAATGTTCTCCTTGGTCAAGAAGGGACTGACTAGATAGAATCAGAACCCAAGGGTCATTTCTGATTGGCCTGAATCCAAAACACCATAACAAAACTCAAGAGGCCTCATAGACAAATAATTACACAGCTAATTTAGGTGTTTGGATTAGATAGATGATTCAAAGTCCCCTTCATCTTCTTAGATGTGATTATTCTAACCGAGATAAATATTCTGAATTTACAATAGAATATTGAGCCTCACTTCAACCGTGGAATGGATAAAAGAAAGTAAACAAACTGGGCCTTCTTTTATTTTGAAGGCAGAAAGACAAATAGAATGGTATGCCTACATCATTCAGACTAGTAGACCACATTAACAGCAATATACAGTAAGATAAGGAGATATATGGGATTTCTGGTCCTGGTTCCTTTCTCTGGCCCTTAGACAAATTACTTATTCCAACTGATTCCAATTTCCTAACCTGTAAAAAAATGGATACTGGATAAATAATCTGTTATATTTCCTCCAAATCTACAAAAAAGTTAGTGTTTTATGTACCAAGAAGGATAATTGCAGACCTATATTCTGATGAGGCTGCATTTCAGGTGGATTTGCAGCAGCCAAATGAGTACACAAAAATTCTAACACTAAATAAAAGAAGGACTCAGCCAGAATCATGCCAAGTCGAAGAAGCCAACTCAGAGAAACAAAAGAAATTCTTTGACAAAAAATAAATCATGTCTGAAATTATATTGTTGATGAATTCCACACCTATCTGTTGGATATATATCCAAAAACTTGGTTGAGAGAGAGAGAGAGAGAGAGAATCAATAGAGATATGGAAAGGTAAGACATTTTTCAACCATATATTCTAAAAATCCAATTGTATGAAAATATGTATATCTAATGAAAAAATAAAAATCAGATTAAAGACAATATAGACACTTTAGCAAGAAAGATCAAGTGTGTCTGTCATAAGATCCTACACAGCAAGAAAATAAGCTATGATTTTTACACTCCGCTCCCTAGAATTTGGTTAAAAATCATCAACCTCATAAGCACTGGTTAACAATATGGAAGCAGTCATTTACTAATGCAATATATTAAGAACAAAATGCACATACACAAAAACTGTATCTAAATTGACTGAGTCATATAGGAATATGTCCTTAAAAGATGGATACGTGGGAACACTTTGCACAACCAACCCTGAATGCCACTCACCAGTGGATTAAATAAAGAAAATTAAAGAAAAAAAAACTGAACAGGCAGATTGATCGGTCAAAGATAGAAATACTTATATAGGAAATTCATAAATAAATAAAAACTAAGCAACCTAAATACTTTTTCAACCAACCACTGGATATCAGTAGCTAAATAAATGTTTCACTTTTTCTTTTGTCTTTCTTCATCATTTTAAATAAAGGAAAATGGGGGCACCTGGGTGGCTCAGTTGGCCAGTTCTCCAACCTGATTTCGGCTCAGGTCATGATCTCGAGGTTCCTGAGACTGAGCCCTGCATCACACTCTGTGCTGACAGTACAGACCCTGCTTGGGATTCTCTCTCTCCCTGTCTCTCTGCCCCTCACCCACTCATGTTTGCTTTCTCTCAAAAATAAACAAACTTAAAAAAAATTAAAATTAGGGTGCCTGGGTGACTCAGTCAGTTACACTTCTGACTCTTGACTTTGGCTCAGGTCATGATCTCACAGTTTGTGAGTTTGAACCCCGCTTTGGGCTCTGTGCTGACAGTGCAGAGCCTGCTTGGGATATTCTCTCTCTCTCTCTCTCTCTCTCTCAAAATAAATAAATAAACTTTAAAAATATTTAAAATAAAAATAAAAGTTCCTAACAAGAGGTAGCCATCAACATGGAAAGGAGTACAAAATAAGTCCTAGGTTACCCCCCAATCCCACCCGGCTCCTTCCTGTCCTCTGTACCCTTAGAATATCCAGAGGAGCAAGTACCCTAGCCCTAACTGTCTTAATCAGCACTTAAATACCTTTCACAGATCTAGGAGATAAAGAGCTAGAAAAAGAGCCCAACTCTTTCAAGATAAGCAGGGGAATCTGTTGCTGTCTTCCATAGCAGGAAATCATGGGACATTTAAGCATAAGAAACAGAGAGCAAACTTAGCCTTAATAGAGAAATTAGGTGATGATTTCATAAGCAAATTGGATTTAATTTTTAATTATAGAATACATTTACTAATTCAAGAATGGTTTTAAACCCTCAGGGATTAGGAGTGGCATGGGGGTGTGGGGGCATTTCTAGCTATCATCTATCTTCAAATATAGCTTTTCTGAAACACAATGAGGAAACCTAATTTGTAATAATAATAAAGGTTCTTATATGAAACCAAAGGCAAGCTTGTTTTTTTTTTCCCTTGGAAATGTAAGCTTTTGAAGGGCAGGGGGCTGCATTTTCTTATCCTTTGTGGCACTTGGCACAATATCATTTCTCTCAAGGTGCTTTATAAATAGCATGGGGTGATTATAATGGTACAGTCTTCATCCTACTCTTTATAACCACAAGTAACCCTGTTCAGGTACAATGATGTTCTGCTTTACGTAAGTTGTATCATTCCAAAACAGGGTCTCTATCTATCATGAAGCCACAGCAGATGTTGTAACACAGAGACATTGATGATAGGGTCATGCTGCATGTTAACATAAATTGTAAAATTAAATCTGAGCTTCTCCACATTATTGACAAGAATTACATATACCCTTTGTGATACCCATTAGTTCCTCCTAAGATCAGTTAAGTACTCACACCAACAAATGAAGAAAACAGAGCAGTAAAATGCCAGATTATACTTCTCAGAGAAGTATAATTTTATACTTCTTCGAGAAAAATATGTAGTATAAACAGATTTCATTAATTTCTGAGTAGTCCACATGAATTCATTAATGCCTACAGAATGATAGCATGGTAACATAAGTGCAAAGTCACTGAATATTTATTTTTCTAAAAAAACTTCATAGTTTGTCTTATAGAGTCAAAAGTTTGTTATCCAAAAATACATATACATTACATATGGAGACTTTCTTGAGTAACACCCTCCCATCTCTAGGTTACTACAGTTTGTATGCTGCCAGTTTCCTAGGTAATAAAATACATAAAATGTGAAGTTAAACTTTGATGTTTGCCTAGCATTTATTCTGAGTGGCAATGAATGAGTGTCCCAGAGAAGTAGAGAAAAGGGCCAAAGACATTCAAGAGATCTGGATGCTAAGAGCCTAGTGGATTAAGACTATTTGGGTGTCTCCAAAAAGAAGCTTTCAATCTGGACCCTGAAATGAGGATGGGATATACCTGAAAATCAATCCAAGAGAGACTACTTTTTTAAGGAAAAAAAAAATCAACTGGAGATAGATACCTAAAACTTAGGAAGTAAAACCTGTAGCCTTACAACTTATTCTATAAGGACAGACTGAATAATGGGATTATGTGTACTTTACAAACATATACAGTGTTTGCCTGGAGATCTCCTTGAGGTAAACTGACTCTAGACTTACACTCCCCATGTGAAAGATAATAAGTACTGAGCTTCCCAGAGAATCCTCAGGGGGCAAAGTTCCCTGGCCACAGGGTTGTGGTCCTTGAGGAACACTGGAGCTCTTGTGTGGGTAGAAAGTCACCAATGACAGAACACACTCCGTGTGTTCTTTGAGAGGGAGAGGAGGGGGTGGCGATGAGAAACTATGCTGAGTTTGCCTCTCTTTTGACAAATCTTAGTCTCTGCTGATATATCAAAACTATTATCATCATTGGAGTGCCTGGATGGCTCAGTCAGTTAAGCGTCTGACTTTGGCTCAGATCGTGATCTTGCTGTTCGTGGGTTCAAGCCCCACGTCGGGCTCTGTGCTGACAGTTCAGATCCTGGAGCCTGCTTCAGATTCTGTGTCTCCCTCTCTCTCTGCCTCTCCCCTGCTCGCACTCTGTCTCTATCTCTCAAAATGAATAAATGTAAAAAAAATTAAAAATAAACAAATAAAAAGTATTATCATCATCGTGACCCTCATCTACAATGATACCTGAGTATTCACACACTTCCTAACTCTGTCTATACTTACCCCAAATACATAGTAAAGTTATTAAGAGTTGGAAGAACAAATTGTTTGCCCTTCCTCATAATCATCTGTCCTAAAAGGTCATTTAAACATTTAATCAAACCTGAGGCCCTTCAGGAAAGGATGTGAGTCATGCAGCCAGCATAGCGGGCTGTAGTGGGCTTTGTGTCAGTCTTAGGGATGATGTAGCCTGATCCCACCAAAAAAAAAAAAAAAAAAAAAAAAATCGGTAGCAGGGACATTTTCTGTCAGGAGGCCCAGGAGAAAAAGCTAAACAGTTTTCTGGACTGCACTGAATAAAACCTTCATACCAATTAATAAAAATCCTCTGGGAAGCAAGCAGCCTAAATTCCCAGAATGCTGGCCATGTATTGAAATGTACACTAATGCTCCTGAAGAAAGAGGGGGTAGGTGGACATCCTAAACCAATATGAATTATTTGTTTTTCTGCTACTGCGAATCAGCTACACCACTGCTCCCTTTCATAGGTACAAATACACAAAAGACGGCTTTTGTTTCCATAAAAGTAGCTCAGACAAATGACACTCTTCAGTGTGCTGAACCCAAAGCTGGCAACCAGCCCATTCTCCGCACTCCGATCTGCTGGTACATTTCACTTTCACAGCTATCAGGCTGCTTCAGACCTGCACCCTCACTCTGACTAGGGACAAAGAGAAGATCACGATGGAAATCCTTCTATGTGCTGCTAATAAGCCTATTTAGAGTCATTGAGAAAGCCTCATTTTGCACCAATAAAAGCCTTCATGAGTTCTACTGAATCAGTAAAACCCAAGTGTTTCTATGCACTCCCTGTCCTCATTTTACATCACTATGAGAGGTGAAGCTCAGCAAAATGTTGGATACAATGACCTCTAAGTTTCCTTCCTTCTCCAAGGTCCCCTGATTCTCTGTTGGCTGGTGGGATTTGAATTTTATTTAAATTATCACATACTCTGATGGATTCCTGAGCCTTTCTTCTGTTTTAGATAATCTCACTGTGGTCTGCTGAATCGGCATGTTTGGAATCCTGGATCTCTCTTGGCAAAGAACTGAATATTGCTCCTGTCTCACTGCTTAGCTAATATTGCCTATATTCTTTCTGAAAAAGATCTGGGTAAGAAACAGATGTAGAGCTACTTTTTTAAGGAAAAAAAAAAAAAAATCAAAAAACCTCCCATAGCAAAGAAAGCTAGGGAAAGCTTTGGTGTTTCATGAACCATGAACAAAAGGGAAATTCAAACCAACATTTTAATGCCCTTAATGAAAGATATTAATCATTTTCCCAAATGAAAATCTACAATTCTAACCATTGATCAGTGATGTAAGCAAATGAACCCATAACTGAAAGGTTCTGTATGGGTCAATGGTTTAATGGAAAGTAATACAGGGGTGAAATGACATCACTGTTGGTTAGAATACTACCTCCCTTCCCAGCAAACAGCCAAGTCAGCTCACTGTTGGGACACAGTGGAGAGGTGTATAAAGAAAAGAATTTTCTAAAAACAATACAAGTTCTACATGTAAGCTCAATGTTTTAGCTATAAAGCATTTTGGTAACGTAAGAGAGAACCAGAGCCATAGGAATGGACTTCATAAAAGGTCCACTGATAACAACCACCACTAGAGACGGTAAAATTCCTATCTAGAGACAGGAAAAATTAGCATTCAGCATGAATTTTTAGAGGTTAAATTGCTTGCCCAAGATCACACAGCTAAGATGCAGTGCTTGAGTGTCTACCAATGGGGCTGAGAATTTTACTGGACACAGAAAACATAATAGAACATCTACTTCCTCTTAGGTCTTATGATTTAGTTGATAAAGTTGCAAGCCCTTTGAACAGGTTTTCACTTACACTGCAAAGAAAAATCTTTGCTAAAGTACTGTCTGCCTGGATGGCAAGTAGCACACCACCACCATCTGTAAGATAATATTTTTGTAGACTAGAGAGCATGTTGCTTAAAGGAACTCAGAGGCGAATTATTTTGATAAATTAAGGAGCATTCTCATAGAAATATGTTGGTGAAATATTGCTGAAAAGCTGTGTATCATTTTAATTTTAATAAATCAAATCACAAGTCACTGGCTGGGAAGTTAGTATTTAAGAAACCTGTGGTGAATCCACTTAATATAAACAATTTGTCTGTATTACAAATATTAACCTCCTGATTTTAGCATTTTAATTTTTTTCATATCTTCTTCAAATGAGGGATGTTCATGTCATGTTAAATAAATCATTTTCACTTATTGATAATACATTATATTTGTTAGGATGCTTTCAGATGCAAATAATAGAAAATGCAATGCAAAATAGCTTTAAAATTGAAAGGATTTATTATTATCTCCTATCACAAGAATGGAAGGGCATTCCAGGGCTGGCCAATTCAGATGTTCAAAGATGTCAGCAGTGATGAGGCTCTATTTTCCTACTGTGCTATCATCAACATGATTTTCCTTCTGCACGCCCAGGCACCAATTGGTTATAACAATAACCAGAACAAAAGGACTTCTCTGCTCCTACTCCCTGAAGGGTCCTGGAAGACTTCCCCTTCTATTTCCTTGACCAAAATCATATTACAAGTTACTCTTTCAAGCAAGCACTGGCAAGCAAGATAGGACCATCATAATTAGACCAGGCCAGTCAGAATTAACTGGGCTACATGGAGTTACACTAAAACAAAATTGTTGCTCTATACGTCTGTCAATCTAAACCTCTACTGTCTGATATGACAGAGACTAGCCACAGGTGGCTATTGACATTTAAATGTAAATCAAATAAAATTAAATAAAGTATAAAGTTCATTTTTTTTAGTTGCACTAGCCATATTTCAAGTAACCAGTGGTCACATGTGGCTAGTGGCTATCCCTTTGGACAACACAGATATAGAAAACTGCTCTCATCACAGAAAGGTCTACTGGATGGTGCTATCCTAGGAGAAAGGGAAACTACTCTTGGATAAGTAAGCAACAGTACCTGCTGCACTCGCTATGTAGTAGGTAGTGAACTTTATGCATACGATCTCCTCATATCTTCCCCCATATTATTATCATATGCTAGTCTGCATGCTGGTTTTGCTAAGTAGGGATGGGGAAACTCAATTAGAGGCATCTTGAACTAGCTCACATACCTGCAGGAAGGGCACAGTTAAAGTCTTGATCACAGTCAGAACTCTTTCCATTTGTCATCTCTGTTCTGTCTACATGCCAGTATCATTCTCCCAGAACAACTTTCTCCTCAAGGTGACAATCTCCCCAGCTTCATATCTCAGAGCACTGCCTCCTACCATTCTCTCAAGAGGCACTGAGCTTCTTCCTTCAGTTCCAGTTTTAAATAACCCTTGGAAGGACTCTGATGGTCCAGATTGAGTCAGGTATCCAACCTTAAACCAATCAATTGTAGCTACAGAGACACTGGGGAAGGAATTAGTGTTGTAGATCATAGATATGTCCTAAGGGGGTCTACCTATAGAGTCTGAGAACAATTACCAGAAAACCTGGAATTTTAGGGTCATTTCTTCAACACATCTCTAAAGGCCGAGTCCTTTGACTTCCAACTCCAGCCTTCTACAATTTGCTCTCCAGATACTTGCTGGGTCTGTTTCACCCAGTCTTATTTAAAGGCTAATAGTCCCAACTTTCTCATTACAACAAGACCTCTTTTTTCACCTTCAGCCTCACATAACCAACTAATTAGATATCTTTTATGTCCATCCACTTCTCTCCATCCCCAGTGCAGTGTGGCCATCATAACCTGGGCCATTCTCATCTCTAGAGGAAGTACTATAATATCTAACTGGTTTCCCTTGCTCAGTGCTATGCTTCACCAGCATTAGGCTAAAACCAGAATAATCTTTATAAAGTGGGAATCTGATTATTTCACTGATATGATTTAAATCTTTTAGTGCCATGGGGAACCTGGATGGCTCAGTTGGTTAAGTGTCCAAGTTTGGCTCAGGTCATGATCTCATAGTTTGCGACTTCAAGCCCTGCATCAGGCTCCACACTGATAGTGCAGAGCCTGCTTGGGATTCTCTGTCTCCCTTTCTCTCTGCCCCTGTCCCACTCTTGCTCTCTATCAAAATAAACAAATAAACTTTAAAAAATTAAAAAAAAAACTTTTAGTGCCTACTCATTGCTTCTCAAAACAAACCTCAACTCCCTCATGAGGCATATAAAATCTTACCTGACCAGTCCCTTGGCTAGGTCCCTATCCTCTCTTACTATTTTCCCACCCTACTTTCTACCATAGCCATACTGAACTTGTCATTTCCTCAGACTACTATCCTTTCTCTTGTGTGCTGACCTTTGTACTTCCCTCAATTTGAAACAACAATCTTATTGATCACCTCTTCATCTTGTCTAAATTCTGCTCATGTTCTACTCTCAACTTAAATGACACCATCTTCTCTACACTACATTAGGTCTCCCTGATATATCCACTCCATTCACCAACCACAACACATGTCATTGCAGGGACATGACTCAATTATTTACTTTTTCAATTAAATTGTAAGCCCCATGAGGGCAAAGACCATTTCTGTGTTGTTCACCAACTGCCCTGGACATCTAGTAGACAGTGTCTGACAAAGAGTAGATAATACATAAGCTGAATTGAATTCATTCTTCATTCAACAAATACCTTAAGGAAGCCCTATTTTTTCCAGATGCCATCCTATGCACTGGGATGCAACAGAGAAAAAACAAAGTCCTTGCTTTCATGAAGCCTGTGTTCTTGTGGAGAAAGAAAACCAATAACACACTAATAAACTAATAAATATGATTACACTGAATAAACAAATGTATTCTCAACTGACATTCTCTATCGTGTTTTCCAAATTATCTTTTTTCTGTTACCTTATCGGAAGTAATACACATACACGATATTTCCCCCCACATAATATAAATGTAGTTTTTAAACATATTTATTTATTATTTATTTTTGAGAGAGAGAGAAAGAGGGGCAGAGAGAGGAAGACAGGGAATCCCAAGCAGGCTCTTTGAGACATAGGTCCCAAACTCATGAATGGAGAGTTAATTTTATTCTTAAATTATGGTAAAGACCCTTTTAATATATCCATTTGAATTGAATTTTTTGTTTCATTAAAAATACATAAAAATTAATTCCAACAATTAAAATATTTGCCAGCCAAATGTATGCCAAATTAGGCCTCAGCAATATGTCTACATGAATGTAGAGCAAGAGAACAATTTGACCATTGTTTCTGACCATTTAACTAATTTAACAAATGTTTAATGCTAAGCATATTCTTAGTCCTGAGGATACAGGCCCTGTCTACTAAAAATTTATAGATTAATCACTTAATATTTTCATTATCTTTTTATAAGATATAAACTCTTTGAGGAGAGGGAGGGAGATTTTTAGTATGATACAGTTTTAATAAATGCCACAACTAACCAAAAATAAGACTCTCCAGGAAGTCTTCTCAATGAGCCTTAGTAAACTCTGATCACACCTCATTTTATGTCTCTTTTGTCTTAATGTATCCAATTTATTATTCAGCTAGATAGTTCTTCTTGATTGGATGTGTTCCTAGGAGTTTATGGTAAATCTCTTCTATCTCATCAAGTCATAACAGCCATGTGATTCCCTCAAATCCCATGGGTTTAAAGGAATCCCAAGGTAAAGCTTCTTGGAAAATATTCCTTTTGTAATACGAATAATTAGCCTCTTTCATGTAACTGTTTTGTACTCTTTTCAGGGAGCAGGGGGAAAGATATTAAATTCTCCTAATGTTGAGCCATCTGTATATACTTTCTTTTTTTGTTTTGTTGTAATGAATTGTTTCCCTCAACTGAAGTTTCTTTTTTTTAATTTTAGGTTTATTTTTGAGAGAGAGAGAGAGAGAGAGAGAGAGAGAGAGAGAGAGAGAGAGGTGAGTGGGAGAGGGGCAGGGAGAGAAGGTGACAAAATCCAAAGAGGCTCCAGGCTCTGAGCTGTCAGCACAGAGCCCAATGCGGGGCTTGAACCCACAAACCATGAGATCATGACCTGAGCTGAAGTCAGATGCTTAACCAACTGAGCCACCTAAGTGACCCTCAATTGAAGTTTAATAATCATTGAAGGAAAGATCGTTTCTTCTAATGTTTTCTGTGTTTTTCTCCCCCTCCCTCATCTTCACTGACCCAAGTCTTACTGTAATGTTTCAAATAATTGGTTCTCAAAAGCGCTTAACTGTCCCTTGATTGTTTATATTTTCTTTTCCATTTCTGAGTCCTTCAGGGCAGTATTCCAGAGATCACGTTCATCCAGATTTGTGTGACTCTCAACTGATCAAGCTAAGGTCAGAGTCCATTGTATGCTTTGCAGAAAGGGTTTCCTAGACTTCTAAATTCATTTTGGCTCTGTAGAATGGGTGTTTCTCTGTCTTAAGTTATTACCTGAAAAATGTGAGAGTTGATGTGCCCTTGAAGTTTACTCTAATCAGAGGGTACTTGTTACACTTTTATAGAAGTATAGAAATTCCAGTAGTATTGGTGCTTCTCAGACCAAGAGCATCAGTCTGAGCTCCTTAGTAGTCAAGGAGCTTCACAAAGAGGAAATACTTAAGCTTCAGTGATCACTGGGGAAACATTTAGGCTACTATACCAGGAAAAATAGTGGACTGGATCTGTACAACCCAGACCCTCACTAGGAAAGGCGTTCTGAGCAGGAGAGGATTGAGGAAAGAAACAAGTGTCAAATGGATTTAAGTCCTACCATCACCTACAGGTAGCTATAGGGCTTTGGACAACTCACTTAGACCAGATGGGCCTCAATTTCCTTCTCTTTTCTGAAAAAAAATAATTGGGCAAAATGATCTGTATGGACCTTTCCAACTCCTTTTCCTCTATGTGCATTTATAACTGACAGTATAATTTCTTTAAGTTTTCAGAGTATTTTTGGTTCCTGATTTGGCAAACTTTGCAATCTACACTACAGATTTTGGAGATACAGGTGCATCTGTGTACATTTCTTTAAATTTAGTAATTAAGCTTCCCAGTTTCAAATTTCCTAATGAGGACACACACACACACACACACACACACACACACACACACACTTCTAATATGGAAGCTCAGAAGTGGTATAAATAAGTCATTCTGGGATTTCTGCTATTTTACTCAGTAAGAACAAGAGCATATGGGCTAACAGCCACCTCATGGTGCTAATGTAAAGACATTGCCACCCAAAGAGTTTTCCTCTAAGCAAGGGGCATACAAGGGTGGCAGAACATATTTTGACACAGGGAAAGTTATCTTAGTTTCCCTTCACTCTGGGTCACCAAATCAAATTGTCTAAATCCATCCTTTGTCTTAACCACCCAACTCACTCACATGGTCTCCATGAGTCCTGGGTGAATGGGTAAAAGTTTCCACCTTCTATAGCCTCTCAAAGCAAATACAGGACTGTGGAGAGGTAGTTACACCTGAAAAGTTACCTAGTTAGTTATTCTGGCACTAGAAAATAAATTGAAAAAAAAAAGGAAAAGAAATTGACAGGCCTTTCAGGGAGCTAATTATTGAGCCTGCTATTTGGTTCACTGACAGAACTGCTTGTTTGTGGGAAGAAACATATTTATGCATTGCTTTTTCCATTACCACTATTTCTATCATCATAAATAAGAATCAATAGGCCATTTCAAGTAGCATATGTTCACCACCATTTAGCATTGGAGTGTCAGCCATATGCAGGCTAGGCAGCAGTGCCCCAACCTCCTGGCTAAGGATTAAAACCCAACAGACAAGGAAAGCACTTCAAATGCCGGGAGACAGTGTGAATGTCTGTGCGAGCAATTTGAGGGCAAAAGCGGTCCTTTCTTTGTCTCTGTATCTGTAGCACAGTGTCTGGCACAAGACAGGTCATCCAAAATGAATAAACAAGTGAATGAAGGGGTGAGTGAGGCAAAAGAAGGTTTGAAGATGCTACATGGAGCCCACTGGATTTATTGGCCTGGTCACAGATGTTGTTTTGATAAGGGCAGAGAGAGCTATCCACAATTCACAGTGAAGAAATGAAGGCCAGAACACAGTATGAGCCAAGAGGGAGCCTGCCTTTGGGGAGCAGCTTGACTGTACGTACCCCGGTCCCTGCAATATCCACTGTCAGGCCTCACTATGAAGATGAGAAATCAGAATGACAGCCATAAAAAAAAGTCAAGCAAGACCTCAAAAGAAAAACTTCCCACTGCCCATGAAATTCTTGCTGGACCAAAAAAAGGTAGATTGGGGACTAAGCAGAGAGAAGATAGGAAAAAGAAAAAAGTGAGGTGTTGGAGGGGAAAGTGGAAGAGGAGCTTAGGCAGAGGCCAGAGTGGGGTAACGGGGATGTGAAACCCAGTGCAAGGACAGGCAGAGATGATGAAGACCCACATTTTTGCAGGGAGGCTGTGGGCATCTGGGTTGTGAGGAGTGAAGAGGCATTAAAGCTGAGAGTAGAAGAAGAGAGGGAGGAGGAAAAGGAGAGAGAGGTCAGATAAACGTCTATAAAACAACACCCATCACCACTGAGAACAAGTACAAAAGAATCCTTTTTTTCTTCTTGAGAAAGACAAAGGGAATTTTAAGTAGGATTAAGTAGTAGTAGCTTTCCGAACTCAGCAGCTCTCAGAAGCAATAATAACCACATAAATAGCTAAGTGGATGGTAGGAATCGCTTCACTTTGGAATCTGGCCAGCATATCAAAGTTAACAGTAATATCACATCTTTCTGAAAGCTTTCCTGAGATTCTAGGGGGGGAAATCATCTCAGAAAACTGTTTGCACCAAGTTAATTTTAGGAAGAGGATGCTCCTCACTGCTTGAAGACATTCTATCTCCTGAAAATTGATAAGACAGAAGCCCTACCCTGCTGGGAAGCACTCTTTTATCCATGTAAATACATTGCCAGTATCACCCCCAATGGAAGCGAATAATTACGTTCACGGATTATCATCGCCTAATGTAAAATTTTACTCAGAATATAACCCACAAATGATACCCTAAATGCAGCAAAAAGTCCCTCATAGATATCCTCTTTCACACAGTTCTCTAACTTTTTGACTCACTGTGGATGGTTAAACACGAACTCTGTAAAGTCCAAATTTTGAAACACAGATATCTGTATACATTCATTTCTGAATTTGGTGGGATTGGACAAATTGGAAATATAAATAATTTTCGAACCCTGGACACCTCTACTCCATGAATACCCATAGATTTTCCTTCTTAATTTGACCACTGACGTGTTAGATCATCTTTCCTCCCCCAAAACAGAGATGAAAACTGCGTTTTGATGGTAATTTGGGGCACAAACATCTCTCAACATCTGGAAATATTCACGTGTTACCACTTCAAGAAAATTAACTTAGAACATTGCATAATTTATTTCTTTCCCACCCAGAGACAAGTTATTTCAGTATCACTCACAATTACTTGGAGTAAACACCATTTTAAAGGAACTGGACATAGGTCTTACTGACAGACTTTTACAATTTTAGCCAAATAAATAAAAGGAATATGAAGCAGACATGCCATCAAGTGTGGACTATACCACAACCTCAGTCAGTATTATGCCTGAAATATATACAGATATATTTATCTGTTTATATAATCTGATATAATATATCAGATATACACCATCTACAGATGCTAAAAGGATGTCAACATACATCAACTTTGTTTTTTATTTATTTTTATTTTTTTAATGTTTATTTATTTTTAAGAGAGAGAGAGAACAGGGGAGGGGCAGAGAGAGGGAGACACAGAATCCGAAGCAGGCTCCCGGCTCTGAGCACAGAGACGGACTTGGGGCTGGAACCCACAGACTGAGATCATGACCTGAGCCAAAGTTGGACGCTTAACTGGCTGAGCCACCCAGGTACCCCTCAAACCCCTAATAAGAGTTTAGAGAAACTTGTTATTCTGAAAACAAGTCTATTAAAAAGTTATGATTACTTTATAACTAATTTCCTAGTTATTAGTTATAAATACATAAAACGAAGTTCATCCACTTCATTACTTCATTGAATGGTAGACTTTCATTAGTATGATCTAAATGATAGGATGTGACTGCACACAGACAGTAACATTCAGAAGTCAGAATTAAGCACAGTGTAAAATATACCTGAATGAAAACACAGAAGGTACTCCATAAACTCCCCTTTCAAATCCTTCTATAAACTGGACCTTCTTTATTTCCCATTATTCCTTAACATGCACCCTTCTTTCCAGTAAGCTGGACCTCTTCACTGTCCTTCGTACACATCTCCATGGCCTGTGCTACTCTGTGCCTTTGCCCTGCTGCTGGCCCATCTTCTCCCTCATCTTGATGTTCTCTCTTAAATCTTTCTTATCAAACTCTCACCTCTTCCGTGAAGTTTTGAATTTTCCAACCTAAACTTACAGTCATACATCTTCTGAAGTTCCACAATATCTATGTCCAAATTTAGCTTTTAATGATGGGATTTTTCCTCCTCTGCTCATATACGATTTTACATGTACCTTTTTTTCCCCCTAACTAAATCACATTATTTAAAGGTAACACCTCCCTCTTGATGCCTCTCCTAAAGTTTCTGTCAAGATCCTATCCCACAGCTAATTTTTACTCCTTCTGATTGCTATTTTTATCTGACAAGATGCTCAAATGTGCCCTACCCTAAACGAAACATCTGTAACCCCACTTCTTTCTTTCTGAAGGGTTTTACCATACCTTTCTTTCCTTGCCAAACTTTTTTAAAAAAATCCTTCTTTCCTCCCCTTCCTCTATTCCAGCTCTATCTTAGAACCTCACGATCTGAGTCTGTCACACTCCTGATTCCTCAGCCATACCTCTCCGCAGCACTGAAACTGCACGCACCCCATCTTTTCTCCTGCACGCTGGGAGGGCATGTCCTTCCCCAAACCCATCATGTTCTGCTGCCCTTCCTGATTCTTCTCCTAGAATCTTCAGTTATCATCCCTCAGCTCTGCTCCAAAAAGTTCTGGCAACTGCATCCCTGCCCTTGCCTTTAACTTCCAAGTCTCCATCTGCCACACACGAACCTGTATTATTAGTGCTGAATTCTCTGTGGGGTCTCAGACCTTATGCTGCCACCTGCTGGGCAGTTCCATGGGGCTATCTCAAAAACAAATTCAAGTTTGTCCCCTCCCAACCTACCATTCATTGTCTTCTCTGCGAACTAATTACATTACCTTTTTCCTAGTCCTAGCTGGTAGAGATTTTACATTCAGAATCTCCATTGCTTACCCCCACCCCACTGCTAGTCACTCACCATATACTTGCTGTAAATACTACTTTCCAGGACTTTTTTCCTCTGTGTTCTGCCCTGATTTGCACATCCCTGTTTAGGCTGTGACTGCCTATCACCAGGACTACTGGAAGGGCCCTGACTAATCTTTCACCTTCCTCTCTCCTGATCTGCAATCCTCCTCATACTTATGCCAGAAAAATCTGTTTGAAACAGGTATCTGAGCAACGCCCTAGACAAAAAGCCTCGAATAATTCTATTCTACAGGTAGAATAAAACCCAAAATCCCCAGCTCTGGGGTTTCTGGAAAGAACTTGAAGAACTTGCATGACATAACCCCAGCCACTCTCCCTCTTACTTACTATCCTCCCTCACTCACTCCAGCCGCCTCACTCACTCCAGCCCCCACTCCAGTGGGGGATTTTTATCCCCCGCTATGGCTTGAACAAGAGCCTTGCCCTAGATCCTGGAATGGCTTGCCATCATATCTTCACATGGCTGACAACATCTTGCCCTTCAGGTCTCATCTCAATGTCACCTCCTTAGAGAAGCATTCTCTGACTGCACAGCCTAATGGCCACCCTCCCTGCCGACACCACCTGGTCAGCCCTTCGCATTTATCCCCCTTGTATTTCCCATAAGCACATCTCAGCATCTGGAAGTATCTCTTCATTTATATGTTTACTTCTTTACTGTCTGTCTCCTCACACTGGAATGTAAGCCCCATGAGCACAGACCTCATCTCTGTTTGCAGATCCTGGAAGGGGGCCTGGCACACAGGAAACCTAAAGTCAGACTCTCCACAGCATGCCGCCGACTTTTCACATCCCCAGCCTCATTCTATGTCTGCTCTAGCACTTATCATATTATGTCTTCTACTGAGCAGCTATTGCCAAATGAAATAATCAGAGGGAAAGGAGGATATATCAAAACATGAGAACAAGGAGTAGGTGAGGGAGGGGTATATAGTTATAAAATGCTCACTCAAGTTTTGTAGTATTCAGTACAGAAGATTTATGCATCTTTGTTAAAATTATCCCTAATCTTTTATGGTTTTTGATCCTGCTATTAACAGTATTATTTAAATTTCATTTTCCACATATTAGTTTCTATAAAAAAAACTATAGACAGCTAGATAGATAGAGATAGAGATAGAGATAGAGATAGAGATAGAGATAGAGATAGAGATAGAGAAAAAGGTTTTTTATATTGACCTTGTATCTGTGGTTTGGTTAAATTGACTAAGTTCTAAGTAATTTTTAAAATTCCATAGGTGGTTCTATGTACACAATCATGTTATTTAAAAATTTAAAAAAATGTTTCGTTCTTACATTCAAAATATGCGCATTTAATATCACTATTATTTTTAAGCACAAGATACAGAAGGTAAAGCATAAAAAAAATCATAGCTGCAAGAGCTATGCAGGATATGGGGGACAATCATATTACAGGGGACATGCATTGAAATAGTGCAAGAAAACCGCTGTCTTAGAGCAATGCATTATGATCCTTCATCTTAACTACATGTTAAGTTCCTGGAGACCACTATTGTTTCTTGATTTTTTTGTCTATATCCCACCAAGCCTATTAAAGTGCTTTGCCCATAGTAGAAACTCAATAAATGTTTCTAAATAGAATTCAAACACACCAGTGTTGGACACGTTGCATGTGATCAAGAAATACTTGTTGACTGTAAGAACCAATGAATACACATAAGTTTGTTGAATGATCAGTGTATGCTCAATCCTGCTGAGAAACTGATAAGAAACTTGAAGAAATAGGAGATACTTTGATCATTGTCCATATAGAAAAACTTCATTTTTCAGTTAATGATAAAACAAATGCACGAAGGGAAACATTTCACTGGTTACCTGTGCATTTCTTTATATGAGTGTTCCTTTTTCCATGTGATCCTAACTTGCATCCAAAATTCTCCTCCCAAAATTCTGCGAACCACACATTTCTTCGATTATTGGCAAGAGTTCGGCTTCTAAAGTAGCGATCAAACCCTATTTTAGAGAGAAAAGGTATGATTTTAATATTCTTTCAAAATCAAAACCAAATACTGTCAGAGCTTTTGAATGGCTATTATGTCAGACATTTGAATGAATATGTTGTGATTATTGCATGAAAAAAAAAAAACCCAAAACGTATTAACAAATGGGGAAGAACCAATAGCCCAGAAATTAGTCTTCCCATATGGTAAAAGCCAAGGGTAATCAACAGATAATATCATCACCCTCACTCTTCACCATTGAGTCACCTGGCTGTATAGATGAACATAACAGGAGGGCCTGTTAATGTCATCATCACAACCTCCCCCTCTCCTCTACATCACAGTGACCAGCGACATTCTGCTATATATTCAGAACCAACTCAGACTTTTCTCATTCTTCTCTCTCTCTCCTCAGAGGAGTCTATGTTCCAGGTTGCTATGCTTCTTCCTGACCCAAAATGTATCTGTCCTAGATGTTCCATTTTTCAGCTAATCCAATAAACTAACTAGCTCTGATGTAGTCTTATGCAGTCATGGGTAACGGGCTAATGTGTTAGCCTGCTTGGGTGACACCTCATAAAAGAGAGATCACCTGGAACTAATGTTTTACTCCAAAAGATAATGGGGAAGGTAGGAATTTCAGTCACTGCTAAGACGATTGGAAATGATATCTTGGAGACAAACTTCCTCTCAGGGAAGCTCCATATGTTTGCTGTTGCATTTACTTATCTATAGGGTCAGCCCAGTCTCACATCTCCATTTTATAGAAAGCAAATACTCTCCCCATGACAATGCAGTAACCATCATCTATGCCATGGAAATGCGCAAGCTTAGAGGGCAACATCACGGAAAGGGCTAACATCATAGAAATATCTAAGGCCAACTATAACTCCCTTTTTTAAAGAAAAAAATCTAATGGGTATTCTTTTCTAATGAAAAATATATATTGAGTTAAATAGTTACTGTCTTGGCATTTCTACCATCAGAATTACAAATTCTATCCAGAATCATCAACCACGGGTACATTTCATCATATGCTGGTATTCTGGTTTTGCCTTGGAGTTTTGATTCAATTGGAATGAAACAAATTTTCTATGGCTTGTCCTTACCATCAATTGATGCCCTTTTGGGCAGAATCGTCACCGCTCCTTCTGCAATCTCCTCCTGCTGATAAACAGGTGCTATTTTGGATCCCCAACTATCTGAGCCAATCCAGAGAAAATGACCACTTTGGTTTAATTTTTTCGCTGCTTCCAATATCCTCCTACAGGAATAAAAAGAAATAAAACATACCATATTTCTCAAGAAACACACTTATGAATGTTATAAGACCAGATATATTGAATTATATACACTCAGTAGGTCAGTGTTAAACAATTAGTCAATCACTAACTGCCTGAGTCTTATCATTTCTAAAGGAAACATATTGACACCTGCTAGTTAGCCTTATCCTTAACCTCACTCACATTATTCTGTCTATCATCCTTACTTGTCTCATTTCTTTCAGCCCCCAAGTTTTACTTTATAGACATTTCAGACTTAGGAACTAGAAGGCTGTTGTGTCTCTGTGCAGCAGAAGGCTGTAACTGCATGAGAACGCTGCAATTCCTGTGAAATCTCACAAGATTTTACACTGAACATGAAATATGTTAAAAAAAAAAAAAAAAGGATGTGGATTGCACATCTGATCCAACATCAAGAAGAAAATTAATCCGCACCTGATGTCATCTTCATTGGCAAACATAATCACTGCCCGAGCATTAGGTGTTTCTAGCAGGCGTTTGATAATTTTTTCAAATTCTCCAGGTCTTGGTTCACGTGGGATTTTCTGTGATTGAGCAATGCAAACACCACCTATTTTAAAAAGAGAGAGTGACTCAGAAATGGCACTTATTTAATTAACCAATTTAATGAGGTTAGCTATTTTATAAAAACGAATGATTCAATGCAGTATGTTTTTCAAAACTTTCATTCTCACCTATTAAAAGCAATCATGTTTGTTGCATTACAATATATATATCAAATAAATGACATCAATCATTTAATCATACATCAGGGTTATTGCTTTATTTTCCAAGCTTAAAGATTATTTTTGTGGATGTCTATAATAAAGCTAAAGTGTACAAAATGTGTAATGACAGTCAAGGAGTGCAAAGAAGAATGGCTGTTTTGATTCATTTGATGTTAAGTTGAAAAACAAGTGCCTGGATTAATAAAAAGTGTGAATGTCTTATAGGTGAGACCACCTATTAAGTAAAAGGATCCTTTTGCTATTTTATCTATTTGTAGACCTGCTTTAAAGTTAATTTCATTTTACAGCTCATAGTATTACAGCGAAAGTTTTATGTATCAGCAAAATGATATGTTATGAAACAAGCAGTCTTCAAAACTATTTGAGACACAGGCAAGTTCCAAAGATGCAGACCCTCAGTTGACATTATGTCTCCACCAAGAAAATCAAAATGGCAGCAATCCCATCCCTCTATCACAGAAGGAAGGAAGGAAGGAAGGAAGGAAGGAAGGAAGGAAGGAAGGAAGGAACCAACGAACAGGGGAAGGGGACAGGAAGGGAGGGCAGGGAGGGGAGGGGAGAGGAGTGGAGGGAAGGGGAGGGCAGGGAAGGTGAGGAGAGGCGAGGAGGAAGGAAGGAAGGAAGGAAGGAAGGAAGGAAGGAAGGAAGGAAGGAAGGAAGGGAGGGAGGAAGGAAGAAAAGAAGAGTTCTTCCTTTGGTCTCTCCTTCTAAGGCAATGAGAAACCAAAGAAAAAAGTTTAGAAATGACCTCTGCCACCTGTCAGGGTTCCTCAATTACAGTAGAGTAGAAAGTGAACATATTCTAATATTAGAAGAAAAATGAATATTAGCAATATGGTTCAGTTGCATTATGGCTTACATAGGCTTTTTTTGAGTCAGATGAGAAAGCACCATTTATAACATTGCTTCAGTAGGTAATGACATTTTTACTTCCAAACAATTGCCAATAATTCAGTCACCCAAACATTATTATGTTCCACTATATGGTTATGTATTGGGCTGGACACTGGGGATACACAATCTAATCCAGGAGTTATACCATCTAGTCTGGGAGATAGTCATTCCAATAAATTATCATAGAATATGAGGTAAATTTTACAATTAAGAGGATATACTTACATAATGGGAACACAGAGGAAGAGGTAACTAAAGTGCTTAAGAGATTTTAAAAAGCAAAAAGACATCCATCTAGGAACAAAAGTGGGACATTTCTGGTATAGGCAAAAGTATGAAAGAACCTTGTTTGATCATGGCCTATGGTCAAGACTGGCTGGGGCTGAGGTTGGAAAGAATGGCCAGGCCCAGCTTGAGAATGACTTTGTTAGACATGCCAAATAATTTGGACTTTATCTTGAAAACAATGGGAACCCACTGAATATTCAGAAGCAGGAGAATTACATGATGAGTTGTATGCCTTGGGAAGAAACCTCAGGTAGCCAAACAAAGAAGAAATGTCTGGTAGCCAGACAACGGCCATTGTGGACAGACATACCATGTGTAGCAATAATGTATGCTAACAGTGTTAGAGTACTGAAGGTTATATTTCTTATAAGTTAGAGCATGGTCTAAGTTATCCCTATGACAGCAATGCTCTTATTAAACTCTTCAGGAGTAGGAATTGCCCATAATCCGCAGACAGAGCCTGTAGATAGCTAGCCTACTAATATGCCATTAATAGTTGTGGTGATTGATTCATTGTTTCATTAAATATTCATTGCACGCCCCTACTGCACAGGGGCTGTGGATGAAATGGTGAATATAATAGACACAGTTTATGCCTTCAGAGTATAGAAACATTGTGGGTAAAACAGGCTTGAATGCAAACAACAACAACAATAAAAGTAAGTATATAATTATAAATTATGGTGAGTTCTATGAGAAAGACCAAGGGCATTTAATTTACATGGAGGAGTGTTCAGGAAAAGTCTCCCTAAAGTGTTGTTGGAGTCAGAAAGAAGACACAATGGGTGAGAACAGCATGTGAAAGGGCAGGAAAGAGCCATCTGAGCTAATGAATGACAGAGAGAGAGAGAAATGTGAGACAAAGATGAGAGGTAGACAGGGGCCACGTCATGCATAGTTTGTGCAGGTGCTGTGGAAGATTATGAATACTTAAAGTGATTAACTACCTAACTTAATGTTTCTCTTTCTTCACCTTTTTTTTTTTAATATATGAAATTTATTGTCAAATTGGTTTCCATACAACACCCAGTGCTCATCCCAAAAGGTGCCCTCCTCAATACCCATCACCCACCCTCCCTCCCTCCCACCCCCCATCAACCCTCAGTTTGTTCTCAGTTTTTAAGTCTCTTATGCTTTGGCTCTCTCCCACTCTAACCTCTTTTTTTTTTTTTCCTTCCCCTCCCCCATGGGTTTCTGTTAAGTTTCTCAGGATCCACATAAGAGTAAAACCATATGGTATCTGTCTTTCTCTGTATAGCTTATTTCACTTAGCATCACACTCTCCAGTTCCATCCACGTTGCTACAAAAGGCCATATTTCATTTTTTCTCATTGCCACGTAGTATTCCATTGTGTATATAAACCACAATTTCTTTATCCATTCATCAGTTGATGGACATTTAGGTTCTTTCCTTAATTTGGCTATTGTTGAGAGTGCTGCTATAAACATTGGGGTACAAGTGCCCCTATGCATCAGTACTCCTGTATCCCTTTGATAAATTCCTAGCAGTGCTATTGCTGGGTCATAGGGTAGGTCTATTTTTAATTTTCTGAGGAACCTCCACACTGCTTTCCAGAGTGGCTGCACCAATTTGCATTCCCACCAACAGTGCAAGAGGGTTCCCGTTTCTCCACATCCTCTCCAGCATCTATAGTCTCCTGATTTGTTCATTTTGGCCAGTCTGACTGGCGTGAGGTGATATCTGAGTGTGGTTTTGATTTGTATTTCCCTGATAAGGAGCGACGTTGAACATCTTTTCATGTGCCTCTTGGCCATCCGGATGTCTTCTTTAGAGAAGTGTCTATTCATGTTTTCTGCCCATTTCTTCACTGGGTTATTTGTTTTTCGGGTGTGGAGTTTGGTGAGCTCTTTATAGATTTTGGATACTAGCCCTTTGTCCGATATGTCATTTGCAAATATCTTTTCCCATTCCGTTGGTTGCCTTTTAGTTTTGTTGGTTGTTTCCTTTGCTGTGCAGAAGCTTTTTATCTTCATAAGGTCCCAGTAATTCACTTTTGCTTTTAATTCCCTTGCCTTTGGGGGTGTGTCGAGTAAGAGATTGCTACGGCTGAGGTCAGAGAGGTCTTTTCCTGCTTTCTCCTCTAAGGTTTTGATGGTTTCCTGTCTCACATTCAGGTCCTTTATCCATTTTGAGTTTATTTTTGTGAATGGTGTGAGAAAGTGGTCTAGTTTCAACCTTCTGCATGTTGCTGTCCAGTTCTCCCAGCACCATTTGTTAAAGAGACTGTCTTTTTTCCATTGGATGTTCTTTCCTGCTTTGTCAAAGATGAGTTGGCCACACGTTTGTGGGTCTAGTTCTGGGGTTCCTATTCTATTCCATTGGTCTATGTGTCTGTTTTTGTGCCAATACCATGCCGTCTTGATGATGACAGCTTTGTACTAGAGGCTAAAGTCTGGGATTGTGATGCCTCCTGCTTTGGTCTTCGTCTTCAAAATTACTTTGGCTATTCGGGGCCTTTTGTGGTTCCATATGAATTTTAGGATTGCTTGTTCTAGTTTCGAGAAGAATGCTGGTGCAATTTTGATTGGGATTGCATTGAATGTGTAGATAGCTTTGGGTAGTATTGACATTTTGACAATATTTATTCTTCCAATCCATGAGCAGGGAATGTCTTTCCATTTCTTTAAATCTTCTTCAATTACCTTCATAAGTTTTCTATAGTTTTCAGCATACAGATCTTTTACATCTTTGGTTAGATTTATTCCTAGGTATTTTATGCTTCTTGGTGCAATTGTGAATGGGATCAGTTTCTTTATTTGTCTTTCTGTTGCTTCATTATTAGTGTATAAGGATGCAACTGATTTCTGTACATTGATTTTGTATCCTGCAACTTTGCTGAATTCAAGTATCAGTTCTAGCAGACTTTTGGTGGAGTCTATCGGATTTTCCATGTATAATATCATGTCATCTGCAAAAAGCGAAAGCTTGACTTCATCCTTGCCAATTTTGATGCCTTTGATTTCCTTTTGTTGTCTGATTGCTGATGCTAGAACTTCCAGCACTATGTTAAACAACAGCGGTGAGAGTGGGCATCCCTGTCATGTTCCTGATCTCAGGGAAAAAGCTCTCAGTTTTTCCCCGTTGAGGATGATGTTAGCTGTGGGCTTTTCATAAATGGCTTTTATGATCTTTAAGTATGTTCCTTCTATCCCGACTTTCTCAAGGGTTTTTATTTTTTTTATTTTTTTTTTCAACGTTTATTTATTTTTGGGACAGAGAGAGACAGAGCATGAACGGGTGAGGGGCAGAGAGAGAGGGAGACACAGAATCAGAAACAGGCTCCAGGCTCTGAGCCATCAGCCCAGAGCCTGACGCGGGGCTCGAACTCACGGACCATGAGACCGTGACCTGGCTGAAGTCGGACGCTTAACCGACTGCGCCACCCAGGCTCCCCTCAAGCGTTTTTATTAAGAAAGGGTGCTGGATTTTGTCAAAGGCCTTTTCTGCATCGATTGACAGGATCATATGGTTCTTCTCTTTTTTTTTTGTTAATGTGATGTATCACATTGATTGATTTGTGAATGTTGAACCAGCCCTGCATCCCAGGAATGAATCCCACTTGGTCATGGTGAATAATTCTTTTTATATGCTGTTGAATTCGATTTGCTAGTATCTTATTGAGAATTTTTGCATCCATATTCATCAGGGATATTGGCCTGTAGTTCTCTTTTTTTACTGGGTCTCTGTCTGGTTTAGGAATCAAAGTCATACTGGCTTCATAGAATGAGTCTGGAAGTTTTCCTTCCCCTTCTATTTCTTGGAATAGCTTGAGAAGGATAGGTATTATCTCTGCTTTGAACGTCTGGTAGAACTCCCCTGGGAAGCCATCTGGTCCTGGACTCTTATTTGTTGGGAGATTTTTGATAACCGATTCAATTTCTTCGCTGGTTATGGGTCTGTTCAAGCTTTCTATTTCCTCCTGATTGAGTTTTGGAAGAGTGTGGGTGTTTAGGAATTTGTCCATTTCTTCCAGGTTGTCCAATTTGTTGGCATATAATTTTTCATAGTATTCTCTGATAATTGTTTGTATCTCTGAGGGATTGGTTGTAATTCTTTCTTCACCTTTTAAGAAGCCCATAGAAATAGGTCTCATCTGTGAACACTGCCTTTCATGGAGGAAAAATGGATGAGGGTCACTTATGCAGAGGACAAACCGGAGTGGAAAGAACAGGAGGTATTGAGCCCCATTAAGAAGTTACTGGAAGAGGCCACAGAGAATGATGCCTGAGACAATGCTACTGGTGCCAAGGAGGAGTAGACAGAGATGTTAGAATCTGAGTTAGAATCAATGAAGCTTCAAACTATTTTTTCCAGCTTTATTGAGGGAGGATTTACAAATAAAAATTGTATATATTTAGACTGTACTGATTTTATCTAAGCAGTGAGGTTGTGGGAAACCACTAAGCATGACACTAAGGTTTTGGCCTTTGTGACCAGTTTGTGTGATGCCACCATTAAACAAGCAGGCAATACAGGAGGGTGAGAAGGTACATAGAGGAGAAAAGAATGATTCTGATTCAGGACAGGTTGTCTTTGAAGTACCCATGGAACATCAAATTGAAGACGTTGGTCTGGAACTAAAGAGAGATGGAAAATGTAATTACAGTTTTGTCAGGTGCTGATGCAGTAGGTAGTTGAAGTGTCAGGAATGAACAGGTCACTCAGAAGGAATATTTAAATCAACAACAGGTGAAAAGGTGAATGATGGAGCTCTGAAAAACCACTAGCATTGGAGAGGGAACTAGCAAATGTGAATGGAAAGGAGTGACCGCATATTTGGAGGAGAAAACTTTTAGGACAAAGTCTAGTGGTAAGTTGAAGACTGCATAATGTTTTTAAAAATAAAAAAACAAATAAACAGAAAACTGTGATGAATGGAAGGATTAGGTAGCTGTAGGAATGTGAAAACAAAACTGTAACACTCTAGGGAACACTAGCTGTTTTAAAACATGACTGCCCTTTTAATTAAATTGCTGTGATTACTTAAGCATCCCATTAAAGAGATGTCGTACCCTAAGTATCATTTGAGATTACTACTGACTCCATAGCCGGAAGAAATGAAGACAGAAAAAAAATTTTATTATGACTATTTCAGATGAGACAAACAGGCAATCCAGACATAGTTTAGTCTGAATTCATTGATTTATTCATTCACTAAGGATCTATTAAACTTTTTGTTCGTACAAAGCTGAGTTAGGTTGGATTCTTACATAGTCTAAATTCATTTCATATTTTTTATGTCTCTGCCTCGTATTTGTCAGCCTGGTCAATTTGTTTTCCTGGAAAGAGGGGACCACACAATTAATTTATTTCAGCTGAACAAATACTTATAAGGAAACTGCTCCACATGGCATTTTGCTGTTTGATGCCTTATGGATATTTTATTAAATTGTGGACTGTATTACTTCCCAAGTGATTGCATTTAGAAGATTGGGATTCTTTTCTTAGCTCTGAAACTCATTCACACTTTCTATCTTCACATCAGTCAAAAAGCCCGACAGTTAATCCATTCATAAGCACTCAAGGTCTACTATGTTTCATGAGCTACAGACATTCAAAGATTGTGTCTTCAGCATCTTGTAATATAATTGAACGACAAGATGTACACATAAGAAAAGCCAGATAAGAATATAAAATTATCTAATGATGAAAAACAATTGCATAGGTTATATCAAAAGGCAGTAGTAATTATCGTCACCCCTCAAAACAGGCCCATGATTTCATAAGAAGTCATTATATACTGTTGAGAGTTTGGTCAACTACCAGTGAAATTTAGTCAAACATTCAGGCTTAGTGAAAGATATGTTTTCCTACAATCAATACCTGTACCTATAATACCTACAATACCTTTCCTACATTATCTAATGTTTTAATATTTAAAGAGACTCTCAGACTTGACTTAGACTCCTGGCATGAGCAGGAGGAAGAGGAGTTGCCCTCCATCAAAGAACATGTCTATTACATCTATTTTTCCATATCTTACCCTGAGAGAATTCTGACTGCATGCAATTCAAGGGACACCAACTTTCCTGTTCTGCAGGTGTGCCCAGTTCTGCATGAAATAATTTCTAAAGCTTAGCACTTTCCTGAAGTGTAGGAAAATAATGCTGCATGGAGGAATTTATAATTGGTTGTTTTCTGGAATTTGCTGTTTGATTTCCTTGCCTGTGTAATTTTTTCTTTTGATTATTAATAATAATTGGAAGATCATTTGTAGAACTGAACGCTTTACATACACTTTGTAACATACACAACCGTTCTTTCTCAGTCTCATTCACTGATACCTCACTAGTCCTAATGGCAGCACTCTAAGGTTGGTATTATCACCATATTTTTGACGAGGACAATGAGAAACAGGGGTGTAAACAGCCAGTAAGAGGCTGGAGCGCAGGTTCAGATCCTGGTCTGATCCAAGTCTAGACTTTTCCCATCATCTTGCTTATCCAGAATTAACTATACATGTTGCTTAATGGTTTAGTAGATACAAATGATTGATGAATAAAATAAAGCAAATTTAAAGACTCATTAAGAAACCCAGAAACCCAGCAGGTTGCCCCTTATAAGTCAATTTATAGCTACATAAATGCAGTACTTCTATTGAGTATTAAGAACTTAAGATACTGGGGTGCCTGAGTGGCTCAGTCGGTTAAGCATCCGACTTGGGCTCAGGTCATGATCTCGTGGTTTGTGAGCTCGAGCCCCACATCGGGCTCTGTGCTGACAGCTCAGAGCCTGGAGCCTGCTTCAGATTCTGTGTCTCCCTCTCTCTCTGCCCCTCCCCTGGTCACGCTCTGTCTCTCTCTGTCTTTCAATAAGAAACGTTAAAAAAATTAAAAAAAAAATAGGACTTAAGATACTTAGAATCTATACAGATTTCTTAGAACTGACTTAATCTTCTTCAGTATATAACCAGTCCACCCTCAAAACCTTCCAATTATCCCTGCAAATGCCTGTCTTCAGAAAGACTTTGCTGATGTCCTTTGTATTCCATTTCTCCTTTGCATTGCAGTAATTGTATTCTTTTATTTTGTATTTTTTCTCATCTTAGACTATAAACTCCATGCATACTGAACCTTGTCTTTCACATTTACCACCATATCCTTATCACCTATCACTATGTTTGGTACATAGAGACTTCAACAAATATTTGTTCAATGAATAGATGGAAGATTTGTAATAGGCACTGATGGTATAGAGAAAGACAATGAGATAGTTCTGCCTGCAAACATCTCTCAGCCAAGTCAGGAAACAAAAGGATGCATGTAAATATATGTTTAAAAATAAGTGACATAAAAGAAGTTAAAAACGTGGACCATGATAATTCAGAGCAAGTTGCCACTGAAATGGGTCCGTTTCCCAAAACCATTTTTATGAGGGTTCCAAGAATTAGAATACCATGTTAACTTTAGTGTATTCATCTGTAGGGTGGCACAATAATTTGCTCTCCTTGATTCAAGGGCAAGTTTGTAAATAATTCCATTTCATAAGTTTTATCTCTTTATTTCATGGGTGAGTAGCTTGATGTCTCAGGTCTGAGAGATGAAAGGTACATTCATGAGTTGATTCACCAGTGCAGGAAGATATTGGAGTGAGGAAGAAAACAGACTTAGCATCAGAAGGCCTAAGAGTGGATTCTGTGTGACCTGAGACAAAGCTCTCATCTCTCAGTTCCCTCATTTCTGTAATAAGGTTCATAAAAACCATCTCCCAGAGATATCAAGAGAACCAAATTTAAAAAGGCAATCTAACAAGGGTCTATACAGATGTGGTACATTATTAGTGTTGTTAATAATCCTCATCATCATGACCAGATAAGCACCATCACTGAACCTGACAGTGGAGACAGTTGATATTCAGGCTTAAAATATGGGATTGTCAACCAATCACATTCTTGAATCCTTTCCACTCTTTGTATAATATTATCAGATATCCTAAATTCTGAGAAATGTTACTTGTCCACTTGTCTATGCCAATAGATAAGATGGCTACATTTCACCTTTCATCTATTATTGGTCAACACGATGTGACTGGGGCAATTTCAACATGAGAGAATGGGAAAAGTTACTCACATTTTCCTTTTCAAACCCCCAGTTCCCACCCTATTGATCCAAGTCTCTTTTCAAAGAGAGTCTATAAGTATTTTGAAGACCTGGGTTGAAAATTAGAGTTTAACTCTTTAAAAGAATAACACAGTAGTAAAAACTATGTAACTATTAGTGGTAGCAACTATTAAGAAGCAAAGGTTGCTATGGAAACAGCCACATTTTCACTTAACATTTGCCTATAGATTGTTGACAGGCTGGAATCTAAAGTGTCTGAGACAGTGTTTTCACAGGTTGGATTCCCCAGGAAGCAGACCCTTAGAAGGAGCTTGAAATGCATATTTGCTCTTGGCTTCCACTCTATGGAGGGCCCAACAAGGAAGCAGCACTGAGCAGAGAAGTCCAGCTGGCGATGGCCCAGTGACAAGCTCCCAACATCACAGGAAGTTCCGAGGCTAGAATGGCTCCCAGGGTTGTTTTAAATTAGAGCAGGAAGGCCAAGGCATTATACTTTCACATGAATCAGTCGTTGAATGTGGGCCCCGTCCTGAAGTGGTGGAGGTAGGGGTAGGGTTAGAAAATTGGGCAGGGCAGCTCTCTACAGCCAGGCAATCTTCAAGGGCCAGTATAGCCCTCCCAATGGCAAGGTCAGCAGGCCTTTGCTAAGTGGGGATTTGAAGGGGCATTCACCATTTATACAAATTAAAATTTACAGAGAAATGAAGATATTGCATCTCTAAAATGATAGTATATGTCAAATAATTAATAAATGTTATTGTTTAATTTCAAAACTCTTCAAAGAGACTGTATTGCACAAAGAAATGTACTGCACAAAGGCAATCTATATAAATAGCACAAAACTGGAATTATAGGCCAACTTAGACAACAGAACTAGGATCATAAAACTCCCTGGTATTTCAATAGAGAAGTTTTGTGAAAGCAATCTGAAAGGATAAAGTATCACATTTTCAGTTGTTGCTTATTTTTAAGAACAAAATCTCTATTAATAATGTGGAAGGAGAAAAATAAAACAAGAAACAATGTCACAGCACTAAGTTCCAACTGTGATGAAAATCGAGGAGGATTAAATTATTAGGAATGAAATTACTTACAAAGCTGTGTACAGAATATAAAATGTGATTTCTTTTAAACAACATGATTATTACCAGTGTTGGTTGGTTCACAATTTCTGTCAAGTTCTAAGCAAATTAGGTCAAGTCTCTGGTTGTCTAACCTGTTAGATCTGCATGACAGACTTCAGTTTGGCGCATAAACAAATCAACAAAATTACCATTTTATTAACTGTCAGAGAGAATGACTAGACTCTTGGTAAAAATTGACTGGTCAAAATTTTTGATTGAGCATAAAAAATTGCCTGTAATTGACCATTTTGGGTCAAATAAAAATGTGACATAGTAAACTATTACATAATTATTTCTTATGAATGTGCCTCCAGATAATGGCAATGAACAAAACCAAATAACCAATTTTTGTTTTTTCCTTAAAGACAATAAAAACACATAAACTCTCCAAAGTGTCCAGATCCCAGTTTCAATTCCTGAGAGGGGAGGAGTCTCCATTCTCTGGAATCCATTCTCTGGAAACCAACTGGTTATCTGACAGTTCAACCCAATTCTGATGCTATCTACCCAGAGACAGCATCAGATCCCACAGGTGTAGATCCAGTCCTCTAAGACTGCTCTCCCACCTCGCTTTAGGCACCAGTCACAATCTGGATTGTTACTTCTACTTCAGACCAACTGGCTATAAATCAGAGGTCCCTAAGACCCCTCCTTGGGTTCAGTTAATTTGCTTGAGCAATTTACAGAACTCAGAGAATCATTGCACTTACTAGATCACCAGTTTTGTAAGACTATAGCCAGATGAAGGAGATGCATAGGGCAAGATATGGAAAAAGAGCACGAAGCTTCCATGCCCTCTCTGACTGTGCCACTCTCCCCCAATCTGCAGGTGTTCACCAACCCAGAAGCTCTCCAAATCCTGTCCTTTTGGGTTTTTCTGGAGGCTTCATTACATAGGCCTGATTGGTTAAGTCATTGGCCATTGATGATTGAGTTCTATCTCCAGCCCCTCTCTCTTTCCTGGAGGCGGGGGAATGTGACTAAAAGTTCCAACCCACTAATCACACTGTTAGTTCTCCCAGAAACCAGCCCCAGTCCTCAGGTGACCTAAGGGCTTTCCCAGAGTTACCTCATTAACATAATGAAAGACACCTCTATTACTTTCATCACTTAGAAGATTCCATGATTCATAGGAGTTCTGTCCCCAAAATAGGAGAAAAACCAAATACATATTTATTATAAATCATACTATCACAAGTCTCCACCCTAATTACCCTTGGTATCATTTCTTTCCATCTTTCTGGAGATATAAGTAAAATAGCAACTTGGTCTAATGTAATTGGTCCTTTAGTGATAGTTGACTAAAATTTGTTCTGAGGTTCAAATAAGTGTAATCACACTTTTTGTAACAATATTTTCACCTCCATATGTGGTGCACAACTGGGACTTCGCAGAAAAGTGCACAGTATGATCCGAGTGTGTACGTTTGTCAGCTTCAAGTGCACTTTGGGAAAGAGAAGATTTATCTCACACATCACAGTAAAGAAAAAGTGTTATTTTTACCAACATGGATTAAAACAGCAAAACTGTACTTAAATCTGTGCTCATTCTATCTTTTTCTCCTTCTCTTTCTCTCTGTAAAACATTTTATCCCTTTTCCTATATCAAATGCCATGTAGACTCTTAAAGGGACTCTGAGAAGCAATGAAATAAGGGAATGAAACTTCTGGTACAAAAAAGGCATGAGCCAAATACTACTTCCTATGTGTCCCATCGAGGTTAGCAACAGGGACAAGCCACTCTGAAAAAGACTGGCACAGATAGCCATCTCCTGCCCACCTCCTGCCTGTCTATGGTATCTCAGAGACACTGATGTTCAGGAGGACTGGGCTGAGGGAGTCTCACACGGTCAGTGACCATACATACTTGGCTTTCTAACTCAGCCACGACTCATCACAGATCCCAATATTTGCTCAAAGGAACACAGTGGTACAGTGGTTATGAATCTCTTCTCTGGGGCTAGATTTCCTGGCTCTAAATCCTGGCACATCTCTTACTGACTAGTGATTCTGGGTAAGTTATGTAACATTTCTGTGCCTCTGTCCCTCACCTGAACATCGTGGGGATGCTACTATCTTCCAAATGCATTACTATGAGTAAATAAGGAATTGAATGAGTACTCAACAGATTAATTTTTGTCACAGAAAACACATCAGTTTTATATTTTTTAAATCAAAATTGACAAACCCCAAACAGAAATGGTAACTCATTTTCATCAAGCAATATTTACCTATAACATTATTCCAAAACACCTCAAACTTCACTCCCCAAATGTACACAGAATAATAACTCTTACCTGAGGTTCTAGTTGATGGGCTGTGAACTGTAGAAAGTCTTACAGTCAGAAAGGAAACTCATGCCCATCACAAGCTAGACCTAAACTTCTTATGTGTTCTTTTCCTACTCCTAAAAGCTGTAAATATCTAAGGCAATGTAGGTACAGTATGTGGGAAACATTCAGAGAAAGAAAGAAAGAAAGAAAGAAAGAAAGAAAGAAAGAAAGAAAGAAAGAAAGAAAGAAAGAAAGAAAGAAAGAAAGAAAGAAAGAAAGAAAGAAAGAAAGAAGGAAGGAAGGAAGGAAGGAAGGAAGGAAGGAAGGAAGGAAGGAAGGAACCAGGAAGTAGAGGCAGTTAGAAGAGAAATGACATGGGGGGTGAGGGGGAAGGGAAGAAGAGAGAGAACAGGAGAAGAACCCAGGGAGACCAGACAGCACACCCTCCAGGCTGGAAGGATCTCTGGAGCTAGGCAAAAAAAGGATTTTTTGTAGGGTCAAAAAAGCAAATGTAGGGTTAGAAACAGTTGAAGAAGGAGGACTTGACTAGTTTTAAATAAGTTTTACTAATGAGTTGTACACATTTGTATTTCTTTGGATTATTTTCTTAGTACTATTTTTGGAGTGTTTGGGCATTTTTATTTTGTTTTATCTGTTTGTTTTTGCTTTTTAAAGTAGATGACCAGATATTGGGGCCAACAATATGACAAGAAGGTTTCAAAAGATAAAACTACCTCCCTGTAAATGCTCAAAGGTACAATACGAACAGACTCTATGAGAGAAGATAATTTCATATTTTCCAGGCCATTTCCTGGAAAAACATTTAGGCCAAAATTACTGGAATCAAAGTGAGCACTGTTTAAATTTCTCACCCATTCTGGACTAGGAAAAAAAATAGTATTGGACTGTGAATTAAGCCCATTACAGTTAAATTAGAAACTAGTCATTCAGTTATAGATTAGGAATTCATTACAGAATTACAGCTATTAAATTTAATTACTGAGGGGGGAGGAGGAACATCAGTGGTATCCACTCTTCTTCAATTATTCAACAAATATTTATTGAACACTTGTTACTTGTCAGATGCTTTTTACACATAGAGTACACAGTAGTAAACAAGACAGAGAAGGCCCCTGACTTCACAGAGCTTACATTTCATTATATCTCTAGGGTCCAGTAAAGCCTGAAATGTGTGGGCATTCATTGGATGCGTGATTGAATAAGTGAGTGAACAAGAAGCTCCTATTTCATAAGGTAGTGGAGTGATCTAATAAAGAGATAATCATATTTATTAAAAATACCATCATTTGCAAAACATCTCTGCATCTATATGTGTATATAGCATAAAGTCATTTCCAAATAGCTTCTGCCAATAGTACGCTCTCAAAAGTATCTCAAGAGCAGCTATCAGAACTTGCAAACCATGAGCATTCTTCTATCAAGTACCCAAGTAATATCCTATTCTACTTATTAGCATACTTGAATTGTATTATATATTGGCTTTTTTTTTAAGTTTATTTATTTATTTTGAGAGACAGAGACAGCACGAGTAGAGGAGGGGCAGAGAGAGAATCCCAAGCAGGATCCACGCTGCTAGTGCACAAGTTTCGAACTCATGAAACCACGAAATCATGATCTGAGCCAAAACCAGGAGTCAGACACTTAACTGACTGAGCCACCCAGGCATCCCTGGTATTGGCTTTTAATCAGTGGTCTTTACTCAAAGCAGCATTTTCAACAAATATTCAAAGGGGGATAACATTCTCTACTTAAGGAAGAAGGAACTGAAAGCTCTATTGTCATTATTTTAGCTAAATAACTCCTTAGAGCAAGAGTTTTACCACAACCAATGTACAGTAGTGACTAAACTAAGAAATGGCCTTCTGAGAACAAAAATAAGCACCAAAAGCATTTAGAAACTCACTCTTTAAGCAAATGCAAGAACTTGTATTGTTTCTCTAGGTAATAGAAGACTATTTTCCAGAGCAGGATTTGATCTATGTGTTTGAGTTATAAAAAGGTTAAAAATATAGTTATATATTTAACTTCCTGGATTCAAATAGGACTACAAAGAGAGGAGAAGGAATATGCATGTTCTTGATAGCAAGCCATTTACATTTTAATTTTTTAAAGGACTCTCTTTTAAAAAGTTTAACAGCATCACTGAAGTATAGTTGATACACAGTATACAGAAGAACTGTATATGTTTAATGCACACAATTTGATAAGTCTAGACATAAGTATATAACTGTGATACTATCACCAAAATCAGGATAATAATACTTATCCATTATCTTCAAATGTTTCCTTTTGTCCCCCCCACACACACACCTTTTTTTGTACTTAGAACACTTAAGTAACATGAGATCTACTGTCTCAACAAAGTTTTAAGTGCACAATACTGTGTTGTTAACTATAGGCACTATATTGTGTAGCAGGTCTCTAGAATGTATTCATCTTTTATAACTGAAACTTTATACCCATTGAACAATTCCCTATTTCTTCTTCTACCCAGCCCCTGGAAATCACCATTCCACTCTCTGCTTCTACAAGTTTGACTATTTTAGACACTTCGTTTAAGCAGAATCATATAGGATTTGTCCTTCGGAGACTGGCTTATTTCATTGAACATGGTATTCTCCAGGTTAGTCTCTGTTGTCACAAACAGTAGAATTTCCTTCTGTTTGAAGACTGAATAACATTCCACTGCATGTATATTACACATTTTGATGATTCACTTATCTGTCAAAAGGCATTCAGGTTGTTTCCATACCTTGGCTATTGTGAATAATGCTGCAATGAACATGGGACAGACATCTCTCTGAGATCCTAATTTCAACTCTTGGATAAATATCCAGAAATGACACTCCTCAATTATATGGTAGTTCTAGTTTTAATATTTTTGAGGAAGCTACACACAGTTTTAAATAATGGCTGTACCACTTTACATTCCCACTAACAATGTACAAGTTCCCAATTTCTCCAAATCCTTGCCAACATTTGCTATACTTTGTTGTTTGTTGTTTGTTTTGTTTTGTGATAATTGCCATGCTAACAGGTGTGAATTAATATTTCATTGTAGTAGTGATTTGCATTTTTCTGATAATCAGCGATGTTGAGCATCTTTTCATATACACAGTAGCCATTTGTATGTTTTCTTGGGAGGAATATCTATTCAACTTATTTGACTTTAAATTGGGTTATTTGGGTGTTTTTGCTATTGAGTTGTAAAAGCTTAAAGCACTTTTGTTAAATTTTGGACTAGATTTTCCTAAAATAGAGGACAATTAGTAACTTGCGATGCAAGATTCCCCCATACACAAATGAAATCAATTACTACTTTTTCCTTAATGAAAAATACATTTTATTTATTTTTTAAGTTTATTTATTTTGAGAGAGAGAGTACACACGCACGTGTACACAAGTGGGAGAGGGGCAGAGAGAGGGAGAGACAGAATCCCAAGCAGGCTCCATGCTGTCAGCACAGAGCTCTATGTGGGGCTCAAACTCAGGAACCATGAGATCATAACCTGAACCAAAATCAAGAGTCAGATGCTTAACTGACTGAGTCACCCAGGTGCCCCAAAAAATCCGTTTTAGTATAGAAAATAATAATAATGACTCACTGAACACTAGTTCACCATGTTTTAATATTTCATTTCACCCTCATAATATCCCAGTGCTATTGAATAAGGTAAACATTAGAAACTTCTTTTTATATTGAAGGAACTGTCCCTAAGATCACACAGCTAGGAAGCTCGAGTGAAGACCTCATAAACCTAATTCTAATAGCTAAGTATACTTACTGTACTTTGCAATTCTCTCAATAATTGTCTTCTTGGTCATTAAATCTCAATATATATAACTAAACACAGCATCAATAGGTAAGGTAGTATAATCAAAATGAAAATTCCAATGTTTGATACTATCAGGACTGAGTAATTTAGAATTTGGTCTGGTTTAGGTCAGGCAGAAATTTCATTCATTAACACCCTCTCAAAAAAGTATCCTTCATGCATCTATTCCCCACAAACCCAGCCATGTCTGCTGTCATTCACAGAGAATTAACTGAGCCCTTACTACGTACTGAGTGATCTGTTGGAATCTGGAGTTACAAAAATGAATAAGACATGGTCCCTGGTCTTAACATACTTATAGTAAATAACACAATATAAAAACAAAAATTACAATTTGATTTGAGAAATACAGGGTGTGTGTATATATATTTTTATATGTTTATATAATTATATAAATATATATAATATATAAATATTAAATATATAATATATATTTATAAAATATAAATATATAATCTATAATATATATAAATATATTATATATAAACATATATATTATATATAATTATATATATATATTATATAAAAATATATTTTATATATATATATATATATATATATATATATATATAAATAAATACAGGGTAACCTCGGGACACAGGACCAAGAGAATGGAATCTAGTAACTCTGAATAAGATTCACTGGCTCCTTCAAGTGACCATGGGAATAGACGGTCAGAGAAGTGTAAAGAGTAGCTGTATAGCACATCGATACACACCGGGATCAGCAAGTCAGAAAACATTTCAGAAGTGAGCTTATGATTGATTTAGCTCCCCAGAAACCAGTAAAATCTATTTCTAATGAACACTACCTATCAGCAGAAAAGTTTGGTATTTCCCATGAAAATGTGATTGTCGTTAATAATTTAAATATGATGTGATAAACACCCCATATTTGTGTACAAAAGGGGATTTAATTTCACTTTTCCACAATAAGAAACAGACAACTCATCTTGGGGTGGAAAGAATACAGCAAAAAATAAATAAATAACAATTAAAATGGCCCCTTGAAGGGGAAATAGCAAAGCCTCAATCCTAAGAACAAAGGATTTCAGCTGGGTTCAATAAATTTTAATCAAAACTAATCAAATTGCTAAATACATGGCATTATTTATTTCAATGTCAAAACATGTCAGAACTTGTGAGAATAGTTTTCTAAACATTTTATTCTTATTATTGCAAACTATGAAAATGTACAAGCCAGGGCAAAGTTATATCGTTTAGGGATTCACTAACAGTCTTTCACTGAAACTAAAAAACTTCTATATCCTCAGTCTTATAAAGAAAATTTGGCAGGGGTGTTATAACATTTTGCATTAAATTATATCATTTATCTATGGGGGTTCTTAGAAAAGAACATTAAGCCTTCAATAGTCCCAACATCTTCCAAGCACAAAAATGAAAACCAATCAGAACCATAAATGACAAAAGGATAACAATTTGTTCCCTCATAAATTTCTGTGATATAATTTCTACAATTTCTGTTCAGGCAATGACTCCCAGCTAAAACTCATGCTCTTTACAAATGCATTATTTTTCAACCATATATAGCATGTGAAATCTATAAAATGAAAAGCAGTTTGACTTGTGATCAGAAAGTCCTGATATATGAACAGTATGACAGAAGACCTGATTCTATCATAATAACAAGTTCACTCATGACGTGATACAGTTTTCCCATCCCTATATTGGACCGTGCCTACATTCCCTCTGTAGTTGACCCTGGGCAGTCACTTAGCCCCTCTGGCTATCAGTTTCCTCATTCGTAAAAAGAAAGGTGCTCAACAGGATGATCTCAAGATTCCTTTGAATTTTGATATTTTGTGTTTCTATGAATATACCACATACACTGCCTCTCCTAAGTACTGTGAATTATGTAAGTTCCAATACAGGAATAGAACATCATGTAAAATACAATAAATCACTTTGTTAAAAGCCTACAAGAGAAAGACTAGAGGATACACAAAACTTGTTCAAATAAAAACTATGAAGCCTAGCGTTATGAGTCAGGGCATGACTGGGTAACTTAACATGGATGGAACTGGAGAGTGTTATGCTAAGTGAAATAAGTCACACAGAGAAAGACAGATACCATATGTTTTCACTCTTATGTGGATCCGGAGAAACTTAACAGAAGACCATGGGGGAGGGGAAGCAGAAAAAAAAAAAGTTGGAGAGGGAGGGAGCCAAACCATAAGAAACTCCTAAAAACTGAGAACAAACTGAGGGTTGATGGGGGTGGGAGGGAGGAGAGGGTGGGTGATGGGTATTGAGGAGGGCACCTGTTGGGATGAGCACTGGGTGTTGCATGGAAACCAATTTGATGATGAATTTCATATTAAAAAAGAGAGAGAGAGAGAGAGATGCTAAGCCAAAAAAACAAAACAAAACAAAACACTGAGTATTTTACAAAAGTATTAGAGCCTTAGTCAAGTGCTTGGGGTCTGTAGGCCATTCATGGAAGCACTACAATTCCTTGTCAGTTCAATAAGAATGAAATCAGAGTGGGGGTTAGGCCTAGTCATGAAGAAGATGGAGACATCTTCCTGCCTATTTGTCCATTCACCTATCACTATTTAGTGATAGCTAACTCTTCTCTCATGTTTTCATTCTCCTCTCGTATTTCTTTACCATACTCCACTTTCCTTTCCTTTCTCTCCTTTTCTCTTCTCTTACTCCACCCTCTCCCCTTTCAAAAACCAGAAAATTGTGCCAGGTCAGTGGATATATGCCCTTCCACTGTTGCTAACCCGACTCACTAAAGGACAGCAGTAGCAGCACAGAACTGTTGTGTGGCCTGGCATCTGGTTAAGTACGAACACAGAACACGTTTGTTTGAGCTCCACTTCCTCCAACTCCAAATATCCAACTAAGTTTTTGAGTATAAAATGAGGAAAACAAATGTCATCAGTGTTATGAAAGTAAAAAGTAGATGATGGCCAAGTCATAATTGACTTACCAAAGCAGAAAAAATGAAACAAAAGCCCACAATGCGTGGGGATGGGGCCGATGCCAACAGAAACAAAGCTGTCACTCTACCCAACATGAGAAAGGCCCTGAAAATGGAGGGTCCAGAGACTCCAGAGGTGGGGTTGAAAATCAAATCAGGTGAAATAGTTGTAAGACCCTTTTTTTAAATTCCAGTCCCTCTGCACAGAAGATAAGAGTGTCACTTTCTATAGAGGATGAACTCAGGGACACCAGACACAGCTGAGGACTGAGCAAGTTGCTATAAAGTGAAAGCCTGCAGGCTGAATGGGGAGCCCCTGGGCCTCTATCCTTGCTGGGCACTCAGACTTCAGAAGCTTAATGTTCATCTCCAGGCAGAAAATTGGAGGAATCTTCTCTGGTGAAACTGGCCAAAAGGTAACAACACACTGACACTCATTTGGATGTCTTCCCACCAAATAACCATGTCTAGCAGCTTACTTTACAGTAAGGCCACCAGTCAGCAAACCTTGCCACACTTCCTAAGCTTCCAAACAGCAAGGCAGCACCACATTCTTAACATCTCACCAAACAGAACAGAAGAACTCGGAGAACACAGAAACAAAACACAAGCAGAAGATGACTTCAAGAATATTAATGTCATCAGGGGTGCCTGGGTGGCTCAGTTGGTTAAGCGACCGACTTCAGTTCAGGTCATGATCTCACGGTTGGTGAGTTCAAGCCCCGCGTTGGGCTCTGTGCTGACAGCTCAGAGCTTGGAGCCTACTTCAGATTCTATGTCTCCCCCTCTCTCTACCTGTCGCCTGCTCACGCTCTGTGTCTCTCTGTCTCTCAATAATAAATAAAAACGTTAAAAACATTAAAAAAAAGAACATTAATGTTGTCAGAAGGAGCTCCTAGCAATTAAAAGGATAAGTGAGATAGAAATATTTTAATAAATGAGATGTAAGAGAAAGTTGAGGAAATATTTAGAAAGTAAAACAAATGAAAAAAATAATCATGACATAAGAGAATTCATTTAGAAGAGTCAACATTCAAATGTTGAAGTCTCAAAAAGGAAATAAAGGGAAGCCATTACCAAAAAAATAAAAGAATGTTTCTGAGAATTAAAGAACAGGAGTTTTTTAATTAAAAACACCAACTACTTAACCAAAAGAAAAAAGAAGAAAGATAAAGGGAGAAAACCTACGTAAAGGAACATTAGCACAAATTTTAAAGCACTTATGAGTAAAAACACAGTGCAGAAAAAGGATTAAGGCTCAGAATGGCTTCTGGATTCCCCGTGGCAGTACTACTTGTCAGAAGAAAACAAAGCAACACTGTCAGAATCATGAGGAAGATGAGTTTTATTCAAGATGAACATAGAACGACCCAAGCTATAAATGAAACCATATTTTGGTAAAACAAACCTTATTTTGGACATGGAGAAACCTCAAAAAAATTTTACTTCCTGTGTACCCTTTCAAGGAAGCTTCTGGAGGATGTACACTAGCCAAACAAGGAAGAAACAAGAAAGAGGATGATTCCAAATCCAGGTAACAGGTACTCGAACACAGGAAAGTTAAAAGGATTTCTCAAAGTTATGAAGAAGTTGTTCAGATCAACTGGTCTATAGATCATCCAGTCCAGATTAGAGCAGAAAGATGGAAGACTCCAGAAGTATCTCCAAGAAAAAAGAAATAATTGATGGACTGCTAGATGTGTTTGACTGTACAGAAAGAATATGTACAGCTCTGCTAGAGTTTGAGGGTGGACTCATAATAAATATATAAAAAACCATGTTTATGGCAAAGCAAAGAATTATTAATTCCAGGAAAAACAACATACGTGGAAAAAGAGACATGTTATTTTAGTACCCTATCTAGATCAATTGTGACATCATGTGTACAGTCATGATGGCATAAACACTGAATATTAATTGGACCAAAATTATGACACAATCCTACTGGAAGAATTAGAGAAGTGTATGTATGTCTACATGCACATTCACGTGCAATCTATGTGTTGGGGCTGGGCGTTGAGTCAGCATCTTCCATAGTAGGGAGACAATAAAATGAAAACTAAAAAATCAAGATAGTAGCATATGGAAATATGGAGACAAATACAAGAGAAACAACCAAAGGAGTCGAAAACAAATCTTCTACAAGATCAAGATTCAAAAGTGGGAGGGGAGTAGCTGTTGATTTTTGTTAAGCCTAGCTGCACTACATATGATATCACTTAGATAAAATACATGCTTGGGGCTCTGCTCTTTAAGGTCATCAAGTAGGAAGAAAAAACGGTTGAAGATGACAAGATGCTTTTAATCATACCTGTTAAAGGAAGCATCCTCTGTAACTGGGTTTCTCTTCAAAATGTTTCTGCATCTTTATACGTATGCCTGCATCATCTTACTTACTTGGAGTTTGGTTTGTGTGTTTTGTTTGCTTTTGGTGACATAACAGATGCTTGTTTCCTCTTCTTAGGACCAAAACTTATGCAATAATGCACATTGACAAAAATAATAGCTAATGAGAACATGACAAGCCACGCTGCCAGGGTTTAAAGCATCAGCCTCCATCTCAGTCAGAGCTAACGTGTCCATAAGTTCTGTTTCCTACCCAAATTCCAAAGATTCTTCTCAGATACAGCACTAGCTGTTTTTAATGACATAAAGGACCTATCATTTAAACAAAACCACAACTGGGGTACCTGGGTGGCTCAGTCAGTTAAGGGTCTGACTCTTGGTTTCAGCTCAGGTCATGATCTCATGGTTTGTTGAGTTTGAGCCGCGCGTCAGGTTCTGTGCTTGGGATTCTGTCTCCCTCTTTCTCTGCCCCTCCCCCACTCATGATCTCTCTCTTTCTCCCCCCCCAAAAAATAAATAAGACATTTTTTTAAAAAATAAACAAAACCACAACTAACACTTTATCTGGATCCTATTAGCAATTTAATATGTTTGTTGTTATGATAAAGAAAATGAATTCTCTCAAATAAGGACATAATTATCACGCAGTTAATCTTATTTGACTATTTCAAGGACTACAAAGGAATTAAACTCTATGGGCAAAGTGGCCACAGTGTAGAGGGGAACACAGGAAGACCCAGAGGTTGTTATTTGTAGCTGTGGGCATTGGTGGGGGTTCCACTAGTATTCCAGCTATCAGGTACATGGGTTTATAATAACTTTGGTGGCTGTTCAATAGTATTTCATAAGAGAGGAGGGTAGGAATAAAAATCATACCAGTGGCTGTCCTCCAAACTCCTCTAATAGGGTTTGAAGCCCTCAAAAAGTTGCTTTCGGGAAGAGATGAGAAGGTATGAAGGAGCTTCCTGGCAAAATTTTAGCTAATCTATCCAGAATTGAAATTTTATGAATCCTATGTGGGAAATAAGTCACAGATTTCAATAATCTGTGACTCAAATACATGTATGTGTGTCTTTAAAATATATGTTAGGCATTGAAGCACTGGGAATTAATTTGTATCTCAGTTCTTCAGAAAAGATTTGCAGTGATTTCTTTTCCAACAGCAATGGGTTGCCTACCTTTAGACTACATGTGCATGAAGAGGCCCCTCGCTCTAGCACTCACACTGGAAGAAGGCAGATGAAACATCAGCAATGGGGAGAAACGTCTGGTGTTGAGTACTGTGCACCGGGAATGGGGCACGGGAAACCAGACCCTGATTTTCAGAGAATTTGAGACCTAAGGGGTGAAATAAATAAAAAGAACTGGATTCATCAGTCATTCTTTCATTTTAATATCAAATAATAAATATTCATTTTAAATCTCATGGATTTTGTACCAACTGACTTGGGCATAAAATTGGGAACATCATGTAACTCAAAAATGTGAAATTCTTTCCCTGCATTATGTCACTGTACAATGGGGATTATTCTATGGAATCCTTACAGGTCTCCTGGGTGTCCCAGATACAGTAATTTAGTGTAATCAGGTTGTTACACTGTTTTCTAGTAACAGGCTTTTCTCACTCTACCAAGGAATATCCATAACCCTCACATACTACTTCCTCCCTCCCTCCCTCTCTTCCTTCCTTCCTTCCCTCTTTTCTTCCTTCCTTCCCTCCCTCTCTCCCTCCCTCCTTCCTTCCTTCTTTTTTGTCCCATTGAATTGAATCTGTGTATCTTTTTTTTTTTTTTTTAAGAAAAAAAATCACTAATCTTCTTAGACACTGATAGTGTTAGTAGAACCAGGTTCTTATCAGGCTCTAATTGGACACAGCATTGTGCAAAGGAAATTAATGAACACGGGAGCCTCTCAAAGCTTACAATTTATGTGAGAAGTTTAATGAGGAAAAAGAGGTCAATGCCTTTCATGAGGACCAAATCCATATCCAAATAAATACTACTTCACAGTGCTCCAGGAAAATAAGTCTCCAGCAAATGTCTTTGGACTCAGGCAAGATCACAATTTATGTGAGAAATGGGAAAAAGTGGGCAAAGAAGAGAGAAGGAAAGAAAAGAGGCATGGAAGCATCTGAAGGAAAAGGAGATTGTTCTTAATAACTGCAGGTGGTATGCGACATAGGACAACAGCAAGACCTCAAATACAGGAATATTTTTCTTTCTGTTTTACATTTATTAACAAGCATGAAAAATATCCAAAAATAACACTTCGCTTGTCATTTTTGGAGCTCATCGCACACATTTTGTCTATTTTTCTGCAGAACAGTTAGCATTCCATTTATTTTTGCATGGGTGCTAGAGCACAACATGGGCATAAAACTGTGAAAAACTAAATAGCTCAAAAAGTGTAGGTGGGCTTCTGTGAAGTTTGTGCTGAATGAATTTTTAGAAAGCAGAGTGCGGTACTAGAATTGCTGCACATGTGTTCTATTATTAAATACCAACTCTTCTAAATTGGGAAGGATAATAACAAGCAATCTTGTGGAAAAGCTGAAGACCTAAACAGTACAATTCTGAAACCAAAATAAAACTGTTTTGTTATTTTTCTTTACTGTTCTAGTATCATTGTGGCATCATAGCATGAAAACCAAAAGAGCAAAGTTTACAGGAAAAAAAATGCAAGGGAATACTGCCCATCACCTTACCATCCTAGCATTATAAAAACTCATGATTGATTTCAGTCTTAATCCACATAAATCCATAATCATCATTTTTTACAAATGTGCCTATACTTCTTGTGTTTGGTTTCCCATGGAAACCAGTGGCAGCAAGAACACCAGTTTTTGAGCAAGAAGATGTGGTTTCGGTGTTAGCACACATTAGTTTCTTGGGTGGTCAGGATAGTCATTATTTTCTTAGTTATCCAGTTCCCCACGGAATTGACAAAACCAATTTCACTCACTCTTCTTGTTCCTGGACATTTAGGTCATGACCAATATTTCACAGTCTAAACACCACTGCAATACACGCTACTTTGATATAGCTCTTTTCATCTTTTGAAGAATATTCTTGATATGACTTCATGGCAAAGTGGACATATTTATATATGCTTTATACCTTTTGGTATATATGGCTAAGTTGTTTTCCAAAAGATTTATACCAACATATACTGTTACCAGCACTGTATGATTGCACAGCAGCCTTGCCAATATTAAATATTATATTTAATGTTTTGCTAGCAAAATACCTGAAAAAGAATATCCCACCATACTACTGAAGTGTTATATTTATATTTTATGATAATTAGTCAGAGTTGTCAGAGTCCTGAAAGTTAATAATTTTTAAATTATGACCAATAGTCCTATAAAGGACTATCGATATAATTTCACCTCTTTTTTCATCCATGAAGAACTTTTTGCAAAATCTTTGATTATCCTCAACTCCTCATTGTGCTTAATTGCCCTCATTCAATGTTTTACTAAGTCCTTCAAATCCCAAATCCTTCTTAAATCTGCCCCAAATCCTTTCAAACCCCAAATCCTTCTTAAGTCTGCCCACTCTTCTCTGTCTCCCCTGCATGGCCTTAGTTCAAGCCCTCCGCAGACCTTACCTGGATGACAACAATAACTTCTCCAGTATCTCTGCCTCAAGTTCAATGGTTGGCATTGTGTATGTCTAAAATAACAATCTGATGATGGATGTTACTCCTCTGCCTACATACTCCAATAGTGTGCCATTTTTTTTTCCAAGACAAAATTTGAACTTGGTGACATAGCACACATAACAAGGCTCTTCACAATCTAGCTCAACCTTTAGTCTCCTGTCTCACCATTAACCCCACACCCATTCAACACCCAAATGTCATTCGGTTGAAGGTCTTTACCTAGATATCTACCATCTTGTAAGACTCATGTAAGGGGACCACTTCCCTAACCCCACATCCTGTCAGTATTGGTTGGTCATTCATAATCTCATTAACAGATTGGAAACCTCAAGTCAGAGCATTTATTCCACTGTATTATGATTACCTATTTAGCTACTGATTTTCCCAAGTAGCCTATTGACTCCTTAAGGTTAAGATGTGCCTTTAAGGGGCGCCTGGGTGGCTCAGTCAGTTGAGTGTCCGACTTCGGCTCAGGTCGTGATTTCACGGTCCGTGAGATCAAGCCCCGCGTCGGGCTCTGTGCTGACAGCGCGGAGCCTGGAGCCTGTTTCAGATTCTGTGTCTCCCTCTCTCTCTCTGACCCTCCCCCATTCATGCTCTGTCTCTCTCTGTCTCAAAAATAAATAAACATTAAAAAAAAAAAAAAAAGATGTGCCTTTAAGTGATCCTCAGGGCCCTGCAACAGGGAGTTAGTTGTTAGTGATGGTGAATTTGTGTCTGTTGGACGAATAAACAAATGAATGAATGGTCCAGTCTGTGCTCAGTGTCTTCCAGTGATAGTACCTATCAAAAAGTCCATTCTGTTTGTTGTGACCTTTAAAAGCTAGAGACTATTATGAAATTTCTGCTGCATACGACTGGGCAAAGGGCCTATTAAATATCTAAGATACTGCTAAAGTATTTGGTGGCCTGAAACATCCATGAAACTGGTGATTTTGAGTGATTTACTGAATAGAATACTGGATACTATCTCTGTCGTGTACATTAAATGTGAGGTCCATTCTAATAATAGACAAATACATAGTAGATAAAAAAAAAAACAAGAAAAAGAAAGAAAAAAAAAAGTGTGAATGCCTTCGAGGAAAAATTGAATTTGAGGGTGGTGCAGAGCCTCAGGTCCAATCTGCCCATCTCAGAGGGTCCTCCTGCGGTCAGGAAAGGCTGTCTGAAGGAAGCAAGTCTGCAAGGAGGCTGCCCAGAGGCAAAGGTGTTGACACACTTAATGGGCTCTGGCACTTGTTTTCACACATATTCACAATGGAAGAATGAGTTGAAACAAGAGACACAGAGAAAAAGAGGAAAGTGACCAAGTGTATTTATTTAAGGGAAGAAGTAAGCAAGAAAAGTGAAGGGAAGAGATATCATATCCTCTTTATTCTATAAGCATGAAGACAACGATTCAAAAATAAGATGGTCCAATATTACAGTGATAGAAGTACTCTGTTGCTTCATTAGAAAAGGAAACACTACCTTTTGTAATCTGTCTAGTGCCACCCAGTAGAACTTTCTTCACTGATGGACACGTTCTATTGCTGCGCTGCCACTAGCAACGTGTGTAACTGAGCATGTGAGATGTGGCTAGTGTGACTGAGAAACCCCATTTTTCATTGGGTATAATTTCAATTTCAATAGCCACATGTGGCTAGTGCCCTTCAGGGCTGGGCAGATTCTATACCCCTACAGCTTTAAAAAAATAAAACTTAAATTTAAGGAAGAAGAGGACTTAAGGAGCAAGTTTACCTGTTTGGGAGATAATGAAATAATACTGTCATTGTTCTTCACAATTTATAACACACTTTTATATATTTTAACAAGAGTATAAGAGCTAAAGATGAATGTGGACTCTCTGTTGACAGAAGCAGTATGAAAGGAATCAGGGCCCTGTGTTCTCACCTACTTAGAACGTGACTCGTGTGGAGCAAAGACCCTACTGGGCTATGTTGGACAGACAAGAGAAAACAGTGATTAGGAATACAGATTCTGCAGCCCAATTGCCCAGTTATGATTTACTGGCTGTTTGACCTTAGTCAAATTACTTAACTTCTCTGTGTCTCATTTTTCCTTCTCAACTTAATGGGAACTTACAGTATTGACCTCGTAGAATTGATACAAGTTAACATAGGCAAAACATTTAGAACAATGCCTGGCATATATAGAAAATAATTTGCTCATAATGGGTTAGCAATTCAGCCAGGGATCAGCAGTCTCCAAGTACATGGAGAAATCTCTTTTGAAAGGACACACTGCTCTAGTATTGACCAGTACTTCTTATCACTGTGATATATGTCTTTGCCTCATGAGTATCAGATGAGGTCTCAGATGAGGTCCCAGACTAGGAAAGTGCAATATTAAATGATAATAGATGGTCTTCAACCAAGTTTTCGCTCCATCCTGATAAGCCAATTCCATCACCCTATCATCCTAATTGTTATTCTATCTTGTTTGCATGGCTACTTTCCCTTCAAAATTCTAACAGGTTACAAACTATAGTTGAGATTATGAGCTGAGAGGCGCCTGAGTGGCTCAGTCAGTTGAGCATCCAGCTTGATTTCTGCTCAGGTCATGATCTTACAGTTCGTGAGATCGAGGCCCTGTGTAGGGCTCTGTGTTGACAGCACAGAGTCAGCTTGGGATTCTCTCTCTCCTCCTCTCTCTGCCCCTGCCCCCCCAACGTGTGTATGTGCTCATTCTCTCTCTCTCTCTCTTTCTCTCTCCCCCTCCAAAATGAATAAACATTTTTTTAAAAAAAGATTCTGAGCTGATCACTAACAATTATTGAATGTTTTCATGTGAACAGAGCATTATAAATGATATTCATAGTCAGAATTCCTAAAGGTCTCCTACTTTTCAACTGGCAACTGGGCTTTGTCTTAAACTCCTAATCTTGCTCTTGGTGACACTCTGGCCCGTTTCTGAACTTCTCTGCCCTTCTAAGCCTCCACTGTCCCCTTCTATCTGTCACTCATATACCCCTCACCTCTCCTTCCTCATCTCTCCTGCCAGCTCATTGCTTGAAGAGGTTGTTAGAAGCTTTTAAAGTTTTCTGGAAAGCTCTCCAGAGCAAGAGAATAATTTGTCTGTAAGTAGAGCTGATGTTGAACACATTAGAATGCTGGTGAAATTTAGAATACATAGGAAGAAAAGCATTAAACTGGAAAATAATATAAATAAATGAAAAATAAATAAATAAATACATACATACATACATACATACATACAATTTTGGGGAGTGATATGAAATAAAGTAAAGATTTTCCAAGTTATTACAGAGGTAACAAGCCACAGAAGATGACAAGGGTTCCTATATAATTGCTAGGAAGGAAAATGCAAGAATATTTTTTATTCTCCTCCAAATAACAAATTCAATGATGTGCTTTGAATCAGCAGAAGAAAACACTCAGGTTGTGAAGATGCTATGAAAAATGGTCATCTCCAGGGGCTTTATGAATTAATCCTTACCTGAGGCATGCTTTTGCATGCTCCGTGTGAATTATTCTTTGTAAAATTATATTGAGGAGAATAGAAAATGCAGCTTGTAACCAGGTTAACAAACAATAGATTAATAGCATTTCATGTCAGCCATAGATAACCGAAAAGTCAAAAGCCCAAATATATATTTATCAAGAGTTCATAAAACATTTGTCTTAAATAGGAGCCATGTTCTGTCCTTCTTTTTTTACACTTGGAAAACACTGGTGATTATCCCAATAATTTCAGAGGGCAGAAGTCTCACCAGGATACTTGAATAATATGTCTTTACAATTCTTCATTTTCCGGTTTGAAATTGAAAAACTCATAAAAAGGAAAACACAGACTCCTGCAACAATCTGAGATACTAATGAGTCCACTGCTTTTCAGACAATCTTGTGCAATATGTAGCCAAATGCTTCTGCCAGCACTGTTTAGTGACATCAGCTCACAATGCAATATATTATTCCCTGATGTGGGTAATAAATTACAGATACTTAATAATTTATCATGGTTGCTTTGAAAGCATCACACAGCACTTAGCATCTAACACAACAGAAAATAACTATTGACCTCCTCACAACAAATTCCAAAGACCTCATTTTTATACTCACTTAGTTAACATTCCTTTTAACCCTCTTCTTTAATTTCTCTTCTAAATTTTAAAATAGCATCTTAGTTGGAAATAAACTTCAGGGTTATTTAGGGTCAACCCTCCCAATGTAGGAATCTCTTTAGCATCTCCAACAGAGAGCTATAAATGATTTTTCTATTTTCCTCAGCATCTCTGATGCACTAGGTCAGCTATTTGGTTGGGCTTTATTGTGAGTCTTTTCTTAAGGATCTGTTCTGTTCATGGCAGCATTTGGACTTTTAAAGGCAGTGCAAATCCAAAGTATGTAAAGGTTAACACTCTTCAATGCCAACACCACAGACTGGAAGGTAAGAAAGTCAATCAATGAACAAACTGCTTATTCTTAGTTAATACCAAATCAAGGGTGATTTTTAGCTGACAAACTAAAGTCAAGGTTGGCACCATGCAGAGCAAATCACAGACAACTGATAAAGAATTAATATAATATCTGTTGTTAGGAAATCTTTTTCAGTATTCACAGTTGGTCAACACACAGTACTCTGTGGAAGAATTATAAAGAAAAGGCATAGTTCTCACCCTTGAAGAGTACATAATCCAGCTAGGGAGCATAACAGGCATGTGTATAAAGGTAGATTACTGAGTTCAAAGGATATTATGTAAATAGCATACAAGAGTGCCTAGAGACATAATGAAGTTTAATGAATTGGGTTAATCAAAGAAGATTTTCTTGAAGAGGTATAAGCCTTAAATATTAGGACATATTTTTTAAAAGAATGACAATGCCCTGTGTCCAGAAAGGAGGGAATATTGTAAGGTCATATAATGGAGAAAAATTCAAAAGGACTATCAAAAATGAATTCCTACAATTGAGATTGGAGAGGCAAGAAGAGGAAGAGATGGATCCTATGAATATTTGATTAAAACTAGATTTGCTATGAAATGAATTAAAGAAAGAGTCCAGGTACTGGAGTTGTATAATCGTAAAAAACAATAAATGAAGAGGTCTGTCACAATTGTGACAACAAATTCTATCCAGAAAAGAGTTTGCCACCAGGGTGAAGACAGTTCTGATCATGAAAAACCCAAGGTTCTTTCCCTAAGGAACTAGGTCCTGTGACCTCTTTAGAAAGACCCATTCTCTCACAGTTACAGGGATGAGAACCTCAGAATCAAACCTGGACGGCAAGTTGGACACCAGTACAGCTGCAACATGGATTAACTCCCAGCAGGATGCAAGTAATGAAAACATACTTCTCTACCTCTTCCCAAGAAAACACTGTAAAGGAGTCAGGCTTCAAAAGCTTTTAATGTGGTTTTTTTTTGGGGGGGGGTTTGTGTTTTTCTGGGGTTTTTTTGGTTTTTGTTTTGTTTGTTTTGAGAGAGAGAGAGAGAGAGAACAGGGGAGGAGCAGAGAGAGACAGAAACACAGAATATGAAGCAGGCACCGGGCTCTGAGCTGTCAGCACAGAGCCCAACATGGGGCTCGAACTCGCGAACCGTGAGACCATGACCTGAGTTGAAGTCGGCCACTTAACCAACTGAGCCACCCAGGCACCCCAGCAAAGCTTTTAAATGAAAGAAAGTAGTGGGCTCAGTTGAGTTGTAATCATATGTGTTAAGGGCAATGTAAGAAAATACAGATCATCTTCACTTACAATAAAGTTATATCTCAATAAACACATCAAATATTGAAAATATCCTGGGGTACCCAGGTGGCTCAGTTGGTTAAGCATCTGACTTGGGCTCAGGTCATGATCTCACAGCTCATGAGTTCACGCCCCACGTTGGGCTCTGTGCTGACAGCTCAGAGCCTGGAGCCTGCCTTAGATTCTTTGTCCTCCTTTCTCTCTGTCCCTCCCCTGCTTGTGCTCTCTTTCTCTCCCTCTCTCGAAAATAAACATTAAAAAAATTTAAAAAAAAAAAAAAAAAAGAAAACATCCTAAGTCAAAAAGGCATTTAATAGACCTAACCTGCTGAACACTGTAGCTTAGCCAGGCCTACCTTAAATGTGCTGAGAACACTTACATTAGTCTACAGTTGAGCAAACTCATCTAATACAACGCCTGTTTTATAATAATGTGTTGAATATCTCATGTAATTTATCAAATACTGTACTGAAAATGAAAAACAACAGTTTGGGAGCAGAATGATTATAAGGGTACTGGTTGTTTATCCTCATGACTGCATTGCTTACTGGGAGTTGTGGCTCACTGCCACTGCCCAGCATCTTGAGAGAGTATAGTACGGCATATCGCCAGTCCAGGAAAATATCAAAATTCAAGATTCAAAGCATGGTTTCCACTGAATGTGTATTGCTTTTGCACCATCATAAAGTCAAAAATTATAAGTCAAACTGTTGTAAGTCAGGGACTGTCTGTAGTGCATCCTGAAAATAATTAAAAGCATAGAGATTAATGATTGGATCAAGGTTATCTGGAGAACGACCCTAGTGGTGAACGCACAGCTGAACATACCATACTCTTACCTGGCCAGTCTCTCTTCCATTCATACCTCAGTGGCAACTTTTAACCATTCTTCATGTATTCTTCTCTAAATCTACATCCCTTACTACTCCCAGTTAGCATTTGGTACTCTTCTTTCTTAACACTTATCATAGTTTATAGGCTGATAACATTGTCCATACTGGCTGATTATGTAAGAGGACAGTGTGAAGCCAAGACATTGCTCTATGGAGATAGTTGCTATGGTTCAAACCTTGGTTCCAACACTAAATAGCTATAAATAAATATATTCCATTCCTCACAAAGGTTACCGTAAAGATAAGAAAGAATGAAATCTGGCCATTTGCAGCAACATGGATGGAACTGGAGGGCATTACGCTAAGTGAAATAAGTCAGTCAGAGAAAGATAAATACCATATGTTTTCACTCATAGGTGGACCTTGAGAAACTTAACAGAAGACCATGGGGCAGGGGAAGGGGAAAAAAAAGTTACAGAGAGGGAGGGAGGCAAACCATAAGAGACTCTTAAATACTGAGAACAAACTGAGGGGTAATGGGGGGTGGGGGAGAGGGGAAACTGGGTGATGGGCATTGAGGAGGGCACCTGTTGGGATGAGCACTGGGTGTTGTACGGAAACCAATTTGACAATAAATTATATTAATAAACAAATATTAATAAATAAAAATAACAGACATTCCTAAAAGAAAAAAGATTAATACTTAGTATATGTGAAGGTGGCAGAGCAATGTCTGCCATGGAATAACTCTTTGATAAATATGGAGTAACCCCCACCAGGTTCATGAGAGCAGGGACCTTGTCTATTTTATCCATTATCATTTTTCTGGTCACTGCACGGTGTTTGAGATACAGGAGGAGCTTGGTGAATATATGTGGAGTGAATGAGTAAAAAAAGTCACTCTAACCCTTGTTACTCATTAAGCCCTTGATATATATGTCAACACATGCTCATTCTGTCCCCTTGTTCTCAAGTACTAGGAGAAAGACATATTCCCTTTGTTTGATGATCATACTTACACTTAACCAGGTACCTTCCCAATACTTAAGAAGCCAAATTTAGAGAACTGTGGGTGGAGGCAAAATCCCCCAGAGGTCTCAACTATGCTATCAAAATGCTTTTACATTATAAATGTATAACAAATTCATAATTTAAGAAAGGCATAGAAATGTTCAATCCCTCTATCTAATCAACTGAGGGTCTTTGGGCCACAAAATGTAATTATTTAGCCCTTCTCTAAATCATTCATAAAAAATATTTAGTGATGGGTCTCCACAGCATGCTTGTGACTTTTTAAAATTGATTTTTATAATGGTATACACAGAGGTTAAACCACTGAGTTAAAAATGAACGTGCAAGTAATTTCTAGGCCAGAGAAAGTAGCAATACCAAAAATTTTGAAAAGTAAATAAATAAAATATATCTTCTATTGACAGGATATATTAAAGTCAACAGACCACTAAATAATATGAGGTTATTCTTGGGACTTAGATAAAGAGATCTCAGGTCCCTTGTATCTGTAGTTAGGGTCAGGAAGGAGGCAATTACACTTACATGGGCCACACAAGACATGGGAAGAGACTAGAATTGGTTGAACTGAATCTGAGACATCTTTTCTGTGGTATGATTCCTAGGCTTCTGAAAGAGCCTTGACCTTCACAATAGGCAAGATATGGAAGCGACCTAAATATCTGTCAAGTATGAATAAAGATACACACACTCACACACACACACACACACACACACACACACACACACACACACAATGGAATATTATTCAACCTTATAAAAGGAATAAATCCTGCCATTTGTGAATACATGAATGAACTGGAAGAACATCATGTTAAGTGGTATAAGCCAGTTACAGAAAGACAAATTCTGAATGATCTCAGTTATGTATGGAACTAATATCGTCAAACTCATAGAAACAGAGAGTAGAACAGTGGTTGCCAGGGGCTGAGAGGAGGGGGAAACAGGGAGAAGTTGGTCAAAGGGTACAAAGTTTCAGTTATGCAAGTTCTGGAGATCTAATGTACAGCAATGTGAGTATAGGTAATAATACTATACTATATACTTGGAATTTGCTAAGAGGATAGATCTCAAATGTTCTCACAACAAAAACATAAATAAATAAATAGAAAGAAATAAAAAGAAAATAGTAACTGTGAGATGATATGTTAATTAGCTTGATTGTGGTAACTATTTCACAATGTATGTGTATAATCAAAACATATACTTGAATATATACAGTTTTCATTTTTAATTTATACTTAATTTTTACTTATCGATCATACGTCAGTAAAGCTGAAAAAATAAAAAATAAGATATAATAAAAAAATATATCCCTGAACTTATATCCCTGAACTCATATCAAATTTCTTTGATGAAGAAAATATGTGCTCCTCAAACTATAATACTTTTTGATTCCATGGAGGTTTGGAGCCATGTGCCAAAAGACTGTGCAAAGCCATAGGATAAATATGGCTTATTTTCCTGCAAATTAAGTTCTACTTGAACATTTGAGGCAGAGGGAGACAAATGTTTTAACTGGTAGTAATTTAAATTATTTGTTTACTTAAACAAATGGATAAACTGAGATGTAGAATGCAAGATTTGCATGCATGTTAAAAACAAAACATTTAACAACAAAGAAGTATTATGCTCATGGCAGATCATCTTAAACCACACAGGAGTTTGTGCTGGAGAGGAACACTTGACTGGGAAAGATTCAGAAAGAAGAGGAAAGGGAAGAGGGGTCCTAAAGGCACAGTTCACGATCTAGCTGAGACCCATCCCTGCTCAGAAGCAAGGGAATCTCGGAAACCCAGACATACTGGAACAAGGAATCCTCAACACCCAAGCAAGAAGACAGCAACTAAAACTGACAAAAAATTAGCAAAGTATATCATCAGAGCCAAGGAGATGTGGTGTGGGAATAGAGAAGAGATTAATTTCCAGGTTGGGGTGGGACAAGGGCCAGAGCATCAGAAGTGCAATTACTTGTTGACTCAGTGAATGAAGAGAGGAAAGCAAAGGCTCATATATGCACACTCATAAAGATCCAGAAACAAATCTTGACAATTGTGTGTGTAGGGGAGGAAAACAGAATTCCACTAGAGTAAAGAGAAAATTGCTTACAGGCATCCAGATGGATTTACCATATCAGAAAACAATACATGTGTATAACTTACAACTTTCTAGGTACTACGAGTCTTCTGTGCTTTCCTTTTCCTCTGAGCTTAAATAAATCTTGTTCCCCAATATAAACTTAGAAAGCAGTTTTATCTATAGGTTCAGTGTTTTCAGGGGCAACAGAGATTCAGACTGAGTAAGCTGGCCACCTAGCTCATTATTTTTACATCTTCATGCAACAGAATATAAGCATGTTCGCTTTCGTGCACATATGACTACTACAAGTCTGAATCACTCCTTGGGGGTTGGCAACAATGTCAGCATTAAAAAAAGATGAAAAAAACATACGCAAACACACACACACACACACACACCTAAATCATGCTACTATAATTATGACCGCACCTTTCCAGACACATGAATAAGTGTCAGTGATGGAATTATAATGTGGTTGGCTGGAAGGAATTCAACAAATGATGGATATTTGAACTGAAAACAGTTGATTACCTACCCTATGGTATTTTTTCCTTAACACTCAATTCACATAATATTTGTAAAAACACAGAGAGAGATATGAATGAATAAGAAGACCAGGAGGACATTTTTCTTTCCTATCATTTTCCACAATGGATAGATTCCTCATGAAGGAGAAAGTATCTAAGAGCATGCCAGAAGTTTGGCCACATTTTATTTTTGTTTCATATTTACCAGGATCCTAGTAGAGATTCTTTGACTCTCTAGGATCCATTCTTTCCTTATCCTGCTCATTATAGAATCCTCTGAATTTTATTTAGGGGAATCTTTTTTCCCATCCTCCTTAGCCCAGGTTTCCAAATCCTCTCCCATTTTTACATATCCTAGAGGCATGCATTTAAAACATAAAGCAGGGGCGCCTGGGTGGCTCAGTCCGTTAAGCGGCCGACTTCAACTCAGGTCACGATCTCGCGGTCCGTGAGTTTGAGCCCCATGTCGGGCTCTGGGCTGATGGCTCAGAGCCCGGAGCCTGCCTCCGATTCTGTGTCTCCCTCTCTCTCTGCCCCTCCCCCGTTCATGCTCTGTCTCTCTCTGTCTCAAAAATAAAGGTTACAAAAAATTAAAAAAAAAAAAAACATAAAGTAAATTTCAACTCATCTCATATTTTAAAGGAGTAGAACTTTAATTCTGGCTAGCAGCACCAACACAGGGGCTTAAAGTGTATTTCATTTTACGCAGTTGGTAACACTGCACTGTATAACTGAAATTTGTTAAGAGAGTAGAACTTAAATGCTCTCACATAAGGATTTTTATAAAGATAAATATTTGAGGTAAGGGATATACTAATTAATGGGAAGAATCCATATATGGATATATATATGTACATATATATATTTACCACAATGTACACTTTAAAGCTCTTATAACTTTGTCAATTATACCTCAATAAAGAAATTTTAAAAAGTATATTTCATTTTATACATATTACGTATTTGTATTCAAAAGTCAGAATCTTTAAAAAAAATCCAGAAATAAAAAAAAATAGTAGCTGCCTTGCTAGAAACTATCACCCTACCCTGCTCTCCCCAGCCTCCTTTGCATCTAGGTATGGCCACAGGACTAAGTTTTTGACCAATGAGCTGTAACTGGGAAGGATCATGTAACTCCAGTACATGTTTCCATAAGAACATTGTTTACCTCCATTTTATGTCCCACTCTCCCACCTCCTGAAGTCTGAAATGGGGATGAATGGTGTGTGCCAGCTTCAGTGTGGTAGCTGAGAGCAACCCCTTGGGACAGAGCAGAGAAACAAACAGAATGACCTAGGTGTCTAATCCATGTTGTAGAGCAGAAGTACTGACCCATCCTGGACTACCTGCCAACCTTGAGACCATTAAGTGAAAATGAAATAAACTTGTATCTTGTCTATATTTTGGGTCTCTTTATTATAGTATCTTAGCTTGTACCCTAATAGAGAGTTGCTACCTAGACACGGGGTACTATCATAACAAAACTGAAAATAACTGGCAGCGGCTTAGTGACCAGGCAGCAGGTAGTGTGGACACAGATACTGAAAGCTGAAAAGCTAGTGACCGACCCCTGATAGTAAAGTCAACTGCTTCTCTTCTCCAAGTAGTAGAAGATAAGATTGTCATTCAAAGTCTACTTCAAGAAACTCCACACAATGGGAGCTGACCCAGCCACAAAGATTCAAATGGTGTAGGTGTAGCTTTCCAACTCAAGCCCATTGCATCAGATGATCTCACAGCAGCAGCCCCAAACTAAGGGGGAGAGCTAAAATGAGCTGTGCACTGGAGCCAGTAAATAAAAAGGTAGAATCTGTAAGCTTAAGAGCTACAGCCAAAGGTGCTTTCACATGGAACACACTGGAAGCAAATGCCTGGAATATTTGAGGAAACTGCACTGCCAAAGAAAACAAAAGCTTACCTGACAAAGCCAGTGATTGTTTACTATATCAAATCTCAGGTCCCCAAATCTGCACCCATAGAAAGCAGGCTGTAAAACGAGAACATCTCCCAATGAGGGGATACTCTCCAACACTCACCACAGATGTGGCCACAAAAGACAGGGCCACCAAAAACAAAGGACAGAGGGGCTGCTCCCAAAGAGCAAGGTGGGGGTGGCCAAGAAGGCCTAACAAGGACTGCCAAGCTAAATGTGGTACTTGCTACGAACTAGACTCAGCTAGGTACTTCTCATTCTGTCCTTTCCAACTGAAGATTGTGTAGCAGATAACTCATCTTTTAATGCAGGGCTCACCAGAGCCACATCTGAACTGACAGGGAGGCTGAACCTATCCCAGAGTTCCTGGATTCTCAGCTGAGTACAGTAATTGGATGGACTTTGGTTTGTCTCCTTTGGGAAGGAAGGAAGGATGTCTTCCAATGGGAAGAAGAGTGAGAAGGGGTACCTGGATGCTAGCAGGCAAACTATGGCAGAGACTATTAATTACCTCCAGTGTCCCTTCTTTTCTTGTCCTTTTAGGTTGGGAACTCCCAGAGAGCTGTGAACTCTCTCAGCCTGAGCCTACACTGCCCCAGACCTTCTTGTAGCTGACAAGGCATGGCCACATGACTAGATTTCAGCTAATGGGATGTGACTTGTGACCAATGGAGTACAGTGCCCTGGAGGTGCAGAGCAGCAAGACAGAATCTGGGTCTCTGGGTGACTTTTTGGAGCCATGTGGAGCCTTCTACTCTTTCTGAACTGCCTTCCTAAACAATGTCTATACTGTTGAGGCACTGTTAAAATAATAGTCTTGTTTTTATAGCAGCAAAGCCTGCATCCTAATTAATCTAGTGGAAAATTGGGAATCAGAGTGATTTGAGTACAAAGTATAAACTGTGTATCCATATGCATGAGCTAAGAGCCAAGAAATAGTAACTGTTATTTTAAAAAGAGGAGGTCCTAAGATGAAGTAGGGAGTATACTGAAACCTAGTAGCCTTCATCAGAGTACAACTAACAAAATCCATGTGAATAAGTGAAACCACGGTTTGGCAATACTCTACCTACAGAAATAAAAGGAATTATAAAATTAAGTCATTCGTTTTTATTTCAATAAGTTAAAGGTAATAATAGAAGGCCATTTGATCTATTCAAGAAGAAATTCCATTCAAAAAAAAGGGGGAGGTAACTTACTTAAAAAATGAATTTTGTCCCAATATTTGGCACAAAATATCAGAAAGGAAAATCACATACCAGGAAGGCAGTAACCTTTATAGTTAAGAGGTCTGCTCCTGAAGATAAAAAGATCAGTTATGCATCCTAACTCCCCAATAGCTAGCTCTCTGACCTTGAGCTCTAACCTAGACTCCCCAAGCCTCAGCTGCCTGTGTCTCACTTTCCTGTGAATAAAAAGAAACAATGCAGTTCATTGTTTATACCCAGTTCATTGTAAGACTGCAATAGACATGGTCTAAATTAATTACCACCTGATTGTGAAAAGGTCACAATTACAAGCCAGGCATCTTAACCTTCGGTCTTCTGTGAGACTGACTTCCTTTTCAGGTTGGCAAGCCACAAATGTGCCTTAGGTTTCAAGGAAAAGCAGTAATTCAATCAGTAATTTATTTGTATTATATTTTACTTATATTTATTTACCAAGTGTTTTTATATCTTAGCATGGTATGTATGATCAATGTATTAAAATAAATATACTGATAAAAAATCAGGTTCACAGGTTTTCTTAAAAACAGCTTCTAGGTTTGAGAAGCAAACTCTCATTTCTCTATGTTTGCAACCACCTAAATAAGAAACATCAGGTCTTTGAACTGTTGTTTCCTATTTGTGTGATATTGGCTAAGTCCCCAGACATCTTTGAGTCTAGGTTTTCCCACCTGTAACCTGGAGACAGTAATTTCTACCTCATGGATTGCTATGAGTATTAAATGAGATAATAATCATAAGATGTTCACTACAATGCCTAGCATAAAGGAAGCATAGGCAATGCAAACTTTATTATTGGTTTACATATTGCTACAATATACAAAATAGAAAAATACTTTCCATATCATAAAACAATGGCACCCTCACATGAGTTTGAGACCCACTGATTATGGGGCACACATTTCGTGCTATGTTTTTATCATGTTAATGGGTCACACTGATCACCCAAGCACGTTCCCTCCCAATCTCCATCAATGCCAAAACATTTTTTTGCAAGTCTCTTGTCCAGGGATGGGATGCATTTGTGAAACACAGATTCTCCCCTCTGCAAAGCTAAATGCCTCACATGAAACTGTATCTGCAATGTTGTTTCTTATTAGTGTCACAGTCTATAGCTGACCACTCCAAGTTTGGCTAAGTAGTAATTACAGCAGTCTGTGTCACCCAGCAGCCTCCAAGACGTAATGATTTCACAAAACTAAAATTAAGTTTGCAGAGAAAATGGCCTCTTAGCCTTCAGAGAGCCAAATAGGACAATTAGTGTCATCGGCCAACCCAACATCCAGGGTGGAGTGGGGTCCTTATCTTCCACCCGTAACATGGAGATAAACCTAAAATTACAAAGCATGTTTGAAGAAAAAATGAGATTTTTCTTTTCTGGATTAAAATAGAACCTTTCTTCACCCACCTATAATTCCAATTCCTCATCCCATTTCCATCAGCATAGAAGATATTTAGCATCACTTCTTTTCATCCATTGTTTCATCTTTATTTTTAAAACAATCCATCTTGCCCAGGGAAACATGTTTATAGTGTTTCTTCTTGCAGGTTTCTGATTATAGCCACCACTCAGTCTGACCCAATTTTCCAAGCTGATTTTCTTCCTCTGTGGAGCTGCTTGCTGAGTGGCTTCACAGTTCATCTGCTTCCGTTTCCTAATGCCATTGTCCCTAGAACCACCTTGGCTGCATGTGGTGGGCACTTCATGAAACGGTCCATACTGGTGCCCTTCTTCACTCAGACCCCAGGGCAGTGTGTGGACCCAGGTCACACTCCTTAGTGGGAGAAAAATTAAGACCAGAATCCATCATCTTTGTTGTCACCATGCAGACAAGAGCCCTTGATCCACAGTATATCAAAACAGAAATTAAAGAAGAACTTCAATTAAAGTGTTCTACTGGGTGGCCTTATGTAGGCACAGTCTTATTCTAGGACTTCTGTCTATGCTGGAATATCCCCTTATAAAGTCTCGTCTGTCTTCTACGATTGTCATTTGGGGTCTTATTTTTTCTTTCCCTCTCTCTTCCTTTGAGGATGTCTTCGACTTTGTCCAGTTGGATTGTTTGCTGCTTGGCTAGTTGTCACGGCTAGGAGCCCAGGCTAGAGCCAGTGCCCACTGTGTAATCATTGCAGATTATGTGATTGAAAGGGGGCTTTGTATATCATTATTTGCTTGCTTGGCCAGTTTTCAGGCTATTTGTTTGCATTTACCTTGAAACAAAGGCAATGATAATGAGGCACAGAGTTTCACACATTTTAGTTCACCATCTCCGCAGGAGATTTTTATATAGGAATGTGATCCATGTTCAAATTCTACCTATCCATCCAAACCAAGTCTACTTGTCCCTGTTCCACTGAGCCTTCCCTCAATCCCTCACTCCTGTTTCCGTATTAAAATGGTTCACATCATGTTACGTCTCCCTTACTCACTCACAACCTCTTTGCCTGATTCACTGGTGAAACTTTCCCAGGCCCTGCACTGTCTTCACCATATGCTCAGGAGACACTGGACCAAAGGACACACAATAGGGATTCAGTGGATCTCTTCAACCTGAGCAGGACCAATTCTAATTCTTCAGTCTCTAAAAAAACAGTCTTTCTATAACCAAAACAAGTAAATTAAAGCCCTTCCTAGAAAGGGCCCTTATTTATGTTTATATGAATCTGTATTATTACCAGGACAAATTCATATAATTTTTTTAAATCATTAATTTTTACTTCCAGAAAAGTAGCAAACAAGATAACATTCAAATGTGACTGTGGTGACAGAAGTTATAAACTCCAAAGTTTGTTGGATTTATAAATAATCAATATTAAAAATGAAAATTATATCTACCTAGAAACATTTATTTAAAAAAAACAGTTATTAAGTTCCTTCCCTCATATCAGATAAGACATAGATTTTTCTCCTAAATACATAGGATAAGTGAAAAACTTCCCTTTCTTTAAAAACTGAAATTTGATTTACAATTAAAATGCACTTTGTCATATCTTTCTGCAATACTTCTCATCTGGATTGGAGTAAAAAATGGAGGCAATTAGTAAAGCCTGTTAATTTCACGAATTGTTTTCTAGGTAGTGACATTGAGATCCCTCTAGACTTTTAAAATTTTTTATGTTGGAAAACTACTTTCTGGATAGCTTGATTACATGAGCAAACAAGTCTTTAAACATCCACATTCCCAACTGAGGACAATAGCCTTGAGATCCATCATTATTCTATTTAGAATATGTCTATTTTTAAAAATCCAAAATTTCTTGATAATGAAATAGTCACCATGTGGTCAAGATAACCACCTTGCAGGCCTATATGCTTTTTTTTTTTTTCATTCTACATGCCTTTTGTCCTTCCTTCCTTATATCCTTTCCCCATTTCAGACTGCAAAAGTCGCCTAAAGGCTGAGACCATATTGCCAATAGTTCACTTTAATTGGAAGCAGTAGGTGCTTAGGCACTCATTACTTGATGAGGAACATTGCAATAGCAAGCTTAGTTTATAGGTCAGTACTAAGAAGGCCAAGGTCTTGGACCTGACACAGGAGGATGTTTGCTGTGCTCTATGACAATAAGCCAAATGCCTGGGTCTGTGCTGTTGCTCAACCATTATATTGGGAGGAAGGGGTGAAGAGTATGGACCACAAAGAGAATGTGAATATTCTAGTGCAAGTCCCTATTGTAATCAGAGCTGGGGAGGTACAATCAAATATTGTTAAACTCAGAAGAATCAGATTGTGGTAAAGGTCAGAAGCACACACATACAGTGAAGATCAGACTCTTTAGTTCTCACTTCTGTTTCTTTCACACATTCAGGTGGGAGCCATGCTTCCATCAAGAACACGGACTCGTGACATTGATCATCAAACCGAGAGTACACTCACTGGGCAGGTGAAGGGAGCTATCCCCATCATTTTGTGGGGTACATATTTTGAAAAAAAGGACCCTCTTAGATAATGATACCCAGGTACTGAACTGAAATTAAGTCAACTGAAGTTACAGTGTATATGATGCATTTTGGATCTCATTAAAATACAATTTCTGATTCACTAGGTCTGGGGAGGGACCTGAGATTCTGCATTGGCAATAAACTCACAAGTTATGTCAACAATGCTGGGTCCTTGGTCCTCACTTTAAGTAGCAAGATTTGAGAGATTCTCAGGTTGGTATGTGCATAGGAATCCTGAACCTTGAACACTTAAATGGTCAGGAAAGTTTTGAAGAAACTGACAAATACTAGCAGTCAGGGTCATCAAATTGTCAGGAATCCAGATATCAGGCAACTGACAACCACTCAGAAGGAATGTCAAAAGTAAGTCTCAACAAATGCTGAAAGCTCTGAGTCCGGTGCTCCTCTGTCTCTGCTTCTAGAGCAGGCAGCCAAAAGCTGTGTATTACAGAGCAGGAGCCTGGTCTCATGGGCACTGGCAGAGAGAAGTCACTGCCACTGATCTTAAGCAGAAAGGTGTGGTGGTATTGATGAGGCAAGGAAGTAAAATGTACTCAAATCTCAGATCCCCGCTGTAAGGCTAAGATCAGAATTATACAGCTATTGGTCAAAGTCAGTCACAAACCTTACAGATCATTTTACCCAAAAGTTGTTGGATACTTATGGCTTTGCAGTTTTCTCCATCTCAAATACATTAAACCATTGCCCTGGGCTGCATTTGACTTTAACAGGGTGGAATCATTCTTGGGGAAATCCAAGGTGAAATCTTATCCACCTTTCCCCTCTCTAGTTGAGGTCTCTATATAAAAGGTGGTGGGGCAGCTGAAATTAGGCTTACAGAGTCATGTTCACAGGAAGTGCCACAAGCAAGTGTGCATCAACTGTGAGCTCAACAGAGTAAATAGACAAATTCACACGCACATATGCATTGATTTAGACATTACTCAAATATCTGCCAAAGGAGCTTTTCCCTTGTCTAAGGAAGGCACTTTTCTCTCTAAAGGACTCGTTTCAATGGTGAGCTTAACAAAAGTTTAAAGATTAAACATCTAAGCTGAAAAGGTACATTACCGCTTTCTGTATCTTTCCAGGTTAGCTCAGTGGATCCCCTTCCTGGGCTAAATACTATTAGCATGCCAATAAAACTGAGGTCCTTAGGTTAGTATTGTATCCACAAAACACTAAAAGCCCCCATCAGAATCATGAAGCCTCTCCAGAGAACACCCAGCAACATGATGACAGACTAAGCTGACATGGACCTTCTGATTACAAACACATGGAGAGTTGTATCAGACATAACCTAAATGAATATTATAGCATCATCTGAACTTGAAGGAAAGATAGAAGATTCTCAGGACTCATAAACAAATAGGGAAGTCAAATTCAGGGCTGTGAGCTAGAGCTGTGGCTGGAAAGGTGAAAAGTGTATCCTGGGTTCGAAAGGTCAGGCCTAGAGTCCTGGCCTTGGATGTTGACCCAGTGGGGAACCAGAACTGAGCACCTGGCCCACCAGGTCTTCCCCTGTCTTGAAGAAAAGACAAGAAAAACTGCACCCCTGCCCATGCATGCCGAAGTAAAGCTTAGTTTCCACTCTAAATAGATTTAAATTATTAAAGATGTTAAAACAATAGAAAAGGAAATTCAGAAGTGACATTTGCCATTACTATCTTAAATTCCAACTATTCCAGCAAACAGAAAACAAAAAATTAGTCAAGCTTTTTATGATCTTGATACCCAAAGGATAACACAAACAAAGCTAAAAGACAAACCACAGACTGAAAGAGGATAAGTGAATGTATTTAAAATACAGACAGTATCAAGAATATACAAAGGACTTACAAAATCAATAAGAAAAAGCCAAATGAGATACGTGCTGGTATTTCACCAAAAGTAAGACCCCCAAATTCCATTAAGTATATTGGAATTGGCTCAACTTCAATAATAATTAAAAAAAGGTAAAATGACTAACAACATGACATTTCACATCTATCATGATGATAAATATTAAAAAGTCTGATACCAATTGTGGGTTAAGATAGGGAAAATTTTAATACACTGCTGGTGAAAGACAAATTTGGTACCAACCCTTTGGGGAACAAATTGAGAATATATAATACAGATGAAGATGCACATGACCTAAAAGCCAGCAATTGCACACCCAGGTGTTGACCCTAGAGAAACTCTGACACATGTACACGGACATGTGACTAGGATGTTCCCTGCAGAAATGTTTGCAACAGTGAACAGTGAAAAACAGAAAACCTAAATGTTGGAGAAAGCAATAAATAAATGTTGGTATGTTCTATCTGCAGTATTTTATTTCTTTCCCTTTATGAGAAAAGAGCACAGAGCCCAACACGGGGCTCGAACTCACAAACCACGAGATCATGACCTGAGCCAAAGTCAGACGCTTAACTGACTGAGCCACCCAGGCGCCCCTCTTACAATTAACTTTTAAATAAAAGTGTATTATAAAGTCTATTCAGAGCTACACATACTGTTAATGGAGTATATATATCCCTAAAACATAATCAAGCTTATGACCAACAAATAAATTATATAAAAAATAGTTATACTATTAATAATTTTGTATAGGGTATATACACTATGTGTTACACTATGTATATGTACACACACTGTATGCATATGTATATATAGTATATTATATATGATATACACACATACAAGCCTGGAAGAATACAGAGAATTTTTAATAGTGTTAACCCTGGGGAGAAAATAGACTGGAAAAAGAGGATCAAGAGGGATTTTTTTCTGTATTACTCTACTGGATTTTGTGCTGTTCATATATTTATGAATAGGTACTCACATGTTCTAGTATATTGATTGCATTAATTCCCAGTTAATGATATTTCTTCATCCATAGCCTTTTCCTATAACTTTGAGGTTTCCTTCCACCTGACTCTGGCTGGGCTTGCGACTCACTTTGGCTTATAGAATGCAAAGGAAATGATGACGTGCCAAGTACAAGATTAGGTCTCAAGAGACTGTCACATTTCTTTTTTAAATTTTTTTTTAATGTTTATTTATTTTTGAGACAGAGCATGAATGGGGGAGGGTCAGAGAGAGAGGGAGACACAGTATCTGAAACAGGCTCCAGGCTCCGAGCTGTCAGCACAGAGCCCAACTTGGGACTCGAACTCACGAACTGTGAGATCATGACCTGAGCCGAAGTCAGACGCTCAACTGACTGAGCCACCCAGGCGCCCCAAGACTGTCATACTTCTTGATCTTACTCTTGTGTGGTTGGGCTTGCATTCTTGTAAAAAGCCTTGACTAGACTGTTGGAGGATGATTAACCAGGTGGAGGAGAGCCTAGTTATTCCAACCAAAAGTTTTCTACACCTGTCCACAGATGGTTAATTCCCCAAACATATAAGAGTACCAAATCAAAATCAGAAATTTGCCTACTGGACTCACAGTGAATACAGAAGCTTGAGACCAGAAGAAATGTCCAGCTGACCCGTAAACTCATGAACAATAATAAATGTTTATTGTCTTAAGCCACTGACATTTGCAGTGGTTTGGGCATGCCTTAATAGTGAATACATGCATTCACTATATATGAGATTTTTAGGAATGGAATAAAGGTCCATCCATTCTAGCAAAAGTAACCTGCTGATTCATATCTAGACACAACATGTAACAACTCCAATGATATTATTAATGTCATTATTAGGGTGTGACATCAGGATTTGTTCTATTTTTCCCACAAACTATACAGCTTCTTATTTAGAAGATGTTCACATTATCTTCCATGAAGCTGGAGCCCCACCAATGTAGCCTCAAGTGGAATTTTGTAGCATATCATCTAGCATAGTGTGTTATATGCCTTCGTTTGCCCTTCATGAAGTTTCTCTAACTGATGCAAACAACAGATTGTTCATAAACATGTGCTGTTTTTGGCAGTAAAGTCTGAGCCAACATGAATAGAAAGAGAAATCAAGTCATTAAGTCTGCTCCAAACTGAGTCAACTACAGCACAGAGCCCTTCTTAGCAAACAGTATTATTCTGCATCTTATTTGCCTACATAGATCAAGTGATTGGTGTGACAGAGGGTACCTGAGAATCCAGAGGATACATTCTGTTACAAACTCCTGCTATGACTTTGGGCAAGTTATTTGAACTCTCTAGGTCTTAATTTTTTCTTTCCTTCCTCCTTTCCTCTATCCTTCCTTCTTTCCTTCCTTTCTTTCTTCCTTTCTTCCTTCTTTCCTTCCTTCCTTCTTTCCTTCCTTCCTTCCTTCCTTCCTTCCTTCCTTCCTTCCTTCCTTCCTTCCTTCCTACATAAAGAGGTTGAATGACTTATCTTTTAGGTTTCTCCCAATTTAAATGTCCCATGATCCTCTGACAGTGAAACAAACCCTGAGGCCTTCCAATCATAAAAGTAACCTTTTCGTTCCTCCTTAGTCCCCATAGATTTTGGTGTCCTTTCTCTCAATCCAAATCACTCATTTGAAAAATTTGGACTGAGATGAAGATTTTAGCCAAAAGCAAACTGAAAAGAAGTTGCCATCAGAAGCTCCTTTATTCTTCATTGTTAAACTGGCAATATTGTATGTTCTCCAAGGAAGAGATGTTTTAATTATGGTCAACATCTTCACCTCATAGATGAGGAAACTAAGGCCCTGAAAGCTCCTATAATTTACCAAAAGCCATACAAAGTCTTCTCAGGCAGCCTAAGTTCTAATTTTATGTTTTCTAATTCCTGGTCTATCCATGAATCCATTCAAAAAAGACTTATTGAGCACTCATTAGATACTATGCTAGGCACTAAGGACCCAAGGAGTCCTAAGACAAACTCATTGCCCTCATGGGGCCCACCATCTGGTGCAAGTGAAGGATGAAAGAATCTGTCACACGTGCTAAGGCAAAGGTGTTTGTGGGATGCTCTGAGAATCCAGAGAAAATAATATCTATTTGAAGAGACATGTAAAGCTTCATGGAGGAGGAGACAAGTAAGATGCATTTTTAAAAATAAAGAGTTTAGGCATACAGAGCAGAGAAGGATAGAGCGGAGAATATAGCATATGCAAAGGCATTTAAAACACACACACACAGGGGCACAGGGCTCAGTTAGCTAAGCATCTGACTTTGGCTCGGGTCATGATCTCACAGTTCGTGGGTTCGAGTCCTGCATCAGGCTCTGTTCTGACAGCTCAGAGCCTGGAGCCTGATTCTGATTCTGTGTCTCCCTCTCTCTCTGTTCCTCTCCCACTCCTGCTCTGTCTCTCAAAATAAATAAAAACATTAAAAAAATTAAACACACACACGCATACACCCCATACCCACACACATATACACACCAACATACATCACACATATGCTCATACACACCACACACACACACACACACACACACACACACACACACACACACACACGTTTGGGAGACTGTAAGCTGGATAAGCTTGAACCTAAGATACCAGTCAGTAACGTCAGGAGACATGAGAGAAGAAATAGGCAAGAATAGATCATGCCAAGGAAAGAGGCTATGGCTTTTGCCTAAGGAGGTAAGGAGTGAGCCAATAAAAGACGAAAACAGGTAAAGGACATAGTTATCCTTGCTTTCGACCAAGAGCATGATCCTAACGAAGAGGAGACAAGCAGATCCAGCTAATGAGTTAGAGAAACAATTGATTAGGAAAGGAATGAGAGCAGTGGGAGGCTAACACACGCCTACTGCTCTTTCCACTTGTCTCTGCTGGATTTTGTTCCCTCAAGCCCCAAAGTACCATTTTCCATCCAAAACCTGACCCCATGGGGAAGGCGTTGGAGATTCTCAGGGTTCTCAGCAGGGCCAAGCCTAAGGCCAGAGCACACTGCCGCTCACAGCTGGATCTGTAAAGAAAAGCTGTGCTGATCCTAAAAGAAGCATGGCCTAGGGAATCCCTGAGACCCATAAGACTAATCATAGGTAGCACTGAAATAGTAAAGAGTCCAAAAAGCCTGAGTGAAATCTTAGCTAGTGCTATACTAATTTAATAGCCATGTGACTTTGACAAGATTATTTGACTTCTCCAAGACTCAGGTAACTGCCTCCTGTCATGGATATATATTAAATGAAATGATGCATGTGAGGCACCCAGCACAGATCTGGCACATGGTAGGCACTCAACAATCCATAACTATGATTATTATCATTTAGTGTCATGAAATCAAGCACCTTGTCTATTCCTAAAGAAGTCTGGAACCTGACAGATGGTCCTAGAAGCATTCTTCTTGGTATCTCACCCCCTTCCTTCCCCTCTTAGAGACCTCAAATGATAAAATATTAAACTTAAAGGCCCTCTCCTCTGCTCCATAGCAGCATTTCTTACATTCTTATGAAGCAGATTTAGTCTAACCTCAATAAAGGGTCAGATCTACCCTTGGAGTAGCTAATAAAATTTTAAAAAATTATTTTCTTCCTTCTACCAAGTAGACCCTCTTTTAAAATGTTAAGGAATACTGGAATCAAAATACATGTTACAGGCTTATATTTCATATGGAAAAAATAATATATCTGCCACCATTCCTCCTACCTCATGGTGGTTTTGAAAGAGCTAAGAGATGGGGTTACGAATGTCCCTTTAGATGGGAACTTTGCTGAATTTTTATCCACTCATTTCTTGTCTTCATAAATAAAAAAAAAAGATGAAAGTAAAGCTAAATCTTCTACATTGCTGGAAATCTTCATACACCTGCAATACTTCTTATATAATGGAGACAGAAATAAGGATGGGTGGGAAAAGAGGAACAGAGCAGAGGGAGTTAAGGGAAGGAGGGACTTTTACCTAAATAATTCTTCCTCAAAACTCTGAAACTTGACTTACAACTTTTAAAAACTATAGTTGTGATGGAAGTGCTTCTTTTAGAACTGCAACCTTAAAGGAAGCCTGGAGGCTTCGGTCAAGCTTTTAAGATCAAAGGCGTGGGTTTAAAGTTGAGGTTAATTCCACTATGTAATACCACTAAAATTAACATCACAAACATTTAAAAAGCAAGGGATTGATTCATTGAATTTAACTATATCTTTTATAGGTAAGTATTTGGCAAATGTTACATTTATGAAAATACAGACTTGGTTGAATTGAGGGCCAGGTATTTCAGACATCCAAATTTACTGAGCTTTTATGTATGTATGTATGTATGTATGTATGTATGTATGTATGTATGTATGTATTTTCTGGTTAGTTTGTCCCCCTACTTGTTCTATTTTGTTTTACATTCAATTGACGAGATGTTAGAAAGAAGTGACAGAATGATCTGGTCAAATTTTCTGATAAGAAGAATAATACTACAGAAAAATATTCACAATAAAATTTTAAATGATGAAAGACACAAGTATTCCTATGGAGTACAATACCAGTTTGGTTAAAATATACACATCTTTATCAAAAGACACTGTGTACATAAGCATAGACAATTATCTGGAGGCATTTATACTAAAGTTGTAGCAGTAATTTTCTCTGTTTAGTAGCATTAAGAATAACTTCATTTTTCCAATGTATTCTCTCTCTCTCTGCCTTTCCTTCTCCCTTCCCTCCTCTTTCTTGCCCTCTCTTGGCATAAAAATAGCTATTAACTACTAAAAGATACCTAGTGTTACCAGCTGTGTATATAAACCAAACCATTAAGAACTTCGGCTTAGAGCATAAATCAGTATAACATATAAGAGCAATTAGCAACACAGTAATGGTTATCATTCCCAGTTTTTGGCTCACCATGCTCCATATGCTGTACTGTTTCCCATGGTTTAACTTTAACTCTGGGAGGTGGTCATTCTTATATTCTTATTCTACAGATAAGAGAAACATATCTACAGATAAGATATGAGGATATTAAATAACTTCATACAAAATGAAGTTCATAGCAAACTTCATACCAAACTTCATAACAAATTTATGTCTCCAGTTAATTGTAAAAGTCTAAAACTTTTGATGGTCCAAACAAAAATGGCAGAGATTGTTCTTAATCATCATGCTAAGGTGCAAACAAAAAGTCACAGACACATGCAAAGACACCTCTAATAATAATGTTAAACTAGTAAACTATTATTACTTCTGCTTTGTCCCACTTGGGTTGATATAAATACAACAGTTATATTTACCAACTTTGCCCAGTTTGCTCCATTTTAAAGTTTTTTTTTAAGCTTTCCCTTTTCATGTCTTGTTGTTATAATATTAAGCCTCCTTAACCCTGTTAACTGGCATTCCTTTCTCCTACAGAAAGTGGTACACGAAGAAGATATTGTCATATAGCTATACAATGAAGCACAACACAGCTGTAAAAAATATTAAGGAAGACCTCTATGCATTGATATGGAGCAATTTCCAGGATATACTGTTAAATGAAAAATCAAAGTACAAGAGAATATCCCTACTATAGTACCTTTTGTGAAAGAAATGTTATTATAAGAAAATACATGTGAAAGTACCCATTTGTACAAAGGAAATGTGGAAAAGATTAACCTGAAAGTAAGGAGATTGGTTGTATACAGGGAGTATGAAAGGATTGGAAAGAAGGGAGAATGGGTATAGGATAGCAGGAACAAGGATAGAGTGACACTTCTCTAGTTATATCATTTTCTAAAGCTCTGGCTCCAAGAATCATAGTTATGGTTCATATTTTTCACAAACCCCGAAGCAATAAAAATTAAAACTTGGATGAGGAGCAAAATGCAATGCAAAAATACAAAACTTAACAAATGAATGTAACTCCATCACAAATGAATCACAAAACCACACTCAAGGGGTACGGAATAATAAAACTAATCTAAATAACTGGAAAACAGTATCTTGGCTGGATACTGTAAGGCTAAAGACAAAATAACTAAATAAATACCATAATGTAGTCAGTAAGTGTGTTTCTTACATGGGTAGAGTTCAACAGTTTTGAAATGATTTTATGTGTGCACTAGAATTAAATAAGTAAATGTATTATAGAAAACAAGAACCAGATTTCTCACTATTGGAGAAAGAAGTTACAAATAAAGGGGGAAGACAAAGTGAACCCTGAGGTAACAGTAAAAATGCATGTTAATATTGGATTATAGCCCATAGAAATATTCATGTATATAAATAATCAGTTACCTAGATAGATGGGAGAGAAAGCTGTTCCTTGCTACAGAATTCCAATAAATAAATATCAAAGTAAAGAGAGAAATGGAAAATAACCATGAAGCAAATAGCATAGTAACAATGGATACAGAACCAAGATCCACCATTGCATGCTAAAATCAGTGTGTGAAAGTTTGAAGAGAAAAAAGGATTTCCATAGTCTCAAAGCATTTCCCCCACGATATTTGTTAATAACAAGGGAAAAGGTCGTAACTGTCAAGTGAAGAAACCCAGCAGAAACCATCTTAACCAAGTAATCAATGTCAACACTACCAATGACAAGACATAGTGACATCATGAACCCCATGATACAATGCACTGAGAAGGACACAACATCATTTCTGCGATATTCTTGAGAAAAATAATCTCAAACCAATCTTGTGAAAACACTATATAAATCCAAATCAAGGGACATTTGGCAAAATAACTGATCTACTATACTCATCAAAAAATAAAGGTCAAGGAAAGGTGAAGTACTGTTACAGATTTTAGGGGACCATAGAGAAGAAAAGCAATAAATGCAATGTGGATACTGAATGGAATCCCAGAAAAACAACATTAGTGAAAAACCTGGTAAACTTGAATATGGTCTTTATTTTAGCTATTGGTGTTACACCAGTGTTACTTCCTTGATTCTGACTATGGTTAAGGAAGGTTTTAACTTTGTGGGAGGCTAGGGCAGGGATACATGGAAACTCTGTACTAGTTTTGCAACTTTTCTGTAAGTTTAAAGACAGTTCAATATCAAAAGTTACAAGAAAAGATACTGTCTTTTCTCCAACAGAATTGAAAATGCTTTTGAAGAAGTAAATCTATTTTGAGGAGAAAGACCAAATTTGCAGGGAGTGGGGGGACACTCTAATGTGAAAATAATAACAGGAAAATTACATTTGGTCCAAAATTCCTACTTTTTGGCAGTTATAACTTAATCAACAATTCTGCCCCTTGTATTCAACAAGCTTAAGAGATTTATTCCTCAACTATGATCAATCTTAATATTCCAGTTTCAGCAGAGTTATCTTTCCCCTTCCCAAATATGGGACTTCAAGAAGCTCTTTGTCACCTCTTAGCTGTTTACAGCTCCAGCTACGAAAAGCCCCTATTAACATTTGATTTGGGGCCCAAAGGAATCTTATGGCTAAGACGGACAACTAGGGGCAGCTCATTTCACTTCCATCTGCTGAGATGTTGCACTTATTTGCTTTCTCACATCATGAAAAAGCCAGGTTTGATTTTTGTTTTTTTTTTTCTTTTTTCTACTCCTCTATCCCATCTCCCCTATTTAACAGTGTCTGCCAGAAGGAGAGCTATCAAGAGGCAGCTATGCAAGTTAATCAGTCAGGGCCCAAGTGCCCAGGAACTGTTTGTTACAACAGCAAAGGGAATGAAGCATATATAATGAAGCCTCCAAGCAACAGACTAATTAATACCTCTCTCTTCTTTGAAGAAAATGACCCAATATTGAACTCCAGTGGATTATACAACATTTTAATTTACTATCTGCTAAAAGGAAGACTACTTTATAAAATGCATTCCTATTTATTCATTCTCTGATAACACTAGTAGTCATTCAAATTGGACCCCCCTGGCCAAGGTCTTAAAAGAAACTTGACTAGGACAAGTAGATGTTTAATATATGCCATTATACTCATGCCTCTTGTTTCTACTGAAGCAGATACCATATGGAAAGAATCTTGGGTGTTACTGGTACACAGGGGCAGCCAGTAACTTCTACTTGTTGCTTCCTCCTTCCTTGCCTTCACTTTTGCTCATGTTATTATTGGCAAAGTGTTTGCAAAGATTTGCTTTCCAGACAACAATTCAGAATAAAAGACAGGAGATAAAACACTCTTCAAAACAACAGAGGAAATCTCCCTTGGTAGTCAAATTAAGAACTTGTAAGGAATTAAGAGAGGCAGCGTGGCAAAGTCCTAAACCTCACTTTGTTGCCAGGCATGGGAATATGAAAATCTTGACCTGTATACTAAGACACTAGAGCTAGATGGCCTTGAATGAACTTTCCAGCTCAAAAATGACTTTGCAGTCATGTGTTCCTAGTGTTGCCAGATTTAACAAATAAAAATACAGGATGTCCATGCCCATGCAATATTTGAGATACACCTACCCTAAAAATTATTCATTGCTTAGCTGGAATTCAAATTTAACTGTGTATCCTATATTTTATCTGCCAACTCCCCCTCCCCCTTCTGAGAAATGAATAAATGATTCTATAATTTAATTTCCAGGCCTGGATTTTTCCATAGATACACCACTTCCTCACTGTGGTGCTCAAGCAATTTATTTAATTTCTCTAATTCTGTTTCCTCATCTATATAATGGGATAATAATAATTATAACTTTCTCATAGGGGTGTTGTGGGAAGTAAATATATCTATACAGTACCTAGCACAGTACTATGCATCCAATAAATGCTTACTCTTATTATTGTAATACTTTATTATTATGTTCACATTGAGTAAAGTATTTGTTGAAAGAGCAAACAAGTCAAAAAGCAAAGTTTGGTTTTATCAGAAAGATAGAAAATGTCTTTGCTAAGCAAGGTAGAGGGAGAAGAAGAGTCTGTGAATAAATTGAGAATCCCTAAATTACACTGTAAGATTTTCCTGTAATGCCTTAATAATAATTACTGTCAGGTTTCAGAATGAGGAGCACTTACAGAATTTTCTTCCAATGTTTTATACATTTCATTTTTCATTTCAATTCAGAATAAAAGGCAAAAGAATTGGAGTGAAACAAGTGAGATAAGCCCAAACAAAAATGAGGAAAAGGAAAGTATGTAAATTAAGAACACACTTATCACTAGTCCTTAAAAAAAAAAAAAAAAAAAAAAAAGAATTGACAGGGACCTCTAGTGAAATATTTCTGTCTAGAGGCTGGTTTACAATCACTTCCAAGATTACCTGTGCCTGGACAGCAGCCAATATTTAAGCTCTTCTCTTCAAAGTGTCCTATCTGCCCCTTCCACCTTCATGTTCTCCAGAAGTCTCTCCTAAGAACCCATCAACACCAATACAAAGGCTGTAAAATAACATTTTCCTCTTGGCTGGATACAAAAACCAGAACAGCAGAAAGGTTCTCAACAAAAATTGCTTGAATCACTATCAACTCATTCTGCTGACTAGATGGGTAAAAAAATTAATAAATAAAGGGGGCTTTAAGTCTCCAGTTACACCAGCACTATCCAAAGACCATCCCTTTTTTCCCTGGAGCCAGGATCAACATAAATGACTCATAGTCTTTATAGCTGGTATTCATAGGTATTTGAGAGTGTTCCCAGACTCAAATGAGTTCTTTTTCTTTATCTGGCCTCCAGAGGTTAATTATTCCTGTCAATGCAAGTCTGTCTTCCCGTTACCAACTCTCAGTGGGTCCTTTTCCCTAGTCAAACATATAAACTCCAGATTCCAACATTTTAAGGACTTTTTTCTTCTGCATTACATTGCTGCTTAATTGTGCCACCTCTAAAAAATATGTGACTCTCTGTAGGGTCTTCAATTTTCCCTCCTAGTTTCCTTAATAAGAGACCAGACTGGCAACTTCATCAACTTCAAAAGTATACACTAATGTCTGTTGTAGGAGATTCCCAGTAACTATAGGAACTCTGTTCTAGTCATCACACTCCCATTTTAATAATGATCTTTCAAAGGAACCTGAGGCAGTCAAGTTGAGAGCTGAGTAGATTAAACAGCAGCCTTTGCACATGTATATGTGATCTGCTCAGCAGAGAGAAGCAAGTTCAGACAATTTTGTGATATTATCAATAATCTAAGAACAAAAATGCCACCTTAAAACTATGGGAACAAATATGTGCATGTGAAAATACTTTATAAAATTTAAGCTTTATCACTATAAAATTAGGGTATTATTAGTTTTAGAGAAGAAAGAGGAGAAAGATACATGGACAGCCACCTTTGAGGTCTCAAAGTCTCTAAAAAGGAACTATGATGAGAGAAAAAACAATGTATTGTAGAGTTAAGAGGACTCCACTCTTCTACTATTTTTTTATCTCTCTGAGTCTCAGTTTCATCTACAAAAGGCAAAAGATGATGCTTACCCCAGAGTTTCTTATTTGATTAAACATAATAGTGTATATAACACTACCAAAAATAGTGTCTGACAGTTAGTAGATGTTCAATAAATGCTAATTTCCATTGTGCTCTTCAGCATTCATTCCCTTTTGAAAAGAAAATATAACTGAAGAGGCCACATCGTGATTCCTTTATTAAACCCTACAGGAACCTGCACAGGGAAAATGACAAGCACGTCATAGGAAGGATCAATAACTGATGAGGAGAGATGAATCATGTTAGAAATCTTCATAGAATATACTAGGAGCAAAGTATATTCTTAGGCTTAACTAAACTTGCAAAGTTTATCTTTTCCTCTCTCTTATAATGGAATTCTTCACTCAAGGCAGAGTTTACTATCACTGTGAAAATGAATCATGATGATAGATCTGGAAAAAGAAAAATAATCTATGCAATGGAAGACCATCCAATGAAGACATGCATCTCTCTCAATCCTGGGTAACAAATCATAGAACCAGAGGCACAGGGGAGGAACTATTGTGTGGCCACTTTTTTTTTTTTTAACGTTTTATTTATTTTTGAGACAGAGAGAGACAGAGCATGAACGGGGGAGGGGCAGAGAGAGAGGGAGACACAGAATTGGAAGCAGGCTCCAGCCTCTGAGCCATCAGCCCAGAGCCCGACACGGGGCTCGAACTCACGGACCGTGAGATCGTGACCTGAGCCGAAGTCGGACGCTTAACCGACTGAGCCACCCAGGCGCCCCTATGTGGCCACTTTTTAAACATCCCACAGATGATGCTGGTGCCTAAGAAGGATTAGACTACCGCATTGATGTAGAGGGAGCTTGTGCCTAGAAGGTAAGGAAGTTCTTAGAGAGCTGAACAAAATTAGTAAGCACTGAAACATATGAGCTGAAAATAAAAAGTAGAAAACCTAGAATAGAAGAGTCCCCTCCACTTCCTGCAAAGAATTGGATAACCATGGGATCTCTTCTCTTAAAGAAGAATCTACATGGGGAAGAGCCATTGTCTATAGCATTGAAGGTTTTCTCTACCTATCCCCACCCTCAACTCCATGCACTAAAATACCAAATATTTAGCATATGACCCAGTTTATTTCACAAAGTACATTCAGTAAAGTTGTACAATGTCATCAAAACTGTGAAGGAGTGGCCTACATGGAGAATACACTTACACTCAAAATTTACTTTATCAACTCCTCAAAAGCTTCCAAAACACGGTGAAATTTAACGTGGGCAGATGGAAGGAGAAAGCTGGAAGATGAAAGGTGATGGGGGCAGTGAGCTTGTAGGAATAACCCTGGGAAGAGACTTTGAAGGAGAGTGGAGACTGTGGGCTCTAATTCACAGAGCTGTAAGGACTGGCTTGATCTGATCTTAGTTGAGAGAAAAATGCCACAATGATAAGAAGCAATAAGGACAGACTACAGAGAATGATGCCAGCTGCTAGAAGGAAAACTACAACTGACCAGACCAGAGATGGAAAGTTCCCAAGCAAAGCCATTTCAGAGGCCTGGAAGAGAAGGAATGATGGAGTGTTTACAGGCAAAATTTGACAAAAGTGAACTTGAAGAACAAAGGAAATCATTTAAAGACTATTTTCAATTCCTCGTTTAAAAGATGACAACACTGTCCTGCGCTTGGGAGAAAGTCATAGAAACTTATATTTCCATTATATTCCATCTGAACTAATGGGCATGGAACCCAAATTCTGGAGGGAAAAGGTATACTTCCTGGGGCTGAAAGATCCAGAGATTTCCAGCAAAAGGGAAAAACCTAAAAATTGCTTGCAATTGTTACATCTTTTTCCTCTAGGGGACTCTAAACTTGTGGTCTTTGCATACTCCATGGTGCCTAGTAAAGTACTTGGCTCAAATATCTTGAGCTTAATTTGATCATAAATCATAATTTGATCAGAAGCCATCTGGTCTGAGTTCTAAAGTCAGATAAACCTAGGTTGAAATCAACTTCATCACTCATTAGCTGAGTGACATTGAATAAATTAATTATTTCTAAACTCAGCTTCTTCATCTGTAAGATGCAATTGTTAAGAAAACTGAAAGCGACAATGTGTCCAAAGCACTTGCCACAGTACCTAGAAAATTGGAGCATTTAACAAATGATAGTCCTTATAATTTTTATTACTGAGCTCTTTATTTTTTCTTCTCACACAGATAATCCGTGGTATCTGATGCTACACATACATCAGTCAGCCAGAAACCCAAGTAAATCAATGAATAAGAAAAGGACACCAATCAATCTTCCAATTTTTCTACCCTGACAAGAACCTGGCAACCGGTGGTGAGGAAAAAAAATCTGCTGCAGGGATGCATCATCTTTGCTTTCAGAACAGAGTGAGATGGTGTCACAGTTAACAGAAGTCTTTACAAATAAAGACAACTCTACTAATACAATGCTATTTCATTCAGCTTCTTCAAGGATTCAAGCAAAAAGTAAATAAATAAATGAAAAACTCCTCCTAAAAAAATTGAGATCCCTTAGCTTTTGAAGAAACGCATACATAAACCAGAAAGCATAGCTTTAGCTATCAAAAGTAAACAATTTTTTATTAGACTAGGAATGGAAAAAAATAATTAATTAAAAACAGTATTCTTGTCCAAAGACAACACTGTTCTTAGAATGCTGGTTTAGGGAGCACCTGGGTGGCTCAGTCGGTTAAGCCTCTGACTCTTGATTTTGGCTCTGGTCATGACCTCAGGGTCATGGTGGTAACCAGCCCTGCGTTGGGCTTTGCACTGAGCATGGAGCCTGCTTGGAATTCTCTCTCTCCTTCTCTCTCTCTGTCCCTCCCCTGATCCTGCGCACGCTCTCTCTCTCTCTCTCTCTCTCTCTCTCTCAAAATAAACAAACATTTAAAAAAGAATGCTGGTTCAGAATTAAAAGTGAAATTATTTTATAGTTACTGAAGTTACATATCCTAAGATGACTAGAAGCAATCATCTTAATATATTCTGGGAAGACCCAAGAAAATGTTAGAGCTTTACACTGGGACCTAAATTTGGCTTTGTTCTAGACACAGAAAAATTATTTGTGTATGATATTTCCCAGATACATATAAAAAAAGAAATTGAATTGAAATATATAAATGCATTGGACTATGTCACTTCTGAGCAGATAAATTTTAAAATCAAAACTATTCTTATTTTGAAAATAGTACCATTTAACTTTGTTCTTTTCCTGCTGCTCCCACTTTTTATATGAATTGAGTGATACTCCAAATCCCCCTGTTAAATGGTTTAGCAATACTTAAAATTCAGCAAAGAACATTCCCACCTCCAGGAGATACCTCTCCTTCATTATTATGGATGACGGACACATAAACAAATGTGATGCCTAGAATTGGAGCCAGTTCTTCTCTTGCAAATATTCACACATCAAACAATTCTTTCCTCATTTTCATAAAGACAGTGCTGACCATATTATCATAGCTAAAGGACAAAGTATATAGCTCTCAAAACTCAATTGATCTTAGTTATCTAAGTCTTGCTTTAAATGAAGATAACAGAAATCCTTTCTCTATGTAAAAAGGTTAAGCTCAGAAAAAAAAAGCGAAAGATTTTCTGGTTCATCCTAAATAGGCTTTGGAGAAAGAATCGCTAAGTGTGAAACTCCTCACCTACTGAATTTCATTGATCAAAGCATTTTGTAAAACAAGCAAATGCAGAATTTTGAGAGGCATTTAAAGGGCTTGTCTTTTGGAAGTTAATACCCTTTGCTTAATTTATCATTGATTTCCATTCTCTTTTCCTCTCTTACACCATCACCATGTGTAAGGGAATACAACAAGATTCTCATTTGTCTAGAATTTAGCTTGAATTGTTCATGCTTCAGAACTCATGGGGGCTATAAAGTGCAGGATGTGTGCATTCATTCAGATTCTATCAACATTTACGGCATCCCTACTACGTGCCAGACTCTGGGTAAGCAGGCTGGTGTTGGCTTTACCCCTGCCTCTGAACACCACACAGCAGGTGCTTCCTGACATGTCTCAAACTCTGAAAATCACAAGGATGAATGCTTTGTAATGTTTGCTCACAAACTATCCATCAGGGAGCACATTAATAGAATCCCAGGAACCTGAAGGAAAACACTTGTCCCTAGGCTGGTGGGAGGGGAAGGAGAAGTACCCCCAGCTACAAGCCCTTTTTGCTTGGGCATCTGCTAATATACAGAGGAATATTTAAGACCACAACAGTTGAGTGAGGAGGTAGAGCAGAGCTGGGTGATCCTCTGGTGACCAGGCAGCTGGTCACCCAGCTCTGCTCTACCTCCTCACTCAACTGTTGTGGTCTTAAATATTCCTCTGTATGATCCTCTGGTGACCAGCTGCCTGGTCACCAGAGGATCACCCAGCTCTGCTCTACCTCCTCACTCAACTGTTGTGGTCTTAAATATTCCTCTGTATCCACTATAGAGGATATTCAACTCCCCAGTGTCCAACTATAAATGGAGAAGTTTTCTTGCTGATGCCAGGTGCCTTCTTTCTCCCTTCTCAACCCTTCTCTACACCCCTCCTCTCCTCCTTCCAAACTCTGGGGGATAGAAGTAGAAATAAGGTTGTTGACATATAAAATACTAACTTTAATTATAATTTTTAATGTCTATTTTTGAGAGAGAGACAGAGTGCAAGCAGGAGAGGGGCAGAGAGAGAGGGAGGGGAGACACAGAATCTGAAGTAGGCTCCAAGTTATCAGCATAGAGCCAGACATAGGGTTCAAACTCACGAACTGCAAGATCATGACCTGAGCTGAAGTCGGAGCAGGTCCTTAACCAACTGAACCACCCAGGCACCCCTTAATTACAATTTTTAACTATACAAAAACTATCCTTCTCAAAATGGTTTTCAACCTTGCAATAACAACTATAGTATTTATAAAGACTTGCCATATGGTAGGCGATGCATTTTACATTACCTCTCCTAAATGGCCCTGTAAAGTAGGTATTAAGGTCAAGGAATTTAAGGGTTGTGTAGGTCAACCCATGATTTAACCAAAGTCAAACAGCAAGTGATAGAGACAATATTCAAACCAGGTCACTTTAGATGCCAAAGGCTGGCTTTTTAAAACACCCCATGCTGCTCCATAAGGTCAGAATGTGAGAAGCAAAGCAAAAATAAGATTATAGCCCTAGGAATTTGTTGAATACAAATTTGTTACCCTTCAAGCTTATCAAAAACCAAACCAAAAGAAGTATTTAATTTCTTTCAACAAAATACAAACACTGTAGAACAAGTTAAAGTAGTCTAAACTTTTGATTTGTACTACTGTGAATAGAACATACAGTAGTTTATGTTTAAATGAATGCTGGCAATGGACTAGAATATAATGCACCACAATTGATTTATGAATACTGTGTCTCTTAATAACTCACAGTTAGCAATTTCCAATTTTAACCAATCCCCTTCAATAAGAGCCTGCTCAAAACACTTAACATAGTTTACTCTGAATACCTGGGGCTAGAGCAAATGTTGCCCACCATGATAACCCGATCATCTAAGCCTGCAGTAAATGTGTTATTCCAACAACGCACATGTTTGCTCTGTCCAGTGGTTTGCCCTATAGGTCAAATTGTCCCTTTGTACTCTCCCCCAAAACTGAGTTTCATGCCCAATACTCAAGATAGTTATGTTGTCTAAGGTCTCAATTCTATAGCCATCTATCTACTCCTGAAAACTTTGGACATCTCTGACTTTAACTTCTTTTCCCATATACAGCTTTCAAAACTTTGTAAACATACATAAATGTTTGCATATGTTTATGTATAATTTATTCATCTTTCCTGTATGTAAGCCAAATAACTCACTCAGGGTTTTGTTGTTGTTTATTTTAAACATCAGACAGACTCCAGTTTAGGAAGAATAGTTTTACGTGTAATGACACAATGGTAATAACAAAAATAGCACTCTATATTCTCAATTCCCCCTAATTTTGTTCAGTTTCAAATGACTATCTCATTTTCAACAACTCTGTTTCATTTTTACACCATGATACCATAGAATCCCTAGTTTATTTCCATTTCAATCACAAGCATTATTTCTCTTCTCAGCACAGTAATTTCTACAACTCACACAATCAATACTATCAATTGACTGAATTACTTTAAATATATATAGTTAGAAAGAGGAACTGTTGTACCAAAAATTGTACAAACCATGAACACTATCAATTAACTTGCCAGAAACCATTTATTAACTATGTATTTTGTTAAACATCTCTGTTCTTTCCACTTAAAAAACTTATCATACAGGGGTGCCTGGGTGATTCAGTCGGTTAAGCGTCCAACTTCAGTTCAGGTCTGTTCACTTCAGTTCAGTTCAGTTCAGATTCATGAGTTTGAGCCCCGCGTAGGGCTCTGTGTTGACAGCTCAGAGCCTAGAGCCTGCTTCAGATTCTGTGTCTCCCTCTCTCTCTGCCCCTCCCCTGCTCACACTGTCTCTCTCTCAAAAATAAATAAACATTAAAAAAATTTTTAAAAAAAGAAACTTCTCATACAGCTCAGCACTGCTCGATAGAAAAATGATACAAGTCACATATGTAATTTTACATTTTCTAGTAAAGGTAAAAAAAACAGGTGAAATTAAATTAATGTTATCATTATTACTAATTAAAGTGTTAATATAAATTAGGGGTCCTTGGGTGGCTTTATTGGTTAAGCGTCCAACGCTTGATGATCTCATGGTCATGAGATTGAGCTTTGCATGGGGCTCCACGCTGAGCATGGGGCCTGTTTAAGATTATCTCTCTGGGGTGCCTGGTGGCTCAGTCGGTTAAGCATCAGACTTCGACTCAGGTCATGATCTTGCAGTTCGTGAGTTTGAGCCCCATGATGGGCTCTGTGCTGACAGCTCAGAGCCTGGAACTTGCTTCAGATTCTGTGTCTCCCTCTCTCTCAGCCCCACCCCTGCTCACACTCTGTCTCTCTCTGTGTCTCAATAATAAACATTAAAAAAATTTTTTTAAAGATTATCTCTCTCTCTCTCTCTGCCCCTCTCCTCTGCTCATGCTCTCTCTCTCAAGAAAAAAAATATATATATATATTTATTTTTATATATTTATTTTTATATATTTATTTTATATATATATATATTTATATTATTAATATAAATTAAACGAATTTTATTTAAGCCAACATATCTGAAATATTATCAATCCCATTATGTCATCATATAAAAATTGATATATCTTATACCTTTGTATTCAATCTTCAAAATCTGGTGTATGTATTTATACTTACACTCAATTCAGACAAGCCACATTTCAAGTTTTCAATGCCACATGTGGCTACTGGCTACTGTATTGGACAGCACAGGACTAGATCAGTGGTTCTTAACCTCATTGCACAGTGGAGTCACCTAGGTAGCTTTTAAAAGTGTGGATGCTCAGGACACCTCCAGACCAATGACTCAGAATCTCTGGGAGTAAGACCCAAACATCAATATTTTTTAAAGCCCCCTGGTGATCTCAATGAGCAGCCAAAGTTGACAACAACTTATCAAAAACAGTACTGAGAATGTTAACAAACATGAAATGTTGCCATTTGTTCATCTGAATGTTGGATGCAACAATAACATCGCAAAGCTCACAACTTGTATGAGAGAGGGAGAGACATTACAACAAGTATGCATAATGCTGTGATAAGTGCTCAAATAAAAATGTGAACAAAATGCAGCAGAATAACAGAGATGGGAAGAACAACAATCAGTAGCCTGATAAAGAGGTACTATTCATGTGCTAGCTGGTAGAGGTTGTTAAATATCGTCAGATCAAGACTGGAGAGTATTTTTTGAGTGGGGGCAATTAAGCAGTTTTCAGTGACCTGAGCAAAAGGTATTTTAGTTGATACCATGAAAACCTCATTAATCAGAACCTAATTCAGAATTTAGAATTTCTAATAGATGCTGAGCCACAATTTGCTTTTGCTCTATGTATAGGGGGGAGTCTACTAAAGAAAAGAAGATTTTAACAGAAAATTTTAAATTCTTAATACATTGTCTAAATAAATAAAAATAACTGACATATTCATAAGTGAAGTTCTCTTAATCTGTTAGCTTAATGCACTGTATATATTAAAATGTTTTCCTAGTTATTCAATTATATTTGTGGAGAAAAGCGTAGTAATTCAGACTTATTCCAAGTTTATGAGTCTTTTTGTGATATGAGTACAAATGTTCTTGAATCTGTTTTTCTACTGTTGAATATACTTCTTAGTATGAAAACTTTCGAGGAAGTTTTTTCCTACTTATCTACTATAGTTGTAAAATAAGAATAGGCCTCCAGGACCCCCAAATCTTAAGTTGTTTTTCTAACTAATATATCCTCGTTCCCTTATTTGCTCAAAATGAGCTCAGAATGGTCCTCCTTCATGAAGCTCTTCCTGACAATCCCCCAAGGGTCTTCTGTCAGTGTTACCTGGTGAATTGAGGACATGTTTCTCATTACACTTACTCTTATAGACAATTAAGCACAAAAAGGTAATCCTCTTCTTGCAGTACTGTGAGCTGCTTTCAGGCAGCTTCATGTCTTTTGGTTTCCTCTCTCCAGACCCAGCACAATGTTTGGCACATAGTAAGTACTCCAAATAATCTTCAAGTTAAATTAAAACAGGAAATGGCACTTTGTAGGACCAAACAAAGAGCCAAAATATATTTCCACAAGAATAAAAGAAAAGATTAATGCACTAAAAAAAGAAAGAAAGAAGATTTATGCATTAAGTAAGGGTGCACAGAGATATCTTAAAACTGTGATTACTTCACCTTAAAAGAAAGGGAAACAGCAGGTATCTGCTTGTATGCTGGAAATATTCCTACAAAATAATATTATGATTACCTCCCCTTGAAAGAGAGAAACATATATATCATGAGTGCTACACTGAGGATTTAGGAGTGAACGTGTTTTGTTCAAATAGCAAAATAATTGGAGATACTAATATATTTGACCGAGCCAGGAAACTTTTGATTTGCTAAACTTATCTTCCTAAGTAAAACAAGCTAATTGGGCCAATAGACATGATAATGTGCTGCCCAAGGCCCTCCCTAGATCTTCAGAAAGAATAAATTGACGAGAAATAAATTGCCTTTGGGAGAGACAGACCAGTGTGGCTCTGGTCTGCTCTGAAGAACAAGAGTGATGGGGCAAGGACAAGAGTTGGAAGTAGTGGTGAAGGACCCATTGTTCACAAACCAGAGCTGTTAAGTGTCTATTGTAATGTTTTAATGTCACTTCTACGGTCCAACCCTACCACTCTGATCTCCCCCAGGACAGAAAAAAATTGGGGCTTACAGAGTGGAGCCCGGCTCCATGATACTCCTTCACACTACATTTGCTGTTGGATTGATTCATCCTGAAACACAGAATGTCTGGACCATAAGCATACCTTACACTGGGGCCATGGGTGAGATAGATGTCTGGGAGGTATTGGTATTGCCTCATTTATTCACAATGCTCAAGATATTTGAGATTTCACACACACTCTCACACACACATACACACACGTATAACCCATATATAACCCATATATAACCATTCATGTTCAATAAAACATGAATTCTATAAATTCAACAAATAACAGTAACCTATGCCAGAGTAAGAACTCTACAAGCTAAGGTTATCTGCAAACCTTTTAAATCTATCTTCCTTGGGAAAAATAAAAAAGAGCAATCTCAGACACACTACATGGGCCTTCTTCATTTTCTCTTTATTTAGAAAATCATTTCTTCCTCTTTTCCCAAATACAAATGCATCCCTAAAAATGCCTAAAGGCATCTTAACATGCTTATTCACAAAACAGAAAACAACCTTCATGTTTAGAAACTTACAGTATTTCATATACTATTTCTTTAATCCAATGCATAGTCTTACATAGGTCCAAATTCACATATAGTCCTAATAAGCTTTGAAATAATAGTCTTCTCTTCAGAGACAACAGTACTGTTAATATATAACTGGTTAAGGTTAAACTAATAAATCATAATCAAGCAAAAGTAGGTCTTGAAGAAACTGCCTTAAGCCTCCATGACTTTACAATTTCATATTCAGCACTCATAATAAATCCCAATTCATGTGTGTGAATATATAAATATTCATGTACTGTTAAATGTGCACCTATAAATGCACAGGATACATATGAAGATGTAAATGTGTTTTATGACTTCAGCTTATGAAAATGTCTTATAGACATATATTGGTCTTGGAGAAACTACCACTTTGATATCCATTAGATGTAATATATGAGTTTACCATTGTGTCATCATCATGGTATAAAACCATTGTCTAAGATTTATCTATTAGATAACTCAGAAGTTTGTAAATGCTCTAGAAATAAAAAGAAAATTGTGAAGCCATTAAATCATGTTCAATAAAACAGTTCTGTATCCATCATAATCTAATCATCCAACTCCATTAAGTTTTAGTTGCAATGACTTCCAAATCCATTTACCACTTTTGGGTCGTCCTCTGCATCCTTTTTATAATGATGACAAATTGCTTAGATTGGCTGACTGCTGTTGCAAGATCAAGCCAAAGCCAACCTTTGAAAACCCAAACCAATGATTAAATCAATAGAGTTGCCCAAATTAAGAAGCAGGCAAGACTCCACAGTAAATAGTTAAGCTTTAGTATTCCTGAGTTCTACTATTTACTCAACCCAGGAAGCCAGAACAATGGAATTAAACATTTGGACTGTGTTGCAATTCCTCCCACAAAGGTTCTCAAAGAATTTTAGAAGAAAATCTCCTAAAATGTTTTTCATATTGTACAGACTGGAAACCATTTGATTCAATGGCTCAATGCAGATAACCCTTACTTGCCACCAATAAATTTTTCTAAAAAATTATTTGATCTATGCTAAATCTGCATTGGCCTCTCAATGGCAGATTGTGGAAGGTTGTGGGATAGGGATAGCCAAGACTAGACAACAGGATAGAAATCATGGCCAGCAACCAGTTTATATACATGGGGACTGGGTGGTAACAATGCTAAAAACAAATAACCAAGGGGTAGGCAAAAAAATCCATAATACTAATGGGAAATATGCATTGAACTCTTAATTGATGTATTCGTCTTTGCTAAATGTCTTAAATACATTATTCTATTTTCATCCGCATTCATTCATCTAAATGCATTCATAGATACACATATGTATGAATACACACACACACACACACACACACACACACACACACACACACACACTACTGGCAATGAAGTAGATGAGGAAACAGGCCCAGAGTGGAGTTACTCCAGATCTCAAAATTAGCAAATTGCCAATAGGAGCCTCAGTTACAGGCCAGCTGTAGCACATGCACTAACCAGTATACTACACTGCTCCCTCTCCCCCATAAGTCTATGAAAAGGGCTAATTTCCAAGAGGTTGCTCAAACTGGAGGTTGTAGGCAACATTCAAGGCTTGGACAGGTGTTCTGGACTGCCAGTGCTGAGATCCAAACTGAGCAGAAGCACAGGCAGCCACAGGATCAGGGTATACAGGGCAGGGATCTAGAGATTTAAGGCAGAAAAAGGAGGAACCTCACAATGAGCAGGAGGAAACAGCTCTTGGGTTTAAATCAGGGTGTACGTTGAGATTCAAGTCTCACATTAGAGAAAAGTTAGAAACAGATATAAAAAAGGAAACATTTCAGAATCTGAACCAAAGCTCTGGATCCTTTGGCCCTACTTATAAGGCACCAATCCATGCTAATTAAGTGCATATCAGCCCGTGGAGACAGCAACAGGTCACTGCAGCTAAACACCAGGTCTTCTAGGCTGAGGACCACTCATGCTTCTAAAATCTCCACTACAAAGTTACAAATGCTGTGCTTTTCTCTTTCCTCTTTTCCAATTATCATTATCCTCATCCCCATATCAGAGGAAAAAAATACAAAAGCAAAAAAAAAAAAAAAACCAACAAAAAACAAAACCAACAACAGTAAGACATCTACTTAGTTCAGTCATCTGGGAAATACCATGGATAATACAGTATTATGGGTCAAACAATGCATTCAAGAGCCAGTCAATTTAGTGGAAAAAGAAAAATTAAATTGCTTATTTTGCATCATGCAGAGCAAAAAAAAAAAAAATTACTATTTGAATGTTGTGCTTTTCAAATAGTTGTATTGATGTTGGGCATACATAATCATATTCACCAGGCATCTCCATACTTTGTCGCTTTGGCATATTATTTTTTAAACTGCCTTTGCTTCTTGGAATCAAATTTATTTATCCTTTCGGGATACTTAATTCCTTAATGTCAATCAATTTTTTTTCACTATGCAAGCAAGTTCTTTGTTTTTCAACTAAATTCTTTAATCAGCTTTTGTTCAGAAACTGTTTATTTCTATCTGCATTACAAATGCTAGATTTAACCAATCTGTCAACCCAAGATAATACAAGGAGGAATCTTGTCAGTTCCTCCTTTCCTCTCTGGAACAAGATACTGTGTTCTGTACTTTTGAAGAAAAGAAATAATAGGATTAGACTAAGATTGAGGACATGAGGATGTCAGACCAAAGAAAAGGCATGTGGTCCTTCTACAGTCTTCCCATCATATATGGGGAATTGTAATCCATTAGTGCTAAATGCTTTGAGTATGCTCATTATGCAAAAAACATTAGAGCCTAGTATATTTTGTTACCATAGTTCTGCCTACTGGGAACTATAATTAAAGCACATTTAAGCAAATGCAATTTTATTTGTTATTAAGCAACTAAGAGCTTAGTCAACCTTGCAAATATGGCATTATCTTAGGATTACAATATGAGCCAGTCAGCTATCCAGTAAACTTTATTAGGTCCTATCTTTATTAGCAATGCCTACTCCTTTTGTATGAGACTTCTGTACTATATAACAGTGGTTCTCAAACGTTAGGATGTGTCAGAATAACCTAGAGGGCTTGTTAAAACACAGCGCTGAACCAGCTCCCAGAGTTTCTCATTCCTTAAGTCTGGGATAGGGCTCCAAACTTTGCATGTCTAATATGGCCCTAGGGCATGCTCATAATGCGGGTCTGCAGACCACACTTTAAGAACCTCATACAATGTATTTGTTAGAGCTTTGGAGTCAAACCCTCCTGGGTTCCTATCATGGCTCTCTTACTAATTATCTCTATGTCCTTCGGCAGCTTATTTCATCTTTTTAAGCCTCAGTTTCTTGATCCACTTAGTGGACATAATAATACCTATCCAATAGGTTTATTGTGAGAATTAAATGTGATAAAAATATGGAAAGTGCTTAGCCCAGTGCCTGGCAGGAAGAAAAATCAATACATGACAATGATAAGTTTATTATTATTATTATTATTATTATTATTATTATTATTGCTGTTGTTATTGGATAAATGTTATGAGCTAGTTCAAAGTATTTATAGCTAACAGTGTGTATCAGACTTAGCTGATAAACAGGTAAAATTTCTGTTTAAATTCACACAATGAGCTACTGTCCCCCTCAGAGATTCTGATATCAGAATATAAGATACCACTAATGTAAGATAGGCCATTATTTTATGTACTGCTAAGAAAGAAATTTTGCAATTATACCATGACTAAGATAACAGAAAGTACATCCATATTATGGAAATGAGAAAATGTGAAAAATGTACATCCTGGAAGTGATAAAATACATTAGGTACAGATGTGAATTTGGGCTGCTTCCCAGACTACGTGATGTGTGATTATGGTTAAAACACACTGACCTAGTTGGGGCACCTGGGTAGCTGAGTCTGTTAAGTGTTCACCATTGGCTCAGGTCATGATCTCACAGTTCCTGAGTTTGAGCCCCACATTGTCCTCTCTGCTGTGTGTGCAGAGCCCACTTCAGATCCTCTGTCCCCCTCTCTCTCTGCCCCCTCCCTCCCGCTTGTGCTCTCTCTCTTTCAAGAATAAATAAATAAATACTTAAAAAAAAAAAAACAACAAAAAAACACTGACCTAGTCAATGTGATAGCTGCAGAGGAAACTCAAAATTCAGATGCCTCAAAGCTAAGAGACCCCACAGTTGGAAGCCCTGGATCTATAACACAGTTATATCATGACCCATCATATAATTCCATTGGCTATTAATGAAACAAAAATATTGCCACTTGGTTTGATGAAACAAAAATATTGCCACTTGATATTACCCTCCTTCTCCCACTGAATAACAGTTACTCACATGATGAAAACAAAGCAATCCATTGGTAGGACCAATCAGATCAGAAGAGACTGTAGTACAGTCTGCAAGAAGGTATCAGGCCAAGAGAGACTTTTCTTCATAAACATAAATTCCATTCCTGAGATTTAAGGAGTATTGGGGAGAGTTTCAAGAAAGACAAAACATGACACACATTTGGGAGAGAAGGAAAGGTGGTCAAGGTCCCACACATTACTGAGACTTGCTGTAGTAAGTTTTTATTTTCCATCTTGATTTTTAAATTGTACTTTGTAAAGTATTGAGGAAAAGAGGCTGGTTTTGTATAATCTGATTATTTAATCATATTTATGGTAATTGCAATTTCCCTTCACTCTAAAAACCTAGGATGAAAAATTAGTAGCATATGACCTCCTTCAACTTTATACTAATGCTCTCACCCACAGGAAATGCATTCATACTGTAACATAACATAGAACAGGGAAAAATCTTCTGGCATTTTTATTTGGGAGCTTACAATTTCTTTCTTTCTATATATATTTTAGAGAGAGAGAGAGCAGGGGAGAGGGGCAGAGGGAGAGAGAGAAAGAATCTTAGGCAGGCTCCATGCTCAGCACAGAGCCCGGGGCAGGGCTCAATCTCACAACCCTGGGACCATGACCTGAGCTGAAATCAAGAGTTGGACGTTCAAACCACTGAGCCACCCAGGTGCTCTGAGAGCTTACAATTTCTAATAACTTTAGTAAATGGTCTCTAGTAGTCTCCATGCACAAGTAAATTATAACAATAAAATAAAATAGTATTAATTTAGCTCCTGAAAATTCTAAGAATGTAAATCTCTAATGAAATGTTGAAATAAAACCATAGCTGTGTTTGCAAATTTTCAACCATGAAAATTTCATTTCAACTCTTTCCTGTCTTATGACTACCCAGTGTCTCCTTAAATGAATGGGATCACAAAACTATTAATTTTCTAATTAGGACTCAATCCAGATACACAAACGTACATAAGATGTATAAGTCAGGGAGTACAAAGGACATTTTTTAAAGGTCCAAATAGTAACAAACTACAGCAATCATAACTGCAATTGAAAAATACATGAGTTTGGATGATTTTTCTCATTTTCTCACTGTATTGGAACCACACACACACACACACACACACACAATCAATGAAATCTATATTTCCAAAAATACTTTTTTGTACCTTGAAAGCCTCTGTTGGCCCTGGCTCATATTGTTATACATTAAAGATTTACCAAAATAATGTTTTTAAAACTGTGATGTTCTTAAAGTTTCATGTTTCTAGTTACAGAATAGGATATCATGAAACAACAAAAATGCCTACATAATTTAAATAATTGCACATGTAAAATATAATTTAATATGAAACTCAGCCACCTGAATAATGACATCTTAGACACAAGTCACACTGGTTATTGAGAATATCTGTCAATGTAAGAGGGGAGGAAGCAGTAATATCTTTATAGGAGATTAGTTTCTGTTTTACTATAAATCTAGAAGACAGTACTTTTTAACTGATTCTGTCTTAAAGGTTTAGTTGCACAATGAATGCAACTCCTATTTTCCATACAAGAAAACAAAGATTGATCTTGTAATTCTTCAATTCCATCTACCAGCTGTAATATCCAACTGACTCATTTGACCTTTCCACAGGATTTATCATTACTGAGGGAATCTTTGTGCACCTCATCTATTTTTCTCAAAACGTGTATAAACTTCCTGAAGCTTCATGTCATTGGTGTATTTGCTGACTTTAAATATTTTCAGTTCTTTGGAAGACATAAGAAAAGTCTTAAGAACTAAGCATTGGCAACGGCTTGGAGGTTCTGATTTGTTTTAACAAAAACAGCAATTATTTCAAATCCTCTGCTGATTAGAAAGTAGAGGATCTCACTTGATACGTCAAAGCATTTTGATATTATGTTTTACACTCCCATAAAATGCCATTACCATCTCTAATAATTATCTGAATGTTCAACTTTTCCCAATATCCTTCTCTCAGTCTTTTGTGTCTGTTAGGGTATTGCTAGCCTAAGAAAAATATGCTACAAAGAGGCCAACACAACAATTTCAGAAGGAAAGAATAACAGCCAAATGGCCTTTCCTTCTTTAGTATAATTTCTAGGATTACAGAAAATGTAGGCACTTAGCACACATCACCTTTCGACAGACCTTTAGAAGATCTTTCAACTTATCCTTGTGGACAGAATGGAGTAGGTAAAATGAGTGCATGAATAAAAAGGCAGATTAGTCACAAACATTTTCAATAGCTATATCTAGAAGGGTGTTAATTAATGGAGGAACATCAATTTGGTTCTAGGTTTTGAGCATCATAGGATTCTTTCCTAGTTTCCATCTGTTTTGACATTTTCCTGCATGTCCTGGGTGAGAATATAAAGAGAACATCATAAAATTTGTAGAAGCAAAAGTGACCACATTAGATGACTCAAATAGGCTAGAAAAAGAAGCTGACAGGTTAGACAAGCACTAAATCTAATAAGGTGAAAAGTAATCAAAATAAATTTTAAATGAGGTGATTAAGTCAAAGAGGACAGTTGTTTTGTAAAGAATGAACAGTAGCAATGGTTTAGTAGCAATCCTGCTTATAGATTTTAGTCTATAGAAAGGTTAATATGAATCAACAGTAGATGGAATGTTTATTGAATGAATGAATAAAGGTAGTACGGAATCAGTGGGAAAGGAGAAGAAAGTAGGGAAGGGTAGGAGAGGGAAAAAGAAAGAAGGGGAAGAAGAGGGAACATGAAGAGGGAACAGAAGAGGGAACATACTGCATGAAAAGCAGCAAAAGCCCCACTTGCCTCTGTGCAGTCCAGACCACTTCTGAAGTACTACAGTATAAGTATGGACAAACTGGGTACATTCTGGGGTGACCTGAGATGTACAAACAGTCAAATCAACAAATCAGTAACAGCTAAGAAATTCTTCAAGAAATCAGGTATATTTAGCCTTGGAGATCTGATAATCATGTTCAATATCCTGAGAAATTTAATGGGAAAAAATATTAGAAGGTAAGTAAATAAGCTGAGTGCATGAATATTAAGGAAGATTAGTCATAAACAGTTTCAACTGCTATCCCCAGAGAGACGGTGCTAACTAATGGAGCAACATCAGTCTGGTTCTAAGTTCTAAGCATCATAGAAAGATTCTTTCCTACGTTCTGTTTTAACATTTTACTCAACGTCCTGGGTGAGACTATAGAGAGGTCATCATAAAATTTGTTACAAATAGGGGACACTTGTGTGCCCAGTCGATTGAGTGTCCGACTCTTGATTTCAGCTCAGGTCATGATCCCAGGGTTGTGGGAGCAAGCCCCACATTGGGCTCCACACTGAGCTTGGAGATGCTTAAGATTCTCTCTCTTAAAAAAAAAAAAGAAAGAAAGAAAAGAAAAGAAAAGAAAAGAAGAGAAAAGAAAAGAAAAGAAAAGAAAAGAAAAGAAAAGAAAAGAAAAGAAAAGAAAAGAAAAAAGAAAAATGTTACAAGTAGGACAAATGAAGGGAAGGCACATAGCAACACAGCAGCAGAATAGATTCTGTAAAAGCAATTCAATGTCAAAGTTCCCCAGAGATGGAATGGCTCAATTCTCAAAGGATGGAGCTACTGACCACCTTCTCCAGGAGATGTTAAAGCCCTGACTGGAAGACCATGGCGCAGCTTGTACAAAATTAACTCACGCATAAATAGGTGATAGGACTAGATAATCTTTGAAAGTCCTTCTCAACCTCAAGATTCCAATATTCAAACATTTTTCTGTGGTGCAAAGTAGGTTCTTGCAAAAGATTTTCCCTTATAAAAACAATGAAAACAAATGGTTAGCCTCAGGAGGTGATCCAAGTTTTCAGGAAATGCTAAGAGAATCTTCTATTTCGTTGCATGTTTGCTCTTTAGAGAACTAATCTCCTTCCCCAGGAATGTATTAATATCTGTTTGTCCTCTGTGATACTGGCTGACTTTTTGGGAATTTGTGCACAGCACACTTTATCTTACTAAATATAATAGTATGCCCAGCATTCTTCCTTTATGAGAAATCCCTATTCACTTTCATAAATTATGTGAATGGATCTGAAGTGTACTCTCCTTTCTTCAATAGAAACTATTCCCAAAAGTAGCCTGAAAACATGCCAAACATCTGCTCCTACACACAGTTCAATACATGATATTGATATGTATTATTATTGGGTGAATTCTGAATACAAGGCAAATTTAACACATTCCTGAACAAATCCTTCCTCCTCCCACAGCCCAGTCACAGGAAGCTCAAGGAAATCAGAATAATTCTAATACTTGCCTAAGCAAGCTGTAACTAACCAGGTAGATCCACTAAAACAAAAACCACAGAACATTCAAAAATCTAATATAAATTAGATATAGTATAATAAATATTTCTCTGATTTAATAAATATTTTAAAATATATAAGTATTTTTTAGTATCTGTTGTACCTTAATATTCAGAAATGTTGCTTTCCCTAAGTTGTTAATTTTTGCCATTCTAACAGGTGAGAGGTGATATCTCATTGTGGTTTTGATTTGTATTTCCCTGATGATGAGTGATGTTGAGCATTTTTTCATGTGTCCGTTAGCCATCCTGTGCTTTCACTCATATGTGGTATTTGAGAAACTCAACATATGAACATAGAGTAAAGGAAGGAAAAACAAGATGAAAGCAGAGAGGGGAGGCAAACCATAAGAGACTCTTAAATACAGAGAACAAAATTAGGGTTGCTGGAGGGGGCAAGGGTTGGGTTAAACGAGTGAAGGGCACTTTCCAGAATGAGTACTGGGTGTCATATGTAAGAGATGAATCACTGGGTTCTACTCCTGAAGCCAAGACTACACTGTATGTTAACTAACTTGAATATAATTTTTTTTAATGTTGCTTTCCATACTGTGAGTTCTTGAATGTCTGAGTGTTTGCTTTGAGTTTATTATATACACCTAGCCCATATTTTAATGATCAAATGACATTAATGTTTACTGTGGTACAAAGAAAGATGACCAAAATCCCTAAATCCTGAATTCTTTTCAGCCATATACAGAAGTCTCTACCATGCACAGCATGTTCCCTAACAGATGCATTCATAAAGATCGTTACAGTAAACCCAACTTTATTATTAACTAGGGCTTTGGCCCTAAATACCCACCTGGTCTCCTTCCCTGGTGAACTGGCCTGGACCTCATATGAGCTTGGAAGACTCCTCTTGTCCCTTGGGCTACAGATTAATAAAAATAGCCCCAACAGCTAGTTCTTGATTCTTTTTCCAAGTCTCAGTCTGATTCTAGCCCCTGACAAAGCCTCTGTTCTGGCAGGTGGCAGGTTTTCCTAGCTGGTAAAGTCTTTCTATACACCTGTGTTGTCCAAAACAATAGTCACTGTTCATATATGGCTTTCTAGACACCTGTACTATCTAAAACAATAGCCACTATTCACTTAACACATTAAGTTAAAGTTAAATAAAATTTAAAATTCAGCTCCTTATTGTACTGCCACATGTGGCCAGTGGTTAGTGTATAGAACATTTTCATCATGCTGTATTGGACAGCGCTACTCTAGGATCCCATTTTGTTCTTAGGCAAACCTTGGTTTTGAAATTAAGCAGACTTTATCTTCTGCTAAAGGTCTGAGTGTGTAATTGTTTACTCATTTATTCATTCAACGAATATTTATCATTCCTTTCCTAGCTGCTTGGTATATAATCCTGAACAAACAGACATGGTACTGCTCTCATGGAGCTTATGTTCTAGTGGGAAAACCAATAATAAACAAGTAAACAGCAAATAGAAAAGATTATTTGTTATGAATTTCAGTGCTAGTGTATCTCTCTTTTAGCCTCAAAGTAACAAGGTGCTTTTGTTTCATTGAAGTGAGCCCATCCCTTCAGCAGTTGGCCTTTCTCTTCACATTCTTCAGATGGCAAACACTGATGGTTTTAGGATATACTTAAGTCTAGTGGGTTTGTTTGTTTGTTTTGGTCTTTTTTTCTGTAGAATTTCTGCCCACAGCTTAATTCTTGCCCATGTCCTTGATTCCCTCACCAAGGGTTCTCCAGGCTTTATACTTTCAGTTACCACATTTTTGGTGTGACTGCTCTTAACTATTTATATTCCCAAATAGTACAACAAACTACTACATATCCCCTCTTGGAAGACTCCACTCCCAACTTCCTAAATCTTGTCATTAGATCTTCAGAATTTCTCTTGAATTAATGTATCTCTTCTATTTCCAGTGGGACATACAATCTAAACTGCCATTACTCATACCTGAATTACTAAAACAGCCTCGCCAAAATATGTCTCAATTTCCCTTCCTTGCAATTAATCATTCACACTAAATCATGATTAATCATAAAATAGCCTGTGATTTCCCCTCTCTGTTTTCTCTGCACTGGATAACAGCTCTCTTGCCATGGCCCCCACCTCTGAAAATGTATGCCTATGCCAAGTTCATCTTCTTCTCCTCCCTGGTTGGGATCATCTCCCAGTTGCTGAGACTACCTACTCCTGGTGCTAAAAGAACTAACAACGACAAATGAGAGCCTCCGCAGCCTGGCAGCCCCATCTTCCCCAATCTCACTTATCTCCAGTAGCAACTTCCAAAATGGCACCATTTCAAGGGACACTGACCCAGCAGCTAAATATACTGGGGTTGGAGCTGCCATGGTCAGAGGTGCTGGATATAGGGCTGGGATTGGGGCTGTGTCTGAGAGCTTCACCATTGGTTATGCCCAGAACCCTTCTCTGAAGCAACAGTTTCTCTCCTATGCCATTCTGGAGGCCCTGAGGGTCTTTTCGTAGCATTTCTCATCCTCTTTGCCATTGGAGAAGCCATCTCTACCTCCCATACTTCTTTCTTCCACATCTCCCATGCCATGTGAATTCTTTTTCCTATACCTCCCCAACCAGCCTAGGAAAAGTGGTTGGCTCAGCGTTCAATAGAAGAAAGACAAATAAATACTATATGAATAACAAAAATAATGACCGGTAATTACTCCACAAGAATACACACTGGTTCCCTATTGGCTGTAGAATCAAGTTTCTTTTTCATGAACTTATTACTTTGAAAAGATAAGGCTAAAACTGAAGATTCATTTGGGAATAAGAATCGTAACCTGTTTAATCTCTGAAAATGATATTAGGTTTTTTAGGCTGACATACCACTCAGCTCCTATGACATATTACATTCCTGCCTATGTCTCTTTGTTTTACCTACTTAAAACTTTCCTAATCATTTTCCTCTCGCAGTACCCACAAACTCTTCTTTCACCACACACACACACACACACACACACACACACACACACACACACACACACAACGCGGGGAGCGGAGGAAGCTTTTAGAGATAATTTACTGAGTTCACTGAACAAATGGTAGTTTTAAGAAGCACAAGCAAACTATTTCAGCATTATTTTGGCCAATTTCATATACCTTTCTCATATCCTTGCCACCCACATGAAGTAAAGTCTACACTGTGTCTTTTTCCATCAGGTCCCAAGCTCAAAGCTTGAGTAAGTCACTGAATGACTTTCTGCAGGCAAATTTTGGATCAACATCCACAAACCAAAATCATCTCAGCTTTTAACCAAAGGATCTAGTGGTGATTAGTAATTTCACCATTAGCTAGGATGATATAAAATAGAAAGATCAAACTCTTTATAATAAAGAGGTATAATTGACATATAACATTATATTCATTTCAGGTGTACAACATAATGATTCAATAATTATATACACTGGGAAATGATCACCACAATAAGTCTAGTTACTATCTGTCACCATACAAAGCTACAATTTTTTTTTCTTATGGTGAGAACTTTTGCAGCGCACCTGGGTGCCTCAGTTGGTTAAGTGTCCAACTTCAGCTCAGATCATGATCTCACAGTTCATGGGTTTGAGCCCCATGTCAGCCTCCGTGCTGACAGTTCAGAGCGTGGAGTCTGCTTTGGATTCTGTGATTCCCTCTCTCTGTCCCTGCCCTGCTTGCTCTCTCTCTCTCTCTCTCTCTCTCTCTCTCAAAAATGAATAAACGTTAAAAATTTTTTTTAATTTATTCTTTTGGCAACTTTCAAATATGCAGTACACTATTATTAACTGTAGTTACTGTGCTTAGCATTACACACCCACAACCTGCTTATTTTATAGTTTGAAGTTTTTACCTCTAGACCCCCTGCACCCATCCTGACCATTCCCCAGCCTCTCTTCCCTCTAGCAACCTCTATTCTGTTCTCTGTACCTGTGAGATAAGTTCTGTTTTGTTTTGTTTGTCCATTTGTTTTCTTTTTTATATTCCACATATAAGTAAAATCATACAGCATTTGTCTTTCTCTGACTTATTTCATTTAGCATAATTCCCTCAAGGTCCATCCATGTTGTTGCAAATGGCAAGATTTCCTTCTTTTATATGGCTGAGTAGCATTCCTTTGTATATAAGTATGACATCTTCCTTATCCATTCATCTATCAATGGACATTTAGGTTGTTTTCATATCTTGGCTATTTTAAATAATGTTACAGTGAGCATAGGGGTACATATATCTTTGCAAATCAGTGTTTTCATTTTCTTCAGATAAATACCTAGTAGTAGAATTGCTGGATCATCTGGCAGTTCCATTCTTTTTAGAAACCTCCATACCATTTTCATAGTAGCTGCTTCAATTTACATTTCTACCAGCAGTGCACAGGAGTCCCCTTTTCTCCACATCCTTGCCAACACCTGTTACTTGTCTTTTTGATGACAGTCATTGTAACAAGCATGAGGTGGTATCTTATTGTATTTTGACTTGCATTTTCCTATAATTAGTGATACTCAGCATCTTTTCATGTGCCTATTGGACATCCATAGGTCTACTTTGGAAAAAGGTCTACTCAGGTCCTTTGCCATTTTGAACTGGATTCTTTGATTTTTTGTTATTGAGTTATATGAGTTCTTTATATATTTTGGATGTTAACCCCTTTTCAGATATTTGACTTGCAAATATTTTCTCCCATTCAATAGGTTGACTTTTTATTTTGTTGATGATTTTCTTTGCTGTACAGAAGCTTGTTAGTTTCATTTGTTTATTTTTGCTCTTTTTGCTTTTGCAGCCAGGTCCAAAAAATCACTGCCAAGACCAATATAATGGAATTTATCTCCTATGTTTTCTTCTAGGAATTTTATGGTTTCAGGTCTCACATTCGAGTCTTTAACCCACTACTTTATTGTAATCTCAAATGAAATACTTATCTTCTATGTATTTTAAACTTCCAAACAGCAAAACTGGGATTTGAGTAGAAAGAAAGATTCCTTATTAGAATGTTCTAGTCACCTTTCAGAAATACCTATTTCCTTTTTTATGAGGGTTAAATGTGTAAAAGAAAAGTCAAGTCTCATTTATTATTATCATAACCTGCTCTAGCAATCAAGGAAAAGGAAGTGTTTTTTTTAATCTTTCTATCTTATGTTTCTGTCATATGTTATTGCAGTTGAATAATTCTTATAGTTATATATAGTATGTCCTTACAACTATACTATAGTTAACCATGCTAGCTAACTGATGCTTAAAGTTACTAAAACTCTGGGCACCTGGGTGGCTTAGTTGGTTAAGCATCTGACTCTTGATTTCAGTCCAGGTCATGATCTCACAAGATCAAGTGCCATGTCAGGCTCATGTAATATACCACGAGACAGCACAGAGCCTGCTTGGGATTCTCTCTCCCTCTCTCTGCCCCTCCCCACCACATGTGCAGTCTCTCTCAAAATAAATAAATAAACATATTTTAAAAATAAAGTTACTAAAACCCTTTCTTTTTACTTTTTTCTGCATAACAATTACTGTTCCTGTTATCATAAATGTACTAGTCCCTGAGAAGCTACATAGACTTTCATATTTGCTACGCAGATCCCTTGAAAAATGTTCAAAATTATTAATATACACACATGTATATACAACATAATATAAATTAATATAAACAATTTTCCTAAACAATACTAGATCAGAGCAAAGCAATGTTTCACCCATTTCCCAATACCATTTTACAGGAGCTTCAGGTCACCGGAATTAATTGCATTGACTTAGGAGAACAAAGAAAACGTATGTTCTATCACAGGTCACAGGCAAAGCCTTAATTGTGCTTAAACGCTTCTGTATCTGTATGACAGTATTTATTTAACAAACACATATAACACTTGCTATGCCAGGCACTGTTCTAAGTCTTTTATAAATGCTAATTCATTTAATCCTCATCAACACCTTGTGAATTAAGTAACGCCATTATCCCCATTTTACAAACGGGGAAATTCAACATAAGAGACGTTAAGTGTCTTGCTCAAGTCCCTAGAGCTAGTAAATGGCAAAGTCAGAATTTGAACCTAGAAATATTGTGGCTGTTCCCACGCAAACACCAAAGGTCTCCTTGATCCCCCACGCCCTGGATTGAAGGTACCTTCCTACTGTGTACCCACCCAGCTTTGAGCCTTCTATGGCTGTACCTACCATGATTTCTGTATGTTAAATATTAAGTTCTTTAAGGGCAAGGAATATGTCTTGTTCACAGTTGCAGCTCCAATGTGTACCTTGAGCTGATAAAGCATTGTTATAAATCCTCCAGCAGACAAAGAGTTAAATTGATTTCTTATCAAGTTATGGCACCTATAATAAATTTCTTCTCTTTACCCATGGGAGTAGGCATACATTCCAATTTCAAAATAGACAAGTGTGTTGAAATTGGCTTGTGATTTAAAGGGAATGATTAAAGAAAAATAAGTTAATGGATGGTTCACCCCCATGTTGGCATAGAGCTTTCAAAATTTGGGGTGTTTGAAACTTAAAGACACTAAGGTCCCTCATCTGAACAACTGCCAGAACAACTGCACTGAGCATGTCAAGCTCAAAGGCAAAGACTATATGCCAAGCTACTATAACAAAACACTTCCATCAAAACCTGGCAGCAAGAAAACAACGGCCAGCTAGCACATTGCTCTCCATGAGGAATGACGTTATGTCATTTTGTGCAAAGGACCTCAAAACACCTTGTCAGTTTAACAGGATTTCGATACACCATGAGAAACCTTTCACATACCACTTTGTTTCCAGGAAAATTGCCTTAGAAGTTCTCAAGGTACAATAATTTGAACCTAACTAGCCTTATTAATGAACACAAACTATAACTTTTCTAAAATGTTTACCTCTTTATAAGTGGGTGAATTTCTTAGAAAAGTCCTACTACTCTTGGAAAATACAGTTCTACAGAGAAACAATGATGTATTTTCATTCAGCAACATTTACTTGACAAATTGTTAATTATTTACCTATTATGTGCTAGGTACTCTATTGATTATACTTATATGAGTCCTTTTTCTGGCAATAAAACTGAATTTTTTAAATTGAGTTAGTAATTTCCAGATATTTTTGCCAAGTTTAACAGCATTAGGCAGTAATGTATGCATGGGAAGGAAGAACAGAATTGGAGTTGACATAAATAATTCTATATCTTAGCTTGGATAGCAAGAGCATACATAGGTATATGTCAGTTTAAACATGCAGTATGAATGTTCTGATTAACTGTTCATTTTTCATTTTTTGCCTAATTTGAGCATCAATTCACTGAAATAGTCAAATGGACTTTGGCATAGGGCTGGCCATAGGTCCATAAAATGAGAAGCTGCATAGTCATTAGAAGACCAACTCCTTCCTAAACTACAAGCTCCTAAAGAAAAGAACCATGAATCCTGTAGCTCTGGGGCTGATATATTTCCTTGCATTGACTTTGCATCAATGTATGATTGTTTGATGAATGAATGACCCCAGGTAACTCTCTGTAACACATAAAACTATATCTTATATCTCATTTATAAAAATTTCCAGAGGTATAGACATGAAGATAGGCATTTGGTTACTACCCTTATAATATTAAGTGAATTTCTTAAATGAAGGGATTATATTGAGGATCTTAAGGCAAAAAATTTAAAGCTAACTAGATCAATTAACCAAGAGAGGCTATAACTTTACTAATAGCTATTAATTTCAGTGAGATTTCCTTAACTGCCTTAACTTTTCCTGACTGATTCTTTTTTTAACAATTTTTTATTTACGAAGTTTTTATTTTAATTCCAGTATAGTTAACATACAGTGCTATATTAGTTTCAAGTATATAATATAGTGATTTGACAATTCTATACATTACTCAGTGCTCATTATGATAAGTACACTCTTTAATCCCCATCACCTATTTCACCCATCCTACCACCCACCACCCCTCTGGTAACCAGAGGTTTGTTCTCTATAGTTAAGAGTTTCTTTCTCTTTCTCTTTCTCTTTCTCTTTCTCTCTCTCTCTCTCTCTCTCTCTCTCTCCTCTCTCTCGTCCCTGCTCCACCCCTTTTTTTTTCTTTTGCTCATTGGTTTTGTTTCTTAAATTCCACATAGGAGTGAAATCATATGGTATTTGTCTTTTCTGACTGATTCTGTTTTTTTGTTTTTACATTTTGTTATCTTTTAGGCTATTCTGATTTTTTTTTAAATTTTTTATGTTTTTTTATTTGTTTTTGAGAGAGGGAGAGGGAGACAGAGAGAGAGAGAGAGAGAGAGAGAGAGAGAGAGAGGGAAAGAGCAGGGGAGACACTGAGAGAGGGAGACACAGAATCTGAGGACAGTCTCCAGGCTCTGAGGTAGCTGTAGGCACAGAGCCAGATATGGGGCTCAAACTCACAAACTGTGAAATCATGACCTGAGCCAAAGTTGGACACTTAATCAATTGAGCCACCCAGGTGCCCGTAGGCTATTCTGATGATTAAGTTAGAGGTTAACAAAATGATAAATTACAACTCTGCTTCTTTGTTACCATCTTAAATTCTATTAACAATGTATGCTTATTCAAGCTTATTCCCTATTTATACCTTTGATAATATTAAAATGAGATCTCCACCTCCAATCATGCTGCATGGTATCCTTTCTACTATAATACATGTCTGCCTCATCTCCCAACCATATTGTAAGCCAGTATTAAAGACCTAAATGTGAGACCTGAAACCATAAAATCCAAGAAGAAAGTACAGGCAATAACTTCTCTGTCATCGGTTATAGCAACTTTTTTCTAGATAGATCCCCTGAGGCAAGGGAAACAAAAGCAAAAATAAACTATTGTGACTAAATCAAGATTAAAAGCTTCTGCACAGTGACAGAAACAGTCCACAAAACTAAAAGGCAACCTACGGAATGGAAGAAGATATTTTTAAACAAAATATCAAATAAAGGGTTAGTATCCAAAATATATAAAGAGTTGATACAACTCAATACCCCCCCCCAAACCAAATAATTGTATTTAAAAATGGATAGAAGACATGAACATTTCTTCAAAGAAGATATACGGATAGCCAACAAACATATGAAAAGATGCCCATCATCACTTATTGTCAGGAAAATGCAAATCAAAACTACAATGAGATACCACCTCACACACATCAGAATGGCTAAAATCAAAAACACAAGAACCAACAAGTGTTGGCAAGGATGTAGAGAAAAAGGAACCCTCTTGCACTGCCGGTGGGAATGCAAATTGGAAAACAGTATGGAGGTTCCTCAAAAAATTAAAAATAGAACTACCCTGGGATCTAGTAATCACACTACTGGGTATTTACCCAAAAAATTAAAAAATACTAATTCAAAGGGATATGCTCACCCCTATGTTTATGGTAACATTATTTACAATAGCCAAGATATGGAAGTAGCCCAAGTGTCCATTGACTGATGAATGGATAAAGAAGATGTGAGATTATATATATATATATGTGTGTGTGTGTGTGTGTGTGTGTGTGTGTATACATATATATACATATACACACACACATATATATATACACACACACATATAATGGTATATTATTCAGCCATAAAAAAGAATGGAATCTTGCCATTTGCAATGGATGGATACAGCTAGAAAGTATAATGCTAAGCTAAATAAGACAGTTAGAGAAAGACAAATACCATCTGATTTCACTCACTTGTGGAATTTAAGAACAAAACCAATGAGGGGCGCCTGGGTGGCGCAGTCGGTTAAGCGTCCGACTTCAGCCAGGTCACGATCTCGCGGTCCGTGAGTTCGAGCCCCGCGTCAGGCTCTGGGTTGATGGCTCAGAGCCTGGAGCCTGTTTCCGATTCTGTGTCTCCCTCTCTCTCTGCCCCTCCCCCGTTCATGCTCTGTCTCTCTCTGTCCCCAAAATAAATAAACGTTGAAAAAAAAAATTTTTTAAAAAAAAAAAAAAAAAAAAAAGAACAAAACCAATGAGCAAAGGGAAAAAGAGAGAGAGAAACCAAGAAACAGCCTCTTAACTACAGGGAACAAACTAATGGTTACCAGAGGAGAGTTGGTAGGGGGGAATGGGTGAAACAGGTGATGGGGATTAAGGAGTGCACTTGTCATGATAAGTACTGGGTGATATATGGAATTGTTGAATCAATGTATTATATGCCTGAAACTAATATAACACGTATATGTCAATTAACTGGAATGAAAATAAAAACTTTTTTTTAAAAAAGAACTTACTACATTTAAATAGGTTTCAACTAATCTGTAAAAATAAAATGTGATATAATTTTTAAATAAATAAACAAACAAACAAACAAACTATAAGCCAGAGCAGGGGCCAGGTTCCCACCCCTTTCTTGCTGCTCTCATACCCTGGCAGGATACCCACTTCTATATCTACTGGAAGGGCATGTTTAGGAGAGATAATATAATACTGTAAAAATGGGGGACAGGAGGCAGAGAAAAGTATCCCAAAGCCCTCTGCTGGAAAATTGAATTAAAACTTCCAGTGAAATACTCTCTTTATCTCTTTAAAATGTATACATAATCAAATTCCACTAGTGCTAATCTGACAGCACTGGCATCATGTAATATTCATTGTGTCAGACACTGTTGTTTGGCCAACCAAAGAGGCATTCTCAGGCCCCAGCCACCTTCTTCTGCAGTTAGGAATACTAAAGGTTACTTTTCCTGCCTCTCTTGGAGCCGAGGGTGTCCATGTGACACAATGTGGCTAGCATTGCCACGTCCCCCTTTTTCCTATCCTGAACATATGATGCCTGGAACTGCATGGTACATTTTGTGAAGCAAAAAGTATGAACACGAAAAGTCAACTTACCAAGGACAGTGCAACAGAGGATAAATAATAGCATTATTGAGCAACTAAACCAATGCAAGCAATCACCTACCTTCATATAGCTTGATGTGAGGGGGGTAAAAAAAAAAAAGGTTTTGTTAAATGCCTTCCAACTACAATTCTGGTTGAAATGGTTGAAATCCTCATTCTGCCCTTTTCTAATAACAACCTTTGTCAATTTTCTAAGTATCTCTAAGCTCAGTTTCTCATCTGTAAAATGGGCATAAGTATAATTGCTCCCACAGAACTGCTGTGAATTATGGTTTTAAAAAATATGAAACAATGCATGTAAAGTAACTGGATTGCACTTGGCACACAGTCTTACTCTCAAACATTAAAAGCACACTGTAATACTATAATATACATACCCAGGAATTTTTATTTATTTATTTATTTTAAATATATGAAATTTATTGTCAAATTGGTTTCCATATAACACCCAGTGCTCATCCCAACAGATGCCCTCCTCAATACCCATCACCCACCCTCCCCTCCCTCCCACCCCCCATCAGCCCCCAGGAATGTTTTTAAAATAAAAGTTGTGGGGCACCTGGCTGGCTGGCTCAGGTGGTAGACTGTGCAACTCTCAATCTCAGGGTTGTGAGTTTGAGCCCCACACTGGGTGTAGGATTACTTTTAAAAAAATTTTAAAAGTAAAAGTTGCTTGTTTTCTCCCAAATAATTGCATACAAAAATTAAATATTTAGGGAGTCAGAGAATTCAATTCTTTATAATCCTCATTCGGTTATATCTCTTAGGTCAAGACATCTACAATTAGCATTAAAATGCACAAATAATACTCATGTGTGATTAAAGTAAGTGGTACAAATATCAACTAATAATAATTATAATTTAAATTTTTGTCACAGAAAAGTAAACTATTTTCCTCAGGACAAGGATAGATTGAAATGGCCTGCAGTTCCCCCATAACTTTCTCTTACCACATCACCCAGAAACCTGAGGCATTGTGAATCTTTAGTGTCTCATTATTCGGTTATTTTCAGGACATTCAACCATGTGTCTGGGATCACTGAAGAAAACAGCAGGTCTCTGGTGTTTGCTTTGTTTTGTTTTAGTCATAAACATTTTTAGCTTCACTTCAACATGATCATCATTCCAACTGTTTCTTTGGAAGCTTATCTTGCCAAGCCAGTAAAAGACTGTGTTCCCAAGCCTAGAGACTTTCCATTTATAGCTTTCCATTAAGCCTCTTAAAGGTAGGTATTTATTCTAATTAAATATTTAAAAGGTAGGTTCTTTTATGAAATGGCTTTTTCGTTAATTCAAAAAGAGATAATTATTTATACTTCGAAATCCTTTCTAATAGGATTTGGGTTGACCTACAACAAAAGACATAAATAGATTAAGATTGTTAAAAAAATCAAAACATATCAAAGCCCTGGAAGAGATGATGCAAATATAAAAATCACTGTGATTATGCACAAAATTTATCCCTGAGCTTCCATGAGACTAAGGCAAAAATGAAAATATAATTGATTAAGCAATTTTCATTACTTTATAAAGCAGATCTGTAATATTTTTATATACTAATTCTAAGTGTGGTCTTGGTACTAAATTCCAGTAGGAATTTATCTTTTGAGCCTTTCTTCAAGGAAAATTGAGTTTCATAATACACAGTATTTTCATCAATGAGGTTCAGTGGCTGCTTTGAACTTCAATAAAAGTCAATAGCACGACATTATGCCAGTAATTTTAAAATTATTTTTAGCCGTGAAACCTGGAAAATAAAATATTATACAGCAGCTCAATATATAAAATACATAAATAAGAATTTCTCTAACTGAAACTGAGTTAAGGGGCCTGAAGCTACCATAATCACTGATTACAGAATCTGGGTAAGGAAAAGGCCTTATGTAGCCAATAAGCTGATCGTATTAGCTACAAATATAAAAATGCAAATCAATGTCCTACAGCTAATATAACACTTAATAGTAAAAGACTGCATGGTCTTTCCATAAGACTGGGGACAAGACAAAGATATCTATCTACTCACATCAGGTCTCAGCCAGTGCAATAAAGCACAGGGGTGGGGAAGGAATATAAAGCAAACAGATAAGAAAGGAAAAAGCAAAGCTATCTTTATTCACAAACAACCTGATTGGCTATATAGAAAATCTTAAGAATAATAATTTTTTAAAAAGCCACCAAAACAAGTAAGTTAATTCAGTAAGATTGCAGCATATCAGATCAACTGACAACTTGATTTGTTTTTATATACAAACAACAAACAATCGAAAATAAGACAAAAAAATACATTTAAAACAGCACCTAAAAACCATGACATACTAAGAAACAAATTTAACAAAATGTGTGCATAGGTAGTACACGTAAAACTACAAAATATTACTGAGGAAAATTAAACAAGATTTAGATGCAGAGATTGCTGAAGACTGAATTGTATCTCACTAGAATTCATGTGTTGAAGCCCTAATTCCCAAAGTAATGGTATTTGAAGATGTGACCTTTGAGAGGCTACTAGGTTATATGAAATCATGCATGTGGGACTCTCCTGATGAAATTGGTGCCCTTAAAAGAGGGTACATAAGAGAGCTTGTTTCTCTCCATACACAAAGAAGAGGTCATGTGAGCACACAGTAAGATGGTGGCTGCCTTCAAGTCAAGAGAGAAGAAGCCTCACCATGAAATATACTCTGCTAGCACCTTGGCCTTGAACTCCCCAGCCTCCAGAAGTGTAAGAAAATTCATTTCTTTTTTTAAGCCATCTAGTCTATGATATTTTGTTATGACAGTCCAAGCCAAGACAGAGATATACCATGTTCCTGGATCAGAAGACTCAAAGCTGTTAAGATTAAGATATCAATTCATTCCAAATTGTTCTACAAATTCAGCATAATTTCAATTAAAATCCCAGCAGGCCCACATGGCCCAGAAATTCCACTCCTAGATATAGACCTAAAATAATTGAAAACAGGGATTCAGACAGATATGTGTATGCCAATGTCTACTGCAGCATTATTAAGAACAGTCAAAAGGTAGAAACAAGTTAAGTGTCCTTCAACAGATGAATGGATGAACAAAATAAGCTGTATACATACAATGGAATACTATTCGGCCATAAAATGAATGAAATTCTGACACATGCTACAATATGAATGAATCTTGAAAACACTATTACTAAGTAAAATAAACCAGACACAAAAGGACAAATATGGTATGATTACATTTATATGAAATATTTAGGGTAAGCAAATTCATAGAGACAGAAAGTAGATTAGAGATTACCAGGAGCTGGGAAGTATTGGGTATTACTGCTTAGTGGGTACACAGAGTTTTTGTTTGAAGTCACGGAAATTTTTGGAAATACTGGTGATGGCTGTACAACACTGTAAATATAACTAATGCCACCAAATTAAATACTTAAAAATGGGCAAGATGGGGGCACCTGGGTGGTTCAGTCAGTTAAGTATCCGACTTCAGCTCAGGTCATGATCTCGCGGTTTGTGAGTTTGAGCCCCGCGTTGGGTTCTATGCTGACAGCTCAGAGCCTGGAGCGTGCTTCAGATTCTGTGTCTCCCTCTCTCTCTGCCCCTCCCCTGCTCACACTCTGTGTCTCTATCTCTCTCAAAAATAAACACTTAATTTTTTTTTAAATGGGAAAAATGGCAAACTTTATGTTATATATATATCTACTATTATAAAGAAAACTATTTCCCAAAAGAATTCTAGGAAGATTTTCCATAGAAATCTACAAGTTGATTATAAAATATACATAAAAATGTAAAAAAAAAAAAAAAGACCTAGAATAGCCAGAATCATTTTGAAAAGAAGAAGTTGGAGAGCTTACATTACCTGACCTAAAGATTCACTATAATGCTCCAACAGTTAAGACAGTGTAGTATTTCTGTAAGAGTGGATATGGGAACAGTGGAAGAGAACAAAGTGTACAGAAATAGAGTCATATTTTATCAATTAATTTTCAACAAAGTGCCAAGGTAATTCAATAGGGAGAGAAATCTTTCAATGAATGGTGTAAAACATCTGTATATGAACTTTGATCTTTCCTCACATCACACACAAAATTAACTCAAAATGGATCATAGACCTATGGTTGTAAAAACTGTAAAAACAAAAACTGTAAGTCTCCTAAATAGAATAATTTGCAAAACTCAAAAATTGAGTAGTTGAACTACACATAAATTAAAATATGATCTTCACAATTAAGAAAATGAAAAGCCACAAACCAGGAGGAACTGGGATTAAACATTTATCTATATTTTTATATATTTACATATATACATATATAATTTATCCATATTTAATACATATTTTTATTTTATTATAGCTCATATTATATATATAATATACATATGCACACACATATGAATACATACACATATATAAAGTGGTGTGGAGTATGTGTATGTGGGGATACAAGAACTTGTATCCAGAATTTAATAACCTACAACCTAACAAGAAGACAAAAATTCATTTTAAAAATTGTTGGGGCACCTAGGTGACTCAGTCAGTTAAGCGTCTGAGTGTTGGTTTTAGCTCAGGTCATGATCTCATGGTTTGTGTGTTGGAGCCCCACGTAGGGCTCCACACTGACAGCACACAGAGCCTGCTTGAGATTTCTCTCTCCCTCTCTCTGCCCCTCCACCACTCATGCACACTCTCTTACTCTCTCCCAAAGTAAATAAATAAACTTTTTTTAAAAATTGTCAAATGAAGGGCACCTGGGCAGCTAAGTCGATTAAGCGTCTGATTCTTGATTTTGTCTCAGGTCATGATTTCTTGGTTGGTGAGTTTGAGCCCCGCATCAGACTCTGTGTTAACTATAGACACTGCTTGGGATTCTCTCTCTCCTTACTCTCTGTCTGTCCCCTCCTTCATGCACTCTCTCTCTCACTCACACTCTCTCTCTCTTTCTCTCTCTCAAAATAAATATTTTTCTAAAATTAAAAACATAAAAATTGTCAAGTGATTTGAACACACTTTGTAAAAGAAGATCCACAAATGTCCACTAACTACAACAAAGAATATAAAACTACACTAGTCAACGGGAAAATGCAAATTTAAATCACAGTAAGATATCATTACAAACCCACTAGAATGACTAAAAATAAAAATACTAGAGCAGGTGAAAATCTTACATCATACTGGTGTGAAAGCAAAATGTTGTAATGGCTTTTTAAGGCAGTTTGGTAGATTCTTATAAAGTTAAACATGTATCTGCCATATTACCCCACAATCCCAAGAGGAATTAAATCCCATAATTATAGCTGATTTATTCATAATAGCCCAAAGCCCTGGAAAACAAGCTAACTACCCAGCAATAAGGGAATACATAACCAAATTGTGATATATCCGTTCAATGGGCTACTACTCAGCAATAAGAAGAAATAGGCCATTTTACCATTGATACATGCAATTAAATGGATAAATATCAAAAACATTTTACTGAGCAAAAGAATATATGCATACTGTATTGTTCCATTTACATGGAAATCTGAAAAAAATCTATAATGACAGAAAACTGATCAGTGGTTGCCCAAGGCTGTGGCTGGTAAAAGAGGGGGGTGACTGCAAAGTGGCATGAGGGAACCTTTTTGGGTAATGAAAATATTCCATGTCTTGATTGTGGTGGTAGTTACATAAATGTATTCACTTGTCAAAACCCATCTAATTCTATACTTAGAATAGGTGCATTTTATTGTAAATCACACCTCAATAAAAGTCTGAAAAGTGGAAATAAATACCTACAACCATTGTTAAACCCACAGCATGTACTTGCCAAGGCTGTGACAAAATGGACTGTCAAAGCAACATAGCCAAGCACACCCACAGGTAAGCTGAAGTGTGGGTGTAAATTCAGTGTGAGGATAAACAGAATTCTGAGTCACTGGCAGCACCAGGGGCAATCTCTTCCTCATGCCCAGCTGGGAAATATTCACATTTTTTTCCTACCATCAGTGTACGTATTCCAGGTAAAGAGCTCAACAGCCAGGAGAATATCTATGCAGTATCTTCCTCCTGAAAGAAGACGGGTATTCTTTGCAGGTGGTCCTTGAAACAGGACTCAGAAAGCCGATACCATGGACAGCTCTCCAGAAGCTACATTATTTAGTATAAATTATCATCTGTGGGTGATAAGATGTTTGTGTATTTTTGTCACTTGCATTGCTTCCCTAACCAGGACAGCGTACTAATTCTTAATAACCCCCTCCAAGATAGTCCCTTAGGAATTTGTTCAAAACCTTGGGTTTTAACCAGAAATGATTTGAAAACATAGAAAAAGCATAACTAAAGTGGTGGTTTATGTTTTGTTCTTTGTGCAGATAAAAATTCATCCCAAAACTTTTCTAAATGTCTTAATAAAGTCCATTTTCTCGGATAATCTCGCTATGGTTCTCAAACACTTCATGATCTTAGCCCAAATCCTGGATGGGCTTGGAATTAGAGTCTAAGGATATGCCTTTTAACACCTTCCTGATGATTCCAGTACAGATAACTTTCAAACATGGTTTGAGAAATACTGCTCTAATGGATTCATTGTTTCATTGCTCTGCCAGAGACACTTTTTTTTTAGTTCTCCAATTAGTTTGAAGTGGGTTGACAGACAGGCTGATAATAATAAAATACATAATCAAATTCAACTTAGTCACTATATACGTTCTTCAAACTGTCCCTCATGAGTATGGGACAATTTATAACTGGTTGTTGACCTTGCTTCTGTTAAATACATTTTAAATATAAGTGGCATTGATTCTATAAACAGTTAACATTCAAGAAAAGCAACCCATAAAGAATCTTTACACTTAACTCCTGGAGAATGGAGACTCAGATTGCTTAAAAGAACATGAAATAGTTTGCTGTTATAGATTAAATTTCTTCTGAGAAAAGGTGTAAACTCTTACAGGTGGCATCCAGATGGAAAATTAGTCCCTTCCCACCCACGCAAAGAAGGTCTTTAAAACTCTCCCACAATGTAAAGAAAGGGAAGACATTTTGTGGCAAGAAACCTTGCAACTTGTACATTGAAAGAGTACTGCAAATCTTGGGAGCAATCCCTAATGTGTGGAACGGCATAGTGTCAAATAGAACAGATAACTGAACTACAGAAATTGAGCTGATGGAGAAGTAACATATCAGAGTCTAAACGTTCAACAATGGTAGACAGACTGACAATTTTTCACAACTGTATCTGGTTTTGGTCTTGAAAATGACCAATCTAACATAAGTTTGTATGGGTCAGCATGAGATGCAAGAAAGGATCAGTCTTTGCTAGGGAACTGGGAGACTAACACGAGGGTCAACCACAACCAGCCAGAAATACCCTCTTAGCTTCTCTTGATTAAGGGTTTCACCAATGCCTTAATGAGTGGAACTGACAGTTAATCCCAGAATACATTGTGGTTAGATCTGTATAATGTTTATTTATAGCTTTTTCTCTCTATATATGTCAAAGTTAATTAACTATTTAGTTGAGTTTAAACAATTTGTTTTGAGGGTATGACTCCTCATTCTCAGTAAATATTTTTAGGGATTTAAAAGGTATTCAAACTAGGTGAATCCAATCAACAATTGCAATTACAATATGAGCACCTCTTTTTATTAGTGGCTCTTAATTTTTAAGAAAGATTTTTCAGAAAATTCACTGTGAGTACTTTATGCTATAAAATAAATTATCTTAATATGAATTCAATTAAACAAGCTCAAGAACCGAACGATGGAACAACAAAATGAAACAAAAAGATTGCAGAAGTAAGGAAACAAAGTGAGGGTCAAAAGAACACGGCTAACAAAATAACAAATAAATTAGTAAGATCAAAGAGCTGAATAGACAAAGTTGAAAACTGAATTACTCACTAGAGGAAACATTTGAGAAAATCACAGTGAATGCAGAGGAAAAAAATACAGAAACTAAACCAATTATAAGAGAAGTAACATAAATAGAAGGCTTAGAAAAGGTAGATAACACAATAAATGCACCAAAACAGTATTCAAGGATATAGTACAAACTTCTCTTGTATTAAGAAAATAAAGAGCACATGAAATAAAAAAAGGTAAACACATTTTCTCACATTTTATTTTCACAAAAGCAATACAGCTTCATTAATATGAAGAAAAAAAAGGAAGGGACAGAGGGAAGGAGAAAGGGACTATGGATATGCCAAGATACTATTTTATCATTTTCCTAGTGACCTAATCATTACAAAAGAAGAAGGAAGAGGAAGAAGAGAGAGAAAAATCACTATCCATTTGTATTGATCACAAATCAGATACATGAATTCTTGAGTATATTTGCTAATACCTGATATATGGGAATTTTACTGTCAGTGATTTTGCCTGATATTTGTCTCTAATTTGAAGTATTTGAAAGAGAACTTCATATTTGCAGAGGCCCAACTGTGCTACTGATTAAAAAAGGTCTGTGTTCCATAAATATTTACATCCTGCTCCACAAGAGCAGGGAAATAACTTAGTGTGCCTGTTGCTTTCCCACTTAAATATACTCTACTCAACAAATATACTTTACTCAACAAAACAATTGTGGATCATTTTCTACATATAATTATCTTTTCTGCCAGAACACTGTTAGTAGAATGTCAATTCCCCAAAGACATAGACTGTACTTTCTCTTTCCTCCAGATAATGTGTGGCTTTGCACGGTGTAAGTACTAATAATAAACAATGAAACTGTAAGCTAATTGATGGTTATAATGATATTGCTTTAAACCCCCTAAGGCCAGGCTGTGAACTCTCTTGACCAGACATAATTTCCACTAAGTTGCAGATCTAAGTGACTTTGCCAAGTACAATCGTATCTGCAATGAGTCTCTTACAATTATCTACTCTCTTCTCAATCACTCCCTTGCATTTCATTAGGATTTTAGCAACTGGCTCACTGTAAACTTCTCAGCCACTACTCCAGGCACTATTTTTAGCAACTCAAATACTCCTTGTTCTTTTTCTCCACTGTATTCACCTAGCAAAACCCAAACTGTTTAAAACCCAAGTTTCTATCTACTTCCTGCTTCACCCTGACAGCCAAAGTGGCTGGAGAAGAACACTCACCTGAGTTACCCAATCTCATATAAACGTTTTAAGGAAGAATTTTAAGAAAATTCTTCATTTTCTTAAAGTAAACTTATGATCACAAATCTCAAGAAAGATCTCATCACCACCGAGCAGTTTTATATCTTTCCATGGTAAATTCATTTTTCCACTCTGCCAAAATTTTGCCTTACATATTTTCCTCTCACCTCAAACCCTCAAAACTCCCTCCTCCCTCTGATTCTCAGTCTTGGCTGATGACCTTGACTTCTATTTTACTAAAAACTAAGAACAATCAGGAAAAAAAGTGCTCATTTTCCCATCACTGAATCTTCTAACCAAACTGCATCTGGCCCATCCACTTTGTCTTTCCCCCAGATTCAACAGCCAACCTTTCTTTGGCCCATTTAAACCAACCCTCCACAGTGCACCAGATTCTGTCCTTCTTACCCACTCAGAATTTTGCTCCTGGAATTCTTCTCTTTTTCCACTCCCTCCTCAGTTTTACCCTCTCAACTGGATCATTTTCATTAGCATGTAAACATGCTATTTAAAAAGTCTCTTAACTTGAAAAGCAAACAAACAAAAAAACTTCCTTGATTTGTCCCTTCAACTTCTCCCTACTTCTCTGCTTCTCCTTTGGGAAAAGAATGTCTTACTTGTTCCTGTTCACTCTTAATTTACTCCAATCAAGCTCTGTCTCCACCACTCCCATGAAACTGCTCAAATCATGATCATCCACAACCTTCTTCTTGCCCCATCTGTCTCCAGATTACTCAACCTCTCAAAAGTATTAACTTACTGGATAATAGCCTTGTTCTTGAAATACTTCACTTGTAAGTATTACTTTACTTACTTCACTTCAGAGTGAAGAGCACTTTACTGGCTTTCCTCTTAATTCTTTGGCACTTTTTCTCAGTTTCCATTGCTAACTCCTCCTGCTCCCAAAGTTAGCATTCTCTGGAGTTCAGTCCTTGGCTGCCCTATCTTCTTTATGTTTATTTCTTCCTGGATAATCTTACCTAGTTCCATGGTATTATATAATTAACAATATGCTGATTATTCCCAAACCATATAGATATTATATAGTCTTTAGAGTCCATATTCTAATCTTTGTATTCCATTTCCAGGCTCTCATCTGTGCCCTAAGCTCATAACTCTTGATATCCTACTACTGGCAATTTAATATTTCTAGTAGTTGTCTAATAGATTTCTTAAACTAATGGCCAAAGAAAAACTGTATTTCTATCTTCAATAAATTTGAACGTCTCCCAATCACCCTCATCACAGTTACAAGTAGTACCATTTACTGTTTTTCAGAACAAAAATTTAAGTGTAATTTTTGATTACTTATAATTTTGATTATCAAATAGCTTTAATTATCCCTTTTCTTCAACCTGATCTGAATTATGAGAAAGTCCTATGGGTTTTACCTTCAAAATATTGCAAATCCAATATTTATCATCATTTCCAATGGTTAAATTTACATGTCAACTTGACTGTGTCACAGGGTGTCTATTTAGTTAAACATGATTCTGGGTGTGACTGTGAAGGTATTTCTGAATTAAACTGACATTTTAATTGATAGACTGAGTAACACAGATTGCCCATCCCAATGAGGGTAAGCCTCATCCAGTGCACTGAAGGCCTGAAAGCATCAAAAGACTGGGCAAGAGAGAATTTTCTCTCTGCCTGGCATACTTGAGCTGGAAGTTACACCATAAGACTCTCATGCTTCTCAGACTGCAGCTGTTCTCTTGCAGACTTTGAGACTGCAAATCTTGGGACTTCTCAGCTTCCATAATCATTTTGTGAGCCAATCCCTTACATTAAATCTATCTACCTATATGTCTCTCTATCTACCATTTCATTGTGTTTGGCCAGCTTAAGTCAAGTAGAGTAGGATCTTTGGTATCAGGTAGATCCCTAAGATTTTATCTCAGACAGAAACAATTCCAACTCCTTTTTCTAGCAAATATGGAGAGCTGTAAATTCTTTATCTTCTTTTTTTCTTTATCCTCTTATTTAAGGACTATCACTTTCCCCAAATGATCTCAAAACTATTTGTATATGAAATTAATATAAATTATGGGTTTATGTGGTAGATATAGCAATTGTTTTCACTTAAGAGAATGGATTGCCATTTTTAATTATCGCTCACACTTTTTAAAAAACACAGAATACAGTGATCACTCATGACTATAAGAGAGATTTTATCTCAATATGGGTGGTAAAAATATGAAGGTTTCTAGTGCTATTTTATGCTTTATTTCTTAAAAAAAAAATGTTAATCCTCCCACAAGAAAACATTTTATCCCTTAAGGAAGAATCCATGATTCCTCCCATCACTCTGCTTTACTTATATTAATAACTTTTTTCATTAATTTTACTATTAATTTTTGACTTCTAGCAATGTTTTATCACTAGTGAATTCTTTCAGACAACCACAGGGTAATATGGTAAGGATTAACATCTTAATAAAGGAGAATAACTTTTTTTGCATTCTTAGGAAGTTCCAGGCCAAGATAATTTTCTTATAATCATAGTTCAGAAAAGCTTTCTTATGGTTTTTATAAAGATGCCAAATGAAACTATATCTTAAAATATGTTATCAAATATCTCCTTAACAGAAATCCATACACATAAGCTATTGCTCAAGCAACTCCAAAAAGAATACAGGACTCAAGTCAAAGATGTCCCAATAGAGAATTCATTGTAACAGAGCTATTGTTAAAGTTTCTAACTTCCAGTAGCTTCTGCAGATTTAACAAAGAATTTTCAGAGCATTGCCAGGCTTCTACATTGCCATAAAACATGTTTTTATACCTAAAAGAGTGACTTCACCAAATTCTTTTAAATTTATAGTAGGCAACCAATTTTTGAAGATCACCCACACTGCTTGTCAAGATTAATTGTTTCTTTGGATTTTATCTGAAATATAAAGACAAAGAAGCAAAGAAAGACAAGCAAGCAAAGAAAGTCAAACTAAGAGGTACAGTTTCTACTATGTTTTCCATTTTTATCTTTCAGGCAGAGGCTTTAAAGATGCATTTGATTGTATGGTATAAAGAGTAAATGGCTTCTTTCTGGAACTACTCACATAGGCACAAATATCTAGGTAGGGTTAAACATAACCTGTTAACATTAAAATGACAGATAAGAAGAATTTTAACTGTAAACCTCATCTTGCTCCACGTTACATCTGACTGATTCAAATAATAAGCTTCCTTCTAGAAACTCTTAGAAACACTGGACATGAGGATATGAAGGAAGAAGATAAACGGGCCAAAATTTCAACTATCTACATACTAAAACAAATTCATGCTTACAGTTTTGGCATTATTAAAATTCTCCCTCATTTCTCAGGAACTGGGTACTAAATTGTGATGTATTTTTTTAAATTTTTTAAGGTTTATTTATTTTTGAGAAAGAGCGAGACTGAGTATGAGCAGAGGAGGGGCAGATAGAAAGGGAGACACAGGGGGCGCCTGGGTGGCTCAGTCGGTTAACCCTCCGATTTTGGCTCAGGTCATGATCTCGTGGTCCCTGGGTTTGAGCCCCGCGTCGGGCTCTGTGCTGACAGCTCAGAGCCTGGAGCCTGCTAAGGATTCTGTGTCTCCCTCTCTCTCTGACCCTCCCCCGTTCATGCTTTGTCTCTCTCTGTCTCAAAAATGAATAAACGTCAAAAAAAAAAAGAGAAAAAAAGAAAAATAAAGGGAGACACAGAATCTGACCCAGGCTCCAGGGTCTGAGCTGTTAGCACAGAGCCTGATGCAGGGCTCGAACCCACAAACCATGAGATCATGACCTGAGCTAAAGTCAAATGTGTAGCTGACTGAGCCACCCAGGCGCCCTGTTTGTGAAAACTATGTGCTGCTGTTCTCTAAATTATTTAAAACTATTTACATTTTATGATGAAATTTAATTTCTCAGTGTTTGCTCTGATTAACTCTTAAAAGTAAAACATTTACCTAACCCTTGTTTTTGTCTTATAATAGCATTTGTGCTTGATATAAATTTCATTTGTTAGTTTTCAGTCTGTTAATAGTGTAAAATAATACTTAAAAATTCCAAGACCACTTTAAAAACAGCCTCTGTTACCAGTTACTATAAAGCATCAATCATTGGTCATGAGAGTATTTCCCATACATTTGTAGGATATCTTTCATGTAGCATAGGTAGAGTATTTTATCGCTCATCCAAAAAAAAGCAATTGAAAATCAACTGTTTTGACTTTTTCAGAATTCCAAACATATTTCTACATGCATCAGATAAATCATTTATGCAACTCTCATTAGAAAGCATTACATAACACGTCACCATCATATCTGAGATTTCTAAATCACATCTTTCATTTGCCTTCTTCCTTATTTAAATTTTCCAAGCCGAGTTTTGAGCCACATAGCTTTTCTTGAAGTGACAGGAGAGATCAACAACACAGAACTTACAAGTTTTCTTTTCCATCTCTGCACAAAATCATTTTGACTTTGATTAAAGTGACTGACCACCAGGGGGTTGACTGAATTGACAGACTATTACTTTACCTGTTAAGAAATCAATTCATTCAATCCAGAGGGCAATCTGATTGTTTTTTAGATACAACCTAAAATGATCTTTATCAATGTTGAGATAACCAGTCCAAAGCAATCACTAAAGAATAAAGTATTTCAAAACCTATATATTAAAATTCATTACCGATGACTGCATTAATTTGGAATTTTGGTCAGTTAGACCTATTCTCTGCTGGGCGAGTTCCATGTGATACTAAAGTATTGATAAAAATTTACTCTCCCAAACATCATAATTTCATGGGCACTACCTAGAATGGCATTGCCTATGAAATACCAATGATACAGGAAGCATAAACCTAACTCAGCACATGGTACCTTCATAGAAAACCTAAACATTACTAATATGACCAGGAAAAAAATCATGGAAGGAAAATGGAAGCTTCACTATAAAATTATATCCTTAATTTTTTTTGTATTAAGTCAAATGTTTTAAAAGAAATTTAAAATGAAGAGAATATTTTAACTTTATCACAGAAATTGTATTGTACTAAAATTTCACAAATTACAGCCCCACTAATTTGGAATTATGAAAAATCTGACTTTTTTTATTTCTTGAAGTTTATATTTGACCCAATGTAGAGAGAAGTTATTCTTCTCTGGATTGTTTTTCAATCCTTATAAATAACATGGCCACAGACAAAGTCTCAGTTCAGTGCCTATATGTCTCTAACACTTCTCTAACATTTGACAACTCTCTTTTTAAGAAAATTTATCCCAAGCAACAGGCGCTTTCTCCAGGCAACAGGAGCTGACCATAATTTAATAATGTAATTTTCATCACATTATATTTATTTTTATAGTTGCCTTCTGTTTTCAGCAGAGAATGCTGGTTTTCTATTCACAGCACTAATATAAAGTTTTCTCTTTAAGTAAATTTAGAATACAAAGTGAACCAATTTAAAGAAAATATTGAGTAATAACTGTACAGGTGGTAAGCAAGTATGTCTAAAAATCATGACAGTGGTAAAAATGGCTAGGTGTTGGGAAGTAAATATATATAAAACCAATACATAAAAAATTAAATACAAAACTATAATAGGAAAACCATCTACTTGGGTGAACAAATTAGTTTCAATCCCTTTCCTAGTATTTATTTGCATATCATTGTGTCAATTCTAAATGACTCCTCTTTATTTATTGAGGTGATTCCATCGAAACCTTAACTCAACAATATTTTGACAGCTTCTTGTTCAGTACAATACAAGCCTGGAAGTTATAAGACTAAATCCCTTAGAGAAAAAAAAGTCCATAATTCAAAAACTTCATTCAACAAATGCTTATCAATCATTCTGTACATCCGCCATGGTGAGCCAGATTTGGAAAAGGATAAAAAGACCTAAGTATCCACTCATTATTCAAAAGCTATTTCTTGAGTAGCTATGATATGCAAAGCCACTTGCTGTGTAGGATTTAATTAAAGGAAGAGAAGAAGGAGAAAAAGGAAGATGAATAGGAGGAGGAAGAGAAAGATAGGGAGGGAAATAATTATTAAACAAAGATTCTGAACTGAAGGAGATTATCCTCTGGTTATTATTACTTAATATTGTCCTTGAGTTTTACTTACAGTCCTAGATACTGTTTCATTTTCTCATATATTGCCTTTTCAGGAAAAGGCAATGTATTATTCAGTAAGAGGTAATATTTAAGAGACATTTCCTTTGAGTGTCAGGTTCTATGAAACTCAATAACAAATTCATGGAATACAAAACAGCACAACCTTAAACCCATAGCAATGTTTATAAAATTCTGCAGACTTGGCCTCTCACATATTCTTTGTGATAGAGGTGATGCTGCTCCAGAAAGGAAAGAATTCCAAATCTGTAAAATAAAGTCACAGTACTACCACAGTACTAACTTGAACACTTGCATTTAATATAAAAGCCCACACACAAAACATAACTTGAAGTTTAATTATATAAATTAAAATTGTTGGAAGGAAGCTGCAATCCTTCACATAGATGGTGCCTCTTATCTTTACTAGATGTGTATATCTTCCTTAGGATGAGTAGAGTAGTGAAACTGTAATATACTTAGTAAACGACCTGCATTTATATTCTTCTTCCTCTTTACTCTATGACTGAAGTCTAGGAGGACTTCTACAGAAAAAGACAAAATCTATTGTGTTCCAAGAAAGGGTCATTTCTTGATATGAAAATGGATTTTGATGTTCAACACTTCATTTCTGATACACTGAAGGCTGATTTCCAAAAAAAGTTTTGTACCATATGTACTCACACATCCCATATCATTTTTCATTTAAAAAACCAAAAATCTTACAGAAAGATTACAAGACTTTCTTTGTACTCTACATCCTATGTAGTGGCATTTTCTGTACCACCTTGGCATGGGAGGCCTCCCCAATGCATTTGAAGCTGATGGTACAGTGGGCATAAACACTATGGCAGCCCTCTAACTCAGCCTTCCACTTGTATGGACTGCTCCCTCTTCTCAAAAGGATTACGAAATAGCTGATCAGGCCAGGAAATACAAATATCAGTCACCCAGGAATCAACTTCTTTTTTTTATTTTTATTTTCATTTTTATTTTAGAGAGAGGGTGCGTATTCAGGGGAGAGGGGCAGAGGGAGGAGGAGAGAGAGAGAGAGAAAGAGAAGTGGGGGAGGTCGTAAGCAGGCTCCAGGCTCAGCATGGAGCCCGATGTGGGGCTTGATCCCACAACCCTGGGATCATGACCTGAGCCAAAACCAAGAGCCAGGTGCTCAACCAGCTGAGCCACCCAGGCTTCCCAGACCCTGGGAATCAACTTTAATTGGTTCATTACTTCATTTCCACCAGTAGTAGGGGAGGAAAAGTAATATTTGGTGTCAAAGAGATAAAGCCAGAAAGCTGGCCCTACAAAGGAAGTGGGGATAGTGATCCATCCCTGACATCCTCTGCCTTCATGGTTATTTCACCAAATTCTGGGGCCAATCCAGCTCCTCCTGCAGCAAATGAGGCAAATACAGGTCCAAACAACTGCAACCCCCCAACTCCATCTGAAGTCTATCTACCTCAGCTCTGATAATCAGTGCCTGGTCTCCTTCTGCCATGGCCAATCCCCACTTAGTACCATAGTTACTATCTACATCCTTCCTTGTCTTTTCTTCTCAGTCAACACTGAAATGGTATGTCAGGCACTGTGTTAGCAATGGAAAACAAAAAAGAACAAATCCCTTAGGGCAGGGGTGCTCACTAATTCCTATGATTTTAGATATCCTGTCCCATGTGGCAGCTTCATCTGATTTTGCTTCCCATAAAAGTAAAAACCTTTTTAATGTGAAAAAACTTGCAATATTACATAATTGCAGCCATTTGAGTCATCAATTCCACTTAAATAGCATTTTACTGTCTCAAATGTTATAATGAAAGCTTTTGCTTATTCTTCTTGCAGTGTATTTCCTTGAGTTCTTACTACAGCTTCTATGATGGTCTTGGGTTGCTGGCTTCCTTAATTAACTTCTCATCACATAGAATCACTAGAATTTCTTGCTAATTGGAAATGAATACCTCAAAATTATTTTTACTGTTAGGCTCTTTTTAATATTCCATAAGATGTGCCATTTCCTTCTTATTCCTTAAACCCTTTATTTAAGGCAAAAGCAGAAGAAAGGGGGACTTTCTATCACAAATCCAGGATGTTCTTGAAGGTTTGGGTGGTTAATTAGTTTCCTATTGTTCAGATCTATCAAAGCCTCCTTGTAGACAAAAGGAGAACATTATTCACACTGAGGGTGGCAGAGAAGGAAAACAAAACAAGGAAAACAAAACAAATCAAGGCCATTGATAAGACTGGGCCTCTTATTTCCAGACTTTCTACTAAGTAAAGAATAACAATCCCTGTGGTTTAGACCACTTTTAATCAGGAATTCTTTTACCTACAACGCAAAGCATTCTGTTACAGTCTCTGAGACCCCTATTACCACAGCTAGATCAGTTTACTGGTTCAATCAAAGATGAATGGAGAGAGTCACAGGCTGGAGCAGGGAAGGAGACAGACCTCTGGTGAAGCCTATTCTGAGCTTCCTGACCAAGTTTTCTCTGACAGTTTCCTATAGTTTGATTTTCTACAGTGAACATAAACTGTCATCTTCTGCTCAGAGTCTCAGGAAAGCAAAGATGTGGAGACCAATCTCCATGTGACTTCACCTCTACCTTCTCCCCAGGGGCCATGGCCATTAGCTTAATCCACAAAGCAGAAATTGGGACAGCTGCCTGTGGACCAAAGGAATGGTTGTACACAGAGGTCTCAAGGTAAATGGGCTCTCTTGCAGGTGAGAGTGGATGGAGAGAAGCCCTAATACGCAGTCTGCCAATTTTCATAGTATAAATAATCTCACCATAGATTTCAAACTACTAACAATTTAACAACTGGCTAACAAAATTCCTCAGTATTTAACAATCAACTCAGGGGGTGGCTGGGTGGCTCAGTTGGTTAAGTGTCCAATTCTTGGTTTCAGCTCAGGTCCTGATCTCACAGTTCATGGGTTCGAGCCCTGCACTGGGCTCTGCAGAATCAGCATGGAGTCTGCTTGGGATTCTCTCTCTCCCTCCTTCTCTGCCCCTCTCCCGCTTGCTCTCTCTCTCTCAAAATAAATAAATAAACCTAAAAATTAAAAAAAAAAAAAAACCTCTGGAAAGCCAGTGCCAGTTCCACATCACTAAAAGTAACTATATGTTTCCTTGTTTCAGATATTAACTTAATAAAGTTATCTTTTTTGTACCAATAGGACACATTGCTAAAGGAAAGTCAAGCACATAAAATTCATAATCAACTCTTCTCTTCATGGAGCTTGTACTCCTGTGGTAAGTTCAGGAGCCTTTGCAACATAGAACCAAAAATCACTCCTAGGGCAACACACTTACAAATGCAAATTAACCTAAAGCAAATTGACATCTAAGTACCTAAGACATAAGGAAAATGAGTACAGTAGCCATCACATAGGGTGGTTTAAAGGCCCAAATGAGATCATGGATGAGAAGACTTTTGGTGAGTTATAGGCCTCTACAGAAATGTAAAGGATCATTCTTCATAGAGTGGAGTGAGGCTAATCAGACAAGGCAACATCTGGATTCTCAGAACATGGTAATTGATAATGACAAGGTCAAAAATGGAAAGACACGATGCCTAGGGATACTAGAAGAGAGAACAGCAAACAGAGACCACTGACCTCAAGACAGTGGAGTGAATTTTGTTCACATGGCCAAATTATTTTTTACTACACCACCACTACCTTTTTCATCCCATTTATTATACAACCATTAGTACAGTTGTAATTCCTCTAGTGTCTCAAAAGCTGCATCTGCAAAACTATCCTCTAAGCATTGTTTTTAGGATATTCAGGACAAAGACCTAAATGGTCTTCAGAATAGGATCCCCCAAATTCAAGGTCTAGTATGACTTAGTAGGTTAAAAGTATGGCCTCTGGGACAGAATTCTGACTTGAACACTTGGTAGCTCTATGCCTTATACAAGTAATTTAAATGCTTCATGTCTTTGGAGTGCCTGGGTGACACAGCTGGTTAAGCATCCAACTCTTGATCTTGGCTCAGGTCATGATCTCACAGTTCGTAAGTTCAAGCCCCGCATTGGGCTCTACACTGATGGTGTGGAGCCTGCTTAGGATTCTGTCTCTCCTTCTCTCTGGCCCTCCCTGACTTGTACTCTTTCTTTCAAAATAAATAAATAAACTTTAAAAAATTTTAAATGTCATGCCTCAGTTTCCTCATCTGCAAATTGAAATGCCTTAGTTTCTCATCTGCATATTAATTTATAATATGATTTTTCAGATTAAATAAATTAAAACATATAAACTATTTAGTACAATGCCTGGCACGTAGTTATAACTCAATAGCTGATGATGTTATTATTATTAATTTGAAAAGTTTTCCATTCAAAATTTGGATTAAAAGTCTTAAGGGCACCTGGGTGGCTCAGTTGGTTGAGCATCCAACTTCAGCTCAGGTCATGATCTCGCAGTCAGAAAGTTCGAGCCCAGCATCGGGCTCTGTGCTGACAGCTCAGAGCCTGGAGCCTGCTTCTGATTCTGTGTCTCCCTCACTCTCTGCCCCTCCCCCACTCATGCTCTGTCTGTCTCAGAAATAAACATTAAAAAAATTTTTTTTTAAGTCTTCTTAAATATATAGTAAAGAAATATATTTCCCTGATGATGAGTGATGTTAAGCATCTTTTCATGTGTCTGTTGGCCATATGGATGTCTTTGGAAATGTGTTCATTCATGTCTTCTGCTCATTTCTTAACTGGATTATTTGGTTTTGGGGTGTTGAGTTTAGTAAGTTCTTCATAGATTTTGGATACTAATCCTTTATCCGATACGTCATTTGCAAATATCTTCTTCCATTTCATTGGTTGCCTTTTAGTTTTGTTGATTGTTTCCTTTGCTGTGCCACCTCACAATGGTCAGAGTGGCTAAAATCAACAACTCAGGAAACAACATATGTTGGTGAGGATGTGGAGAAATGGGAATGCTCTTGCACTATTGGTGGGAATGCAAACTGGTGTAGCCACTCTGGAAAACAGTGTGAAGTTTCCTCAAAAAATTAAAAATAGAATTATCCTACAACCTAGCAACAGCACTAATAGGAATTTATCCAAAGGATAGAGGAGTGTTGATTAATAGGGGCCCATGTACCCCAATGTTTATAGCAGTGCTATCAACAATAGCCAAATTATGGAAAGAACCCAAATGCCCATCAACTGATGAATGACTAAAGATGTGATTTATATATACAATGGAATACTACTTGGCAATGAGAAAGAATGAAATCCTTCCATTTGCAACTGGAAGGTATTATGCTAAGTGAAATAAGTCAGTCAGAGGAAGACAGATACCATATGTTTTCACTCATATGTGGAATTTGAGAAATTTAACAGAGGACCATGGGGGAAGTGATGGGGGAAAAATAGTTTCAAACAGAGAGGGAGGCAAACTGTAAGAGACTCTTAAATACAGAGAACAAATTGAGGGTTGATGGGGGAGACAGGGGAAAGGAGAAAATGGGTGATGGGTATTGAGGAGGGCATTTGTTGGGATGAGCACTGGGTATTGTATGTAAGCAATGAAGCATGGGAATCTATTCCTGAAGCCAAGAGCACACTGTATACACTGTATGTTAGCTAACCTGAGAATAAATTATGTTAAAAGAAAAGAAATTATAGGCCATTAAATTAGTTTTACCACCTGTTTTTAAATAAGATGATTTTTAAATCAGCTAAATGCTTTTTTTTTTGACCACTTAAGTGTCAACTTCACCTTATGACTGGCCTTCTTATGATTCAAAGTCCATTGAACAGTATAAGAAAGCTGTTAAATACCTCATATACATCCAACATGGAAGGGAAGGATGGAAATGGATAGAGAGAGGGAGAGCTGGACAGAGGGAGAGCTGGACAGAGGGAGAGAGAGGGAGAGAGAAACCAGAGGAGAGATCATGTCTCCTATCAAGTCACATGATCATCCTCACACCAATTACTGTGGCCAGAGGATTGGGATATGCTGATTGGATGGCGCTGGGATGTTTGGGGAATTAGAGATCTGGGTGAGAAGAAAGGAGGTAGATACTAGGTGGGTAACCTACAAATGGACCCTATAGTTTCAAAAACAATTTCCTCTCATCTGTTGACCTCAAACTATAAGAAATGGGTTATTCAGCAATAGACATGATTTAAATTTTGATTGCTTATAATTCTGGCACTGGTAAGTACCATATTACATTTCAAAGATCATATTGGCTGCTATTTACTCTTACCCTTGGATATTCCACCTCCATAAAAACAGTAGGGAAAACCCTTTATAAACAGAATGTTTTACTAGCTTCAGTATTGGTTGCTACTGTATTTTTTTTGATAGAGCCAATTTTCCTGTTTCACGTAGGAAATATTTATAGATTTCCTATGGTGACATATATCAAGGTAGAGAAGGTTAGCTGTGAATATAAAAAAAAAAAACAGCCCAACAAGCTAAAAAGGGAAGAATTTACTCAAGCAATTTTATTGCCAAATAATGACAACCAATTTGCATGACTGTAGTTGAATTGACTGACTGAATTATAACCAGTTGTTTTGAGACATTCATGAAGGTGAGGTCCAAAGAAAAAAATTAGGCACCTCTTACAAGGCTTTTATTCACTGTTTTTTGTCATACAAACAAGCTTAGATTTTGACTTAACACTGCCCAGTTCTCAAACAGCAAGCTTCTCCTTATGACAGTAGCTTTCTATTATTATGATGGATGAAACTCCAAATAATATTTACTCTATCCTATTGGAAAAAAACATGAAAATGTCCAGAGGACAAAAATCTCTAAAAGTAATAAATGAAATACATTCACCAATAAAGGGGAATAGAATCTTGGTCCCTGGTCTCCTTTTCAAGTACTACTCCTCCGATGGGAGTAAGACTATGGCAGGAATCTGCGCATGGTTTTAATTCGTACATTCCAATGCTAGTTTCTTGAAAAGAACCAGAATCAGCTGAAATAAATCTTAAAGAAAACAAATGTTTCATGGATCCCATGTATAATACATTTCTCGACATGAAATCCCTATAATCAGATGGATACTTGAATGGCAAAGCAAGGGAAAAGGTATAAAGTCAGGGAAATTAAGAGTGATGTGAGCCTGTTATTGATACCAGCTATGCCTCTTTGCCTCCATGCCCTATATATCTACACCTCTATCTATCAAAAGAACATATCCTAAAGAACAACATGGTGACAGAGATGAATTTCAATCTGACAAATGCAGCGAACTAAAAAATGAACCATATCATAAACCATTGCTCTTTCTCAATCCAAACTGGAAAAAAATCCTAAAGAAACTTACATTCTCAAGGAAATTGGTAGGGTAATGTGGAAAGTGTTCACTAAATTTCTAAAATACTGCATGAGTAATCAATCTAAAGCCATGAAAGTTTAGCAAAATGCTTTCCCAAGTTTCATGTTAACCTGTGGCTTTGTTTTCTCATTGGTGTTTCATATACTATTTTTGCTCCCCAACAACAGTCACAGTTTTAGACTGCAAAGGCTAAATAAAAATTTTGTCAAAATTCTTCCGTTTGAACCAATTATTTTGGCATCATAGAAACACTGCCATATATATTCATTCATTCATCCAGTCCATCCACATGATTCACTACTTTTCTGTAAAAGAAAAATGCACATCTTGATTAATGAGATAATCTGTAAAGCAATTGTGCTAACTTTTCTAAATTTCATACCTATTAATTTCAATAAATTTCCACTAATTTCTGCATTATGAAATTGATTGAGTGGGAACATCTAATCTGTCTTTACAAAATCCTTTTACCACAACTACACTTCTGCAGCTTTTTAATATCATTTTGTGATCTTTCATCAATACTGCTGAAGTTGTCTATACCTATCATCCTAAAATGTACCACCTACTTTAAGTAGCTAAATCCACTCAAATTTTATTTCAGAGTAATCTCAGGTTATCAAATTGTTTGTGCCATGAGGCATGAGTACCAGAACACGGTGCTTAAATGCATACACTGCAATGTGAGCTGGCAAAAGCCTCCACTCTGCCCCATGCTTGGTGGGGAGCATTTGGTCAATTGACTCCTGTCACCTTTGACATGCCCTCTCACATGTACTAGTAACCACAAGCCTACACAATGTGCACCAGGGCAGCAGCAGTGAGAATAGAGAACAGCTAGAGCTATTTGCCCAGGTAAAGAAAACAGCAACTTAATGATATAAATAAATGATGTCACAAGTGACACCAAGATTTCAAGCTTCAGTAACTAGATGAAGGGGTCATCACTTTCCAAATGTAGAAAATTGAGATGGGGAGCTGATGAGTGTCATTTGGAATTTGTTGAGTGTGCGGTGACGGAGAGGCATTCCAGTTAAATAGTAGTAGGCAATTGGATGTGGGATACTGAGATCTGAGTAAAAGGACTGGCACACATGCAGAGTTGTGAGTAAAGAGAACATCCCTGAGAGAGAGGGAGAAGAATCCAGAGACAGAGGCAGGGACAGACAAAAAGAAGTATCGATGAATGGGTAAATGTGAATGAGAGTAGTTATAGTACACTTAAAATTAGAACTGGAGGATGACGACAAAAAAAAGATGCATTTAAAAAAAGGAACAGCAGCAGGTCAAAGAAGGGCCTTGAAATCTATTCATTTGTTACTAATTTATTGTATTAATGTAATGAATATTTATTGAGCATCTACTCTGTGCTAGACATTGAAGGAGGGGAAGGGGGTATCCAGGTAGAAAATAAATTTGGCCTGTGCCCTCATGGAGTTTACAGTCTAGTAGAGAGAAGAACAAGACATTGGACAGATAGCATGATCCTCTCTTACCCTACACCCCCCCCTCCAACTCCACAAATACAAATAATTGTGATAAAGCTCCAAAAAGAAGAAAACAACAAGGTCCAGATGCTGGGAATATACAAAAAAAAAAAAAAAAAAGGAGCTGTGTAATGTTGTATGAAGTGTTAGGGAAGGTTGCCCTGAGAAAATGACATTACCTGGCAAATGAGTAATAAAAAAAGAAAGAAAAGTGATCACCTAAGTCAGAGGGAGTGAAGATGTCACACACTAAGGAAGAGAAGAATAAGACACACAGTGCGGGGCAATAAGACACCCTGGAAATCTGGAGAGGAGACTCCTTTCCTTCTCTCCTGCTCTTTCCACTCGAATCCCAAAGCCAAGTGTAAGCAGGCAGTTCAGGGTGGGATTTGGGGTTGGAGACTCTGCTAATGAATGGTTTACCCAATATCCATTCACCACTTCTGCCTTACTAAATAGAACCTTAAGTTTTTTAGGATAGCAATGAGTCCAGCTAAAATACTAACTTTGCCAGCCTGCCTTGCAGCTAGGGGTAACTTTACGACAATTCTGACATAAGCAGAATGCTGCTGGGGCTTTCTGGAAAGTTTTGGTTTCCAATTAGCAGCACAGCTTCTTCATGTGGGCACCTGGTTTTCTCTTCCCTACCTTGACTGGCACTGTGAGGCCAGAAGTGAAGCAGCCATGTCATCTTGTAATGTAGGGCGACCATAAGAATGAAAGCCACATACTAAGGGTGACAGAACCAAAAGCCAGAGGGTGCCTGGAACTTCAATGACATCCTGGAGCCACTGCACCCATTCCAGACCCTCTACCTGTGGGCGTTGTATTATGAGAGAAAGCTACATCCCATACGATTAAGCTAGTGTAGACTAGTTTCAGTTACTTGCAGTCAAATGTAATCCCTAATAGGTACAGGAATGGAGTGGAGGAGAGGGAAGTTATCAACGTCAAGGATGATCAAAGTAGAGATGACATAGACAGAAATAGGGATATAAGACCATTTCTAGTCCCTTTTTACAGAATGGATATTGTTATTGCCACAAATAGGTGGGATAATCAAGCTATACAAAGAAATAAGTGCTGCATGATTTAGGATAATGCTTTGGAACTGTAAAAATTATCCCCTGGAAGTTGTTTCTGTAAACCACAGAAAACTGGTATATTTAAAGACATCTAGTTGTCACATCATAACATTTTCTTGAAAAAAATTTTTTTCTCCATCGTTGTACTTTAATCAAGACCATCTGAGGAAGTAATGGAAGTGTTGTTCTGACAACTCAGCCATGTGCTGTAGCAGGTGGTGGACATTTAAATGGCATTATTTATCATAAGTAGCATATAAAGGAGGATCTTAGAGTCTCTGGTTCCAAAAATGTATGTCAATTTGGCAGAAGACCAGTGCTTTTTTAGTTATTAAAGCATGGATTGGTTTTGAACATTTTCCTTTTCCTAATTATACACATTGATTTGTCATGAGACTCCCACTTTGAAGCATATGTGAAGTCAGCTCTGGCCAGCTTGACCAAGAATCATTACACTGGCACATTCTACAGTGTTGTCCACTATAGCACAGAATTCACTGTAAAGTGTGTCCAGTCTAGGATTTGAATCCTGCTCTATCACATGCTAATTGTATTACCTAAAGCAAGTTACCCAATCTGTCTAAGCTTTAGTTTCCTGAATACCTACATTGTGTATTATGCGAGATCCTTTATAAACAAACACAGTGTACACAAAGGCCTTCACTGCTGTAAGCTCTCTACAAACATTACCTCCTTTCTCTTTTGCCCACATCCTATAGTGAACTGCATTTGAGGAATTTTCATTAAAGGGAACAGAAGCAAAAGCTAGTAAAATCTGTTCTACAGAAAAGATCCTGACCTAATTAAGTGCAACATGAAGAGAAGGTTTCTACTTAAATTCCAAAGCAAGGCTTATAAACATAGAGAGGATGGTAAAAAATCAATTGCAGCCATTATTGGAACATCATGCAGACTATATAAAAAATATTTTAAGGACTGTTCCCATTTTCAAAAGGCTAAGCCAGTATTACATAATCATAAAGCGTAAAGCACAGTTCACAGAAAAGAAATTTGAGGACTCACTTTCTTTGTCCTGTAGACATGGGGTGGAGGATATTTCTGGGCACAGCCCTGAACAGAGAATGCTAAGGATGAGGGTATCGATACTTCCTGACGAATCCCCCTGCTCTCATCTTCCTGTGACCCTTACATTCACAGCTGTCTGCCCCTCAGCTCTCTGTCTCCCTCTGCTTGAACCAGCACTGCAAAAATCTCCCCTGGGAGACCAGAGGGGAGTCCCTTACCAAGCATCACCTCCCTGATGAGTCTGATGGGCTGTCTCTCTGATTATCTCACTCCTTTCAGGGCAATCTGGCAGATAAGGGACAGTGAGAGTAAAACAATTGTAAGTAGGATCCTAGTGCTGAAACAGTAATACTATTTATGGATACTGAGAATTTTTTTTCTGGAAATAACTATGAATGGTAGCACTTCCTTGGTCAGTCTCAAAACATCAATCCATTTGTTAGTCTAAACGTGCTGCTTCTTTGGTTCTCTCCTAAGAAGGTGGCAGGGAGAGAGAGGAGAACCATCATTATCGCCTTGTAATTATTCAGAGGATGTTTCATTTTATTTTATGTTAGAGTGGCCAAATTTGTATTATTCCTCTGTTGCCCTAATCATCATTATAAATCAGGAAACAATCTCAATGTCCAATTACCATTCAGAGGATACAGGAAGGAAATTAAAGCTCCCTTTCTAAGTGGAAGAAAGGGCAATTCCACTGAGCTTCCTAAGGGAATGTATGCTGTGCTGAACAGTACATTATCGAAAAAGAGATAAGCAATTGTGTGATGTACAATTGCCAACACTTTCTAGTCTTTCAACTTCAGTTCTAAATGCTTACAAGGAATAATATCTTCATATTTTTCAAAAGGCTGCTATAGGCAAAAGCCACTTACCCTCACTTACATTCACAAGTATTGCAAATGCAGCAGTTATTATTTAAAGAAGAGAGACAGAGACAGAGCCAAAGCCAGAGACTAAGAGAAATAGAGAGACTGAAGTCTTGGCTTCCACACTGTAGAGCACCATGGCCAGGAATGTTTTCCAACAAAACCCTGCCCTCATCACCGGTCTAAAAGCCCTACACCTCACCAACTACTTCCTTCAAGGACCTGAAAGCAGAGAAGTACTACAAAGACAGGTTTAGGTGTTTTTGGTTTTTTTTTTTTTTTTTTAACAGAAATGAACTTCTAAGAAATATAATAAGCTCAGACCTAAACTATTAAATTATTTCCTCTCCTTGGCAATTTTTCTACTAATAAAGGTGAAAACAAAGTGAGGCAAACCTCCAGAGTGTCAACTAAATACTATTGGTCAATTTAGTCACTATAGCTATATAGTGGTGGTATAAAAGAAAAAAGCGAATCAATCTAATTGTTAACAATCCAGTTCAATCAACAAGTCAAAGTGGTAGATCTTCTAAATCTGTGAAATTATACCAAAATTAAATATCCCTAAGTAGAATTTACTTAGAGAAAGGCAATATTGGGGCACCTGGGTGGTTCATTCAGTTAAGAGTCCAACTCTTGGTTTCTGCTCAGGTCATGATCGCATGGTTCATGAGTTTGAGCCTGCACTGGGCTCTACACTGAAGCATGGAGCCTGCTTAGGATTCTTTCTCTCCCTATCTTTCTTCCCCCCTCCCTCTTGCTCTCTCTCTCAAAATAAATAAATAAACTTTAAAAAAAATTTTTTTTAATAAATGAAAAAGGCAATACTCATCCATAATGTCACTAGAAAACCTACCACTTTGCAGGTATTATAACACAGGGACCTCAGTCACACAAAAACATTTTTAGAAAATAGATGAATTTAGCCACATTAATTCCTACTTATTAAGTTTGTTGAACCAAATTCGACCATTTGACGTTGTAAATACATTACAAGATTAGATTCAGATTAAAAAGAACACTTCAAAATACAACGAAAAAATATGGGCAATTTTTATAAAACTCTCTGGTTTTTATATACCTTGTTTCCTTCTATACCAGCTTTATAATTGAGTTGAATTTTGGTGAAACAATATGTCATCCGAACCTAAGTCCTATGCTTTAGGCCTTTAATAAGTGACAACAATATTAAAATTGTACTTATCAGTTCCAACTTTTTTTGTCCAAGAACTAGCTGGCTCACAGCCCAAACATGATAGTAATTCATAGATAATACTATGTTTGGATCTTCTTGGAAGAGTATCACTTATTATCTTTCTCTGTTTTGATGGTATTTCTTTTTTTTCAACAAATTTTTTTGTGGCTGTATGGATTACTGCATGGTAAATATCAAAATTTTAAGCAATCTTTGGGGCGCCTGGGTGGCGCAGTCGGTTAAGCGTCCGACTTCAGCCAGGTCACGATCTCGCGGTCCGTGAGTTCGAGCCCCGCATCAGGCTCTGGGCTGATGGCTCAGGGCCTGGAGCCTGTTTCCGATTCTGTGTCTCCCTCTTTCTCTGCCCCTCCCCCGTTCATGCTCTGTCTCTGTCCCAAAAAAAAAAAAAAAAAAAAAAAAAGTTGAAAAAAAAAATTTTAAGCAATCTTTGAAGTAGTAGTTCTTCAAACTACTATACAGTTCCACTGTATATTATAAGGATTGTCTAGATGTTTGGGGGATCAGTCCAAACTTTAATTCATTAAAAAATGGATAGTCAAGTATATAATAAAGTTTCTACTGCAAATGTCAATTTCTAATATAAAATACAAAATTTTTTTAAATTCTAATGACCATCATGGCTATCCAACCCAAATCTCTTCAGACTGCTCCCTGCATCCTTCCTTGGCAGGAGAAGAGAGATGAAGAGGCTTTGCGGAGTGAGAGAGATAGAGGGAGAGCAAAAGATTCAGTCATTGACAAAAAGGCAACTAAGAACAGAACGAGCCTGGTTTTTAAGATCATTTCTTCTAAAAGGAAGCATGTAAACCAGGAAAGAAAGAAGATATCAGTGACTAAGAATCTTTTTTATTAGTTAATAAAATCCCATTGATTTTAACGGCAGAATATTATACCTCTCTATACATTTTATTTCACCAACCACCCAAATTTCATAGCTTTTTACAGCACCTAAAAAGCAGTGCAGTATAGTGACCTGAGTTCAAAACCTAAGTCTCCCACTTAATGTTTCATCTATACACTGGGGATAATAATATCTATATTATGATAACATATTTTGCAGTACCTGGAAAAAAGCCCACCACAAGGTAGGCACTCAATTTATGGTAATAACATATTAGATATAAAAATACTCACTGACTTTCTAGAAACGCATCTGTGTCCCTTGCTCTTGAATGTGCTACCATTTATACGTGACTGCACCCCTCTGCTTCAAGGGTACGTTTTCTCTCTAATACTCAGAAGGAATACTTCTTTATGTTTTCAGTAGTGCATTGGCTTTCCAAGCCATTTCCTTCATAACAGGCTTTCTATGCTTTTATCATGATGTTCTTTCTTTATTTAGAATGAAATCAAAATGTTTATGAATTTTGTTTATTCATCCATTATTTATAGTTTCTTATTATGGCATAACGTATTTCTTAAGTTTTCATTATCAATTAGTGCCAACAACCTTCACACTGTCGGTTGAACCACACAGATCTATGCAAAAGGAACAAACAGGAAGACTTTCACCTGTAGAGAAAAGAGGTTAATTTCTAAACCTGGAAACTTGTTTTTAAGGAGGAATTGCTTTTTCCAAATATTCACAACTGGCTATATTCTGAAACCTAAAACTATGATTATTTCTCCTTTAAGTTTTAAACTATTAATTTTACATTTCAAAGGGATGTTAGCTCAGAAGCAAAAGGCTTTGATCATTTCATCAAGTAAAAACTGTAAAATTGAATTCATAGAGACAGACCAAAAAAAAAAAAATCTCCTTGACTGACAAAAATTTCCAATTTTAAATCCATGGTCATCCTTCATTCAGTGTTTGCACAGCTCCATGAGATCTTGTTTGTTCATTAAAGTGAGACCCTCTATAAATAGTGAGTTTCAATGTGGGTTTTCTACATACAAAATTTCAGAATATTAAAAACCATAACATCTGAAGGGCATTTTAGAAAATGATTTGGTAATTTTTCTGAGATGTATTCCTGACAATGCCTGTGACTTCAAAATATCTCTGCATCTAGAGAAGAATATTTCAAGTGTTCCTTTTGATATGAAAGTCTTTTCTCCAAGGCTAAGCCTGTAAATAAAGTCATTTTTAGAAAAGATGGAATTTAGTCAAATATGGAATTGGTTTCAAATCACTGCATGGTTAATCATTTGCTTGACTAAATTGATAGCTTGTCAAGTCTTATATTTGATTATTAACAGCTGCCACCTCCTCTACAGCATTTCTGGTGCATATTCTTGTGAGGATTCAATAAGGTAAGATGAATTAACATGCCGAGCACAAGGTGTGGCACATAGTAAGCACTCAAAATGTGGCAGGTGTTATTATTTTAATAGCAGTTATTTTACAGTTAAACAGAGGGACAGAGAAAATTATCTATCCATCAGTAGCCAGCAGGAGTTTCCACTGTTTTCCTGGGGCTCTTCTCTATTCATCATTAATGATGACACTAGCAATTGAGATTTAATACTTTTTTCTCTATTTTAATTGAGACAATAGAGCTAGTGGCTGTCGAATTAGTCTCCCTATTTCTACTCTTGCCCTCATTCTCTCTGTTCTCCACACAGCACTCAAATCATCTACCACGTACATCAGACCATGTCCCTCTCCTGAGTGAACCCTCCAGAGACTTAACTTCACACTGAAAAGGAAGTCCAACTTCGTCTTATGGCCTTCGAGGCCTCCCAGGAACCAATCCATCATATCTTTCTATGGGATGTCTTCCCTCCTCCTCATCACACCAGTCTTGTTTATGTTCTCTGCCCTTGGCCGAACCTGTTCCCACCTAAGGGCCTTGGCGCCTCTGTCTATAGAGCTCACCACTTGCGTCTTCACAGGTCTGGGTCCTTGTTTCCACAAAGATTTCAGCCCAGAGACTACTTCCTCAGGGAAATCTCTCCCATACCTTTCCCTAGAAAGCTCCATCTTTCCATCCATTGTTCCCTCATTATACTCTATTACCCATTCTATTTCATTTCCTTCACTTCTCCCTATGACTTCATTTTTATGTAACCTATTTGTGGAGAAATCACCACTTACTGGGACACAAACATGAAACACTGCCCCTAACAATACCATGTCAGTCTTCCTTTCTTGAGAGGAAACTGGTACCATATGGCATCTTAGCCAAACTCCACTTGTGCCACTTTTCAAACTCCACTTTTCAGCCACTTGTGACTAAGAGCAGTCTCATTCCAGTATTTAAGACTCAAATCTCTTCACTTCAAATATCCACCACAAAGTTAATTCAAAGCCACTCTCTTCCCCTTCCCCATCACAGGCTAGACATAGTGTCTTACAGTGGAAAATAGAGTGAAATCCATTCTTTTTACACATTTCTCCACTTCTTCCCTCCTTCTCCCCTCAGACACTGGACTCTCCTGGAACCTCAGTCTCACCCTCTACACCCAGGACAAGAGCTTCTGTACAAATAAAGAGACTCTCTCTCTCCTTTATTCTATTCCGGTTGACTATTGGGATATGACCATGTTTTTCTTCCAACCTCCTCCCCACTAAAGTGTGGTGTTTTAGTTCCATCATGAGCTGGTTTAGGGATCAAGAGCTGCCCCTTTTAGTTCACTACTTCATTTGCACATTCATTCATATGAGCCGCCATGCACTAGGAGCTCAGTACATGCCAGGCACTATGGAGGCACATGTTTGTGCATTTCTTGGAGTTCTTTTATCTGCAACATTTACTTATTTTTTCTCTTGCAAGTCATGTATGACTCACTAGCAGTCAATATCCTGTTCAAAGACAGTCCACAAGATAGTTGGCCAGAAGCGAACTCTGTTATCTCTGTTTAGCTAAATCTTTATCATTCTGAAAAATACAGGAGCTAGCCTTGCTCCAGTAGAAACAGCTATAGCTGCTTTCGTTTAACAATTAAAATCATATCAATTCTAGACAACCTTGAGAGAGAGGAAGCCTCCTTGTCAGATAAGCTATCATTTTTTAATAGACTTTATTTCTTAGAGCAGTTTTAGGTTCACAGCAAAATTGAGCGGAAAGAACAGAGTTCCCATACGCCCCTGCCCACACACATGCACAACCTTCCCCACTATTTTCACAAAATCTTTTTATGTGTCTGAACACACACTGGTGGTAAAAAAGTTTTGTGTCTTTTTCTTATTTAAGGTGAATCTATGAACCTGCTGAAAAGGGGTGTGATATTTTTGAGGGAAGCACCCTCTCCTTTACCTTTCCAAGATAGCAGCCCTGACACCTTGTCTTTCTCCAAGTTAAGAGCCCCGAGACATGGTCCAGATCCTGCATTTGGCTACTCTCCAGATGACTATAAGTGGAGCCACCCTAACACCTGCAGTCCTCTTGCACACACACCACCACCACCCTGCTACCTAGAAGGTTACCACTAACGAGGATGGAGTAAACACTGCTCCATCTTTCCAGGCACATCACTCACCCCTGTCCTGGGTTCTGCCAGTGGACTTCCAGAGTCTATCTTTAGACATAGCCCCCCCCCTTAATCTTCAGAAGTGTGTGACAAATACCCACTTTTTCTTCTCTTTAGCGAGGGATCAGGGGTGGAAAAGAACAGCAAGCTTTACTACTAGGCTCCAAAACTACTCTCCAAAATTCTTCTCCTCTGCCACTCTACTCCAGTGGCAGCAAAGAAAGGTTTACAGATTCTTCCAGGAAATGAGATGCTAGTCTATGATTCTGGCAGCACCCCCAATATTGGTTCACGTCCCACTCACTTGGCTCCAAGGAGGGCAAAGGACTTTTCTCATCACACGAGGAAAAAGGGAATAGCCAGGCTCTGAATATGCACTCCCCAAAATGCTGACTCCCATCCTTTCAGTCATCTTCTTATGTTGACTGGGTTTAGTGGCCAAGCTCATTCACTTGATGCCTCTCAGGACTTACTGCAGAGGGGCTGTTGCAGTGGTCAGCAGCACCTTGAACTTGGAGGTGCACTTAGTTCTTCAGGTCCTCAGCTTTGAGCTGAAACCCTAATTCCAAGGCTAAGGGGGAAAACAACATTGCCATGTATTGGTTTACTCTCTGTCAAGCTCCACTCATTCTTTTCTTAATCTCCACCATCCCAGTCTACCTTCAGCACCTATAGAAGTGTTTGACACATAATAGGTGCTCATTAAAAATTTGTTAAATGAATCCTGTTTTGAAACCTACTAAATGAGAACTTAACTATATCATAATGAAGCCCACAGCAGGCTGCATAGCCTTAGTAGTTCAAAATCAAAGAATCTCATTTTTAGTTAAAATATATATCCATTTTACTGTATTGCTCCCCAATACAACAGACAACTATTTTTTTTCTACATGGCATCCTTTTTAAATGTTCCCTGATAGAGATGATGACCCTGACTCCTTCCTTTCCTTCTCCAGGATTCTCATGACAGACACATGGTTTCCAGACCCCTTAACCATCTTGGCTGCCCTTCTTCAAAGCACTAATGTTACTTTTAGGATGTGGTCTAGCAGTGACAAGCAGTGGGACTATAGCTTCCTGAGAGCCAGATACTCTTTTTCTGTTAAAACAGCTTACACTTGCATTGAGATCTGGGCACTTGTTGTATGGGGTTAATTTTTTCAGTGAAGGAACAACATAGTTGGCTCACATTAAATGTGCAGCCAACAAACTTCAGATTTTCTTTATATGTACTGCTGTCAAGTCAGGCCTTCACCTCCTACACTGGCTTAAGTGGCTTTTTCAAACATAAATGTTGAAACTTACATTTAGCTCTATTACATTTCTTCCTTTTGTTTTTGTCCTTTTGTTCTAGTTTCTAGAGGTTTTTAAATTTTTTTAATGTTTATGTATTTTTGAGAGACAGAGAGAGACAGAGCATGAGTGGGGGAGGGGTAGACAAAGAGAGGGAGACACAGAATCCGAAGCAGGCTCCAGGCCCTGAGCTGTCCACACAGAGCATGATGCGGGGCTCAAACCTATGAACCCTGAGGTCATGACCTGAGCCGGAGTCAGATGCTTAACCAACTGAGCCACCCAGGCGCCCCTAGAGGTTTTTAAAACCTTGAAAGTATATTGAGATATTCAATTTGTCATTATTTGCAAATCTGACAAACATATTTTCTATCTTCATTTAAGCCACATTTTCCCCCAGCGATTTACAGAGAAGGGAGTCAATCAGAGAGCCCTAGGGGGTTCTTCCCTTTCAGAACTGGCACTTTGTGAATATGGCTGCTTATCCAACTGCAAATCTACCTAAATCTGCCTAATGGTACCCTCATGCAGCCCACATTCTAATTCATTCTCTCTCTCTCTCTCTCCCCTCCCCCTCTCTGTTGTTGCAAAACTGGAGCTTTTAGAAATGCTCTAGAGAAATTTAAAAAATGGTACACCTACAACAGTTCCATGATCTATCAGTAAGATCACCTTGGGGCACCTAGATAGCTTGGTGAAGTGTCCCACTCTTGAGCTAGGCTCAGGTCATAATCTCAGCATTCTCGAGATGGAGCCCTGCATCAGCCTCTTCTCTCTCTCTCTCTCTCTCTGCCCCCTCCCCTGCTCATTCTCGCTCTCTTTCATACTCTCTCTCTTAAAATAAATAAATAAACTTAAAATAAAAGAGTTATCATTTATTCTTCAACAGGTCTCACACTTTCTGCTTTGGCATTTTCCCTAATCATGTATCACTATTTACCCCAGAATTTCTGCCCTGCAACTCTGTCACATTCAGCTCATTTCCACTGGTGGCTGTCTGGCTGCTAGCAGCACTTCAGAAAGGGCAATGCTTCACCTCTGCCCTTCACCCACCCAGGATATACTTTCCGGGACACCTGAGTTCTGTAAGCTACCGCCAAAAAAAGACTGTCCGTACCATCTTTCTAGCAACACTCCTTAAAGAAAACTGAAGCCCTGTACTTTGCAAAGGTTCATTTACTGCCTCAATTTGGGGTACTTAAAAAAATCAATAGCAATCTTAATTCCCACTGGAGATAAATAGCCCAAATCTTTAACTATGCATGAACATAGGAAATTTAAGAAAATATAAAAAGACTGTTTAGCCTTCAAATCATCTGTTCCCTTCTTAGAACTCCACTTTTCCCAATCTGGATGGCATCCAGATTTGGGAATGAGAGAGGATGAGAGAAAGAGCTTGTTTTTTTTTTTTTTTTTTTTTTTTATAAGATAAGGAAGATAAGAGTTTTCTATTTTCAAATTTTGATTTTTTTCTTTTTTATTGTTGTTTTATTTCTACTGAAAGCTGAATTGGGGAAGATCCTTTGCTATGCAATCTGGAGAGTTTTATTCAAAATTTCTCTCAAAGGCCATTCTAAGTATCAGTGGGTTTCTAGAAATTACCTTAAGCCTTCCTTCACTTGATTTTTGCCAATATGGTATCCTTTTTTTAATTAAAAAAAATTAACGTTTATTTTTGACAGAGAGAGAGAGAGAGCACAAGCAGGGCAGGGGCAGAGAGAGAGAGAGAGAGACATAGAATCTGAAGCAGGCTCCAGGCTCTGAGCTGTCAGCAGAGCCCAATGTGGGGCTCGAACCTACAAGCCGTGAGATCGTGACCTGAGCCAAAATCAAGAGTCAGATGCTTAACCAACTGAGCCATACAGGCGCCCCGATTTTTGCCAAGATGGTATCTTGTAATTATATTTTCTTGACCACAGTGAGGTTAAACATCTTTTTACGTATGAACTGCCTCAATATATTTTTGTGCTTTTATTCATTGGATATTGTTTATTAATTGAATGTAAAGATAGTTTATTTATGTACAGTATCCTCTGTTTGGTTTATGTGTTATGCTTTTTGTCTCCTAGTCTATTGGCTTGTCTTTTGATTTTTTATGATGTCTTCCCTACCCAAAAATTGTAAAAATATTTATGTCAACTTCTAATTCTTTTAGCCCATAGAATACCATATGCTTTGGTCAGATTGAAAAGCATGTTCTCTTTCTTCAGCCTTATCTTCTCTGGTCTAAAAATCTTACATTTTTTTTCCAGTTTTTCCCAAGGTTCTATATTTTAAGACTTATATACCCTTGAGACTTACTCCAAATAGTCTCCATGGGCTTTTATTAGATTTCAACAGCTATATCACTAATAATATTAATTATAATTGTAATAATAGCAATATCTAAATATTTATTGAATTCTTATGGACCATGGACTGATCTAGTTATTTATCTGTACGATCTCATTTAAGCCTTACAAAAACACCAAATTATAGATAAGGAAGCTGAAGATTAAGGAGGTTAAATAATTTGTTCACAGTATTCTAAGTCAGAAATGCTAGAAGCAGAATTCAAACTTGGGAAGTTGGGTTTTCTGCTCTAAATCCCATATGCATAATCATGGCATTTTATTGACTATAAAAAAAATTATGCACATTTCTCCCACAGACCTCTAGCTACAAGGGACTTCCTAAACATTAAATCACAACCTCTAGGTTTTAAAATATATAGCAATGATGACCCACAGAACAATCCTCTCTGATATAAATTCTGTACACATACATTAAAAAGAATAGACTCATTAATAATGAAAGCTAAGATCACATGTATAAACACATTGCTTTTAATCTATTCAATTATTTCCCCATAAGCACTAACTGTGCATCACAAATTATGCTGTCTAGAAGACATACAACAAAACTTACAGCTTGGAAGATTCATTGCCATGGTCTAATGGAATAGTTTTCTGAGAGAATGAAAATTCTGAATCTCCAAGATGGAATATCCCTATCCACTGTTTCCTCATTTCGTTAATCAAATTAGAGATGGACACAGAAGGCAAACTACACATGAACACCACTGCATAATTAATTTGCACATCTCCTCACCAGTGAAATATAAATATATTTTCTTGTCACGCACTTTAATTCAGGACTTGCAAACTGGTAATGCTCAGTGGCCAAAATCAGCCTGCAGAAAAGTCTTCACTGTTCCACACAAATGAGTATCTGCTCCCCAGTTTGCCAAAGGCAATACTATTCCCTGTTGTACTGTGTCACACCTGGCCTGATGTGATACATTTATGTAATCTGGCCCCGCCTCTATAGGCATTTGAGTTTACGGTCCCTTAATAGATCTAGTGTGATCACAAAGACAGTAAGACAAAAGCCCCTAGTAGAGACCCTATAACCTGAGCCTACCACACATTGCCCCCCAAAGAAACTTAAGAGATAAAGCCACTATCCTACTGTACAATCAACCAACAGTCACTCTGCTATCCTAACCCTCATTCTCCCTGTGCCTTCTTTCCCTTTCCATCCCAACCCTAAATGATAAGCTGTCTAGTTGTGCTTGTTGTTCACTCCGGAGTGACTAGGAGGCTGCACAGTCAGATTACAAAATCGGTTACACAATCTACATCATAGGGGTACACTTGTGACCTTCTACAAATCCACTGTTTTCACTGTATGGTACAAGCTCCAGGGAATAAAACAAAATTGCACTCATTCTATCCCTCAAATAACCTTGCACACTGCTGTAGAGTGGATCATGGAGACAAAATTGTTTTTTGTTTTTTTGTTTGTTTGTTTTTTGATAAAGAAAAGAACTGAATATCCTGCTTTCCATCCTAAAAATAGCACTACTGTAGGAAAGCCCATAAAACTCGGAGCTTTCACTCAAGTCATTTTAAAAGTCCTTGGTTAGGGTGGACATGGAAAAAAAATATATCTGCTGAGCTTTAAAAGCAGAACCTAGGAAGGTGGTTACGGTCATAAACTAAAGCAGCTCGGTTTAGATCAGTTCCCAATGAACAACCAGGCAAAGAATTTTTGCCTTCAAAAAAAGATTTCAACTCCAACTTTTTAAATCATAGAAATAATGTCAGTGTTGGAAATATTTGCAGAGCTGTATTTTAGACAGTGTATGATACTCCATAAAAAATAATTCTCTTCTCACCATGGGGCAGAAAGTCAAAATAAGACCAGACAACTCTAGGAGCTCAGATTCTTTGGAAAGTCCTATCAAATTATTTCAAAGGCAAGGGATTATAATAACATTTGCATTGTTAAGGCTATGTCTATATGATGCCAGCAAACATTTGATTAGGTTGATGCGCTCAAGTAGTCAGTCAATTTAGTGAAACATTTACTCAAGCCCACGTTGTTTGCCTACATTAACCAAGTGATTGACTGACTTGTTTGATTGGCTGGTCACTTTGCTGGACACTGCATTCCCATATCCTCTTTGGCCACCTGGAGCAGTCATCCACAGCACTCACTTCCCATTTCTATACTCTGCAGGATAATTACTTATTTAGAAATCTATTCTCTCTCACTAAACACCAAGCTTCTCAAAAGGGAGGGGCAGCCTCCTACCCATCTTCCACTTTGTTCAGTCTCAAGGTCTGGATAGTGTGGGCAATCAGTTAACGGCATGGTTCCTGGCAAGTTGCCTTTGTGGTGTGATGGGAATTTGTCACATTTCTTAATTTCTAAATGTTACTTGTTTCATCCTGTCTGGAGGGCCCTATAAATAAGGTTAGTTAAGTGACTCCCCCAAAGGAGCCAGTTTCCCATGTCTACACTGCTATGCCTACCTATCAGACAGCTTCTCTACTCTGCTCTCTCCACTGGAGCCTTTTCCACTTCCAATTCATATGCCACACCTTCCATGAAGCATTCCCTGACAACTTGACAGTTATTTCCCTCTTCTAACTTCCTCTGTGGTTTATGCCAGATATTGGAGCATTAAATTACAAACTGCTGGCTTGCTCTGTATTTATCAGTATATATTTTGTATCACCTACTACAAAGATTATTAAACTCTTTGAGATTTCAGCCAATACATTTGTTAAGCTGTGTCCAACTGGGTTTTTTTGTGATCAATTAAATAAGAAATGATTTCTACCAGTTGTCCAGTGTTCTATGCTTTGTTTCACTCAGTATAGCAACAGTTCTAATACCTACATCTAACATATTAGAAACCTCAGGCCTAGAGAAGTTAAGGAACTTACTGATGATGATACAAACAGAAAGTCTTTCTTGGATCCCTCAGAGCGGTTTAGATTTCTGTCTAGGCACATATTCTAACAAAGCCTCCTCGGTTTTCCTAAGAAGATGTTTACCTTTTTCCCAGCATTATTGTTAAAGTATGTGAGTCTTAACATAGAATCTATAATCTTAATGTGAATCTATAGCTACCCAATAGGGTAGCCATCCATCAACCAGGTGGAAGGAATCCTTTATCTGACAGGACTGCTTGAAGCATATATACACTTTATATGCTAGAAAATATACTCCCACTGTACAAGCAAGAGCAGCAAAGAACTGGGCAGTTGGACCCCCCCATCGTACTGGCCCACTATAGAGCCACAAAGTTGGCTCTCTTATTGATCAAGCCAAATGGGAACTTGACAAATAGCCAGATCTGTGGGATTCAACTATGGGTCCACAGTTAAGAAGAGGTGAAGACACTGTTACGTTGCCAAGTTCCCTTCATTGAAGATTCTTGGGGGAGAATCCTGTCTGGTCTTAGTACCAAGGACAGAATTTTTCCAAAGCAATTGTTCTATCTTTTCCTATGGACCCTATGGCATTTTTAGCTAACAAGCTTTTTTTTTTTTTTTTGGATTAGAGCTGAATTTGTGACCTATCCTGAGTGACAAATTTTATAGTCATCTTTATCTTGTTCCAGATCCTACTTAATGACCCACATTTACTATATTATTTTCCCCCTCCTTTTTAAAAACTTTTTTTAACTTTTATTTATTTTTGAGAGACAAAGTATGAATGAGGGAGGAGCAGAGAGAGAGGGAAATACAGAACCCAAAGCAGGCTTCAGGCTCTGAGCTGTCAGCACAGAGGCCAATGTGGGACTCGAACCCACGAACTGTGAGATCATGACCTGAGCCGAAGTCAGACGTTTAACTGACTGAGCCACCCAGGTGCCCCTCCCCCTGCTTTTAATTTAAAATAGATAAATGAAAGGATAAACCGACAGAGAGGAGCTTCTCTCAACCTCTCCATTCCAAATATTTGTGCTTTCATATCTTCCCCCACCCCTCCCCCAGCATCATCTGCTCAAAAATGGATTTTGAAAACTCATTTTACATGATAGTGAAATGATTCTTAAGCATTTCTTAGGTCGTAGACCCCCTTTGGTAAATGCATAGATCTTCTCTCCAGAAAAATGTACACTCCCATCCAACATGTTTGAGTACATATCTAGGAGCTCTTAAATATCTGAAGATGGACTACGGTCCATGGATTACAGGGAACAAACCCTTGCTCGAGTAAATGCACAAGGCCCCTGGAGCTGCATCCCAGGACTTGCTGCAAGCCCAGCAGAATGAGAAGTCACTGAGTTTTCCAAGCCCCTGTCATGAAGGCAGAAGCCCAGGCCTCGTGCCCATCTGAGTCCCCCCACCCACACCCCCACTTCTTCCCTCTCTGCCCAAAGACTGTGAAATAATGGTCTTTTCAGTCCCCCTTGCTATGTCTGTGCCCCACTTCATGCCACAACCTTAACTGGCATCCTAATCAACCCCCCCACTCCTACCCCCACCTCCTTTTTTTTCAAAGTATAACTTTCTGCTGCATCCACCAGCCCAAGCCTCAGCTTCAAGGTTTTATGCCCCACAACTTCAATAGTGGGCAGAAGTGATCAAGGAGCAGGGACAATCAGGACCTTGCAAATGAGGGGACAGAAAGGCAGACTGAGGAGCTTCCAGAAGCAAGGTCTGAAGCAGTAGTACTTCAGCCCATCAGGGCACAAATATCCCAAGGAACCACGGATAGACAGATGCTGAATTCCAGCTTTGTGTGTGTGTGTGTGTGTGTGTGTGTGTGTGTGTTTAAAATTGCACTATATATAATATCAGCAAAAGAAACCCTGCCAACTCTTGATGCTTTTAATATAGACCTAAGAATTAATGAAGAAAAGAAAAACTGAAAACATGGTTTGACTATATAAAAGAAATGGCTATTACAGTTATATATGAAATATATTTACCATTTATGACTAATTACCATATGCAAAATAACTAGCATGGTATTATACATATATATATATATAACTTTATTATAAATTGCATTTGATTTGCATGCTAAAAATTGGTTCCTGTCAGTTGGGCCTCAAGATTTGCTGCTCACAATTTCCAACATTAAGGGAGACATTGACAGGAACCATATCTTATACTCCTTTTGTTTTTTCCTTATCATCTAAATAACAAAGCAAGAGATGCCTGGAAATTGATAATCTCACTATGAGGACCAGAGTTTGCACACATATCTGAAACCACTTGAAAAAAATCCAAGACAATATGTAAGAAGATTACAGTACACATGATTTATAGAAAGATGAGGGGATTTGCAACAACAATAAGCCAAAATAAGAAGGCTAAATTAAGAAAGTGGGTTTTGAACTTGGCCTTAAAGAAAATTTAGAATATGAATTTGGTGGAAGGGCATTCCAGTCCAGGCAGAAAAATGGTTTTCTGTGATATAGAAGATATTCAAGTTTTTAAAGAACTCTTTATTTCATATTAATGTACCTATTACATTATAATGAAATAAGACAAGCTTTGAATGAACTCTTACAAAAAAGAACTTTAAAACATTATTTTTATTTATTTACCTACAGAAATATATATTCATATCTTGACTGTTGGTTTTTAAGAAAGCAAAGGAAAAATTCAGAAACCATAAAGCTGCATATACAGCTTAAGTAATAAAAATGATTTATTGTAAAAATAGAACAATGAAATCACCAACAGTGGATGACACAACCAAACTTTATATTCCTTGCTCAAATAGAGTACTTAAGTTAAGGAGAGGTATTTCTTCACCTTCTTGGTTTGAGCCTACTAAAATAATGACTATACTTGATCAGATGACAACTAAAATAGTGACAGTTGTTAGTAAATTCATATAATTACAATCACCATAGGTGAAACTTGCCATATTGCATATGGTGAAAGCAAGTGAAATGTTTGAAAGTCTGAGTTAAAGGTAAAGACCTTGGGAACTCACCCAAACAGCTACTGGGCAAGGAAAGCCCTCACTGCACTTGCTTCAGTGCTCCACAGGATTAACAAACTCACTGCATTGCAATCTGAACTCTGTGAGACCAGATAGGGAGTCTGGGTGTGTTGGTCCATGCCCCCAAACACCAAAGTAGGATTAAAAGTGAAAGACATTTATTAGGTGTTGAGGGCTGAATTGTGTTCCCCCCACCACCAAGTTCATATATTAAAGTCCTAATGTTTATTACCTCACAATGTGAATGCATTTGGAGATAGGGTCTTTAAAGATGTTAAAAAGTTGTAAAGAGGTTAGAGGTTCTTTCAGTTAAAATGGGGTCATCAGGGTGGGTCCTAATCCAATGTGAGCAATGTCCTTATAAAAAGGGGAAACCAGGGGCACCTGGGTGGCTCAGTCGGTTAAATGTCAGACTTCAACTCAGTTCATAATCTCACTGCTTGTGAGTTGGAGCCCTGCTTTGGGCTTTGTGCTGACAGCTCAGAGCCTGGAGACTGCTTCACATTTTGTGTCTCCCTCTCTCTCTGTCCCTCCCCCACTCGCGCGGGCGCTCTCTCTCTCTCTCTCTCTCTCTCTCTCTCTCTCTCAAAAATAATAAACATTAAAAAAAAATTTTTTTAAAGAGGAAACCAGAACACAGACACAGAAGACCATATGAAGACCCAGGGAGAAGATGGCCATCTCCTAGCCAAGGAGAGAGGGTTCAAGTAAAAGCAACCTTTCCTAGACCTTGGTCTTAGACTGCCAGCCACCAAATTATGAGAAAATAAATTGCTGTCATTTAAGCCACTCAGTCTGTAGTATTGGTTATGGCAGCCCTAGCAAACTCATACATTCTAGGAAACTCCTATAAAAGGAAATGAAGAGGGAGCTGGGAGAACCATGAACCCACAAAACTGGTCTGATCCTGAGTAAAGGATAAAGGGAAGGAAGGAAGGAAGGAAGGAAGGAAGGAAGGAAGGAAGGAAGGAAGGAAGGAAGGAGAGAGGAAGGATGGAAAATCTGAAACAGTAGTACAAGTCTAAGGCAAGTTTGGCAAGGTCATAGAAGAGTACTATATCCCCCCCAAAATGGGATGCTTTGGTACCCCTGCCATCTTCAGTCACTGGCTGAGAACTGCTCATGAGAGCATTAGTGTTGGATTTCACAGCACAGCAGTTGGATTTGTCAGTTTATTACATTCCTTATATCTGGAAATCTGTGAAGTGAATTTCATGGCTGTCCACACTGGAAGACCTCCACAGCTCTAGACAGTTCCGGAAGGACTTTACTTCAGACAACATAAATGCCCACAGGAATTTCCACTGAATGAACCAGTTTTGCAGTTTGGTTACTGTGTGAAGCTCTAGGACATTCTTGTTCCCCCTCAGACACAAATATTGTTCTATGCTCTGTAAAGTAAAAATCAATGAAGTCAGACCCCATTGACTGAAGAATTCTGGTCACATGGAAGAGAACTGTCCTGCAAATTACTACTGAAGTTTTTGTGGAAAGAAAAAACATGTCAACTACCCAAGTTAAAAATGTTAAAAAAAGATCATGATGATCCTGCTAAGAAGCTTCCAAAGGAAGGAGCTACAGGTGGTACAACCTAGTTAGGCTGACCCTGGAGTGGGGAGATCAAAGGTGTTTCTTTGGGCTTTGGACCCAAGATTACATAGACTCACTCAGCCCATACCTTTTGAGCTTGCCTTCCTCTGGAAAGAGGATCAAAATGCCTGTTTGTTTGTTTGCTTGTTTAAAGCTATGAGATGTCTATGTGAGAAACAGAACACAAAAAAACAAGTGTGCATGAATACAGAATTTGTCAGATTCAAATCAAAACCAAAATGCAACCAAATTAATCTGCCATGCAAACCCAACCTTTGCATCTTCATTACCAAGCATAGTGACTGAGAGTAGATGTTCAGTTCATGTTACAGAAATAAATAATTGCACACGTATTGAATTATAGAGTTTCATGGTGGTTAATAATAAATGGAAGTAGTTCCTGTAAATGACTGTAGTTAGCATGTCTATGCTCACATAAGGAGGGAGTAAGTTACCCAGAGGAGAAAGTCACAATGAGGCTCTTCTGAAGTCCCCAGAATCCAGAGTGAACCCCAAAAGCAGGGAAAGGAAATGGGGCACAGAGGGCTGGGATCAGCAGGTTTCAGGACAAGGTTGCTCTGTAAGAAGGAGAAGTGTGAGGCATTTCATTTCACTTCCATTTACAATACCAGTACAGTGCAGTATTTAGAAAGAGAGGGCTGAAATATATGACATACAGACTCCCCCAAACCAGCATCATCTCAGTTCAGAATTTATCACTGTTTACCTGATACTGATAAAATGGAAGCTTCTGTTCTCTCATTATTCATTCATTCACTCATTCATTCATTCAGTGCCCAAAGTTGGGCACTATGCCACCTGCTGGAGAAACACAAATTCATAAAACATATTCTCTACTATTGAAGAGGAAGTTAAATGCATCAACAGGCAATCATAGCACAATGTGTGAGATGTAGTAATAGAGGTTATGTATAAAGAGCTTCCAGAGCAGAGCCAGAGAAGAATAAGTGGCTGCAGGGTAAGTAATGGGATCACAACAAGTTGGAGCCTGGCCAAGTGAAGCACCAGAAAGCAAGGAAGCATATTCTATCCAGACGGAAGAGCAAAGAAATAGCAAGTGCAAAGACACAGGGGCAACAGGTTTGATTGAGATAAAATGCAAAGGTACAAGGGGCAATAGGGTTGTGGAAAGGGAAAGAAGAAAATAATTTTAAAGATAAAATCTATTACAAATAGGTGGCTCTGGAGTCATTTCGAAAAGACTCCAGGTAATGTGGGGCACAGTGAGGCACTGGGATTCTGGAAGAACAGTGGCCAAAAGCTGCAAGAGAAGGGGCACAGCATTCTGAAAGGGGAGTTGGAAGATATGAAAGACAAACTTGATTTCCTTTCATTACCTTTTTCATATGTCATGTTAAATTTATTTTTTTAACTCTCTTCTTAAAACCTAAGTTTCTCAAGCCAGGCCCAACCCCTTGTTCAGGCATGGAGAGGCACACAGTGGTTCTGTGATGACGTGATGGCATTGTGGGGAGGGGAAATTCAGAACTCACCAACAGCACCTGCAGAGGAGGGCATCTGTTCCCAGAGTCATTGACACGCCTCTGAAATTACCTCCTGGGTTGCCATGCTCACTCACACACACACACACACACACACACACACACACACACAACTACATCTCTGAAGCAGAAGTCATGCTCACAATGACACACACACACACACACACACACACACACACAGACACACACACACACACACACACAACTACATCTCTGAAGCAGAAGCAAGCTCAAGAGTTGAAGATTTCCCATTCCCCAGTATCCAGAGGGCAGCCTACCCTCCATTCAACTCCACCTGCCTACAAGAGATCAATCTGGATGGTTTGACAAGCCTTGCCCTAGAGTAAGCAAGCTTAGAAAGACATATTTACCTCTCCATGTGGGACTTTACATGGAGTCTATTTAAAAGTCCTAGTACAATTTAGATATTAAAAGTAATTAAAAGAAATTCTTTACTAGCAATTTACCTAAATTATGCATGAGAACTAGAATTTAGCTAAAAACCAAGCAGTTGTCATGGAATTTAATTTAAGTAACAAAGTTAGGCTCAAAACTCCAAATCCCTCCCTGTCAAGTAGCACAGCAGAGCTAATGCAGTGGCCAAATCCAGCCAGGACTGGAGTCAGGCAGGCTGAGGTCTAAGGCTGCTGTGGGCAATGAGGGAAAGAGAACCACTATAGCAATGACAGCAGCAATGGCTAGATTTTTTTTTTTTAACGTTTATTTATTTTTGAGACAGAGAGAAACAAAGCATGAACGGGGGAGGGTCAGAGAGAGGGAGACACAGAATCTGAAACAGGCTCCAGGCTCTGAGCTGTCAGCACAGAGCCCGATGCGGGGCTTGAACTCATGGACCGCGAGATCATGACCTGAGCCGAAGTCGGCGGCTTAACCTACTGACCCACCCAGGTGCCCCAGCGATGGCTAGATTTTTACTGACTGCTTCTGTGAGTTGGGGGCATTTTATATTCGATCATTTATTTTAATGTACAAAAAAGTACAAAGGAAAATATAGTAACACCTATGTACCCAGCATCCAAAGTTAACAAATGACATTTTGTCATATTTGCTTCAGATTTTTTAAATTTTAAAACAGTTACAGATGGAGTCATTTATATTTCCTAAATCCCATTCCCTCTTCTCTCTCCTCGGAGTCAGACACTACACCATGAATCTCATGCATATTCAGTACATTTTCATTTTACCACATTTATACATACCTGTAAATGTTACAGAGGATTGCTTTAGATTTTTGTTTTATTTCCCAAAATCTTCTTTTATCAACTCAAATATATGGCTTCAAAATCTATAAGCGTTGATCAGTTTGTTCCACTGCACTTATCAACTTTGCGCACGCTATTAAGTTCACTCAGTTGTTTTGTTTATAATATGTTGCTTTCTTACCATTAGACTACGAAAGAAACAAAGGAATTTTTTTCTGTTTTATTCAATAATGTATCCTGAGCACGTAAACAGTGTCGGCCATATAGCTGATGCATAACAAATATTTGTTGAATGAGTAATAGAATTCAGTTAATTTAACTTCTAGAATATTCTTTTTTATGCATGCTTCAGAATTTATTTATCTATTTCTGCACTAGGGTTTATTTGAGCTATTCCTCATTTTTTGATATTGTAAACAACATCGCATGAAACCCTATGTATACATCCAGGAGTCCCTCTAAGGCATTTACCTAGAGCAGAATTACCGGGTCATGGGATACGTGTACTTTAAACGTTACTAGATATTATCAAATTACTCTCCAAAGAGGTTTGCCACTTTTCACTCTTACTGCTTTCCTACTTGCTCATTAACACTTGGCATTATCAGATTTGTTTTTCCTTTTCCCAATCACATAAAAGTTACACGTATCTCAGTTTTCTATTAATTTACATTTTCCTGACTATAGCGTGATTGAGTGTATCTTCATACATGTCCTGGCTCTCTGGATTTCCTCTTCTATGGAGGACCTATCCATATTCTTTACTCATTTTTCTATTTAACTTATTATTTGCCTTTTAAAAAATAACTTATAGGAGTCTTTAGGCTGACATATATACTAATAGCTTCTACCAGGATATAGTCCAGCTTTACCTTTGTTTTCAGGTCTTAGTCATTCAGAAGATTTCTAATTTTATGTAGTCCAATCCATTAGTTTTTCTTTACCCTGATGTCATAAAGATATTCTATCCATCATCTTATAAGTGTATTTCCTACTATAAGTGTATTTCCTACTATCTATTTATCTATCTTATATTTTCTATATACAGTTATAACACTCTTACATTTGTCTTCTAATCCATCTTAAATGTAGTTTTATAAATGTTGTAAGGTAGTGGCCTAATTTCATTTTTTTAATAGAAAAAATTCAATGAAGAGTCCTTTCTGTACAGATTGGTTATTCAGTTCTATTTGATCTATTTGTCTATCATTGTGCTAACTCCAAATTCTAAATTGTGCCATGTACTGAAAATGTTTATAAATCAATATATAGGCAAATCCTTGCTTTTTGCTTTTTTACTTGTATACTTCAAAATTGGCATTCTTACAATGCCACACACACACTATACAACATTGTGATACTGAAACATCCATATATGCATTTAAATAAATAGTATTATCTTGCTAATTTTCAGGTCTGCTTCTGTCTCTCAATATATATTTTTTTTCCATAAGGTTATATAGATCTTTCTTACATTTATTCCTAAGGACCATATAGCTTTCGTTGATAGCATGAAAAGCATTTTCTCTATTACATTTTTAATGGGCTATTTCTGGTGTATAAGAGGAAGAAAAGCAATGCTACCAAATCTGGAGTCAGTTCACCCCAATTTCATCACATACTGTCACCATGGGCAAATTCTTTAATCTCTCCGTGACTCAGTTTTCTCAAATTCCAAATGGGAATAATAACTATGCTACCTCATGAGGTGGTTATGAGAGGAAAATAATTTAACATATATGCAAAGTGCCTGGCACATAGTAATCAAATGTAAATGTTAGTTTTCATTATTATAAGAAAAATCAATTTGTGTAAATTGATTTTATGTCCAGCAGCCTTGCAAACTCTCTTGTTAGTTCAAATAGTTTGTACATTACTTTAGATTTTCTTTTTAATAATGATACAATCTGCAAGTAAGAACTTAGTTTCTTCATTCTTATTTCCTATTCCTATAAATATTTCTCTTTCTTGTCTTACTATATTATCCAAGACTTACAGTATCATGATAATTAGAGCAGGAATTAAGAACATTCCTGTCTAACTCCCTTTAAAATATATATGCTAAATTTTCACCTTTAAGATTTACGTTGCCACAATTTTTTGTTAGATGCTCTTTATCAGGTTAAGGAAGGCCCGTTGCATTCCCAATTTGATGGGAGTTTTTATTGTAAATGGGTTTTGATGTAGATATTTAGATTTTCCTTAACTTAATCCCTACATTGTAGTTTACACTAAACATTTAGCAACAATATACTTTGGGTAGAAGTTAGCAAACTACAGCCTACACAGCCTGTTTTGTAAAAAAAAAAAAAAAAAAGTTAAATGCAATTTTTAAAAAGCTTACTGGAACACAGCCACACCTGTTTATTTACATATTACCCAGGGTTGCTTTCAAATAATAAAGACAGGAATGAGTATTTGACAGAGACCAAATGGCCCACAAAGCCTGAAATATTCACTATCTGGCCCTTTCGAGAAAAAGTCTGCCCACCCTAGTATACACCGTATTAAATCCCTCTTCCTACAAGTTACGTTCTATATTGGGGGGCTGAGCAACAAGCAGAGAAGCAGGACAAAGAGGCTTTTTGAAAAAGTATATTTTCTAGCTCCCTAATCTCCATTCCTTCCACCTCCTCTCCTGTCAATAGTTCTTTTTTCTCTTTCCCCCTTTTCTTTTTTCCTTTCTTCTTCCCTTATTCTTTTTCACCTTACTCTTCTATATTTTTTTAAAAAAGCAATACAAAAATCTCTTCCTCTGATTAAATCAAAAGAAAATGGGACAGTATTTCTTCAATATCTATTATATGCCAAGTGCTATACTAAATTACTTTCATTCAAAATTCATTCACTCAACTAGTACATATTCAACATTATATGCCAGGTACTATTCTAGGAGCTTGAAATGCAAAGGTGAACTAAACAAAGATTCCTGATGTCATGAAGCTTACAACTGAATGGAGGGAAACAAATAATAAAAGATAAACAAATAATAAATGATAGAGAAAGAGCAGATAGAGGAGGTGTAAGAAAGGAGGTTGGTGAGAGGTAGGAGTACAATGTGGTACAGGGCAGTCAGCAGGTTTTATTGAGAAGGTGACATCTGAGCAAAGATTTGAAGGAGGTGAGGGAGGAAACCCAAAATGCCCATGGCAGGAGTGTTCCTGGGGTGTTCAGGCAAGGAAGCCAGCATGGTTGGGACAGATGGAGCAGAAAGAATAGATAACATCAAAAACACTACAGGGGCTGGATGATGGAGGAGGTCCTTGTAGGCTTTATTCTAATGGAAATGAGGAGCCACTGAAGAGTTTTGAGCAGAGTTGTTAAGTGATTTGGCAAATTTTAAAAAGGATCATTCTGACTATTATGGTGACAACCAGCTGTAGAAGCTACAAGGCCATTCAGGGAGCCACTGCAAAATTGAGGGAGAGTTCATATCATTCAATGCCCCAACATCTGGATGAGATGGATGGTATTATATCCTTTTTGTACATGCAGAAACTAAGGCTGCAAATGGATAACTTGACAGGTCACACAGCTACTATAAAGCAAGCTGGTTCAAACCTAGAGTCTGTCCAAGGTCAATGGGTGTTATCCAGAGTCAGATTGTCAGCTAGGCTGCTAGGGGAAGTTATTCAAATAAGACAGCTGGAAGCCATCAGCAGAAAGAGACGGGGGAGAAGGTACAAAAGCAGGCAAGGAATGTGTTTTGCTTTGCAGAACCAACAGTTCCAGCCAAGGAGGTGTCTAACTCTGTGTTCTACCTGATAACCCCTTGCTAGGTGTGCCTGGCTTGATAGCCTCTTATGTAAGCCAATTTGAGAAGGACTGGAGCAAACGACCTGTGCAGAAGCCCCCCTGAGTTGTCCTGAAGTTACCTTTAGCTTATTATAATACTAAAATCTCCTATGGGCAGAATTTTCCTCCATTTTTTTTTAATTTGAGCGAGAGAGAGAGAGAGAGAGAGAGAGAGAGAGAGAGAATGCACACGTGAGTGGGGGAGAGGGGCAGAAGGGAGAGAGGGAGAGAGAGAGAGAGAGAGAGAAAGAGAGAGAGGAAGAGAGAGAGAGAAAATATCCCAAGGAGGCTCCATGCCTGAGGCAGGCCCAATCCCATGACCCTGGGATCATGACTTGAGCTGAAATCAAGAGTCGGACACTCAACTGACTGAGCCACCCAGGAGCCCCTCCACTATTTTTTTTAAAAAACACAAGGCATGCACAGATGAACATTAGTGTCCAAGCCAAGTTCCCTGCCCTTGCTACCTAATACACTGAATAAAAGCTTCCTGTACTAACCCCACCAAAGACAGTGCTTTGGCAGCTCTCTGTCCCCTTACTTGTAAGAAGTAATACAAAGTCTGTTGCTTTCAACATTTCCTTGCGTTGTGTTCAATTTAATGCACCCTAAGCCACAAACGCCTCAAAGTTCGGTTACAAGATCAGCATGGATTTCACTATGGGAATGTGCTTTGTAAATAATCATTATTTAATGTATGATATTATATCATAATTATTTCAAGAGTTGCATGATTTTAAATTAATCACATACGTAGGATCTAAATGTGGTGTCTCTCCCACGAGCCCTCAAATGTGGGGCAACGATGGGTGGAAGCCAGTGGCAGTGCAGTGAAACAATTCACCTGAGGCAGAACAAAGGCCACAGAAGTTTACTGAATACACCACAAGGGAGCAGCTGCAGACAGCAGAGGAGAGGCTATCTGCCAGGAGGCAGTGCATGGGGGCTATTTTTAAAGGGGGAAGATGAGGAGGTATGGTGACAGACATGGAATCTTCCCTTCTTTGGTAACTGCGACTGGTTGTAAATAGCCCATTGGTCAGTTAGGGCCTATGGATATATATTTTTTAATATATAATTTATTGTCAAGTTAGCTAACATGCAGTATAAACAGTGTGCTCTTGCCTTTGGGAGTAGATTCCTATAATTCATCACTTACATACAACACCCAGAGCTTGTTCCAATATGTGCCCTCCTCAGTGCCTATCACCCATTTTCCCCCTCTACCCTCATCAATCCTCAGTGAATTGTCTGTATTTAAGAGTCCCTTAAATTGCCTCCCTCTCTGTTTGAAACTATTTTTTCCCCTTCCCTTCCCCCGATATTTTGAGGTGGGTTGCCTGATGGGTCTGTCTATATTCAGCCAGGGGTTTGGTGTGACCTTGGGCCCTTCTGCCTTGATCAAGTTTCCATTGCTCAAGACTATTCTATAAACAGCCTCTATATTTATTATATATTTCATAGATTTTTAGATAAATCATATTTCTTTTTAATGAGAACTACTTAGATGCTATAGATCCAGACTCCTACATTTTGTTCTTGAATTACTTATTTTAAAGAAGGTTAAACCTAGATTATCAAATATTAGGTTTGCTTCAAATAAACCTGAGGACCTGGAGATTTACTTACTTTAGCCCTAGAAATTAGAAGCCAACATCATGTTCCCACTCTCCTATAAAATCTCAGATTGTATTCTCTAAAAGTCACTTTACCACTTGAGTGTTGTTTTCTTTTTAAAATCTCCTGACTGATAGGCACATTCCCAAGTTCAAATCCTGTCTTACATACTGAAATGTTGTCTTCTGTAGTATTACTGGTAAGAAAGACAGCCAGAGAAGGGTTTGCTATAGAAATGTTTCTATTTATTCTTCAGTAACAAATTGAGTGGCTCCAGACATTCAACATAAAACATAAACAACATAAAAATAGGTCCTACAAATTTGATCTCTATTCTATGGATGTTGAGCTTTTTTTTTTTTTTAATTTTTTACATTTATTTCTTTTGAGAGAGAGAGAGACAGAGCACAAGTGGGGGAAGGACAGAGAGAGAAGGAGACACAGAATCTGAAGCAGGCTCCAGGCTCCCAGCTGTCAGCACAGAGCCCAACACAGGGCTCCAATTCACAAGCTGTGAGATCATGACCTGAGCCGAAGTCGGATGCCTACCCAACTGAGCCGCCCAGGCACCCCAGATGTTGAGCTTTTAAACCAGCCACTTTGACCCAGGTTTATAAGTACATAATCTTGAGAAATTTAAATATATATGTGTTTATTGTTAAAAAGAAAACCACAAGCCCAAAAAGAGGTCTTAGACCAAGTCATGAAACCAAGGCTTAATACCCACCCTAACTGCTATTTTAACCTCCCCAGAAATATAAGTCTTACCACTGGCCATTCAGGAATTTTCTGATAAGTACCAATGAACTACTCTGTCATATGGGCCCTCTCCATTGCCCAAAAGAAGATGAGGTAATCTGCATGATAGGACCCACTGCTCTTCCCCTAAGGAAAAGTGACCTTGCCCGGAACAATCCTTTCTCTTTTTTTGCTAAAAACTTCCTTGCCCTACCCTACTTCCTATAAAAACCTTCCATTTTGCACAACTCCTGGGAGCTACCCTCTATTGGCTAGATGGGATACTCCCCAATTTATGAATCATTTAATAAAGTCAATTAGATCTTCAAATTTACTCAGTTGACTTTTGCTCTTTAACAGTATGTAATCAATATACCAGTAAAGAATTTAAATCAATCAGCCACAGACATTTATTGCATGTATTGAGTGGCCCTTAGGCATTATCTTAGGCCCTGGGGATTCCGTGCTGAGAATAAAAAGGTCAAGACCCCTGCCTTCATTAAGCTTACAGCCTAGTAGGAAAACCAAATAATAAATACATAATTAGAAGTATTAGGAGAGCCATGAAGGAAAAGGGAAGGTGCAGGGCTGCTCTTAACAAGAACTAAACCCAGTGTGGGAGGGAGAGGATAGTCAGAGAAGCCTGCCCTGTGGAAGGGATGTTTCAGCTCAACTTGAAGGATGTATACAAGCTAGTTAGCAAGAACAGCAAATAGGTGGAGAAGGAAAGACCCTTTCAAGAGAAAAAACAGCAAAGGGCTTGATACAGAAGTGAATCTAATGCTTTGGGGAAAGAAAAAAGTTTGGTGTGCCTGACGGAAAGCAGGACAAAGTGGGTACCAGTGTGAGATGAAGCTGGAGACAGTCAGGGGCTGGGTCAGGTCTGGCTAAAAGTTTCCATTTAACTCTAAGAGCAAAGAGAAACCACTAGGGGGGATTTTTAGTAGTGGAGTGACATCTAGTTTTCATTTTATAGAGGTCAGTAGGGCTGCTATGTGAAGACTGGATCAGAAGGGAACAAGAATGAAGCACACTTAGGAGGCTGTTGTAATCCTGCAGAGGACAGGGCGATGTAGGCAGAAGTATGGGCTGTGGGGTGGGCAACGGTGAACAGATTCAAATCAATAGGGACAGTGTAGCGGATGAGTGAGAAGCAAGAGCCGACAATGAACCCTCATTTTCTGACTGGCTAGATATAACAGTCATTCACTAAGATGGGGAACCATGAAAGTCACAATATGACTCCATTTCAAGTATGTATGAGGGTTGGAGATAAGGGTAGAGATCCCTTCCATACCACTTCTGCCTATCAATCTAAATTATTGGTTGCAAAAAATTTTATTTCATTGGTCTCTTTTTACTGAAGTTATAAGAGGGAAACAAATGTCTCTTAAGGAACACAGGGGGAAGAGGGAGAAAAGTTTTGCAGATAGCTTTCCAGAGAAGCCTGAACACTGGGATGGGGTGAATTGGGAGGAACAGTGTGATATTATAATTTAAGATATGAAATCTATATTTGATCGTCATCCCCATTTCTGAAATGAAACCCTGGGAATTGCCCAAGCAATGAGAACTATGAAGGTGTCTTTTGTTATGTTAATGAGGTGACTTTTGGACCCAGGCTTACACATGGGGGTTGGTTGCCAGGACCTTCAACCATGTGAGTGGAGGGTTGAAACTTCCAGTTCCACTCCCCAACCTCCAAAGGAAGGAAAAGGGGCTGGAGATTAAGTTCAATCACCAGTGGCCAATGATTTAATCAATCATGCTTATATAATGAAGCCTCCATTAAAAAAAACAAAAAGGATGGGGTTCAGAGAGCTTCTGGGTTGGTAAACACGTGGAGATTTGGAAAGAGTGATGCTCTTGGAGAGGGCATGGAAGCATCATGTTTTGCCCTGTGCATTCCTTCTTATCTGGCTGTTCCTGAGTTATTTTATAATAAACCTGTGATCTAGGGAGTAAACAAATCTGTGAGTTCTGTGAGCCACTCCAGCAAATTAATCAAACCAGAGGAGGGGTCTTTGGACCTCTAATCTATAGCTAGTCAGTCAGAAGTACAGATAATAATCTGGGCTTGCCACTGGTTTCTGAAGTGGGAGTAGGGAGGCAGTCTTATGGGACTAAGCCCTTAACCTGTGGGATCTGACGCTATCTCAGAGTAGTGTCTGAATTGAGCTGAATTGTAGGACACCCAGCTGGTATCCCTAAAATTGCTTGGTGCTGTGTGGGAAACCCCCACAACCCTCATATTGAAATTGGGTGCTCAGAACATCAAAAGAGGTAGGAACTGGAGTGGACCTCAAGAGAGACATGACTGACCCATAGGAGGTAACACATCAAAGAACATTCTGGTACTTTATAACTTTGCTGAGGACTGACAATGTTTTAATGGTAACATTTCCCTTTGTGTTTCCTTCCTTGGTGAATGGTGATGTACCCTATTGATTACACCATAAAGATAACAGGAGAAGGAAGGGAGGATTGCTTTTCTCATTCAATTGTCTTTTTAGAGCCCTCTCCCTGGTTCCAAACACTCGAAATGCAAAATTTACAGTTATGGGGGAAGTTGCTTCTGAGCATGAGTAAACACTTTTTATCTTTCTTCACAAAAAAGCTTGCAAATACCAAGCTATTCAATTACAGAATCATATCATATCTATTTTTAAATTATATTCTAGATCATATTATATGCTAATTATGGTAAAATATTTTGCAATAATGCAAAGACATTTGAATAATCAATTGGAATTTCCTATTCAACTCCTAAATATATATACCCTAGTAGCTCTCAAATGTGGTCCCCAAACTAGGAGCATTAACATCACTTGGAATTTTGTTAAGAATGCAAATGCATGGGCCCTACTATAGACCTACTGAATCAGAAATTCTGGAGGTGGAGCCCAGTACTTTTTAATGAGTTTTCCACATGATTCTGACACATGCGAATGTCTGAGAACCACTGTCTTAGAACAGTTCTTCCTAATCTTTTCACATTTAAAAGTGATGGTATTTGTACAATGCCCCATATTAAGAGGATGAAACTGCTAGAGGCTTGAAGCCATCAGCCCAGAGCTCCAGCTGCCCTAGGTTCTGTTCAGTAGTGTTGGCCTGAGCACCTACTATAACCCTTTCACAGTCCACCAGCAGGGACACTGACCTGGAGATACTCACACCAGTGCAAAAGGAAATGTATATGAATGTTCACTGTGGTTTTGTCTCTAATAACAAAAAATCAGGACTCACCTGAATGCCCAGCAATGGAGAAGAATGGATAAGTTGTAGTATGCTTGCAAACTCAGAGTTAAAATGAATTCATTGAAGCTACATGTTTCAACACAAAGAAATCTCAAAAAAAAAAAATTATGCTGAGCAAAAAAGCAGGTTCTAGAAGAATACATATAGTTTGATGTTTATATAATGTTTACAACATGCTGTAAAATATTGGTATTGTTTGTGTCATGTCTGCATGCAGTGAAATCATAATAATGAGATAAAAGACATGATAAGCAGCCTATTTGGGGCAGTAGTTAGCTCTGGAGCAACATGGCAAGAGGAAAGGGAATCAGGGTATTAACAGGGCTTAATATTTCTTAAACTATTTAAACAAAATATAGTAGTGAGTTAAGATTTGACATGAGGAGAGATGGGTACACAGACATTTCTCATATTCTTATATTTGTCTGTATAAATGAAATATTTCATTAAATTTTTTTATTTAAAAATCAGTTGGAATATGCTATTTAAACTACCTGAGGTTTTGTTTTTTTTTTTTTTTTAATGTTTTTACTTAGAGTTTTAAGACCAACTCTAACACCAGATCTTTGGTATCAGGCAGATTGTTTTCTCTCTCAGGCCCTCTGTTTCCTCATTTGCAAAACAGAGGAAGTTGAATTCTGTGACCTCTGAAATCTATTTGCCTCTTTTACCCTCTCTAATCTATTTTGGTGCTCAGATAGAAAAAGCTCAAGCCCCTTGCCTTCTTCCTCTCCACACACAGGCTGCAGCCTCGCCTCTTCAGCCCTTGTTCCTTGTCCATCTGTCCCCACTAATAGCCCCCTCATTTACAATGGCCTCAGCAACTGGGATGGGAGCTAATAACATACGACAAAGCAGGACTCAGAAAACCCGTGTTCTAAGATATATCTTAAGGCAAAAAGAATAAAAATAAAACCAGAAAAGTTTGGCACACAGACAAGCTGTGTGGGATTTAGAAAATGACCTTGAATTTGTAAGTAACCTTTCCTTGAAGGAGAATCTTCCCTAAGATTTCCTAAGTAGTGGATTTTACCAAGTGGAGGAGAATTCTGAATCAACTTCACAACAGACACTACTTTATCCCTATTCTTTGAGCATCATCCCCACTTCGTCTCCCCACCTCAACATCAGATACAATTCAACACAACCAATTAGCTGACTTTTTACATGAAGGAGAGCTTAGCTTCTCATTGTCCATTGATTCACCTGAGCTTCCCTCAAGTTATGCCTTACAAGGGCAATTAATTCCATGTCCAACTAGGTTTGTTTATTGAGCCTTTGAATGTGATCAGTCATTCCAGTAACATGAATATCATAATATTGATGAACTATGCCTACAAAGGGTGACCAATTTTACTAATTTACTATTTACTACAATATATTTCAAATACACAACTATACTCACCACCAAGATTTGTCATGTTTTTTAAGTTTGCTAATTTGCATATTCAAATCAGCAGGCCAGGTAAGGATGGCATTTTCTGCCCTGTGGTTTGTGACCCTTATCACTCACAAGTGTAGTTCCAGGACTCTTTTGAAGCATTTGATTAGTGTGATATGGTAGGAAACATACCTCATGTTGACTGATAAGTAATGTAAGTCAAAAATAAGCAAATCTAGTTTTAGTCCTAACATGTACTAAATAGTCTTAAGAAATCATCTCTTGGCCTTGGTTTACTAATTTATGGTATGTATAAATGAGACTTTGTTAATTATAAGATCCCTCCAACCTCTGAAATCCTTTGGTTCTATGGAATGGCCAAATAAACCAATTGTTCTAAACTTACATAAGTAGTCTCAGTCCAAATCTTCAAATTTTTGGTGGAAAAATGAAAAATTCTTTCATGAATCATGTAGATTCCAGCTATATTCAATGTAGTGCATGTATACATATTTACTTATTTGTATATAATAATATATTTTAACAGAAAGAAACAATACACACTGCACATTTGTCATGCAATAAATAAGTGCCCAGCATTCTATTATTATACATAATAGCATATAATTAATGCTTGCTGAATTAATTAATAGGGTTAATTATTAAGTTCATACTATGTCAGAGCCTATGCTCGGTACTTACAACAATTTCTTATTTAATTCTTACTGAAAGGCATATACTTCCTACCTGGTATGGATCATAGTACTATAAATACTAGTTAGGATTCTAAGTCTGTCATGGTGCATCTCAGTGACAATATTAATACCCAAAAGATAGACACATGCTTTTTAAATAAACTTTTCAAGAGCTTCACCCTTGTGTATCACTCTAACAACTTCTAGCCTTCGTTTAACATTTACCTACAACTTTATACCTCTTACTTCAGTACTCCCCTGACATTTTGTATTATTCATTGTTTTGATGTGCCTCTCAGGTGATTAAAAACAAAGCTAAAATAATGGGGTCTGGAATGATAATTAGTGGGATCTATCCAGACCTTATTCTCACTTAGATAAACACACTTTAATTTTACCACCTTGTGGTACCTAGAATTACCTGTGGTACCATTTTATCTTCACCAAACTTCTTAATATATTAAGTTACATACACCAACTTCATAACATCCTTTGAGGGTCTATTAATCTGGTCAGAAAGCACAGTCAATAATGTGTGTTGGGAGACCTGAAAGGGTCTCTCATACTCAAATGGAAAAGATGGAGAAATGTAGGCTGGATGCTAGGACACCTAGGAACTAGTGGAACAACTGTACTCAAAAGGCTAGTGATTAAGAAAGGATTCTCAACCTGGACAAAGAATTGAGCCACAGGGTTCTCTTCTTGACCTTCTTCTGTTCCCAAGTATTACCAATGGTTTATACAAACAGACAGAAAGGCTCTAAAATGTGAAGAGACAAAAAATATACTGGGATAATAAATGGATTCTATAAATCAAAATAGACTTGACAGGATGAAGAGATGAGTCAAGTCAAGCAAATTGAAATTTAACAAAGGTAAGTTTAAGATCCAAAAAGAAACTTCCTAAGTACAGAATTTTTAAAAAATGGTTTAGATAAGTTTAAGATCCAAAAAGAAACTTCCTAAGTACAGAATTTTTAAAAAATGGTTTAGCAACTCCCTTAAAAGAGACATAGGAAATTTAGCTGACAGTAAATTCAGTATGAATCAGCAATACAGTATGACTACCTGAATGCTGGTACCACCTTTGGCAATATTAGAAATATGAAATTTCTGCAATAACAGAAAAGAAAGTATTTAAAAGAAGTGAGGCCATGGGCCTGTTCTTCTTGACACTGGTGATGTATTTCCACATTGTATATGCTTTTGGTGTTGAACCTCAAAGATAACAGACAAAGTGGCACTGAACCTTAAGGATGCAGACAAACTGGGTGCACCCGGGTGGCTCAGTCTGTTAACCATCCAACTTCGGCTCAGATCATGATCTTGCAGTCCGTGGGTTCGAGCCCCGACGTCAGGCTCTGCTGACAGCTCAGAGCCTGGAGCCTGCTTGGGATTCTGTCTCCCTCTGTCTCTGCCCCTCCCCCACTCACACACTTTCTCTCTGAAAAATAAATAAGTATTTAAAAAAAATTTTTTTAAGATGCAGGCAACTGGACATTCAGTTTCTCACACCAGAAGGGCCCCACGGCAGATGAAGAGACATTTCAACATATAAAATAATTTTTTTTAGAAAAGGTATGTTTAATCTGGAGGAAAGAAGACTAAAGAAGGATATGATAGCTATTTTTTAAGATTTTTAAAGTGGTATGTGGAATGAAAATACTCTTACTCTGAAAGACCCCGAGACGTCAAACGAAAATCAATAGGTCCAAAGAAAACAGGTTGCAACTTGGCATAACAAGGACATTTATGGGATAGGATTATGAGATTGTGAGTTTCCTCCATGTTAGATAAAGGGAGAATAGACTGAACCATCTATTTGTGGGATATTGCATAGGGGATTAAAACATCAGTGGGAGTTTTGTCTCAATGAATTTTGAAGCCCCTTATAAACCTGAAGGAAAAATAAATTCACCATCTACAAGTTGCCTAAAAAGAAGGTGACTATTTAAAGACTCATATTACTGGGGTGCCTGGGTGGCGCAGTCGGTTAAGCTTCCAACTTCAGCCAGGTCACGATCTCGCGGTCCGTGAGTTCGAGCCCCGCGTCGGGCTCTGGGCTGATGGCTCAGAGCCTGGAGCCTGTTTCCGATTCTGTGTCTCGCTCTCTCTGCCCCTCCCCCGCTCATGCTCTGTCTCTCTCTGTCCCAAAAATAAATAAACGTTGAAAAAAAAATTTTTTTTTAAAAAAATACTCATATTACTAATGAGTCTTGGCAAGATATGGTTTGAAGTTAAATCTACTACCCACCCCCTCCCCAATACATGTACACACATATAGAAAACAAACATGATTTTTTTTTCAAAGAGGAATAAACACCAAAGCCTCATTACTTCAGGTTTTTACTCTTTGAAATTTGAAGTAATTCAGAGGGGAATAGGATCAGTTTGCGATCTCCAAGGAAAATAATGTTTGTGAAGTAAATTATTAATATAAAAAAAATTCTGGGAGGAAAGCTTGTCCTTATATCAAAAGTCAGGAAAATACCATTAAAAATAATTAGTCTGGGAGGCACCTGGGTGCTCAGTTGGTTAAACATCCAACTTTAGCTCAGGTCATGATCTCACACTCTGTGAGCTCGAGCCCCACATCGGGCTCTGTGCTGACAGCTCAGAGCCTGGAGCCCACTTCAGGTTCTGTGTCTCCCCGTCTCTCTGCCCCTCCCCTGCTCATGCTCTGTCTCTCTCTGCCTCAAAAATAAATAAAAACATTTTTAAAAAATTTTTAAATAAAATAAAACAATTAGTCTGGGATTTCTGTACAAATAAACCTTTCCAACTTCTGAATGATCCATTCTTTACCTTAAGTCAGGTAGGATTTAACAGTTATAAGTACTTGTTAGCAGCATTTATTCTGAATACAGCTGATACTTGAACAACATGGATTTGAACTGTGCAGGTCCACTTATACATAGAGGTTTTTTGATAAATACAGTTCAGTACTATAATTTTTCTCTTATGACTTTATTTTTTTAACTTTATTTACTAAGAGACAGAGAGAGAGAGAGAGAGAGAGAGAGCACATGAACACAAGGGAGGGGCAGAGAGAGAGGGAGAGAGAGAATCCCAAGCAGTCTCTGTGCTGTCAATGCAGAGCTCAACATGGGGCTCAATCCCACAAACCATGAGATCATGACCTGAGCCAAAATCAACAGTCCACTCGGATGCCTAACCAAACAAGCCACCCAGGCTCCTCATCTCTTCTTTATGATTTTCTTAACAACATTTTCTTTTCTCTAGCTTACTTTATTGTAAGAATACATATATATTCTTATATAACATACAAAATATGTGTTAATTGACTGTTATTGGTAAGGCTTCCAATCAACAATAGGCTATTAGTAATTAAGTTTTGGGGGAGTCAAAAGTTACACAGATTTTGACTGTGCAGGGCATTGGCACCCGTAACCTCACATTGTTCAGTGCATAGTTGTATTGTACAAACTATTGAGCATAATAGTTTTTGTTTTAATGTTGACAAATCCAGCTTTCATGTGACCTGGGCATTTCCCAAGTTTAAATTAGGCCACACTAATTCAAGTTATTAAGGAACTTCTTTGGTAACATGTTGCTTTGAATTCTTGATTACAGATAAGCAATAAATTACAATAGAGATTTACTAACCATAACAAAGTAATTACAATCTAGAGAGAAACAAAAGTGAGTATTATGAATAGTCCAAAAGTAATCTTTAAAAAATCCAACCAGTGGTGGCTGGGTGGCTCAGCCGTCTGACTCCTAATGCTCAGGTCATAACCTCATGGTTCATGAAGTAGAGCCCCACTTTGGGCTCTGCACTGATAGTGCTGGGGTCTGCTTGGGATCCTCTCTCTTCCTCACTTTCTGCCCCTCCCCCACTTACTCTCTCAAAACAAATAAATAAACATTTTAAAAAATCTAACCAAAGCTAGAGAATCACACAAACTGGCCATAAATGACAAAAACCGGGTCAGCCCATAGAACTCAATGTTGTCAAATGCATGACTGGCAGGGCCACATGGGCATGTGATCTGCGTAGTTCACTCAAGGCTCTATATCCAGACTGGTTACACACTTGGTTTAATGTTCTACTGTCAATGTCTTGAAAGTCAATAATTTTTGAACACTGGACCCTACAAATTATGTAGGTAGTCCTGGAGACTGGTACAAAATGGTGACTAAGATACAAAATGCAAGCAAATGAAATGCATACACACTGGCAAAATCTAAATATAGGTCCATTTATTAATGAGCAACAATATCCTGTAATCAAGACACAGACTGTTGGTTAAAGTTATAAAGAATTACTTTGCTTGTTTAATGTGTAAACTAAAGCTAATTCACAAATTTGCTAATTGTTTTCCTCTGCTGCAGATGTGAGCTGGCAACCAGTGGAGCTGGAGTATTCAAAAGTAATCAGCTACCATTTCAAACTCCATCTAAAAGTCATGTATCATTTTTCAGAAGGCATGAAATTTTAGTACATTTTTACTGGAGTTACAGAGGAGTGATGAAGCTAGTGTGAATTTTAAGACAACAAACAATCTCTTCACTTTACCACGTAAAATGAGAAGTAGCAAAGAACCACTGTAGTACCTTCAGCTTTTTCAGTATTCTGTGGATTGTAAACTGCCAAAACACACGTGAATGAGGGAATTGTGAACCTCTGTTGGAACTAATTCTCCCTGATGTGGGTGTAAAGTTCCTTTCACCAGTGAGAAACAGACACCTTTATATCCACATTTACAGACACAGCGAGTGACCCAACACTTTAAATATCACAAATAAAACTGTGTATATCACTATCACCTCTACTTCAGAATCCGATTCATTTCTGAACACATAAATCTAGAAATGAAACAATCAGGAAAAAAGTCAAGATGAAGTATCAAATGTAAAACCCATCTCAGTTTTAACTTAACAAATGTTTCCCCATTTAATTTCAACTTCATAAGTAGAGTCTATGTAGCTCTAGAGAAAGTATTTCATAATACCCAAGATTTATATAACAACATTTGTTCCAAAGAGCACAAAGAACATTCACATAGAGCATATAACTTGTCTATACAATAACCCTATTAAAATCAGGGAAAAAATACATTATCCTCATTTTAAAAATGGTAGAACTGAGGTACAAAATAGATAAACGCTTGCCAAAGATCTCACACATACATGCATGCATGCATGCTCACACACATATGCACGCATGTGCGTGCGTGCACACACACAGACACGCAAAGTAAACCATATTTTGCCAGTTATTTCTTCTCTTTAGTATTTTCATACCATGAGAATCTCAGTGAAAGATTATTATGAAATGTATGCCTACAAAAGATATTAGTTACAAAGTAATTTCAATTATAAATCATTTTACCTGGAGCTCTATGAAGTACTAAAAAAACTTTTAACAAATATGCAAATGAAGACTAGATTTTTATTTTTTTTATCTCATTCTGAAATTATATTTAAATTTAGCACCAGCTCATATTCTACAGACAAAAGAAAACTAATATAGGGACAACCTATGATAGAAGCAGTCCATTAAACAAAATTATATTTTGATTTCTAAAACTGCCTTGCAAGAACAGGGGTTACAACTTCTGGAAGGAGCCATATACAAATAAAAAAAAGAGCCATGGTTCATGCAAAGAAACATTTTCTAGTCTATAATTCACAGTTCAGCTTCCTCACTGTCTTATAGTACCTCAAGTCCTCAGTCAAATAACTGTAGATCTGTTGCTCAATTAAAAAACCCTCCTGGAGTCATGTCTTTAATTGGCGTTGTGATGTCTTATGTCATGATGTTGCGTCACCACGTGATGACGCTGTGCCATCACACACATCATCGCATATTGACACAATGTCATGGCATAATATCATCAAATTAAATTCATCAGCACTCCCTCAGCCTGGCCCCAGGAAGGGCGAGAGAGAGCAAAAGATTTTCTTTGCTCTTGTCAACACTCCTGGTCTGTAGCAGAAAACAGCAGACTTCACAAATCATTTTCTGGTCTCCTAAAACCTACTGGATCCTACCATAGAAGCATTTGAAAGTATACGAAAGTTACGAGCCATTGGTTTTCATGGGTTGTTAACTTGTTTTGGCCCATAACTAGAAACACATGAATCACATTTTAGAGATAAATATTTGCATATGTTAGTCTCTTCTTTTTTTTCAGGTCATAAGATAGGATAACATATGGGCTGATGAAAAAAGAAAACTAATTCTTTGGCTCCTCATTTCTTGCACTCATCATCCACCTTCTTCCAATTCTCTTTCCTCCTTCCCCACATTCTTCTTCTATAACATTCTGAAATAGCAAGTAATCGGAGGACAGGAGGCAAATGGAACCAGTAGTTTTGACTAGGAACATTTCTGTAAGGTTGGAAGACACAGCCTGATGACAAGGGGAGTCTCAGTGTTAGCATCCATTATAAACATGGGGCAGTTGAATGAGACATATCCAGACTATATCCGAACATTATCTGAATTTACTTATAAACTCTTCCAAAAAGATGTAGTTACCAGTTCATTAAATATCACATGCAGTTTGTGTGCATAATCTCAATGCCTCTCTTTCATTAACTCAGTCCTTAAGTGCCAGATACTGTTCTAGGTACAAGAGCTCAAGGCAAGCAGAATAAAGTGTCACCTTGAAGAGTCTACAGAGCAATAATGGAGACAGGTAAGCAACAAGATTTCAAGACAATCTGCTAAGGGCTGTAATGATTGTAAGACAGAGTATTCTGGAGACTCAGAAAGGAAAAGGAATATCCGGAGTTGCCAAGAGGATCCTACAAAGGAGGTAACATTTTTGAATTTTGAAAAATGAGTAGGCAGAGGAGAAAAAAATTCTGATTCACATGCAAAAAATTGGGCATATGAGAGACCCTAAAGTATTAGACTGATTCATCCTTTTGTATATATTTTCTCAAAATGATCCATTCATATAAATGATATTTTGAGGGGTACTGACTCACACACTAACATTACCATAATCTTTCATCATAATTACAAACAGCTTCTAGATGACTGTTAAACACACTACATCAATGCAGTAGAGTTATCTTTTAGGAGAGTTTTCTATCCATGAGGCTAAATATGTTATTCTCTTTTCATAACCAAATAAAAATTGGAAATCAAAGTCACTTGTGTTTTCTTGAAAGCATTTGACTAGCCACAAAGATCTTGGTAACTTCTTTTCTGGTATGTACATAAAGATGGATTGGAAAAATCCCTACTGATGATTCACCTTTTTAAAATAAGCATTGAAGAATATTTGTTTTTTAATACACTATGGAAGAAATACCTTACCCCAGTCAATGGTAAGTAGATGTTTGGTCCCACATGAAAGCCACTGGTAAGTATTTTCTCCTGCTACCATAATCCTCCAAAGGTTTTTAAAAACAAGATATGATAAGACAATAAAAACTCTAGGGGATTTCAGCCCCCAAAGACTTGCCTTTTTATTTTTCTGACAATTGCATGATGCTAAGAGGCAAGTTTTCAAACACATTTCTAAAATGTCATTTCTAAGCTAGATATACACATATCCTTTTGGAAATCAGCAATTGTTTAATTAAAATTTGATAAAGGCTTTAACATGTAGTTTTTAAACCATGTCAAATATACATATATAATATATATTTATTAACATGCCTATTTTATACAATGATTAAAAGCAGAGGATTAGCACCTAGACTCCCAAAGACATGCAATAAAGAGTAAGTGGTGAGAGAGAAGAAAATTTCCAAATACCAATTCATTCTCATGTATAAAACATACAAAATTTTATCATACTAGGATAGTAAAGAAACAAGATGTAATGAGAAGTTTATTTAGATAAATGATACAGTTTAGAAAATAAAATATAGAGAATATGGGGGACAAGATCTGCAGAACCCAATGGAATGAGAACCCAATGGAATACAATAGTAGTCTATGGAGCTAATGAACCTAAGATCTGTTTCTCTAAGAATCCCAAGTATACCTTTTTTAAAAATTCCAAATCCAGAAGAAAAGCAAGAAGAGCAAGAGCAGAAATTCTTTGTTTTTGCAGATTTATTCAGATGGATATTAATGCATTTTCATTCAGATAAAAATCATTTTAGGTAACGGATATATGTGGCAGAAACCTTACACTAAGTTTATACCTTTCAGTGCAAAGAATCTTTTGTAGTACTTGTCTGTTTTACAAGTTCAGAGTTCCACATACTAGTTTTCTCAAGTTGGGGCTCATTTGTGCAAATATGCCTCAGTTATATAGCAATGGAGCAAGCCTGGGAGTGGGGGCTGGAAGTGTTAACATGGAACCTATCTACCTCCATATTTTATACCTACATTGAGATATGTATTCTGCACCTATATCTGAGACAGGTATAACAAACACTTGTACTCATTCTTCCTATCCCTATATCTTTTCTATACCCTTATATCTTCCTACCTATATCTTTTCTTCTAATTATTGAGGATCTTTCAGATTAATGTAAATTGGAACAAAATAGTCAACAGGGAGATTTTTTAATTTTAACTAGCTATGTGAATAATTTTCTTTAAATTATTTAATTCAGAGAGAGGGAAGGGTAAGAGCACTTTCATTTATTATAGACCTGCTAGCTACTAGAACAGCTAGGTGCTTTACATATGTTATTTAATTCAGTAACATCTTTAATGATCTTGAAGAGGAACGTGATTGTTAACCAACACAAATCACAAAATTCAGCTGTTTGAATTAAGCCAATAAAGCATCATTTTTAAACAATAGAAATATTACTAATCTTAGGTGTTTCTATGAGCTGGGCACTGGTTGTTTTCTGTCTTTTTGTGTTGTTTGTTTGTTTGTTTGTTTGTTTGTTTTAATTAACCCAACTTACTATCATTTTCCTGTAGTTTCTAGGTGAGTGGGTATGGATCAAGTTACCAACATGATTAATAATCTCTGGCTTTGGGACCCTCTCCAGGGGAATACTTAGCCCCAACTCCATCTTACTTTCCCAACACCCTTCTTCCTTGTGCTAATGATTGTGGACACTCAAATTCTGCTGTGTCCCCCAGACTTTACTCTGCCATCTGGGGTGTTCACTGCCAATTGTCTGATACCTTTACTGATGACTAGGACTTTACCAATGTTATCCTGGCTCCCACCTGGTCTGCAGAGATCCAGGGCTGCATATGTCACTGCTGAAGAAAATGTTTTCATCACCATAATGGAAATGGCACACTGCACTTCCATACAGGATGTAATTGCTTTTTCACAATAGGGAGGAAGTGTCCCAGACTAGGACAAACTGAGGAAAGAAGCACAAATTGAAGTTAGGGGGCTTGATGAACCTCAATATTTGAAACACCATATTGCCCCCTGTATGGGGCTTTTCCCAAGGTCCCTGTAGGGGAAAGGCCAATCCCAAGGAGTTTAGATAATCAGAGCTGCAAGGGAGAACAGGCAATGTATGAAACTGGCTAAGCCCGGGTGTGAGCAGAGTCCTAGCAAATCCAGTGAAACACATGACAAAGAAAGCTACCCCAAGAGAGGAGTTGAGTTTGACACAGTGCACAATAGAGGGTCATTGCTATTTATACAAGAAGTAATGGTGTGATGAAAGTGGTATTATGGAAAGATTCAGGAGGAATTTGAGGAAGCCAGCAATTGGAGTCCAAGCTGTCTTGACATTATAAGCATGAAAGCTGGAGTTAGGCTGATAGCAAGGGATGTGGGCAGGGGAATGTGGGTCCAACTAGAGATATTTTCAGCAGGATAAAAGTTGGGACTTGTGAACATATTGCATATAAGAAATATTAGAGGGTATTGGAAGATGAGAACAACTCCAAAGAATGTTTGCATGAGACATGGGCAGAATGTTAGGCTACCAACACAAATGGGGATGTCAGGTGTTTGTGCTGATGGAGATAGTAGAGGGGAAAATTACTTTCATTTTAGACGTGAGCAGTTTGAGACAACAACAGAATATCCAAGTAGAAATGTTGGTTGTCACTGTCATGATTCTGGAGCCCACAGGAGAAGTCAGAGATAGAAATGGAGGGCACCTATTTTCTGAGAAAAGGATCAACAGAGCCTTTTCAACAACTATTGAAATTCCTAGCCAAAATGACTCAAATCCATCCATCCATTCATTCATTCATTCATTCATTTAACAACAACAAAATTAACACATCTTTTCTTGTGAAAAAGGAATGGGTTTTTCTCTTTCTCACTCAAAAACTAATCTTCAGAAAGTGGTTGAAATCATTCACCACTCTAAAACTTTTACTGAAAAGCTTTGATTTGTTGAAAAAAAAATACTTTAAAGAAAGGATAGTTCCTTTAACATTCCAGACTGTAACTTTTTTTTCACAGATTTCATTAATTGGTTTTTCTTAATGTTTAATAGAAGCAAAGTCATCACGATGAAGAAACCTTATGTCATTTACCAGCTTCCTCTCCAGAGCCCTGAGAACACCTGACAATTATTTCAATCAAACTGATCATTCACTGAACACATAATCATGAATAATTTAGTGGAGCAATAGATCTATTACTTAATATAGTGCTAACCTTTTATAATGCTTCTACCCAGGGAGAGGACTAATATCTGTGTCACAGAATAACTTATATCAGGCCTTAGCTTTTGGAGGTAACATAGTGACTCATGGAATAACTAAATACATGCAATTATAAACCACATTATGGGAAAATAGTTAACCTTTGTATAGCATTTAAGAATTTACAAAGTACTTTCTCAGACATTATCTCATCTGATGCTCAAAACAACCCCGTGAGAGAGGTATTATTGACCCCACCTATTTGATAGGTGAAGACAACAAGGCACAAAGAGGGGAAGTGATTTGCCTAAAGCTGCCTAACTATTAAATGGAGTTGAGATTCTCCCCCCCAAATCTGTAGTCTTCCACACCCACAGTTCTCTTGTGGCGTCATAAATACTGATGCCACCTTAGGCTTTTTCAAGCAGGCTTTCTCCTTTGCTATGGCTCTGCTCCCCTCTCCATCTTTCTTGGCCACCCTTCACTGGTGGCCAAGGCTTCCCATGTAAGCCCTTGCTAGAGGAGGATCATAGGCTACCATTTCTAGAGCAAAAATGCTCATTTTCTTATGAACCAAAGCACATGCAAGCATTTCTGCAATGTATACCCATCATCTCTGTAGCCAATGAAGCCACACATCTGGTAGTAACAGGTGCTGTACTTATTCTGTTTAAGATGATTCTTGCCATGTGACAGTTCATGTAAACAGCAAACAGAATTCTACCCAATCAAGAATTGCTCTTTATTTCAAATTCTTAAAAGAGCCTTGTCTCACTGTAAGCTAATTTTGTGAGAGTTAGTTTTGCCCACTCAATATTTAGCTTGATTTGAGAAACTATCTGGAATATTCTTTATTAGTTTCCTCTCTCTCTTTCTGTCTCTCCGTCTCTCCCCCCCCATCCCCCACTCCCTCTCTTCCTCTAACCATGACTGCCTATGATGGATAAAAGCAATGCTTGAGTTCTATAATCTGCTCTTCAGAGTTCTTCATTATGCTTAAATATTTCCCCTTTGTTTTAAAGGACATTATCCTGCATTAGATGCAAGCAATTAAACATGTCATTAGATAAAGCTGACACTTCTTTTACAGCAAAAGTAAACTCCATTCAATTTAGAATGTATGTCAGGTCCCTTCTTTACCAGTTACATAATAAATCATCTTGTTAAAATAATCTTTATTTTCATCTCAATCGTTATTATTTAATTTTGTTGCTTACAAATAACAACACTCTAGGGACCACATAAAACATGCTCTTAGACAAAGCTCCAGCAAAAGTGCCTTGTGATTTAGGGAGAACAAGAGGAGATATGATTTATAATTGTACATATTTAGATAACTGTACATGCATGATCCCTTTAGACCAGTGAAAGCAAACAACAGAGCAGCATGCTTTTTAACTAAATGAAACATTTACCCTAATATGGTCAAACGTGAGTTTTCCCCATCCCTTCCACCTCCTCATATTCATCAAGAATAAGTTCCAAAAAAAACTGGTACTAACACCACTCTTTTATGAATTGAAATTTTAATCACTTAGAATTCATGTTCAAAAGACATTGGTGGTTTGATATTCAAAATCACATTCTTTAAAGGAACTTGCAGCCAGAATCCCAAATCCAATTTATTAATGTACTCACCAATAACTAAAGAGCATTTTAGCAATTCAGTCTGAGGTTTCAAACTTAACAAGAAACAATAAGAGTGACAGGTCTAGTGCCGAGGGGATTCTAGCCCTGTTATCCAGATGGGGGCTTGCAAGGTGACTGGCCATTCAGATGCCTGGGACTGCAAGATTTCCCAGGACACGGGACTTCTGGTGCTAAAACCAGGACAGTCTTGGACAAATCAGGTTGGTTTCCCTAGGTTTGGGTTGAGGTTTCCCTCTCACTGGAAATGGGGCACATATGGAGGAGGACTTGCTCCCGGGAACAGAGCAAAAGCTGCATCACTGGAGTCAGAACACAAGGTCAAAACTAGACTAGAGGCTGTGATGTGCAACCCAGGAGTACTAAATTAAAGCTTTTACTGACCCTCTACTGAGGATAAGATTGGCCCCAGAGCAGGAGACCGGATGAGTCTGCAGTTGGGGCACAGATGGCCACACAACAAGAGTTTGGAGCAATATGGGAAGAAGACACCCAAAAGACCTTGCCTCCTCACCTGTCTTGTCTTTGTGCTCTTCTGCTAGCCTGAGTGATCAGCTGTTCCCTTGCTTTCATTTAAGCTGGAATGCACCACTTTATACTTGAACATGTGTGGGTAGAGTAGAGCTCCCACTGCAACACTGGCATAAGGAGTGAAGGATCACCAGAGTTACAGGGCTTTCCTGCTTTTGAGAGGGACACATCTCTATGTGTTATTAAAAACATATAAACTTAATACTCCGGTTTCTCTTCAGATCACATAAATCTTTCGCCTTTTACTAAAAACATATAAACGTAGCACTCAGTTGAGTTTCTGTTAACACTGAAGCACTTTTCATTGGAAGGCAAATATCATCCACAGGCAGCCGGTCCACACTGCTACATCTAGTATAACAAATATTAAGAAACATCCCCTTGTACTTAGGAAATCCTTTTGCTTTGTAAGGAAGGAAGCTGAGAATATGACTTGCCCAGGTAGTAGTTGTACAATCAGCATAAGCAGATGAGAAAACCCCAGGAGAGACGTAGAGCTGTTGATATTCACCTCTTTCCATCAGAAGGTTCTTCTCTCAGAACTCAACATTAGTGATACTTAATACACTGATTCATTTCACTAAAGGAGATGATATTCCTTCACAAATGAGCATCAGTATGATATCATGGTTAGAAGCACCCATTTATTCCATGTGCTAAATATAGGATCTTGACTTGTTTTGCAACCTGAGACCAACTTTCCTCATCTGAAAAATGGGCAGGATAGCTCAGAAGTCATAGGATGTTTATGAGAATTACATAAGATAACAAATGTAGGGTAATATATCTGTTACTAGTAGATGTTCAATAAATGTTAGTTATTTCCCTTTCATTTTCCCCTTCCAATATCCTGTCTGCAAATGAAAAAATAGGTCACTCAAATTTGGAAAAAAATGTTCATTATCACCATCGATTACTAATCTCAGTAGCAGCATCAGGGAACTAATTCTGTTCATTTTCTCTGTCTTTTACATTTACCTTAACCTTCAAAATCTAAATTTTTAAAATTCCGTTTATCAAAATAAGTGGATAGCTGGTAGAGGCAACCTGATGTTTGTACTTGAAAAGTTTTAAAAGGCACTTGGACAATGAATCCATTTACTCACTTATGTGTGTGTGTGTGTGTGTGTGTGTGTGTGTGTGTCTATAAATAAGCTTGTTTCTACACAAGAATCATTATATACAACAAGCCCCATTCTGAGCACCTCACTGGATTTGATTATCCTCTAAACAAAATCATGATTTGTCAGATAGAAGGATGAATACTATACTTAAACACCTCTGAAGTTGATTTTTATTTTTATCATTAATACAAGCATCAAGCAGAAGATGACAGATTCACCATTTCTGAATAACAATAAAAATGACAGAAATCAGTTCCTTCTGTAATAATGTATAAAAGTCAATACAGTCAATAATTCTCCCCATATCTTGTCCATGTAACAACTTTCCAAGTCACCATTAACCAGAATGCATCATCAGAACTTGCTGAAAAAAATGCAATTTAGCAGACGGATTATTTTTAATTTTGATGTTTATTACTACTGAAAATTAAGAGCTATTACCATATACCAGGGACTGACCCAAGCATATTTTATATATGTTTATGTATATGTATATATATGTATATATGTATATATATACTACATCTAATATATATCAAATACATATCAAATTTATCTAATATATATTAGATCTAATCTAATCTAATCTATTAGATATATATTATACTTGTATAGATAGGTCAATAGATCAATAGATAGATAGATCAGATAAATTTGTGCAACACTCACAATAATTCTGTGCTATGGGGCCTGGGATTATCCCCATGTTACAGATGAAAAAACTAAGACTTGGAAAATAGCCCGGGGTCCCAGAGTGGGTGGCAACAGCAGAGATAAGACTTGAACCTGTGTCTACCTGACTTCAAATCCCATACTCTTAGCCATTAAGCTGTATAAGAGAAAAAAGGGAATTTTTGTCCTTTTCAGTAACTTTATAATTCTAACCAAGAAATATGATGAACCAGTTAAATTTGTCTTAAGGCTCTAAAAGCATTAAATGATGCATCATAATAAGTACTTTGACTTTACCCTCCAGATTATCCATATACCAAGATCTGTAGGTTGTGTTTTCTACAAGTTTCAGGCTCTGGACCACACTTAACTCTCCTACAGAAAATAACAACGCTGCCAAAGAAGTTCTTTCTCCAAACTAACTTCTTAGATTTGATGTAAGTAGTTTAAGCAAATGTCTTTTAATGTTCTCTTCATCATGACTAGGGAAAAAACTAAAAAGCTCTGAGTTTTATTCACTTCAAAAACTGAATCTCAAAAGATTTGGGAAAAAAGTTCTCATTTTCAACTCAACTTTCAAAGGTTTTTAATGGTTAATTTGATATCCTAGAGTATTCAGCAGTATCCCTTAATTAGCTTAAAACTGGACTTTTTTCTTACAGACTTGGTTTTCAGATAATGATTTAAGACCATCTCATTCTGCCTTCTTTGTATGTTGATGTCATTAGGCTTAAAGTCAAGCATGAAGGTGAACAGATATTAATTTAAGACCATTTAGAGCTACATACTCTGCATCACCCACAACAAGCCTCCTTTATTAGCCCCTGACGGGGCCTTCATTAGTTGGAAGCGATCAAAAGTGAGGTGGAAATAACCCTGCCTGGCAACTCAGACGTCTTTCCTATTCCTCTTCTAATTTGTGGAACTCAGTTCAGAAACAATGGAAAACACTGTAATTCAAAAGAGAATGCTGTCTCTGAATGTAAATCAAATTAATAGATTTAAAATATGGTGACACAGCTGAGATTCACAGATGACTTTTTCTAGACTTCTTTTTTTCTTTTGGCAGAAATAAATCACCTTGGCCTCCTCTCTATTAAAGATTTTTCAAATTGAATATCAGACCCGCAAGTGAAACAAAGTATGGCAAAAATAGAAACACTTGTCTTTTCATTCAGGATTTTTCCTTTCTGTTTCCACATGCCCAGCTTTGCCTTGAGTTGGATTCCACTGATACTGCTGATAAATTATCTCCTGAATTCATCAATTTCTGTCCATTCCCATTGATCACCCAGTTCTTACTCAAGCTGCCACTTTGCCCCTTGAAACATAGTGAGGCTTCTGCTCTGTTTCCAGGGCTTTCACCTGGCTTCCCCCATTCTGCTTGATGTATCCATGCCTCCCTGAACATGCTCACCTAGTCAATACCTGATTCACTCAACCATCACTGTATATAATCTATGTCTACCCAATGAACCCTCTAATCTCAGCTAGACAAGCATTTTCCCTTCCTTCATTTTCATCACACTTGTATTTGAGAATCTCAAAAGCCTGTCCCTGTCTGGATAGGGTCTTCATTCACATTTTACTGAGCCACTTCCTTCCTAGCCACAGTGTACTTGTGTGCTCACCCCTCCCAGCAAGATGCTTTGAGAGTGCTAACATATTTCCAAAAAGTTTCCCATTATCTATAGAATAAAGTGCAATCCCCTGAGCCTGACATTTAAGGCTTTCAAAGGTCTCACTGTGTTAGTGGATTTTTTTTCTCCAATCACTCCAGATTATATTGATCTCCTTTTTTCTGAAACTTTTTAGCATTTATATCTGTATCATTTGTCCTTGAGCTGAATCCCTGTACTATTTCAAAACAGGTTTATGTGTGTTTGCTCCATACTATCAGCAACTAAATCCTGAACCTTCATATTATATTTCTTTTGTAGCATCTGCCTTACCACCACACATTTCATAGATACCTAGGAGATGATTATTAATTCAGCAAGATTGAATAAATCAATGGAAGAATAAAAATATAGTGCTATCTTAAAACATTAAAAAAAAAACACAAAGTGTTCATAGAGAGGTAAAAAGCACAATTTAGGATAGAAAATTCTCGGTGTTTTCCCAGCCCACATGATAAATCTTAAGTATTATTTTTAGCCAGTTCTTAAAGCTGGGTGAGATAAGGTTAGATGCTATTCTAGTTCCCTTACTTTATTTTGGCAGGGGACCAAAGGAGGTTAAGTAAGCCCACCAACTGCTTACAAATAAGCTACCTCCTTCATTTTCTCTGAAAAAGTAGTATTCTAGAGAGACAACTTCTAGAGGAGAGGAGGCAAGGTGAAAGAAAAATAAGGAGAGAGAAGTCAGTCATTCATCACTGCCACAGCTGGAGGAAAGCAGGCTTCCTCTGCCCAGAAGGCAGGAACAAATATCACTCATTCCAGGCCACTGAGCAAACCTTTGCAAGGAACAGAGCTTCTAGAGGTGAAAGGACCTACTAGGGGAGAAGTCACTTGACAGCTGATGAGGGTCAGCCACACAAAAGCTTTTCAGGGTGGAAACCCAAATGCCTCTGGGTCAGTCTGACTACATAAACAAGAAGAACAGAGTAATGGACCATAACTCCAAAGGGGGCAGATGAGTAAGTACAGAAAAAAGAGTCTTCATTCCATCAGTAAAACCCCAAAGATGGCTATTCAAGATACTTTTAAGATGGATATGGACTTTGAGAAGATGAACACTTTCAAAGGGGCTCAGAGGTTGCTATTAGCTTAGAAGTTTCTACTTATTCTTCCGTAAGAGGTATAAATATAGGCCAGGGGATCTTATTTTGTCTGATTGTATAGGCTGCATGGCTTGGTTTCCTTGAAGTCTATGAAACTAAAGCAGACCCAGCAAAAACTGGTTTCAGTAGAATCAGCAGGAAAGCATTTTGGAGTTCAAGTTTTATGAGCCACCCAGTCTCTCAGTAGTCATGAGGAGGGGAAAATCCACCAGATCAGGGACCAGAGGAAACACCAGCCCAGATTCTTGAGTACAAAGTCTTCCCTCACACATTTTTCATGCATGTGCTAGACTGTGTTCCTCCAACTAGACAGAAAATCCTATTGAGTATAAGTAACTAGCTCTTAAATAATTTGAAGTTTCTGTAACAAACTTTTGTCCTTGAAAAGTCTTCTGCAGATAGGACTGTAACATTAGTAAAACCTTAGGTAACCAAAGGAGTATACTTTGATGTAACTTGTGTTTCCAGTACTATGAAAGTTTTAGTAATGCTGGAAAGTTTCACATACAAATTGCTGTAATGTGTTTGGTTTAATAAGACTTGGAAATGGAAGTAGTTGCTACTGATAAGCCCAGATGGCAATACAATGGTATGCTGAATTAATCTGATATTCAACAATATTGGACTTATAGAATAATAGAACGTAGCAATAAAATAGTATTCTGATTAATTATAATCTAGAGTACAGGCACCAGTGGTGGAGTAGGAGGGAGGTTTTGGGGACTTTAATGTAAAACTCAGTCTTTTTGCCATTTATGAAAATTTAATTCCACATAGTCCATTTTTTTTACATTTCCAATTTTCATTCATGCATCACATCTGAGCATGAAATTGTACAATATAGGCAGAGGACAAGGACAGCAGAGAGTCACAGATGTGAATATTGGAAGGAAATGAGGCAGGGTGTTACTCCTCCTCTGGGGACAAAGCTTCTGGGATGTCCCCACTTGCCCTTCTCTGGGTGATGATCCTGAGCTTTGTACATCCAGCAAATTTTTTAAACACCATAAAGCATCTTTCCTCATTATACAGTTGCCTTGCTTATGGGGCTATAAGATTCCATCCAGTCAACTGGTCCTCTCCTAACAACATTGGATATACACTACTGCCTTCTATATGCTCTCCCCCTCCTTTTAAATGTTACATTAATTCCATCTTCTCTCAGCACCTTCTTCTCTTGGATGTTAGCATCTTCAACCCTGCCATAGTTTTGAATAACTGACACAGTCAAGCTCTGTCTAGGGCCACACCCTGACCTCTTGATTAGAAACTTTGAAGTTTCAGATACTTTTCAGGTGCTTGTCAGTGTCCATTTATAAATACTCTCTGGGTGGGATGTTTTAACAAACACTCAAACTCACCCTTAGTGTATTCTTAAAATTCATTTCACTCTCAGCATTATCGGTGTATTTTCTACCCCCAGATAGCCACACCTAAAGTATGGTCCCCTGCCCATTTTGTAGGAAGGGCTTACTTTATCTTTCTAAAGATTTCTAGGTTAGGAAATGTTGACCACAGTCAAGTTCTTCGTAAAGCCCTAAGTAGTAGAGGTGGGAGATGGAATGGTGGGAGCCAGCATCTTACATTTCTACCAGGTGACACTGTAACTTCATTCAATAGTTGCATGATCCCTAACACAGTAAAATCATGGGCAACAAGTATTGTTTTCCACAATAAAATGTAGCATTACTTCAACTTAAGTCTTAAGTGCATTAGAATTAGATAGCCCAATAATGTAGCCAGTGGATCACAATGCAGAAAATGTAGCTGTACTAGTTTAGTAAAATGAAATTAAGTGATTAAAAGAAAATTGGTGTGAATACAGTAATGCATTTACCTGATAAATGCATTCATGTGTTGTTTTAGTTGGAAATCAATGGGATAGGGAGTATGTATGATAACAACAGAGAAATTAAAAACAAATGAGGTTGTTTGTCTCATCATCTATGAGATAAATCCACCTTCTTGGTTTGGGGATGGAATAAGGTAAAGTGGGTACCAATGACATACAGAGCCTTTAAAGAATTGTTGAATTTACTTAATGAATATAATCCTGCCCTGTTTTTGAGGCAGTAGCCAAGCGAACTCCCCCCATTATTCAGAGAGGGAGCAGGGGACCAGGACATGTGAATAGTCAGTACTGACTAACTGGTTGTGCCAGTGCTCATGAAACAAGAGCAAAACAACTCACTCACCCATACATACCTCCCAAGCTCCTACTGGAGATCAAATTAAAAAGGGCATAGCACCCTACTCATCTTTATACAACCCAATAGTATCCAGCAGAAGGCCTTATGCAAAGAAGTGCTAAGACATTTATTGAACTGAAATATGTGGTGGCAAATACCATGCTTTAAAAGTGTTAAAAGACTGTTTGATATGCTTAATCTAGTCAAAAACATTGTATTTAAGAGACAGAAGCTTGGAAAAGGTGGTTGGTAGAAAGCCAGTTTGGCTAACAGACAGTTTGAGCGTCTGACAGCTGCATTAAAAGCATAAATTGGTAAACAACTTCCCATAGTATGGTAAAAGCTTCATTAAGGCAGCTCTGAGTCCCAAAGAGGGATGAAAAAGCTGAGAAAAACCAAAGGAGGAGGCAAATGGACTTTCACAAAATAAATCTTATTTTTTCAGAGAGTTTTAGAGTTTTAGGCTCACATCAAAATTGAGCAGAGGGTACAGAGATTTTCCATATAACCCCTGCCCACCCCCTGACATGTGCAGCCTCCCCCATTATCAACATCTCCCACCAGTATACTTGTTATACTTAATACACCTACACTGGCACACCATTATCACCCAAAGTCCATAGTTTACATTAGGGTTCACTCTTGGTGTTGTACATTCTATGGGTTTGGACAAATTTATACTGATATGTATCCACCATTAAAATATCATACAGAGTACTTTCACTGCCTTAAAAATACTTTGTGTTCTGAGCATAGATTTTTAATACTTTAATATGTAACAGGAACAGAAACCCTCTACTTCTGTCCCACATTCAGACCCATCTTGAAAGCACAGCAAACGGTCAGAGAATCAAGACAAGGCCAGTTTTTGAGTCATCATTATCAACAATGAATAAACACTGAAAGGAGTGAGGTTTCAAGCCCAGGAAAGCATAAGGAAGAGAGAGCATCCACAAGATTGAGAGTAGGCAGGAGCAGCTTTAGGAAGCTTCTGAGACACCCATCTCAGGAAGTTTAGTGCCTGCTGACGAAGCAGCTTTTATTCTTCTCTTCTGTTTCTCCTATTTTCTCCCATGAAAACACTCAGATTTTAATGTCCTTTAAGGAGTCCCTAAAGAACAGTATCTGATAGGGATCCTCCAGGCATCTGGTAGCTGACTGAAGGTTCAGGCCATAACAGGACTCTTTACTCCATTCTTGGCCATTGTGTCCATCCCAAATCTGAGTTTGGCATTAATTGATCTGGTCTGGCTCAGGCACTATAAACAAGCATCCCGTCCAAGTGGAGAACAGGGGTCACATCAGTTATGCTTTAAGTTTCTCATGGTTTCATAGGATGCTAGAGCAGGAAAGATCTATAGTTAAACTATTTAGTCCAGCCAAGGTCTTTGAAGAGGAAGAAACTAAAATCCAGAGAGGTGATTCCTAAAGTCACACAGAGAATTAGAGTGAACCAGGACAGAAGTCCTGTCTCCTGACTCCCCATCTAATGCTCCAACCACTATTCATACACATCATACGCATGTGCTGTTCTCCCTTTAAATAGCCTTTGTTATTCTGAATTGTTCTCTATCCATGCTATTTTTCCCAGGCCAAACCTTTAATGGAGTGTGTGTATGTGCCTGTGTATGTGTGTGTTTGTGTTCAGCAGGGCACCTGTGTTAGAAGAAGAACATACAGAGGCCTGGGGAGTGTCTGTGTGCTCACTCTGGCCCTCCGGTGTTCCACCAGGAAAATGCCAGAGTTTATCATAAGTAATATTCCTCTAACTCATGTGTTCTCCCATATAACCCAGACTTCAAACAGAGGTGCTCCTCCCTCCTTGAGATCTAAACTGTTTTAGCCTAAACTTCCATTTGATTCTCTATGTACATTCCTGGACTTCCCCTAGATTGCTGTGATTTCTAGAGCAGTTTCCAGCCTTGAGGTTGTCTATGGTTCTAGCTTCTTTTCTAACAAATACTTCCAGTTATGGGTTAGCTACGGGGGAAATGTGACATTCCCTGTTCTACACCATACATGGAAATCAAGTCCCTTCTGAATATTCCCACCAAACGAAACCACCCTCCCAACACTGACATGTGTACAAGAAGCTTTCAGGGAGGCCATTTACATCAAACAATGCAAACCACTTCAAACAGGCCAGTAGACATGCCTGCTTTGCTTTTGTTTTTTTTCTGATTTTCCTCCCCCAGAAATTTTTTACTGTCAGGTAACCCTCCTTGGTAACCTAACTTTTCACCATCTCCCTGACTCTTTTACTCCTCTCTCCCATTCCATTGTTCTCCCTTCCTCCTCCTTTTAGGATTGCTTGGGATTCTGTATTCTTCTCATTCTGCTATCTAAAACAGTGATTCTCAACTGGGGGTGATTTTGACCCCCAAGGGACATTTGAAAATGACTAGAGAAATTTTTGGTTGTCGCACTGAGGTGCCTGTACTAAAATCTAGTAGGTGGAAACCAGGGATGCTGCTAAATATCCCACAGTACACAGGACAGACTCCCACAATAAGGAATTATCCAGCCCAAAATGCCATGGGACTGAGAATCCTGAGGGTTGAGAAATTCTTAGCTAGAGAACTTGGCTGTAGCCAGTTCTATTCCCAAATGCAGTTCTAGGCTTATCCAAATTTTTTCCACCCTCCTTAGAAAGTGGCTATAGTTTATTTTTTTTTTCAACGTTTATTTATTTTTTGGGGGGGACAGAGAGAGACAGAGCATGAACGGGGGAGGGGCAGAGAGAGAGGGAGACACAGAATCGGAAACAGGCTCCAGGCTCCGAGCCATCAGCCCAGAGCCTGACACGGGGCTCGAACTCACGGACCGCGAGATCGTGACCTGGCTGAAGTCGGACGCTTAACCGACTGCGCCACCCAGGCGCCCCAAAAGTGGCTATAGTTTAAAATAGCATGTTTTATTTCAGTTTCCCTAATGAGATCCAGATCAAACATCACTTCCTCTTGCAGCTTTCCTTAATCTCTCTTTTCACTCCTCCATCTGGGCTTTCATACCACCATTCTATTTGTCCATTTTGTCAGACCATAGTTGCTTAGCAGTATAGATCATTCCCTATTAGTCCCACCAGTATATACCCTGGCATAGAATATGCATTTAATAATGTTTGTGGAATTGGGTTCAATGCTCAAAGAGAAGCTCCCCCAATCTCAGCACCAAGACTGACTAAATGGTAGAGACTGCATTGGCAGCAGAGAACAACCATAATTCCTGTTAAACAGAGAAGGCACACATGCAATGGGAATGACTATATGACACTGCAGGATATGGCTTTAGTTGAAAAGACCACTCACTGGTGGTCTTAGTAAAGAGATCCAAAGATGACTAAGCACAGCTATCAGAAGTACCACTGTCAACAGAGAATATCTACCAGACGAGATTGTTGCTATTCCAATTTTCAGTGACAGTATCACAGCTTGCAATTTGCATTGCAATCAGGACTATTTTAAAGAAAGAGGTGTAACAGCCTATCTAAATATTGCTAAAGCATACATAAATGCCCATTTTTCTTGACTGAGTAATGATAAGTGGTACAATTATTTTAGAATTAGCAGTAATTTTCCAAAGCTTTGTGAGCAGTTCATGAAGTAATAGAATTTCAAATGGTAACTTTTAGATAAATAATCAGTAAAATGGAAAAAAGGAATTATGCCCATATAGAAAGAAGAGCACTTATTTAAAAATAAAATTGTTAAAACATGTCTAATCAACCATTTTGATACCATCTACCAAGTATTGTTATATCAAGCCATCCAACCATGACATATGTAAGCACAACTGAAGTATTATGAAATATCATTTATATTTTAAGAAAATCACTGACAATCAAACTTTGATGCTTTCTAAAGATAGATACTTCATCATTCTGTTTATTTAAAAATAAAAATAGACTGTAATCAAGATGGCGGAGCAACATGGAGAGCCTCAGCTTGTCCCCTCCCTGAAATGCAGCTATATTAGCATCAAACCATTTTGCACACCTAGGAAACTGATTTGAGGAAAAACACAACAATCTGTATAAGTTGAGCCACAGAACTTGGAAGGAGAGGTGAACTGGGAGAGAGAAAAGCCATGGTGAGTATGGAGCTGTTGTGGGGAGAAAGGAGGTGAGTGTGGCACATCGGGAGAGTGCAGGAAAAATACTCCCCCAAAGGTAGATGGAGAGAGAGAGAGAGAGAGAGAGAAAACACTTGCAGGAGACTGAACAAGAAATCTGTTCCTCAAAACCACTGGCGGGAAGACAGGAGAGGGTTTCAATACCATCAGGATTCTATAAATAGTGGGGCACAGAATCTGAAGTTCCAGAGTGTCTGGCAGTGTTCTGGTAAGGAAGTAAGGAGAAAACCCAGGAGCAGGCAGTAGCGTACAAGGGGTCCGTGTGCCACACAGGGAGAAGCAGTTACCCTACTTGGAGAGCATTTGGTAGAGGCCACATGGCCTCCCCACAGGCAAAGGTCCCAGTGGATTCCAGAGAGCCACCACATTTGATGGAATTTGAGGCAAAGACACCTAAGTGCTGTGAAATCTGGCACTGGCTATGTGTGTTGTGATTTGCCATAATCTCTAAACGTCTGCCACTGCACGACCACAGGAATGTTTTCTGGGGCATGCCAGCATGGGCCATTTCTCAGCAAGACCCTCCCCCAGAGAGTTGATGTGGGTCCAAGCTGCAGCGTCTCTGAAGTGTGGGGTTTTGAAACACAACCCCATCTAAGATACTCTGGAGCAAGGTGCCACCTGCAGGTGGATGGCTTGGACATGGACAGGGTAGAGGTGGAGAGTGGACAGAGGCCTGAGACAAAGTAAGGGTGCTTGATCACAAGTCAGTAAGAGCACGGAGTTCTTGTGCCAGAGACTAGGAAGCTGGGTGAAGCCATTTCCACCTCTTCCGTGCATATGCATGCACACACTGATCCACCTGGCCAGTAAGCTAAGCAACACCACCTAGTGGAGAATGGATCCATTACACCAAGTCCCTCCCAACTGTGCCCTCCAAGTGTATCACCTAGAAGACCAGCAGAAATCCCTCCCCTGCTTAGTGTACAGACTATAAAGTACTTCATAGTTTCAGTTCTGGGGTAAACTGGATGTAAGTTCATTCAGGTTTCATTCTGTTTGTTGGTTCATTTATTAGTTCATTTTCTTCCTTCTGTTTTTGTTTAAATTGGGTTTTTAGGGGTGCCTGGGTGGCTCAGTTGGCTGAGCGACTGACTTCAGCTCAGGTCACGATCCCACATTTCATGGGTTCGAGCCCCGTGTCAGGCTCTGTGCTACCAGCTCAGAGCCTGGAGCCTGTTTCAGATTCTGTGTCTCCTTCTCTCTCTGACCCTCCCCCATTCATGCTCTGTCTCTCTCTGTCTCAAAAATAAATAAACATTAAAAAAATAAATAAATAAAAAATAAATTGGGTTTTTATTTTCTTTTCCTTTTCTTGGATACAGAAAGAGAAATATTTTTTAATTACTTTTTTCATTTTTTACTTTATTTTCTATTTTTTTAACTTTATTCTATTTCATTTTATTCTATTTTACTGTACATATTTTTTAATTTTTAAATTTTTTCTTACCTTTTTTTTCTTTTTCTTTCACTTTTTTCTCTATTCTGTCAAGCTTCTTTCAACAAACAGACCAAATCACACCTAGGATTTAGCTTCCTTTATTTGAGTTTTTGTTTTGTCTTTAATTTTTTAATTTTAACTTTTTATTTTATTAATTTCTTTCTTCCTCCAAAATGACAAAATGAAGGAATTCACCCCAAAAGAAAGAACAGGAAGAAATGAGAGCCAGGGGCTTAATTAACACAGATATAAGGAAGATGTCTGAATTGGAATTTACAACCATGATAAGAATACCAGCTTGGGTTGAAAAAAAAACATAGAATCCCGTTCTGGGGAGACAAAAGAAGTAAAATCTAGTCAGGACTAAATTAAAAATGGTTGGATGAATAGATGACATGACAGAAAGGGTAGATGAAGCAAAGCAGCAAATAAGTGATACAGAAGACAAAATTATGGAGAATAATGAAGCAGAAAAAAAGAGGGAAACAAAAGCAAATGGGTATGACATAAGACTAAGAGAACTCAGTGACTTATTAAAAAGGATCCAAATTATAGGAGTCCCAGAAGATGAAGAGAGAAAAAAGGGGGCAGAGGTTTATGTGAGCAAATTATAGCAGAAAATTTTCCTAATCTAGGGAAGAATACAAATATCAAAGCCCAAGAAGCATACAGAACTCCCATTAGAGTCAACAAAAACTGACCATCACCAAGGCATATCATAGTCACATTCACAAAATACACAGACAAGGAAAGAATTATGAAAACAGAAAGAGAAAAAAAGTCCCTAACCTAGAAGAGAAGACAGATCAGGTTTGCAGCAGACCTATCCACAGTAACTTGGCAGGTCAGAAAGGAGTGGCAGGACATATTCAACATGCTGAATCACAAAAATATGCAACCAAGAATTCTTTATCCAGGAAGACTGTCATTCAAGATAGAAGGAGAGATAAAGAGTTTCCCAGAAAAACAAAATCTAAAAGAGTTCATGACCACTAAACTAACCCTACAAGAAATTTTAAGGGGGACTCTCTGATGGGAGAAAAGATGAAACAAAACAAAAAAAAACAAAAGGTCAAAAGGACTAGAAAGGACAAGACAACACCAACAATACAGGCAACACAATGGCACAAAATTCATATCTTTCAGTATTCACTTTAAATGTCAGTGCACTAAACACTCCAATCAAAACACATAAGGTATCAGAAAGGATAAGAAAACAAGACCCATATATAGGCTGCTTACAAAAGACTCACTTTAGGGGCGCCTGGGTGGCGCAGTCGGTTGAGCGTCCGACTTCAGCCAGGTCACGATCTCACAGTCCGTGAGTTCGAGCCCCGCGTCGGGCTCTGGGCTGATGGCTCAGAGCCTGGAGCCTGTTTCCGATTCTGTGTCTCCCTCTCTCTCTGCCCCTCTCCCGTTCATGCTCTGTCTCTCTCTGTCCCAAAAATAAATAAACGTTGAAAAAAAAAATTTTAAAAAAAAACAAAAGACTCACTTTAGACCTAAAGATACCTTCAGATTGAAAGTAAGGGGATGGAGAACCATCTATCATGCTAATGGTTGTCAAAAGAAAGCTGGAGTAGCAATACTTATATCACACAAACTGAATTTTAAAATAAAGATGGTAACAAGAAATGAAGGGTGTTTTATCACAATTAAGGGGTCTATCCACCAAGATCTAACAATTGTTAATATTTATGCCCCCAATGTGATAGCACCCAAATATAAAAATCAATTAATCACAAACATGAAGAAACTCATTGATAATAATACCATAATAGTAGGGGACCTCAAACCCCACTTACAACAATGGACAGATCATCTAAACAGAAAATCAATAAGGAAAAAATGGCTTTGAATGACACACTGGACCAGATGGACCTAACAGATATATTCAGAACATTTCATTCTAAAGCAGAAAAATACACATTCTTCTCAAGTGCACATGGAACATTCTCCAGAATAGATCACATACTGAGACACAAATAAGTCCTCAACAAGTACAAAAAGATCTAGATCATAACTTGCATATTTTCAGACCACAACACTATGAAACTCAACATCAACCACAAGAAAAAATTTGGAAAGACCATGAATACTTGGAGATTAAAGAACACCCTACTGAAGAATGAATGATTTAACCACGAAATTAAAGAAGAAATTAAAAAGTACATGGAAGCCAATGAAATGAAAACACGGCAGCCCAAAACCTCTGGGATGCAGCAAAGATAGTCATAAGAGGGAAGTATATAGCAATCCAGGCCTTCCTAAAGAAGGAAGAAAGGTCTTAGATACACAACCTAACCTTACACCTAAAAGACCTGGAAAAAGAACAGCAAAGAAAGCCCAAAACCAGAAGAAAAAGGGAAATAATAAAGATTAGAGCAGAAATCAATAATATCAAACTCAAAAAACCAGTAGAACGGATCAATGAAAGCAGGAGACGATTCCTCGAAAGAATTAACAAAATTGATAAATCCCTAGCCAGATTGATCAAAAAGAAAAAGGAAAGCACCCAAATAAATAAAATCACAAATGAAAGGGGAGAGATCACAACTAACACTGCAGAAATACAAACAATAAGAGAAAGTTATGAGCAATTATATGCCAACAAATTGGGCAATCTGGAAGAAACAGAAAAATTCCTAGAAACATATGAACTACCAAAACTGAAAAAGGAAGAACTAGAAAGTTTGAACAGATCCATAACCTGTAAAGAAACTGAATCAGTAATCAAAAATCTCCAAACAAACAAGAGTCCAGAGCCAGGTGGCTTTCCAGGGGAATTCTACAAAACATTAAAGAAGAGTTAACACTTATGCTTTTGAAGCTGTTCCAAAAAATAGAAATGGAAGGAAAACTTCCAAATTCATTCTACAAGGCCAGCATTACCTTGATTCCAAAAACAGACAAAGACCTCACTAAAAAAGAGAACTAAAGACCAATTTCCCTGATGAACATGGATGCAAAAATTCTCAACAAGATACTAGCCAACCAGATCCAATAATACATTAAAAGAATTATTCACCACGATCAAGTGGGATTTATTCCTGGGATCCAGTGCTGGTTCAATATCCACAAATCAATCAACGTGATTAATTGATAAGAGAAAGGATAAGAACCATATGGTACTCTCAATAGACACTGAAAAAGCACTTGACAAAATACAGCATCCTTTCTTTATGAAAACCTCAAAAAGGTAGGAATAAAAGGATCATACCTCAAGATCATGAAGGCCACATATGAAAGACCCACCACTAATATCATGCTCCCTGGGGAAAAACTGAGATCTTTCCCCCTAAGATCAGGAACATTACAAGAATGTCCACTCTCACCACTGTTATTCAACTAGTGTTAGAAGTCCTAGCCTCAGCTATCAGACAACAAAAAGAAATAAAAGGCATCCAAATAGGCAGGGAGGAAATCAAATTTTCACTCTTTGCAAATGACCTGAAACTCTATGTGGAAAACCCAAAAGACACCACCAAAAAACTGCTAGAACTGATCTATGAATTCAGCAAAGTCGCAGGATATAAAATCAATGTACAGAAATCAGATGCATTTCTATACACCAATCATGAAGCGGTAGAAAGAGAAATCAAGGAATCGATCCCATTTCCAATTATACCAAAACCATAAAATACCTAGGAATAAACCTAACCAAAAAGATGGAAAATCTACACACTGAAAACTATAGAAAGCTGATGAAAGAAACTGAAGAAGATAGAAAACAATAGAAAACCATTCCATGCTCATGGATTGAAAGAACAAATATTGTTAAAATGTCGATACTACCCAAAGCAATCTACATATTCAATGCAATCTCTATCAAAACAACATCAGCATTCTTCACAGAGCTAAAACAAACAATCCTAAAATTTGTATGGAACCAGAAAAGACCCCAAATAGCCAAAGCAATCCTGAAAAAGTAAAACAAAGCTGGAGGCATCACAATTCTGGACTTCAAACTGTATTACAAAGCTGTAATCATCAAGAGAGTAGGGTAGTGGCACAAAAACAGATACATAGATCAGTGGAGAATAGAGAACCCAGAAATGGACCACAAACGTATGACCAACTAATCTTTGACAAAGCAGGAAGGAATATCCAATAGAAAAAAGACCGTGTCCTCAGCAAAGGGTATTGGGAAAACTGGACAGTGACAAGCAGAAGAATGAACCTGGACCACTTTCTTACACCATACACAAAAATAAACTCAAAATGGATGAAATATCTAAATGTAATACAGGAAGCCATCAAAATCCAATAGAAAACAGGCAACAACCTTTTTGACCTCGGCACAGCAACTTCTTACTTGACATGTCTCCAGAGTCAAGAGAAACAAAAACAAAAATGAACTACTGGGACCTGGTCAAGATAAAAAACTTCTGTATGGCAAAAGAAACAATCAGCAAAACTTAAAGGCAACTGACATTCCATTGGGAAGAAGATATTTGCAAATGACATATCATATAAAGGGTTAGTATCCAAAATCTGTAAAGAAATTATCAAACTCAACACCAAAAAACCAAATAATCCAGTGAAGAAATGGGCAAAAGACATGAAAAGACACTTTTCCAAAGAAGACATCCAGATGGCTAACAGATATGTGAAAAACTGCTCAACATCACTCATCATCAGGGAAATTAACAACTCAGGCAAGAGATATTGGTGAGGATGGAGAGAAAGAGGAACCCTTTTGCACTGATAGTGGGAATACAAACTGGTACAGCCACTCTGGAAAACAGTATGGAGGTTTCTCAAAAAAATTAGAAATAGAAACTAACCTATGACCCAGCAATTGCACTACTAGGTATTTATCCAAAGAATACAGGAGTGCTGTTTCAAAGCAGCATGTGCACCCCAATGTTTATAGCAGCACTACCAACAATAGACAAATTATGGAAAGATCCCAAATGTCCATTGACAGATGAATGGATAAAGAAGATGTGGTATATATATACACAATGGAATATTACCTGGCAATCAAAAAGAATGAAATCTTGCCATTTGCAGCAATGCAGATGGAACTAGAGAGTATTATGCTAAGCGAAATAAGTCAGTCAGAGAAAGACAAATATCTTATGATTACACTCATATGTGGAATTTAAGATACAAAACAGATGAACATAAGGAAGGGAAGCAAAAATAATATAAAAACAGTGAGGGAGACAAACCATAACAGACTCTTAAATACAGAGAACCAACTGAGGGTTGCCAGAGGGGTGTTGCATGGGGGGATGGGCTAAATGAGCAAGGGGCATTAAGGACACTTGTTGGGATGAGCACTGGATGTTATAACTAAGGGATGAATCATCAAATTCTATTCCTGAAATCATTATTACACCATACGTTAACTAACTTGGATTTAAATAATAAATAAATAAATAAATACATACATACATACATACATACATACATACATACATACATACATAAATATTAATTAAAAATAAAATAAGAACAGGAGTACCTGGTTGGCCCAGTTTTTAAGCATCTGACTCTTGATTTCAGCACAGGTCATGATCTCATGTTTGTAGGATCGAGCCTTGCATCAGGCTTTGTGCAGACAATGTGAAGCCTGCTGGGAATTCTGTCTCTCTCTCTCTGCCCCTCCCCTGTTCACAAACACATGCTCTTTCTCTCTCTCAAAAAATAAATGATAAATACACTTTAAAATAAATAAAAATAAAAGTAAATCAAAAATAGTGAGGAGAAAGAATAAACAGTGGCAGAAACCATCTGGATTTTGCATGACTTCATCCCTGCCAAAGTTAATGGCTTTCTGCTGATTACCTGGTTACTAATTACCCTTTTTCTTGCCTCAGCTTTAGACCATGCCCCTGAAGCAGCTCTTCCTTACTTGTATACCCAAAAGCTATTTCCCTTTCCTCTTTGCTGATAGATTGTTCAGGTAGCACTGACTTCAGAGCACACTAGCCCCTCCTGAGCCCTGCTGGAAATCTTGGTTTAGTTAGTCTTACTCAATATTTCTCAGCCTTCGTTCCCTCATTGCCCACCCACAGAACCTTCTGTAGACATTTTTTTCCTCAAATATTCCCCAACTCCCTCCACAGGAAATGTTAATACCACAGATCTACTGTACACCTATTTATATACTGTGGCCTTTGCAGACAACAAAACATTGTAAAATATAAGAATTTTTTTTTGTCCCTGTGGTAGGCAGAATAATGGTTCCCCAAATATTTCCATGCCCTAATCTCTGGAACTTGTGGATATGTTAGGTTATATGCCAAAGGGGAATTAAGGCTGCAGATGGAATCGAGATTGCTGTTTTGCTGAAATTTAGTTGGGGAGATTATCTTGGATTATCTTGGTGCCTCCAATGCAATCACAGAGTCCTTAAATGGGGAAAAGGGAAGCAGAAGATCAGAAAAGAGAAAGAGGGGATCATAAAAAAGACTCAGCTGGTCATTGCTGGCTTTGAAGATGGACAGAGGGAGCCATGAACCAAGGAATGCAGGCAGTCTCTAGAAGGAGGAAAAGGCAAGAAAATTGATTCTTTCCTAGAGCCTCCAGAAGGAACACAGCCCTGTGCACACCTTAATTATAGCTCAGTGAGACAGGTTTTAAGCTCCTGACCTCCCGAACTGTAAGATAGGTCTGTGTTGTTTTTAAGTCACTAAGTTTGTGGTGATTTGTAATAGCACAGAAAACAAAACCCCTCCACAACCCACACCAATTTTTGTCCCAATTGTGGCAATTCTGCCACCACTGAAAACGCATGATCTAATTCTATCATTGTATTTCTATTTTCCTACTTAAGTACTGAATTGTAAAGAAGCATGTGACAGAATTCTGGTCAAAAAGGCATGATAGGAATTCTTCTGGAGGTTTCTGGGAAAGATTTTTTTGCTCTTGAAAAAGAAATAGAAGGAAATATCCATAATTTCCCTTTGTTTCTCTATAGATGTTGCCATTTACATGAAATACCTTGATCTGTTACAATGAGACAATGAGGACAGAAGGAAGAAGAGAAAGCCCATATGCTAAGGATAGTGGAGCACAAAAATGGAAGAAGCTAAATCCTCGCTACTTTCATTGGGCATTGACATAACAAACCCTGGAATTGACCTACCTCCTGCCTTCTTGTTAGGTAGGAAGACTGATGCACTTATTATTTAAGCCAACTTTGGATTTGGTCCAAGGCTTGCTATCAAAAGCAGCCTTTCTTCCTTTTACCAGAAATGAACTCAGTATGTAAAACAAAATACTCACCAGTAGGTATCCTCTCATTAGCTGAAATTTAATATGGTCAACAGAAATATTTGAAGTAAAGTATCACTTCAGTCTGAGAGCTAAGAATAAAATGCTAATTACAGACATTGAAAGACACTTAAAAATCCCTTGAACAGCACAGAAGGTCCTTTTTGAGCTGGCCTTTACCCATATTCCCAGCCTATTCTCTCTTGTTTACCCATCTCCCCAGCCCCCATCCTGAATTCCTGAAGCCCAGTCACACTGAACAACTTGTCAGGCAAATACATGCCTCTCAATCCCTGTGCAACTGAATGGTCCCTAGAGCCCTTCTTACCTGGCTAATACTTTCCCATTCTTCATAATTCAACTTATATTGGCTTTATGGAACCAATCCTGCCATCACTCCTGCCCAGACAGAATTAATCATTCACAATCTTACTTTATCTATGTTCCCACAGAGTCCCAGGCACATCTTCATCTGCACTTTTCAAACTGTTAGAACTGCTGTGATTGCATGAACCAACATCTGACTGTCCCCTTGCTAACCTGGGCTCCGAAGACAAAAAAAAACACAGCATTCGTATGCAACACCTGCCTCTAGTACTGTGCCTGGCACAGAATGGGAGGGAGGAGGGAAAAGGAAGATGAATATGAATGAAAAAGCATGAGTCTACAGCTTGGATGAGACATGAGAAATGAAAAGTTACAGAGAGGGAAGGAGGAAAACCATAGAGACTCTTAAAAACTGAGAATAAGGGGAAGGAGGGAGGGAGGGGAAAGTGGGTGATGGGCATTGAGGAGGGCACCTGTTGGGATGAGCACTGGGTGTTGTATGGAAACCAATTTAACAATAAATTTCATAGTAAAACTAATTTTTTAACCATATAATTAAAAAAGAAAAAAGAAAAAGAAATGAAGATACCATTTGGGGAGTCATCCACACACAGATGATAGCTGAAAGTGAAAGCTTGGACAAGATTGCCAAGAAGAGATCCCTCAGAAACATTTACCATTAGGGTAGGGAGTGTCAGGTAAAGGTGTCAGGAGGGAGTTCTGCATGCTGTTAAAGGAGCCAGTTTCCAGAAGAAGGGATTGGCATTGGTAGGTGATACAGAGGGCTCAAGAAGGAAAGGAGCTGAGTAAAGGCCTTGGACTTGGCCTCTGAGAGATAATCTTCAGCAAAGTAATCTCACTAGAATGAGTAGAGAAGAGGACAAATGGCAGGAAATTATAGGGAGAGTAGGGGGCACCTGGGTGGCTCAGTCAGTTAAGCCTCTGACTCTTAACTCAGCTCAGGTCATGATCTCATGGTTCGTTCATGAGTTCCAGACCCATATCAGGCTCTGCACTGATAGCATGGAGCCTGCTTGGGATTCTCTGTCTCCCTCTCTCTCTGCCCTTCCCCTTCCCTTCCCCTGCTCCTCAAAAATAAATAAATAAACTTTAAAGTGAGAGTAAACATTGACTTGGTGTGCCCATGGTAAGCACACAGTGTGTGTGCAAGTGTTTCACCAGAAAAGGAAGAGAAAAAAAAAAATGACTCTTTGCCCTTTTTTGATCAATACTTATACAGGCTGACAGGCCTGAGAACATTTTTATTTAATTAAAAAAAAAAATACTAATGCCTTTATACATTTTGGTCCATTCAGGAATAGGCCCTTTAAGGATTTTATCAAATGAGCCATCAGGTACCTATCCTGCCTATCCTGTCTACACAAAGGAGAAAATAAAATGCAGTCCTCTCTCTAAATTGGGCTGGCTTGGCAGCCTGGATATTAGCTACATGGTCTGGTTTCAAGGGTGGGACCCTTGCTCCAGGAGAAAGGGCACTAGACAGGAGACAGAACACCTGAGTCCCAGTACTAAATTTTCCACTAACTCACACTATGGCCTTTACTAAGTCATTCATCTCTCTGGCCCTCAGTTTCTCCCTTTTGAATCTGCTGTGGTTCTCTGATCCCTCTCATTGGTACCAGGAAATAATTCAACCCTTCTATGGATATTTACCTATTAGTTTAATGTGCAAAGCATTAAGCTAAGAGGCTAATTCTTCTAATGGGAAATTCTGATCCCTATTATCACATAAATCCCTCCTGGGAAAGGTAACAATCTGAGCTGTTATTATCATTAACACTAATGTGGAAATGTTTCCTTGATTATAATAATAATGGCAAACATTTATTAAGAGCTTACTGCATGCTAGACCCTAAGTTTAAAAAATTTTACATGGATTACCTTTCTTAATAATCACAAAAACCATAGGTTTTTGTTATTCTCAGTTTACAGATAAGGCAAGTGAGTCTTAAAGAAGTCACTTGCCTAATGTCATCACATAGTGGTATCACTGAGCATTGCCAGACCAATGCACACAAAGCCTGTTGTATTAGTCAAGGTTCTTCAGACAAACAGAATCAATAGGATTTGTAGATAGGTAGGTAAGTAAGCAAGCAGGCAGGCAGGTAGCTAGATAGAGATTTATTTTAAGGAACTGACTTATGCAGTTATGGAAGCCAGCAAGTCCAAATTCTACAGGGTGGGCCAGCAGGCTGGCCACAGAAAAGCTGCCAACGGTGCAATTCAAGTCTGAAGACTACTGCAGAACTCCCTCTAGCTTGGGGGAAGCCCATCTTTTGTTCTATTCAGGCCCTCAACTGATTGGATGAGGTCTACCCACATTAGGGAAAGCTATCCGCTTTACTCAAAATCCACTGATTTAAATGTTAATCCCATCCAAAACTCCCCTGTAGAAACATCCAGAGTAATGTTTGACCATATATCTGGGCACCATGGCCTAGCCAAGGTGACAGATAAAATTGGCCATTATATCTGTGCATTTACTAAAGTGAGTTATTCAATAATGTTTTTAAAAATACTAGTTTAGTCTAAAACATTTCCTTTTGTTTTTCTCACTTTAGTTAATAACAATTATCCACATAATTGTTAGAAGTTTGAAAGTTATCTCTGAATCTTTCTTCTCTCACTCTGTACATTCAATTGTTTGTAAAAACCTACTGATTCTACTTCCTAACAGGACTCCTATTTGTCACCTCACCTCCCTCCTTGCTACCACAACCTTATTTAAAGCCTTGTCACTTGTTGCCTGGACTATTACAATAACCTACTAACTCATCTTGCTGCCTACAGATGGATTGTGTCTCCCTGTCCATCTTTCAACCTGCTGTCAGAGGGGCCTCCCTAAAACACAAATCTCGCCATGTTGCTGCCCTGTTTTAAATCCTTCAATGGCACTATCTCCTTGGTTTGGTAAACAGCTCTCTTACAATCTGTTCTAATTTATTTTCCAGGCTCATCTCCCGTCATCCACCCATAAACCCCCATATTCCTTACACCCTGCTTTGCAAAAGCATTTGCACTTCATTAAAATTGCCAAATTCTTCCCTGGTTCTACACTTTTGCAAATGCTCTTTCCCTCTGCTTCAAATGCCAGCCCCTTTTATCCCCAAATCAGTTCAAATATCATCATTCCATGAAAGAGTTTCCTGAGATCTATGGGCAAAATAAAGTACTTTCATACATGCCCTCCCAGAGCCTCAATACACACTTTGCCAACCACTGAAAGTAACTCCTCCTCTAGAATATAAATCCCTAGAAGACAGTGTTGTGTTCTGTTGGTAACCTCCACACCTGACAACACAGTACCTGGATATATGAGACTATTATAAAAGTAATGGGAGTCCTTAGTAGAAATATCACCTTCTGCAGATCACATTTGTGGTCCCCTCACCTCTTAGCAAAAAAAAAAAAAAAAAAAAAAAAAAGCCTATAATCTCATAATGTAATACAGAGCTTAAAAATCATTGAAGGTATCTAGATACAGCAAGTAGCCCTTTTTTCCTTGGAAAGGATTATATTTTTTATCTTTCAGGAGTTAATTAAAAAAAAATGTTTCCCAACCTCCAAGGAGAGTCACTATCCAAAAAAGAAATGATTCCCAGAACAATGAAAATGTACAGAGCTAGTACTGGCTGCACTTGCAAAGACAAGGATCGTCAGACAAAACAGGTTAGGGGGTAGATTCTTTTAAAGAAATAGGCTGAACTGTGGTCTTCTTGCTGTCTCCAACAACTATGCACTGGAGCACTTGAGCTGTGGGAGTAGGCTGGGGAGCTTAGGTATACTCTAGACCATGTTAGTTATAAGAACACATGAAACCACCAGTCACCTTCAATATAGAGGAGATAGCTTTATAGTTCTCTGTAAACACAAAGCCACTGATAATCTGGGGACATGAAGTTGTTGTAATAAGCCTTAGATTCTGTAAGTCATTAAAATAAAAAAATGACATAGTTGTGTCACAGCTACAGAAAGGATGAGAAGGTAATTACTGAGGAAAACAGTGATTGCAGGCCCTAATCACCATGGCCAATTCTGAAGACATTAAGTGTTTTTGTTCCATCACTAACACCCACCCATCCTGGTCCCTGTTTGGGAATCGCTGTTACTGAAGGCTAGTGAAGGAAACACCACAGTTCCAGTGACAATGACATTCAGACTACTGAATGTTTCAAAGTAAGAACAGAATAACAAGTCTTTATTACAACAAACATGGAAAAGGTATAAGATAAAACAATGCATACCAGGAATGTTGGGAAATCAGAAACACAAATCCCATTGATGGACCAGGTTCTTCTTGATCATAAAAATGAAGTGAGGAAAAAACAACAGTATGTATGCCAGAGGAAGGAAAGTAAACTTTATTTTTATAAGTGAGAATTCCAACACAATCTTGTATGTTTATCAATGGAAATCTTTAACTCTATGAAACACATATTGCTTGAAATGTTAATGTCTGCCCTCTGGTCTCCATCTACACGTATGTCTTCTTCCTTCAGTACCCAGCCCAACGCATCCCCTCCATAAGACCCTCCCGTAACATTCCTGATTGGAAACAGCCACCTCATCCTCTGCACTTACACAGCTCATGACCTGTATCTCTCTCCAGAAAACATTTTTCTCTCATCTTGGCTCTAAGTTCTTGGAATCTTACCTCATATCACATCCATCTCTGTGTCCCTCCTCAGTGCCTGTCCCAGTGCCTTACCCACAGCCAGTGCCCAGTACATCTTATCCAATGCGACCAAGGGACATCTCCTGTTGTAGCATACATAAAAGATACTGGGGTTTCCTGTTCCACCTTCATTAATCAAGTCCTACCTCCAGATTTTTGTTTACAAGCAAGGGAGAGAAAAGCTGAACTCACAAGTTCATGCTGCTCAGATCAAGGTCCAAAGCATATGGTGGCCCACATAGAGGGCTCTATACCAAAAGCCAGGGAGAAACAAGGTTTCTCCAAGGAAAATATAAATAGGGAAAAGGGGAAAAAACACCATGAATTAAGGGCAGGTACTATAGCCATCCCAAGCCAGGAACACCTACCTCTGCTGGTGCTTTATTAACCACTCCAGGATTTCAAAGCTGGGGCACAGGGAGAAAAAGTACAGAAGGGCAGCAGAGAAGAAGCCAACCACAGCCCCACCACCTTCTCTACTGCAGGGGTCTAGCCTAAAGCAGTTCCAAGCTTTTGGAGGGGAGAAACTTTCAGTTTGGCTGAATTTCAGAGTTTTATTCCATTGGACTGGACATTTCAATAACTGAAATGAGACTTTTCATATATTTAGTAGTGACTACAGAACTAAGAGTATGAGGCCAAGATACCCTCCAAAGGGTAGTGCAGGGGGAACTAGACCATCACATCTAAAGAACTAGTAGGAAGAAGAAAAATAAGGGAGTTGATAAAAATAAAGAAGTTGCGATTTTAAAACAAGTGCATAATGGATCATATTTAATATGCCAATTATATTTACATGTTTTAAGTCAGATCTCAATAATAGGGCTTTCCCAGAGTGCCTTTCTCTCCTCAAGACTTCTAGAACGCAAAAGGCTTCCATACTTCTAGACAGTTCCACAGAAAATTCCATTTTTTTAAGGAAGAAACTAAAAAGTCATTGATTTATAAACCATAAAAAGAACTAAAATATCTTCTTTGAAAATAGGGGATTGAGCCATGTTTATAATAGCCGGACAAAATGTTCTAGTTCTTTCCTTCTGACCTGAGCTCCTCTGATTTCTGTCTAATTAGTTGGTGTTCACAACTGGCCTATAGCTAAGAGGCACTATTAGGGCAGCTCTCTGGCTGTTATATGATTTGTGCTATTTTCACAGATTGTAATACATTAGTGATAGTGGTGGGCAGTCTATATCTTGCCACAGACAACTTCTGGGTAGGTAGACATGACTCCCATCAATGAGCATGGTACCCCCAGGTTAAACCTTTAGTTCCCAATATAATAGAGCCAAGAGAGGCAGGACAAAATGCAGATCTTTTTTCTAAGTAGAGGAGAACACCTCAACAGAAGCCTTTTCTTGTCCTTGAAGCTGTTTTGTTTGTTTTCATTTAGATGGAGGCCAAACCTATTATTGACAAATATTATGATTCATGGTTACATTTAAGTCCTATTTTTCAGGGAAATTTTAGCTACTGTAATTTAATTTAACATTTGTTGATAGAGTTTTATCATGCCCCAGGCACTGATGAATCAGACCAGGTTGCTGATTCCCCTGAGAAGGTCACAGTCTAGGTGGGAGGCAAAGATGTCAACAGACTGGCACCACACAGTGTGTGCAGCAAACATCTGTGGGATTCCCTTGCCTGGCAGCCTTTTCTCCTTGTTCTAGGAGAGCACCTCAATTTAGCTTTGAGGAATGACCCCTCTCTCTGGCTTTGACCATATGTTTCAAGTGGAGCTTACCCCACCTTTCTCTCCCCAGCTCCAGATGGGCATGCCACTTATGTCTGGCCAAGGTGAATAGTGCCTCCCCTAGACTACAGTGGTTGCTAGAGTGATGTACTATAACCCAACATGGTGGGGCCAAGCCTGGACCTCTGCTGAAACTAATGGGAGGGAAGTACACCATTTCCACTAGCATTGCCAGAATGGGTTGAATGGTATCCTCCCAGAAGATATGTCCATCTGGAACTTAGGATGTGGCCTTATTAGGATTAAGTATCCTTGCATATCTAATTAAGAAAGGAAACTCAAGATGAGATCATTATGGATTAAAGTGAGCCCTATATCCAATGACAAGTGTTGTTATAAGAAATAGAAAAGAAGACACAAACACATAGAAAGGCAATGTAACAAGGGAGACAGAGATTACAGTTATGCAGCCACAAGCCAAGGAAAGCCAAGAATTGCTGGCAGCCACCAAAAGCTTGGAGAGTGGCATGGAATGGATTATCCCTCAGAGCCTCCAGAAGGAGCCAACTCTGCCAACACCTTGATTTCCAACTTCTGGATCCACAACTGTAGGAGAATAAATTTCTGTTGTTTTAAGCCATATAGTGTATGGTAATTTGTTAAGGCAGCTCTAGGAAACTAATACAATTGCTAAGCTGGCAGTATGTAAGCCCACAGCTGCTGGTGGCCATCTTCCCACCACGTGGAAGAAACCTGAAGATAAAGCCAACACAAAAGAAAGCAGAGCCCAGAGCTGGAACTCGTTCCTGTTGACTTCATTTTAAAATGTGGAGCTAAGCCTACCTGAAGTCAGATTTACTCCTAGACTTTTTAAGTTTCTGAACCCCAAATTCTCTCATTGGTTTAAGTTTGAGTCTAGATTGAGACAGTGAAATAAATTCTCTCTTCACTAAAGATGTGTACAAAGGGTTGCAATTTCAGAAAAGAGCTGAACTAACACTGCTTAAGGGAATCCAGGAAGGTTTCCCTAAGTATCTTAATGCTGGGTCCTAAAGAATGAAAATAGCTGCAGGAAGACACTGGGGATACAGCATTTCCAGAAAATAGAAGAGAATCCACACAGGGACATTAGAAAATGTTCAGGTCATAAGGTGTGGCATGAAACACAGTGAGTGAGAGGAGAGAGAAGAAAAGGTAAGAAATTAGGCCATTTGAAGATCATTGGCCCTTTGTTCTCCCTGCAGCTTGGCAAGGCAAATATGGGAGACACAACTACAGAAATCAAAGTCTGCAACCTCAAAAAAGAAATAGCAAGTGGTAGTAAAAAGAACATGAACTTCGGAGTCAGAGAACCCTGGGTTTATATCCTGTGCTACCACTTACTAACTAGGCTATCTTGGGCTATTACATACTTCTCTGAGCCTTGGTTTTCCCATCTATGAAATAGGTATAAATACGCTTTGTGGCATAGTGAAAATTCAATTAAATGACATGTAAAGTAAGCACTCATAAATATTAGTTCCTTCTCCTTTCAGTGAATTATCTAAGGAGAGTCTTGGATTTGGGGACAATAAGATGGGGTGGAGGCAGTGTGCAAGAGAGGCTCCACTTTCCATTGAAGCTTTATTGAGACTTTGGTAAGCAAATATTCACATTTAATATATATGATGCATGTTGGAATTTGCAAATAAAAAGTCATTGGGTCAAATCATAATTTTGTATACTCTAAATAAAAGATGGACTAAGCCTAATTTTCGAGACCAAATTGTCAAATCACCCATTACTATGACCCTTGACTATGTGGACCCAGGAGTGTTTCCAGAATCACCACTGTATTACAAGAGCATAAAAATGTTCAGAAAACTGCATAATGATTAATGAGTCTTAAAATGAATCAGTAATATGAGTAAAAGAGCAACAAGAAATATGAATTAAGAGGAAAATGTTTGAAACTATTAACAAGAACATTCTAAATTTCAGGTTCTTCTAGCACTCAGGAAAAATAGCAATAAAGATCTCTAAATGGATTTTGTTTTTGTTTTTTTAAAGATAATAGCAACCTGAGGGACACTTGCCTTTTTGTTCTTTTTCACTTAAGTATTAGTTGAAGTGAAATTTTGTCAGGAAATAATTCACTTGACTTCCCGCCACAGAAATATCCTTTTAAGGGAGCCACAAGGTCATCTGGGACACCCATCCCAATTTCAGTTCTCCAGAACACACCTTGATGCTGGCCAACATGTCTCAAAGGACTTCTGTTTCAATGGCTTAATTCCCTATAGCAGCAAGCCACCTCATTCCCCCCAGGCCTGGGACTTCGACTCTACTGGTACCTAAGCCATTTCACACATATCCCTGCCTTTACCCCCACCACTTTAGTCCAAGCCAACCTCAGGCCTTGCCTGCAATAAATTTCTAATTCATCTTTGGCTTCTGTCTTGCCCTGCAATCCAGTTTCTACACATGATCCCCTTAAAATTTCAATTATACCATGCCGTTCTCCAAATCATGCCTTCAAAGGTTTTCCAATGCTTGAGAATAAAATCCACATATCCTGCCATGGTCTCCAAAACCAGTCAACCACACCCTTGACTGATGTTTATTTCATGAGCTGCTACTCTTTTCCTTGCTGGGTTCTAGCTACACCAGCTTCCCAGATATCTCACAAATAAACTATAAATGTGCATTTGCTTCTTTCTTAATAAGACACAATTTATAATTATTATCTTGAATTTATAATTATTAGCTTGTTTACTGGTTTCCTTTTAAGATCAATCTCTTTACTAGAATCTAAGCCCCTTAAAGCCAGAGACCAGATATGTGAATTCCCAGGACCTAGCATAGTCCTTGAAACCTCATATTGGCTCCAACCATTTGTAAAATGAATCATGAATAAACAAGCTCCCCAGGGCCCAAAGTCATGGCTCTAAATACTAGAATTCATATTTAGGACATCTTACAGTCATAAATTATGCCATACACTTACATACCTAGAACACTCAAAGGCAGTTGAAAGAGGAGTAATATATTCAACATATTCTGATGTTGCATCTGCCCTATTTGTCATACCTCACAGAGCTTTGGGCCTTAACTCAACTTTGCCCCACCAGAACCGCTGTCCGGTTCTGGTTCTCAGAATCAAATTTATCAATCTTGGCATCAGACCTGCTGTCATCTACCTAAGCTACTGCTTCAGTTTCCCAACTTAAAACTGGCTTTAACTCTGGCTTCCTAGTTCTCCTTCCTTCCCATGAAATTTCCTGTTGTAGACCTAATCCTGAGCCCCAGACTCCAAGTCTCCCAAGTGCCAGCAGATAGGATGTGATGCTGAATCCTGACCTTGGGGAAGGCCCATCCCCTCCCATGTGGACGGCTAGCCTGTCCATATACCTATGTCCTCCAAACTACCTCCTTCCTGATATCCTATCACCAGGATACACTCACCTGACATGTGCTCATTTATCTGTTCATTCAACAAGGATTCTCAGAGTATCTTCTAGACCCTGCAACTATAGTACTATACAAAGATAAATAAGGTATACTCTCTACCTCTGAAGGAAGGCAAAGAAGTAATTAAAATACAAAGTGGTATGATATCTATCTGTTAGGTATCTAGAAACTGACCAAGTGTTCATAGTTGCCCACTTCTCACCTTCTACTTTGTCTTGACAAAACATAGGCCAGGCTTCTCTCCTTCCTACATACCCCCTGAGCTCTATCTGCCCCCAAATCTGAGCAAGCACTGAAAAATGGAACATGTCCCCTCATTAGCTTCTCCTGGGAATCAGCTGACCACAGCAGGACCCTTTCCCATCAGCCCTCACTGGTCATTTCTCCTTTGCTTACCCAAACTTCCCTTTAAAATTTTCCATTAAGCTTTTGCTTATTCCTCTCTACCCTGTAAAAGCAAAGACTTTTTCTACTTTTAAAATAGGGTCATTCTCTATTGCAATAGTCTTTCTTCTGAAGTCTCTCCTTATCTATGTCTGGATTCATTTTTATTCCACAGAATACAGAGAAAAGAACCCAAACTTCACTGGGAGGAGGAGAGGGAGACCAGAGAAGACTTCCAGGAAAGAATCTGAGAACATTGTCAGAACAAGGAAACATTAACCAGACCAATGTAAGGAAGGCAGGAATCCCAGGCATGCCACACAGCAGGAAGTTCACATTACTCATCTGGAACCATAATTTTCTTGATCCATGTTCTGCATGCCTGAATGGCATTCACCCTACCCACATCTGGTGTTACTCCTGAACATCTGTCCCCAGTGAACGGGCCTGTCTCCTTCCTTTGTCCAGGTCTATCCCTCTTCCTACCTACACAAACATACACATGTGTGTTTTTTCCTCCAAACACATGTCCCTTCCCTCCCAGCATGCTATGGAAACCTGAAGAACACTGAAGGGATCTAGTTATTGATATAACAGACTCAGGCCCGTTCTCATCATTTTCATGGACCCCCAGTCCCAAGCATCTCACACTGTTTTTGGCTTAGGCTGAGTTCCCAGAGCCTAGAGATAGGGGACTAAAAGGACATGAGAAATGTAAAGACAGTAATCTTGACTAGAAGTCCTACAAAGGCAGGAACCAGGTCTGACTGGTCCAGGGCCATATCCCTAACCTCCTAGAACAGGGCCCACACACATAGTAGGTGCCCAAGTATTTATTGAATAAATTGCCAGATCAGCTTACATAAATAGTTCCATCTAACGTAGGATTCCTTCTGGCAATAGCATCACGCATCATTTTGAAACAGAACACAGTGGTTGCCCTTCACGATATCAAACACAAAAGGCTGGCAATGTACTCTGTACATCCCATTTTCCCTTAATAGTCCATTATGCGCATGCCAGCCATGATACATGATGCAAATGTGGCCCCAGAGTCACATGGCCCTGAGTACCACAGTCTTGGAAGTGTATCTGAACTGCTACAAGAGGCTTTTTTTTTCCTCTCTCAATGCCACAATGCCAGAAGATATGTTTAAATCATTACTTAAAATTCCTTTCCTGACCAAGCCTCTTCCCAGAGCTGTTAACAAGAAACAAAATGTGCTGACTTGAGTTTTACTTTCTCTCTTTTCCCCTGCCTTCCCCTTGTGGGGCCCCCAGTGAGTCATGAAATGGCTCTGGTCAGGTAACATTGAAAGAAGCGAAGAAAGAAGCCCAGTATCTGTCAACCATGCAGATGTTAGAGAACAAAGACTGTGCAGCACAGTTTTGCCAAGGGACACAACCCCTGAAATAATTGGCACCTATTTCAATAAACTATTCATTTCATAGCCTTCTGATTGTACTATTCTTGAGCCATTTATTTTCAAGGAAACCATAATTATTGCTTAGTTGATAAGTTATAAAGTAAACTGGGAAAACACACTCCTAATTCTCAGGCTAACTCTTTCAGGCCTTCAAAAATGACATAAATAGATTCTGATGTTGTTTCATATCTGCAGAAGGGTGTTTTTATATTATGTTCTTCTATCGACACAGTAAAGTGCAAATTGCATCTTAAAGCTCCCATCTAGTGCTGGAGTTTCCAAGCAGAATGGCTTTAATGAGAAAATGACTTTGGAAAAGGAAACAAAAGAATGTGATTTTGTTAGGGCTAGGCAAAGGAGGAGAAGCACACTCTTGCCATGACTTGGGCATTCAGTTTTGAGCCATGTAGAGACCAGCTGGCAAGGACAAGGGGAAACAAGGCTAGCTAACCTGATTATAGAAGCTGATGCCTCAGGAGAAACTTGAGTAGCCCAAAGCGCAGTATCCATCCAAAGGACCAGGTCAAATGTGGGCTCAATTCAGAAAGAACTCCGTAAATTCAGCAGCTATCGTTGGTGTTATGAATTGAATTGTGTCTCCCAATTTTCATTTATTTTCATTGCAGTTGTAATTAAGTAAGGGTCATTGCAAATGTGGTTAAGATGAGATCATAATCATATGAGGTCACCCAATATGAAGTCATATTGGATTAGGGTGGGCCCCTAATCCTATACAACTGGTGTCCTTATAGAAAGGGGAAATTTGGACACACACACACACACACACACACACACACACACACACACAGAGTGTATGCCATATGAAGATGCAAGCAAAGATCAGAATGATATGCCAACATGCTAAGGAACAGTAAGGATTGCTAGCAAACCATCAGAAGCTAGGGGAGAGGGATGGACCAAATACTCCTTTCCGATACTCTAAAGGAACCACCCCTGCAGATACCTTGATCTAGGACTTCTAGCCTCCAGACCAGAAGACAATAGATTGATGTTGTTTAAGCCACCCAGTCTGTTATACTTTGCTGCAGTAGCTCCAGAAAACTAATATAATCGGTGATGAGAGTTAGGTAGCAGGAAAAAATAACTCAAAAGAGGGACCACACTGTTGATATGACAGATTCTGGCCCTTTTCAATCATTTGCCTGGGAGTCTCTGAAAAAGAACCTTAAACCATCATTTGAGGCTAAGTTCCCTTATTCTAGTGATGTGACACTAAAAGGATGTGAGAAATGTAAAAGTAACAAGCTAGAGAGGGTCAGGACCCCAGCACATAGCAGGGGCCCACTCCATAGGCAGGGCTATCCTCAATGGCTTTGTGCAGAATCAGACCTCAGCAGCTGGGCGAGAATACAGGCAGGACTGAACACCTCCAACCAGTCATATGAAAGAGTTGACAAGGAGTTGGCAGTGTGTCATGACCCAAACCTCAGAGTCCAGAGTCTGGGGCAGAGCCCCAGTCCCAAGGATCCAGAGCGTGAATCAAGGATAGGACAACACTATAAGTTTGCAGTGACCTAGAGACAGGCTCAGGGCTCACCCCAGGGCCACCACCAGTGTCCATCATGGCCAAAAGATTATAAAGCCTGTATGCTTGTGGGCTGAGGCTGAGGACAAACTGTTGGCCCTTCGGTTCAGACTCAGGAACTGAACAAAAATGAAAACACTACCAAAGGCATAGGTGATGCTGGGTAGGAGAGATCAGGGAGAAGAAGAGCTAACAGGAGAAGGCAAGTCATCAATGGATACATCTAAGTAATCATCAGTAGATCAAGAAATAAAAATTGTCAAAAACTATATGCATTTTATACATATTAAACATCTCACAAATACACACAACATTCATTACAAAGTTGGTATCATAGTCTACATTCAATTTTTTGTGCTGCCTCTTTCATGGGAAACTATGCTTCTGCTGAAGTTATCTAACTTCATTTCACTTCACATCACATGGTGTCCTAACTTTCTTGGAGCTTGGGGTCCACAGACTGCCACCCTCTGCTATGTTACACAAGTTCTTTTTGTTACATGAACTGCAGGACACCCTCTTTTGGGCCCTGTGTTCTTGGGCAATGCCTGTAAATGATGCCTCTGTGAAGGCAATGATCACATCCATTTGTAATTGTTTGTTTGCTTGTCTGAATCCTCTGATACACAGTGCCCAGCATGGAAGCAGAAGCCATGATTCATCTCTGTATCCTGAAAGCTTAGCGCAAGTGTGACCTGACACAGGGTGTGTGCACAATAAATACAGGCTGAAGAGACTAATGTGTAGGTTGAAAAAGGAAGAGGAATGAGCAGTGTTCCAATGCTGGTATTTAATTAATTCATGCATTCAACTAGTGCCAACACTATTGTAAGTAACATATTAGGCCAAAAAATAATAGTAAGATTGGTCACTGCCAGGAGGTACAAAGCAAGATTCAAGAATAAGGAGTACTGGTTGCCTTTAATTGAACACTTATTTGGACCTCACTGTGCCTTCGTATTTGTTCATTGAGCAAAAAGGACATAGGCTCAGGGCAATAAGACCACTCCCAGGTCACCTACTGTTGATAATGAGTTCCTAACACAATACAAGCTGACAGTTATTGAGCATTTACCATGTGCCACACGTTGTTATGATCTCATTCACATCTTGTACAGTTGTTAAACCCATTCCACAGATGAAAAATTGGGGCACAACAAGATTAAGTTACCCAAGGTCTCACAGCTAAGATGTGAAAAATCTGGAACTCAAACCAAGAGTGAAAGAAGCATTTAATCACTCCCTAGCACTGTCTGTCCTAAGGGACTGGGTGTGGTCTGTACCTACAAATTATAGGCTTTGGTATTTGCCAATAAGAAAATATTAAATTCTGAGTGGCTTAACAGTATGGAAGCCCCTTAAGTTTCCCGTATAGGTTACACATCAGCAAAGAAAACGTATAAGCCATTATTGGAAACATCTCTGCCTTTCAGTTCCCAGAGCCTGAGCAAGTCTGACCTCTAGGCTCACAAAACCAACACAACAATGAATATGGTAACATGGCCACTCAACAGGAATTCCTGAAGCATCAGTTATGTTCCAGGCCCTCTGCTGGATATGGAGGGGTGGGGGAGGGTGGTCCTTCCCCTGAGAAAAGCGCAATTTAGCAGAAGACAAACAGAGAAATTGCCATTATGGTCAGAGCGCCAAGTGATGCCATAGGGGCCCACAGGGGCAAATCAACAGAGAAACTGGCATTATGGTCAGAGTGCCAAGTGGTGCCACAGGGACCCACAGGAGCAAATTGCTGAGGACGAGGCAAGATATTCCAAACTTATCCTGATATCTCAACCCTTCTAAGTGGCAACTAAACAACCAGACCCAAGCAAAGACAACTGCCAGGTGACACAATAATTAATACTGTGACAGGAGTAGCAAGAATAAGACTCAAGGTAGAAGACTTACATGGTGGTTGTGAGGAACTAATAAAGAGAACAGAGAGGAAAAGCTACACAAAAGCCTCCTATATTTCTTTTTTTTTTTTCAACTTTTTTTTTTTTTTTTTTTTTTTTTTTTTTTTGGGACAGAGAGAGACAGAGCATGAACGGGGGAGGGGCAGAGAGAGAGAGGGAGACACAGAATCAGAAACAGGCTCCAGGCTCCGAGCCATCAGCCCAGAGCCCGACGCGGGGCTCGAACTCACGGACCGCGAGATCGTGACCTGGCTGAAGTCGGACGCTCAACCGACTGCGCCACCCAGGCGCCCCTCTTTTTTTTTTTTTTTTTTTTTTTTAAGTACGCTCCACACCTATGCAGGGCTTGAGCTTACAACCCTCAGATTAAGAATCTCTTAATGCTCTACTGACTGAGCCAGCCAGGCACCCCAATAAAATCCTCCTTTCTGATCTTCCTGGTCTTTCAGGAAGCATATGAATAAGCTTGAGGGTGATTAACCAATCAAGCCAAGCCCTCTCTGGCTATTTATCCCACACACCAGGCCATACATCTACCACTCTCATAATATATAGGTTTGCCACACATTGGGGAAAAAAAATCCATATTATCCCCATTCCTTTCACCAGTAACACCTGATATCAAATAGCGTGTTAGAGTTTATGAATAACATTCACAAGTATTATATCATTTGATGACCACTGAGAAGAGGGCAACCATTTTTCAGACAAGAAAATTAATCCTCAAACGAAATCTCATAATTGAAAAAGACAGATTTAAACAAGTTCTTAACTCCAAGGTGGGTTCCACTACATAAAACTGCCAGTGTTTACTAAACACTCAACTACAGCGTCAGAACCAGAGGTTTGAAAGCGCTTATTGAATGTTATTTGCTATTTCACATTAACAGCAGCTGCTGCTAGTTAGCAGTTCCTAAGCCCTAAATATTAAGAAAGGCCAGGGTGAAGAACAGCTTTGAAATGATGCTCTATTTGATCAGGTTTTGCAGTAATTGTTAAAATCATATACACTTTCTCTGGATCCCTATAAAGCTTCTGCAGGATCACTGCACCTGCAGTTCCAATTTACAATTTCCTCAGCCCTCCTTTGAAGTTATTCTTGCCAATTACCTGGTGTTAATATTAATTAAATATGATTTGCAACTTGAAATGTGGTGTTATCAATGGAACTCAGCTGTAGGAATATAAAGTAAAGTTTTCAATTGAATTTAAATGTTTCCTTTCATTCATAGTATTTTACAACATTAATACTTCTGTCAAATTGATTTTTGCCTGCTGGAAGTCATTTTTCCAAAGCAATGAACATCTGAGGGAAAAAAGCTGCTCTTTATGTATTCCTTTCTTTCTGTCATTGAAAATACTTTGTTTTAATCTTGAAGTGAATCCATTTCAGCTAATAGAAACTTGGTTCTTGTTTATAACCCAAGAGGAAAAAAATGCTTTCTTTTAAAACACTACTGAGTTACTTTAAAAATATGATCAGCACTTTTCAATTGTATACTAGGAACGAAGTCTCCCTGAATTTATTGCTTGACCTCTGCCAAAAAATAAATCACTATTGGCAAGTGTCAGTCATTTTATATACAAAAAAAATTAATTAAATTGGTTTATTGCATTAACATTTCAGATTGTGCCAGTCCAACAACCTCTGCAACCCCTTCCAATTCTGAGATTTTAAGATTCCAAACACATGTCAGACAATAGTCAGAAGCTTCCAGCATTTGCAAATTAAAAAAAAAAAAAAAAAGTCACGTATGGTAAAAGATTTGACAGAATCAGGTCTATTCTGCCCCTTGTAATGTGTGTGATGACGACTCACTAGCCTGTCACCTTCAATAAGCCATTCATAAACATGACTGATTAAAGGAGGGGTTTTGCCATACTGTAAAAATCCACAGTGAAAAGATATAATGCTTTCACAAATTCCTTTTATCTTCAAAGATAAAGCTTTAGCTTTCTTGCCCCTTATAATGATAGTGGTAGCATTAACATTTATTATCCTGTCTTCTTTTTTAAAATAATATAATAAGACAAGTGAAAGCCTGTCTAAAGACTCAAGGAAGTCATTTATGAAGTCACAACCTGCAACTCCCAAAGTTTATGATGGAAAAATGTAAGAATATATTCTGAAAGTCTTTATTACAATATCAATGAAAACATCATATCAAATAATTAAAATAAGACAAAAGCTGAAAACTGTGGTCTTAACAACTAAGGGTGTGTAACACGGGTGATGGATAAGTCTTAACAACCAGCAGCAGTTGAGCTATTCCCTTCCCTCAGGTCACAAGAGCCCAAAGGAGAAAATAGAAATCAATTAGGCCTAAAAGGACCCTCTAGATGTCCACAATTTTCTAGGTGCCACCAAAAGGACAGTACCTTGGAATTACACAGCAGGGAGGTTGAACAGCCAGTACACCACTGTACAGGGAGTGCCCCCTGTGATCCTACTAGAAAGTTCTTAACTACCTAGAAGCCTAGGAAAGCCACACTCTTAGATGCTACCACCTACCCCATTCTGGAACCCTGAATTATCCGTTAGATCATTCTATCCATCCAAGTAGTTGGGATAGGGAGAGTAAAATTGTATATAACATTCCAAAAGGAACTTCTGAACTGGTTTTATTATGGGCTACTCCATTAACCAAATTCTGTCTACTTAGCACCCCTCACATCCTCATTTCTAACCTACTGACCTCTTGGTCTACCTCCCATTCCTTTTACTGCAAGTTATCTCCCTAAGTATACCCATCTACACTATTACCCTCCTGTTATGGGTTTTAAATTGTGTCTCCCAACAACATATGATGAAATCCTAAACCCAGTACCTCAGAATGTTAACTGGAATGGAAAGTGAGCTCAAAATGGAAATAGGGTGATCCCAAATGCAATTAAGATGAAGCCATACTGGAGTAGGGTGGACCTTTAATCCAATATGATGGGCATCCTTATAAAAAGATAAGACATAGAGACAGGAACAAGAAAGGGGAAGCTTGTGATATGATGATGGAGGCAGAGATTGGAATGATGCCTCTATGAGCCAATGAACACCAAGGATTACCAGCAAAACCTAGAAGCTACAAGAGGTAAGGCAGGATTCTCCCCTACAGTTTTCAGAAGTAGCATGGCCCTGCTAACATTTTGATTTCAGATTTCTAGTCTCCAGAACTGTGAGACAATACATTCCTGTTGTTTTAAGCCATCTAGTTCATGGTAATTTGTTATGGCAGCCCTAAGGAACTCATGCACCCCCCTCTCAAGGACACTCCTTGATTCTCTGTCATTGTACCATACGTGTTCAGCTATGCCCACTGGCAAAAGTTCTTATTCTCGTATGAAAATCTGTCCAATATCCTTGAATTTTTCCTCAAGAATCCCTACCATCTCCCATCATGGAAATCTTTTTCAAAGGAGACTGAGAGTCCCCCCAATAGCTACAAACCTAACAAGAGAAGAGACTCTGTCATACTCTTAGATTTGCTAAGTCTAGGCCATTATTCCCATACTTTTTTTCCCCATTTATACCAATTCCCTAGCTTTACTGAATGTAATTGACAAATGAAAATTTTGAAATATGTATATACTGCGAAGTGATTACCACAGTCAAGCTAATTAACATGTCCATTACCTCATATGGTTACTATTTATGTGTGTGTGTGTGTGTGTGTGAATGTGTGCGCGCGCACGTGTGTGTGTGTGTGTGTGTGTATGTATGGTGAAAACACTTAAGATCAACTCTCTTAGCAAGTATACAAACCAGTATTGTTAACTATAGTTACCATTCTATACACTACATCTCCAGAGCTTACTCATCTGGCACAAATGAAAGTTTGTACCCTTTGGCCAACATCCTCCCATTTTTCCTACTCTCCAACCCCTAGCAACCACTATTCTACTCTCTGCTTTTATGAATTTGACTTTTTCTGATTCCACATATAAGTGAGATCAAGCACTGTTTGTCTTTCTGTATCTGACTATTTCACTTAGCATAGTGTCCTCTAAGTTCATCTACGTTGTGCCAAATGGCAAGCTTTCTTTCTTTTTTAAGGCTCAATAATATGACCCTTATATTTTTTTTCTTTATCCCTTCATCCATCAATAGACAACTCAGGTTTCTCCATATCTTGGTTATTATGACTAGTGCTACAATGACTATGAGAGTAGGTACCTCTTTGACATACTGATTTCTTTTTTTTTTTTTCAGATATATATCCAGAAGTAGGAGTTTTAGATCATATAGTAGTCCTATTTTTAATTTTGGATTATTTTCCATAACAACTGCACTAATATACACTCCTACCAATAATGTACAAGGGTTCCCTTTTCTCTGCATCTTTACCAACTCTTAGTATCACATACCTCTCTCTCTCTCTCTCAAAAATAAAGATTAAAAAAATTTTTAATAATAAATGTTGTGAGAATGAGCTCTGGGCCTACATCTCAGTTCCTTCCTAAGCTCTAGACAAATGTTCTTTGTTGTTTTTCTCCAAAAAGATATGTGTTGTGCCTACAATTTATTGTATTTATTCCCATCCTATCCCAAATCAACTTCTCCATTTTACTGATTCTTTTCTATTTGTGGCATTTGCATTCTCCCAATTGCCCAGGTTCAGAATTTCAAGTTCGACTTTAATTTTTTCTTACCCTCAAGCTCTACTTCCAATCAATGGCTAAGTTCCATAGACCCTATGTCACAAATGTCTCCCAGTCTGTTGTCTCTTCCATTTCCATTATCATTGCCCTATATCAAGTCAAGACTGATATTGCACAGTCCTCTCAACTGGTCTCCCCATCTTCCATTTCCCATTAATACAATCTTAAATACACATTCTGATACATCACTCTCTCCTTAGCAGTTTCCTTCATTGTCTAGAAAATAAAGAATAAAATTACCTATGAGGTGAAATACTCAATTATGTGTCCATGTCAAGTTTTCCAATTTTGTATCCCATACTTCATGATAAAAACTACACTCCAATCAAATTGTGCTACTTGCTGATCTCAAATGTTTTTTGCCTTCCCCTCTCCACAAAAAAATCCTACAGTCAGGAATGCCTTGGGCTGACACTATAACAGCTAGGACATCAACGGACTACTTGTCTTTATTTTATTAAGTAACTCCTGTCACACTCCCCTTAGAAGGATCTTGGCTAGATAAGAGCCATCACAGATGTCTGTGTTCATGACCATCATTCACTCATTTTCTTCACTCTTGGAGATTCACAGATACCTCCCCCAAGTCTCCGATTTGTTAAAATGAAAAATATTCTAATCAAACCATACAAGCAATTTATCACTAAACAGATTTTCATTTCACTATCAGTCCATTATGATCTGTCTGAATTAATAAGATAGGAAACACTGGAAGCCCCAATTTACACTGAAATTTCTTAGCAATCAATGTTTCTAAAGAGAGAAATTCTGAACAGCAGAGTAAAGGAAAATTTATGAGTTGGGAAAATATATAATTTTACTAATAGGCAGACACTCCACCAAATGAATTTATACATCTCCTTCTCAGTCAAGATACTAAGATTTTTTAAAACACACTACTAACATGGTGACAGAAATGTCACCAATGTTGTAGTAAGAGAAGTGAATGTTACAGAACTAATGAATTTCCATCAGAGTCATCAGATCATTTCAGAATGGGTTAAGTTGCTACCATTTGCTATTCCCATTAATATCATTGTCATGTAAAAGGTTTAATTTTCAGCTATTTTTGTTCTAGATAAAAATCTTTGTCATTAAAATGAGGGATGATTTTGATATTTAATATATTCCATGGCATACTCTAGTGTGGTACTAATTTGGCCTTTTCAGTATTCTGCATATTAATTGACAATCCAGCCCTCCTCCATTCCCCAGATAAGTGAGTGTTGAAATAGAATGGACAACCAATCAAGTCACAGAATACTGAAAGGATCGATATAGAAGAAATGTGTTGTTCTAATCAGGAGCATACACAAGGCACTAAAATTATTTTCTCCCATACTAATGACTAAGATAGAAACAGGAATAATGAACGTACCATCTGAATCCTTTTATGTGACAGTATTACCAAAGTATAGCAATGCTCCCCAAAAGTGAAAACTAAGTATTTCTTTTTTTAGTCAAAAGAATAAAACTGCGATCTCACTTAACTTTTGGAACAATGCATTTTATCAGATTCTGCAACAACTGGCAAATTATGTCCTGTATTGAATTTTTCATAGCAATCTGTTTCATGCACAGAAAATGTGACCTGTAGTTGAAGAATGTACAGGATCATTGCAAAAAATATATCATTCCAATACATACTCTATTAGTTTCCTTCTCTTGTAGAATTATCACTCTGGTCGTACTGAAATCAGCTGCTTAACTAATGCATTAACCCTGCTTCCAGAAGCTGTTGTTTTCATTTGAGTGGGCATTTCCTCTAAAGATAAACTTGGGATTCTAGTCCAAGAAGATAATATAATTTGTCATCATTTGAAGTTCAATTGAATGCTTGAATCATTTTTATAGCAATAACAACATAATTTAAAATTTCACAGAAAAAGATTATGGTATCATGGACACTAACAAGAGGTGTGGACAGTTCTCTGATTAAATCAATTAACCCAATCTGTCCAACAGCACCAGGCCTTTTCTACATTTTCTTCAATAGCACAACTCTGGGAGAACTGTTAAACACACTAACCATTGTGTATAATAAACTCTCATGCCTTATTATATGCAGAAGAACAGATCCCAGCTATCTTCACGTCTTTCCAGAGAAACCTTATTCCAATAATATAACTTTAGACTCTGTCCTTACTAATCTAGATAAGCCCAAATAACTTCCATGGTCTTTTCCTGAGCTGAAGTCTCCAAGAAAGACAACAAATTATCAATATAATTTCTTCCTTCAAACTCTCAAAAACAGTTACTCAAAAACAGCTGGGGGCACTTTAATTTTTCCACAAAATTTTGTTAGTACTCTCATAGAAAAACACCTACATTTTATTCAGCAATTCTCAATAAGAATGATAGTATTTTTTTTCAATATATGAAATTTATTGTCAAATTGGTTTCCATAAAACACCCAGTGCTCATCCCAAAAGGTGCCCTCCTCAATACCCATCACCCACCCTCCCCTCCCTCCCACCCCCTATCAACCCTCAGTTTGTTCTCAGTTTTTAAGAGTCTCTTATGCTTTGGCTCTCTCCCACTCTAACCTCTTTTTTTTTCCTTCCCCTCCCCCATGGGTTTCTGTTAATTTTCTCAGGATCCACATAAGAGTGAAAACATATGGTATCTGTCTTTCTCTGTATGGCTTATTTCACTTAGCATAACACTCTCCAGTTCCATCCAGGTTGCTACAAAGGGCCATATTTCATTCTTTCTCATTGCCATGTAGTACTCCATTGTGTATATAAACCACAATTTCTTTATCCATTCATCAGTTGATGGACATTTAGTCTCTTAAGAATGATAGTATTTTTAAGTAACAATATGTCTCCTTTCACCCACAAAGTTATATTGTTGACCAGTGAGCGATAAGGTTTGTGCTCTAAGTTGTTTTTTGTTTGGTTCCAGTTTTTTCACATAATGGAATGGATTTACAACCTCGTGGCTAAACACACACGTAGTTAAATGCCTATAGAGATTTGGATAAGCACCTTGAAAAAAGCCCAGGACAGAGCTCTTCAGCACCTTGTTCTAACCAACGTTTTACATACTGCTCTTCATTCCAATGTAAGCTACAGAGTATAAGGTAGGAATAAAAATGCACAAAGTCAAATATGACAATAAGAATATTGCTGAAGTATAGCCTTGGGGGCTACTTCAGTATTGTTTTAAGATGATTACCAGTCTTAATCCCTCTAGTGTTGGATGTTAAATTCCACTGCCTTTTTTTTTTTTAATTTAATGACTTGCTAATGTAAACTTCCATCTAGAACAATCAAATAGTATGTCATTTATTCAAATTTACAGTGGCTCTAATGTGCCAGCAAACTCCCTCGTCAAAACAGACAACTTTTAAAAATGTTCGCCTGAGTCAGGAGCTCTACTTCCTAAATTAGCACCAAAGTGTCACCTTGATAGACCATGAACAACAAAATCATTTATAATAAACCCAACTTCCCCTGACAGTGGACAGCCTAGGCCATGCATCTATAGGAGCTCTAATTATTTCATACAGATCAGAGAGCACTTAAAGATGCTCAGACTTCCACAGTCTGTCACCTCCAAATATAATCATCTGATAAATATATGCTTACCAATCTCCCTTGAGATCTGAGTGAAGGCCTCCACACCACTCTCTCCATAGTTGCCCTCAGAAGCCAGTGTTGACACATAATTCCACCCCAGTGCTGTAACAATGTCCACCATGGCTTGCGCTTGGTAGGAGTCAGGCGGGACTACCCGAGAGAAGAAGTCATACCTGGTGTTATCACTTAGCTCTGGGGCTGTGGATGCATAGCTGATTTGAGGTATCTGCAAAACAAATGACAGATCATTTCAACCCATGAGGAACCTTGTCAAACAATGAGACTAAATAAGACACAACAGACTAAATAGCCAATAACCTAAACATACCAGCTGGAAGCCAAAATACGGTTTTGTGACCACCGATTTAATTAGAAAGTATTATATAAATGTCTGTAGGATCACTTTCTTTCACAACACATTTCTAAACAGCAAGAATGAATTTAGTTTTGCTTCAGGTTCTGAAGCCAAAGCAAAACATTTGTGTGCTTTTTGCTGCTTCTTTTTTACATCATAAATGACAAGTTCTGGTACAGAAATGCGGTCAAAATGAAGGTATAATACATACACATATCTGAAAGGTCACCTCTGAAATTGTCTTTGGCTTTAGGTCATGAAGGTTACATGACTACAAACAGAGAATTTAATAGACTTTTTTTTACACGTGATACCATTTCAGTCTTAAGATTATTGCTTTTGGTAAATTATTTTAAATATATAGTTTTGCAAGTTTATTCACTATTTACTGATATAATCATTGAGTATCACAAAAAGATTTGGGAATACCAACTGTGTATTTTCTAATAGAAAAATCTTTCCAGTTCCCCACCCAAACAAAATCACAAAACAGGAATCTATACTGTAATTGCTTTAGGAAAAGAGAATGTTTTCTGACATACACAGGGTGAACTGCCAGATTTTCAAAATTAGGAATCCTGTGTCATTCATCCCACATAAATTCAAAGTGAGTAACAAATTAACTACATGCCACAAATCTCCCCCCCAAAAAAACTTGTAAAATATAACATTTACTCATATATCCAAGTGAGGACTTCTACTCTACCAATGAAAAGTGCTAGTATAGAAGAGCACATGGACGCTAAAGCAGCACAGTGGAAGGACATTCAGGCTAGATGGGGCACAGATGACACAAGAAATCTGGCAGACAATGAAGGGAAGGACATTTTAGCCACAAGGAACCACATGTCCAGAGGCATAGAGTCAAGAAGGGGCATGGTAGATTCCAGGAATTGCAGCGTTTCACACGGTGGGAATGCAGGATAGCAAGGGAGAAACACCAGGAAATAAAACAGCAAAGCTGGACAGATAAAGTGCTAGTCAGGTATGACAAAAAGTGTGGATTTTATCACAAAGGCATGGGGAAGCACAGAATGACTGTAACTAAGCTAGTGGCAGAATCAGATTTTTGTTTTAGAAAGTTCACCTGGCAGCAGTGGAGAGAGTGGCGGCCCTCAAACTTCAGTGTATACCTAGGTAGTCACATTCCAGCAAATTCTGACTTGGTATGTCTAGAGGTTTAGAAATCTGCACTTTACTATGCTCTCCAGAACAATCTAATGCAGGTGAGCCTACACTGTGCTTAGAGATAAGTTAAAGGAAAGCCATGCTAAATGCAGGACAACCAGTTAGAAAGTATGTAAGTACGAAAGAAAGTATGAAAACTGAACTAAGGCAATGATGGAGAGGGGTGGGGAAGGGGGAGGGTGTAGAACCTGTAAGTATCTAAAAATCAAGTAAAAGTGTAGGTAATGAGGAGAAATGTGGAATGACTCTTAGTTCCATGGCTTTGGTAACTGGGCAGATGATGTTTGCTATTTACCAAGCTACACAGAAGAAGAGGAGATTTAGAAGACAAAAATGATGAGTTTAATTTTGTGTTTGCTTTTTTGGATCCTCCTATGGTATGAATGAAAGCAACTAAAAAGTAGGCAATAATATTGAGGATATGGAGTTCAAGAGTCTTCAAGACTGGAGGTAAAGAACGGTGGGGGCGTAGTGAAGGAGGTAGTGAAAGCCATGACAGTGCATGGGATCACCCAATGAAAGTACAAAGGGTGAAAGAAGGGTTATTTGGGAGCATGAGCTATGTAACAGTGCATCTCACCACCCCTCTGCTGCCACACCGTAGTGAGAAAATTCAGAGATCAAAATGACTCCAAGGTGCCCAATTCAGGTTGTTTGGTTAAAGACTCAGGTTTGACTAGTACATAAAGCAATTAACTGTGCTATCCATCAGATCCCATAATTAACGTGAGTGCTAAGATATCAAAAAGGCTGCAGTTCCATCTTCCCACATAGGGTTGCATAGTCTGGAATCTGTCACCCACCACACCCTGGCCAGATAATTCCCAGTCCACATGGAGGTTTTGACTCTCCTCTTGACATCCTTGAAAAGCCCTCAACATTTGAAAAACCTTTCATAGGTCTAGAGAGTCCTACTCCATACCAATGGCCAGTTAAGTAAAACTAAACTTTCCAAGATATAAAAGCCTCAGTTACCCAGGGAGCAGTTAGAACAATGTGCTTGGAGCTCTCCAGGGTGCTGCAAGATCCAATCAGCTTCTGTGTAACCTGTATCTATCTATACTGACTGTAACAATGATTTAGCCTATTTAACTCCCAATTCTGTCCAATCCTGTTCTGGTGGGATTATGTTAACTTGCTTATTAACATCGTGAGACCATAAAAAACAGTCTGACCTGCCTTCCTCCTGCCCCTTTGCTTTCTCTGCTAGATACACTGGCCCTATCTTGGCAGACTGTTCCCTTGATTAGACTTTGTGCCTTTCTAGTACGTGACTACTCAGCAAGGACACCCCTTCAAATCTCAAACTGAACACCAAATCTGGGCCCTTTTCACCTTTTATTGCCTGCTTATAAATAACCTTGGAAAGAGACAATGAATGACTCGGTGAGATCTATCTTTTACTGAATAAAACTTTCGCAAGATCAGGAGCATGTGCATTTCTATGTTCTAATGAAAGAGATTCGGCAGCCTGACTTTCACTTTAGAAGGAATTCTGTGCATGTGTGAGAGTGTGTGTGAGAGTGTGTGTGTGTGTGTGTGTGTGTGTGTGTGTGTGTGTGTGTGTGTAGGAGGACATAGGGGAGCATTCTATAGCAAATTCTATAGCACTATACCATTTCCTTGTCCTATTTGGATATATACCCTAGTTGGGTATATAATAATCCTCCCACTTCCTCAGCTACTCAGAGTCCAGCAGTAAAATGACTTACACAACCCCCACCTGGCCTATAAGAATGAGCCACCCCTTTCTAAAAATGAGCACAAAGTGTGAAAATTGAGTGTTTGAAACCAAAACTAATTATCTCAAATTACTACCTTCAGTCAGTCACTTTCGGGGCTGTTTAATTAGCAGTCAGCATCATGTTTAGGATTAATTAAACAGGTGTAAAGGGTATATAAAATAAAAGTGCAGATAGAAAATGGTTGTTTGAATAATTAGGTAAAGGACTGTCTCCCCAAAGTCTTGAGGAGTTTTCTCCTTGCAGATCAATGTGTGTAAAAGTAATGTGAGAGTACATGTTTGATTTTCCACTTGTTCAATTTTGGCTAGGTTGCAGTCTACAATAATAGACATCAGGACATACTGATCATATTTTAAGATAGCTTTTCATGTTGTCATGAAGTCACATCTCATTTTAATTTTATTGTGGTTGACCACTAAGCATTGGCTCATTAAACATTTTAATTTCTGTGCATTATTCTCAAATTAACCCCCTATTGACAACTGAAGTGAAAACTTTTTTTAAAACCTGGAATGTTACTTTTTCTTTTCCCTACACTAAATCTATCCTAATGAATCCCTTCACCCTGGAGTTTCATCTACTAGAAAAAAAAAAAAACAGTAAAAAACAAGTGGTGGGTGAGGGACAGAAGTAGAGAGATAAATGAGAAACAAAACAAGGAGAATGTACCAAGAAAACAGGGTGTGAGGGAAAGCATTCTGCATCAGCTCATTCTTTGGAAGAAAAACATCCTTCATGAGCCTCTGTTAACTCTCACTTGCCCATTCAAAAGATACTATCCAAACTCTTCTGGATCACCAAGCCCTGATATCAGACTCTGTCCTATCCTCTTCCCAACCTCTTACCTTCCCTGTCATGCCCTGACAGTGTCTGCACTTCTGCCCATGCTGTTCCCTCTATAGCCCATTCTGCCCAGATGCAATATCCAGCTCAAAAGTCACCTCTTCCTTGGGAAACTTTTGCTAATTCTCTCAGGCAGAGCTGTCTTTTGCTGTTCCTCACTCTCATAGCCTCCATCATCTGACAATACAACCATGACTGTGTGCTGGCTTAGAAGCCTCCCGCGGACAAATTCTCTATTGCTTAATTTGGTATCCCTAGCATCTTACAGAGAAAATACTTAACGAATGCTTGGAGACAATTAGTTAATTGAACTGTGGCAGAATTTTGGTGCAGACTCTTCCCCCACAGCCTTCTACCCTGAATCCCATCAAAATATTGGATAGGCTATTCTCCATTCGTCCTTCTTGTTCCTTCTCCTTCCTGCAATGTGTCCTAGGAATCTGCTCTGTGACTATCTCACTTGAGTTCCTTCACCTCAGGCTTCCATCTGAGTATGGTCATTAGGAGACACCAACAGAGATGGGAGGGCAGGGGACAGAAGTGAGAGTATTGATTCCCCCAACTCCTTCCCCACCAACTTGGTGTTTCTCTACCTAAGCCTTCATCTACAGCTAAAGCTCTTGCAAAGTTTTAGTGACCATTATGTACTCTTGCCCCTTTAGATCTTCCCAGTGTTGCTAGTTTCTGAGTACTTCCTATCCAGTGTTGGATCCTTTAATTGTGCCCACACCTTATAATTAGTATTGTTATTAACCTTTCTTCCATGACCCCTTCAGTGTGCCAGAAGCCTGACTAATACACCCACACTTCCAGGTCTCTGTAGAAGAGACATCCACTCTCATGCTTCCCTACCCTCAGCCCTGCCCTAACTTCTCAGCCCTTCTCCATCCATTGTCCCTTCCAGCCTTCTCTATCACTGTCCTTACACAATTATTTCCTTTATCTTTCAGTGCCTCATCACATGAAATTGCATCGCTTGAAAACAACTATCATTTTCATTTTTTTTTTCATTTTGCTTTTTATCATTTATTTTCCTTGCGATGAGTTTTCATAAGAATATGTAGCACTTAAATTAAGGCCATATTTCCATTACTCAAATAAAGGATATCTGGGGCAATTAATTGCACAACTCAAGATTTGTTTGTTAGGAACATTGGTTTAGTTAGAAAAAAACCTCTTCTTTTTCCACTACATTTTCACTTGAGCCCACAGAAGAAGAGATTTCCTGGGGCACCTGGGTGGCTGAGTGAGTTAAGTGTCTGACTTCAGCTCAGGTCATGATTTCATGGTTTGTGAGTTCAAGCCCTGCATCAAACTGTCTGCTGTCACTAAAGAGCCCGCTTCAGATCCTCTGTCTCCCTTTCTCTCTGCCATTCCCCCACTCACACGTGTGCTCTCTCTCTCTCTCTCTCTCAAAAATAAATAAACATTTTAAAAAAGAAAAAGAAGAGGAGATTCCTACCCCTAACCTCACCCTTGGGGAATTATAAAATGCATATTTCTACCTAGATCTCTACCTCTTACTTACTCTCCCCAAAGGAGAGAGAAGACAGAACAAGAGGTCAGATTCTACACTTAGTGGGGCAAGAGTCATGAACAGGCTCTGCCTTCATTCTTTGACCTGCCCACACACATCCCAGGTTTCTTTTCTCTGTACGGCAAGGAGACCAGGCTAGGCCTCCCTTTCTGGGAAAGAAGCCCACCCCTCCTCTCCATATTCCACAGACAACCAGCTGTTTGGCAGAGCAGGAGGCCCAAAGCCCATGTCACTGGTTAATAAGATTTCTGTGCAGGTAGAAATGAGTCCTAAGGTTGAGATGTAGTGTGTAATTAGGAGGCACCATTTTAGCCTCAAGTCCACACTAAATGTTTTCCAGTCCAGTTCTTAACAGACAGCCATGTGTCTGAGGAAGTTATGTGATGTTTGCCCAGCTGTTAATAAAACTAGTTACTCAGTCCACGTTAAGCTAGTCATTCTAAGAATCTTGGCCTTATAAACCCTAAGAAAGACCAAAAGTCTGACTTAGAACTCAAGGAAACAAAAGTTCTACTCTAGAAAAAAGAAATTCAGTTACAGCCTCTTGGATATTTTGATAAAAATAAACAAATATATATAGAAAGTACATATTTTAAATGAAAGTCAGCAGAGATTTTGGTCTTCTCATGACTGTTCTCTATTTCTAGACAGAATCTCAGATTTTTGCCTAGGACTTGGCTGCTCAGAAGACAACATTTTTCCAGCCTTCTTTGCTATGATCATTAGCAGTGGTTCAGGGTAACTTTTGAAAAATGGACTTGAAGGAAAAAGGCATGTCTTTCTCATGAACCTCCCTCTTTCCTGTTGGCCAGAATTTGGACAGGACCTCTAAAATTCCATTAGCCATTTCAAGTCATGCCCCAGTGATGGCAAAGCAAAAAGCCACACCTCTTGGAACGTCTGGGTGGCTCAGTCGGTTAAGCATCCAAGCATCCAACTCTTGACTTAGGCTCGAGTCATGATCTCACAGATCAAGCCCCTGTAGAGTGAAAGCCTGCTTGGGAATCTCTCTCCTTCCTCCCCCTCCACCCACCTCTGCCTTCCTTCCCCTCCACTCTCAAAATAAATATTTTTAAAAAGCCACACCCTAGTCCAAGGAATTACAACATCTGGATTCCTAAAACTACAGGACTACTTTTCCTGCTTCCTTCCTTAACCCTCTTAAATCTACTCTACACCAGTAATGAAACTGATCTTTAAAAAAAATCACATAATATCAAAATCTTGCTCAGAATCCTTCAATATCTTCCCATTGCTCTTATAATAAAGCCTAAAATTCTTGCTACAGAATCCTTGTAGATTTAGCATCTGACATCTTTCCCCTCACTCCCCTGATCCAGCCACAGGAGCTTCCTCTCTGTTCCCTGACCCAGCCAAGCCCTTTTTGCTCTCCAAACTTCATGCTTATTGCTCCATATGCTTTTCTCAAGTCTTTCCAGGCTTTCCTCATCCTTCATTCAGCCTTAGCTCCAATGTCGCATACCCAAATGAACCTCCCTTGACCCCCCACTTCCATGGTGATCTCCCCACCCCCACTAGTACCTCACTACCCTATTTATTTCCTGTATTATACTGATCACAACTTGTGTTAATTTGTGTATACTGTTTCCTCTACTAAAATGTAGATTCTATACGGGTGTTCTTTGTGTTGTTTACAACTGTAACATGAGCTTCTATCCCATAGTAGAAGTTCAATAAATATATATTGAAAAAACTAACCCATCCATCTATCAATCAAGGACTACTTTTATTATTTTTCTCCAAGTATTATGATTTTGAAAGATTTTTCTATAAAACTATTTAAGGAAAAATTCATCCATTTCCCATTTTCCTTATTACTTAAAGATCTATTCATTTGCTAAAGCTTCTGATCAGCATGAAATATTTGTTGTTACCAAGCTGAGGTGATAAAATTCCAGGTCAAATCAACCAAGTGCCATTTCAGCTGTAGGTGTGCAGGCTCATCATAGGGAGGCAGGCTACTGCTACCAAGCTTTTTGAAATGCTGAAAATGGCCATGAAAATTTCATAACTATCTTGGCTAACATTTCAATCTGTCATTAAAGAAGCATAAAAATCACACTTCTAATCAAGGACCAAAGTCAGAGATTTTAAAATCATTTGCCCCTTCTTGCTTATCTTCATCTGTAAGATGGACATTCTAGACAGGGCTGCAAATGATTCTATCTCCCTTAAAGGCCTGTGACTCTCCCTGTTGTCATCACTGAGTCTTACTATACATGACTGAGAGGGTATGATGGGGTATTGTCGAGATGCAAAGGGGCTGAGGAACTTTAAGACACCATAAATACTCATTCATGCTCCAAGAAGCTTACAGTTCCACTCCAGCTGCCTTATGGGTGTTTCCCATTGTTCACATATCAAAATACTGTGGATTAGCATAAAACTTGCCTTGTCTGTTCAAAACACTATGAATCTTGCATCTATATCTCTCATTTCCTGGTTCATCAAAGATCCCTAAAGGGCCAAGACAACCCCAACAAGACTAGCAATGAACCACCTGAAGCACAGTTCAGAGGAAGTCCCTCAGAATCCTGGTAAATTTAAGTCTTCCTATAAGACACTCATATACATCTAAAAACAGGTTTGTAGACAGAAGACAATTTAAGAGCTGAGTCACACACCTCTTTATCATCAATTCCTGCCAAAAAGGTTTTTGTTCTTGTTTATCTCTACAAACAACCTTGCCCATTGATTATTGAACTTAATAGTGGAGAAGGTTAGTGGGGTGGGTTCCTCGTGCTGTTCAATAGCATCATTGGTTTTCTCCAGTGAAAGATCAGCTTGAAGCTATGCTCTTTCCTCAGGGGGTAGTGCTTGTCTGAGCACTTCTTCAGTGATGCTGGCCTTAGCAACAGCAGCCATCACTATGAGAGCTTCCTGCCACCTGGCCTTGGGATGGATTTATTGTTTTACAGAACTAGGTCCAGGAAAGTATAATGATTACGGCCATTTAACTTTGTCATTTCAGATGTGACTACTTTGCTGGTATTAAAGTCACTAGCTCCTTGTGACAAAACATGAATTTATAATCAGAAATTACATAAAAATAAGAAGCTGAAGCTAGAAGTCAATGTCTAGCATTGACCCTCCTTTCCTCACACTGTCCTGAGCTGTCTTGCTCCTCTCAACTTCACAAAAATGAATAAGGAGAAGGAAAAGGAGAAAAGAAAAGTAGAGCCAAAGAGTGGAATAATAGTGAAGAGTGATGACCACCCTCTATTTGCTTTTCCCAAAACATGAAGAAGTACTATTTCTCTCCCAAACCAAGACCCACTCAAAGCAATCCTGCCTCCACAGTAGACAGACAGTAATCTTCCTATTTGTATAAGTTAGTGCCAAATGTGAAATTCAGTTCCTGGCTTTCTTCTCAGTTGAATTCCCAGTCAATTCAAAGAAGGACACAAATTTTGTGTTTTGATACACAGTGGAGCTTAGCAAAAGGAGAGGAAGTCTATTGAAATAGGAAATTGTGGAGGCCATGGAGAGAGAGAGAGAGAAAGAAAGAGACAAGGAGAGAGATTTCACTGTATTCTATCTTTATACTTCTCCACAATATCAGCTCTTCCAGAATAAGCAAACTCTACCTACACACCACACTGACAGGGCCTGTGGTTAATTAACATAGCTGAGTATAGCATGCTGCTGGTAGGTTTAAGGTCACAAGTTTAATTCCATTATGGGCCAGGATGCAGACTGTACCCCTTACCAGAACCTTCCTCCTCACAAATGTACAGCATCGATAATAAAGCCAACCGGAGAGAGGAGAGACAAAGTCAATTCATTTTCAGTCCTAGATAAATAATTCAAAGATGGCTTGCTACTGATGTGAATCTGAAATTTCAGAGGCATATATGAAGAGCTAGTCATAGGAGGCACACTTTCTTCAAAACAAAAAGAGTGCATTTTTGTACATATGTATACTTGAAAATATACATATATATATACATATATATATGTATATATATATATATATATATATATATATTACACTTACAAAGTCATTTCTTGGTTTCAGATAATCCATTTAGATATCCTACTAATTGTAATAGGGTACATTTTTCTCCCCACTTTTTCAAAGGTATTGTATGAGTCAGGGAAGTGACACATTCAAATTGGGGTAACTCCAGGAGGGTTCATAAAGGGACAATTTTCAAGGCAGGGGCAGTATATAGACAATGGCAGTTAATGCCATAATCCAGTAAAAGTGAGAAGTCAGGTAGCAGTTGCTACCTCTGGGCACGACGAGCTACAGAAACCAGAAGGAGTCAGGAATGAAAGCCATCTCGACAAAAACAGTGGCTTCCCAGGGGAGACACAGCCAGTCCCTGATAATTCCACAGAAAGAGATTCAAAAGAATTATATTCTGACCTCCTGCTGGCCCTCTCCTTGACCAAACTCACTGAAAATCAAGGGGAAAAAGAACCTGTTGATCCTGTCTGGATAGAATTTTCTCCCAAGACAGTGAACAGAAGGCAAAAGAGAGAAAGAAGGTGGATATGAGGGGCAAGCAGATGCTATCCATGCCAGGTATCATTCATCATTGATCATTATACACTTTAAGTACATTTACATACAACTGTGCAGATTTCCAGTTTCCTATATTATGTTGTTTTTTTATAACTTGATGATTTCAAATAGTTTTGGCAGAACATCTCTACTAAGACATTTTGGTTTGGCTATTGGAAATTCCAACCCTAAAACTAGCCAGTTAAGTTAGAATTTCTTTTGAAAAATAAGTAGGGGCGCCTGGGTAACTCAGTCGGTTGAGCATCCCACTCTCGATTTCAACCCAGGTCATGATCTCACAGTTCCTGACTTCGAGCTCCACACTGGGATCTGCACTGTCAGTGCTTGGGATTCTCTTTCTCTCTCTCCCTCTCTGCCCCTCCCCTGCTCGCACTCTCTCAAAAATAAATAAATAAAATTAAAAAAACAAAAAAGATGCTAAAAGAAAAAGAAGAAATTCCTTGTTTGAAAAAGAACTGTAATGATGTTAATCAAATTGGTAATGACATTTGACTTCTAACCTGTTTATTTAAAATGAAAGACAAGCAATCCGTGAACATGAAAGAATTTACATATAAACAACCATAATTATACCCTATAAGATTAATAAACTTTTTCTACATCTGCTAATTACATTTTACAATGAGAAAGCACAGTAGCTCCTAAGGGAAAGAGTTGTTATAATCTATCAAGTCACTAGTAGTGTGGGAATTTTTAAGCCTAACCACCCTGCATATATTCATCCAAAAGTTCTAACAGCAAGTTGGATTTAAAACCTTCACTTTTTAAGGAAGGGACTTTAATATTCCAACTAGTTCTATAGTTCCCTTAATTTATGACTTCCCCTGACCTTCAGTTTCTCCTTACTCAAAAAATAAGTGAACACTGTTTTTTTCTTATTTCCATACATTTCAGCACACTGTAATTTCTAGAAAATGATAACCATACGCAAAATTGCAAATTAAAAAGGTTAATTCAGACACGCACTTTTTCTGATTAGTGGTTAAATTAAATACAATGTCTTTTTAATGGTTACTTTTTGATTAGTCCATTCAGTAAACTAGCTCCCACTACATGCCTGACACCATGACAGGCTCTGGGTATAGGGCAGTAAATAACACATGGTCCTTCCACCCCCACGAAGCATACGGTCAGATGAAAAAGACAGGCTTTAAAGAAACAATCACCCAAATAAAGCACTTAACGGCAACTGTAATGAGCACTGCGAATGAGAAGTACAGGCTGCGAAGAGTAACAGGGTAGCTCATCTGCTCTGAGGGAGACTGGGAAGGCTTCCCTGAGGAAATGCCAGTAAGTTGACACATGAAAAGTGAGGGAGCAAAGGGAAGAAACGCTGAACACTGGCCACAGATTGTCTCTCACTTCAGCCTTCTTTCAGCTGTGTAAACCACCCAATTCGTATAGTGAGGAGGTGGGGAGAGGGGGGCAATGCGCGGCAGTCAACTAACAGGTACTTCAATTTAGAAACTTGCCACAAGCTGAATAACATTATAACAAAGACCACTACTCCCCATGCTTTTTACACATACTATTTCAACCAGTATATGCATAATTTGGGTTTGTATATCAGAACTATTTAAGAAAATAACTATGTAATTATTAGCAGGAAACTGCGTTATGTTCTCATAGACTCTGAGGCTTATTAGGGTCAGGAATGAATAAACAAAGTAATGGATAGATGGGAGATGAAAGAATGGATAAATCCAGCACAAGCTAAGCACACAGGAAAAATAAACAACTTTAAGGCAAGGAAGGGCCCAGGAAAAAATAAATGCATACTTTATATTAGTTATAAGCTCTAATATTTGTTTCCTTTAGGAAAGAAAATAAGTGATTGAAAAGTAAAAGAAACACTTCATTTTTACTTAGGCAGTGAAGTCTTTGGGATAGGATTTCAAAAGACCTGAGAAATAGGTTAGAAATAACCCAGGAGGAGAATAATTTGGGCTTTTTTTTCTTACAAGATAATATACATTTTCAGCACCTCTCAGGAGGAGGAAAAAGAAATAAATGGATCTGTCCACCTCTGAAAACTCTGCTCAGTGACCCAGCATCCTAGGGAGACAAAGAGAATATCATTCTCTGATTTCATTATATCTTACTACTACTGCCATGATTCCACTGTATTCCAGAGTAAAACATACCTCTCGAAAAAGTTTTCAAACAGTTTGGGATTTTGAAATGAAATCTATTTCTAAGTATCCTTTTAAACAAAAGATAGGGAAAACTTCTCAATCAGTTCCTTAGGACAGTAAAAATTTTTGTAAAGAAGTTTTTTTTATGTGAGTATGAAAATTGATGTTATGATTTGTTACATTAGAAAAACCAAAATAATGCCATGGCACGTTCTTAGCTTCATTTTCTAACTCACTTAAAAATTTAACTCTCCCGCCTACTTGTTCCCATCACTGTTGACTTTAAACTATCACCTAGGATTTAATTTTCCTCTTCTGCTGATTTCTTTGCTATGCAATCACCACTGTGGTTCAAATTTTCCCCCAAGCATATCAGCAGTAAAACATTAAAAAAAAAAATTAAAAGTTAGTAATTATAACCAACAAATTGAAGTCAATAAACCTTACGCTGGCAAATATTCCATTTAGACTGGCATTTTATCACTCAATAATATATGATTTGAATTCTGAACATAATGTAGAATGTTGAAAAGGACATTTGTCTGTGCAAATAAGCTTCCCAGTAGACAATTTCTTATATTTTCAGTGATTACCCACGTTCACTGATATCAGGTTTTCAACTGATTATTTATCCCCCAGTTGGCATTCAAGTACTGATTCTGAACACCAAGTATGACTGGAAATTTTCATTTCCTTTATGCTGTCTAAGCTGGTCAATTCAGTATGTCAGAAGAGGGTGCAAAAGAGGTTAAAGGTCTTAAGTGTAGTTCCATTTACATAGGGAAAAAACCTACCACATTCCAAAGTCCTAATAGTTGATTTCATAAATGGCCATCATTGGAAAATAGCAAATAGGTGAAAGAATGTAAATGACTCATATTCTATTATTCCACTACATATTGGAGAATGTGCCAAGCACATGTTCCTCTGCCAAGCAAGATCATTATCATCTTAGTATCCAAAGGGCAACACATTAAGTTTCTTCAAAGTATACTGATTAGCCCTTTTCTTTACATCTCTGCTCCATCCACAATTCTCTTTTGAGGAGGCTAGCTTACTGCTGTTGATAAACCTCCTTTACGTGTCCTATCCCACCCGCACACCTAACTAATGAAACTCTGTGTATGTGCATGTATGCACGCACACCAATACATGTGTATGTGTTTGGCTGGTTTTGCCAACATTTATTTAACATATTGTGCAGCCAAGAACTTGCTAAGTGTTCTATCCCAATTTTAGAGATAAGAAAACTGAGATCTGGAGAAGTTAAGTAACTTGCCTGAGGCTGCATAATTTGTAAATGGTAGAATGGGATTCATACCTAGGCAGTGTGAATCTTGACTCATCTTTCGAACACCTCTACCCTCTACTACCTCAGATCTATTTTAAAATGTTGATTCTTCAGTAGCTCTGCTTTCCATGACTGCTCAAGTTCCTAAAAATGCAACCACAGCTTCTTGTTCTCACCTCTTCTGGTCACATACACAAGTCTCTCAGGGCCTCAGGTAGAGTTTGGACACCACCAAACATCACCACATAGGGCATCATAGTGAAAAGGAAATACTAACATTTACTATCAGTAAGTATGATCCCTCCTTTGGTTTCTTTCAGTTGCTATAGTCCCTTATGTGGGGGGCGGGGGTGCTTATAGCCCAGTTAGGTACCAGCAAATTGGCCAGAGAATGTGGGCACATGTAAAGTTTGAGCAGTTTGGGCAGCAATCATCCAGGTCCACAAGGGCAGTCAGGAGCAAAGGGGATAGTTGAGGCCCAAAGGCCAGAGAAAACATGTACAGAACAACAGGGGGTGGTTAGCAGAGTCAGAAATCAGGAAGGGTAGAAGACTGAAGGGCATTCCAGGCAGAGAGAACAGTATTTGATGAAAACAAACATATGAAAGAATATGCTTAGGAAAAGCAAACAATTCAGTGGTCTTTGTACAAGGTGCTCATGAGCCCAGTTAAGTCTGGTTTTCTGTTTGTTTGGTTTTTTCTTGGTTTTTGTTTTCATTCCAACAAGCATTTGTTAAGTACCTACTATTTGCCAATATCATCACTTGGCTTCTATGAAAAATCACTCTCCCGAATCTCTATCTCCTTTGTTGGCTATTATTCCTTTGTTTCTTCCTCTAAATGTTAGTCTTCTTTAGAATATGACCTATCCCGTTTTCCTTTCACTTCACACCCACTCCAAATCTATACATTCAGTATAAATCTCTTTTCTGAGCTCCAGACCCATGTCCTTGAAATTTCTTGAGTGTCCAACTGGTATGTCAAAACATGTCCAAAACTTACCACATCTTTACCAGCATAAACTGGAAACCAACTGGTACACCAAAGATCTCAAATCACATCATGACTTCAGCCAATTGAGCCAATCAGCCTGGCTCCAAATTTATGTAGTGCTACATACTTTATTGTATGTAACAATTTCTAACAATGCAGTACTGAATGTTTTCCTCCTATAGCATACAATGTGTGACTTTGATATGCCTTCTCTGGCCCTCATCTTTCCTGTGTCTTTCAGTGGTCAGGTTAGCCACCATTAATGAAAATTTTTAAAAAATAAATTTAGGTCCTAAAAAATGTTTATTAATTAAGGTCCTAATTTCCTTGAGAGGAAAAACAAATACCCATGTGCTTTGGTATGAAAGATATATCCACATTGCAAAAGGCTGATTTACCAGCATTGACTAAAGTATCTGTAGTCAATGAAGTTTTCTCTACAATCTTGCTGCTCAGTCCTGTCAGCACAGCACCACTATCACCTGGGATCTGCTTAGAAATGCAGAACTGCAGGCCACATCCCAGACCTACTGAAAGAGAATCTGCACTTTAACAAGATCTCCAGGTGTTTTGTGTGCACAATAAAGTTGGAGAAGCACTGCTCTAATCTAAAGCATTGAATGTGTACTCAGGAGCACTGTATTTTCTTTTGAAAATTTTCCACATCATACTCAAAGGGATTTAAATGCATTCATTGCAAGGATTATTTTGGTATTTCTTAATGCTATCATCATGAGGAGATATAAAAGCTCCCTCTAAGCTCACTTCATGAAGAAGTTGGTGCATTGAACATGATGTTCACTTACCCTAAGGTGAACAACATCTCCTAACAAGCTAGAAATGTCTTTTCACAATATCCCACTACTCACAAATTATTTTGTGATATCATAATATATGATATGCTATCATAATATCGTATTTTGTGATAATCATATTTTAAGAGTATTATATTTCAATTCTTGCATCAAATGCTGGCATGAAGCTTATTTTTTTAGTGCCATGGTAAATCTATAGACCAGTGAATACATCATGTCAAATGTTGAGTCAGTAAGAAGTTTTTAAATATATTTCTTACTTATTTGAAAATAACAGATAGGTTTTTGAAAAATAAAAATTTGACAAAGGCTGCATGATTGAAAGTCAAATATAAGATGCAATGTACCTTGTCATCAATGAACTTCCCATAGCATTCACATGCAGCAGGATAATTTAGTGACATTCATTTTTATCTGATTCTTGTAGCTCTAGGAGAACCATGAAAGAATTTTTTTCTTTTTTTTTTTTCTCCTTTTGTGCCTTCCACAAAAGCAATCAAGCCTGTGTTCCCTAGAGATGAACAGGCTTTGTTTTCAGAAGCCTTAGCTTATAGAGACTGTATATCTGAATTATCTAGAGAAGGAGGATCACCCAAGGTTTGAAGAGAAGGAATTGGAAATGGAGGGAGAGAGTAGTGCCTTATCAGGGACTGGGAATGATGGAGATCTTCATTCTGCTCCCTTCCAGTGTCTGGGAACCCAGGAACCTCATCAAAGAAGCCCTCTACCTATGCTTGCCATGGAAGGAACAGAGTCACTGCCTTTGAATAGCCCATGGGGGCTACACTGAGCATCTCCACAGTGAACATCCTTATAGCACTGGAAACTGAACTATAGGCCCCAAATATGACAATGATTGAATTTCTAGACATACTAGTCAATGTGGCTCAGTGCTGGATATTTAATATAGAAGAAAAAAGTTTCTTGCACTTGAGTTTTAAAGAACAAATTTATTCCTTACAACCACTACCCTATCAGAGGATGGACTTGAGAGCTAAGACTCTGGGATACACTGTTATTCTTTAGCAGATTCTAGGAAAGTACTTTGTACACAGTAGATGATCTATATATGTTGTTGCTTAATTGCCTAGTAGTGACAGTAAAACAACTCAGGATGCCTGATTTTTAATATCTGCAGCCTACCTGGTAACATTGCTTTTCAAAAGCTTCCCACATTTTTGGTGCTTAAATGAAAATACACTTTCATTTTTTTTATGAAGAGCTAACTCCTTTTTCATAGACCATAACTTAGATATATGAAGACATTTATTGCCTTTCCAATTCTCTCTAATTTTCTAAATAATCTAAATATGTAAATGTTTTCATAATGGTTTGCCAGAGACTGTATGTAAATATCATTGGGTTCTCATTTTTTTAAAAGAAGCAAGAAAGAAAACAAAAAACCTTTCAGGCATTTCTTTCTTTAAAAATAATACTATTTCAAACTCAAACTAGATGAGATTTATACATTGATTTTTAGTTGCCCTTTAATTTTTTTTTTATTTTTAAGGAATAAAATTTGGGAACATTTAAAGCAGTTCATAATGACATTTAAGAATATGATCTACTTTGGGGCACCTGACTGGCATCCAACTTCAGCTCAGGTCATGAGCTCACTGTTTGTGGGTTCAAGCTCCGCATCGGGCTCTGCGTTGACAGCTCAAAGCCTGGAGCCTGCTTCGGATTCTGTGTGTCCCTCTGCTCTCTTTCTCTCTCTCTCAAAAATAATAAATAAATGTTAAAAAAAAAAAAAGGAATATAATCTACCTTAAATTAGGACTGGGAATACTGAAAATGTAGACTTTTTTTTTTTCTTAAACATACAAAGAGTGAAACAACAAGTCAGATTCAAGGTGACTTTTAAAAAAAAAAAAAAAGGAGGAAAAACACACAAGAAGAGAAAGAATTGGAAATGCTGAAAGATGGGGGGAAAAAGATTTTTCAATTAAGTAGTGAAGAGACTATTTTCAGGAGAGGGGTCAAGAAGAGTGAGAAGATGGGGCGCCTGGGTGGTTCAGTCGGTTAAGTGGCCGACCTCGGCTCAGGTCATGATCTCACGGTCCGTGAGTTCGAGCCCCGCGTCGGGCTCTGTGCTGACAGCTCAGAGCCTGGAGCCTGTTTCAGATTCTGTGTCTCCCTCTCTCTGACCCTCCCCCCGTTCATGCTCTGTCTCTCTCTGTCTCAAAAATAAATAAACGTTAAAAAAAATTAAAAAAAAAAAAAGAAGAGTGAGAAGAAAGTTAAATACTGGATTACAAACCATAATTAAAGTAATAAGGCTAGAGACTGAGGAGAAGAGGGTGGGTGGAGACAGCAGTGGGGCTTGAGGATTAAACACCAGAAACAGGAAAAGAAACCTGAAAAGAGGAGAGACAGAAGTGGGAGCCTTTAGAAAGGGAAGGAACAGTCAAAGAAGCCATTGTTTTCTCTCCAATCTTCCATTCTTGCTAAGAGGCTACCATTGACCTACTTATGTGGTGATCACCTTTCTAGACTGGTACAGACTTGGTTCAGGGTAGTTTCATTCCACCCAACCAGTCTCCTGGATTGCTGAGTCCTTTCTTGACTAACCATCAGGCATATGTTGTAATCAACAAATCGAGACTTATACAAACTTACCTGCATTATTCTGCCCATGGTTTCTGACTAAACATTATCAATTTTTCTTCAAAAGTTCTTCTGTTCTATGTCAATATGGGTCAAGTATTTTTCAAATATTTTTTTAGAATACATCTTTTTTCTTTCTCATAACAAATAAAAGCCAGAAGTTAAAGATAAATTTCCCACCACCAAACCTACAAACCTGACTTAATGGGCACCTATTCCCTCTCCCCTCCTTCTGTTACAAAATGACATGTCACTTTTTCTATCTAATATCAAGTTTCAACTTGTGCTCAGGCTTTCTGCTGTTAACAGTAGAGAATATCACCTCTCTCTCAAATCATTAACTTCATACTCTCAACAGGGTCCTTCCCGCCTACATTTCTATTTACTCAAAGCTCTCTATCTAAAAAGAAAACATTTTTTAAAAGAAAAAAAAAAGTAACCTTTTCTGAAATTCTCATCTAGCTAGAGTTCTCAAGCTAACTTTTGTGTCCCTTGACAACTAAATTTTTAAAAATTATCTAAACTTACCCTCTCCATTGTCTTACTTCCCACTCTCCTCTCGACATTAAATCTGGCTCCGGGATGTCCCAGTGCTCTCCTGAAACTGCTGTGGATAAGGTCACTAAAACTTTTTACGTCACAAAACTGAATGGCCAATTTTCAGTCTCATTTCACTTGAACCAGCATCATGAAAATCTTGACAATTCCCTCCTGGCCTCTGTAACATGTTCTCCCAGTTTTCTCCTACCTCTTTAGATGTTCCTTCTTTCTCACGTCCACTAATTCATCTTTCTCTGCCTGGAATTTAAAAGTTAAGTTCCTTGAAGCCTGACCCAAAGCTCAATTTTCTTCACATCTTTGCATTCTTACAAGGTGATATCATCCTAATGATTATCTCTTCAGCCCAGATTTCTTCTCTAAATTGCAAAGCTTAGCACCAACGGATAATGGACCTCCACTTAGAAATTTCAAACTTAACTTAAATTCAATATGATCAAAATTGAATGCATAGACTCATGCTTCTGGGCATGATGAAATAACTGGGACCAGCTGTACCCCACCACTACTGTAAACAACTAGAAAACTGAACAAAATATATGAAATAACTACTTTTAGACAATAGGCCATTCAAAACTATAATCTCTGAGAAAGGGAAAAAAATGAGTTGAGCCATATGATTGCCCTGGCTTTCTGTCAGGAGCCACCTTCTACACTGTGGAGTCAGAAGGGATATGTCAGGCAGGACAAGGTGATCACACTGAATTGAGTAAATAGAGTTCAAATAAGCTAACGTGACAGAAATTTGTAGGTCAAAGAACCAGAGAAGAGGAAGCTATGCAGAGAAATGGCTCCAGAAATCTGCATAGCTTTCCCCTGGACTCTTTTGCTAAGTACTAAATACACTGTACACTTTAAATACATTACAATTTTATTTGTCAATAATACCTCAATAAAGCTGAAGAAAACACAGGAATTCACTTTAATACAAAAACACAGAGAGGTTAAAAGTAAAAAAAAAAAAAAAAAAAAATTAAAAATATATACCATAGAAACACTAATCATAAGAAAGCTAAAATAGCTATAACTAGACAAAGAAGACCAGAACAAGGAATATGTTCTGATAAAGAAGGACATTTCATAATGACAGAAACATAATAAAAAAATAACAATCCTACATTTATATGAAACTAAGTACATGTTATAAAATGTATGAAGCAAAATCCGACAGACCTCAAAGGAAAAGTAAATAAATCTAAAATTACAATTGGAGATTTTATCACTCCTCTTTCAGGAATTGATAGAACAAGAAGACAGAAAATCAGTTAGGGTACAGAAGATTTTAATAATACTATCAACCAAGTTTACTTAAAATACATTTATAAAACACTCTGCCCAACAAATAGCACAATACACATTCTTTTGAAGTGTGCATGAAATATTCACTAAAATAGACCATATTCTGGGTCGCAAACACCTTTCAAAAATTATTAAAGGGGGGCGCCTGGGTGGCGCAGTCGGTTAAGCATCCGACTTCAGCCAGGTCACGATCTCGCGGTCCGTGAGTTCGAGCCCCGCGTCGGGCTCTGGGCTGATGGCTCAGAGCCTGGAGCCTGTTTCCGATTCTGTGTCTCCCTCTCTCTCTGCCCCTCCCCCGTTCATGCTCTGTCTCTCTCTGTCCCAAAAATAAATAAACGTTGAAAAAAAAAAAAAAACAAAAAAAAAATTATTAAAGGGCTGACATTATATCCAATCTATTGTGTGGCCATGATGATATTAAATTAGAAATCAATAATGAGCAGATATCTGTTAAATCCCTCAAATAATTGGATATTTAAACACAAAAAGAGCTCATAGGTCAAGAAGAAATCTAAACAAAAAAAGAAAACATTTTGAATTGAATAAAAATGATAACACCACAGATCATAATTTGGGGGATACAGATATAGTAGTCCTTAAAGGAAATTTATAGCTTTAAATGATTAAAAAATTAGAAAAAAATAAAGGACTTAAATCAATTAAATAAATTTTGGCCTTAAGTTGCCACAGAAACAAAATTAAAACCAAAGTGAAAGAAAGAAAGAAAGAAAGAAAGAAAGAAAGAAAGAAAGAGAGAGGAAGGAAGGAAGGAAGGAAGGAAGGAAGGAAGGAAGGAAGAAAAAGGAAAGAAAGAAAGAACAATGATATGAGCATAAATCATGTCTTTGTGTATAAAAATAGAAAGCAAACAATAAAGATCAATAAAATCAAAACCTATTTCTTAGCAATGAATCACGGGAATCTACCCCCAAAACCAAGAGCACACTGTATACACTGTATGTTAGCCAATTTGACAATAAGTTATACTTTTAAAAAGAAAAAAACATATTGCTTTTTAAATCCCCTCAAAGTTGATAAACTCTAGCTACACTAATTAAGAAAAAAAAACATCAATTACCAGTGTCAGGAATAAATAAGAGAATGTCACTATAGATTCTACATAGTGAGGGTTACTATTAACTATTAACAATGTCATACAAATAAATTCAACAACTTAGATGAAATGGACAAATTTATAACTTGAAGACACAAATTATTTTTTTAATTTTAATAGAAAACTTGAATAGCACCATAATATTAAAGAAATTGGATTTATAATTAAAACTTTTGCCATGAAGAAAATTTCAGACCCAGATGGCTTCATTGGTAAATTCTTTTAAATATTTAAGAAAGAAATAAAACAATTCTACACAAAGTTTTTCAAAAAATGGAAAGAGATGGCACTCATTTTATGAGGACAGCATTATCTTTATACCAAAACTAAACACATCAAGAAAACTACAATTACTGTATAATACTCTTTATAAATATTTATGTAAAATTCCTTAATAAAATATTAGCAAACTAAATCAGGAATATATACAAAGGATAATAAACAATGACCAACAGGGTTTATCCCAAGAATGTAATCAATTTACCATAGTAACAGGATAAACATTAAACCATATAATCATCTCAATTGATGTAGTAAAAGCATTTTAATACCTGTTCAGGATACAAAGAAAAATAAATATGTGATTAAATAAATATATCATAAACTTTCAGCAAATTATGACTAGACATAAATCTTCTCAACATGCTAAGAGATGTCAATTGGAAAAATATATCTCCATCATACCTAGTGTTGAAAGACTCAATGCTTTTCCCCTAAGAGGAGGGGAAAATGTCTATCTCACCACTTCTATTCAACATTATGTGAGAGTCTAACCAACACAATAGAATAAGCAAAGAATGGATAGATAGATAGATAGATAGATAGATAGATAGATAGATAGATGATATAGAGAGAGAAAAGAAAGAAGTAACACATGTGTTTACTTGCAGACAACATAATCATCTACACAGAAATCATAAAGAATCTACAACAAAGCTTAAAAAATGAGTAGGTAAACTTAGCAATATCACAGAACATGAGGTCATTATAGAAAAATAAATTAAATTCCTATACACCACGAAAAAACATTGAAAAATGAAATTTTTAAAAAATATCATTTGTGATACCATTGAAAAATAAATACTTAGGGATAAATTTGACAAAATATATACAAAACATGAACATTGAAAACTACAAATATTGCTGAGGAAATTTAAAGAAGTAAATGAAAAGACATGATGTATTCGTTGACTAGAAAACTAAATACTAGTCAATAATTGATAATTATGTCAATTATCCCCAAATTGATATAGAGACTCAATGCAATCTCAATCAAAAGTCTAGGAGATTGGGCACCTGAGTGGCCCAGTGAGTTAAGCGTCTGACTCTTGGTTTCAGCTCAGGTCATGATCTCACAGTTTGAGTTTGAGCCACACATCGGGCTCTACACTGACAGCACAGAGCCTGCTTGGGATTCCCTCCCTCAATCTCAATCTCAATCTCTCTCTCTCTCTCTCTCTCTCTCTCTCTCTCTCTCTCTGTCCCTTTCTCTGCCCCTCCCCTGCTTGCTCGCTCTCTCTCTCACTCTCTCCGAAAATAAATAAAAATTTTTTTAAAAAATTAAATTTACATGGAAATGTAAAGGATCTACAATTATTAAAATAATTTTGAAAAACAGGAACATACTTGAAGAATTGCAAGACTTACTATAAGACAGCAATGATCAACAAAGTGAATACATCATGTCTTTTCATGAATGGAATAAAATACAGAGTCCAGAAATAGTAGGTTGAGTTTCTAAAAAGGTGACAAGACCAAAAAGAGAAAGGATAATCTTCTCAACAAATGGTTCTAGACCAACTGAATATCCCTCACTGAGAAGAAAATAAACCTCACTGTCACACCATCCATAAAAATTAACTCAAAGTTTATAATACACTTAAACATACAAAATAAAACTATAAAACTACTAGAATAAAACAACAGAAAATCTTCATAAATTTGGGTTAAGCAAAGATGTTTACATAAGACACAAAAAGCATAGTCCATTAAAAAAAATTATGTTAGACTTTATTATGGTCTGAATGTTTCTGTCCTCCCAAATTTCATATGTTGAAATGTCAATCCCAACATGATGTTATTTAGTAGCTAAGGCCATTGGGAGGTGATTAGGTCATAGGCAGAGCCCTCATGATTGGGATTATAAGAAAGACCCCAGAAAGCTAACTCATCCCTTCTGCCATGCAATATTACTGTCTAGGAAGCAGCCTCACCAGACACTGAATCTGCCAGCACAATGATCTTGGACCTCCCAGCCTCCATGACTATATGAAATAAATGTTTGTTATTTATAAAGCACCCATACTCAGTTCATGGTATTTTTGTTATTGCACCCAAAAGGACTAAGAAGGACTTCATCAAAAGTAAAAAATTCTGCTCTTCACAAAGTATCATTAATAAAATTAAAAGGCAGGGTACCTGGATAGCTCAGGTAGTTAAGCATCCAACTCCTGGTTTTGGCTCAGGTCATGATCTCGCGGTTTGTGGGTTCAGCCCCATGTCAGGCTCCATGCTTGCAGTGCAGAGCCTGCTTAGGATTCTCTCTCTCTCTGCCTCTCTCCTGCTCATGCACTCTCTCTCTCTCTCTTTCTCTCTCTCTCTCAAAATAAATAAATAAACTTTGGGGCGCCTGGGTGGCGCAGTCGGTTAAGCGTCCGACTTCAGCCAGGTCACGATCTCGTGGTCTGTGAGTTCGAGCCCCGCGTCAGGCCCTGGGCTGATGGCTCAGAGCCTGGAGCCTGTTTCCGATTCTGTGTCTCCCTTTCTCTCTGCCCCTCCCCCGTTCATGCTCTGTCTCTCTCTGTCCCAAAAATAAATAAACGTTGAAAAAAAAATTTTTTTAATAAATAAATAAACTTAAAAAAATTAAAAATTAGGGGCGCCTGGGTGGCGCAGTCGGTTAAGCGTCCGACTTCAGCCAGGTCACGATCTCGCGGTCCGTGAGTTCGAGCCCCGCGTCGGGCTCTGGGCTGATGGCTCGGAGCCTGGAGCCTGTTTCCGATTCTGTGTCTCCCTCTCTCTCTGCTCCTCCCCCGTTCATGCTCTGTCTCTCTCTGTCCCAAAAATAAATAAAAACGTTGAAAAAAAAAATTTTTTTTTTAAAAATTAAAAATTAAATTAAATTAAAAGGTAAATCACAGATTGGGGAAAAACATTTGCAATAGATATCTGACATAAAACTTTACACAGACTTGACAAAATATAGCACCCATTCTTTATAAAAACCTTCAACAAAGTAGGGATAGATGGAACATACCCCAATATCATAAAAGCCATATATGAAAGACCCACAACCAATATCATCCTTGATGGGGAAAAACTGAGAGCCTTTCCCCTATGGTCAGGAACAAGACAAGAATGTCAATTCTTACCATTACTATTTAACATAGTACTGGAAGTCTTAGCCTCAGCAATCAGACAACAAAAAGAAATAAAGGGCATCCACATTGACAAGGAAGAAGTAAAACTTTCACTATTTGCAGATAACATGATATAGTATGTAGAAAACCCAAAAGACTCCGCCAAAAATAATTGTTAGAACTAATACATGAATTCAGCAAAGTTGCAGGATATAAAATCAACATGCAGAAATCTGTTGCATTTCTATTTACCAATAATAAAACATCAGAAAAATAAATCAAGTAATCCCATTTACAATTGCATCAAAAATAGTAAGATACCTAGGAATAAACCTAACTAAAGAGTTAAAAGATGTATACTCTGAAAACTACAGAACACTTCTGAAAGAAATTGAAGTGGATGCAAAGAAATAGAAAAGCATTCCATGCTCATGGATTGGAAAAACAAACATTTATAAACATCTAAACTACCCAAAGTAATCCACATAAATCTACATATTTAATGCAATCCCTATCAAAATAACACCAGCAATTTTTGCAGAGCTAGAAAAAACAATTCTAAAACTTACATGGAACCACAAAAGACCCTGACTAGCCAAAGCAATCCCGAAAAAGAAAACAAAACTGGAGACATCAAGATGCCAGATTTCAACCTATATTACAGAGCTGTAGTCATTAAGACAGTATGGTACTGGCACAAAAACAGACACATAGATCAATGGAACAGAATAGAAAACCCAGAAATGAACCCACAACTATGGTCAACTCATCTTCAACAAAGCAGTAAAGAATATCCAATAGAAAAAAGACAGTCTCAAAAAAAAAAAAAAAAGAAAGAAAGAAAAAAGACCGTCTCTTCAACAAATGGTGTTGGGAAAACTGGACAGCGACATGCAGAAAAATGAACCTGGACCACTTTCTTACACCATACACAAAAATAAATTCAAAGTGGATGAAAGACCTAAATGTGACCAGGAAACCATCAAAATTCTAGAGAAGAACACAGGCAGCAACCTCTTTGACCTTGGCTGGAGAAATCTCTTACCATACATGTCACCAAAGGCAAGGGAAACAAAAGAAAACATAAGCTATTGGGACTTCATCAAGATAAAAACCTTTTGCACAGTGAAGGGAACAATCAAGAAAACTAAAAGCAGCCTACCAAATGGGAGAAGATATTTGCAAATGACATATCTGATAAAGGATAAGTATCCAAAATCTGCAAAGAATTTACCAAACTCAATGCCCAAAAAACACATAATTCAGTTAAGAAATGGTCAGAAGACATGAAAAGACACTTTTCCAAAGAAGACATCCAGATGGCTAACAAACACATGGAAAGATGCTCAACATTACTCATCATCAGGGAAATAGATCAAAACCATGATGACCTCACACCTGTCAGAATGGCTAAAATTAACAAAATGAGAAACAACAGATGTTAGCAAGCATGTGGAGAATAGGGAACACTCTTGCACTAGTGGTGGGAATGCAAACTGGTGCAGCCACTCTGGAGAACAGTATGGAGGTTCCTCAAGCACTAAAAATAGAACCACCCTATAATCCAACAATTGGAATATTAGGCATTTACCCAAAGGATACAAAAATACAGATTTGAAGGGGTACATGCACTTCAATATTTATAGCAGCATTTTCAACAATAGCCAAACTATGGAGAGAGCCCAAATGTCCATAAACTGATGAATAGATGAAGAGGTGGTGTATACACACACACACACACACACACACACACACACACACACACACAGAGTGATATTATTCAGCCATCAAAAAGAATGAAATCTTGCCATTTGCAATGGCATGAATGGAGCTAAAATGTATTATACTAAGTGAAATAAGTCAGAGAAAGGCAAACATCATATGATTTCACTAATATGTGAAAATTAAGAAACAAAGTAGATGAACATATGGGAAAAGGGAGAAAGAGAAGAGAGGGAAACAAACCACAAGAGACTCTTAATGATGGAGAACAAACTGAGGGTTGATAGAGGGAGGTGGGCGGCAGATGGGGTAGAAAGGTGATGGGTACTAAGGAGGGCACTTGTTGTGATGAGCACTGGGTGTCGTATGTAAGTGATGAATCACTGAATTTCTACTCCTGAAACCAATATTGCACTGTATCTTACATACTAAAATTTAAGTTTAAAAAAAAAAGGGGAAAAAAACTTTACACAGAAATTTTAAAAACTCTTATAACTCAATAAGAACACAGCCTTAATTTTGAAATGAAAAAGATTTGAACAGAAACTCAGAAAAGAAGCTATACAAATGGAAAAATCTTCAGGGAGATAAAAATTAAAATTACAAGCAATGAGATACCACTACATAGCCACTAGAATGGCTAATGTTAGAAATCAACAATACCAAGTGTAGTCAATGATGTAGGCAATTAGAATTCTCAAATGTTGCTGGTGGGAGTGCAAAATGATAGAAGCATTCTTGACAATAATTTGGTAGTTTCTTTAATAAATGTATGTAAATATGTGTATATATACTTGTATAATATATATTTATAAAAATTAAATATATGCACATACCATACAACTCAGGAATTCTGCTACTAAATATATTTATCCAGGAGATATAAAAATATATGTTCATTATGGAAGCACCCAAGTGTCCATAAATAGATGAATGGATAAAGAAAATACTAGGGGTACCTGGGTGGCTCAGTGGGTTAAGCATCTGACTTTGGCTCAGGTCATGATCTTGTGCTTTGTGAGTTTGAGGCCCATGATGGGTTCCCTGCTGACAGCCCAGAGCCTAGAGCCTGCTTCAGATTCTGTGTCCCCCTCTCTCTCTGCCCCTCCCCAACTTGTCAGAATGGCTAAAATTATAAACATGAAAAATTAATAAACATGAAAAAACAAAATACTACACACACACACACACACACACACACACACACACACACACACAATTGGAATATTACTCAGCCATAAAAAAGAATGAAATCTTGCCATTTGCAACAACATGGGTGGATCTAGAGAGTATAATTCTAAATTGAAATAAGTCAGCCAGAGAAGACAAATACCATATGATTTCATTCATATGTGGACTTTAAGAAAAAAAACAAACAAAGAAAAAAAAAGAGACAAACAAAGAAATAGACCTTTAACTGTGAAGAACAAACAGATGGTTACCAGAGAGGAGGCGGGTAGGGAAATGGGTGAAATAGGTGAATGGGATTAAGAGTACACTTACCTTGATGAGCACTGAGTAACATTTAGAATTATTGAATCACTACATTATACACCTGAAGCTAATATAACACTGTATTGCAATTATAGTGGAATTAAAATTTAAAAAAAATTATATATGTTCACATAAAGGTTTGGACTCAAATGTTCATTGTAGCTTTATTCTGAATAGCCAAAAATTGAAAACAACCTAAATGTCTATCAACAGATGAATGGATAAATGCATAGTGGTATAGCAGAATAGAATACAAGTCAGTTATACAAAGAAACAAATTATTCATATATATCATAACCTAGACAAATCTCAAAACCTTTATACTGAGAAAATGAAGACAGCCCCAAAAGACTGCATATGCTATGGTTCCTATTTTTGAAATTTTAGAAAGACGTATCGAATCTCTAGTAAGAAAGCACATCAGTGATTGGCCAGGACCCTAGCAGAGTGGGGGTACTGTGAAGGGCAAGAGGAAACTTACTAATTGATGGAAAAATTCTCTATCTTAATTGTGGTGGTGATTAAACAGGTATACAGATTTGTGTCAAAACTCATCCAACTATACATTTAGAACATGTGCTGCCGAAGCAAGCACCAAACTATCCACTTAAAGCAAATGCATACTACTCTTTAATAAAGTTGATTTTTCTTAAATCAGTGCCCAGTTTCTCCTTCCGCCCTAGTCCATACCCTTCAAAATTGAGTCCTTTCCAAGTTATTTGAAACCTTGGTATCATACTTTCCCACTTCCATCTCCCTCCACACTCATATTCATATAATCACCATGTTATGTTTACTTTCAAAATATCTCAGCGTCTTGATATATCTTATCTCCACTGGCACTTCTCTGGTCCTACACTTCATTATCCCTCATCCAAATCTGTATGGCATCTCTGCACTCCTGTGTCCTTCTGGTGTATTTTCCATGCTCCAGCCAAATACAGATCTGATAATGATAGGTTTTTAAAAAGTTATACAGTCCTTACCATGATCTAGAAGACCTTGCATGGCCTGGTCCCTGCATTCCTCTCCAAGCTATTTCAGTCATCCTGTACATCTCCACACTTTGGCCACAGTGGCCTTTCTTTCAGTCCTTGAAGGGACTGTTACTTCCCTCTTTAAGGCCTTGTTACTTTCTGTGTTCTGTGCTCATATACTCCCGTCATCTAAATCCTTGCTCATCCTTCAAATCTCTGTTCAAGCATCACTTCTTCAGGAAAGCCTCAGGACATTCTACATTTCTCCTCAATAGTAGCTACTTCTATTAGAATTATATTATTATTTCTATAATTTACTGCTTAATTTGTATATCCCCTGTAGAATTTAAGGTTCACAAGAACAGTAGCCCTGTCCATCTTGTTTACCACCATATCCCTAGTACCTAGTAATAAAAAGTTCAACAAATATGAATAAGTGAATGAATATAGTCTACAATAAAGAACAAAATTAGACCAAGTGAGCCCATAGTAATGATAAAATAAAGTGTCAATGATGACCTTCTCTAAGAGTAAGCAGCTTCTCTAATCACTGACATTTTGTTTCTAAATGAGTCCAGAGGGACCCAGAAATCAGAATAGAATAAACAAACCTATAAAAGGTGAATGTCATTCTATCTTTAAGGACCTATTCACTGTAGTCTCTATGTTTTAAAATTTAAAAGAGATGGACTCATTACCTAGGATGTGACAATGTGCATCAAGAAGAAGAATAACTAAAGTTAATGTAAATATATAAAATATTAGTGATGCATGAATTCCTAATAATACTCAGAAACATTGGTCACCATTGGAAGTTGCTTGGCCACCAAATCACTACACTGAAATTTGATAATAAATGGTATAGAAATCAAATATTTAATCTTCATTTTCAGAGCAATTACATAGTGAACTAAGGAAAGTCCTTTATATAGAAGAATTACAACTAATAAATGCAGAAGGAATCATTTCTAAATGGTGACTCCCAAATTTGTTTACTACCCTTAATCCCACTTTGACTTGGTTGCTCTATAAGACATTTCAAACAGCCCATTCAATATGGCAAAATCAGGGATATCTTTCTTACTTCCAAGGATCTTCTATGACAATGGATTGATAAGCTGAAGCATGGTTTGTATGATAAGAGACTCAATATAAAAGTAAGTTTTGGAATATTTTATGGAGAGTGTTGAAGGCCAGCACAAAGACTTTGTGCTTAATTTGGTAGTTGATGGGGAGCCACAAGAGATTTTCTTTCTTAGTGATGGTGTGACATTATCAGAGATGTGCTTTATAAAAATAAATCCGGCAGCATATTTTAAAATAGACTGGAGAATACACCAACTGAAGGTGGGGAGAGAGTTGTGAAGCTATTGCAAAATTTAAGGAGTCTGTCATAATGGCCTGTGGTGGGGTGATAGCAGTGGGAATGGCAGATTCAGGAGCCAGAGGGGAAGTATAATTAGACAAAGGCTAACAGTTGTGATTAAAAAGGAAAATCATAAATGTATAAAATGATACCCACAGTGTTATGATTAATGAATGACTTCTGATAATGATAATAATGACTGTCAGGATTTGGTTTGCAAGCTCCAAGCAGTCAAAAATTCACAGCACTGTGTTGGTAAAATAAAGTGTTAAATAATTCAGCAACACTACTGCATCAGAAACTAACCAAGTACTAGAAACCACTTGAGTATTTAAAACAGAAAGACTATACTGAAGGAAATTCATTACATAGGTGACAGGAGAGGTAAAAACCCAGAGGACAGTGAGACTACCCAAAGATTGGCACCAAGAGGAAGCTACTACCATGCCAAAGCGAGACAGAGAGGGAGAAGAGCCAGTGGCCAGGGTCAGCCAATAAAAGGTGAACCTTCAGCAAGCTAGTCAGGAGAAGCTGAGCCTTCAGAGGAGACCCTTATATCAACATTAATCATTTGACTTCAAGGCAGATATGGAAAGAGACAAATAATTAGAACTCTTTCTCCTTCCCACATGCCAATCTCCTACAAGTGCCCCCACTAACAAAAATCAACTGGAAGCTACCTGACAGGGAACCACAGAAATACAGACTGCAGGGATCAACCTCCTGTAACATGGGGCAAACCTAAGGAGGGGTGAAGCATGGATATAAAAGCAGATAAACTGAGAGCCAGCACAACTATACAGCTTAGGGTGAAAGCTTTCAAATTTCCAGCCTAAGACTAGAGGTACAAGTATAAAATCAAGGATATTAAGTAAATATTCTATAATCTTAAATTTGAATTGGAAATGTTGATCTACACTGATGAGTTCTTTTTAAATATGTATTTCCTAATTATGTCTACTGAAAATGCTAAATGAAATGACAATGAAGTAGCAATGAACTCTCCTGGCCACTCAGATTGTGGTCTCTAACTACCATTCCTCACGGAAATGAAGAAGGGTCCTTCTAGGAACCACTGAATCACTGATATACAACAAGATAAACCTGGAACAACATATTGTGTCACAAAGTAAGGATATTATCAAGAATTAATTGAGTTGTATGAAAAGACACTGGAGCCAATATGAAGGAGTTCTTACTGACCTAATATGTGATAATTTTCATCAAAAAGAATAATAACTGCAATAAATTGGAACACACTAAAAATATAATAATCCAAAAATAAATTGAACTTTAATCAAGCCTCTATATCAAACTACCAGCTTATGTTAAATATTAAGATAGAGCAAAAGTTCCGCATTTTAGAACACATGAGAAGGAATCAGAAATTCAAAATGTGAAATACTCTATAGTGTAAATGACACAGAGTCTCTAACAAATCAATGGTATAAAAAAAGAAGAAAGACTTAAGGGTCATATTAACCAAACGCAATATGTGGACCTCATTTGAGTATTGATTCAAATAAACCAACTGCAAAAAACATTTTTGAGACAATTTAGACAACTTGAATATGAATTGGGCTTTAGATGATATTAAGGAATCATGTTAACATAGTTAGAAAAGATAAGTCTGTGTATTTATTTTTGAGAGAGAGTGCACGCAAGTAGGGGAGGGACGGGGTCGGGGAGGGGTGTTGGACAGAGGATCCGAAGAGGGCTCTGTGCTGACAGCAGAGAGCCTGATGCAGGGCTCAAACTCACAAACCACAAGATCATGACCTGAGCAGAAGTCGAAGGCTTAATTGACTGAGCCAACCAGATGCCCCAAAAGATAAAAAGTCTTAAGAAGAATTAGTAGCCGCTCACCCAGTGATGTCTAAAGTTAGTCTGGAAGAGCTGGGTCTGAATCTTAAGAAGTGGTCCCCAAAGTTTTCTGATTATCAGAATTACCTAGGCAACTTTTAAAACTTCATATTCCCTGTTCTAGGATGACACTAAACAGTTCCTCCAAGCATCCTAAAAACATCCAGGTTTGACTATCATACTATAAAGTTAGTAGTAGAGTTCTTTGGAGGAAAGTCCGATGTCAAGACCTTCAAACTGAGTCGTTTTGTTTATTCCACTGTTTCTATACAGCCTGGAAACCTGCTGGCCAAGCACAGGGTTTATCACTCACTCTTACCAAGTGAACGGTCTTTATCTGAAAGCTCCTTTCAATGCAGTTAGTAACAATAATAGTGTTTGCCATTTGTTGTAGGTCTTCTAGGCACTTTATATATATTATGTCTTATAACAATCCTATAAGGTAGATATCATCTCTAATTTATAGGTAAGAAAACTGAAATTTAAATAATTGTCCTTTGATCATATACAGCTAATGATGAAGGGTTAATGTTTAAGCTAGAATCTGTTGGGTTCCAAAGACTACATTCTTTCCATTATACTATATAACTTTCTTAGGAACAAGTAGGAAAAAATATTTCCTGCCATATGCACTGCATCATTTATATTTACATTCAGAATTTTTTCTTTCCCAATCAGATTATCAATGGCAGCTGCCATAGCAGAACACCCAGAAAAGACCTGAACAATTGTTAAAATCTGAATGAAGGGGGGAAACTGGAAAAAAGGAAAAATACCCATAGGAACTTAGGTCCTATAATAATATAGTTATATATAATGACTCCTTCTTCACCAAATCCAACTTGATAAATTGGAATTGTTTCTTCCTAGAAAGAAATGACATGTAAAAATGTCCATAAGTATGCCATAACTTCATGCATGATGCATTTCATAACAGGAGCACAGGTAAAGTCAACATTTTCAAATCCTGACATCTTTAATAAATCTATAGAATCATAGGTACAAACAAAAAATATTCTTTTAGTTGAAGCATAAACAAGGCTTAAGAATTTCATTTACCATTCCCTGCTGCAGCTATTAGCTAATATCCTTACTTTGTAAAAAAGATATTCATTTCCCTTGAACTGTTTTCACCCATATCAAAACAGAAGTATTTAATATCTTTGAGGAGCTAAATTACTGGACATAAAATCAAACTCCATGTTCTTTAGAATAATTTTAACCACCAATTTATTATACACTGAAAAATATATACACTTGTTGTTGGTTCACAACCTTGGAAGCTCCCCGGGTGAAATTTGAAACTGGCCCAAGTACATGGAGGTCAAGGAGAGACCAAAGAAAGAGGTTATCCACTCCATATCAGCAGGTTTAAATAAGCAAGGGAACTTATATAGGAGGCTCGTCTTTGGCAGCCATAGACGAGTAGATCTCCACTCCTGTTTCCAGAATCTTTAAAGTTGAGACAGGGGCCTAAATGGGGTTTATCATATATTCAGTCAAGATGCGTCAGTAACACACTATTCTCTCAAGACTTGTCCTTGAAACAGTTCCTAGTGTGGGAATGGTGAGAAGAATGTACATTTCAAGGACAGGGGACAGGGTGACAAGCCCCAGTCTAGCTCCCAGATCAACCGACAGTCATGTCCTCTCAATGACCTCCTACAACACTCATGCAGATTAAATATTCAAAAGAACCAAAGATCAAACTCCTAAACACTTTCGCTAAACTGCTAAAGATTTCAATTCTCAACCTTATCCAGACACACCAAGGAACAGTTTGCTAAGAGACTAACTTTCTCAATAAGTGAAAATTGCACACAGTGGGGAAATTAATTCCCAAGCCACAAGAAGCTAAACCAATGAAAGAATCAATCTGAAGATTAGCCTTGGAAGCCATGGATGTAGTTATTTTCCCCTGTGCCAGAAACTTGGTAGAGAGTTTTTTCTCTTCCTTAAGGAACACTCTGGACATCCACTAAGGTGAAAGAGAGCCCACTTTCCTCCCATAGAGCTGCTCAGTTTGGCATGGAACCTAAACATTGTTTTGGAATCCATATACTTAGCACAAATCAGAATATTCTCACAGATCAATGCAAGTGTTTGTGGGTATCTTTACTGTTGTCAGATTATTATTATCCCTCAAGTACAGCCTGAGACAAGAACTTGGGTGCAGGTGGCTTTTTCAAGAGGTGAGTCCAGAAAGCAAGAATAAATTAGTTGGGAAGGTGAGATGAAGAAGTTAAAGGATATATTATTACCTGATTAGAACTGTGGGGATCTGGGACTCCACTCTGCAAGGGACCTACCTCATAATTATCCTTCTAAATGACAGAAGCCTAGGACACTTATTTGCCAACTCCCTACTTCATTGGTTGAAGGTCTCCAACAAGGCATTGACTCTCCCATTCTCCCAGATTCTATACTAGACCATGTTCCCATGGCTTTGTGGAAAGTACTAAGAATTTATATTCTTAACAAGTTCCTGCTGTTCCTGGGACCAGACTTGGAGAAGTCCCCAGAGAAATGTCTCATATACACTCACAAACCAGTCTTTGAAGTAGCCCAAGGCAACTGCCATGTCTTTCCTTCTGTCCTGGCTCCCACTTATGAACACACAATACCACCATTCATGCCCCTGAAGCAGTGCCCACCTCGAGAAAACCAATGCCTTTGTTCTCCCAATACTGCCAAACCACTATCCTCCAAATTTCTAGGACCAACTCAGGGCCCCCCCTGTGTTAGCTAGGGTCCCAAAAAGATATACCGATGCTCGGAATCTTGCAAAGTCTTACATAAAGACTTGCATTCTGTCAGCTCAAACTCAAGCAAGGGACCGGAAGCAAAAGATATAATGCCATACCTTCATTAATTCTACTCTCTTCTTTTCTACAAAGCACTACCTCTAATCAGAACCCTCTCCCATATTCAAAACAAGATTTCTCAAAATAATAATGACTGGAAATTGATTTGGAAAGAAGGCTGTAACACTAGCAACATCTGAGCTCCAACTCAGCCTGTGAAAACGCCCTTGTTTGCTTTTGTCCTTGTTTTTGTGGGAAGGCATTAGATGGGTCTATTACTTTAATTGTGATGGTATCATAGGAGGTTGCGCATGCCCAAGCTCATCAAACTGCACACATTAAATATGTGTAATTCCCTGTATATCAATTATACCTCAATAATGCTGTTTTTTTCCAAAACCCTTCTTTGTAACATATAATAGCACAGAAACATTGATCCCTTTTCTCCAAACTCTGAGAAATCTCTAGAGGAATCTTTACTGTGATCATGGTATCGGTTATCCACTGCTGTATAACCAATCACCTCAATGCTCAGTGGCTTAAAACAACAACAAGCATTCATTTCACTCATAAATCATTACATTAGCAATTCACTGTATTTAACTCCTTTCAAATTGATTTTGAGTTCTATAGACACAGCCTTTATGCAGGAAAAAAAAGAACAGTGTATTATTATAAGTTGAATTGTGTACTCCCAAAGAAGATATATTGGAGTCCAAACTCCCAGGTTCTGAGCCCTAGTCCCTCAAAATGGGACTATATTTAGAGACAGGGTCTTTACAAAGGTGATCAAATTAAAACGAGCTGAGCCCTAATCCAATATGACTGGTGTCCTTATAAAAAGGGGAAATGTGGACGCAGAGACAGACATCCAAAGAAGGAGAGACATACACCCAGGGAGAAGATGACCATCTATAAGCTAAGGAGAGAAGCCCAGAGCAGACCCCTCACAGCTCTCAGAAGGACCCAACTCTGTCCAGGACCTTGATGTCAGGCTTCTAAACTCCAGAACTGTGAAACAACACACTTCTGTTATTTAAGCCACCCAGTTTGTGGTACTTGGTTACAGCAGCCCTGTCAGACTAATACATGGCTTAAACAATTTTCTGTTTTTTGCAATTTTCTGAATTTGCAATGCTCTTGTCACCAGTCAGGATAATTTTGAAGATCCCTGGTCTTCTAGTCATTTCTTAGTAACAAGGAGGACAGCAAGTTTGGACTTAGGAGAATTACAAGAGTTCTTAATTAACTGAGCATGTGTTATCCAAGTTCCCTCCACAAAGGTGTTGCATGGAGAAGCAAGGTTGTCATAACATGAAAATACCACTAATATTGGCTTTTGACCTCTGGGACAGTTAGGCCAAGTGTAGACAACTGTACACAATATCTAGGTCTCAGGGAAAATTATTCTCATAATTTTTGTTTTTATTTTTCAGATAAAGCCCCAATCAATTTTTTTCTACTGTTTACCTTAAAAAGTTGCTTCCCGTTTTAAATAGATTCACAGGTAAGGGCCAGAGACCTTCAGTTAGTGAGGGTCTCCTTCCTGTCACTTTCTCCATTCTTACCCACCTGCAAGGACTCTAGTTTAATGAATCTCACCACCTCAAATTCCCAACTTTCTCCTTACACCGTTTTCTTAAAGTAATAGTATGACTTACATATTTTTATCCAATCAGTACCGCCATAATTCTCATCTCTGTGTTTTCTCCAATCCAGAATTTAAAGATGGAATGGATTGGCCCCATCCACAGTGACTTTACGGTAAAAAGACATGTATTGCCTATTTCTTGCCATATTACTACTATAACTTAACATTTCCTCCTTTTATCCTTTGCTCCTGTCATCTGTTACTTATGTTTAATTATGTTTTCCTCCCTAAAACTATGCAGCTCTGAACTCTTAAATGCAAAAGAATGAGCAATGTGAATTTAATTTTTAACTATAATAATGGCTTTTTTCAAAATAAAGAATGGCACTTTATGACATGTCATTGATTTCAAAATCTATAGTCTTTGGAAAAAAATAGGGGCAAAGTAGAATCTATATTACACACTTTGGACCAATCTTCATTATCTATGACAAGATACAACCAGCCTTCTCTGGGATACAGCAAATCTGAAGCCTGGAATTTGGATCAAGGTCTTGCCTTGTTAAAGGAAGCGACCAGGGACACAGCTATTTCTCAGAGGATAATGTTGTAACTCCTTGTTCAGTTTCAAAGGAAAAAGGCAAGTCTGTACTTCACATGGTAAGGAAGAGTCCCCCACCACACGTTTTGGTGCTACTCACTCTGCTCAGTCTATAAATTAAAAAGTTAATTTCACTACATTTTTATTCCTTTTACCTATTTCTTTTCCTTCTCAAACTCTATTCGTTTGTTCTTTCATTCATTCATTCCTCAAATATTTACTGAGCACCTATTATTACATGCTTCTTGCTCAATGCTGGAGATACAATGATAAGCCAGACCTGGTTCAAGAAGCTTAGAATCAGCAAACTGACAACAGCTAAAGAAAACATAACAAACAAATAAAGAGAATGTGGGATAGGTAATAATGAGGAGTCACACTTCAGTTGAGGGTCAGAAAGGGACTTTCTGAGGGGATAGCGTTTAAGCTGAGATTTCAAGGACAAGAAGGAGCCTGGCTTTGCAAGTACCAGCAGAAGAGGTTTCCAAGTGCAGGAAAAAGCCAGTACAAAGGCCCTGAGGAAGGACAGGGTGTAGATCCTACAGGAAACTCCTCTATGACTGCAGTAAACAGATTGACAAGATGAGTCCTAAATGTTTATTGAAGAAAGCAAGACACACAGCATGATTTGTCCCCAGACCCACATATCCAAAGAAAGACCCTTGTTAGAGTAATACTGGCATATCTTAAAAATATAATTTACTCCATAAACCCCTGCCAACTTAAAAAAAATTTAAAAACTGACCTTTTTAAAATCATTTTTGCCTTTTCTTGTCTTTGATGTATATGCTAATGAATAATAACCTAGTCAAAAAATAATCATTACCTTCTAATGCTTCAAAGAAGTGAAACCATTTTGCAGTCTATATTGAAATCATTTTGCAGAGATTTATTAGGACGTAGGACCCCCTATAATTTCCAGCTAAGAAGAAGGATTTCCAAGGAAAGTAGTTTCACTGAGGTATGATCATGAAGCACATGAACTCTGGCATCAGGCAAATTCTGGGTTTGTATCCTACTTCTGTTTCATATCATCTATGTGACTTGGATATTTTCTCCATTCATCTTCACAGTATTAACCCTTAGCTTCCCATTTTTCCAGAAAGCAGGGTTAACTATGAAGAGCAAATGAAATAATATATGTGAGGTATTTCAAACAGAACCAGGTACATAAAAGTACCAACTGGACATTAGCTGCTACTATAATTACATTTTATTAATGATTTAACTCGTGGGCAAATTAGGAACTCACTGCTAAAGACATTCTACTCAGAAAGTTTCATTCCTTAAGAAAAAATGACAGACATGGGGTGCCTGGGTAGCTCATTCAGTTAAGCATCTGACTCTTGATTTTGGCTCAGGTCATGATCTCACAGTTCATGGGATCAAGCCCTACATTGGGCTCTGCGCTGATAGCCCAGAGCCTGCTTGGGATTCTCGCTCTCTGCCCCTCCTCTGCTCGTGTGTGTTCTCTCTCTCTCTCTCTCTCTCTCTCTCTCAAAATAAACAAACTTTTTTAAAAAAGAAAAACTGACAGACATTACTGAGGAAAAATGGGTGAAAAAATACCTACAATGTTCCAATGAACTTATTCAACACTTCAAAGATCAATATGAAACATAGTCATACCTTGCTACAGATCTCACTCCATAAAATATCACCTCAACTTGATAAACTCCCATTACACAAATTCCAATGAACCTAATTTGGCCATTAAATCTGCTATGATTCAGTGAAGGAGGTATGAGAATCAAGTGGGATTATTTCAAGAATGAACTAAAACATGTTGCTGTCAAAAGCAAATGCAGCCAAAATAGAATCTGAATTATAATAAGGTCAGGGAGCACCTGGGTGGCTCAGTTCGTTGAGCATCAGACTCTTGATTTTGGCTCAGGTCGTGCCGGGTTCGTGGGATAGAGCCCTGTATCTGACTGCACTGATGTCCTGGAGCCTGCTTGGGATTCTCTCTCTCAATCTCTCTCTCTCTCTCTCTCTCTCTCTCTCTCTCTCTCTCTCTCTCCCTCTGCCCCTCCCCACTCATGCACTTTCTCTCTCTCTCTCAAAATAAATAAACATTTTTTCAAAAAAAGAAAGTCAAAACAATTTTAAAGAGAAGAAATAAAAAATAAAATGAATATTGTTTACTTGCTACCATAATATTTTGAAACATTGTAACTGTCAAAGAAATGCTTGTGACATTTCCTGGACTGTTAACTGATGAGCATTTCCTTACATATGAAAAAAACTTTAAGCTCTTAACTATAAAATGTAGGCAAAAGATGTATCTTCTAAGTGCATAAAATGTTCAGCTAAGTAAAAGGTCTATCCAAATTTCAGCTAGCTTTCCTCTGGGCCCATTAAACATGGGTCTGAACTTTCACAAAGATGTTGTAATAGGCTAATATTTCTGCAAACTTCAGAAATAATTTAAAAAAAAAAAACATTAAACGGATGACCAATGGAGAAAGTTAACATGATGAAAATTTAATAGGCAGAGGGATTTTTATATCTAACTTACCAATGATACTACCAGTTGTATTAAAGAAAATCACTGAATCAGATAAGATGTTGGGCTAGCAGAATTGGGGTTTATGCTTTTATCACCCATTTCTAATGGAGAAGTTTACTCAGTAAATTAATGGGATGGAAACATTTTTAGAAAATAGTATTTAACCCATTCAAAGGAAGAAAAATTATTTTGAGGCATCTAGCATGCCGATTTTCATATAAATAAATGTGAATACTAGGTAAACTAATTACAAGTCAATTTTTTTAACTATTCATGAAAGCAGATCTACAGAAACCTCTAACTGAAAATATGTCAAGCAATTCTTTCAAGGTATTATTTAAGCTGTTATAGAATTCTGAAAATAATGAAACTAAGTTTTGAAATATTCATAATAAAAACTTTTTACTAATTTCAACTAAGTTTTCCCTAACCTTCCCTCTAGAAGTAATTTTGTTCTGCAGTTCAGGATGGGACTGGATCAGGGAAATAGATGAGAAGAATTCACTTTAAGAGTCAGAGTTGGGGCGCCTGGGTGGCTTGGTCGGTTAAGCGTCCAACTTTGGCTCAGGTCATGATCTCACGGTCCGTGAGTTCGAGCCCCGCATCGGGCTCTGTGCTGACAGCTCTGAGCCTGGAGCCTGTTTCAGATTCTGTGTCTCCCTCTCTCTCTGCTCCTCCCCTGTTCATGCTCTGTCTCTCTCTGTCTCAAAAATAAATAAATGTTAAAAAAAATTAAAAAAAAAAAAAGAGTCAGAGTTGAGAGATAAAGACTTTAATGGGTAATTTACTTTTTTTTAAACAAGAACCAGGGACAAGGGTGTTGTTAGAAGTAGTTGGGCACAGTGAACTCTGTTCATCTAGAATTGTTATTCTTATTCTCCAGGAGAATTTAAATATGATAAAAATAGGCCATTTTCCGCACGTGGTGAGATCCAAAGAGGTTGCCTCTCTCTGACAAATAACAGAGGAAATATCCAGAATCAATCTCTTGTTTATTATTATCTCAGTGGACAATAATTTCTAGAAAGTGAGGATTAGTTCTTTTTCCTCTTCAAACTACACCTTGCACAGTGCTGTGCACATCGTAGGAATTCTTCAACAGTTCAGTAAATTCCACTGAAAAACAAATTACTCACTAATCTTAGATTCTTCAATGTCAAAGCATAAAGATAGAATCAGAAAAGAGCACTGAATTCTGAACTAATTCAATAACAGTCATAAATTATGAAGTGTTTCCACCAACATGTGGTTAAGTATGGGTACCTAATTTTAAAATGACTTAGTTATTAAAGGACAAAAATAACACAAATGTCACAGAATTTTCAAAGAGCTTTATAATTTGTGTAACTTGCTAGAATTGGGGTTATCAAATTTAATATGAACAGCTTTCATCAAATTTGGATTTAATGAATGCAGTTGTGAAATGGGCAAATCCAATCTACTGCAAACAGCTCAACTCTTAATTCATTCCACAGATATGATTTACCCCTAATAGCCAGAAGCATCACTTCTAATAGCTCATGTTATGGCAGAATGGATTATATTGTATTCATTCCACCTCCAGGAAAGAAGCTAGCATCCATAATAGTAGCATTCAACTATGTGTTATAAAGTACAGCCCAGCAGAACTTTTATAATATAAAATGTGAAGATATTTAAAACATAAATTTAGTAGGTTGTGGCAGACCAGAGACTTCTCTCTTTCCACTAAAGGGATATATTTTTGATTCAAATCTTTCAAATCCTAGTACCTGAGATCAGCTACAAAACTTACCCAGAACTGTGTGAAAATATGTCAACCTCTGCTGTGTCTGAGTCTCAACTCACTATTTCTACAAACATGTATGTGCACAGGCAATGAACATTTCTAAAAGAGAAAATATATCATTCATTTAATGTGGAGGATGTATCTGCATTTGAGAATGTAATGGACGTTCACATCTCTTCTTCCAGGGAAACGTGTACTAGGCAATGAAGTTTGGGTTGCAAATGCTATGTGTTCTAGCTCTCCTTTTTAATATTTCGCTCCTGAGTAAATTCCCCATCACATGTAAGCAATTTCTAAAATATCTGCAATCTAAGGAGGTTTCCAGATCTACCTGGAAAAATGAATAATTGCATATTAGCTTGACAGAAGGTATATAGAATTAGATCAGAGGGTAAAATATACAGCATTACAATGCAAAGAGGTTTCAAGGTCATTCTGAAATCCAAGTTCAAATCTTGATTCTGACAAGACTAACTATGTTTTTGGACAGCTTAATGTCTCTCAGCCTTGACTCCCTCATGTGTAAAATGGGGATAAAAGTAAGACCTTTGTGGGAGTTGGAGTTTACACACACACATATACACACCACATAGATCATCTTCAGCACGATCCTGAAACCCTGCCCCATGGGGTTAATGAGGTTGCAACTACAGGAAATTTAAAGCTTGTTTTTCAGAGACCTATTTCTCCCTAATCAGCTATTGTTTATTTTCAGGCCCCACTAACAAATCTGCTCGCTCTTTCTGCAGAAGCCTGGACTGAAGGTCACTGACATGATTTCAGTCTATGAACAAGAAAGGCCCTGCATTCCTTACCGGAGATAATGAACCCAAGACCCCATCCAGTTTGTACCAGCTCTTCCGAGCATGTGCATAGTCTCTCTCCTTCTCCTAAGATGATCTTCTGACTAATGTCAGGAGCCTCATTTTGCCTCATTTCAATGTGTTGCCTCCACCCCAAAGTGAACATGGGATGTATGTTACATACCTGTTTGCTCAATGCACATGTTCCATATTTCCTCATGAATAGTTATAATTTCCCCACCATTTTCATCAATATGTATATAATCCCAACCCCTATGATTAAAAGAAAAACTTGTCATCTCCTCCTTCAAGAAGGCAGATTTAAGGCTTGCCTTCCCATCTCCTCATTTGGCTGCCTTTCATATTTGTACCTTTTCCTTGCTGCATATTCAGTGTCTCAGTGATTGGCTTTGCTGTGCATCAGGCAGAAGAATTTGGGTTCTGTTACAATGCACAGATCAGGCACTCTGAATTGCAGCTAATCATGCATAATAACATGCAGACATCTCCACAGCCCCATCTCCCACATTATATAGGCATTATTTACTCATGTTCTCTCCTCCTCTCTACGTTACGGGCCATTAGAGGCAGAGGCTGTGTCATATTCAATTCTATAACTTCAGGACCTAACACATACCTGGCATCTTCTAGAACCCAGCCAACTGCTACTTATATTTGGTGACAGCAGCTGGCTTCTCCTAAATATTAACATATTTTATTAAGTAGACCAAATAAAATGATGACTGCTCATTCTTAACCTGTTAAATTTTCTCCCTCTGTTTTTGTTGAATTTATGTAGGTGGAAACTTACTGAGCTGTGACAATCAGTTGTTGTTTTTCTACTTAAAATTTGAAATTTAAAATTCCCCTATTGTTTTACTCTCTTGGTTCATCTGGGTACCTTTCCAAAAATTTAATTTTCTTTGCTATTAAAAAAAGATAATAGTAATGGAATTGTGGTCCTGAATACCAGATGAGCTTCTTTTCTTATTCAAAATGCAATAAATTTTCTGAGTAAAAATTTAGATAACTGATTCCCCATTTACGATTCTTTATTAAAAAGTAAAGAAATGAAAATATTTTTGCCAGATTGTAAACCTATAGGAAGTTAAGAGTTTTCACTGACCGTTCAAGTTCGTTCCTTTTTGAAAAATGAGATCCTAATTTTTAAACACTTGCCAAATAAGAGCAGCTATTTGGCACAAATCAGATTATTTCTGTATTTCCTCCTTCCTTCTCTCTCTCTCCCTTCTCCAAACTGGTGGCCCAATCTCATACAAAAGTATAATCAGCACCTTCAGTCTCCTCACCACAAAGTGTGCACAAAACAGGTAGCATAGACGAGGTTTCAACACCCTTAGTTTGAACCTCTATGATACCTTCAGTCCAGAGCTGCAAAGCCCTTCTCCAACTTACTTTTTCCAAACAAATAAGGCATGTAATCTAACCTCCATCCCCTACTCCCACTCATTCTCCTTCTGAAATATTTCTCTCTCTCTCTCTCTCTCTCTCTCTCTCTCTCTCTCTCTCTCTGTTTGGTTTTGTTTTTTATATAAGGAGGCCCATCCATCCAGAGACTTGAATACTTTCAACTCACATCTGTGAAAGAGCCACATCAGTTAGCAACCTGCAGAACCTTTATTTTCCCTACAGGGGGCCCAGACACCTGAGTTTTCACAAGCCTTCCAGGCGAACTGGCTGTATGTGCACTTGAGGCTGAGAACTTCTGCTGTATGTGCACTTGAGGCTGAGAACCTCTGCCCCAGCCCTACAATGTGGAGCCCAGACAGGCAAATCTTCATGGCCTTTCATTTCTATAAACATGCTTTAGATCCTCAATCATCTGCTGATCCCCAGGCCAGGATTTGAATGACTTTGTGGTTAAGCACAATTCTGAATGGAGTCATAACACTTCCATGTCATAACTAATATTTACATGAATAAAGCAGTTGTTTCTTGGAATCTGAACTACCTCACTATACATTTTTAAATTTTATTTGTATCACACACACCTTTACACATCAAGACAGTCTGAAGGGAAAACCCAAAGGAAAAAGGCAAAACATCTTTAGCAAGGAAAGCACAGAAGAGTGTCCAACAGCCCCACCTAAAAACCCAATTCAGATCACAGTGTCTTTAACAGTAAGAAAATCAGAATGGCCATTGCGAATGGCTCAACACAATTAACGATAACAGCAGTGATGACAAAAACCACACTTATTTGTTTCTTAATGACACAGGCACTGTGCCAGCTGAGCCACATATATTATTTAATCCTCACAACAACTTCCCCCATTTCACAGATAAGGAAACTGAGGCACAGAGATGTGATGCAACATGCCCATGTTCTTATAGATCTTTAATGGCAGGGTTGGGACTCGAGGTTATATGTGTCTCCCTCCAAAACCACAAACTCAAACTACTTTGCCATGCTGTTTTCCAGCCCATCAGCCCAGATTTGGCGGGCAGTGAGAAAGTAATGTGTTCTTGTACTTTCATGATTGTGAGTTATCTAGAAACATTTCCTATGAAACAGGACACTACAGTTTGAATGCTAAGTTTGTCAGTGCCTTGAATGTCTCACAAACCTATTGAGGGGCTCATTTTTAGTTCCGCAGGAGAAAACTTACAAAATGTGACATGAGGACATCAGGTACAAGGCGAACTTTACTGGTCACTGTAATTTGCAATTGTCACATCTGTGTGGTACCATCTTGAACAATGGGGCCATGAAAGCAACAATATCAGCAAGGTAACAGTAATGAGCAAACTACCTAAAAATCAAGGCTAAATAGACTTACTGGTTAAGAAATAATCCTGGCACATATTCTTCAAGCAATAGTCACTCACTCCGGACAATGAATTTAAGTTTCAGCTTTGGAATCAGTTGCTTGTTTTAAACTTACCATACTGGACATCACTATCAACCCCTCATCAGCACCATCCACTATTATTTTCCCTTGTCTGCAGTTCATGGAAAGCCCATGTCAGAGTAGATGAAGATTGAGGCACTGGGCAGAGGTTTGTGGAAAAAAAGAAAGGCACAAGTCCTTAACCTCAGTCTCTTTCCATCAAAAGTTACAAAGAAAGCAAAAGTCAGAGCATCTGGAAAGGTCAAGTGATTTGAGTGACCTCTGGTAAACACTACACAAAATCCCATAGACACAAGGCTACAATTGGAGACAGTTCACCACTCGTGCTAGAAGTGCAGGTTCCCTCACAGACCCCTAGATAAATAAATGTTCAAATGCTAGGCTAGTGCCACTCTGCTGGCTGCTTGGGTGGTTCTGCACCTCAAGGCAATATACTTAGTCAGACTCACTCTCTGATAGAGTCATGGTTTGCCAACAACAAAGTTAGAACTAATTTATTTGTACCTATAATATTGTATTGCTCATAAAAATTCAATACTCGACTAAGACTTCATAGTAGTAATCTTACTCTATTTCAGGTTTTCTTAGTCTCAGCACTGCTGACATTTTGGACTCAGTAGTTCTTTATTGTAACGGACTACTCTGTGCACCGTGGGATGTCTAGCAACATCACTTGATGCCAATAGCAATCTCCTTCCCTAAGTAGTGACCATCAAAAAACATCTCCAGGGGCGCCTGGGTGGCGCAGTCGGTTAAGCGTCCGACTTCAGCCAGGTCACGATCTCGCGGTCTGTGAGTTCGAGCCCCGCGTCAGGCTCTGGGCTGATGGCTAAGAGCCTGGAGCCTGTTTCCGATTCTGTGTCTCCCTCTCTCTCTGCCCCTCCCCCGTTCATGCTCTGTCTCTCTCTGTCCCAAAAATAAAAAAATAAAAAAAATAAAAAAATAAAAAAAAATAAAAAAAAAAAAACATCTCCAGACACAATCAAATGTCCCTGATGAGCAAATCACCCTTAGTGGAGAATCACTGCTCTATTTGATCAATTTGTCCCATATCAAGGGTCTTTAAGAGGCAAATGTAATACTTACATGTACAAATGTAATACAATTGCAACTATTTAAAAGATATTTCATGTTACTGTAGGTCTCTGTGTTTTTTACTCATTCAGACATCAAGTGCCCTTTCTTATTCTGGTGGTGGTGTACTAAGTGTCCTTGAATGAAGTACCAGGCCCTGTCTAGTTCCTATCTTTCCATCTTCCTTTTCTGAACACCTGGTACCCTTGAACTCTACCCAGCTATGGACTCACCACCAACCTCATCTCTCAAGGACTGATCTTGTTCAAGGATGGACATTAACCTAATGTTCTCATAGTCAGTGTCTTCTCACTCCTACTATGTCTCACTAAACCACATCCTTGTAACTCAGCTTTGAAAATGAGGCATATGCCTTGAACTGGGGGAAAACAAGTCCCCACTCACCATGCAGTGTTGATAATTTAAGTTCTGCCTTATTCCTATACTTTTATAATTGGTCTCAGAAGCCATGATCCTCTATGATCAGGATCCTGAATTTATTTTTACCAGTTCTGACTTAAAATTTGTGACTACCTGTATGCATATGGAATTGTCAGTCTAATATTATTTTGTCTGTTCCTAGAATCACATATATCATCTACTTTAGAGTTGGCTATCACTGAGCTTCCACAACCAGCCAACAATGCCCATTATACCTTGTTATACCTACACGATGCCAGTAGCAGCACTAGGCTGCTACCACCTGTGATTTCACCAACCCCTCTAAATGTCATCCTCAGCCGGTCATTCTGCAACCCTGCCCCCTCCCCAGTGTCCATCCTACACATGCAATTGGAGGATTTCCAGATCTAGGTTTTTTCCCCACAACATTATAGTTACCTTAAGTAGGCCATGACACTCAAACCTAGGGTAGACACTAGAATATCCAGTTAGCTCTTCTAATTAGTTCACTCAAATTTTATTTAAACCTTAAGACAGAATATTGCTGGACACTTAGGCTCTTGCCATAATTTGGCTATTGTTGAAAGTGCTGCTATAAACATTGGGGTACAAGTGCACTCCTGTATCCCTTGGGTAAATTCCTAGCAGAGCCTAAATGTCCATCAACTGATGAATGGATAAAGAAATTGTAGTTTATATACACAATGGAATACTACTTGGCAATGAGAAAGAATGAAATATGGCCTTTTGTAGCAATGTGGATGGAACTGGAGAGTGTTATGCTGAGTGAAATAAGTCATACAGAGAAAGACAGATACCATATGTTTTCACTCTTATTTGAATCCTGAGAAACTTAACAGAAGACCATGGGGGAGGGGGAAGGAAAAAAAAAAGTTAGAAAGGGAGAGAGCCAAACCATAAGAGACTCTTAAAAACTGAGAATAAACTGAGGGTTGATGGGGGGTGGGAGGGAAGGGAGGGTGGGTGATGGGCATTGAGGAGGGCACCTGTTGGAAGGAGCACTGGGTGTTGTATGGAAACCAATTTGACAATAAATTTATATTAAAAAATAATAATAGAAATAAATAAACAGATGCTTAAAAAAAGACAGAATATTCCTTATCTAGTTAGATTGGTTTTCTAGGGGTGAAGAAAACTAACAGAAATAAGATCTCCAGTGCCCCTCTCACAATGAATGTAATATTTGAATACAGTATCTTTTTTACTTCCACATATTTTCTCAAGAAATGAAAGACATGCGAGTCTCACTCCTAGCAAAACACTTAAATGAATCAATTTTTCTACCTCATTCTCCTCCCTTCTTCATAATTACAGTGAGTATAAAATTTAAGTATAGACAATTCAGAAAGAGAATCAAAAATAAAGACTTTAAAAGTGTCAAAATCCACCCAACAATTAATTTTAATTTCAGCAACTGCATGGACAGAAAGAATGTTCACTGTGGAGAGAATCTTACTAGGTCACTCTTTCCAATCCTCTGCTTCTATGGACAGCTGCATCCAAACCATTCTAGTCAGCCACTGGCCCTGGCTGGGCTGTAGCACTTACACAATTAATAATTACATGGAGACTTCACAAAAACGAAACCCACTAGAGAGCAGCAAATACTTTCAGAACTTCCCAGAAGTTGGGCAACAACCTTTAATGCTACTTGACTTATTCTACTACCCTGCAGCGTGATTAGGGTTAAGTACCCACACTAGTGTATGGACAGGGGAAATACCCAAGCTAAATGAAGCATTGTGACAGCAAGAAAGGTAGAAATGTAAGTCTAAATGACACAAGTCAATTTACACACAAAGCCAATTGCTCCAATGAGAGTGCTTTTCCAATTACCGATCATAATCCAGAGAACTGGAAAGAAGACCTATTAAGGTTCTCTCCCCAGGAAATGTACTGAAATTAACTTAGTAGGTCTTGAATTCACTTTTTTCTTTTTATGGAATAGAAAACTTCAGAATATGTTATAAGCAAATAGTAAGTGTAAGAATGTTCCATAAAACTTCTTTGCCTAGGTAGATAAGTGGTGAACAGATGATCAACAGAGAGGTACTCAACAACTATTCATTGAACACCTACAATACACCACGTACTTTTCTAGACACTTAAATACGTCACTGACTACAAAAGATAAAGATCCCTGTAATCGTGATGCTTACATACTAGTAGACTAGATAGAAATGTAAAATGTATTTCTTAGTGCATCCTGGAATTTTTTTTAAGTTTGAAAGCCACCATTTATAGTACAGAGATGCCCAAGCATTCCCTCCACCACTCCCTAAGGGCAGATGCACCCAATAATCACCCCACCACACTGGGAAGTCCTAGACAGGCTGAAGTGGAAAGAATAGTCCAAATCATTCCCCCTTGCACCTTCCAAGCTTGCCTTCGAGGTCAAGCATGGCTTCCTGAAGCCATCCTCTCTTTGCTCCATTTTGCATCTCCTGCTTTAATTGTGTCTCTTTCCCACAATTTTAATAGATAAAGTGGTTGCAAGGGAAGGAAAACAGCAAAATGAACCAGCTCTTTGGGTATATTTCCTAAACAGACAAAGAAGTTTCACTTTAATTTTTGATAAATATTCACTGCTAGTAACAGGCAAACTGTCAAAATTGTGATAGCTTATTCTCTTAGGTCAGTTAAACAACATATCTATATATATTCTTCTTAAATCTCTTCAGAGCTATCCTAGTAGGTACTAAGTCATGTCCAATTTGGCACTTCTCAACATAATGACTTGCTTATTTAATTTGTAGCAGCTGTAACTCACGTTTAGTGGGTCTCCACTATGAGCCCAATGTTGGGTTATGTGCTTGTCTTTAATTTTCACAATGACTCTGTGAGGGAAGAATTCGTGTCTGCATTTTGTAAAAGAAGATATTAAAACATACAGGGTTAAATAATTTGTCCATGATCATTTGCCTAGTAAATGGCAAAGGTGAAATTTTAACAAATGCTAGGGAGGTCCACAAAATTCCTAATTGTATCCTCATTAACAGCAGAAGGTTCATTATGTATGAAAAAATGATGAACTCTTAGAAAACTTACCTTATAACTTATGCTTCCCCTTGTTTGCTCTTTATAATACTTTAATATTTTAATGATCATTGATGAAGATTATAAAACAAACCATTGAGTTTAACACTCAAGTGTCCACACAAGTACCTTCTCCTACTTCAATAAGTTTAAACATCTGATTGCACAAAACATTTTGGTATTTCTTGCACTAAACCCTTTTAAATATTTTTTTAATGTTTATTTATTTTTGAGAGAGAGAGAGGGTAACAGAGAGAGGGAGACAGAACCTGAAGCAGACTCCAGGCTCTGAGCTGTCAGCACAGAGCCTGATGCAGGGCTTGAACTCACAAACTGCAAGATCATGACCTGAGCCGAAGTCAGAGGCTTAACTGACTGAGCCACCCAGGTACCCCTTTGCACTAAACCCTTTTAATATCCATAAGGATAGTGGGGAGATAAAAGAATAGACTCTAGGTCCAGAATATCTGGTCCCAACTCCCAACCCCATCTCTTAATAGCTATACAGCCTTGGGAAAGCTGTGCCTCAGTTATTTGTTGTAAAATGGGAATAATGATAGTACTTACAAAGAGGATTGTTTTGAAGATTAAATGAGATATTATAAGTAATGCATTTAGAAGTGTAGGTACTAAATAAACACTATTTGTTATTCTTATGGTTATTCCTTCCTAAAAAGCACTAACTCATCTCATTCTACTAGGTATAAAAGTCTTACAGTTTATCAAGAAAAAAAGAGTAAGTTTTTTGGGGGTGGGGAGCAAGGGAGAAGAAATCTTGAAACTCTAAATTCTATAAGAACAGAGAGTTATGTCTATTCCATCATCTGTTTCTTTAATCCCCAAATTGCTTGGGTTGCTGATAGGCGCACAGTGGATGTTACTGCCTAACTGATGTTCTTTTTGGAAAGCATTGCACTTCATAAATTATTTGAAAAGGAACCATTTTGTTTTTATGCTGATATACAAGAAACCTTTGCTTTGCAAAACACAACCAGCATGTTTATTTACTGAACAGAGGTCAGTACCATAGATTTGCATAGAAAAGAGAAATCATAACCATTGCTAAAAGAAAATTCAAACCCATTTTGCAGCATAGGTCTATATGTTGTTTTAAACAAATGTCTCAAATGTTGTCAAATGAAAAGGTCAAGTGTACGTCAATATAAAAGAATATAAAGGTCCTCATCATCCTTTAGCCTGCTCTGACTGTTGGTGAGGCAAGAATATGTTTAAAATGCATCTCCTCATAATCAATTTCTTTACTTAAAAATGTCATTCTGGATGGACATTTTATGGCTGATTAATTTTTGTCCTTTTTTTCTCATATGCAAATAAAAGACCAAAATGCATACTTCTGGTAGATTTCCTTTCTGGTGATTAAAGTGCTGATTTCCTACAGAACTGCTATCTACAGATCTAGCAGGAAAATGACCTTTCAATCTATGCTGCTCTGTTGCTGAAATATATTTGTCTTTTCTCCAATATACTTAAGTGAACAATTAAGCATTTGAATATAGAAGGTAGAAAACATTGTCATTGCCTTTGTCAAAAAGTCAACACATTAAATATGTTGCACATACAAGTGTACTCAATTAACATTTTAATTAAGGTTAACAAATAATAATTAAACAGATGACATTTTATTTAATTTTCTCAACTGTAAATAGCTTGATGGAAATTATTAAATCTGATTTAAATATTTCTCCTTGAAAAAAGTTGAAAAGCTACTCATAATCAGAAATATTTCCCTTTTCTGTATTTATATATAGTCATGTAATATTCATAAATAAGCTTCCATGTAAAGTTTCTCAGTGTCATGAACCATATTCTCTTCATGTGGTATGCAAGCAGCAGCATAGTCATGTAACAATTACATGTTTCAAGATGGTAGTTTATGTCTTGTGTAGAAACATAATATAAAGTAATTATACACTGGATTCAACAGTTAAAGATTTATGCTTGGTTGTTAAATCCAGATAAGCCATTTTTCCAAGCTTAACAACCCAGTTCTGTGATTTCCAGCTTTCATATTGCCACAGGTTAATGAGACTTGTCCTGGTTTTGCAACATAGTAGGAGTAGCTAATTGTGCCAAGTGGCATTATTAATTTCTCAAATCAAAATAAGATTTAATTCATCTTATTTTTAAAAATAAATATGAGCCATTCAACAGTTTGAAGCAAAGTAGAGTGATACCATGGAAAAGGATACACATAAGGTATCGACAGACATTGGCTCGTCAAGAAAATAGAGTAAGCCCTGTTCTCAGTGTTGCCAGATTTCAAATAAATAAGTAAATAATAAATAAATGAGTAAATAAATAAATAAATTTGTTTTTGTTTTTTGTTTTGTTTTGTTTTTTATCCCATATTGCATGGAACATCCTTATACCCAAAGATTATGCATTATTTATCTGAAATTCAAATTTAACTGGGTATCCTCTATTTTATCTGGCAACTTTACTTTTAAATAAGGAGTATCTGTAAGATAAATTGACTTTGAGAAACAATTTTACACTGTCTGATACAGGGTGAGCTATGAATAAAAGAGGAGAAATCTGGTGGTAGACAACACCCCGGTACACAGGGCCCTGGGAGGGTCCTAGGATAGGCCCCTACCCAGCATCAGAGAGCATGTCCGGGAGACAAACACCCTGTTTATTTAGTAAGTCACATCTGGAGTTTAAAAGTTATTGATCTATTGTTTAATCTGCTCTGCTTTAATTGTTTTTTTAATTCTGAGTAATAAATAGGTCTCTGAGGACAGTGAGTAGCCTGGGGGTGTTTGTCACTGAAGAGAGTGCTGGAGACGCTTGGAGCACTCTACAATTTCTTGCAGGGAAATCAAATCCCTGGAAGACAATGTAGTTCCCAGAGATTTGACTTGACAAGACTCACAACTGCTTTCCAGTGGAAAAGTGAGCATCAGATTAAAGAGTGGGGGGTCTCTTGGCTCAGGGAGGCAGAACAAGGAGACAGACATCCACAGACTGAGAGACCAAGACTAGGGAGAGGAAGAAGAACAAGTTTTTGGAAATGCTGGTGTTTCTTCCTAGTTGAGAATTCAGAAGGGATATGATGATCAGGACATGTGGCTTCCTCGAAATCCCTATCTTTTAATTGGCAAGATTAAAATTGAATTCAAGGGGCGCCTGGGTGGCGCAGTCGGTTAAGCGTCCGACTTCAGCCAGGTCACGATCTCGCGGTTCGTGAGTTCGAGCCCCGCGTCAGGCTCTGGGCTGATGGCTCGGAGCCTGGAGCCTGTTTCCGATTCTGTGTCTCCCTCTCTCTCTGCCCCTCCCCCGTTCATGCTCTGTCTCTCTCTGTCCCAAAAATAAATAAAAAAAAAAATGTTGAAAAAAAAAATTAAAAAAAAAAAATTGAATTCAATTATCCAGGTAGTTCACCAAAGACAAGTTATAGGAGGACACAGCTAGGGCTACTAAACCCCTCCCTTTCAGAAAGCATCCCTCTGTTAACCTCCAGTTATTCAAAAATCCCATCATCATTTGAGGGTTTACTCAATGTATAGTAATTTTCTACCCCACCCCATCTCTGCAGTCCCCACATCTCTTGGAAGAATATTCCATGGCCTAAAAGAAGGTCCCTGACTGTCTTCAACTCAGAGAAACAGCCTCCAGATTAAAAGAGAGGTTGCTTGGGAAGACAAAAGGGGAACAGAAACTAATCACCTAACACCACTCTCTACCTGCAATATATGAAGGTCTTTGGCAGGCAAGGAGAAAGCATCTGTCCCTAAGTTAGATAGATGCTATTTTTTTTCTTTGTTATTGTTGCTATTTAATTACAAACATGTAATCAGCACACCCTTAGTATGAAGTTCAAATATAATAGTCACACAATTCAACAATATTAAATGTAAAATGAACAGACCAATGAATTAAAGATGGACAGCCCACAGAAGCCCTCAGAAAGAGCTAATCAATGCTGCTCAAGTGGTCTGTGGTCTGAAGGCCCCCCTCTGGTACCAGGCAAAACTGAAAGTTGAAGTGTCCTGGCAGAAGTGCAGAGAGTAAGGATGCTGCTTTCCTACTGTTGTGGATGAGCATCCTCTGATAGGCCCCACTAAAAGGGTAGAAAGGTTAGATTTACTTTAGAGATCTTGTTTCCTAATTCTTATTGTTAAACTCTCTCATAATGTTCTCTGCTAGCTTGGTGGGCAACTTCTCTGTTAAGAACAGATGAGCTGCAGTTCTCTCTTGGTCTATTATTTGGACAAGTCCCCTCCAGCCCACCCCTGCCTTTCTTCAGCTGTCCCTAGGGATTAAGTCCACCCTCTGCCTCCTACAAGTGCCCTAACTTAGCACATTTCCTATGTCCTTCAATCCACATTTACTGTATCTTTCAAGACGGGCTAAAAACACATCTCTTTAAAAGTACTTCTGAACTAACTCACACAGTTAACTCTACAGGGTTTTTTTTCTTTTTATCTGTAATGCTGAACCCCTACACATTTACATGTCAAGACTTTAGCATATTTTTTTAATGTTTTATTTTTTGAGAGAGAGAAAGAAACAGCATGAGCAGGGGAGGGGCAGAGACAGAAGAGGACAGAGGATCCAAAGCAAAGTTGGCTCTGCGCTGACAGCAGAGAGCCCTATGTGGTGCTGGAATTCAGGAACTGTGAGATCATGACCTGAGCCGAAATTGGATGCTCAGCCAACTGAGCCACCCAGGCGCTCCTAGCATATATTTTTTATTTACTCTGAGAAAGAATGTCAGAGCTTTACATATTATTGGCTCCCAAAACATAGCTTTAAAAAGTGGTTAAATAAATTAAACTTACCGAAAATTCTGTTTCTAGAAGACATAATGTGTCTACTCTTACCCATCTTGGAACTCAATTGTTCAATACATTAAGGTCCCCATCCACTAGCTACTCAAAGTATGGTCCCTGAACCAGCATCACCTGGAAACCTGTTGAAAATGCAGTCTTAAGCTTCACCCAGACCCACTGACCCAGAATCTGCATTTTAATAAGATTCCCCAAGTAATTAGAATGCACAATGAAATTTGAGAAGCACTGACTTTTGCCATATCAGCCACGAAGTAATCTACAAGGAATATCTCTTGAGTGGCTATAACCAAGGAGTCAATTCAAGTGTCTCTATTTCTACCCAATCAAACCAACCAGTTAGAAAGAAACTCTTCTGTCACAGGAGTTTAAAATCTACTTCGCATTGCCTCAGTGAAATGGAAAAGAAGATAGACATAGAGCAAAGGGCTCAGATGAGAAAGAACACATCACCTCCTGGAAAACAACCAATAAAGACTTGGTGTTTGACATGGGAGGCATTGCAATAGCAGGAACCTCAAAGGTAGGCAGGTCCATGAAACCAGGGAGTGTCCTCAGACAGTAGAACATGGATACACAGTATGCCCAGCAGAGGCTGGGAGCGTAAGGAAAACAAAAGCACAGAGTATCCCTGGTCTTAATGTGGAAGAACTAGAAATTTAACTGACAGCCCCACTGGCTCTTTTGTGCCTAGCACTGGTATGCCAGAAACTAAGGACTCCACCTATACTACATTCATTCAAGCTCAAGTATAATGGACACTAAGTGTTATTATTCCATTTCACAGATGAGGTAACTGAAAAACCAGAAAGGTTGTGTAGGTCATCTAACACACACCACTGAAAGTGACCACATGGGATTCTAAAGCAGTCTGGCTCCCCAGCCTGCTCTGCAACTACGTGTGCCCTACTGCCTCCTTCTATTCAAGGTGAATAAAGTAGATACAGTTTTTATTACATAGTGTGAACTCAATCATTCCCAGTTAACACTGATGGGTTTCATAAAGTCCAGAATTGAAGTAGCCTTCCAGATATTACTACACACGCATGTCCAAAATAGGTAGATCCTACCTTAAAAACAAGACAGCCTTCATAGTGAGAGTAAGTAAGGAGCCTGGCATTATGAAATGCCCTCTTAACAAGGTGGGGTTTTTTTTCTTTCCCAGTTGGTATGTGCTATGCATCACAATGAACATCAGGTTTTAGCAAAAATGAAGCACTTTTCCTTCCTTGGGGAATAACATATGCTGGCATGACTAAGTGTGTGGTCACCTGCTCCCTTAGTGCAGAAGGACTTTGTGGGAGGTCAGGTCTCATTAGGGCAGCACTGCAGACTCCATATTCTGAAGGTCTCTCAGCCTGACCTGTGGGATCTATTTTAGTCCTCAGAGTCTGTGCTGTCCCAGACTTTTCTCCAGCCATGGCCTGCCTAGAAAAAATTTTATCTTATATGCCTCTACAATAAACTCAATTACCCAAGGATTCTGGTCACCTCTGAGTATACAGACCATATGCTTCCAGAAATTCTCCACTACAGCACCCTGGTAAGAAGTAAGCTCTCCCTTCTAAAGATCTGCACATATCACAAAAGAAAAACACCTAAAAACCCAACTATGGGTGGTTGTGAAAAGGCACATGAAACTAAGTGGCCATCAACATCTTCCATAGTAAACACCTCGGGTGATCTTCTGAAAGGTGTTCAATCTCATTGCAACTTCTGCCATTCATCATCATCATCATCATCATCATCCCATATTCCTTGACTCTCTGAGTTTATAGCTCTCTATTGTGCTTTTAAGAAATGCAAATAGATCACTGCCTGGGTGGCTCAGTTGGTAGAGCACCTGACTCTTGACCTCAGGGCCATGAGTTCAAGATCTACATTGAATCTACTTAAAAAAAAAAAAGGAATACAAATAGATATGCATCAAAAGTTGAGCTTGTGTATTTACAGAGAAGAAAAGACTCTTCATCATGGTAAGAAGTCTGGAAGCACATAAGGGGGAAAGACTGCTTCCACTTAGTTTATGGATGATAAACCTGAAGTAAGGGTAGGTGTGCACCTTGGGAGGTGTCAATAAAAGTTTACATGCTAGGGGCGCCTGGGTGGCGCAGTCGGTTAAGCGTCTGACTTCAGCCAGGTCACGATCTCGCGGTCCGTGAGTTCAAGCCCCGCGTCAGGCTCTGGGCTGATGGCTCAGAGCCTGGAGCCTGTTTCCAATTCTGTGTCTCCCTCTCTCTCTGCCCCTCCCCCGTTCATGCTCTGTCTCTCTCTGTCCCAAAAATAAATAAACGTTGAAAAAAAAAAATTAAAAAAAAAAAAGTTTACATGCTACCCTTTTCTTTGGTTGGCAGTATTAAATGTAAATTTTATTTTATATTCTGAAGGTTTATCATTTCTCATCTGTATCCCAAAGCAGATTTAAAAAAAGTTTTAATATCACATGTTTCTAGGCCACTTTTAAATTAGTCTTACTACTTCTCACTTGCTAATTGTTGAATTTTCATGTTTATTTTTAATCTTTAAAATAAGGAAACTGCTATCTCTTCTCCACTTCCCATTACCTTAGGAGAAAAGTTAACAAATATAGTGTAAAAACTACAGGAAGGAAGAGGAAAGACTGGTGGGATACAATGGAAGCAACAGGAAGGAAACAAACTAGACAGTTAAAGTCATTCAGGCCCATGTTCCCATGCAGGTGTTAGCAGTTATCAACTAGCTTGAACAAGTTTATCAACCCCTATGAACCCTATTTTCTTCACTTGTTAAATAAGCACAAAACTCATCCTGCAGAGCTGGTCTAAGGGTAACAGACAACAAACACTGGGAAGAATGCAGAAATTCAAACCATGACAAAAGTGATTGTGGTAGTGGTGATAGTGATGGTGATGATGGTGGTGATGGTAATGGTAGTGGTGATGGCAGTGGTGGTGATGGTGGTGGTGGTGGCGGTAATGGTGGTGAAGATGGCATCAGTGGTGGTGATGACGATGATGATGGTGGTAGTGATGCTGATAATGATGATAATGGGCAAAAGTGACAAGACAGAGAGGGTAAAGTGAGAAAATAACACTGGATACAATTTACCCTAAAATCAAGAAATGATCATGATTGAGTACCTATAAAAAAAAGTAATATTCTACCAACCTAATCAACCACAACTTCATTCTGTTTTGAAAGATGCTTGAGCCAGATTATAAATTCCACTGAGACCCACATATAACCTAATCTGATTTCAGTTTAACTCCACATTCAGACTCCATGGTACTCAATAACTGATCCCAGGGGAAGGTTGGCCTGAAGTGTTTTTAGGTGTCCTTTCCCTTTCCAAGACATTTTTGAGTTCTTTTTGTGGGTGTAGGTATTATGAGACGGAAATTATTTCTTTCAATTGGGAGCATAGCTGATGACACTTAGAGAAAACAATGAAAAGATCCCTGAAGAAATTTTGTAAAGAAGAAAACCATGAATAAAATAATTTTTCAGACATTCTTTATAGAACTAGAGTTCAAATGCTGTATGATACTTATGTTCTTAACAGTTTGGACAACATTTGTCAATCAAAATTAAATTACAGGCATTCCATTTGTAGAATAACAAATTAGTCAGTCTTATTAGCATGAATCACAAAAATCCTCTTAAAGCTCTTGGGTTTCTTAAGGAGTTTAACACCTCCCATTTTCTCAATGTGAACATCAATTCACATTAATCACAAGACCATAACCCACTTACTTAAAGGGTATATTACATAAAAGGTCACACAACCTGCTGTGAAATACTGTATCTTTAGCATTTGGATCGCTTGGGACACCGAAAAGGAAGAATTCATTAATGAACTGTGAGGTTCATTTTATTTATAGTCCATGGGAAAGGCATATTTCACAGCCATCAGAAGCACTTCTGTAGGCAAGAAGTCCCAGTTAACCCAAGTGCCATGCGAAGCTAGTGTAAGTCCAATCCTGGTGTTCCTGCCAATCAGAAACATAGTAAAGGAGAGAGAAATTCACTTTTTAAAAATTGATAGCAGAGAGACTATGAGAATGTGGGAGAAGGTCAAATCCAGATGACAGCTGGAACTTTCCTAGGAGGGACACCTTTGCCACCATAACAGGAGGAAAAGAGCAAAGGTGGGTTTGGCTGTAGGCTGATTTAAAGGTTTGGTAGACGCTGAGATGGTTCTGGAAAGATATCTTCTATTTTCTCTGCAAAGTAATAGAAAGTCATTTGTTAAATGATAGGAAGTGGGGAGAGTAGTGACTTGAAACAGTCACTGTGGATGTTGCAGAGCAAGTTAACTGGGACACGGAGTACTATTAGTCAATCTGAAACTGGTGAGCATGAACTAAGAGGAGTTTCAAACTTCTCAAGCCACTTATGTCCATTTCTCCCACTCAACTAGACTCCTGAAGGCCTTACCTGATTTTGTGTCACAGCACCGAGCATAGCCCCTGGCACAAAGTTATGTATAAATATTACCTGAATTCAATTAGATCTGACAAACATCTGAATTACCTGAGTACAAATAAACTTTAAATACTGTAATTTTTTTAAAGTTTAAAAATACAATTGATTTGTTAGTGAAGTCCAATGTATATATGAAAGGAAAACCCAAGGCCTGAACTTTGCATTCAAGGCCAGTCAGTGATACAGGGGAGGTCAGGTGAGGAGAGCTCCAAGTGCAGGGGACCTGGGGAGCATGGGTGTGAAGATCAGATGGCTTCCCAGTCACCTCTGTTCAATGCCTTCGTGAAGGCAGCAGGATTCCAGAAACAGGATCAAGGGAATCAACAGTGCCACTACATGACCCTGGTTCTATGCTTTGCAGGCTGGAATTTGAAGAAAAGCTTTGTAGGAAACCAATACTCAGCTAGTCCAGACTTCTAGTTTTGCAGAGAATACTCTTCCCTGGAACTCAAAAATACTACCGCATGCCTTGCTCTCTCTCTCAGGATCCAGCTCCTTCCCCCACCTGCAACCCTTCTAGCTCCTTCTTGCTGCTTGCATCCTGGTACTTTATGTTCCTGCTATTCCACCTTATTTCCTGGTTTGAAACACCACAGGTTTTAAGTTCCCAGCTTTGTATGGGCTGTCTCCTCTCACTCGAAGGCCTGAAAGAAACCACATTTGATTTAACCTTTGCTCCCAGTGACTTGAAAAGTGACTGGCACATAGTAAAATGCTCAGTGCATATTTGTTGAATTGAGTGTACCGTTCACCTTGCAGAGAAATGGCTATTTCTTGGGTATCAATTCATTTTGACATTTCCATTTTCCAATCCATGAACTAAATCTTTTTTCTTGTACACTGATTTCAGGACCTCATACTGTATATATTCCCTATTTGGGCTTTGAATAAAACTTCTGATAGAAAGAAACATTTTAAATGAACACTGATTTCTTTACTTTTTCTATCACATTTTAAAAACTCAAACAATCTAGAAACATGATGGTTGGTATTGATTTTTAAATGCCTAAAACATTACAAAAGACATGAGGATTTAAAGACACAGGCATTGAAAGATTTAAAGACATAAGCATTTAAAGATGCCTAAAAGTATTACAAAAGAAATACGACTCTGATCATTCTCCAAATTCAGAAATATTGGAATTAGAGGCACCCCTCGAAGCCTGAAGAAAGTGGCTTTAAAATAAATAAAAGAGAGTGCCACTTTACACAGCAGGTGGCAAACATGAAACTTTATTCTGAGAATTGGTACAGACTTGAAAGTATAAGTAGGTTCCAAGAAGGACTTGGCTATAACCTAGGACGATGGTTCCAACATATCATTGAGCAGAAATTAGAGCTACTTACCTTGTCAGCAGGGCACAGCCACCCCTCACTTACCCACAAAGTGCCACTTGCATCCTTGTCATAGTTGTAGCATTGAACAGGATACATCTAGTTTGGTCTGATCTAACCCAGCATGGAATTTCTGGTGTTTTTATACTCTAAAATCTCAGCTCTATTGTTTGGGAAAATTTGCTTTCTTGAAATGGGATATAGTTCTTTCTTTGATTTGTCATATATAAATTAACTCTCCTGAACCATTTAAAAAAAAATACCTCCCAAAATAGTTAATCCATTGAATAAGTACACAAGGGGAATCAAAGAAGGGTGTACCCCAGTCATGAGCTGAATGTCTTTCTAAACCATCTGTACTTAAGCAAGGTAATACTGAGTTACAAAATGCACTAAAGTAGATATTTGGTATGCTGAGCCCTATTGACCTATGTAGGAAGTAAAAGAAAAAAAAAAAAAAAAAAAAACAAAGAAATTATCTAGAACCAAATGGCAAGTTTGGTTCACAAAAGTTTTATTCACAAATTTTGTCATGTAGAGTCTTCAAAATTCCACTCAATAAACATAATGTTTATAAAGCATGCATACGAATGGACCAGAATCACATGTCTGAAAGTAGAGAAAGACAATGAAATTAGTCCTGTCCTTCTTATGCTCATTTTAATTTAATGTGGGATCTGTGCAATTGAAAGAAAATCAAGGGATCTCTTAGCTTGATAACATGGGGGACTTGGGGCTCAGCACAGGAGAGGAAGGTAGTAGAAAATGGGGGGCTGAGCCTTTCTTGATGGCTGAATAATGTTTAATAACCACCAGTGACCATTGTTATACCATGTGGCTAATGCTAGCAGGGGTTACTTATGTTTATAGGGTTGCCATGTCATAAGAGGAATTTCTCAGAAAAAGTAACCATTTTTTAAGATCTTTCACCTCTCAAGGCACCTGGGTATCTCAGTTAAGCCTCTGACTCTCCATATCAGCTCAGATCATGATCTCCCAGTCGTGAGACTGAGCCCACGTTGGGTTCCACGCTGAGCGTGGAGCCTTCTTGGGATTCTCCCTCCCTGTCTCTCTACTCCCCACACTTGCACGCATGTGCACACACATGTATGCACGTACTCTCTCTCAAAATAAATAAATAAACAAACATTTAAAAGAAAAAGATCTTTCACCTCTCATTGACAAAATCATGTATTGGCACACACAGTCAGAAATTCCATGAAATACCACACAATGACTACTATGTGTAAACATTAAAGGTTTTTCTTCCAGAATGCAAGAGCTACTGAATTCCTCCCCTAGCCCAACCTTAGAGAAGCCACAAAGAAAAAGAAAAGTATATGAATCTGCATACCTCAAATAAAGACTGTGAGGAAACTCTGGGAAGAAAAAGATTAATAGTGACCCGGTGTGGAAGAAAATGGCAGCTGTTACAGAGGAGGGAGGGGCAGTGTATGAACAGATAGGCTGGCGCTGTGCCTGTGAGTTGTGTTCTCTTTATTCTATAGAACTTTACTTGTCTCTTACTACTGAGGCAGATGAACAGCAGCACCACCCCACCCTGCAGCAGTCATGGGGTAACTTCAGGGCAAAACTGGAATCTGGCTGATTATCCCGCACCTGAGTGGTCCCTCCACCTGCCTGTCCCCTCCACAGCCCTAGCTTAGAACTAGGTAGCTAAAAATAGAAAAGATCTAGGAAGACGGAAGGCTCAGAGCAGAAGCATAGGCAGGTTCACTCAGGGGCAACGTTTTAGTGAGAGAGCAAATGTGAAGCTCAAGTCCAGGCCTTGGTGCTATGAACCCCCTCTATAGCTTGGGGCACATCATTAACTTCCCCTCCTCAAGCCCACCAGGAATGACACAGGGTAGGATCTGGCTTTGGCCAGTAATGCATATTCTCCTTTATTAATGTGTTGCATAACAATATTTAGTGGAAGGTCTAAAATCTACTGTAATTTTGAAGAGATCCACAGCCAATCCACAATAAGCATGTAACATGAGTAAGAAAACCTGTGCTGTTACTGACACTAAAATTTAGGAGACTGGTTGTAACTGCAGCCTAACCAAACATTAATGAAACACACAGCTACATGGATAGAGCTGAGTGATAAAGTAGAAAACAGAGCAAGATTTATAGTACAATAACAGTGATGAAAACTAAAAACACACTCACATGCAAAACAACATGGAGACTTAACAAGGATACACACACAGTTAAGACGCCTCACATTTAAGACATAGAGCAAGGGCACCAGAGTGAATGCCAAGAGAGAGAAGGCAATTGGAGCAGCGATCATGGAGGATGAAAGAGAAAGAAAATACAACAAAAAGAGGGCTTTGCACCAATAAATGATGACAATGTGCTATGAACTAAGGAGAATGGTTAACTTAACTTTCTGTACCTGAGATCTAGTCAAAACAAACAAACACCACCATTACAGATGATTAGAGGCTGAAAGTAAGAAGTAATTGGTATTTATTGGAATAGATAGGAAACAACTCTAAGACAGCAATTAAAGAGTTTGTACAAATAAACACAGACTTCGTAAGGTCTAATAGCCCTAAAATTGCTGTTTTCAGAAATGCCCTCGCCTCGGTGGCTCAGCCGGTTAAGCGTCCAACTTCAGCTCAGCTCACGATCTCATGGTTCGTGGGTTTGAGACCCGCATCAGGCTCTGTGCTGACAGCTCAGAGCCTAGACCTGCTTTGGATTCTGTATCTCCCTCGCCCTCTCCCTCTACCCCCACTCATGCTCTGTCTCTCAAAAATAAATAAACATTAAAAAAAAAATTTAATGCCCTTACCCCATCTCAGGATACTGATGAAGCCAGGTCAGGGCTAACAGCCTGCCAGACTGGAAAGGACATAAGACAGAATCTGAGACCAGTCTCTGAAAGACTAGTCACAGACGTCCTTTCCAGCTCAGATATATGGCAACCCACTGTCCACTCTCTTATCAGTAGAACCCAGGGCAGGCTCAGGAATCCAGTGACTGTCCAGACATTTGGGTGCAGACCCAAGAGATGGCTGAGTGTACTGTTCTGGTCTTGTCACCATCCCCTAGTGGCAGCAATAAAAAGCTAGTTGACACTCTCTCCTCTCTTTCTGTTAACTTTGTCACAACCTCTCTGAAGGGTTCTAACCAAAACTAGAATGACAGCATACGAAACTCTGTAAACAAGTCCTCTTGGTGTCCAAACATGCCATAAAGCAAACTTCATAATAGAAAGGTCATATGGCAATACTGCCGACACATGCTTTTCCTACATTTAGGTTTGGTAAGAAGAGACGGTAGACTGTGAGCATATAGCTGCTTAGCTGTAGCAAACCATGCAGAAGGAAACTGCAGCCGTTGCTTTCAGCTCTCCTGGGTATTCTTCAAGTCATTTTTTGTAAACTAATAATAACAGATCTAATCTATATACACGTACTCTTGTCTAAAATTACTTATCTAAGTTCAGCCATTTAGTCACTGTTTGGTAATATCTAGATGCAAGATAAAGTACTTGTGAACACAAAAAATTAATGGAAAGGAAACACTGTCTGAGTGTATGCTGAGTTTAGTCACCAGCATCTATTTTTAAACATGAGCGAATTAATTGTTACATAGAATATGGGGGGAAGAAAAAGAAACACTGGCAAAGCTTTTAGACAAACCCACCACTGCCTTTAAACGTATGGCATTGTTAAAACAGTTCTATAAAAGCTTATGGCACGATTTTAATATAGTTGTCAAACATGCCAGGATGAATACATGAGGGTAGAAAACCATTTAAGTCTCTGGGCTAGGGTGGGGGCAGAGGATGGGATTGAAAGTGACCTTAAAACTTTTTTAATAATTATTAATCCATGTGTATCTCCTTAACATACTCCTCATTTAGTAAATCAGATTGTAGTGATTTTACCACATGCTTTCCCCCCTCCCCGACTGTACCTGTGTATAGGGCCATTCATTGATCTTCACACTGTTTTTTTCAAGAAAGTTAAAACTATTTAAATGTCAAATAGATCAAAGATAAAGAAGACCGGCCTTTTTATTAAATTAGCACATTCTAAAATTTAAACAAAATAATCCAAATGCTAGATTCCCCCCAGAAGGACTGATAATGTACAGATATTGTAGTATGCTTGAAAGGCTAAAGCATACTAATTTGTTATTTTTGCAAATAAAAGATGATTCTGAAAATTGACTTTACTTCCACAGTTGGAAAGCAAAGCTAAAGAACAAATACTCCAATGGAATGTAAAAGAACTATTTAATAAAGAGATCTTATAAAAGCAATGGCTAAGCATGAGAAAACTAGAAAATGGCATTTTAAAGCTTATTAACATATATTTCTTCCAAGAAAATACTACTGTAATACTAGAGCAAAGGAGAAGCAGCATATATACACTTCTTGCCAGCCAACATTAAATGCTCTCAGATACTTAGAGCTCATCCTTACAGGAAAAGGGTGGTTGGTGAGTTCTCCAAACTCACACTAAACGGGGCACGGAAACCAGCCAACAGGACTCCCAGGTCTGGACAACAGAATAAACTGGCTCATCTATCTCCTTCTACTCAAACTTAATGAAACAAAAACTAGCCCCAAAAAATGAAAAACAAAAATTGACCAAAACATGGCAAACAAACAAAAGTCTACAACCCAAGGCCATGACCTCAGAAAATAGTACATGAAGAAAGAAAGAGAAGATTCTGGAGTGGAGTTGAATGGCACTGTGTAAGGAGGTTCAGCCACGACCACCACCCCCACATACACACATACACACACACACACACACACACACACACACACTCCCACACAGCCCTCACAAGTTACACTGGGGAGCTGCAAAATTCTGAGCTTTCACATCAATAATATATCTGGAGAGAGGCAAGGTTAATGGGCTAGTCTTCCCCCTCACCCCCCAGGGGAGCTATGGAAAGGCTGCTGGGCTAGAAATACCAGTGATCTGGTGAAAGAGGAGCCTCTGGTTACAGGATGAATTAGAGAGAGATTTGAAGCATGTGGGGACCCCCTCATGGGAATGGAGGTCACCTCCCAATCAGGTAGACATGAGGTGAGAATGAGGTCTAGACAACCTACTACCGCACCCACCTCACTGAGCCTGCCTGCTCTCCACCATGTTCTCAGGAATCAAACAGATCCAACCCCCAAAAAGCAAAGCCCAATCTGTGTTTCCTTAGTAGAAAGAAACAAGCAGGTGTCAGACATGGGGGAAAGCCAATCAAATATGGTAGTTCTCTCTGGATAATGGGATTAGGGTAATTGTTTTCATTTTCTTCTCTGCTGATTGGCTTAGTTTTTATACTTTGTATAAAACATGTTTGTATAAAACAAAAAAAAATGCTTTTTTTCTTTAAAAAATAATGAAAGCAAGAAATATGATTGTGGCACTTAGCTCCCCACACAGAATTTGAAGAACCATGAGCCTGAGGTAGGGGTATAACAAACCATACAATGTTCCCATCTTCATAAAATAAGCCCAACCCATTTGGTCTTTGACCTTTGAGAGCAGAAGAGACAAGAAAGAAAAGAGGAGAAAAAGATCAAGACAGCCAGGACAACCCTGGAGTAGTTGAGGGAGATGGTCCACAATCCCTCCATCACCCCAATCATCGCCAAATCCTGACATCCAGTTTCAGTCATCTACGGTCAGGGCAGAAGTGGAAGGGGGTTGAAGTGACAATTAAGATACTATGAAATGCATGTGGGTGTGCACGCGTGAGCTCATTATGAGAGTGTGTGTGCGTGTGTGTGTGGTAGTGCTACTTCAGCAGAAGAGATGTATTCCAAACATGAACAGCTGATATCTGAAAGAAAACATAGTCTTTACTTGAATGTACTTTCTCTACCAATAAAAAATCTGTTAATAACTTAAATGACTAATCTCCAAGATGTGAATAAACAAGACAATCATAATGATGAGCCAGATTTAAAGGGAATCCAGCAGAATGGTGCACTCTTCTGTCATTACTTACCGTATTTCAGGGGATCTAAGGTATCACTGAGTAAATGATGCACCATTACTTTATGTGCTATTATAAAAGGAAAACAAAGAGTGCTACCAAGCAAACTGTAACTCAATTCTTTCTTATCATATCAACTGCAGACAGTTCTGGGCACAGGGATGTTCAAATGTGTATCCTAGAGTCAGTGAAATCAATACCTCTCATCATTCACACACCGTCACTAACTATGATTCTTGAAGAGTCCCTAAGCCTCCTGGTCTGTTTCTTCAACTAGAAACGTGTTGGACTTTTATTGTTTGTAGGATTCCCTTATGGTGTAAAAATTCTGTGGTTCCACATCCCTGGTTTTCCCCCAGAACTAGAATATTCTCAGGCCCTGAGACCTTCTGAGCTGTGAAGAACAGGAGCTCTGGGTGGCATTTGCTGCTTGGACAGCCTCAAGGAGCTCCGAGCCTTTTTGGCATCCCCCCTCAGCCCCAACAAGGAGGTGCTGGTGAGAAGGTAGCCATCCTCCCTCAGCCACTGCCCTTCTTTCACCAGCACCTCCATTCAGGGGTGGTCCCCACTTGCTTTCTCCTATTATCTATCCCCTGCTCCCTTTTCTCCCAGGCCAGAAGATAAAGACTCAGAAAGGAAGACCTGAGATCTCTTTCTTTTATCTAATCAAGACTCCAGAGGTGCCTGGGTGGCCCAGTCAGTTAAGCAGCAGACTCTTGGTTTTGGCTCAGGTCATGATCTCAGGGTCATGAGATCGAGCCCTGTGTCAGGTTCTGAGCTGACAGTGTGGAGCCTGCTTGGGATTAACTCTCTCCCTCTCTACTGCCCCTCCCTCCGCTTGCATGCACATGCAGTATCTCCCTCTCTCTCAATAAACAAACAAACGAACAAACAGAAAAAGACTCCAGATGGCTTTCTGCCAGTCAGGGAATGGTTGCCTGGGTAACCAAGAATTAACTAAAGTAATTCCTATTCTCTCCTTTTGCTAGACTAGCCATTCTTCTGGTCCCTACCTCCTGTCTTACTAGGGAGTTAATAGTAAAAGGATTTATTTAACTAGACTCTGCATTTTACAACCCCTGCTGGCTTCCAACAACAAACCCCAAACTGCTTCTTACTAGAGGCTTGTCTTAAATGAACCAGAACTACTTTTTCTCATCTAAATATTTTAAACCTAGTTGGAACACAGCAAAGAAAAGCAAGTTCAAAAGAGAGTAGCTAGCTCCCTTATGCCTTGATTTATCAATGGCTGAGGGTGGTATATTGAAATAGATCTCTTGTTTCACAGCATCAAGATCAGCTTGAAAATAGGAATGCCTTTAAAAGAGGACAGGAAAGAACTTTCTTTACCAAAATACCTAACCCTGCTAGCTTATCCAGAATGAGAGAGTAGATTATTTTCCTTAGTTATGTGGGTGGAGGGTAGGGCCCAAAGTGACAGATTCTGGGTCTGTTGTGTAGTGAGTCAAAGGCAAGCCTCAAAAGGCATCCTTAGAAGAAGGTGTGTGACAGAGAAAGAGATGGATAATGCTAGGTGGCAATGAAATGCAGCTATGGATCCACTCTCTACCCTTCTCCAACATGCTGTGTGCCTGGGAGGCTGACTTCTAGAAACCATACTAGCCTACCCTCTGGCTTCCTGTTGTGTTTAGTCAATGGAAAGGACTTCCAGGAGTGAGAAGGCAAGACAGAGTAGAACTGAGACGTTCACAGCCCCCACTCTCTGCTGGGTAGTCAGTAGTTGTCTCTCTACCGAAAGCCAAAGCTTCTGCCAGAAAGACCTCTTCTACAGCTACAGGGCTCCGTGGATTTCAGTAATCTCTTCAAGCCTACAGGGAAGTAGTACCAGCTTCCTCCTGCTAACCCTTGGGTGCTTCACCATCCCTTGTTGAATTCCCTCAACATCTAACTGTTTGTTAATGGGCCCTTCAGTCAGAATGCCCTGCAGAATTATTCATTTCTTCATGTGTGATAGTAATATTGTGACTGCTTTTTAAAGTGGTCTTTACCAGCCTAAATGTCCCTCAACTGATGAATGGATAAAGAAGATGTGGTTTATATATACAATGGAATACTACTTGGCAATGAGAAAGAATGAAATCCTGCCATTTGCAGCTACGTGGATGGAACTGGAGGGTATTATGCTAAGTGAAGTAAGTCAGAGAAAGACAGATATCATATGTTTTCACTAATGTGTGGAACTTGAGAAACTTCACAGAAGACCATGGGGGAAGGGAAGGGGGAGAAATAGTTACAGAGAGGGAGGGAGGCAAACCATAAGAGACTCTTAAATACAAAGAATAAACTGAGAGTTGATGGGGAGGGGGAGGAGATGGGGAAATGGGTGATGGGCACTGAGGAGGGCACTTGTTGGGATGAGCACTGGGTGTTGTATGCAAGCAATGAATCACAGGAATCTACCCCCAAAACCAAGAGCACAGTGTATACACTGTATGTTAGCCACCTTGACAATAAATTATATTTTTTAAAAAAGCCATGTTTAATAGCAATCAATTTTAGTAATAATGTACAAGCCATATTTAATGTGACAAGAAAAAAAAGTGGTCTTTATCTTTTAGAGATACAGCCTGAAATATTTAGGAATAAAATGATACTGAAATAAAGCATATTTGACCATGAGTTGATAACTGGCAAAGCTAAGAGATTGGTCAATGGGTCTTCTTTATAATTTTCTCTATCCATTGTACATGTTTAAATTTTTACATTGTAAAAAGATTTTTAATGGAAAACCTCTTTCTAACCACCCCTTTTGGGTATGCTATCTGCTTCCCATATGTACCTGGTCTGATACAGGAGAAGAGGAGGAGCAGAGAACATCAGCAAGATGAGCATCACCTATTATGTAATTTTGCCTAGAACTATCTCTAAAAAGCAGTTTTCAAATAATGTGTTTGCAGTCCTTTCTAAACTGGGAATAGATAGTAAAACCTCACCAATTCACCTTCATTAACGAGGAGAACCAGTCAACCCGACTCAGAAAAGATCTATGTAATAAATTATTTTGTAATTTTTTTAAAAATTAAACAATTTATTTCAACTTCAAACTGGTCTTCATGGACTCTCAATCTTATCTCACAATGTACCTTTTGGCAAATCTTTATGGAAAACTTCTTTTATAGCTGCCTTACACATGCTCTTCCTCATACTAACAACAACTGGCCCTTTCCACTTAACAACTCAGCCATCTCAAAACTCAGTGTGTTCTATCTCTTCTGTAAAGTCTGTCTTGACCATATTGACCTCTCCTTCTCAGGGATCACTCTCTCTGCTTCACCAGTCACTGGGTAACTTTGGGCAAGTATTTAACCTCTCAGTGCCTCAGTTTTAGCATCTGTAAAATGGCATTTGTAAAAGTATGTATTTATTGGGATTTATAAGAACATTAAGTGAGTTTATTTGGTATTGGCTGATAGTAAGCATTCAGTCATGTTAGCTAACATTATTATTTATTCAAAAAATATGTATTGAGCTTCCACTATGGCTTTTTCCAAGTGCTGGGGGTACAACAATAAACAAAAGTAAGTTCTTGACCTCATGGAGCTTCCTTTTAGCAGGAGAGATAGATAATAAACACATAAAGATAAATATTAAAGTTTCAAATAGTGCTAAGTACTTGAAGAAACTAAAACAGTAAAAATGAGGAAGGCATCATTTTTAGATAAGGGGGTCTGGAATGTCCTCTCCAAGAAGGTGACATTTTGATGAAAAGGAACATACTGAAATTAGTTTTTAAACCAGTTTCACTGCCTAAGGAAGAACTCTTAAATATCAAAACACTGCGAATACTTGGGAACTACATGTTTTCCAGCTAGATAATCTAGAATCCCAACTTGGATTATCAACCTGTCAATAGAGAAATTTGCATTATAAACCTAACTATCCATTCCAAAGCTGTATTTTGCTACCATTTTAAATATTATCATGTCCCCTACACTGTCTTTTTCATACTGACCTAATTTTTCAAACACAGTGTTTTGTCATCACAACTTCTTCTACACACTGTTGACAGGTTCTTCTCTTGCTGCTATTTCACAGACTTGGCCTTTTAATTCCTTCACCTTTAATTGTTCCCTAAGAAATTGCCTTCAGTCTGAATCACACTTTTAAACTGCTTTCCTGCTACTGTTCCCGTTTTCCTTCTATATCAGTCACTGTCACTGAATTCTATCATCTTTCACTTCTGCATTCTTTCTTCCTTGATCTCTTCTCTCCCACAAATAGCCAAAGGGAGAGGAGATTCCAAACAAACTGCTAATCTGGGGGGAGGTGTGTGTCTGGAAGGAGGTAAGTGGCTTCACTGGTGGGAATGGAGGACTCAGAGAAACAAGATGTGGGTGAGAAGTAATAAGAGCCTTACTATCATTTTCCTGACAATTTCAGATTCTAAGAATCAATACAATAAGGGTTTGTGTTAGAAAATGCCAGAAGGTTTAGGAAGATAAATGTGATGCTTATTTCCACCAAGGGGGAAAAAAATCTCTGGTGATGAAAATTGTCACCTTGTGAGTCCTTTGTAAGTGGGTTAATGGAATGAATTTTAAAATGTACATATTTCTACCTATATAAAATAATAGTGGACAGTTAACTCTGAGTCCCTGGGCTTTTCCCTTGTGAAGTAATAAACACAGGCAACCATCTTGGCTATCCAAAATTCCTCTTTACTTCCTGTTCCTTTGCTATGATTTCTTTTTCCTTCTTCTTCATCATACACAGGGTCCAAAGTCACTCAAGATTAGGAAACATGAAAAGCTTAGAAATTAAATTCTTAAGATGGACTTCTAAGGAATTCACCTAAGACCACATAAATGTATAGAGCCTTTCTTCGCCAGAAACTCAGCAACTCAGATTAATGTTACTGCTTGCTAAAGTTGTGATAAATGAGGTCCACACAAAATCGGACTGTTTTTCATTTTGTTGCATGTTCCACACGAGCTCTAGAACTGAGCTGCCGTCCAAACACTGGCTTATGCCCAGAACATTCTCAGATGCCAGAAAAGGAGGCAACGTAACCGTCTGTGCTGGTGGCACTCTAGCATATGCAATACTGAATATTCTAAATGTGAAAAAAAAAGCAATATGAGAGAAACACTGTTTTCTTTTCAGTAATGACAAAAATACAGTTTCATAATCTCACAAGTTGAAACACCACAGAGAAAAGATACCTGAGAGTTCCAGCCTTCTTCTCTCTCACAACCTCATACACAGATTTCCCTCATAAAAATATCCTGTGTTGTCCTAGTTTAAGTTCTTTGCATAAAAAGGATCTTTATATTTCTTCTAAAATGACATGTTAAAATTAATATTGGTTCACCTTTAAGTGCCCTCTGGTGTGACACATTTTTTTTTTAATTTTTTTTTAATGTTTTTTCTTCATTTTTGAGACAGAGAGAGACAGAGCGTGAGCAGGGGAGGGGCAGAGAGAGAGGGAGACACAGAATCTGAAGCAGGTTCCAGGCTCTGGGCTGTCAGCACAGAGCCCAACGTGGGGCTCCAACTCACAAACTGCGAGATCATGACCTGAGCCGAAGTCAGACGTTCAACCGACTGAGCCACCCAGGCGCCCCTGGTGTGACACATTTTAATCTTCTGGACAACACTCTGATGAAAAGAAAGGATTTTTTTCTCCTTTGGTGTTTAAATTAAAAATTATGATCTGCAGCCATGAGTTGAACAAAATTGAAAGTTTACTAAAAGAAGGAAATCACTGACTCTTTTTTATAAATTTTTTTAATGTTTATTTATTTTTGAGAGAAAGAGAGACAGAACATGAGCAGGAGAGGGACAGAGAGAGAGGGAGACACAGAATCCGAAGCAGCCTCTAGGCTCTGAGCTGTCAGCACAGAGCCCGACCCGGGCTCAAACTCACAAATGGTGAGATCATGACCTGAGCTGAAGTCAGACACTTAACTGACTGAGCCACCCAGGCGCCCCTAAATATCTTTTATAAATGTGGGGACTGAATGTTTAAAAAAAGATGTTTTTTCCAGTGGCACACCAAAGGTGGAAAAAAGGGAACAACGTGGGTTGAAGGCAAAAATGGGTGTGAAAATTTAAAAACATTAAAACTGACCAAACACTGGTCTGCTTTGTTATTATCACCACATGCCAGCAATTCTAAATAATGTAAGTGATAAAATATTCCTCTCCACAAAAAAAAAAGCAAACAAACAAAAATTGCTTATATACATTCTAACGTTTGCTATGGCTATTGCTGGATTTTCATAATATGTATGCAAACTTTACATTAACATATTTTTATTACTCATCTCTTAATATACGTTATAATGTACAAGCAAGATATTCAGATAACTCCCAATTACATAGGTGACTCCAAACACATGCAGTCCAGATACACACATTCATTCCATAAGTAAATTCATAAAGATTCAGGAACCACTCTGGCTCACTTTGGGCACAATTTGTGTCTCCAACCCTCCAACCCTTGAGATACTCCATATTCTTACACTCAAACAGATTAGAAATAAAAATGATAGCATCCGAGTTAAAAAAAAAAAGTTTACATTAATTCATCACTTCAAGGGATCACTGGAATTTAAGTTTTATTCAAAACAAATTCAAACAGAGTGCAAAATATGAGATGTAATATCTTTGGTTAAGTGCAAATTTTAGTTCATAAACAAATTATTTTACTAAATTTCAATACTATCTTTTAAGTCAAAATTTCTTTTTTATTATGATTTGTCACTTACTTGATATTCAACTCTACTATTACTCATTACTGTCATAGACCAATGAATAAGTAAAGTTACTTCCCTCTTTTAAATGTATATTAATGTAATTAAAATCCATTATTTTCCCCTTTTCATATATAACCCTTTTTTATGTTCTATTTTTTACTTTTTACCAGCACAATTATACACATGAAGTCTAATAAAAATATACCCACCACCTGTATGTCTTTGATAGCCATTATTATCATGCATTTCATTTCATATGAAATAATTTTGAATAATAATGTTGTCACATAGAGGCAGAAAGGGTTAAAAATTAGGTACTCTGAGTGCAAACACGCTGTATACACCACAGGCTTTCTGGAGATTTTTTTACATTCTTTCTGACTTTCTAATTTTTTGTCTGAGTCTCAGTTGTAACACAATTTACATCAAAATTGTGAGTTGGCCTAGGGTGGTAGATTCTATGGAAGCTAGAAGAAAACAACCTCTAGAAAGGTATAGAAAAGAGGGAAAATAACAACCTAGATCTGCATTCATATATTCAGCAAATACATTCAACCAGTGGCTACTAAACACCCAGAATTGCACCAAGCACTGGTCTAGGTACTAGGAATACAGCTGGGGTGAGCTTCGTGCTCCCTATTAGCTTATATTGTAATGGGAAAACACAGACAACAAAAAAACATAACAAACAGGTAAATTATGTAGTGTGTTAGAAGGTGATTGAGCATTCTATAGAAAATAATAAATGTCACATAGTATAGATCAGGAGCACCAGGAAGTTGCAATTATAAATAGGGTGGTTTAGTTATTTGTCATTGGGAAGATGACATGAAGGACACGAGAATTAGCTGTGTGGTCATCTGGGAAAAGAGCAACCTGGGCAAAGAAAACAGCCAGTGCAAAGGCCATGGGAAAGGAACATGCCTGGTTTGCTCCAGGAAGAGCAATGAGGCCAAGTGTGGCCGAAGCAGAGTAAAAGGGAAGGTAGTAGGAGATGATACCAAAGAGGCAGGAGGGTCAGACTGTAGAGAGCTTTGTAAGCCTTTAAAAGGACTTTGTCTTTTACTCTGGGTAAAACAGGGGATTTCAGGGCTCTAAGCAGAGGAATGACACAATCCAGTTTACAATCTGTAAACACATAGTCTTAAAATAAGTGAAACAACCACCTCAGGCAGCCTGGAAAGATATGGGGGTGATCCAGCTAAGACATCTGTCCCACATTCACCTCCAAGATGAATCCACCCAATTTAACTGGCTAAGAGTTCCTTTCTTCCCTTAGTTCTTATCTTGCAGCCCTCCTGAAGGTGAACACCACATCAAGTTTCTTGGATTTAGAAAGGGCATTCTTGAGGGGCGCCTGGGTGGCTCGGTCAGTTAAGCGTCTGATTTCAGCTCAGATCATGATCTCACAGTTTGTGGGTTCGAGCCCCATGTCAGGCTCTGTGCTGACAGCTCAGAGCCTGGAGCCTGCTTCAGATTCTGTGTCTCCCTCTCTCTCTGCTCATGCTCTGGCTCACGCTCTCTCTCAAAGATAAATAAACGTTAAAAACAAATTTAAAAAAAAGGGGGCATTCTTGAGGTTAAGAATCTAGAGATGCCGCCCTGATGCTGAGATTTTTACCATTTGAGATTATTTTGCATTCTTTGATTATCTTTAAGAGTCTTCTTTCTAAAACTATGAATTGCTCTCAGACGTTTAATCTAAGAAAATTAACTTTTTGATACAAATCAACTTATCCCTGGAGCACTTGGGTGGCTCAGTCAGTTAAGCATATGATTCTTGGTTTCAACTCAGGTCATAATCTCACAGTTTCGTGAGTTCAAGCTCCGTGTCAGGCTCTGTGAGCCTCCTTGGGATTGTTTCTCTCCCTCTCTCTCTCTCTGCCGCTCCCCACTTGTGCTGTCTCTCTCTGTCAAAATAAATAAATAAACTAAAAAAAATTTTTTTAAATCAACTTATCCCTTGTTAACTGACAATTAACCAGCTGACAATAAGGCAGGAATTAATGTCAAAAACATGCACAGACACACACACTCCTCAATACTTAGATATTCATTATTAACTCACATTCTATCCACAATTGACTATAATGATAATAGGTCCTGAATGTATATTCCTGAAGGTATGTAGACTGTCCTGCTATAATATCTTTTCCATTGATTTGTCTTATTTTGTATTTTAGTACAGAATAAGGATGATATGAGGGGAGAGAGAGAAAAGGGAATGCCAGAAGATGTGCATGGCAGCCATGCTCTGGAGTGGGAAATGCAGAGGCAAGGTGATTCCTGGACAAAGATCTGTCTGCCTAAAATTTCAGCCACAGCCAGCTCCTACCTCTAGTCAACCCACTCTGAATATAAAAGGAAAAACTTTGCCCTCAGGCCCTGCCCTTAACCCTAACCTCACCTTCAGAAGAGATGACTAAACAATGTCTCTTTGTAGCCTAATTGCTCCTCTTGGTCCATGCTTGTTTTTTGGTTGATTTTTTTTTTTTTTTGAGACTATTATTACATTCATTCCACTTCCATCTTTTGTCAGTAAAATTTCTTAACATTTCTTTATCACAATGGAAGGCTTTTAACTTCTCAACTGTTTTTTAATGTCTCCTCCAAACATAGGACTGTCAGAAACAAGACAAAAAACATCAGATGGGTACCAATTTTTACCCATGTTTCCCATGGAAAGTTGACTTTGAGGCTAGGATTGAGCAAATACAAGAAATATTATTTCTTAACAGTATAGAAAATGGTTTCCCTGCTATTTTCTAACATCAAATGTCCATTGATAGATGAATGGATAAAGTAAATGTGGTGTGCGTATATATATACATACATATGATAGATTGTTACTCAGCCATAAAAAAGAATGAAATCTTGCCATTTGTGACAACTGGATGGACTTAGAGACTTGCCATTTGTGACAACATGGATGCTAAGTGAAATAAGTCAGAGAAAGACAAATACCATATGATTTCACTTATATGTAGAACCTAAAAAACAAGTTAATAAACAAACAAAAGACTCTTAAATACACAGAACAAACTGGTGGTTGCCAGAGAAGGCAAGGGGAAGGACGGGCAAAATATATAAAGGGGATCAAGGTGTACAAACTCCCACTTATAAAATAAATAAGCAATGGAAATGAAAAGTACAGCATAGAGAATGTAGTCGGTAATACTGTCATAATGTATGGTGACAGATGGTGACTACACATTCATGGGGAGCACTGAGTAATGTATAGAATTGTCAAGTCAATATGTTATACACCTGAAACTGATATGACATTGTATGTTAATTTTCAAAAGCTTTCTCTGATGTTTGCTAGCACCAGGTATCTTGCCAGTGCCCACAGTTCTGAGCTAACAACTTTCCAGTGTCATCAACTCATATTCCAGAAACCCAGATTTGAATACTTGTATTACTGATGCCTTCTTTCCATTAGGACAGTCAGCTATGGGCACACAGGGAGCTCTGTACTGCGTGTGATAGATTAGCCTCTTTACCACACTTGACGGCTTCCATCCAAGGAAGTCTCATAAGAGATGGCAAATCCCTATTTGATATTATTTAAGGACACTGCAAAGCTTGCCTTGACTCCATCACCCACTAAATGTCTCCACCTGAACACTAATGCCTTGACATCATTAACATGGAGCAAAAATTGTACAATGAGAGTTGACCCTTAAAATGTAAAAGTAATGTAGCCAGAAGGAAAATTAGTTTACATGTTACTGTAAATGACTAATGTCCTACACTTTCCTTAAAACAGGTTTGTGAGAGCAGAGGAGAAAGAGCCCAGGAGATGCAGATTCTGAAAGGGAAGAACATTGTCAAGTAAGATCACAAGCCCCTGGTAGCCTAAGACCCACTGGGAAAGGTAAAATAGAACCCTTCTGAGGGTATCTCCTAAGGATACCCTTTGTCACCACAATCAGCACTTAAATGCTAAAATACTTGCCATCTCATCCTCATTCCTATTCAAACTTTCTAAAGGATGGGGTATTTCTATGGTGTTAACTATATTACAAACTTCTAAATATTAGTAAAGAGAAAAAAATCTTGTTTTCATAATTTCTACTAAAAATCAGAAATGTAGCCAATAGCAAAAAAAAAAAAAAAATTCATTGTGAAAGAAGATAAGGCAGTGGCCACCTTATACATATTAACATTCACTATAACAGAAATGTCAGGCCTGGTGGTACCTCTAGTTTTCCTTGCTGGCTGACGTTGGGTGTGTTCTCTGACATTAGCCCAACCCCAAGCTCTTTCAACTACCCAAGTATAACCTTCCTAGTAACTGTTCAAGGAGGCATGGGTGCAGCATAGAGATTCCTCAGCCTGTGTTTCAAGACCCTTTATAAATTGAGCCCTCAGTCTAATTTGACTCTAGCCATAACTCCCCCTGCAATCCTACTCTGCCCTACTATTCCCACTACTCCCCTACGTAGCCAAATGGGAACATTTGGGGGTATTTAAATCTTCCCCTTTCTTAATTCTTGACCTTTGTTATAATTCTTTATTCCAGAGTATCTAACCCTAAATCCACATGTCAAAATCCTATTCACCTTACAAAACTACCCTAATACTTCCTAATGCCTTTCATGATTCATCTGTCTGGATGGACTTTTCCTTCCTCTATATATCTAGCACCTATGTCTACAGAAAACATTAAAAATAGCCCAATTCCTAGCCAGATTGACATAAAACCTCACACTAAAAGCCTATTTACTTTAGTTCCTATTGCCCGATATATCATGTCTGGCTTACAAAAAATTGCAAGGCATCCTACAAGGCAAGAAAAAAAACAGTCTGAAGACATAAAACAAGCATCAGAACCATATTCAGATATGGCACAGATTTTGGAATTACCACACAGGGAATCTAAAAATAATTATGATTAATGTGCTAAGGGTTATAATGAAAACGTTAGACAACATGCAAGAACAGGTGGGTAATGTAAGCAAAGCTATGGAAACTCTGAGAAATAATCAAAAAGGAATGTCAGAAATCAAAACACCATTATGGAAATAAAGAATCCCTTTGATAGTTGCATCAGTAGACAAGACATGACTGAGGAAAGCATCAGTGAGCTTGAAGATACGTAAATAAAAACTTCCCAAACTGATATGCAAAGAGAAAAAAAGTATGAAATAAAACTACATACTTGTGCAAGCCAGACCTCTGAGGAATTCCCCATCCCATTCCATTATCCAAAGAACCACCCATGCATTGAGCTTAGGCAAGTTGATTAGCTCAGTTACTGAAAATATTCAAGAGACCTTGCTGTAATGGAAGGACCAAGAAGGAGAAGATCCGAGATCCCTGGCAATGTAGCGTCTAAGCAATAAGTGACCACAACAAGAATCTATGTATACAGTGTGGTGTGGGTGTTTTAATCTTTTATGCCTGCACACATGGAAATTATTACCCATTTAATCATCTTAATAAAATTTCTGTCTCTTGTCATCTTTCTTATTATGTATGCATTACTATCTATCTCACTGGGGCATATTGAGGCTTAATTAATAATGTGCACTGATTTGAGCCTTGAGGGGGGAAACTAAAGAATATGCTTTATGTATATATTGGTACTATAGAGAATATAATATCATGATAAATATGCTGTAACAGCATAAAATGAAAAGAACTCTGGGCCAGACGAGAAGGGATGATGTGAGGAACAGAAACATGGAAATTGGATAAACCATGGCTAAAGAGATAACTGGAGCAGATATCTTGGCAAAAAAAAAACCAATTAGATAAGTTATAAATCAGAAATATGTCAAATTATTATTGTCTTCTGGGGAAATGACCCTATGTCTTAATTAGACATGGCCACATATGAAATTTGAAACCAAGAAATATAACAAGTATTGTGCTAGATATTCTCCATTGCCTCTCCAGATACACTGTCCACCTTCTCCACTCTGCTCCAGAGGTATGACCTTTATGGTCTACATTAAAGGGTAACTTCACTGTGTCTTTCTGTGAAGTCCAAGTCACAGGAGATAAGAAGGCAAGAAGAGAGCAAAACAAGAGTATTTATTTTTTTAACTCTCTACTATGCTGTGGGTGAACAATGGCCATATTCCTCTACCAAAGTTCATAGTTCCCGGCAATCAGTCATCTCCTATAGGCCCTCTCCAGGCACCTTCCGTAATAGGAGTGATATCATTTTATACTTTTACAGCATCCCTTATTGGCTTCCCTCAAGGAAGCCTGCCCACATCCTTGAAAGAGTCCCTTTATTTATTTCTCCCCATCTGCTACCTGCCTAGATCCTTATTGATACAGGTATAAAATATGTACACATGAGAATATGCAATATACACATATATAAATATATGTATGTATATATATTTTATATTTTCTTATATGTACATATATATTTGCTGACAAAGACTTTAGTTTTAACAGAATAGATCTTACACAGAAGAAATGTAAATAGGATTGACCTCCTCTGTGGAGTTATCAACTCAAGAGTTGATTAGGCCTTGCTTCATGCACAGCCTATAATTATCATGAGATTGTGCTGGGCATGAAAGAAGCTTACACAAGGGGGCTTCATTTGGGGAGAACTTCACGAAGTGAGCAATCTGAGAAGTACAAGAATGCCAAGAGGTCTGACCCATGGAGTTATGTCAACTCAAGACCCTCTAGTTGGTTTCCATGTCTGTGCACAACCAAGAAATGTCAAGTGTTGCACAATTCAGTGAGGCCTCTCTTAATATATCTGTCTTTTCACTCAGAGAGTGAGATCAAGAACATAGTTTTCATAGCCTTTTTAGTCCCATTTCCAGCCCATTGCTTAATAAACATTTGTTGATCTCCTACTCTCACTAAGAACACACAATGAGGACACAATCAGTGTTTATTAATGAACTCAGAACTACCTTCCTTCCACATTGAATTCCTGATAAATATAAGCTGTTTAAAAGAACATCATTTAGAACAAATCAGGGGACTATAGATGCTGGAGAGCATGTGGAGAAACGGGAACCCTCTTGCACTGTTGGTGGGAATGCAAACTGGTGCAGCCACTCTGGAAAACAGTGTGGAGGTTTCTCAGAAAATTGAAAATAGACCTACCCAATGACCCAGCAGTAGCACTGCTAGGAATTTACCCAAGGGATACAGGAGTACTGATGCATAGGGGCACTTGTACCCCAATGTTTATAGCAGCACTCACAATAATAGCCAAATTGTGGAAAGAGCCTAAATGTCAATCAACTGATGAATGGATAAAGAAATTGTGGTTTATATACACAATGGAGTACCACGTGGCAATGAGAAAGAATGAAATATGGCCCTTTGTAGCAACGTGGATGGAACTGGAGAGTGTGATGCTAAGCAAAATAAGCCATACAGAGAAAGACAGATACCATATGTTTTCACTCTTATGTGGATCCTGAGAAACTTAACAGAAACCCATGGGGGAGGGGAAGGAAAAAAAAAAAAAGAGGTTAGAGTGGGAGAGAGCCAAAGCATAGGAGACTCTTAAAACTGAGGGTTGATGGGGGGTGGGAGGGAGGGGAGGGTAGGTGATGGGTATTGAAGAGGGCATCTTTTGGGATGAGCACTAGGTGTTGTATGGAAACCAATTTGACAATAAATTTCATATATTAAAAAATATATAAATAAATAAATAAATAAACACCATTTAATATCAAAGCATCTAGGTTATACTAACGCCAACATCATGTACCTTGAGATGTTATACATACAAGCTTGTATTTTCCATTGCTGATACCAAACTATTCTGAGCGAGGATCTATTTTTTAAAGAAGAATGCTCATGTCAAAGCAAGCAGGAGTGTTTTTTTTCCATCTGATTTCAAAGAGGAACTGCATGTCTATCCATAAAATCAAAGTGTGTCTCCAGCCCCTAAAGTCATAACATTAAATTTAGGGTTTTCCATACAAATAGCAAATAGCAGTACACCCAGGTGACCTCCAAAGCCATCAGCTAAGGAACCATTACTGGCACCAACTCCTTTGTTAAAATCCTCATTTGGTGTTATTTTTTCTCCTCTGCGTCATGCACACCTCTCTCGTTCTCCCTCTCTCTCTCTCTTACCTGGACCTTCCTCTGTGTGATTCTTCAACATGCCACTCCCTGAGAGCCCCTTCTGTGTCAGGCCTCCCTGTTACAGGCCTTGGAACCCGCAGCTTCTGCTCTCACTACCTTGACACCTTTCATCTTTACACTCAAGCCCAATTTTTCTCCAGTGCAATAGCTTCACATCCTTCTCCTATCTTTAATATCCAAATGGCTCAGATTAACACAAATATCCTTAGACTTGTGGCTCATCTGTAAAAATGATAATAGAATGGGGCTAAGCAAAACCGCCAGGCTCCCTTAGCTCTGATTTTATCATTCTTCCCCTGAACTTATCTGATCTCATGTAATAACCCCCTGTCACTAGGCTTCTTGGTGTCAGCCCTCTCATATCTAGTAGCATTTACTGAGTGCCTAAAATAGGAAGAGCACAGTGATTGTCCAGGCCCTTGACATGTAATAGCAGTTACCATTTCTGAGCACTTCTACATAGGGTATTTAAGCAGGGCTCATTATATACTCACAACAACCACATGACAAGGCACAACTGACAACCCCATTTTATATATGAGAAAACTGAGACACATTGGTTATCATGGCCCAAGACATATAACTAGTAAGTGACAGAACCAAGAATGAAACCTAGATAATTTGATCCTATATGATACTGCCTCTTAAACAGTAATAGTGAAAACTTTGTATTTAAAAATATGAATAAAATACTGAATAAGAAGATCTTAGCTCTGCTAAGATTTCCAGCATGAGAGGTGACATAAGCTCCAAGATGCTTTTCACCACCTCCTCTTGTGCCAGTGTCATGGTCCCATTTGGAGTCTTCATTACATACTCTCAGCCAACTAATCTCAATCTCCAGCCAGCATTGTCAGAAGGCCCAACTTTCACCTCCAAAGAGCCATCCGGAGTCATTGAATTGACTCCTATTTGTGCTTTATTATTTTGTACATGATGAGATTGTTAGTTTGTACATATACTATATCTGACATCATTTTTTTCTAACTTGTTCTCATTGCCATGTTTAATCTCTCCAACCAATCTATCAAGGGCACCTCCAGCCAAGCCTGGTACAGTGCTTATCAAATAGCAAGCAAAGTTTGTTAATAAATCAAATAATTCACTTTATCAAGGGAGTCAAATCAAAATCATCCAGATCAGTCTGAGGACACTCACTCACCTTGACCTGGCAGAGCCTCCCCCATCAATCCACCAGGGCTAAATTGACAACAATGTTCCAATCAACACTCCACACTCCTATCCCCTTGAATTGTATCTTGTCTTAAATGATAATATAAACACTGAGCCTCCAAAGTAGTGAAAGAAACTTTTATTTTCTCATGGTTCCACTGCCCAGGTTTTTATATGATATTGTAAATCCAAAACTGCCATAAAAGTTAGAAGCTTCAAAGTGCCTTTATAGGAATTTGGACTGTGGTCAAACATTTACCTTCAGTGTTCTCTTACTAGCGGTAGAATTCCCTCCCCAACTACCTAACACAAGTACATTGGATGTGCTGGGAAGACCTGCAGACCTAAGCAGATTTAAGCTATTTTCCATCACTCATCATTGTAAATGTGTTTGTGTTTTAACTGTGGAGTATTCTTAAACCTTTCTGCTAGTGATGCTTTCAGTAAACAACAGTAATTCTCAAGGGCCTTATCATGAATGCAGTGATTCATCTCCAGCACAGAGAAGTGGCTTTATTTAGAATTGGCCAGTGGAGGAGGGGCATCATTATATTCCATTTGCTAGAGGATCTGCAGAATTCTGTCCCATTTGCCCTGTGTACCAGGTCCAGTTTATCCCTTTTCTTTTAACCTGCTATAAGAATCACATGCCTAAATATTAAGCAAATATCCCCAGATTGATGCTTTACCCAAATTATTTCTTCTTAATTGGTTCAAAAAAAGTGCACTTTGCATACCCTCCCTCAGTCTAGTTTGTGAGGCCCCACAACGGCTGCCTGACACATAGGAGATATTAAATAAATGTTTAATTAATATTTATAAGCAATAAAAGCAAAGTTAAAAAATAGAAGCAAAAAAGGGAGGGAGGTGAAGGTGATAATTGTAGGTGAAAAGAAGACAAGGTCATAGACTACACCTGTCTGGTTCATGTGCAACTGAGCCCTGTAGGGTTTAACACCTTTCTGTGACCCCAAGGGTTAAACAACCCCCTCTTGAATTTTACTACTAGGAGAACCTTTAGAAAGAGAGCAACCAGGGGCACCTGGATGGCTCAGTCGGTTGAGCGTCCGACTCTTGATTTCAGTTTAGGTCATGATCTCACAGTTCATGAAGTCAGGCCCTGCACTGGGCTCTGTGCTATCAGTGCAGAGCCCACTTGAGATTCTCTCACCCTGTCTGCCCCTCTCCCCTTTCCAAAATAAATAAACTTGAAAGAAAGAAAAAGAGAGAAAGGAAGGAAGGAAGGAAGGAAGGAAGGAAGGAAGGAAGGAAGGAAGGAAGGAAGGAAGGAAGGGAGAAAGCAACAGTTTAGAGCAATTCATCCGCACTGCTAGAAAAATACAAGTCAACACATTTTGACCTCTGAAGGTTGGCTTAAGTAATGTAATACAGCAGTTATCTACTGTCATAATACTACTGCATAATAAACAGCCACAAACACCTCCATAGCATTCAGCAATAGGCATTTATTGTTTATGTCCCAGTCAGCTGGGGTTGGCCAGATAGCTCTGCTAGTCTTAGCCAGGTTTGCTCATATGCCTACAGTATCTACAGTCGCTGGCTGTTGGCTGTTATAAGCTGGCCTTGGCTTGGACAACTTGGACTACTCAGCCCTGTTCCACATGTCTACTGTCCTCCAGTGGGCTATCCTAGTCACAGGCTCATGGCAGTGGAAGAGGAGCTTGCCCCCAGAAACACAAGGGCTCTTAAGGCCTAAGCTCAAATCTTGGTCCTCACTTCTATCTCATTCTACTGGCCAAAGCAAGCCATATGGCTGAAACCAAAGACAGGGAATTATGTCCCACCTTCAGTAGAAATGGACTATAAGGTTACATGCATGGCAAAGGGAGTAGTGCAAGGAGAGATGAGGACATGAGGCCACCTGATGCAGTCTAGGACAGGTATGTTTATATAAAAATAAAAACCACAGCATTTCTAATTACAAAGATGGAAGCCAGGCATATTTGCAAGTATTGAACTAGGAAACCAATTGAAAGAAGGTGCTTATTTTTTCTAATAAATATCTAGTTCAGTCATTATTTTTTTAACTCCAATCTTGTTATTACAATTAGCTAAATATTCACTTGAGGTAAGTAACATTTATGCTGAGAATGAATTGATTTCTTTCCTCTCTGGGTATTCTTTATTCAAGGGGCCTGGTAAAACATTTTTATGAACTAATAAAAAACTTTAAACATTCTTGTAAGTCTATGGCAATGATAAATTTTCCTAACTTTTCGAGAAAAGGAGAATTGAAATAACCATATGATATAACAAAGATTATGAGTAAATTAAAATTTTATTTCAGTATTTTAAAATTAATAAATATTGGGGCGCCTGGGTGGCTCAGTCGGTTGAGCGTCCGACTTCGCTCAGGTCACGATCTCATGGTCCGTGAGTTCGAGCCCCGCATCAGGCTCTGTGCTGACAGCTCAGAGCCTGGAGCCTGCTTCAGATTCTGTGTCTCCCTCTCTCTCTGGCCCTCCCCCCATTCATGCTCTGTCTCTCTCTGTCTCAAAAATAAATAAATGTTAAAAAAAATTTTTTTTAATTAATAAATATTTTCACAGTTTTGACAAAACAAAGGCAAAAATCTATCTGATTCCTAGATATGTATTTTTCATCTGATTCAGTTATGTACGTTTATATTTTGGAACTACCAACTCACTCACATCAGGACCCAGACTAAATCATTCTGCAATATCAGAAGCTTCAAACTGAAAGAAGGTTGAAATAACATTACATCTTTGCAAAAATCAGAATCTCTATTTCTGGGTTCAGTGCACTTGACAGTTTAACTACCTACATTGTTTTTTATCATATGAAAAAGGAGACCACTTTAATTTCACATCCTTTAACCTTCTAGCAATGAAATAGTTCTAGAGAATATAATGAATATAAAAGGGGTCAGTGTTCAAATTACATTCCTTTATAGCTAATTGGAAAGTTTCTTTTGTTGTTGATGACCAGAGCCTTTTTGCCTGTCCATCAGCTATTGGCTATCACTCTAATGCCTTAATCTTCAAGTGGACATTCCCTTGATTCAACACAATTATGGTAACCCATAAGTTAATGTAGTCCCATAAGAGATATGCCATCATTACCCAGATTTATGGGCAGAACCACATCCATAAAATTTAGATAATTGCTTGTGTACTGCCAGCCTATTTTGCCTGTTAATATAAATAATATTTTCCACATTAGCTACCAAGAGGACAAATTTCTCATAACTGACTCTGTACTTAATTCTGTCAGATAATCTCATCTGCAATTTGATGAAGAATGTACTGTGAACAATTTCTGACAACCTTCGTTCTTCTAGTGTGTTTTGCTGAAGAAGCCCAATCTGTTGTTTGTTTGGGGTTGTTACCACATTAAATTGATTTAAGGACACCATTTTCCATTCTTCTGTCTTCCATGCTCTGTTAACTTATGTCACATTTATTAAAACTCATGGTTTTGCATGTATGTTTCAATTTGTGGTAGCAGAATGATGAAACGCATTTCTCCCCTTTTTTGTAAAATAGTGTTTAACAACTGCTGCTACCATTAATGTATTGCCACATCATAGGTAAACTCAACATGAAAAGATCTGCACAATATTCTGATCAGAAAATACTAGCAGGGCACAGAATATATATGAAGTACCTTTTCAAATAAAAACTCAGAGGAAGTAAATAGAACAAATGCATAAAAGAGGAACATATGTTTTATGCTACCAAATTATGCATCGTTATTTTGAATAGCTAACCAAAGTGTGTTATAGGTACTAAAGCTACATTTAAATTTTAGTCCATTTGCAGTTTTTTTCAAATTCCCAAGGCAGATGGGGTGGGGTGGAATGACTTCTCAAGGGAGCTGAACTCTAAAATCTGTTCCTGGGAGATACTGCAAACTGTGGTCTCAGATTCCAGACTGTTCCAAACAAAGCTCTCTGAGCTCCCGTACACTAATTTATGACATATCTGCTTTCACCTGCTAGGTTTGCGCTTTATCACCAGTCTCAGGGAGCCCATCAGGGCTTACAAAGGAAAGGAAGTCTGAGAGACATAAAAAATACTGACACCAAGACAGGGAGCATTTTATATTATTTACAGCATGGGAAGAACCCCTGGAAGTGCTGAAAATGAAGGTCATGGTCTGAACAAGTATGGGGACTGGGTTGCCATCCTCACATTCTTCATGTTATTAAAACAAAACGTCTCCTCATTCTTGAAGTTTCCCAAAGCCCTGTGTTGGAGGAGAGGTATGAGGCGAGCCCAGGCGGTATACACCTCCCACTTTCACTTCTACCTCCCCTGTGAACATTTAACACTGACCCTGCTCTGGCCAGACTGACCTACGTATTCCCTGAATATATCTTGTGCTTCCCACCTTCAAGCCTTTCATACCTAAATTTTAGCCATATTTTAGAGTCCAACTCATTTCCCACTTCCCTGAGTACTCCCATCCGAAGTCAGTGCTCTCTCTTTAGAAAAAATACAGGTTTTATTTTTCCCTACCATCCACATACCTATATATACTTATGCAAATACTATTTCCCTAACAGGTTATATATTTTTTTTTTTTTATTTTTATTTATATATGAAATTTATTGTCAAATTGGTTTCCATACAACACCCAGTGCTCATCCCAAAAGGTGCCCTCCTCAGTACCCATCACCCACCCTCTCCTCCCTCCCACCCCCCATCAACCCTTAGTTTGTTCTCAGTTCTCAACAGTCTCTTATGCTTTGGCTCTCTCCCACTCTAACCTCTTTTTTTTTTTTTTTTTTTGTTCCCCTCCCCCATGGGTTTCTCTTAAGTTTCTCAGGATCCACATAAGAGTGAAACCATATGGTATCTGTCTTTCTCTGTATGGCTTATTTCACTTAGCATCACACTCTCCAGTTCCATCCACGTTGCTACAAAAGGCCATATTTCATTTTTTCTCATTGCCACGTAGTACTCCATTGTGTATATAAACCACAATTTCTTTATCCATTCATCAGTTGATGGACATTTAGGCTCTTTCCATAATTTGGCTATTGTTGAGAGTGCTGCTATGAACATTGGGGTACAAGTGCCCCTATGCATCAGTACTCCTGTGTCCCTTGGATAAATTCCTAGCAGTGCTATTGCTGGGTCATAGGGTAGGTCTATTTTTAATTTTCTGAGGAACCTCCACACTGCTTTCCAGAGCGGCTGCACCAATTTGCATTCCCACCAACAGTGCAAGAGGGTTCCCGTTTCTCCACATCCTCTCCAGCATCTATAGTCTCCTGATTTGTTCATTTTGGCCACTCTGACTGGCGTGAGGTGATATCTGAGTGTGGTTTTGATTTGTATTTCCCTGATAAGGAGCGACGCTGAACATCTTTTCATGTGCCTGTTGGCCATCCGGATGTCTTCTTTAGAGAAGTGTCTATTCATGTTTTCTGCCCATTTCTTCACTGGATTATTTGCTTTTCGGGTGTGGAGTTTGGTGAGCTCTTTATAGATTTTGGATACTAGCCCTTTGTCCGATATGTCATTTGCAAATATCTTTTCCCATTCCGTTGGTTGCCTTTTAGTTTTGTTGGTTGTTTCCTTTGCTGTGCAGAAGCTTTTTATCTTCATAAGGTCCCAGTAATTCACTTTTGCTTTTAATTCCCTTGCCTTTGGGGATGTGTCGAGTAAGAGATTGCTACGGCTGAGGTCAGAGAGGTCTTTTCCTGCTTTCTCCTCTAAGGTTTTGATGGTTTCCTGTCTCACATTCAGGTCCTTTATCCATTTTGAGTTTATTTTTGTGAGTGGTGTGAGAAAGTGGTCTAGTTTCAACCTTCTGCATGTTGCTGTCCAGTTCTCCCAGCACCATTTGTTAAAGAGACTGTCTTTTTTCCATTGGATGTTCTTTCCTGCTTTGTCAAAGATGAGTTGGCCATACGTTTGTGGGTCTAGTTCTGGGGTTTCTATTCTATTCCATTGGTCTATGTGTCTGTTTTTCTGCCAATACCATGCTGTCTTGATGATGACAGCTTTGTAGTAGAGGCTAAAGTCTGGGATTGTGATGCCTCCTGCTTTGGTCTTCTTCTTCAAAATTACTTTGGCTATTCGGGGCCTTTTGTGGTTCCATATGAATTTTAGGATTGCTTGTTCTAGTTTCGAGAAGAATGCTGGTGCAATTTTGATTGGGATTGCATTGAATGTGTAGATAGCTTTGGGTAGTATTGACATTTTGATAATATTTATTCTTCCAATCCATGAGCAGGGAATGTCTTTCCATTTCTTTAAATCTTCTTCAATTACCTTCATAAGCTTTCTATAGTTTTCAGCATACAGATCCTTTACATCTTTGGTTAGATTAATTCCTAGGTATTTTATGCTTCTTGGTGCAATTGTGAATGGGATCAGTTTCTTTATTTGTCTTTCTGTTGCTTCATTGTTAGTGTATAAGAATGCAACTGATTTCTGTACATTGATTTTGTATCCTGCAACTTTGCTGAATTCATGGATCAGTTCTAGCAGACTTTTGGTGGAGTCTATCGGATTTTCCATGTATAATATCATGTCATCTGCAAAGAGCGAAAGCTTGACTTCATCTTTGCCAATTTTGACGCCTTTGATTTCCTTTTGTTGTCTGATTGCTGATGCTAGAACTTCCAGCACTATGTTAAACAACAGCGGTGAGAGTGGGCATCCCTGTCGTGTTCCTGATCTCAGGGAAAAAGCTCTCAGTTTTTCCCCGTTGAGGATGATGTTAGCTGTGGGCTTTTCATAAATGGCTTTTATGATCTTTAAGTATGTTCCTTCTATCCCGACTTTCTCAAGAGTTTTTATTAAGAAAGGGTGCTGGATTTTGTCAAAGGCCTTTTCTGCATCGATTGACAGGATCATATGGTTCTTCTCTTTTTTTTTGTTAATGTGATGTATCACGTTGATTGATTTGCGAATGTTGAACCAGCCCTGCATCCCAGGAATGAATCCCACTTGATCATGGTGAATAATTCTTTTTATATGCCGTTGAATTCGATTTGCTAGTATCTTATTGAGAATTTTGGCATCCATATTCATCAGGGATATTGGCCTGTAGTTCTCTTTTTTTACTGGGTCTCTGTCTGGTTTAGGAATCAAAGTAATACTGGCTTCATAGAATGAGTCTGGAAGTTTTCCTTCCCTTTCTATTTCTTGGAATAGCTTGAGAAGGATAGGTATTATCTCTGCTTTAAACGTCTGGTAGAACTCTCCTGGGAAGCCATCTGGTCCTGGACTCTTATTTGTTGGGAGATTTTTGATAACCGATTCAATTTCTTCGCTGGTGATGGGTCTGTTCAAGCTTTCTATTTCCTCCTGATTGAGTTTTGGAAGAGTGTGGGTGTTCAGGAATTTGTCCATTTCTTCCAGGTTGTCCAATTTGTTGGCATATAATTTTTCATAGTATTCCCTGATAATTGTTTGTATCTCTGAGGGATTGGTTGTAATTATTCCATTTTCATTCATGATTTTATCTATTTGGGTCATCTCCCTTTTCTTTTTGAGAAGCCTGGCTAGAGGTTTGTCAATTTTGTTTATTTTTTCAAAAAACCAACTCTTGGTTTCGTTGATGTGCTCTACAGTTTTTTTAGATTCTATATTGTTTATTTCTGCTCTGATCTTTATTATTTCTCTTCTTCTGCTGGGTTTAGGCTGCCTTTGCTGTTCTGCTTCTAGTTCCTTTAGGTGTGCTGTTAGATTTTGTATTTGGGATTTTTCTTGTTTCTTGAGATAGGCCTGGATTGCAATGTATTTTCCTCTCAGGACTGCCTTTGCTGCGTCCCAAAGCGTTTGGATTGTTGTATTTTCATTTTCGTTTGTTTCCATATATTTTTTAATTTCTTCTCTAATTGCCTGGTTGACCCACTCATTCGTTAGTAGGGTGTTCTTTAACCTCCATGCTTTTGGAGGTTTTCCAGACTTTTTTCTGTGGTTGATTTCAAGCTTCATAGCATTGTGGTCTGAAAGTATGCATGGTATGATTTCAATTCTTGTAAACTTATGAAGGGCTGTTTTGTGACCCAGTATATGATCTATCTTGGAGAATGTTCCATGTGCACTCGAGAAGAAAGTATATTCTGTTGCTTTGGGATGCAGAGTTCTAAATATATCTGTCAAGTCCATCTGATCCAATGTCTCATTCAGGGCCCTTGTTTCTTTATTGACCGTGTGTCTAGATGATCTATCCATTTCTGTAAGTGGGGTGTTAAAGTCCCCTGCAATTACCACATTCTTATCAATAAGGTTGCTTGTGTTTATGAGTAATTGTTTTATATATTTGGGCGCTCCGGTATTTGGCGCATAGACATTTATAATTGTTAGCTCTTCCTGATGGATAGACCCTGTCACTATTATATAATGTCCTTCTTCATCTCTTGTTACAGCCTTTAATTTAAAGTCTAGTTTGTCTGATAGAAGTATGGCTACTCCAGCTTTCTTTTGGCTTCCAGTAGCATGATAAATAGTTCTCCATCCCCTCACTCTCAATCTAAAGGTGTCCTCAGGTCTAAAATGAGTCTCTTGTAGACAGCAAATAGATGGGTCTTGTTTTTTTATCCATTCTGATACCCTATGTCTTTTGGTTGGTGCATTTAATCCATTTACATTCAGTGTTATTATAGAAAGATATGGGTTTAGAGTCATTGTGATGTCTGTATGTTTTATGCTTGTAGTGATGTCTCTGGTACTTTGTCTCACAGGGTCCCCCTTAGGATCTCTTGTAGGGCTGGTTTAGTGGTGACAAATTCCTTCAGTTTTTGTTTGTTTGGGAAGACCTTTATCTCTCCTTCTATTCTAAATGACAGACTTGCCGGATAAAGGATTCTCGGCTGCATATTTTTTCTGTCTAGCACACTGAAAATCTCGTGCCAATTCTTTCTGGCCTGCCAAGTTTCAAAAGAGAGATCAGTCACGAGTCTTATAGGTCTCCCTTTATATGTGAGGGCACGTTTACCCCTTGCTGCTTTCAGAATTTTCTCTTTATCCTTGTATTTTGCCAGTTTCACTATGATATGTCGTGCAGAAGATCGATTCAAGTTACGTCTGAAGGGAGTTCTCTGTGCCTCTTGGATTTCAATGCCTTTTTCCTTCCCCAGTTCAGGGAAGTTCTCAGCTATTATTTCTTCAAGTACCCCTTCAGCACCTTTCCCTCTCTCTTCCTCCTCTGGGATACCAATGATGCGTATATTATTTCTTTTTAGTGTATCACTTAGTTCTCTAATTTTCCCCTCATATTCCTGGATTTTTTTATCCCTCTTTTTCTCAGCTTCCTCTTTTTCCATAACTTTATCTTCTAGTTCACCTATTCTCTCCTCTGCCTCTTCAATCCGAGCCGTGGTGGTTTCCATTTTGTTATGCATTTCGTTTAAAGCGTTTTTCAGCTCCTCGTGACTGTTCCTTAGTCCCTTGATCTCTGTAGCAAGAGATTCTCTGCTGTCAGCTATACTGTTTTCAAGCCCAGCGATTAATTTGATGACTATTATTCTAAATTCACTTTCTGTTATATTATTTAAATCCTTTTTGATCAGCTCATTAGCTGTTGTTATTTCCTGGAGATTCTTCTGAGGGGAATTCTTCCGCTTGGTCATTTTGGATAGTCCCTGGCGTGGTGAGGACCTGCAGGGCACTTCCCCTGTGTTGTGGTGTATAACTGGAGTTGGTGGGCGGAGCCGCAGTCGGACCTGATGTCTGCCCCCAGCCCACCGCTGGGGCCACAGTCAGACTGGTGCGTGCCTTCTCTTCCCCTCTCCTAGGGGCGGGATTCACTGTGGGGTGGGGTGGTCTGTCTGGGCTACTTGCACACTGCCAGGCTTGTGATGCTGGGGATCTGGCGTCTTAGCTGGGGTGGGTAGGCAAGGTGCACAGGGGCAGGAGGGGCAGGCTTAGCTTGCTTCTCCTTAGGTGATCCACTTCAGGAGGGGCCCTGTGGCAGCAGGAGGGAGTCAGATCCGCTGCCGGAGGTTTGGCTCCGCAGAAGCGCAGAGTTGGTTGTTTGCGCGGAGCGAGCAAGTTCCCTGGCAGGAACTGGTTCTCTTTGGGATTTTGGCTGGGGGATGGGCGGGGAAGATGGCGCTGGCGAGCGCCTTTGTTCCCCACCAAACTGAGCTCTGTCGTCCGGGGGCTCAGCAGCTCTCCTTCCCTTTGTCCTCCAGCCTTCCCGCTTTCTGAGCAGAGCTGTTAACTTATGACTTCCCAGACGCTAAGTCGCGCTTGCTGTTGGAACACAGTCCGTCAGGCCCCTCCGCTTTTTGCAAGCCAGACTCGGGGGCTCTGCTTGGCCGGCGAGCAGCCCCTCTGCCCCGGCTCCCTCCCGCCAGTCCGTGGAGCGCGCACCGCCTCGCCGCCCTTCCTACCCTCTTCCGTGGGCCTCTCGTCTGCGCTTGGCTCCGGCGACTCCGTTCTGCTAATCCTCTGGCGGTTTTCTGGGTTATTTAGGCAGGTGTAGGTGGAATCTAAGTGATCAGCAGGACGCGCGGTGAGCCCAGCGTCCTCCTACGCCGCCATCTTCCCCATTCAGCCCAGGTTATATATTTTGTAAGAATAAAACCATGTCAGAATGTGTAACTATGCCCCTAAATGGCTAACATTGAGCCTTCCTTGAAGGAAATATGTAACATAAATTTGTGTGCTTTCAATATATTTTTATATTTCAATTTTTAATATTTTTGTCTTACAAAAATAATACAAGGTCATAATATATACAACCTTCAAATGTAAATGAAAATGTGTAAGGCATAACCCCCATCAATGTCCATTTAAAAGTGTTAATTGATTGAAGAGGAAGAGTTTGACTATTTACTCAGGCTATAGTGAAACTTAAAATTTTCATATCATTTTCTGGAGAACCCAACTCAGTCAAAACCTACTTTCCTTTATAGTGGTGGATCCCTGAGTGGGTTAACTCCACAGACTAAGACTCCAGAGTGTGAGATGGAGTACTATATGACCCCATGTCAACTTTAATTTGAAGTCATACTCCCAGGACATTTCAAAAGGCTCCAAGTTTTCCGGAGGCTTAAAGAGTGAGGTTGTGGCTTTTCCTGAGCAATTGTTAATATTTACGGTCAAGAACAGTGGTTATGGAATATATCCTCATAATCACCTTCTCAAATATTACAGAGTCTTTGTAGAGAAGACAGGAGAAAAAAAAATACTGCCATAGTTTAGGAAGCTGCCTCTATAAGCTTCTGCATCTCTAAAGTCAGAGCCCAGCCCATCCAAAAAGCTCTTCTTCAATATCTGTTTTCAGGACATTAGGATATTCGGGATTTTAATCATCAATCCAAGCATCATAAAACAAAAACAGAGAAAGAATTCAATGTAATTAAAATCCTAAAAGCATTAACATCCTATCTCTGTCATAATATGAATTATACTTGAAGTATGATCAAGTCACATGAGCCCCCATCTCAAGATGAGCAGTCCCCACTGGTGTGAGAGGGTACCCAGGGAGGAGCAAGACCAGCTTTTACCACCAGCTGATTCCCAGGCTCAGAGTTCCTCCAAGGACTCTTAGTCCAAAGTTGCAGCTTCTACCCCAGCTCTGCAAACCACTAGTCCTATGCTTTTAGTAATGTAATTAGCTTTTCTCTGCCTCAATCTCCTCAGGGTATCATGTAGCAGTAGAGGATAACAGTGAAGAATGTGGGCTTCAGACTGGTGGTTCGACAAACGTAAGTTCAAACATCCTCTCTGACATTGCTTTCCTATATTACCTTGACAGTTTTATCAGTCTAAGCTTTGGTTTCTTCATCTGTAAAATGAGAGTAATGTTCATGGGATTATGGTGAAAATTAATAAGTTAATGTATGGGTGGCAGTAAACTTCAGCTGTTATCATCATCATTATCAGTTACTATAAAGGAGTTAGATCAGGTTATCTTCCACCCCTAACAGTTTATGTAATAATAGTTGAAGACTTCAGAGAAAGCCCCCATTCAGCCTGTAGCTTTCATTGCCGTAAGATTAATTTGTTCCTTAATGCTCCTTTGCACCATAATGAAAATGCAAGACCCCTAGTTGACTTTGGGGCATCCCAGCTCAAGCATCAAATACATTACATTTGTAAAATTAAGAACATAAATAACACTTCGAAAATAGTCTCATTTCAACAAAGTTCTTGATGGTTAATATACAAGAAGTAATCTTAACTCCCTCATCTAACTAGCTTTCCTGATAGACTGATTATAGGATATAGAAAATGCAAATACCAAGCATTGAGACTGATTTTAGAAAGACGTCCAGGGAAGTCACTATAAATTACTCCTTATCACACATAAGAAAAATCATTTTTAGAGACTTTATGTCAAAAGAATTAATAAACACAAGTCAAGCTATGTTTTCCAGGGATTTCCATGTAACATGGTGATTTATACACAAGTGTCTAAATCTCCTTCCCTCCCATATCCCAATTGAAATGATAAATGGAATATAAAAATTTCAAAATAAAGCTTCACTTTTGACTTCCCTAATCTTTTTAGGCATTCCAGTTATTGGGATCAAACAGTGATCTCCTTGTAGATAGTTCCCAGTTTTGTCTTTGGCACATAAACCCCACATTGACCTTGGTTCTCCTTGTCTATATCTCTTTGCTGTCCGTCTCCACAATCTCCATTCTATTCATTCATGTTTATCACTTTTTTTTCCACTTTATTGATGTAAACTTAATATACAAAAAGTTGCACATCTTTAATGTATACATTTTGATGAGTGTAGACAAATGCATATATATACCTGTGTTATGATCACCACAAACTAGGTAATAAACATATCCATCACCTCCAAAAGATTTCTTGTGTCTCCTTGTGTGTGTGTGTGTGTGTGTGTGTGTTGTGTGTGTGTGTGTGTGTGTTATGAACACTGAGCATGAGATCTACGCACTTGACACGTTTTTAAGTAGCAATACTTGGGCACTATATCATAGCACTATGTTGTACAGATCTTTTTATCTTATTCACCTTGTGTTACTATAATTTTATACTGATTGAACAACTCCCATTTCACTCTTCCCTCATACCCTGGCATCAAACATCTGTTCTCTGCTTCTAGGAGTCTGTTCTCTGCTTCTAGGAGTCTAGATAGCTTATGTAAGTGGAATCGTGGTATTTGACCTTTTGTAACTGACTTATTTCACCTAGTACAATGTTTTCCAGGTTGTAACAAATGGCAAGATTTCTTTCCTTTTTAAGGCTGAATAATATTCCATCACACATATATACCACATATTCTTTATGCCTATGTCTGCTGATGGACATTCGGGTTGTTTCCCAACTACCAAATGGTAGTTCTATTTTTTTAATATTTATTTACTTTGAGAGAGAGAGAGAGAGAGAGAGAGAACACACAGGGGAAGAGCAGAGAGAGGTGGGGAGAGAGAATCCCAATCAGGCTCTGTGCTGTCAACATAGAGCCCAATGTAGGGCTCAATCTCATGAACTATGAAATTATGACCTGAGCTGAAAGGATCAGACATTTAACCGACTGAGCCACCCAGGCACCCCTGGTAGTTCTATTTTTAATTTCTGAAGAACCTCCACTCAGTTTCTCATAGTATCTGTACCATTTTACCCACCAACAATGTAAAGGGTTCTAATTTCTCCATATCCTGCAACACTTGTTATATCTTATTTTGATAATAGCCATCCTAAATGGTGTGTGGTGATAACCCATCATGGTTCTGATTTCAATTTCTCTGATGATTGGTGATGTTGAAGCACCTTTTCATATACCTCTTGGCCATGTGAATGTCTTCCTTGGAGAAATGTCTATTCAAGTCCTTTGCCCATATTTTTAAATTGAGGTATTTTTTGTTTGTTTGTTGTCATGGTTGGGGGGGGGGGGTTGGGGAGGATTTGCTATTGAGTTGTAGAAGTTTCTTATATATTTTGGAGATTAGCCTCTTATCAGGTCTATGGTTTACAAATATTTCTCCCTATCTATAGGTTGCCTTTCACTCTGTTGATTGTTTCCTTTGCTGTGAAGAAGATTTTTAGTTTTATATAATCCCACTTGTCTATATTTTCCTGTATTGCCTGTGCTTTTGGTGTCATATCCATGATATGATTGCCAAGGCCAATGTCATGAAGCTTTTACCTTATATATGCTTGTAGGATTTTTACAGTTTCAGGTCCTTTGTTTAAGTCTTTCATCCACTTTGAGTTGATTTTTATGTATGAAGTAAGATAGAAGTCCAATTTCATCCTTTGGCACATGGATATCCAGTTTTCCCAACACTAGTTGTTGAAAAGACTATCTTGTCCCCATTGTGTATCATTTGCATTCTTGTTGAAGTTCAGTTGCTCATGTATGCAAGGGTTTATTTCTGGGCTTTATATTCTGTTTGTCTTTATGCCAGTACCATATTGTTTTAACTACTGTAGCTTTGTAATATGTTTTAAAATCAGAAAACACAATGTACTTCCTGATTTCATAATACATCACTTTCTTTAAGACCTACTTCAAGATTTTTGCCTGTAAAAATCCTTGTCTTGCTACCTCTGCCCACTTAGCTTTATTGTCCTACAATACTGTCTCCAGTTTTCTAATTTCACAACAGTGAAATTTCGTATCAGTGATTTTGCTCATACATTATTTCATTTATATTCTATTTCAATGTGATTTTTCTCCTCCAACAGAAATATACCGTCAAGGTAAAAACTGTTTGTTGCTTCTTTGAAACCACCACAATGCTTTCAATGTTCCTTTGAGTTCTTCCTGAATAAAGAAATTAATAATTAATTAATTAATAGATGAGAGGGCTACATTTTTCTTCTCAATAATGGCCAATTATGATCATTATGATAATGACAAAGTCCTCTCAAAGGAGATTTACTTTGTAGTTGACATTCTATTAATTTTGCATCTCAAACCCAGAAAACACCATTATTCTCGGTACGTTGTAGTGTCAAAAAATCAAAAATTTTGAAATAATTAAGACAAGCTTCAGGCAAAATAATGGTCTCTGGAAAAGAAAAATCAACAAAAACCTTTTGTGATGCTAACATCAGGATTCAGAATTAACACCTGCCTTGTAGTAGAACTATGTTAAAATGCGATCCTATCATGTGTGGTTATTTTGGGGAAAAAAATACATTCTGAGCTGTGATAGATCAGACTCTATGTATTAACGAATAGTACCAGAAATGAGGTCAACACTATGATTATTAAATCAACCACATACCATATCCCAGTGCCTGAATTAATCTTGACTGCCCAGAAGCCAAAACCATTAGAGAGGGTATCTAGGGCTCTGGGCTATGGTGGGTCCTAAAGCCATCACTAAAGACCATGTGGAATTGAGGTAACCAGCCAAAAAAGACATGTTCCCTTTAGAGGTAGATGTTTTTGAGTTTATGGCAATCCACCCAAAAAACTGAAATGGTCAATGCGCTGAGATAAATATGAAAGAATATAGTTTCCAAACTAACATTACCTCTTAAGGAGAAAAAGAATAATCTCTTAAAGAGAAAAAGTAAATTAATCAATTTTTAAAATTTTTTTGAAGTTTTATTTTAGACAAACAGACCACGTGCAAGTAGGGGAGAGGGATAGAAGGAGACAGAGAGAATCTCAAGCAGACTCCACACTCAGTGCAGAGCCAGACGTGGGGCTCAATCCCACAACCTTGCGATCATGACCTGAGCTGAAATCAAGAGTCAGATGCCCAACCAAGTGAGCCACCTAGGTGCCCCAATTAATCAAATTTTAAAGAGAAAAAAGTCATATTTATATTTGCAAATGGGTAAGAGTGAAGGCAAACTATTGCTTAAGATTATATTTCATCTCATCCAAACTCGTAGTGTGTAACTTCTCTATTAATCTTGAGGGCATTATGCTAAGTGAAATATGTCAGAGAGAGACAATTACTCTATTTTCTCTCCTATATGTGGAATCTTAAAACAACAATAACAAAACAAGCTCATACAAAGAACAGATTGGTGGTTGCCAGAGGTGGAAATGGAGGTTCAAGAAAAGGGTGAAAGGGGTCAAAAGGTAAAAGTATTTTAAATTGGGAAATAGTGATGCTGAGAAATAGTCTTTTAATGATGTATTGTTAGATTTTGTTGGTATAGATGATTTAAGAGACAAATGCTAATTTCCCTGATAAACACAGATGTAAGAATTCTTAACAAATATTAGCAAACCAAATTCAATGATAATATTAAAAGGATCACTCACCATGATCAAGTGGGATTTATTCCAGGGATGCAAGGATGATTCAATATTCACAAATCAATCAATATGAAACATCACATTAACAAATAAAAGTATAACAGGTAAATGATTAGATACAGTTAAAGCATTTGACAAAATACAACATCCATTCATAATAAAAACTCTCAACAAAGTGGGTTTAGAGGAAATATACCTCAATGTAATAAAGCCCATATGTGAAGAATTCATAGCTAATATCATACTCAATGGTGAAAAACTGAAAGTGTTCCCTCTAAGATCAGGAAGAAGACTAGGATTCCCACTCTCACCACTTTTATTCAACATAGAACTTGAAGTCCTAGCTGCAGCAATCAGACAAGAAAAAGAAATAAAAACTATCCAAATGGGCAAGGAAGAGGTAAAACTCACCATTTGCTGATGACATAATACTATATATAGAAAACCCCAAAGATCACCAAGAAACTCTGAACTAATAAATGAACTCAGTAAAGTTGCAGTATACAAAATTAACAGATAGAAATCTGTTATGTTTCTATACACTAATAAAGTAGCAGAAAGAGAAATTAAGAAAAAAAAACCATTTACAATTGCACCAAAAAAGAATAAAATACCTAGGAATAAATTTAATCAAGGAGGCAAAGATCTGTATTTTGAAAATTATAAGAGGGGCACCTGGGTGTCTCAGTTAAGCGTCCGCCTTCAGCTCAGGTCATGATCTCATGGTTCTTGGGTTCAAACCCCGCATCAGGCTCTGTGCTGACAGTTCAGAGCCTGGAGACTGCTTTGGATTCTGTCCAGAGACTCCCTCCCTCTCTGCCTCTCCCCCACTTGAGTGTTCTCTCTCTCTCTCTCTCTCTCAAAAATAAACAAACATTAAAAAAAAGAAAATTGTAAGATAATGATGAAAGAAATTGAAGATGACACAAATGAATGGAAAGCTATACCATGCTCATGGATTGGACAAACAAATATCGTTAAAATGCCCATACTAACAAAAGCAATCTACATTTTCAATGCAATCCCTATCAGACAACTAATAACATTTTTCACACAACTAGAACAGATAATCCTAAAATTTGTATGAAACCACAAAAGACCTCAAATAGCCAAAGTAATCTTGAGAAAGAAGAACAAAGCTGGAGAGATCACAATACAGATTTTAAGCAACAAAGCTATAGTAATCAAAACAGTATGGTACTGGGAAAAATAGACACATAGATCAACAGAACAGGACAGAGAGCCCAGAAATAAACCCACACTTGTATGATCAAGAGGAAAGAATATACAATGGGGGAAAGACAGTCTTTTCAATACATGGTGTTAGGGAAACTGGACAGCTACATGCAAAAGAATGAAACTGGGCCATTTTCTTATACTATGCAAAACAAAACAAAACAAAACAAAAAAAACCTCAAAATGGATTAAAGACTTAAATGAGAACTGAAACCATAAAACTCATAAAAGAAAACATACGCACTAATATCTTAGACATCAGCCTCACCAATATATTTATGAACATGTCTCCTCAATCAAGGGACACAAAAGCAAAAATAAATTATTGGGACTACAACAAAATGAAAAGCTTTTGTATATCAAAGGAAACTATCAACAAAATAAGAAGGCAACCTAGTGAATGGGAAGCTATTTGTAAATGATATATCCAATAGGGGTTAATACCCAAAATAAATTTAAAAACTTATACAACTCAACACCAACCAAAAAAAAATCTGATTTAAAAATGGGCAGAAGAGGGGCGCCTGGGTGGCGCAGTCGGTTAAGCGTCCGACTTCAGCCAGGTCACGATCTCGCGGTCCGTGAGTTCGAGCCCCACGTCAGGCTCTGGGCTGATGGCTCGGAGCCTGGAGCCTGTTTCCGATTCTGTGTCTCCCTCTCTCTCTGCCCCTCCCCCGTTCATGCTCTGTCTCTCTCTGTCCCAAAAATAAATAAAAAAAAAACGTTGAAAAAAAAATAAAAATAAAAAATAAAAAAAAATAAAAATGGGCAGAAGAATTGAATAGATATTTTTCCTGAGAAGACAGATGACCAAAAGACACATAAAAAGATGATCAATACCACTCATGATCAGGGAAATGCAAATCAAAACCAGAATGAGATATCACCTCATAGCAGTCAGAATAGCTAGTATGGAAAAGACAAAATATAACAAGAGTTGGTGGAGGTGTGGAGAAAAGGGAGCCCTTGTGCACTGTTGGTGGGAATGTAAACTGGTGCAACCACTGTAGAAAACAGTATGGAGGCTTCCCAAAAAATTAAAAATAAAAATACTATATGATCCAGTAATTCCAATACTGGGTATTTACCCGAAGAAAACAAAACACTAAATCAAAAAAATATACTCATTCCTATGTTTATTGCAGCATTATTTGCAAGAGCCAAGTTATAGAAGCAACCCAAGTGTCCATTAATAATATTTTTGAACGTTTATTTATTTTTAAGAGACAGAGAGAGACAAAGCATGAGCAGGGGAGGGGCAAAGAGAGAGGGAGACGCAGAATCCGAAGCAGGCTACAGGCTCCAAGCTATCAGCACAGAGCCCAACCCAGGACCCAAACTCACAAACTGCAAGATCATGACCTGAGCCAAAGTCGGATGCTTGACCAACTGAGCCACCCAGGTGCCCCCAAGTATCCATCAAAAGATGAATAAAGAAGATGGGGTATACATACACAGTGGAATACTACTTAACCATTTAAAAAATAAAATCTCAGCATTTGTGACAACATGGATAAATCTAGAGGGTATTATGCTATGTGAAATAAGTCAGAGAAAGAAAATACCATACAATTTCACTTACATGTGGAATCTAAAAAACAAATGAACAAACCAAAAAACAGACTCTTAAATACAGAGGACAAACTGGTGTTTGCCACAGGGGAGGTGTGAGGTAGGGCTTGGCAAAATAAGTGAAGGGGGTTAAGAGGTACAAACTTCCAATTATAATAAATAAGTCATGGAGATGAAAAGTACAGCATAGAGAATATAGTCAATAATATTATAATAACAATGAATGATGATAGATGGTGACTATACTTATGGTGAGCATTGATTAATGTATAGAATTGTTGAATCACTATGTTGTACACCTGAAACTAATAGAACATTGTATTACAATTATACTTCAATGATAAATAATTATCAGTGCTTTAAAAAAAGAAAGTGGCAACTTTTAAATTAATATGTAAGGTACTAGGGCAGGAGATTGATCTGTTTCATTGACAAAATTAATTGTAAATTATGTAATCTGATCAACTATAGATAATCAATGAAGTATTTCTCTTGAGAAGACAGGATTCTAAACATATCTCTATGATATTCTTTTTCAGCATACATATTAGTTTTCTATGCTGCTGTAACAGATTACCACAAATTTAGTAGCTTAAAACAACACAATTTATTACCTTACAGTTCTGTACCAGAAATCCAAAATGGATCTCATTGGGATTAAATCAAAGTATTAGCAAGGCTGCGTTCCTCTCTGGGAAGACAATATATTTCCTTGTTTTTTCCAGCTTCCAGGAGCCCACATTCCTTGGTTCATGGCCCATTTTCGAAGCCAGCAACATTGCATCTCTTATTCCATCAATCTCTCTCTGACTACAGCCAGGAAAATTTCTCTGCTTTTAAAGACTCCTGTGATTACACTGGGCCCACCAGATTACCTCCCCATCTCAAAGTCTTTAATCTAAATTAAATCTTCAAAGTCCCTTTTGGCATGAAAGGTAACATATTCACAATCTCCAAGGATTAGGGCATAGATATCTTTGGGAGGCCACTGTTCTGCCTAGCACAGTATGTTCAACAGAACTCATTAACAGTTCCATTGTCTATTGCTTATGAATCCAAAATAAACTTCAAAAATGTCATTTTATATGTAGTCTTCTTTATGGAGCGTGACATCAGTGATGCAAAACAATAATAATTCTGTCATCCTCAGAAATTCTACAATCTAGATATGGACTGAAGGAAATCTAATAACTAATTGTTAGTCAAGATTCCCATGCTCAGATTGGATAAAATTAGTTAACCTTAAAATTAAAACAGAATTCTACTCTGTGGAGACAAACCATTTTGGATTCAGCAATCCTCTTTATTCACTTTGGAGTCACTGAATTACTTAAACAGTCCTCAATGTAGTGAGTTCTCTCTCTCACGGATATTTGCACTTTCACCTCCCTCTCTCGTCTACCTAAAATGCCGTTCCCTGCCATCTTCCTGTGACCACTTCCTACTCTACTCCTTCCACACTTAACTCGAACTGTCTCCTCTGGGATCCCTTCTATAAACCCAACCAGAAAAGGTGAAAAACACTTCTCTAGGCTCCTGCCTAACTCTAGACCTCACTCTTCCTAATATTTCATGCTACTCTTTTGAGGTTATTCATGTACTTGCCTGTCCACTCCTCCCTCCAAAACAGTGACTGTTCTTGAAAGCACATATGTGTGGTTTTTTTATGCATCTTTGTCTTCCCAGCACCTAAATGGGACCTGGTACAAAAAACCCAATATTCAATAAATGTTGAATAAATGAGTGAATGGCAAATGGACAAAAACAAAAAACCTTAAACTCTTTTTTAAAGTTTATTCATTTATTTTGAGACAGAAAGCCAGTGAGCTAGGGAGGGGAAGGGAAAGAGAAAGAGAGAAAGAGAGAAAGAGAGAAAGAGAGAAAGAGAGAAAGAGAGAGAGAGAGAATCCCAACCAGGCTCTGCACTGCCAGCAGGAAGCCTGAGGCGGGTCTCAAACCTACAAACCCTGAGATCATGTCCTGAGCCGAAATCAAGAGTCAGAGGTATAAACGACCAAGCCACCCAGGTTCCCCCAAAAACCCTTAAATTAAAAAAGATATTCACTTTCTAAATCTCTATATATTATTAGAAATGTTTACTTAGTGGGAAACATATGCAATGTTATCACCAATAGGATTGGCAGCAAAATAAATACAAATACAAATACAAAAAATAAAAACTACAAAAATATGCTTTAATATAATTTTATTATTTATGAAGAATATGACATTTAACTTGAGAGGCAATTCTCATCTCCTGAAACCACCACTTTATTATCGCATAATACTTTTCAGTCCCTGTCCATACAGATATTGTTTATCAAGAGCCTGTGTATGTACACAACAGCCAATTATCCTTTGGCTATTAACATAGGATTTTGTATATGGTCCACATTATTACACTTTTTCAGGATTACCATCTTTAGTGTTGCTAATAACCTGTGTATTAATTTATCATCATTTGAAGGCAATAAAGTAAGTGCTTCAGAGCACAGCCTCAAGAAAGACAGCCTGGGTTTGAATCCTAGCATTTGCAGCTGTTTGACCTTGGACAAGTCACTTCACTTCTCTGTGCCTCCATTTGTTCATCTACAACATAGGGATGGTAATAGTAGTACCCATTGTACAAGGTTTTTGTGAAAGCTAAATGAGTTAATATAAAGTGACTAGAAGAGTGCTTGATATATGGGAAGCATTCAATAAAAAAAGTATCTGCTTGATAATATTATCATTGTAATCATAAATTCATGTATGATGGTCATTTAGGTTGTTCCTAGATTGCTTATCTCTATCCCAGCAGCACCTTAAACATATGGATTTGAGGATGGTCATTTGGTTAGTTCATTGGTTTTGCCTCAATAGAATTACTTCCTTAGAACAAATTCCCAGGATTTCTAGCCCATTTCCAAAAAGACTTTTAATTCAATTTTTAAATGCTCAAGTGTAAAATTACTTAACTTTATGTTTACTTATAAGCTACTTTTTAAGAAGATAATTTCACAAAACCTCAACAACCTGTGCAGATAGACAATTGTCAAAGAAATTGCAAAGGCCCCAAACTTTTGGTTTATTTCAAGCTTTGCATCTCAGAGAAGTTGTGAATTAACCATCTCTATGCATCCTAGTGAGAGAGAGGGTGTGAACAAAGAAATAATATTTTTTTTCCTAACATGCTTGACAACTCAAAATTCATGGATTTATGTATGTATTTTGTTTTGCTTTCTTTAGTTTTTTTTTTTTGTTTGGTTTGTTTTTTTTGTTTTTGTTTTTGTTTTTTTTTGCTGTCACTAAACAAAACAGTTTAACTCCCTCAGTGAGAAAGGAAACATGCCTGTCAGAAAAAGAAAAGGAGAAAAATAGCAAAAGTAAAGCATCTCTCAGAGAAAGAAGCAAACAATAGGAAGGAAAACAGTAAAATATGCCAGGTACTTTTTTGATATTGCCCATTTATTTGTGGAAACAAAGTTTTGAGCACTTAGGGAGAATAGAATAAAAAGTTGGCATAACTAAAGACGACAACATGACTTGTCATTGCATCTAATATTAAAAGATTTGGGGTACTGAAAGTGGGCAAAGGAAACACTGACAAATCCATTTCCTCCAGGCAATAACACGTGTAGGTTCAGCACTATTTCTTTAGCAGAAAGCATTTGAAATCCAAACTCTGAACTATACGCATACTATATATCTTTTGCTTTCTAGATGTGGAATCACCTAAAGGGATATTTTTGTTTATCTGGGCCTTACGAGGTTTTCCTTGATTCTTGATTTTTTTAAAAAAGCTAGTTTGTTTCATCAATATTTATGCAGTTTCAGGCATAGGTCACAACATGATTCATGCAAACTGGACAAAAGTCAATCGATCGTTATGAACACAACTGTGTGCAGTCAGTGCCGAATTTGAAAAATGCTCTGTGGCCTTAGTCAAATTTCTGAACCAATTTGAGTAACAGCTTCCCATCAAATAAAAACAATAGCAATTGTAGTATATGTCCTCAATAGCTTCTGGGAAGGCTAAATGAGCTGATCCATGTAAAGTACTCAGGGAACAGGTGCAGAGCAAGCCCTTAATAAATGCTAGCTATTGTTATTAGGTTTTTTTTTTTTTTTTCAGTCAGATACTATATGGAGCTTTTGGGTTTTGAATTTTTTGTTTGTTGTTTGTTGTTGTTGTTGTCATCATTGTTCAGTTGTTGCTGTTGCTTTTTGGTATATTATCCTATTCCAGGTTTTGACATCTGACTTATATTGTCCAGTGTTAAAGATATATTTTCGTTTTCATTTCATGTTCTCTTAAGATACCCAAGAATTAAAACACTCACTATTTGTAGCTGACATGATACTATATATAGAAAACCCTAGGATTCCACCAAAAACTACTAGAGCTGATAAATTCAGTAAATTCTCAGTATACAAAATCAATGTACAGAAATATTTTGCATTTCTATACACCTATAATGAGGCAGCAGAAATTAAGAAAACAATCCCATTTACAAATGCACCAAAAATAATAAGATACCTAAGAATAAACATAACCAAAGAGGTGAAAGACCTATACTCTGAAAACTGTAAAGCACTGAGGAAAGAAATTGAAGACAACATGAAGAAATGGAAAGACATTCCATGCTTACGGACTGGAAGAACAAATACCATTAAAATGTCTACTTTTCCCAAAGCAATCTACAGATGTAATGCAATTATTATCAAAGTACCAACAGCATTTTTCAAAGAACTAGAACGAACAATTCTAAAATTTGCACGGAAGCACAAAGACCCCAAATACCTAAAGTAATCTTGAAAAAGAAAAGCAAACCTGTAGGCATCACAATTCCACACTTCAAGTTATATTACAAAGCTGTAGTAATCAAAACAGTGTGGTACTGGCACAAAAACAGACACATAGATCAATGGAACAAAATAGAAAATCCAGAAATAAACCCACAATTATATGGTCAGTTAATCTTTGACAAAGCAGGAAATAAGATCCAATGGGAAAAAGACAGTCTCTTCAACAAACGGAGTTGGAAAAACTGGGCAGCAACATGCAAAAGAATGAAACTGTACCACTTTCTTATACCATACACAAAAATAAATTCAAAGTGGTGCCCCCTTTTTAATTTATTTTTATGTATTGTGTAAGAAAGTCTGGAAAGTGTGGAGGTTCTTCAGAAAGTTAAAGACAGAACTACCCTATGACCCAACAATTGCACTACTAGGTATTTGTCCAAAGGGTATAAAAATGCTGATTCGAAGAAGCACATACACCTCAATGTTTATAGCAGCACTATCAACAGTAGCCAAACAATGGGAAGAGACCAAATGTCCATCAACTGATGAATGGGTAAAGAAGATGTGGTATATTTACAATAGAATAGTACTCAGCCATCAATAAGAATGAAATCTTGCCATTTGCAACAATGTGGATGGAACTAGAGTGTATTATGCTAAGCGAAATAAGTCAGTCAGAGAAAGGCAAATACCATATGATTTCACTTATATGTGGAATTAAAAAAAAACAGATGAACATAAGGAAGGGAAGGAAAAATAAGGTAAAAACAGAGAGGGAGGCAAATCATAAGAGACTCTTAACCACAGAGAACTAAGGGTTGCTGGAAGGGAGGTGGGTGGGGGATGGGCTAAGTGGGTGATGAGCATCAAGGAGGACACTTGTGATGAACACTGGGTGTTACATGTAAGTAATGAATCACTAAATTCTACTCCTGAAACAAATACTACACCATATATTAACTAACTTGAATTTAAATAAAATCTTGGAAGAATAAATAAATAAATAGGGGGCACATGGGTGGCTCAGTTGGTTGAGTACCAGACTCTATTTTGGCTCAGGTCAAAACACTGCTTTGCACTGAGCATGGAGCCTGCTTAAGATATTCTCCCTCCCTCTCTCTCTCTCTGTCTCTCCCCCCTGCTCACTCTTTCTCTCAAATAAAAAACAAATAACTAAATAAATAAATTCAAAATGGATTAAAGACCTGAATGTGAGACCTGAAAACATAAAGATCTTAAAAGAGAACACAGGCAGTAACTTCTCTGACGTTGGCCATAGCAACTTTTTTTCTAGATAGGTCCCCTGAGGAAAGGGCAACAAAAGCAAAAATAAACTATTGGACGATATCAAAATAAAAACCTTCTGCACAGAAAAGGAAACAATCAATAAAACTAAAAGGAAACCTACAGAATGAGAGAAGATACTTATAAATGACCTATCCAGTGAAGGGTTAGTATCCAATATATATAAAGAACTTATAAAACTTAACACCCAAAAAACAATCCAATTTAAAAGTAGACAGAAGACATGAATAGACATTTCTCCAAAAAAGACACACAGATAGCCAACAGATATATGAAAAGATGATCATCACCACTTATCAGGCAAATGCAAATCAAAACTATAAAACCTCATACCTGTCAGAATAGCTAAAACCAAAACCACAAGAAACAACAAGTGTTGACGAGGATGTGGAGAAAGAGGAACCCTCTTGCACTGCTGGTGGGAATGCAAACTGGTGCAGCCACTGTGGAAAACAGTATGGAGATTAAAAATAAAACTACACTACAATGTAGCAATCGCATTACTGGGTATTCACCCAAAGAATACAAAAACACTAATCCAAAGGGATACATGCACCCTTAAGTTTACAGCAGCATTATTTCTAATAGCCAAGATGTGGAAGCAGCCCAAGCATCCATCAATTGATGAATGGATAAAGATGTGGTGTCTACACACAGGTACACACACACACACACACACACACACACACACACACACACACAATGGAGTATTACTTGGCCATATAAAGAATGCAATCTCACTATTTGCAAGGACATGGATAGAGCTAAAAGGTATAATGCTGAATGAAATAAGTCAGTCAGAGAAAGACAAATACCATATGATTTATGTCACTCATATGTGAAATTTAAGAAACAAAACAAATGAGCAAAGGGAATAAAAGGAGAGAGAGAGGCAAACCAAGAAACAGACTCTTAAGTATAAACTGATGGTTACCAGAGGGGTGGTAGGTGGGAGAAAGGGTGAAATAGGTAATGGGGATTAAGAATACACTTGTTGTGATGAGGACCAGGTGCTGAATGGATGTATTGAACCACAGTATTGTACACCTGAAACTAACATAACTGTGTATATTAACTGGAAATAAAAACTTTTTTAGGGGCGCCTGGGTGGCGCAGTCGGTTAAGCGTCCGACTTCAGCCGGTTAAGCGTCCGACTTCAGCCGGGTCACGATCTCGCAGTCTGTGAGTTCGAGCCCCGCGTCAGGCTCTGGGCTGATGGCTCGGAGCCTGGAGCCTGTTTCCGATTCTGTGTCTCCCTCCCTCTATGCCCCTCCCCCGTTCATGCTCTGTCTCTCTCTGTCCCAAAAATAAATAAACGTTGAAAAAAAAAAAAATTTAAAAAAAAAAAAAACTTTTTTAAAAAAGATGATAGCTGATGGATAACCTGTTCAATGCTTATGAAGTATAAATTAAACTTGCTTTAAAAATATGAGAATATATGACATCTTTGAAGAAAGTTTGGCCTGTTTCAAGTTTACGAAAGTGACAAAGTACCTTGAAACCCTTCTAATAGTTAGACAGTCCCTTTTTTACAGATGGACACCTCTATGCAACATGAGAAACAAGGCCTTTTCATAAAGTCTCCACAGAGACTTGTGCATAAAAAAGGTCAGGCTCTGCTCCTTTAAATGTTGATCTGCCCTTCAGTATCACAACTGCTGGCAGTTCCAGGCCTTGGTTTCCCAAATATTGTGCCACATTATGAGAGAATAGAGGCACATGAGGATAGGATTTCTTCCTATTCCATCCTGAAACCATCCTTCCACCTTGTAGCAGCCTTGTCTGAAACCACCTACTGTTTAAAAGGAAATAAATGGTGGGGGGCCTGAGTGGTTCAGTTAGTTAAGCCTCCGACTTTGGCTCAGGTCATGATCTCGCCGTTCTTGAGTTCGAGCCCCACACTGGGCTCTGTGCTGACAGCTCAGAACCTGGAGCTTGCTTCAGATTCTGTGTCTACCTCTTTCTGCCCCTCCCCTGCTCTCGCTCATTCTCTCTCTCTCTCTCTCTCTCTCTCAAAAATAAAAATTAAAAAAAAAAAGATATAAATTGTGCCTCTATTTAGAAAAACACAAACCATTCCCCTGTTTTCCCTGAGTCCAAGCTCTGCACAGGATCTTAATTAGCCAGAGGAATATGATGATGGTGGCAATGCCTACATTAAGCAGAAAGATCCTCTAAACAAAAAAACAAAAAAGGCTTCAGATAAAATATTACTCAGTTCATTATACAACTGAGATTTTTAGAATATTTAACTTCAGCTTTGCTTTTTCGTAGATATAGGTCAAATAACCAGGAATGCTTTAAGTTACATGTAGAGGTTCTAGCAAATGTACACTTTTCTTAAGAGAAAGAAACAGCTTTGGTAGCAACTAATCACAGATACTGTGAGCCAGAGCTTGGGGAAACCTAGAAAGACTACACAAATGTAAATCTCACCAAAATTTGTGCATTTATTTGGTCTTCTATAGCAATTTAAAATTGAGTAGTAATTGAGATGTTCTGGATGTGTGATTCAATTCCCACAGGAAGTATCAATGCAATTCAATTGCCATTCCCTATATCCAACCACACACTGACTTAACAACTGTTTACCAGAGGCCCGGGGGAGGCCCTGCACTTGGTTTGGGGGGTATACTACGAAGAAAATAGAATCCCTCCCTGGAAGTGCCAGCACAGTCATGGGCTAAACTTGCCTAAGTTCCCTACCTTCTACAACTTACATGATAGCTCAAAATTGTTTGGGATGTAAAATAGAACTTTCAGATTAGTTCTGTGGCCATGGCCAATACACTGAGCATGATTTTAATTTTAAAAAGGAGAATCCCATTATGAATATCCCCCTGTCAAGTTTCATTAGACACCCCACAAGCACCACCACCATTTCTGATCTATGTAAGTGTACCTGTTTAGCAAATGGGATAGGACTGACCATCTGGAAGTTCAAAGATTTGCCCCAACTCAGAGTTCATCCTGAAAATAATAAATCCTTTGGGAGCTTTCACAGGAGGATAATTTCGGATTTAATTTCCACCACAGAAGAATTTCAGTAAAGTTCTAAGACCTTTTACCAATCTTTATGTGCAAGTTAAAGCAATACTCTCTACATCATTTTAAATTTTGAAAAATTCAAACCAATAAAAGGAGAGGAGGTATAGTGGATTCGTTTCCTAGAGGTGATGCAAAAAAGTGCCATAAACTCAGTGTCTTAAAACAACAGAAATTGATTCTCTCACAGATCTGGAGGCTGGAAGTCTGAAATCAAGGCGTCAACAGGACTACACTTTCTCTGAAGGCTCTGGGAGGAGATTCTTCCTTACTTCTTGCAGCCTCTATTGGTTGCTGGCAATTCTTGGCACTCCTTAGCTTTCAGATGGATTACTCCAATCTCTGTCTCCATATTCAAATGGCCCTCCCCGCTGTGTGTGTCTGTGTCTCTGTTTTCTCTTAAGAATAGAAGTCATTGGATTAGAGCCCATTCTAATCCAGCATGACTTCATCTTCACCTCACCAATTATATCCATAAAGGCCCTATTTCCAAACAAAGCCACATTCTGAGGTTCCAAGTGGACTTTAATTTAGGGAACACTATTTGACCCATGTGGTGAATAAGTTTAGGAATTCCCTGAGCTTGCACTTATGCGTTAACAAGGCTTAGAGGAAAAGTGTCCAGAATAGGTAAACAAGGCGAAAGCGCCCCAGCATAGAACAAAAGTGTAGAGCTGCTTCCATAGAATGAAAGCATCCAGAATAGGTAAACAGGGTGAAAGTGCCCCCAGCATAGAACAAAAGCACAGAGATGCTTCCACAGGATGAAAGTGTCCAGAATAGGTACACAGGTAAACAGGGTGATAGACCACCGCAGCAAGGTGAAACTGCCCAGAGCTAATTAGCAAAAGAAAGGTACCTTATTGACTCTGAGGTAGCATGCTCTGTCTGTCTTATCCCCTAGGCAAGTTAAGATAAACCAATGCAGTGCCTGGTGCCTGCTGTAAACAGCCATCTGCTCGGAGCTGGGATTTTGTTTTGTATTAACCCAAACCCCCGACACCGCATACCTTCAAAACTTCCTTTCTCTCACAGACTTGAGTTAATGATCACTGTTTGTCTCTTTCTGCACGTCCATCACATGTGTAAGCCTTCTGATGCTAATAAACACGGAGCAAGGACCCTTATTCAGGGTTCTTGTCTCCTCCCAAACATTAGCCTCTCTTGTATTTAATTCTGCATCCGCTCTCTTGTTGGACAAGAGAGAATGCCAGGCTCAGAGTCTGCAACAGACCCAGGATATAGGGGTGCAAAAAAGCTACTCACCTCTCCATCACTAATGAATTCCAAAGGGAGTCAAAGTTAATTTGGAATCTTCAACAAGTTCTCAACATATGCAGTTTTGTCTTATCTAAGATCATAAAACCTGTCATCTCTATTAATTATGTTGATGTTTTATATTTACAAATTGCTTTAATATTGTCTCATTTGACAGTGACAAATACAAATATTCACCCTGAAACAGTCTCTTTTTACAGATATAATGAGGGAGAGTAGAGTAAGTTAACCTTTCATCAAACAACTACTCTGTGAAATATTGTTCTTGGTGTTTCATGGGTTATCTCATTTAATCCATATAAAAACTCTAAGGTAAGTGTAAGTGGTATCATTCCCATTATAAGGATGAGGAATGGGTGCCTGGGTGACTCAGTCAGTTGAGCATCCGACTTTATCTCACGGTTTGTGAGTTCGAGCCCCGCATCGGGCTCTGTGCTGACAGCTCAGAGCCTGGAGCCTGCTTCAGATTCTGTGTCTCCTTCTCTCTCTGCCCCTCCCCTGCTCATGATCTGTCTCTCTCAGTCTCTCAAAACTAAATAAACATAAAAAATTTAAAAAAAAAAAAAGGATGAGGAAAACAGCACTAAATAACTTAACCAAGGCCATATAGCTAGTTAAGTGGCTAGTCTGGAACTGTACCTCAAGTGAGTGTGTGTTCCAAATCTATACTTTTCAATGCTTCCCTCTTAATTAAGCCTTTCTAGCAAGTCTTTGACTTTATTCAGAGTCAGGATTTGCTAAAATATGTTCAGTGATCTTAACATGATTCTATTGATAAACTCCATGATCTGATGAGAGGATTGACACAGAGGAACCCAGAGCCACTTATCATGACACATGTAGGGGACCATTGTTTTATTTCCTTTTGTAGTTATTGTGTTCAAATAAAATATACATATTTTCCCAACAGTGAAAATAGAGGAAGCATTATGGTGGTAAGAACAGTCAAACATTTACACATTTTTAAACAGCCTCCAAAACAGTAACCCTTTGGAATTTTCATTCTTTCTTCTCCATGAGTGCCAAGAGGGTGGAATCAGGAAATAAGTCCATCTCCCCTGGAAGAAAAGCAAACTGGGAATGCAAAAAAGGCCACCCAGGAACTCATCTTCCCCTTCATCTTCTGCTCCGTGTATGTGTGAAAGAGGCTATAAAGACTGTCCTAGGCACATCTCTCTTTGTATCCCAACTTATAAGAAGGATGAAAAGGGAGTTGTCATCACCTTAAAAAATAAAAAGGGGAATGAACATTGTCCCAAATGTACACTATTTGGGAACTTTTTTTTTAATGTTTATTTATTTTTGAGAGAGACAGACACAGAATGCGAGTGGGTTAGGGGCAGAGAGAGAGGGAGACAGAGAAGCAAAGCAGGCTCCAGGCTCTGAGCTGTCAGCACAGAGCCTGACCCGGGGTTTGAACTCACGAGCTGTGAGATCATGACCTGAGCCGAAGTCGGACGCTCAACCGACTGAGCCACCCAGGCACCCCATTGGGAACATATTTTAATCTTCCAGTACTTGTTAAGTATATCCTTTTTATCTAATGAAGGATTAGAGAAAAATGTGCCATTTGGACACTGACTTTAATTTTTTTTTTTCAACGTTTATTTATTTTTGGGACAGAGAGAGACAGAGCATGAACGGGGGAGGGGCAGAGAGAGAGGGAGACACAGAATCGGAAACAGGCTCCAGGCTCTGAGCCATCAACCCAGAGCCCGATGCGGGGCTCGAACTCACGGACCGCGAGATCGTGACCTGGCTGAAGTCGGACGCTTAACCGACTGCGCCACCCAGGCGCCCCTGGACACTGACTTTAAAAAGTTGTACCTTCAACATTAAAAAACAAAAATTTTTTAAAAAAGGTCGGGGGGGGGGCGCCTGGGTGGCTCAGTCAGTTAAGCATCCGACTTCGGCTCAGGTCATGATCTCGCAGTCCATGAGTTTGAGCCCAGCATTGGGCTCTGTGCTGACAGCTCAGAGCCTGGAGCCTGCTTCTGATTCAGTGTCTCCCTCTCTCTCTGCCCCTCCCCCACTCATGCTCTGTCACTGTCTCATAAATAAACATTAGAAAAAAAAATTTTTTTTAATAAAAAGTTGTACCTTCACTGGGAAGCCAAAATCAGTTGCTGAAAGATGGCTTCTTGAATCTGACGTCTCAGGAACAAACTCTGACTGGGAATGTGATGTATGTGATTGTGCATGTGCGTTGTGTGTGTATATTATACTTAATCATCAATTCTATCTCACAAATATTATAGACATCACCACAAAAACAGAACTTTCTGGATTCTTAATGCACTCTATTTTACTTGTTTACAAATAAATATTGCTAATCGCTACTGTTAATGCCTATTGGGTGTCAGAAAAGTAAGCACTTTCTGTACATATTCCTTTCCCTTACAATCATCATGCAATCATTAGTTACTAATCCCCATTTTACCAATACAGACTCCAAGAAATTCAAGTGGGTAGTCATTCAAGTCCTAATGAATGGATGAGCCAGAATTTGGACTCAAGTTCACATGACTCTGAAGCCTGCCTCCACACAAATAAAGTGTTCACTCCTTCATTTATATAAGATCGTGAACCTCTTCAAGTATGCCCTTTCATCCTAGGCTTATGAAAAATTAATCACCCATTCCCTTCTTTTGAGATCCGCTCTGACCTAATGGAGGTGAACAGAGGTAGGATCAAGAATCCTTATCTTCAGTATATCTTTGTCTTTTTAGCTCAAAGAAGCCTAAGCTTTTTGGGCCTATACTCTTTAGATAATTTCCTCATATATTCAGTTAGAAGACAGACCTGTCTTAGAGGTCTGCTTCATATTGGATTTTCACTATAAATTTTATTTCAGGAGATGTGGTTTGATCTGTATTGTAACTGGACATCTAATAGAGATCCATGTTATAAATGAAATTATATTTCTTTTATAAATTGGTAAATATTATCAAGTACATTGGACACTTTTATATTAGATAACAAATATTTAAGAAAGCAGGTGCTTAAGTTTGGGATTTTAAAGGGTTGAACCATGCATGAAGATTTAAGAAAGGAGGCAAAGGAGAGTACGGAAGGCAGAAGAGGGAGAGAATGATAAAGAACAGAAGAAACTTCTCATGACTAGAAGAGGAATGTCCTAACTGCAGAATTTTTAAATTTTTATCTTTATAAAATTATTTAAATATATGTAATAACAAATAAAGATGAGTTAAATTGAAATAATTTTTAAACGTAAAATAGCTAAATGAGTCATTGTCAAAATGTACTAGAGTTCTAATTGATTATGGAGTTCATTAATTAATTTGTATTTTCATGGCATAAAAAAAATGTGGTAGCCAAGCTGTGCAGATAATGTACATAACGTCCACTGAATTGCAGACAGAAAAAGCAAACACTGGAAAGCAGCTCTCACTGGTCTGGAATATTCTATATCAAGCTGTTTGTGCAAGACTTCATGAAACATAGTACATGGCACAAATACCACCAATGCATTATGATACATATCTGACTCTCATTTTTGCCTTCAGACACTCCTAGAAAAGCACAAAGGCTTTGTGGTTTTGTCATACAGAAGCTGTGTGGTCAGGAAAGCAGCTTCCTCGTTCTGCAGCAAGACACTAGAAGAGCTTAATATTGGAGAGCCAAGGGTTCCACTGAGGTTTCTAAAAGTGCAGCAGTTGCCATTAGAAACTTCCTAGCCCTCGAATGTGCATTTTACAGAGTGCTCAGAGGGTGATAAACAGATCTTTTACTTGATTTGCCATCTGTGAATTTTAAAGCTGTTAAGGCACTTTTCAGTCTTTATTTCCATGATGCTCCTGATCACATTTGCTAGTTAGATGCACTCAATGTTACTCAGTTCTATTGAGAAAATTGTACTGATGCAGCTCTAATTTGGCATTAGCTCAGGGTTGCTCTTTTGTCTTATGGGTGTGTGTGTGTGTGTATGTGTGTAACATATCAGGTAAAATAAATCATCTTGAAACTTTGGCCTATTGTGAGTACCTCAAATAATTCTTTTCATTTCTTCATGACCAGAAGCTTACATTACAAGGCTTTTACTACATTTGAGTAGAATTTGTGTTCTCAATTCAACCCAGACTAGGAATGAAAAGGCATAGAGAAGAAACATGGCCTTCCTGGACAGCCTGAATCAATAAGTTGTTACTCTTTGCCAAATGTAGCTCATGTACTAACGGCTTCATTTCCATTCCTCTTTGCAGTCTGAGCCTAGATAACCAGTTATAGGAGCTACAGGATTGCACTGACAGCTGTCACACAGGCAGTACCCACTGGCTTTCAATAACCTTTGCCATTTTTTCATTTGTTGGCATTCTGAAAGACAAAACTGTGCTGATCCTGATTGTATGAAGCCAAAAAGAAAAAGCCATTTCATTTTACCTGGTGCTTTGCCTTGGTTTCTTTCTTCAATGAAAAGGCTGCATCACTAGTGCAGCTGGCCCTGTGTATTCTTTTTCCAGGAGTAGCAACAGAGTCATTCATTCATTCAATCAATATAACTCATATTCATGGAGCACCTACTATGTGCCAGGTACTGTTCTGGAAGCATATACAGTAATGAATGAAACCCAGTTCCTGGACTTGTAGAGCTTTCATTCAAGGGGGTGGGATGAGAGGAGACAGATAGAAAAGCATGTAAACAAAGAAGGTAAGATTGTGGTACAACCTTGAAAAAAACAAAGCTAAGAGAATGGGTTAGAGCAAGGTTTCTCAACCTTGGCACTACTGACATTTTTGACCAGGTAATCCTTCGTTGTGAGGAGCTATCTTGTACAATATAGGATGTTTAGCATCATCATTGGCTTCCACCTACTAGCACCCCACAATGAAGTCATGATAGTCAAAAATGTCTCCAGACACTGGTCAATGTTTCTTGGGGGACAAAATCACCCTCAGTTAAGAACCACTGGGATTGATATGACCAGCCTGGGGAGGGGAGGGTGATGAAGGACAGTCTCTAAGGAGAGATGACTCTTGAGCTGAACCACAAAAGATGAGGAGACAGTTTTAAGATGACTTAGAGGAAGAGTATTTGAGATAGAGGAAATAACCACAGCAAGGCTCTAGATGGGAGTGAGCTGGCACATTTGAGGCCTGCGTCCCCTTCTGCAGCAAAACCACCACTAAATTTCTCTCATAACAAAAACCAACCAGGAAGGAGATGCCAAACATAAAGTGATCAAACACACAATTTATGTTGATACCTAATTATAGAACCGAAATTTCAGAATGTTTTTCTTAAATATACACTATTATCCAGAGAACGACTGATGTCTCTGGTATAAAACTATAGTTAAAAAGTAATTTTTTGCGGGGGAGAGCCCTGGGTGGCTCAACCGGTTAAGCATCCGACTTTGGCTCAGGTCATGATCTCATGGTTTGCGGGTTCAAGCCCCATGTGGAGTTCTGCGCTGACAGCCCAGAGTCTGGAACCTGCTTCAGATTCTGTGTTTCCTTCTTTCTCTGTCCCTCCCCAACTTGTGCTCTCTCTCAAAATTAAATAAATAAACTTAAAAAAAATTTTTAAGTAATTTTTTGGAATTCTAACTTGATTTGAAACCAAGGGGTACTAGGACCCAGGAACTCTGGATATGGTGCTATCTCCACCCCTCCCATGCCCAACATCACAGAGCTCACCCACTTCCCATCCTTTGTTCTCTGGCTCTAATTTGTATAATATGGAAGTTGAAGCAGATGATTCCTAAAGTTCCTTCAGGATAAAAATTCTGTGATCCATTTGTAAATTAGTGCTAATTTTTTGTCCCATATATTTGAATGTTAGTAAACATAGCATATTCATAGCATTTTAGAATTAATACATTGTAGGGGCTCCTGGGTGGCTCAGTTGGTTGAGCATCCATCTCTTGATTTGGGCTCAGGTCATGGCCCTAGGGTCGTGGGATGGAGCTCTGCATCAGGCTCTGTGCTGACAGTGCAGAGCCTACTTGGGATTCTCTCTCTCCCTCTGCCCCTTTCCTCCACTTGCACTCTCTCTCATTCTCTCTCTCTCAAACAAAAACAGAAATAAAAAATATAGTAAAATAACTAATGCACTGTCTATATTCCAAACATTTCAAGTTTCACCATGTCCATGAACATGAATGTAGTCACATTTCCATTACTCCGTGAATTATTAGGGCTCAGGCTTCCTTTGAAGTCTCCCTCAGTTATTTTTGGGGGTAGTATCAGATGTCATTTTACATTCAATAAGCACAAAACCAACCACTTATGTTCTTCCACCCTGGCCTTTTTTGCTAGTCCTCTTCTTGTGAGGAAGTAAGAGAGCTGGCACACTGCCATGTCTCCAGGGTCGCCATGAGATCACTGACTTTCTGGAGCTATCCTCTCCACTGCTGCTATACAGCAATCCAGTGTGCTCTGCTGGGGGCACCAGGAGCATCCAGGGTGTCAAATCTTGCCTGGGGTCTATGGCAGGTGAGGAGAAAAAGATGAAGGCTCACCCACCTGCTAATGTTACAGTTGGTCACCTGGGCACTACAGTTCATTCCTGCCCACTTTCACATGGTCTTTCACAAACACTACTCCTTCCCCTTCTGACCTTTACCCATTTCCAGCTAGCTAGACTCCCTATGGTCATCTTTATTCTCGTATCTTTCCCTACCTCTCTCCAGGCACTCATGCACAAAACAGGTGCCTCTTCTTCCATCAGAACAGTCATTTTGTGACCATCATTTTAGACCACCACATCCCCATAGGAGTGACTAACTCGATGCTCCAAAAGCCATAATCCATGCTGGACTCTGTTAGGAAATTCTGCCAGCTACAGATACATGAGAAAACTGAGAGCCATTGGCATCAAGGACATCAGCACCAGAACCAGTCTTTAAACCACTCAATTTGATTTCCTGACAAATTTATTTCTCCACCCAACTGCTAGATCCTAGCATCTTCCTATTGCCACCTACAGAGTTAGAATAATTGGATCTCATGAGTGAGGTGCAGTCATGGCGATCCACCAAGATGCTTTATGATTCCTTGCAAAGCTAGACTCTCTAACCATTCTGGTAAGGCTATCAATAATCTTGCCCAAATGTAGTAAAGTAATCCCCTAAAACAACTTACTTGAGACTACTGATCCATTTAACATGGGTTTTCCTAGTCAATATAGAAACTTTGAGCCTCTGAATTCTGATAGATGGGTTCTATAGTCCTATATGACTTTCCCTGCCTATCAACTGCCCTAAGTAGAGTAGCCTCAAGATACCTATGGGCTTTGCTAACTAAATTTGGATTAAATAAGTTGTGTTTTTCTAATACACATAAAAATTATTTTCCTATCTTTGTGAATTTTTTCACAGCCAGATCTTCTGTAATCCTGAGAAGCCTTTTGATTTCCTTGGAATTAATATGGCACAACAACAGCAAACTTCAGAAAAACTTCAAGGCATGTGCACCTCAAATCCATGTCCAACTAGCTTCAGCAGCAGTCATCTTGTACATAATTCAATAGGAGAGAAAGCAAGCACCTCCAACATTCTGCAAGCCCACAGAAATCCAAGCTGCTCGAGTTTCATAAATCCTGTGTGCACGAACACTGGAGAGCTTGCCAGCAGGAAGTTCAAACACTGGTTGCCTTGGACATTCCTAGAAGACTTTTTCTTAATTATCCTTCAGGGCACTATGACATTAATTTAGACAAGAGATGACAATAGCTGGACTAATAATAGCAAAGATAACAGAGATAAACACAAGGGACAAATTCAGAAGCTAACCAGGAGATAAAATGGCTCATATGTCCACAAACATGCATGGGTATGGGCAATGAGGAAAGGAGAGAAGGCAGTGATGACACCCAGATTTCTGGCTTACATGCCAGAGAGAATGCTGCCATTTTTTATTCAACAATAGGATGAGAAGCAGAGCTGGAGAGAAATATGGTTAACTGCATACTAATTTATATTTGCAAAATGATGAAGCACATAGAAGAGCATACATTTTCTATAAAATGCTTATATTCTTATTTAAGAGAAAATGTTTGTATTTACTGTCTATGCATTTCGACCTATTTTCAGAAAACATATTCCAAAGTTTTCTATTTGCCTTAATAGGACACCAAATAATAGTAACCAGCAGGAGATGGAAGTAATTAAATGAAGTAATTAAATTAGATGAAACTTGTATTAAAACACTAATCATAAAAGCTCACTCATTTATTCAAAAAACATTTATTGAATTCCAGCTATGAGCCAAATACTGTCCTGAGATACAGAAACATAGATAATAATAATGCCTGACATGTAAGAAGCACCAGCCACCATACTATCACTTGACCTGCCATTAACAAACTGCCCCTGCTATGACCCCGCAAGGAAGATGCTAATGGAATAGCTGTTTTATAGATAATGAAACTAAGATGGTGACATGTAGACTAACTTGAGCAACAAGTAGACAGCCAGGATCTGTACCCAACACTGCGACCCTGCTATACCACCTCCCTCACAGAACTCAAGACCCGTTCAGGAGGCAGACCCAGAAGTAAGTGATTATAAAGCTTTTATAATTATCACCTTGCTTATTCACTTCCAACCGCACAGTTCTGTCATTCTCCAGGCCTCTAATAGCCACTGGAGTCAGTACACCTGACATGATCTATAATCACCAGCCTCTCCTGAGCCCCACTCTGCCTATAATAGTAGCAGTCACTGGTTTTCAGTCATTTCACAGAGTTTTCCAGCTTGTAAGCCGCCTGAATTTCTTTTCTTTTTCCTGTTGAGTTTTTGCCTTGAATGCCTAACTTTTCCTTGGGGATACATAGTTCCCAATTCTATTTCCCACAGAAGTTTTAATCCTGGAATATCTAATAGAGTGTGTCTGTTTCAACATCAGGGATATAAATACTTAAAATGGAGGTTTTGCTTGGTGCTTCAAGAAACCAAGGGCCAGCCAACCATGAGCCAAGGAATTTACCATGTGTATTTAAATATAGTTCAGGCTTCTCCCCTCTCTCCACTCCCACAAGATTTAGCACCTAGAACAAAACACTGTGTCTTCAGTTTGCACTCTGGGACTGCCAAGGAAGTAAATCTACCTGGAAACTTCATTTGAAAAGGAGCAGGGATACATAGCAGCTGTTAGGAAGAAATTATCCTAGAACCAGCACTAAGTGTCAAATCAGAAGGGAAGCTTGCTAAAATCCCACCACCTTTTCCAAAGTCAAGAATACGTTGTCCAGTATGAAGCCCAGCCTCAATCTCAGCTGTTGAACGTTCAGTGAAAGAGGAACACTGAGCAGACACAGAAGGGTACCCTCCCCCACCAGAAACCCTGAGAAGTCAGTATCCTCTGTCTGGTTCTGCAGCTCTGTTATTTGCTATGTCCCATCCTGCCCGAGTCTAAATTCCAAACCTTCAGAGCTAGACTCAGAGTTGCCAGGGTGGAAAGTGTAGAATGAACCAAGGAGATCCCACACATGTAATTCACCCACTATCTCTACTCTGGAAAAAAAACTACAAGGCTCTGGAATCCTGGCAAGTCCTTCAACAGAAGTGAGAGAATTCCTGACCCTGTTAAGAGTTCAGATGTTAGATCCTGAAGATAAGCAGGTAAACAGCTTTAAAAAAATATGAAGGTTCCTGGTCAACTTTAGAGAGTCAGAATTCTTTTCCCTACGTTCAAGACAACCCCAAGTAGCTCAATGCCTAAATTATGAAGCCACACCACAAAGATGTTGATTCTTTCAGTTTGGGGAGATGCTGAAGGAGCAGCAAGAATTTAGGCATCATGAATGAGACTAGCTCAATTCACATAGGCTCACATCTGTAAACATAGAGACACATAGATCTGCTGATTGATATACTGTCTTTTAACTAAGTTCAAAAAAAAAAAAAAACTTCAAAGTGTATAACGCTTTACCTCCCAAGCATGTTATGAGTTGGACATTTGCTAAAATGGTTTTAGCTCTCAATACAAAGGAGAATGATCTAGACTTGTGAAATATCAAGTGATGGAGCAAACTGTGTTATAAGGGAGTAAACACCAGTCCAGCATTCAAGCCAAAGCTGGATGGTCATCTGCCACAGATGCTTTAGAGAGTTCTAACAATTTAGGTGTGAGGTAAGAATAAATGACCCCTATGATTTCTACCAATCCTAATGTATATGAGGAATCTTTTTTTATTGCAAAAGCACCCAAAAGTAAAATGATCAGTGACTTTCCTCCAGTCACACAATCGGATACTCTAACTCCTAGTATACTTTCCACTAGACGATCTTCGGCACCACCAGTAAACTCAACCTCATACCTCAAGAGGACACTGGCTATGAAAAGTTCCCTTTGCATAGATAATGGGCACAAACAGAAGGTTCAACATCTGATGGCTATGCTTTCACATATTTTGTAAAATGATCAACTTAGTATAGGTTCTACATTAGACTGAAACTGTTTCATAAACTTCTGAAAACAATGTAAAGAGAATCTCAAAGTCAGTACCGAACATTCTAGATAATTGGACTAAAGTAATAATTTTACTGTGAGCCTCGTAATCAAACATATGGCATCACTTATTTGGCTGAGTCGGTCTCAGACTATGGGAAAAACAAGGATTTTTTTCTATCATACAGATCACAACCTTATATAATGGTGTCCCTTGCATAACAGTCATACCCCTATTTTTGGACTGGCAGAGCCAGCATAAAAAGTGTTATTATTACACAAATAAATATACCACATTAAAGGTGTTTTTAAAGACAAAAATACATTTTCAATTTTATTACTACTTTTCAAATACCAGGGGCTAGACAGATGTTCTAAGCACCTTGCTTCACTGCTTTTGAAGCTGTTTCAACAGTGACCCAACTGACTAACTACAACCACGTATCTTCCCAAACATAGAATTTCCCAGGAAGTCTGAGGTTATTTGGGTCAAGTTCATAAGGTATTTGATTCAGAGCCTGATAATACAGCTTTTGTGTGGTATGAGCACACCAGGTCATGGAGCTATATTTTAACTGAGACACAAAAACCAAGGTAACAACAAAAACTTGTATTCATTGTCAAGTTTTTGTATCATTACAGCTAAAGAAATGAAAAGCACATCCAATTGCCTGCTTCTATTAATACATACAGTGAACTTTGATGTAAATGTCAGACATGCTCACTTTAGGCTTCTGGTCAAATCTGCATGAGGATAATTAAATTCCAAGTTTCCAAATCCCCCCTGTAAATTCAACAGATATGATATATTTCTTTTCTTGTACTAAGCTATTGTTTACTATTGCTCTGAATTACTCAACAGCTGTAATTTTGCAATTCACTAGATGTTGAAAGGTAGAATAAGTGTACAGAGGGCTCTGAATGTGTGTAAACTCAAAGCCTGATGCCAGCACTCTGATGTTACACTAAGCCACATTCCCCCACCTTCACAAAACATCACTCTGCTTCAACTGGCTCATTCCTCCAAATACCTAGTGGCCTGTGGTCAATTTCACTTCCCTATACACCTTCATTAGTTAGACCTGCATTGTCTAACCTGGTAGTCACTAGCCCCGTGCGGCTACTGAGCACCTGAAATGTGGCTGGTCTAAACTGAGATGTTCCTAAGTACAAAGTCACACACCAGATCTTGAAGACTTAGTAGGAAAAAAAGAATTTAAAATGTCTCAATAATAATTTTTATATTGATTTCCCATTGAAATATGACTATTTTGTATATATTAGGTTAAATAAAACATATATACTAAAAATTTTTTAAATTTACATTCCTGTAGTACATTTGTTTGATAACGGTGAATTAGAGATGTTTAGCCTCTCTCTGACTCAATTCCATTGAGCCTTCCTCAATTAGATATGTTAGTCTTCTAATTTTACCTTTTATGTCTCTTAATCTCTTTTTTGATCCTTTTGTCTTTCTGAGTTGCATACTGGGTATTTTTCATTTTTATCTTCCAAATCACTGATTCTTTCTTCACTGGGTGTAATCTGTTGTTAATCCATCCATTCCATCAGGTTTTGTATGTTCGTTTTGACATTTTGAACATGGTTTTATTTGTTGCATTTCCACACAAGAGTTCACCAGGGTTAGAAAAAAGTTGGAAATTGTTAGGCAGTTTCTACTAATGCTGAACACATGCATACTCTGTGACCTGGCAATTTCCTTCCTAGGTATAAACCAACAGGAATGGATAAATAATAACTGGAAATTACCCAAATTCCCATGAGCAGTAGAATGGGTAAACAGATTGTGGTATATTTACACAGTGTAATATTTTATATAGAAAAATATGAATGAATTTTATATTTTTTATTATTTTCATATGTTGACAGATAAAGGTCATATCCAAAAGAGTATATCCTATATAAATTTATAAAATGTTAAAAAAAAAAAAAAGGCAAGAGGACTCTGGGTGGCTCAGTCAGTTAAGCATCCAACTCTTGACATCGGCTCAGGTCATGATCTTGTGGTTGTAGGATGAAGCCCCCGCACTGGGCTCTGCGCTGACAGCACAGAATCTGCCTGATGGATTCTTTCTCTCCTTCTCTCTCTGCCCCTCCTCTGAACATTTTCTCTCTCTCTCTCTCAAAATAAACAAACAAACATTTAAAAATACAGGGAGACCAACTATGGTATTAGAATTCAGGTCAGTGGTTGCCCTTGGAGTAGGGAGATTATCTGGAAGAGCACATGAAGAAGGCTTCTAAGATGCTGATGAGTTTCTTTTTCTTAAACTGAATACTAGTTACATGGTGCATTTAATTTGTGAAAATTCATCAGGCTATATAATGATGGCTTTTATACTTTTCTATGTGTAAGACCTTTAAAAATTGTTTTAATGTTTATTTATTTTTGAGAGAGAGAGACAGAGTGTGAGCATGGGAGGGGCAGAGAGAGAGGGAGACACAGAATCCAAAGCAGGCTCCAGGCTCTGAGCTGTCAGCACAGAGCCTGAAACGCGGCTCGAACTCAGGAACTGTGAGATCATGACCTGAGCTGAAGTCGGACACTTAACTGACTGAGCCACCCTGGCGCCCCTATGTGTAAGACCTTTTAAACAGTATTATAAATTCAAACTCCTTATCAGTCAGATTTCAAAAAAACTTGGTGGTGAAATCTTTTTTTTCCCTTTCAGTTTGCAATTTAAAATATAATATTCTTTATTTCCAGAATTTCATTTGGGTTCTTTTTCAAATTCTGACTAATCATTTTTTAAAAAATTTTTTTAATGTTTATTTAATTTTGAGAGAGAGAGACAGAGTGTGAGCAGGGGAGAGGCAGAGAGAGAGAGAGAAACAGAATCCAAAGCAGGCTCCAGGCTCTGAGCGGTCAGCACAGAGCCCAATGCGGGGCTCGAACTCATGAACCGTGAGATCATGACCTAAGCTGAAGTCAGATGCTTAGCCGACTGAGTCACCCAGGCACCCCTTGATTAATCATTTTTAACAGCCTCTTGTTTCTTGCTCATGTTTTAAATGTATTTTATTTCTATAAATATTTTAAGGATACTTAATTTATATTCTAACTCTGATAATTCTTATATTGAAGCCCTTGGGAAGTCTAATTCTATTGTTTTTTGTTTCTACTTATAGCTTGTGCACTCTATAATTAGTAGCTTTTTACTGTGAACTCATACATGGCTGATCTCAGTCTGTGGGGTTCCTAAAGAGCCTCAACTATGGGTATATTCCTCCAAAGAGGAGCCTCATCTGATTTTGCCAGGCCTTCTGAGTCACTCTCACACTAGAAATCATCTTAACCCAATTCTTTCATTTGAGGTTTCCTGGACAGCATATGAAGATTATGTAAATTTAAACCCCAAATCCTCATGAGGTCAGAATTGTCAGGAGAAACTCTTTTTATTACCCCATTTCCAGCCAAGGCTGGAACAAGCAACTTCTCACAGCAAATTTCTTTGCCAGATGGATCTTTCAGTCCTTCTTTTCACTAAAGATACAGATCTTCAAGCCTTCCAAGTTTTGTAGGCTCTTAATCAGCCCTGACTCACTACTCTGTAGCATCCAAGACTCTGTCTCCTATTCTACCATCTACCTCAATCACCCCCTGTTGTGTGACAGTTCAAAACCAAGTCTGCAGGTTCCTTTTATCTTCACCCACCCCCAAGGCAGCCAACCCTGATATCAGCTCTCCATTTCTAGCCCCTGTGAATTTATCTGAAATTTCTATGAGCTTAGCTACACATTTTTATATGATACCCGGCATTCCTCAGTGTGTGTAATCAGGAGAGTTTCACAAAACATTCAGTCTGTCATAATACCAGAGGCAGAAGTACACCAGGCCTTCTCTATCTGATACTTAAAAGCTACTGGGACAATCTGGTTGTGATTTCCAGGGCTTTGGAAGCCTCCTCTTGGTCACCTTCCAGCTTAACTATACCTGAATTTTATAGAACTAAAAAATGTTTGACGTGAACTGAGATAAGCTGGGATGCCAATTAATGTTCACATTATGTTACCACCTACCACTTAGTGGACTTACTTTAAAAAATCACCCAACAGGGGCGCCTGGGTGGCTCAGTTGGTTGAGCGTCCGACTTCAGCTCAGGTCATGATCTCGCAGCTTGTGAATTTGAGCCCGGCGTCGGGCTCTGTGCTGACAGTTGAGAGCCTGGAGCCTGCTTCGGATTCTGGGTCTCCCTCTCTCTCTGCCCCAACCCACTTGCATTCTGTCTCTGTCTCTCTCAAAAATAAATAAACATTAAAAAAAAATTTTTTTAATCACCGAATAGAAACTTGCTCCTTTTTTATTCCAAGGCATAAAATAATTCAGAAACCATTCATTCATACAACCAATATTCACCAAGAATCTACTCTTTGCCAGGCACAGTACAAAGTACTCAGCACACAAAAATGATTAAAACATGAAGGAGGCCCTCAAAGAATTTAGCAACAGTGTTTTAAAGAGTTTTTTTTTTAATTTTCCTTAAAAATTCCTGATCAATAAGTACAGACTGCCCTGCATATAGTATTAAGAGTCTAAGGACAAGTCAAAGTTTGGCAGATAAAAGTGACTTGTTAAAAATGTGAATTGCACCATGCCACATTACTGCTTAAATACCTCTAACAGCTTCTCATTGTCTCTGAACTATAAACCACACTCCACTGTGGCCTACAAGGCCCTATGGGATGTGCCCCTACTTATGTCCCACTCTTCATCTTATACTACTCTTCTTGCACACTCCATTCTCTCTACACTGGCTTCCTTCTTTTCTTCAAAGATGCCTAGGGCATTCTTACTTTAACTCATTTGCACACACTCTTCCTTTCCTCTAGAATACTGACTCTTCTCTCAGATCTTTATATGGACCCCAAGTCCCATCATCTCGGTCTCAGCTCAAATGAGAGACCCTTTGAGAAGTTCCTTCCCTGACCACCCAGTATCATTCATCTATTACATCATCCTTGTTCTAGTTTTCTCATAGTACATAGTGGTATTTTACATTATCTAACTTTTTATGCATCTTCTCATTTATGAAGCCCATTCTTTGCTTTTCTCTGTATTCTCTACATGAACCTGGTACATATAGTGGGGGCTCCATTCATAGATGAGAATGAGTGAATAAATGATCAGGGATGTCTGCAAGTGTGAAGAATTGGAGAGTTCCTTCCATTTGTGCCACTTAATTACATCCCAGGAAATAAGACAAGTAGCAAAAAAAATTCCAGTTAGTGCAGTAAATGCCATAAGGTTCAGTAGTAGCTAAAGGGAAATTAATGAACTCTATTGGGAGCAAGTGTGGGAGACATCAGAGAAACTGTCCCAGAAAAGACAGCATGCAAAAGATCCTAAAGAATGAGTAGGCAGGTGCTGGCTAGACATGGTGGAAAAAAGCATCCAGACAGGAAAAGACCACATGCAGTGGCAAGCAGATGACATACTCCTCCTTCCTTTATGCTGTCACCCTAAATTCAGAGAATGTAGAACTTCCCAAAGGGTTCAAGTGTGACCCCCTCATCCAGAGGTGGCCAGAGTGTCCTATTGTAGACTTTGCTGCCAACTAACTTTGAGATCTGTCAGTTAGCTGCTTTTCCCTCCAGTCCTCAGTTTCAGCATCGGGGTAATCAGAGTTTGACTCGAGTCTCCAAGATCCCTCTCAGCTGTCAAAATCCATCAGTTACTCCTCTGTTTGCTCCAGGACACGTTATAACATGGCCAGTACTGAAACTGTGAAACACAAAATCCTTTTGATGGTTACATTTTGTGTGTGTGGTTTATTTTTGGTTTTTAACGATTAAGAGAGTCCACAGAATATCTGTGTTCCAGTCCATTGCTGGATTATGGCTCAATGCATAAATCAATGATAAAATGCAGCTCTGGATTTTGGTCAATTCTGAGGCCTTGTTGTGCACACTGCCTGTGGCCAGTCAGCCTTGCCAGGATGGGCACAGAGCAGGAAGCTGACTCAGGTCTGTGACTCCCACACGACAGGGCTTCACAACATGAGATTTGCAGACCACTTGTTCCATATCAAGTGGTCTTTTGAAAAATTCAGGTTCCTGCATGCAAATCAAAACCACAATGAGATATCACCTCACACCTGTCAGAATGGCTAAAATAAAAAATACAAGAAACAAGGCTTGGCAAGGATGTGGAGAAAAAGGAACCCTCGTGCACTGTCGGTGGGAATGCAAACTGGTACAGCCACTGTGAAAAACAGTTTGGAGATTCCTCAAAAAGTTAAAAACAGAACTACCCTACAATCCAATAGTCACACTACTGGGAATCGTGATACTGGGTATTTAGTCAAAAAATAGAAAAACACTAATTCAAAGGGATACATGCACCCCTATGTTTATTGCAGCATTATTCACAATAGCCAAATTATGGAAGCAGCCCAAGTGTCTATCAATAGATGAATGGATAAAGAAGATGTGGTGTATATACACAACGGCATATTATTGGGCCATAAAAAAGAATGAAGTCTTTCCATTTGCAACAACATGGATGGAGCTAGAGAGTATAAATGTTAAGCAAAATAAGTCAGAATAAGACAAATACCATATGATTTCACTCATATGTGGAACTTAAGAAACAAAACAAATGAGCAAAGGGAAAAAGAGAGAGAGAGAAACCAACAGACTCTTAACGATAGAGAACTGATGGTTACCAGAGATGAGGTGGGTGGGAAGATGAGTGAAACAAGTGATGGAGATTAAAGAGTACACTTATCATGAGCACTGACTAATGTATAGAACTGTTAAATCACTATATCATATACCTGTAACTAATATAACACTATATGTTAACAATGGAATTAAAATTAAAAAGTGAAAGAAAAAACAGAAAGAAAGAGAAGAGGAAAGGAAAGGAAAGAAAAATAAACAAACAAACAAAAAGAAACAAAGAAAGAGAAGAAAAACAAATTCAGGTCCCTGGGTCAAACCACCCACCACTCCCTCAGACCCGACTGACTTAAGGATCTGTTGTGAGTGGAGCCCAGAAATCCATTAATAAGAATGCCCAGGTAATTCTCTCTTAGGCACTCTCAAGTACAGAAACACCACCCCTTAGCTTCACTCTGTTCTGTAGCAAAAACGAAACTCTAACACTAATAGTGGTTAGCATTTATTGAGTGCTTATTATATGCCATGATCTGTAGCAGGTTTCTCTGACCTCCTTTCTTGCCCTCACTGTGTTACATAACCTACCCAAGTTCACAGACCAACCAGTTGAGGGAGTCAGGATTTGAGCCCATGTTTCTCTGACCCCAGAATCCATGTCCTCAAATGCTCACTAGACTGTAGCAGGTTATGCTGCTTAGGAGCTGCTGCCCTGGCATGATCCACAATGAGTTCAAATCCCAGCTGCACTGATTACTAGCTGCCCTTGGACAAGTTCTTTAGCCTCAATTTCCCCATTTGTAAGGAGGGACTATTAAGCAGTCCTACCCCATAAGATGGTCAGTTGTGAAAAATAATTGAGGGGATCCATGTAAACTGTTTAGAAGGAAACTGGCACATCACAAGCACTCAATAAGCATTAGCCATTATGATCCAGCACCCCCCCCCCCACTTTCTCATGCCTTCATGCTCCTCAGTGCCTGGCGCTGGTCCCACAGGAGATCTCTGGCAAGTATGCGGAGGCAGATCTGAAGAAAATATATCCTCTCTGCTGGAAAACAACCCATAGCACATGCTCCACCAACAGTGGGTCAGTAGTGTGCTCTCTGGAGATAAAGGACGGCACATTATTTGAACTTAAATGTTCAAAGGGCGTCAACTCTTTTCTAGCACAGAATACTTTCAGCCTTGCTGCTTCTTTTTCTTTCATGCCTCCTAATGATTCAGTCTGTCATTATAAACCTTTCAGTTCTGCTTCAACAAAGCACAAAGGGATTCCATCCTTTAATCCTCAAAATAGTTTGTCTTTATAGTTTGGCAGGTAAGACTTGGTGGCAGCAGTAACTCCTGAAACCCGGCTCTCATTATGCCAAGAACTGCAATGTGTTGCTGCATCAAAGCATGAGTGATAACAAATGCTTTTAGATGGTGAGAACTGCTCTTTATAACCTGCCTTCCAAGTGCCCTCTTGACACAGAAGAACTTTTTTGACTACTATCAATCATCATTAGTAGCAAATGGTGATATCTGTCCAGGTGACATCTCAGCCAAGGAAGTTTCATCCTTAAAATGTCAACTACAGCAAGACTGAAATATAGAAATACAGTAAAGACTTTTTCTTCTGTGGCAAAAATTATTTCATAAGTCATGTTTTTACCAAATCTCCTAAGGAGGTACTTAAAATAATTAATTTTTCTTTCTAAATGAAACGATTTTTACAGTTGTGCCTTGAATTTTAAGTAAGCCACTATTTATGAACACAGATATTTCAAGAGCCCAGAGAAAGGAGAGTCAGCAGAAAAGGCAGCATTGCCACACCATCCTCACAAATTCCAATAATATGCCTGTGAGCTTCCAAGTCCATCCCAAAACCTCCACCCACAGGAGATGAGACATCTGAGGTTCACAAGCCCCAGCAGACCACAGATCTGCTGACCAGGCTGTAAACTGACTTCTCCTTTGGAAAAGCCAATCTACTAAGCAACTCCCAAATTTGGCAGGACCCATGCAAATAGGCAGCTCACTCCTTGGCAGAATTTCCTTTTGCTGCATCAAGCTGAGACCTTCCTCCCTCTGAAAGGGACTGAAGCTTTCTCAGATTGCAGAACCCTTTGAAAAATGGAGAAAAGATACTGGTCCCATAACAATGCAGTCTTTTTATTAATAAATACCCAAGCTTGAAAAGTTCTTAGAAACATCCAACTCCAGACAATAAATGCTTGGCTTTGGGTGAAAGCCAACATAGCTGACTATGCCCCCCAAAAAATGCCAGCTGAAGGCTTCTTCCATAACCTACTATGAAGCCAATCAATTTGGTTTGAGATTCAACTCCACAGTGAAGGTGTTTCCAGCCTGAGAGGGTATGCAGGGTAAGCTAAAGTTTGAGAGTGGTAAAAGGTTTGTAATCAAAGGACCTGCATGAAAAAAACAAGCCTCCCCAGAAATTTATTTGGTTGGATGTTGACATAATTTCCTGAAACCACCAGTTTCAGAGACCAACGCAGAATCTATGCCATATTTCAGCAAGAGTAACGGCAAAGTATCAACCACTTGTGTCATATTACAATAACATATCCTCATTAGAAACCTCTATCCTAGAGAAGGAAACTGTCTGCATTACAGGTAGGAGCTCCACTGTCCAGAGAGAGCCTGAGAACTTAACACTACTGAGATTTCACTCCACCCCAACCCCAACCTCACCTGCTCCTGCTGCTCCCTACAGCTGTCCAGTTTCTGCATATGGACACATATGCAAATCCAGAAACATCTGCCTTTTCCCCTGACCAACGTACAAACTTCAGTAATAAGTCAAAGAATTATTGCAAAATGTTGCTAATAATGTACTCAAATTATGAAAAGCGCTCTTATTAGAGGGCTGGAATTAAAATCACACACCAAAAAAAAAAAAAAAAGGTTTACAAAATACAAGGATAAATATGTTTATTTAAACTTCTAACTAGAGTAGATTCCCACTGCAACCACTTAGGGAGCAAGGAGCCTTGGTTCCACCCAGAATCTGCTTTCCAGACTAAGTCTCTAATGTATACATCCTTGCTGTCCCCTTGGTCACCAGCCATACCCCTCTTCTGCCCCTGACCCTAAGCTTGTGTGGGTCCCAGCCTCCAAAGCAAGGAAGCCTCTTCCCTTCCAGGTCCCCAAAGATGCCTCCCTGGGTTTCAGGCTATGTGGCAATAATATCACAGTTGCCTGCTTTGTCTTCTTGAAGGTTTTATTTCCATGGACCACAGGCCAGAAGGCCCAGGTCTTACTAAATCCAATGTTCTCAATCAACTCACCTGAGTAAACAAGACCTTAAGAGTCCACCTCTGCCAATTCTTTTTCACACATAAAGCAGAGAGATTGAATGATTCGCTCAAGGTCACACTGCAAATTAGGGAGAAACCAAACCTTCTGTTACCCAAGTCAACGGTTTTTACCTGGTGCCATGATAAGCTCTGTTGAGTCACGCCCATATTCCTAGGGATCCCTCTTCCAGCAGCTGCTAGTGCTACTTCTATCCTCATACCTGTAACCTTCTCCAGAGAACTGACCTTAGGTAATAGAGCCACTTTGCCCAAAGGTGCCTGGGAATCATCCCTAACTCAGGGCAAGGCTGTCCCTAGCTAAGAACTGATTGGTGCAAGGATATTAAATCCTCACTCCTGTGCCTCAAGACAGATTAGATTCTGATGTGATTAATGTTACAGAGCATCTCATGGGATCAGGTTGACACTAGGTTCACCTGAAACCACATCCTTTCTCCTGAGAAGGCTCTTTAAGAAATCACTTATATAAGAATCTCCTGTCTGGGACACTGACCAGATGCTGCACTCCTCCATGAGTGTTCCAAGCTGCCATACTGGCTCAGCGTCCACAATGGTCAAAAGGTCTCCATGGACTGTCTTTATCTAGAGCCCATCAACATTAAATCCACTGACTCAGAAAGCCAAGAATAGCCTCCTTGTCCCTTCCAGCTTAGAAATCTACCCTTCCCCTGGGAAAAGCACTAAGACCCTCCTTCCTGCCCCTCAGCTCTCACCTGACTTGTAGTTAGGAGCTAAAAGACACATTCTGAAGTCAGTAAACAATCAAGCTGAAGTTATCAGCAACAGAACATTGTCTAAAAATACTATCAATGACTCATTCTTCCAGCTCTGCTCCTTAGGGAGCAGAGGAACCTTCCCCAAGTTCCCTTAATTTGCTTCTTGCATTGTAAAATCTTTTAAACAGAGCATGGGGATACATCACAGCATTAACTTTAACAACAAGCCACCCATTGCTTTTGAAATGATTCTACTCCACTTCCTTAGAGGAACCACTGTGCTTTCTCCAAGTTCTTATTGGACACAGTATTTGGTACAGGAAGACATCATTTCTGGAGATCATTTAACTATGACTTGTTTACATAAAACAGCATCCTCACTGGGTTTTCAGCTTTTTCTCTTCTGGTAGAGGTCAGATTATTGACAAAATACCCAGAAAATTTATAACCTGCTTTGTAGCAATAGTAGCTATTCTTTTATAGCAGCTGATGTGTACCAGGCACCAGAAATATGCCACTTCTACTCCCAACACGTAGACACAATGAAGCTCAGGGAGAGTAAAAAACATATCAATGTTATATAATTATATAATTATATATAATATAATTACATGGTAGAAACAGGATTTGAACCCAGGTTCATCTAACCACAAAACATGTGATTGGGCCTCTTCACCAAAATGTCCTTGCCATTGCTGTAGTGCTTGAGGCTGGTTCTATCCTGAAGCAATTCTTGTTCCAAGCCAAGTTTCCTTGAATTTGAGAACACCAGAATTATTGGGTGTTCTCAAAACTATACCATGTTGCCTGGCCTTGAGAGAGTGCAACAATACAAAGACTTTCTGGCATGGATACAGATCAAAAGGATCAAAAGGACCTTTGACAGGAAGAAGTAGTAAACATACCATTCCCTATTCCTCCCTTAGATATAGCTAAAAACATGGACATTACATCTAGAACAAACATAAGAATACTCTGAAAGGTAAAGAGAAGTCAAGAAGGTTAACTTGGGGCACCTGGGTGGCTCAGTTGGTTAAGTATCCGACTTCAGCTCAGGTCATGATCTCATGGTTTGTGAGCTCGAGCCCCGCGTCGGGCTCTGTGCTGACAGCTCAGAGCCTGGAGCCTGCTTCGGATTCTGTGTTTCCCTCTCTCTCTGCCCCTCCCCTGCTCATGCTCGCTCTCTCTCTCTCTCTCTCTCTCTCTCAAAAATAAATAAACATTAAAAAAAAATCTTTTTAAAGAAGGTTAAGGACCTCAGGACCCAAGGAATAACATGGCGATGAGTTCCTAGATTTTCTTTTTTTCCTCATATATTTTAGACTAAATACTAGAGAATCCAGGAACGTGGAAATTCTAACACATATAGAAAAAAATAAAATAAAAAGGCCCTCTCTCCAAAGAACCAGGAAAGGAGCAGCCTAGATGCTTTAGATAGAAAACTTTTAGGTAATAAACATTTTACTACCTCTAAACACTGCAGAAAAGACTTTAGTCCCACACCAGCAAAGGCCAAGACTATAGCAAAGTATCCCAATACCCTGACCAGGATGATCTTAGAGAAGTTTGAATGGGGAGACTGGATTTTCATCTTTGTTGGGTATTAGTTGAGCCTAGTGGAGAGTCAGGACTTTACCATCACCATTCTGCAGTGCCAATGCCCAGCAATGTAAGTGGAGGTCACATGGAGCAGTATCAAGGCACCCCCCTCCAGAGCCAGAATGGTATCAATAAATAATTATAAACATTCTTCACACAAATGGAAAAACTAGAAAGATTTGGCAAAGAAATAAGAATTATCAGCAAAGAGAGAGAAGATATAAAGAAGAACCAAATAATAGTTTGATACTAAAATATACCATAACTGAAATTTTTTTAAAAATGTTAATTGACAGGCTCAACAGCAAAATGGAGAGGAGAGAGGAAAGAATCAGTGAACTGAGGATAGAAAAATAGAAATTACCCAATCGAATAGCGAGAAAGTAGACCAGTTTAAAAAAAAGAAAAAGAACAGAGACTCAGAGACTGTAGGATTATCAAAAACAGTCCTAAAATATAGATCATCTGACTCCCAGAAGAACAGGGAAAAAGAGGGTAGAGCTGAACAAGTATTTAAAGAAATAATGGCTGAAAACTTCACAAACTTGGCAAAAGAAGACCCAAGAATCTCAGTAAAGACCAAACAGGATAAACCCAGAAATCCATACCAAGACACATTATCATTACACTTCTGAAAACTAAAGACAAAGACAAAATCTGGAAAGTAGCCAATGAGAAACGATACATTAACTATAGAGGATTTCTCATAAGAAATCAAGGAGGCCTGAAGGAAATGGTGCAATAGCTTTCAAGAAAGGAAGAAAAGAATAATCAATCCAGGATTCTATGTCCAGAGAAAATATGCTTCAGGAAGGACATTCTCAGAAGGAAAAGTAACAGGCCTACCCAAAAGAATGGCTAAAGACAGTTCTCTAAACAAAGGAAAAGATTAAAAAAGGAATCTTTGAACATCAGGAAAGAAGAAAGAACAACAGAGCAAAAGTATGGATAAATACAAGATTTTATTTCTCTTCAGTTTTCTAAATATGGTTTAAGAATAAAGCAAAAATCATAATACTATCTATTATGGTTCTCAAGTATGCAGAGGACATATTTAAAACAATGATAAAAGGGGGAGGGTAAAGGGACATAAGTTCCTACACTTCAATGGAACTGGTAAAATATCAACACCAGTAGACTATGAAAAATTATGTATAAATAAATGTTATATGGAGAACCACCAAAAAAAAAGCTATTTAAAGAGACATACCCTAAAATAGAAATCAAAATAACACCACTCTAAATTAAAATGGAATTCCATAAAATGTTCAAGCAACCCACAGGAAAGCAGGAAAAGGGCAAAGGAGAGATTGCGGAGGAGAAGTGGGAGTGGGTGGAGGCAACTCCCTCTCTTACACCAGGGTCATCTGGAGTTAACTAGACCTTTTCACGAGGGAGCAGTCTGTCTGCCATTTGGGTACCCATTTGGGCTGGAGATAAAGAAAGGAACCCTCCAGGAAGCCACAGAGCTTTCCCTTGGGAATTACAGTGGGTTGGTAAATGCTTGCAGTGGTACTCATGGAAGGCTCTTTTCAAAGCCAACAGGCTGACCTGCCAGCATACCCTAAAGAACTCCTTGCCAAGCCTTGGGTCTCAGTTAACCTTCAGCAAAGTGGAGCCTCCCTCCTTGGAGAGGATGGTACATTTACATTCCAATTACAAAAGCCATTTGTGTGCAACCCATGCTGCTGGGGAGGAGAAATGGAAATAAAGTGGGTTTGAAAAAGGTCTAATGCAGTGTGGACAAGGGGAAAAACAAGTGTGATCATTTGGATCACTGCTGCAAATGCTGAAAGAAATGAGCTAGATCAAAATCAATCAGCCTTCGTAAACTCTCCCTACCAGATACATAAAAGACCTGTATTAACAGGCATCTTCAATCTTAGAAATATTAAGAAGAAAATGAATAGAGTTCCAGAGTAGTTCAACCTCCCTTTAATTTCATTAGAAGCAATGTCCTGAATCCTTCCAGGCAGGTGGAGAGCCCCCAGTCTTATAGTAAAACATTTCATAAGATCTGCTGTCCCCGTGTTCCCGGCCCCCCAACTCTATGTCTCCTAGAAGAATGCTTCTGGAAACTTTCCATTACAGCTGTTTATGATTTTTATGCTTAAAAAAAAACTTTTTAAAGGTGTCTGGGGAAGGTATTTGTACATTACATGCCATTTATTATTCCAAATGTAATTTTAATCAGTTCAACATAAAAGCATCTTAATATCCTCAATAATGGCAAGGGTAATTTTAAATATTAAAGTCCGCATTAGGACAAAAGGGACTTTCATTCTCTCCTTCCAAATAAGCACAGTCAGCTTGGTGCACACCTCTGATCTTCCTCTCCACTCTCCCTTCCTCTTTTCTTCCCTCTGCCTTTCCTCTTCCCTCTCATTCTTCCTCCTTATAACAACAAGCAGGCTTGTAGGGGCAGTCAGGGTTGACCTCAAAAATCTTATTATTCCTTTCCCTTCCACATGCTCAGAAACCTAAGACTCTTTATAAAAGTAGCTCTATTTTTCCCAGGAAAAATATCTGCTTTTTATGTTTGCCCTGTCTTTAGCCAACTCTAATAGATTTTCTATTGAGTTATAGTCTGTACCCCAGATTCCTAAAAGGTACATTTGCCGACAATACCAGGTAGTCTCCCTTGAGGTTTTGGAAACAATCTTCCTTTCACCAAAAGGCAAACAGCCCAAGGAAGGCTCTTCTCTGCCTACATCCTCCTCCAACTTCCCAAGAGCAGAACTGACCCTTGTAAAAACTTGGGAAAGTTTCTGAAAATTTAGAAATGGGGTTCTACGGCTTCTTCTAAACTGTTAATTTAAAACTAATGCCTCAAGTTAATTAAGCTCTTTCTGCCTTGAGCTGATTAGTAACACTAAATTTCATGCTAATGCTCCCAAACCATTTGCCTGCAATGCCAAGACTCGCTTTCCAAATTCCACTGATTTCATTTAAAATATGCTCACATTATCTCACGACCATGGTTCTAAGTGTTTCTATCTAGTTTGCTCTCCTCTTACAGGTGGGCTAGTATTTATCGTGTTAGGCCATAATGCTCCAACTTTCCACTGGCACACGAAGCTAGTCGTTTTCTAAAGTAGTCCTGGAATCCATTACCATGGAAACAAAAGGTATAAAAATCTGTTTTTATCTGATAGGAAAATCTAGAGGAACTCTAAAAAGAGCAAACGTGTTTTCAAAGTAAACGTATAACCAAATACATCCTACCATGGTTAAAGAAGCCTTGAGGTAGAATAATAAGGCAGGTTAACAGAAGAAGAAAGGGGGTGGGGGCAGCCATGAATACACAGCAGCAGTATCAGGAGGCTCTGGGGCTGGTTACCTGATGGACAAGAGGGGCTGCTGACCAAGTCTACCCCCAAAAGTGGCTGAAAAAAAAACAATTCTCTTCTTCTGCCAAGGTACAGGAAATAGGATGGGAACTCTGTTCTCTCCCCACATCTATGAAAATGTATCGTCTGTTATTCTGATGTTGATAGTATCATAAACTTTGGTCCCAATATCTCTACCCAACCATTCAAAGCTAGACTCAATGGAAATGAGGAGTAAATCAAAGAACCTTAATACAAATACGTTCATTTAATCATCTCTGCATTTGATCTAGAACTTGATCCCACATGTTGAGGAAATGCTGTTGTGCGTCATATTTTAGTTTGGGAAAGGAGTAGGTGCAAACCATGTATTTATTTTAATGTTCTCAGTGTTTTCCTGAAGTCCAAGTAGTTTTACCACATCCTGCCATTAACTTCAAAGAATAATTTTGTATACATTCATCCTTCCATGGAAAACTTCCTGATACATAAAGTGCTATGGCCATCTGTAATAATATAAATTCTTCCCATCCAGTATCCTCCTTGGAAAACATCTGGAACAATAGAAAGCTCCCATCAACACTGCTAAAGGAGTACACACTTCCCAACATTTCCCAAGGAGCTGTGTGACCACTCCAGGAGCAGGGAGGCCATATGAGGCCATGGGTAGTCAGACTTGATCCTTGTATTGAGGTCACTGCCCACTGAGGATGTGCTGGCCAGCCCATCTGCCATTCCAGCCACTCCACACTGAGGCTTACAAGTGTAAGGCTTACAGAGCTGAGGTTCTGTGTGTTAACTCTTCTGCTCAAAAGCAATCTTTTAGAATAGCAAGGAAAAATGGATTTAACTTAGAACAGAGTTAAACTACCAGCAGGATTGTGTTCAGGGGGAAGGAAGCCATAACAGAAAGGATTTAAAATCATACTGTATGAAAGGCTATACAAAACAGTGGTTAAAATCATGAGCTTTTGCATTTGTCAGACCACTGTTTGAGTATGGCATGGCCACTTACTTTCTAAGTCAGTTATCTAAGGAACCTTAATAAGCCTCATTTCCTCATCTGAAAACCATAGCTATCTGATGGAATTGTGATAAGGATCAAATATGATCAGGCATGCTAAGTGTTTAGCACAGCACCTGGTATATAGGAAGCTTTCAAACGTTAGCTTTTATGCTGTTACTAGTAGGAGCAGGTAAACAATAGGAACTTTGAACCTAAAGAACTCAAGACTCAGGAACAACAGGGATCTGCAAACATTTGAAGGACTGTATGTCTCATGAAAAAGAGATGTATCAGAAGACAGGAGCAGGACCAATGGGTAGAAGTGATTGACCATGACATCTGCCCCCCTCTTAAGCACCAGGATTGCTTCATCTGGTCCAACTGGCTAGATAGGCTTCCCCATGCTTTATGGAATTAAATCATTCTGAAAACTATTCACAGGGGAGAAGAAATTCAGGTCAGAATAAAGAAAAAAATTATTCCATTACAAAATGGAGTGGACAGTTGGTGAGAATATTGCATCCCCTCACTGACATTGTTAAGTCAGTTAAGGATGCATTCATTTGGTACCTACTATGTGCCAAGGACCATGCCAGGCACCCTCAGGAACATAAAGATGAGTCCGGCATCTTTCTTACTGTCAAGAACATTATATTCTAGAGGGGGTTGGGTGGAGACATATGTGACACAGTTAAGAGGAGCAAAAAGCAGCACTGAATGACTATGTACCAAGGATCTTAATAGATTAGATTCTGCTTTGAATGAAAAGCTGTAATAGAAGATCTCAGAAATCACTTCCATCTCTAAGGTTCCATAATGGCAAGTATTAGGAGAATAGGAAGGGGCATCTGGGTGGCTCAGTCAGTTAAGCATCCCGACTCTTGATTACAGCTCAGGTCATGATCTCACAAGTTCATGAGTTCGAGCCCTGCAATCCGGCTCTGTGCTGACAATGTGGAGCCTGCTTGGGATTCTCTCCCTCTCTCTCTGCCCCTCCCCTGCTTGCACTCTCTCTCTCTCTCTCTCTCTCTCTCAAAAAATAAACTAAAAAAAAAATTTTTTAAAGGAGAACTAGGAAAAACAACTTCAGAAAAAAATATTTTGCACCAAGTTTCCTAACATGTTTTAAATGTTGGTTAGTGAGTACGATATTTGAAAACAGTGGAACCCCACTAATGAATTTAACTGAGTTACGTAAAACAAAGCACAATGCAAAACTATCCTTTTTCCTTCATAAGAGTCATTTTCCTTTTAATTATTGTATGTTTACTTATTTTTTGAGAGAGAGAGAGAGAGAGAGAGAGAGAGAGTACAAGCAGCGAAAGGCCAGAGAGAGAGGGAGACATAGAATCCAAAGCAGACTCCAGGCTCTAAGCTGTCAGCACAGAGCCCAACACAGGGCCTGAACCCACGAACCATGAGATGACCTGAGCCAAAGTCAGATGCTTAACCGACTAAGCCACCCAGGTGCCCCAATAAGAATCACTTTCTAACAGAAAATAGATTCTTTAAGGATAATTCTCATCATGTAGATGTGATCAGCATATTTATAGGTTTTACATTTATTTAACTTCAAAATCCTAAACTTGTACCACTTTACTAGAATGAAATATTAAGGTTATTAGTTTAAACATCGTGAAATTTTAAAAATAAGGGGTTAAAATAATATTTCTTCATCAACCTTGGACCACTACTGTATGTTAGATCACTAATTTAATATCCGCTTTTTTATCATATGCTAGGCCTAATACTGATTGGTACAGGCTGAAATTTAACTGTAATTACAGTCCAAAAATACAGGTTTTCCTTTTAGTTCCCCATAAGTCAGAGAAATACATAAAAGTAAATATAAGCCTGAAGCTTCAAATCCCAATTCTCCCAGCATGTGTTTAAACCCACCCTGATTCGCATGTAGACCCTTGGCCCCACGCTACTCCCAGGACAGTGTTGGCTCAGAGCAGCATGAGGTGACAGATGGGGCATTCAGTTAAGAAGTGGTGCTGGGCTGGGGCGCCTGGGTGGCGCAGTCGGTTAAGCGTCCGACTTCAGCCAGGTCACGATCTCGCGGTCCGTGAGTTCGAGCCCCGCATCGGGCTCTGGGTTGATGGCTCAGAGCCTGGAGCCTGTTTCCGATTCTGTGTCTCCCTCTCTCTCTGCCCCTCCCCCGTTCATGCTCTGTCTCTCTCTGTCCCAAAAATAAATAAACGTTGAAGAAAAAAAAAAAATTAAAAAAAAAAAAAAAAGAAGTGGTGCTGGGTTATTTTATTTTCGTTAGAGAAGGAAGCTGTGGGAAAAATATTCTCCACTTAATCTATTTTATTTTCAGCAAGGTGTTACCTGTAAATACTAATTTATACACATGCAATACTTCACTAGGTACTTTAGCTGCATGAATATAAATGAAATAAAGTAATCCAAACTAAAAAATGGAATTTCCAGTATCTTCATTTCCTCGGGCAGAGGGGGAAAAAAATCCAAGGATTTAAAATTCTATCCCAGTGGTTTCAAAGACAACACAACATCTCACATCTAGCTCCCATTTAAATCAGTGGGGTTACAAGAGTAGAAATTACGAGTTAAAGTACTGCAGCATTAAGAAGAAAAATAATCACTTACGCCATTTTCAATTTAGAACCTACATCCAAATCATTCAAAACACTTAACACTTAGAATACTGTAAATTCCCCAAATTTTTGCATTGTCAAGATCTATGACCACTTTGTGAAACAGAGGAAGTACAGATATGATTACTCTCAGTTTAGTGAGGGATCAAGAAGATAGAAATAAGAAACTATGAGCCTCTCAAGGATGGTGGCTTTCCTTATTGGAATGCGGCAAATAAAATTGATTCACTGATACTGTATTTAATTTCTCTCTCAACAATTAATTATATATCTATGCTTAATAAGAATATAAACAGTCAAGATATGCACGTGACAGGGGTGCCTAGGTGGCTCAGTCGGTTGAGCATCCGACTTCGGCTCAGGTCATGATCTCAGAGTTCGTGGGTTCCAGTCCTGGGTCGGGCTCTGTGCTGAGTGCGCTCTGTGCTGAGTGCTCGGAGCCTAGAGCCTGCTTCAGAGCCTGCCTGGAGCCTGTGTCCCCCTCTCTGCCCCTCCCCCACTCATGCTCTATCTCTGTCTCTCAAAAGTGAATAAAGATTAAAAAAAAAAAGATATGCATGTGACAAATGAAAAAAAAATTTTTTTGATCTTATGTTTCATGGATTTCCAAAGTACAAAGAATGGGGGTGGGGGTAAGGGTTTTCCTGGGTCCACTAGCCCCCTCCTTGAATCCCACAGCAACTCGCCCCTTTATCTCTGCCTACCCCTGACTGGGGGCTGGGCATTCTGCTCTCTGGATGCTCTATACACACTTGCTTGGATTTTAATAGAGGTCCCAAATTTTGTATTCAGTGGGAGCAGGGAAAATAGCCCTTCAACTTTCCTCATTTTGAATCCTCCCAGAAGACTCTTAAAGTAATCCTTTCAGGTTTTATCATCATAGGAGAGACATGCTATGAGGAAGGAACATGGTTTTCATTTACTTCCGTCTTCATTTAGTTGAACAGCATCAGGTCAAAGGTTCATGGGATTTCCCACGCCTGGAAGAGCCTTCCTCCGCTCCTAGTCTCTTGGTTGAGAGGCTCCTACTCATCCCTCTCGGTCCAGCCAAACCCCACATTACCACAGGAACCCTTGACGGATAACTGCGAATTCTTCAGGTGAGGTCAGCCTTTCTTTGAAACCCTGGAACCACACTATAGCCCTTACAATATTGTTTTATGTCGTTTGTTGTTATTTTATATATTTCTCCCCAACTAGATCTAAGCAATGTAAAAGCTTAAAACCTACTTTCATAGCTGTTCCCTAGAGTATCAAACATGATGCATACACCTACAAGATAAATACATGAATAAACACCTGCTGGGGGATTGATTTACTATTACCTGTTTCACCTGTTAAAGGAGGTGAATAAGTGAATACTGTGCTGGCATTTCTTCATCTTATTCTGCTTCTCTTGGCGGAAAACAGGAGATTTAGCGCTTACCAAGTTTAAAGAACTAAACCAAGAACTATTTGGTATTATCTCCCAACACTCTGACAGGATTCTGTCCTTCCTAACAAGACCTCACTAGAATTCTGCATTATGAAAATTTCAGTTCTTTTTCCCTATGAAGTCCTTTCACATGTGAGTAAATTATCCATGTTTGAAGTGAAAATTTACCGGGGCATAATTGATAGGTGTTTGACTGAATTATTCACATTTTAAATAGGTGGAAAAAGACAGGTCATAGTGTGAGTCCAAATTTAATATATTTAGTTCCACTCTATTTTTCTGGTTATCCAAAAATGAATACGACTTCGAAAGAAAGTACCTCTGAATTCTTTCAGTGCTTACATTTCTGACATTTGTATCAGAAAGTGATAGGTACAAATGCTATGCAATTCATCCCTAGGAGAAAGAAAAATTACTCTCTCAATAAAAAGGTAGCGTTCTTGGTCCAGAGTGAGCCTGTGCTTCTATGTTGGGACATTGTATCAAACACAGAAAAGAAAGGGAATTCTAACCGGAAAGACAGATTTTTTTCAACGTTTTTTTTTGTTTTTTTTTTTTTTTTATTTTTGGGACAGAGAGAGACAGAGCATGAACGGGGGAGGGGCAGAGAGAGAGGGAGACACAGAATCGGAAACAGGCTCCAGGCTCTGAGCCATCAGCCCAGAGCCCGACGCGGGGCTCGAACTCACGGAGCGCGAGATCGTGACCTGGCTGAAGTCGGACGCTTAACCGACTGCGCCACCCAGGCGCCCCAACGGAAAGACAGATTTAAAGGCTGCCACCCAGCTCTAGCATAGCCAGCTGCTTCTCCTCAACCACAACTCCACCTCTTGTACTTTCAAAGTGGGGTACCAGGAAAGAATCCAAAGGAGAAAAATTCATTTTTTTTTTTTTTATTGAAACCTAGTAGCATTTTTGTTTGAGTGCTGGAACAACAGCAAAATTAGCACAGCTTATCTTTGGGTCATCCAATCTTTCCCTTGGTTTTCTGATTATTAAATAAAACTGACTCCTACCACCTAACACGTGGATTTGCAAAGAATAACAGTACCACTACTTTTTTAGCTCAATTGGCTGGAGCATGGAGTTGGCAAGGTCCCAGTCTCATGTCTAGCCTTCAGAAAAACTAGATAGCCTTGCTCCATGCCAGAGCCTATTTGGACCTATTAATTGTGTTGTTTCTTGGTCAATGACTACACCTCTAATGCTAACCTCCCATTGTTCACAAAATAAGGCAAGTCAGGACAAACGGTTGAGAAATTGGAAAAAAGGGTATAACTCAAAATGAATATCCTACTGATGGTGGACATCAGTATCTTCCTCCTCATTATCATTATAGCAAACATTTATGGTGCTATTTTCCAAGCATCTTGCTTAGGACTCCATGCACTTTATCTTGTTTATCTTCATTTAAAAACTTATGAAGGAATTAGTATTATTATCTAGTCTTTACAGATAGAGAGATTAACCAGCTTGCTTAAGGTAATATAGCTAATAAGCATTACATCAGAATTTGAACCCAGGCAATCTGACTTCAGAGCCTGATCTATTTTATATAATTCATATTAATCTGTTTTACTCAAGAGTATCAGCACCACTAGATAAGCATATTATAATAATCTATAATGTGAATAGACAGCCCCTTGTAATAAATATCTATAAGCCACAAATATCTGCACAACAAATCTGCATAAGTATGAAATGCCATTTACTTTATAAACAATATAAATTCAAACGTTCTCAGAGTGAAGATAATAAACTACTTTGAGAACTTTTACAGAATTGTCACAATGTAAATACTTAAAGCGTAAGAAATAGTACAAGCACTAATCAAAGCTAGAGTTTACTCTCAGTCTACCTGAAAGGAAGCAAAGGTGAGAAGCCGGAGCAAAAATACATCACCATCCTCACATCCCAAGGAAGCCCAGTGTGGCACTATGGGGGACACAGAGACAGACCCATGAATTCTCAGAAGCTGGACATAACCAATAGATCTGGGGTTATGTTACACCAAGGAACCCCGCCCCCCAAGCACAGAGGGAAGCCTAGGAGAGTCTTGGAAGGAGACTAATGACCAACGTGGAGAACACATGCCTATTAGCTTGCTGGGCCTAATGGAGTAAAGCAGCAGAGTTTGGCCTCATTCTGGAAACAGATAAAGGTGGCTTTGGATGATGCTACACCTGGACTCCTTCCCACCCCACCAGCCTGGTGCTCACCATGTACTTAAAATACACAAAGATTATGTGTATGTTTTATGTTAGGAAGAGTGCTTAGAGATAAGGAAAATCCCCAATTACAGCTAAAAGAGATGTCTCTGTCTTTTGCCAGAGAGTGTATTCTATCACTTAAATTGGTAAAAAGGCCATTTTTTTCCCACCATGGGGAAAGAAGGGCCTCTTGTGACCCTCTATTGATTAAGACTGCTGTGGAATGTTATTTGCAATCTCATTGCATAATGGGAATCAGGAGGTAGCTGTCATGGTTTCTGAAGACAAATTGCTGGTAGCTGAGACAAATCATAGTCTCTTTCTTCTTTTACTGTTCTCAATTCCCAGTTAATGTGTATCTTACAGTCTAAGTTTCTTAAATCAGTCTGCTCTACTGTCACAGGTAGTAAAAATGAGTAAAAGTGGTAATCTCAGTGACCCTGCTTTAGGAATCATGTTCAAGTGACCATTATGCTGATCATTACTCCTGAGCTATGCATTATTTAATAAGGAACACAACTTCCAAAAGGGCACACAATTAAAAGTGGATCCATATAGCAGCTGCTGTGATTATGACCAATATGAACAGAAATCCAACCAGGCATGAGTCAAAAGAAAAAAGTCTGCTGCCAGACAGAACATTGTTAAATCTCATTTTTGTTTTGTGTACTTTTACTTGCTAAGTCAGCCAGCAAGTGATTTATATGGAGCAGTGGTTCTCAAAGTGTGGTCTGTGAAACAGCGGCATCAGCATCACCGGGAACTGTTAGAAATGCAAAATCTTAGACCCCAACCCAGACCTACTGACTCAGAAATTCGAAAGGTGGGGCTCAGCAATCTGTATTTTAACAAGCCGTCTGGGTGATTTTGATGCATGCTAAAGTTTGAGAACTACTGGGCAGGAGCCAGGGGACAGCTTTTGGATTGTAAGTCTTCCTAGGAAGGTACACCTTTGGTTGCAAAAAGTTATCTTGACGAGAGTCTGGGAAGAACCTGTTCTGAAACCAAATAAAACCACTGCCATCTTCAATTCTGGTGTAAACCTAAAACTTCCTAAAAAAATAATGCCAATAATTGTTTTTAAACCAACCACTGCAATAATTAGGTTGAATGGGTAGGTAGAAAGAAGAGCATAGGACTTTCCTTGTGTGTGTGTGTGTATCCTGACTTGCTCTAGAGAGGTTTTCAGACAACTTCTTAATAAATAGCAGCCAGGGCAGGGACAATGGAGGCCTGTGCACTGTTTGTTGGCTTGGCCTGAGGCACCGGGCTGGAGGGTGAGGGCGCAGCGGGGCCGGGACTCGGATGCCACCTCCAGATGCGGCCCAGGGGCGGCAAGGGGGCTGCCACGACACCAGGTGAAAATATCTTCCTGTTTGTGCCTAACTTCATCCGTGAGTGCTGCCGGTGGCTCCAGACCAAACGGGAGGGCAAGGTGCCTTGGGCAGGCTTCCTGATTCCACCCCGTCTGCCCTGTCCATCCCAAGGCTATGCAGGATTGCCTTAGCCATCGTTTCTTTCTACTTAATGCCCTGCTGTCCCCTCACGACCTCCTCCTTCTACTCACTCAGCGGACTTCTGGATGATTTCCACAGACACGCTTCTCGAACCCTTAATCAAGCCTCAAGCCTGCTCTGTTTATCCCTTGTGCTGGAAATGAGCTCTTCTACTGCTCCCTCCACCTGTTCAATTTCTCCGAGGGACCTTGAGTTGGCTCTGTGGGTTTTTCCAAGTGGGCCTCTGGATCACCGCCCCTATAGCTGTGCTCAAGTCTCTTATCAGTGTTGTCCATCTGGTCACAGCCGCACACAACATGGCTGGCCTAGACACAGGGGATGGTGACAGGAAGAAGTGACCTGGAAACCTCCAACCCCTGACTGCCCACCTACCCTGGAAGTCTCACTGTGCCCACACAGCTCCCCTCTCCCTCCTGCGAGGTCCCAGGCTCCCTTCTTCCTACGGTGTTGTCCAGCCTGCTAGGAGAAGGGTCAGCCTCTTTGGTGATGTCATGTTCTCCAAAATCCTGAGGACTGGTCCCACCCTTGGGATTCCCAAGGACCTGGACTTCAAATCAATAAGGATGCTCAGGAGACCTCACCCACATAGGCAGTGCTCCTGAGACACCAAGAGGCCTAAGGACCCGACATGGTGGCACCTGCTGACTTAGCCCTGGGGTCTGGCTTGGCCTGAGGCTTTAGGGACAGTTGAGTGAGGGAGATGGGGTAGGGGCCAGGTTTCTCAAAAGTCAGGGAATCACACCTGGGTGGCTCAGTCAGTTAAGCATCTGACTCTTGATTTCGGCTTAGGTCATGATCCCAGGGTTGTGAGATCCCACCCAGCATCCAGCTCTGCGCTGTGTGGAGCCTGCTTGAGATTCCCTCTCTCCTTCTCTCTCTGTCCCTCCCCTGCTTGTGCTCTATCTCTGTCTCAAAGATAAATAAATAAATATTAAAAAAAAAAAAGGCAGGGTATCAGACCTGTGTCCCTGGTGTCACAGTCAGAAAAGAAGAGGCCCTGTAGATCCCTTCCCATCACGGTCTCCTGTATCCGTCTATCCTGGCTCTGAATACCTAGACAATAAAGGTGGGGAGAGAGGGGGTGGGACAGGGGCTTCATTCTCCAAGACTTGGTTTCCTTTGAGATACTCTCAGACCAGGGCCTGGGTTGAGGGGCAGCTTGGAGAAAAAGAAAGATTTAACTGGATGCTTTTCTCCTAGTTGTTAACTGACTGGCTTTGTCCTATCATTCCATGGTGACCTCACAGAGGGGCCCTCCCTGCCACCCAAGCTCATGCCCTGTTTTGCCCACCTCCTTTATTTTCTTTATGACATGGTCACTCTCTGTCTACATTTATTTGTACACCTCATATTTTCTACACCCACCAGAATGTAAACTCCCGTGAGGACATAGATTTTTCTTGTTCCTTCTCTAGCCCCACAGTGAAGATTAACCTTAACCTGGCCTATCATAGCCGCTCAACAAATATTCATGAGCAGAATGAATAGATAGATAGACAGACAGACAGCATCCAGTCACAAGCCATTCTCTTAGAAAGATTCCTCACTACTTTCAAAACAACCTCATTATTTAAAATACTCAAAATTTAGGCATTAATCACTAAGCAAGCTCTTAAGATATCTTCAGAATTCACTGTAGGATTTCAGACCCTACACAGCTAGAAAAAAGGAAAGTAAGATTAACTTAAATTCACCAAGTTTAAAATCTGCTGCACCCAACAAGAGTCATCATGCTCCTTCAGCATTTCAAGCACATGACCCCCTACACTGACTCTCTTACTTAATGTCATCAATACCCACAGTCTGTGATGTGTGCCTGTGAGTCTGTCTTATAGCAAGGTGTTTTGGTAAGTCATTAATTCAGCCCCTTTGTTGTTCCATAAAGGGGCCCTATGGTTCCAAAATTCACTTGAGCTATTGTGTTGACATGAGCCTCTAGTACTGTTTTAACTTTTTTTCAAATGACAAATAATCTTAAGAAATCAAAGGGAAGTAACCTATCCCTAAGGGATTTTTTAAATAAATTATGGTCTATTCATATAATCAAAACCCAAGCAGCTGTTAAAAAAAAGGGGGGGGGGGGTTCCTAGTTCTCAATCCTACACAAGTATTAGAATCACCTAGCAGTTATTTAAAGTATACCAATGCCAGGGCCCCACCCCAATTTCACTGGTCTCGGATAGAGTGTGAGCATCCTTTTTTTTTTTTTTTTTTTTTAAGCTATCCAGGTAATGCTAATGTGCAGCCACGGTTGAAAATTACTGACACAGAACTATACTAACAAAATGGAAATGTCTCCCAGATTATTATTCCATGAAAAAAGTCATAAAACATATATCTTTTAATAAAATTATGTGTCTGTGTATATAATTTTACTAATAGATATGGGTTTAGATGTGATCTCCTTCCATTTTACACTATTTACTTATCCATTGCTTAAACTTTTCAAAATGAGAATGTGCTAATGTCTTTTGCTTATTAAATTTTTAATTTTAAAAAACTGTTTAGGGAAAATGTGGATTTGTAGGAATATGAGGAAGCACATGAAAATAGTAACTCCCAAAATATACTATGTCTCCTACTTTCCGCACTGCTTCCTCCTTCTGTTCCTTTCTCTCGAAGAGTATAAAAGTAAAACAAATAAAATTCCATTTCTGTCCTATCTACCCAACACAGATTATTTCCAATGTTTGGGCGTGGGGTGAGGGAGAGAGTGTAGATGGAGGAGGTAGAGAGATACAGTTCATTCATTCATTCATTCATTCGCAAACATTTACTGATTCCCAGACAGGTCCATGCTAGGTGCTGGAAATATAGCAACAAACAAGAGATCCATGCCTTCATATATATCATAGATATATCCTGCCCTACTGGAGCTTTGTTACACGTAAACAAGGAAATTTAATCTAGTCAAGAGAGGTGAGAAAAGACTTCCCAAAGTAGATGTAGACCTTCATCCTGGAGTTAATGGTAGGCATTAAGGGGTTTTAAGAAGGGAACTGATATTACCAAGTCTGTATTACATTTATATTTATAAATATTTATTATCTGACTCCAAGTTGAAGTGCCAGTGACCAGGGGCAATGCTCACTTCCCCCAACACTCTCACTTAGAGCCACTGTAAGAGAGAGTACCCATCATCTCTCATTTGAGGTGAGTGGGCTCCTTACAAAGTTAAATTAGAGCTTCCTACAGTAGCAAAGGATTGGCTTAAAGAGTTCATCTTTCAATTTATTTGCCATCAAGTAATATTTAACATGAAATGTTACCTCCTGCTGAGTTTACTGACTGGACACATATATCTGTCCATCTAACTAAGATGAGCCCAACTATGGCAGATTTATTTCGTCTGAGTTTACAGTTAATAAAGTCCATTATATGCAATAAAAAAACTTGCAAAATGCTTGTCTTTATGGAAGTGGTTGCTACCATTCATAGAGTCTCTTGGAAGAAAACACCTTTGTAAACAGAGCAAGGTAGGTGAAGACTCCCAGGGTAATGGGATATTTCACTGCACTTCATTTACTTAACATTAAAGTCAGTTTTAGCCATTTATAACCAGAACACTTGCTCATGGAAAGAAATTATCCCACCCACAAGAGGATTTCTATTTAAGTCTCATTTTATTGCTTTGGGAAGTAGATACTAAAGACTACTTAACTATCCTTCAAGAGTAGAAAGTTCATTCTCTAGGTAAAGTTAACTAGAAAAACAAAAAGAGGGGCGCCTGGGTGGCGCAGTCGGTTAAGCGTCCGACTTCAGCCAGGTCACGATCTCACGGTCCGTGAGTTCAAGCCCCACGTCAGGCTTTGGGCTGATGGCTCGGAGCCTGGAGCCTGTTTCCGATTCTGTGTCTCCCTCTCTCTCTGCCCCTCCCCCGTTCATGCTCTGTCTCTCTCTGTCCCAAAAATAAATAAACATTGAAAAAAAAATTTTTTAAAAAAAAGAAAAACAAAAGGAAGAGAAATTGTATCTAACATTGTCCTTTTATTACCCAGCTGCATCTACATGGACATTAATGTGAATGGTTACCTCCAAGCATCGATGTTATTTTTAACTTAGAATGTTCAATCTTTGCTCAAAGTAAGTATGTGATTAGTGTTTTGAGGAACAGAATTGCTCTAATTTAAAGGCAAAGGCTGGAAAATGTTCTAGAAAAGGGGGGAAATCTAAGCTCTTTATAAAACATATGAAAATTCCTCAAAATTGCTTTTTAAAAAATAATTTAAATTATGGGCTTCTCAGTCGACATTTCCAAAAGGCCCCCTAATTCTTTTTTAATTCTTTCCAAACTACATAATCTCCGAGAGCCCGGCCCCTCTTTTCATCGGTGTCTCTGCAATACAAGAGCCACTAGGGTGGCATTTTCACCTCTAGATACATGGGGTGAAGCAGTTCTGGGTTTGCTATTCTGCAGTTACATGTCACATTATCCTAATTGATACTGCTATTATCTAAAACCATTAACTTGCTGTAAGGATTAAACAATCACTGAAGTGACCACTCTGCCCCCATATTAACCCATATATGACATGTGTGTGTTTTAAGGCACAGCAGTGCTTCCAAAAAGTTCAGATCATTGAAGTCTTCATCTGTGGCTATCAAACTTGTTTTCACTCCCAACACACCTAAGAAATGTGAAACGCTTCAATCCGTAGAAATGATCCTGGGGGTGAAGGGGAGGCGTATACTCACACACTGGGTCCTGTCATTTGAGAAGCCTCTGAGTTGGTTTTGATAAGTCAACACACCCCGAGAGGGCAATAAGGAGAGAGAGCCATGTAAACCTCACCTCAGGAGGATGAAAATCACTGGTTTGGCAGAGCATTCATTGTCCTGTGGGCAGAGACCACAGGACAGCTTCTAGCTCCAGCCCCCTGTCCAACTCACCTCTGAAGTTAAGAAGGCTCTTTTTTTTTCATTAGTCTCTGGGTTTTGGTAGGAAGACAAGCAAAAATAGAACAACATCTCTTCCCTCCAGAAAGGAGTAGGGCCAGCTGTGCTCCTGGGCAAAGGAGGTGGCCACCCACGAGGTATAGTCTCTGGTGGAGGAGCTAAATGAACCTCTCCAACAGTTGCCTGAACCCCCTTCACAAAGACAATTTATCTCATCCCGCTGTTAGCGATCCTGCGGAAAATAGAATCTTCCTGGCTTAAACACAGACATACTATATGCAGATGACTGATGATACATAGCTCCTTTCTTGCAACCAGGCTTTGATTAGAACGTAGAAGGATACAGGGTACAGGAGAAGCTGCCACAGGAGGAGCAAGGCTGAAGTAAGAGGGAGATGCCTGGAGGCCTTTATCTCCCACGTGACTTAGCCCAGGCAGATACAGCAGGTGAAGACAAGGCTATTCCAGGGTTGTCCGAAAAAAAAGACAACTAAAACATCTGGATATTACTTCCACTTTTAGCACAAGTATTTTCTATACAATTTTAAAACAGGTTCTGGCTGCACTCTAAAACCTTCAACTAATGTTTATTGTTAAACAGGACAGTGAGTGAATTCATTAATTAAGGCCTTTGCATCCTTATCATCACTTTTGTGTGTTTTCAAACCATGATGCTCTACCTTTTTTTAACTCCATTAATCTAGGAATAAGTGGCAATATATTGATATCTGTACATCTTTTTAGATTCTGTGGGCCTTACGCTGTCCTGAAGCGGCCCAAGAGCCATAAAACTGTCCCAAATGTTCACTTTTATTCAAGTCATAGCATTTGGCTTAATCACACTATTATTTTTCAAAAAGAAATTGTAAGCCAATCTCCAATGCATTAATTTGTTAACCATTCCTTTGCTAACTATTCTAACATTTCATGGCAGTCCCAACATACGTGTTTAAACAGAATGCATTCACACATAAAGTGAGACATTTTCTATTCCGATGACTTCATCATTTCATGATTAATATCAGTGTAGAGTGCTGACTGGAGGTCTCACATAAATCATCAAAGCAAATTAAAGTAGCAAAACAATATAAGTTGCAATTATCAAGTTCCCATTCATGTGGTTCTAGGTTCAGCTGGAAGATAAGCTAAGTACCTACATTCTGTCACTTACTTTTGAAAGATACAATTTTTAGGCCCCAGTAATTTGATTGATAAGTACATTTGCTTCCACATAATAAATGCTCACTCTGTGCCAGTGTACTCATTTTAGTTATGATACTTACCATAGCTAACACCCCTCGTGGCTAAAAGTCACCCACTCCCTAGGATTTGGTCAAGGGTGGCAAGAACAGTCCTCTATTGTGCTGACCACTATCTTAAGAGTTGACCTGGAGTACTGGACTCTGCCCAGGGAATCAATGGTAATTCTCCCACCTGGTCAAATAAAGTCCCTCCGGAATTATTCAAGACAGTAAGGAGAGAATTGGCCAGCCAATGAAGAAGAATGGAGCAGAGGGAAGTTAGGTTGAGACCGCATAAAAACAAAACCTTCAGATGGCCTGAAGGTCCCTTTGGCAGCTCAAGGAGGCAAAGGACATGGGTACCGGTGGAACCCTTCACCTGTATTTTCTCATTAAATCCATCCCAAAACCTAACACGATGTTATTATCCCCATTTTATAGATAAGCTGATTCTATAGTAAAATTAATGTTTACAATCTTTAGAAGGTTCAAATAAGCAATTATCACCAATACCCCACTTCTCAAATCCTTGTCTACTTTTGGCTGGCCATCAGACTATAGGAAGGAGACAGGATTCATAGGAATTATGATGGGATTGCTGGGAACCAGAATTTAGTATATAAGGGGAGGGTAACAGAAGGCAGGGAAAAGATGCTCATGAAGGTTTCCCTCTTCTCAAAAAGTGGGTGTTGTTAAGGAAATAGTGAGTGAGAAAGAGAGAAAGAGAGAGAGAGAGAAAAACCAAGAAAAAGACTCTTAACTATAGCAAACAAACTGATGGCTACCAGAGGGTGGAGGGAGGTTGAAATTGGTGATGGGGATTTAAGAGTAGTACACTTATCATGATGAGCCCTGAGTACCATACAGAATTGTTGAATCACTATATTTTACCCCTGAAACTAACATAACACTATATATTAACTACACTGGGATTAAAATTTAAAACTTCTAAAAACTAAACAGAATAAAACAAAATACAAAATAAAAACAAAACAAAATAACAAACGTAACACCATAACATAACATAACATAATGTAACATGTGGGTGTTGTTGAGCCACAACTGCTGAGTTAAGAACAGAAAAAAGATGCTTAGGAGCAACTGGGAAGACAAATCAAATTAGAAAGGAAAAAGATGCTGGGAAAGTAGCTAAAACTGGATACCATCACAGAGCACAAAATGGCATGCAGCTCAGAATTGAGACTTTGAGGAGAAATTCTAGATCCCCGGATGTGGTGAGAAATCTGGAAAATCCTGTACAGGCAAGGGGTCAGCTAGCCCAAGAGAAATTATTCTAGAAATGACAAATTCGAGCACCTTTGGCTGCCTATTTTAATCTTGTGTCCTTATCATTGCCAAAAGGCTCTTCCCAATGTCCTTCGAAATGTCTCCAGCATTCCTTGAAGCCTGGTTTGTGCCTCTTCAATACTCCTTAGACACAGAGAGCTTCTGCTCAGCATCCTCATTTCAGAAAATTTCATCAGCCTGAAAATGGTCATTAGGCTGCCTCTTAGCATTCTGTCTTCTAAACTAAAGCGATTAATACAAAAGCTGGACGGCCACTTAGGGGGAGGTTACAAAGAAGATTCCAGCCTACAAAGTGAACCAGACTAGATGGTCCCCCAAGATATTTCCCAAACCAAGAGCTTTCGATTCAATTCCTGTCATCTTTTTTGTGAAGTAAGTTTTCCATCAATTTGTTCATTTTTGTCACTGTATCAGTCACCTGTCCAATTTCTCCATATTCTTTTAATATCTTTAAATATAATATGCACAGGAACAGTTTCTCACAATATAAAACAAAGCCTCATTAATTCAGAATAAGTTGGAAAAGTCATGTCCCACTAAGAAACCAGTAAAAAGTATTTTCAATTCAAACAATTGTCTCCTATAGAACACTACATAATAGATATTGATAAACAAAATGATAAAGTTAATGAAAGGTGGTGAGTTACAACAACTTTATTTTTATGGCACTTTATACTTTTCAAAGTATTATTCCATCTTATTTTGCCAATTTTACTCAGTATATAAATGCAATTTATAGGTAATAGATCATCAAACCTATATCAGAAAGGCTTGAATTATTCTGCTAAACTTGAACTTTTAACTCAATATGAATTATATATAATTATTCCAAGTCTGCATCAGAGCAGTCTGAATTAATGAGGTTCTGCTCTATTGTAGCTATTATAAACCTGACAATTTTATGGCCATCTTATATCCCAGGGTGTCATTTCCATCCACACATTAGTAATAAATACTGTTTCTTCATACAGGAACTTTTGTCATAACAGAGCATTCCACTTTAAAGAAGCTTCACCAAGTAAATTATCTAATAATATCTCAAACACCATAGAAATGTTTTACGAAAAATGTGCTAAGATTTCATTATACTCTCTAAAAATACTTGCTTTGACTTAAAATGAGAATCAATAAGGAGGATATCCCAAGATGTTAAGGACTCAACATGTCACAGAAATTATTACCTGTTTGTTCAGGGAAGAAAAAAGAGTCATAATTAATCCAATTAAGTAATGGAGCTAAATCAACACATGTATAAACCCAGACACAGAACCCTCTAGTTGAGTAACCTGGTGACCCTGAGAGGGTCTATGAGCATCTTCACCATGTTCACGTTCTTCTTACACCTGTGGTTGGAGCCAGAACAGTTTATTGTCTTGTCACAATGATCAGAAAGACAATGCCTTCACCTACCTTAAAAAGTCTTAAAATGTTAGCAACCATGATGGACACGGAGCTTGCTGCAGCACCTATGACACCAGAAATCTTGTCAGGCTTCGTGAAAATGGGTGGATCTCCATTAGCACACTTCACGTCGGAAGCGTCTTTCTCTATCAATGCCTGCACGAATGTTAATGACTGCTCCAAAGCATACGTGTCCCTGGAGCACGTGTCAAGGATCCGGACACCCAGAGTAATATTGGAGAGGAGATCAGGGTCCTTATTAATCTGGTCGATTGCATAAAGCATGGCCTCCAGTCTGTGGATCCCCTTTTCCTTCTTCAGCTCCCCACAAGGTACCCCTCTCTCTCCCTTTGCGTGGACAGGGAAGAGACCCCCCAAAATGATGTCCCCATCCACTCGTATGGAATGGGCATACTCCTGGCTGTGAGTTCTTTGCATCATTGTGAGGATCCAGTAGAACTTGGCCGTCAGGAGGAAGAAACAAGGGCAAGAGGCTGATCGCTTTCCCTCGCATACCATTTTCTCCACAGGTGGTGTTGCAACCCAAGACCCAGAGTTTATTCTTGCCACAGAAGAAGGGGCACCACCAGAGACTGCACCTTCTGGAGGCTACCATCAGGGCCCATGGGGGAAAAGGCTCTGTGGGTTTCAGCAAGTTTTCTTGATTTCAATGTCACAGTGAATTTCCATCAGACCCCTAAGGTTCAATTTTATTTCCATATAAAGTCAACTTGCCTGGAATGGTGCAAAAATTAGAATAACAGCTGAGGTTCTGAAGGTGGGATGAGGTCAACAATTCACGTCCTTGAAGTCAGCCCTGTAGAATTATTCCTGGGGGGCAGGGGGAGGGAAAAACAGGGTTCAGTTCAACGGGTCTACATTTTTCATATGTTTAAGTTCTGTTTACACCAACCTCTTTTTTTGTTTGTTGTTTCATTTCCCCTATTCAGTGAGAAACTAATTTTTTTTTTTTTGTCCCCCTATGATTCTGAACACCTGGCTGCACTGCATCTAAACAGAGAGATTGATGACACTTTTGGAGCAAGGGAAACAGAAAAGTATCAGAAACTAGGTTGATTCTCCCAAGCCAGAAAGTATTTTTATTTACCATTTTATTTCAATAAATCCAATTTCCATGAGGGTAAAAATCCTGTGATTGATGGCACTATTTCTTTTCAAATCTGCTTTTACTTTTTACAGCTGTCTGAATTTAGCATTTAAATGCTGTCCACAAAATCATAATGAAAGTTTATTTTCTGTGATGTATTCAACAAGCCAGTCATCTGTTAATTTCATTTTTTTGGTGCCTCAGATTGCCCAGTGGGAAAAAGCGGTTACTCAAACACAAAAGAAAAGAAAGAAAGAAATCCACCCGAGGAGTCCAAAATGTATAAGTTTTATAGCTTGTGAAAAGATTTAACATAGAACGTCAGCTATTTCATATAAATTATCTCATTGTTCTCTAATAACAAAACAAAGACTTGAAAATGAAATACATGGGGAGGGTTATGTGTGAAGATATTCCTATGAATTTGTTGGGGTGGAAGCAATGGGTATGCTTATAGTTCTGAAGTAAACACTCTTTGATCCTAGAATCACTAGGAGCAAATCAGAGCTGGAGATCCATTGAAGAGCTTCTTAATTTTGTCTGACTCAGTGGGGAAAACAGTTATTTCATCAAGATTAGAAATAACCTAAAGTGAAAACATCTACCAGCAAATCTATAGAAAAAGTTTGTTCTAGGACCTTCAATCCTAAAGAATTCCACGAGATTCTTTCAAAGGACTTTTGAGGAGGTTTAACTGAAAGCAAAAACTGACTTAACATAAGGGAATCTGATATTTGAAACACATGTATAATTAAGAGAATAAACAACACTAACTTGTTTTGGCAGGATGGTTAATTGAAGGCTCGTTTCTGATGTATATATGTTTGAAGCCTGAAATTTGGACAACTCTCCTCTAACCTAGCCAACCAACATCTGGTTGTATTTTCCATTCACTTGTTTAATTTCCAGTTCATAAAATTTTCATTCCACACTCCCTGTCCCAAAGGAAAGTATACTGCCTCCCTAGAGGATAACTGAACATATGTCCAAAAGCTTTCAGAGAAAGCTGTACTTTTCTTCAATTTCAGATTAGAAAAGGGGGGTTCGCCATAGCCCACTGCCCTGGATTTCTGAGCATATACCTGGAGTACACTCAGAAATACAGCCAATGGCCCATTCTGCTGATAGGGTTCTATTCTGCCTATGACAAGCATCCCCTGCCTCCTGGCTCAGGCTAAGCCCTAGATTCCCTCCATCCTGCCCCAAAATACTTAGTCCTTTTCTGATTTTTCTCACCACTTGAATGATACTCCCTCATGCTCCATTCTCCTAGCAGCTGCTTCTCCCTCAGAAATTCTGTGATTTGACAATAGCCTGACCTCAGGCATTCCACAAAAGGAAACACTTAGAAAGTTAGCTTGACTTCCTGGATAAAACCATTTAAGTGAGGGACCATAAATTACATCAGCCACCCATTAAGAGATGTAGGATTATGTTTTACAGTTTCACAAGGAAGACCCGTTGTAAGACAATAAAACCTCATTAACTCTGATCACTAATTCAGAGATTGAGACCAAGTCCACATGGCTAGGCTGACCCTTAACGTACCCCTTCTGACAGAGCACAGAGTAAATGGATATGTGAAGGATAAATGTTTAAAGGGAAAAAGAAGGGGAAGGGCACCTGTTGTTCTCCAAAGACCAGCCTTTCTTCAGTACACCAAGCCACTCCTAAGTACTTAAGAGAATAAACGGTTTTCAATTACACAAACATAAAAACAGTCCATCTGTTAATTACAAAACATCCTTCCCTGCTCCTGTGGCATTAACCCAGTTCCACTGGCTGTACAGTCCTGGAATTAATAAAATCGGGTTTCTTATAAAAGTATTTGTGTTTGTAATAATTTCTAGTCTTTTCAGCATCTCATCGGTCTGTTTAGAGATTTAAGTTAAGGAGAGGTTGAGGATGAGCAGCAGTGAGGCAAGAATTCATTTTATTTAGTGGATGAATGCACTTACATGGAAAACAAGAGGTTCCATCTTGGTTATTATTTATTGGACAGCTCACTTGAATTTTTGCTTAAGTTCCCTCCTCTGCAGCATAGAATTATTAGTACATGACCTCTCTAAAGCTTGGCTTTCTTGTCTGTAAGGGGATGACAGAACCTGTCACGCAGCACACACAGAAGACACAGTACCTGGCACAGGGTACGTGCTCAGTAAACAGGAGTTGTCATTGCTGATTTAGTCTGTAACTCATTTTCCACAATGGAGAGCAACTTTTTCTATATTTGCCTAGTTGGTGAGGTTTTTACTGAATTTTGTCACTTTAAAATTAAAATCAGAACTACTTACAAAATACTGAAATATTGCAGTTATATCAAAATCTGATACGTTGTCATAAAAATCAGACTCTCGACAGCTGAAAAGGTTTAGTTTCCCTTTTAAATTCTAAGGAAAAAATCTATTTCAAAGTTTGTGGAAAAACCACATAAATTCAGTTTCATTATATAATCTTACATTGCCTAATCTTACTCTTATGCAATTCTTGTGAGCTTCAATCTAAACTCATCCTACTTGGGCTCCATGAGTTTTAAAGAAATAATGACCTTTTTGTACTATAAAACTAAATAGTTCTACTTCATGCTTTGTGCTAGATTTAGAATAAAACAGTTTTTCTCTCAAACAGACCTTCCTCTGGGAATGGGTACAAACTTCACCTGGGCTGACGGACTTCTTCAAGGAGGTGTGAGGTCTGCAATCCTGAAATCAACCTCTGAGGGGAGCAGATGCCTTGCACTATTTCTGAGCCCACAGGAAGGGCTTCAAGATCTTTGAGAAGGCTGAACCATTAACCCCCGAAGCCCTTTCTGTTCACTCCCTTCCAGCCAGTCTTAAGTATAAGGAACACCATCATACATCATTAGCACTTCACCAAAAGTCCCTGCTGGCCCGGGGAGAAGACCTCTGGCTGGAACTTGAGTCTGTGACTTCCTAAGAGTGCTCTGTTTCCTGAAAGGCCAGCAATAAGGACAGCTCCTCAAGGGCCAGGACCCTGAATTCTGCTTCTCTTTATTGTCTACACACCTTCTCTTCTACCAAAGTCCCAAGTGTGTAACACAGTGGCTCATGAATTTTCATACACCCACCATTAGCTCTGGTAGAAATGAGAAAAGAAAGGTTGAGTATGACCCAAAGCCCTGAGCTAGTAAATGGCACCACAGTCAAAATCCTCAGGCCCCCAGGACGGGTCCTGTCCTTCAGAAAGCCCTCAGTGCTGCAGAGACTGGCTGTGAAAGCACCGGTGAGGATGAAGGTGCTTCCCCTCCACTGAAAGCTTACAGAAATGTGTAGATCTTCAACGGGTAGCCCTTGAAGAAAAATAATGTGCTAATTAGGAGGAGACAATCTGGGGGCATTTTCAGGGCAGGGTGATTTCCAAATCTCTCAAAGGGTTGAGAATATCAAGTATAGTTTGTCCAAACCTCTGCTTCCAACCAGGGTTCCTGGCGAGCCTGACGCCAGGGTGAGAACAAACCCACCCTCCCACATGGGACCCATCAGGTCTGTCAGCACATCCTCCTCCAGCACTTGGCAAGTGCTTTTAAGACACGGTATGGTAAAATCCTCACTGAGGAATATCATTAGCCAAGAATTGTGATTTTTTACTCCTAAAAAGGCCAAACAGCATCCCTATGCTGGATTCCATTCAGCTCTTTAACAAAAAGGTTAAGCTGAATATTGTCATCAACTCAAAATGGCAAATCTAGCAGTTTCAATTGAAACTGCCCACACTTGCAAGCTCTCTTAGGTTGCTTTAGAAAATGCATCACATTTGTCTATCGTCTCCCATGCTACGGCATGTGTGTGTGGCCCTGGAATCTTGGGGGTGCCCCAGAGCACGGATGGGCCAGGCAGAGCCCTCCCCTGGCAACAGAGGCCTGGAATTAGATCCTTGTTTGACGGTCACCGGCTGGCGACACTGAATATGTCACTTCACCTCTGTGTGCTTCCATTTCCTCATCTGTGAAATGAGTGAGATGGACCATGTGATCTCTAAGGTATCTTCCAGCTTCCCGTTCTGAGATTCTATTATTTAATAATAAGGGAATGAGATTACGCTCAAACACCAGAGCAAGGCTTTGCCAGCTGAACACAATAACTGATTTTGTTTGCAAGCTGAGTGACTTTTTCCCATCAGTGAGAGAGGGTTGTGAAAGCTCTTCTGTACAAGCAAGCCCCATATTAAGAAAATCTGATACATGAGCAGCTCAACTTACTAAACAGATAAATTAGAAGGTGATTATTTGCATTACAAAAGAATTCACCACAGGTTTCCCTTAAATAGCTAAATCCCCCATGCATTTAAAATGCAATCTGATTTAGCAGAATTCAATTTGTGCAGGTTTTTTCAATAACACAGCTATCGCATAAAAAGACCACAGTTAAACTAATGAGAAGCCACTTTTATAGTATGTATCTTATAAGAAGAGGGAAAGGGAGTGAAACCAACACTTATGGAATGCCCACAGTACACCTGGAGCCTCACACACATGATCTCATTTCCTTCACAAAATACACCTGTAAGACTGGTATCACGGCCCCCATTTGGGATATGAGGAACCTAAAAACAGAAAGATGATATGAATGTGTCCAAAATCTTGGGCCAGAATTCAAGTGCAGAACTGCTGCTATGTTCTTTCCCTTACTTCATGCCCCTTGGGTTCAGGAGACCATGATGGATACTGTGGACATGAGAGTGGTATCCTGGGGTCCCAGAGGTCCCTGATTCTAATCCCTCTCCCCCTGTACTTGCTATACGGCATTGGGCAAGTCACTTAACCTGGGACTAGTTTGTTTCTAAACTGAGGAATGATTCCCGGCCACCTCCCAAGACTGTGAAGTCAAATGACATAATAATGTACATAAAAGTATTTCATAAACTGCCAAGTGCCATTAAGAATGTACATGGATACTATTAGTTTAACAATCAGTCCTAGAACTTAAATATTTTACTTGTGTTTTATGTTAGAAGACCTGGAAAACCACTTTGCCATCACACTCAGAGCTGGCCAGACCCTAACAAGTCATGTGTCTAAGGAGTCAAAGGAGACCAAAGGAAAACTGGAAAGACCCAAGAGGGAAAGTCAATGGAAGTGCAGTATCTGACCTAGAGAACTGAAGGTCGTGGACACTTGAAGCATCAAAAGGGCTATTCTGAAGGAAGTGGTGACAAGATATTCTTCAGCAGTGAAAAGAGGACAATAGGAAACCTTCCTAAGTTGTATATAGGATATAATGCCCAGCTTCTAACATGAAGGTCATTATCACTGGAAAAGTTAGCCAGAAAACAGCCAGATTTCCATCTTTAGACATAGTCATGCCTGGAAAATGTGAAATTGGCAACACACGTGAATAATCTCCACATACTCTTCTTGGGCTCTCCTATATCTTCCCACTTGTGCTCACCTGTTCCTTCCTCTCCCAGACGTATCTCCTCCCTCCCTCAGGACTGATGTGTCCTACAGATTACACTCTTAAGACCTGGTTCTCCCGTTACCTTGGCCCTCCCCAGGGAGTGAGTTGATTCATTAACAGGTATCAAAACCTAAAGATACATTAGTGTCATCCCGCAACTGGAACATCTACATTTATAAGACAATTTCCAAGAGATCCATAATTTCTTTACCAAAGTAACATATCTAATAGTGGTTAAAATAGGTAATGTAACAAACCAAAGTCAGGAGTTATCATGAACCAGGAGCCTCTCAGCAGTGTCCCTCACATCACTCCATTAGCAGTACCTACCACTCAGAAGGCAGGTCCTGGGATAAGAATACATCATGCTCAAGGTTCTTAGTCAGTGAATTTATCACAACTTGTCAAAGCACCAAGTAGAAATGAAAATCAAAACATCTCTCTGAGCCAAGAAGAAAAAAGGAAGGAGGGAGAGGGGAAGGAAGGAAAAAAGGAAGGGGGGGATGGAAAGGAAAGGAAAAGGAAATCAAATCTAAATTCAATTCCTAGCAGACAGAAAACCTGTTCTTGTGATAGAAACAATGTGATCCAGCTGACTCTCTGTTCACATCTTCTCCTGGAACAACATGGCATGACTGTCCCTCCTGAGAAAACTACATGTGTGAGTCTGATGCTGTACAATCAGATTCTATCAAGAAAGCAGAAAGTTTCCTGAACCTTTGAAAGCTAGCCTATTCTGCAGGCATGGAGATGTGGCCAGGTTTTTGCTATGGGTTCAGTTAAAAGATAAATCCAAGCAGCATCTTCTTTTTAAGATACTGAGACAGAGCAACTCCACTTCCCAGATTAAAGTCCAAGGTCCTCTTTATGTTGGGCATTCTAACTACACGAGGAAGATGGTAAGAAAGAAACTTAGAAGGGAAAACATCATTGCTACCACTAGTGGTGAGCCAGAACCTGTGTGTACAGTGAGTATACTGTGCCTCATGCCTGAAGACAATGGAACATTGTTACACAAAGATTGGCACACAGTGTTGCCAAAATGAATGCCAGCCTGTTGTTTGCTGCATAAATACCAATTAAACGAGCCCCATAGCAGCTCCAACCTGCTCAGCTAACTTTGAAAAGAGTACAATCTCTCCACACCTCTAACTTTCTCTTGCACTCATTAGAGTTCAACTCTTCCTTTTATCTATTCCTTTTGTATTTAGATGTTTTTAGAATTATTCAAGTAGTCATAATTTGCAAAGGAAGCATGGTAGGGCAGAACTAGCCAGCACAAACCAAACAGAACAAATAGAGCCTAAATAACAGCAAAGACCTGTGTTCTCAGCATCTTTTTTTTTTTATTCTGGGTAAATCTCCAAGAAAGCTGCTCCTGAGCTATTGCTTCCCATATTCCCGATTCAAAAGCAAGAAAGCTCTCTCTTTATCTCAGGTATGATGCAACCTGTAGTTGACTCTGAAATAGGAAAATGACATTTAAAACCCTTACTTCATTTTCCCTGATGGATAAGGCTTTTCTCTTCAAAATTATCAAACCACATATTTTCAAGAACCAAGCAATGAATTTCACACAGCTGATTCTGTCTCCTACAGAGATTTTTCAAGACATTATTCACAAGCAAGTGACCAAGGTAAACTAAAGTGGTTTCTGTAGCCATTTGCAATTATTGACAAACAATTTCATAACGGAAAATGGAAATTACAGTCAAGTGCAATAAGCTGTTTATCCAAGATCTACCTGCTGGTGGCTCTTTTCTCTTTTTATTTTTTTTTTCTTTCCAGCAAAATACAAGCTATTATCAGAACGCATTTCTACTGTTTATGATACTTCTTGTCAATATCTCCACCACCAACCCTGTTTTCCAGTTCTGGCTTTGTACTCAATCGCGGTAGTGGCCCAGATCGTAGCGTCCTCCTGGGTGTCCAAGAGACTCCCTTGCCATCAGGTCTGCGGGAAAGGATCACCCTCAAATGGCAAACAGGGCATTCCCTTCCCAAGCAGGACTAGCTTCGGGGACTGAGGGGTTTGGTCTACTGTAGCTGGCTGGTGGGTCTATTTTCACCCCCACCATCCCGGGAGCACAGACACTGTCTGACCCCAGGCCCTGCAGTTTGGGCCACTAGGGAAACAATTCTTCAGGGAAGCGTGGGGGTGCCGTCTTGCGCAATTGGGCAACTCTCACACCCCTCTGCATTTCATGTGCACCTAGGGAGCCTGTCATACAGACGGGTTTTTTGTTTGCTTTTGGTTGTGTGTGTGTGTGTGTGTGTGATTCTGTTACATTTTCACCAACTGTACGAACCTCAAGGGATCTCTGAGCTGCTTGGCAGAGCAGATGGGCTCGCTACTGGCGTGGCTCAGAGGGTTCTCTACCTCCGACTCTGTCTCTACCTAGATCTCAGCCTGCAGCCACTCACCCCGCCCCCGCTCGCCACTTCCAGCTGCATCTTCCTCTTTCTTCTCAGTTCCTTAGGCTGTTGAACCCGGGCTCCCGGTAGAGCCCAGGGCCTTAGAAGTACCGGGTTTCTCTTGCCTTTCCCGCGCCGCCGGGGTATTCCGGCGCCGCCCCAGCCCCCGGGCGCGCCGGGGGGATCCAGCCTCCGCGCGCGGCTCGGCCGGGAGCGCCTCCCCCCACCCCACGCCCCACCTGGCTTGCCCCGAGCGCCCACGCCCGCGCGGGCCCGCGCGAAACTGGGGCCACGCTGGCTTCAGGTGCTTCGGAGGAGCTGTCGGGCGCATTTGCCTTCGCTTTTTAAACTCAAGATCCTAGAGACCATTCCTCCTTCACCGCCACCACCCCCCCCCCCCCACAGGACAGGGAACTCCAGTGTTTTCCCAAAAGCCACAAAAGGGGGCCCGCGGAAATCCCAACCTCGTCGGGCTAACTCGGAGAACACGAAGTCAAGGCAGAAGTGCGGGGATGGAGGGGCTCTGGAGAACCCCAAACCACCCGGCTTCTCCCGCGAGTCGCGTCTTCCCTAGATGATGGGTAGACATTCGTCCAGCCCCACTCTCAAGAAGGCGGGGGTTACCCCAACTCATCCCGGAAGCCTCTAACTTCGGAAATCCCTCCCGCCAGATTTGCAGAACGGAGGTACCTCGTCATCTCGGCGGGGCAAGTCCGGATTCCGCCAGGGCAGGTCCAGGAGGTCACCCAGGGCAGGCAAGCCGAGGAAGAGCGCTTTAAAATCCTGCCGCCGCGCGCCCCAGCAGAGCACCCGAGACGCTCCTGCCCCCTCACCGACACCCTTCAGTCTCTCGTTCGCCGACTAAACTTTTGGGGGATCACATCTGCAAGCCTTGGGAGTTCCCAGCTAAGCCTTCCTCTTTCCTGAACCTCTTCACTGGAATGTCATCATGGGCGGACTAGAGGGGTAGTAGCTGCCTGGTTCTTTGCAACGTAAACTCCACAGATACCCAATCAAGCTCCAATGCCCGGCCAGCCCCTCGCCCCCTGGCGCCCAGTCTCCCTCGCCCCCAGTTCCCGTCACCTCCGCCCGCCACTTCTCTCCCAGACTCCGGTGTGCAAGGCCATGTACTTGTGCCCAGGAAAAACAAATCACCAAAGTGATCGGAGAAGAAACGGTGCACCTGGCTGGCTGTGCACTGAACGGTTTTAAAGGAGAAAACGGAAAGGGGAATAAAGCAGCGGGGATCCCCTCTTTCCGCCAGCACCATCTCTGGGGGGAGTTCGGGGGTGGGGGGCGTTTCTTCCCGTGGTTCGGCACTTGCTCCGCTTTTTCCTCTTTCTGCCGCTCGGCGCGTCTTACCCTGCTGCCCGCAGAGGGCGCGGTGAGGAAGCCCGCGGGGGGCCCGCAGCTCCATGTCAGCGCCGCCACCGCCGCCGCGTGAGGCGAGCACCGCGGCCGCACTTGTGGCTGGTCTCTGGGCTGAGGGGGCTGAGCTGGCCCGGCCGGCGCCAAGTGTCTTCCATGTGAATAACAGATACTCCCACCGGCGGCCGCGATTGGTCTGCGCCCGGCGCCTCCCGATCCTCCGCCCGCGGCCATTCACCCGGCGCGGCGCGGGGAGCCAAGGCCGGGATCGCGTCCGGGATCGCCAATCGCTTCGCGCCAACCAGTCACCTCCAGAGGCAGGAGGAGGAACCCCGAGGGGCGGGAGCCCCCTGGAATTCGGCGCCTCCGAGCGGCCCCGGCGCCGGCAGGGAGAGGGACGCTCGGCCGACGGATTCCCCTCCGCGCTACATCACCTCAGCCCGCAGAGACGCCGGGACCAGAAATGTCAATAGTTCTCATAAAAAACCCACCCCCACCCGCCCCGCCCCCAACAAAAAAAGGGAGGACTCAAAGACGGGGTGGGGGGTGGCGGGGAGGGTGGGAGTGCGGGCGGATGGAAGGAGGAATATGGCTGTGAGGGAGCTGAGCAGCTCCGACTGCCTGGCGAGCCCGGACCCGCGCGGGAAGGCGCCGCACGACGGCCACGCGGAGCCTGGAGTCAGGACCGCGAGCCTGGGGTCCGCCTCGAGGAGCACAGCTCCGAAAAGGGTCACCGGGAAGAATACGTGGTCGATGGCGAGTGTCCCGCCACACGCTTTCTTTTCGGGGATGCTCAAAGTAAAGCCCGCCAGCCGCGCGGTTCCCCTGCAAAGTTTACCTCACGCGGCGCTGCCGTTCGGCCATTTGTCCTGCCCGCAGCTCCGGCGATCGTCTCCCCCACCCCCGCCCCCGAGGGTTTCGGGGGCCGCCTTCTACCGAGCCCCAGGAGCTCGAGCATGGACATAAGACGGTCCCGCTGCGGGCACTGCGCAGGAGGGGGGCGCGGGCGGTCACGGGGACCGTCGTGCTATGGAGCCGATTCTAGCAGCCGCAGATACGGGGCGGGAAACTCCTGAGGCGCCGCGCCGCGCGGCTCCTCGGCTTCTGAGGGGGAACCTCGGGATTCCCTTCGCCTCCAGCCGAGGGAAACCCGCGGGCTCTACGTGCACAGTCCGGCGGCCCTCCCCGGAGTTATCGCCCAGGCGCGCGCGAGCGGGAGCCCCTGGCCGCCGGGCGCCGGGGGAGCGGCGGTCGGCGCCGCCTTGTGTTGGTGAGAAAGTTCCATCTAGAGGCGGCCGCGCGCCACTGCAGCCGACACCCCAGGCCGGGGCTCGCGCCCAGGCCGCCAGGTGAGCCTCTCCCCGCCGCCCAGCGGGCGGCGTGGCAACGCTCCGGGACGGGAGACCCGCCGGCGGGCGATAGGGAGGAAGGAGAAGGGGAGCACAGACCCGTGCGAGGCAGCCCCGCTTCCCCCGTTCGGCACCCCTGCAAGGAATTTCAACTTCCCGAGCGTAAGGAACTTCATGAGCAACGCAAGTACCTTGCAGTATCCTGTTATGTTGCTTATCCTGTCCCGGCTTCTTTTCATTCTCACACCGACTCCGTGAGGTGATCCAGATAATCTATTAAGTCCACTCTACAGACGAAGAAGGGAGCCAAGGCTTAGAGACGCAGCTGGAAAGTACTAGAGCCAGAAATCAAAGCCGCCTGGCTTCCAAACCCCACACACACTTCCTCCAGGGGGTTGTTGCTTTTCCCAAAACTTGCATCGGCGTGTGAAGTTTCCACTGAGGAGACAGCTGTCCCTCCCTGTTTCATAAAGCCACCCTCTTTGTGGCTTTATGAAAAGTCTACAGGTTTCCAGCTCAGAACTCTTTCCCCTTTCACTGCCTTCCCTTCCCATCCCTCTCCCATCTTCACATGAGGACGATGTGATTGTAGAACCATTAATTTATGATCACAAACACCTGGAGGGAAGAAGGCGGCTGTGGAGAAAGCAGGCTGGGTCCCCGTCCTCAAGTTGCTATACAGGGAGCCTCAATTCACTATGAATGTATAGCACAGCCTTGAAGGGAGTGACCAGCAGGCTGTGCGGCCTGGAGCAGAGGAGGTGTTGGGAGAAGCCCTGATACAAAGATCAGATTAGGGGCTGGCTAGGCTCATCAGTCACATGTCGGCACATGAATCTGGGGAGACTTTCTTAGCAACAGGCAGGACTCCCTCCTTCTCTTCCAGAAGTGTGCCTTCTCAGCAGCCTGATTTCTGTAGTAGACAGGCCACCCCACCCCAAACCGCAGACCAGTGATGTACGTCTTAGCAGTTATCACAGGTAACGCGGGTGTAGGAGTCTGTCTCTAAACCCTTTACTATGTGTGCGTTAATACACTTGGAGGATGGAGACATCAAGGAGCGGGCAGGGAGAGCAAGCCTAAAGATGTTCTGAGCCCACGGAGGGGCTGACCACACCATGATCTCCAGGGTCTGCTAAAGGCCAGCTGTGGGCCCAGCAGATTGTTGTGCCAGGGCAGGCAGGGAGGACAGCACCCTGGCACTCTGGCGGGCCCATTTCAGAAATGAGGCGAGCACAGCTGGTTGTGGCTTTGGAGGCCTGGCAAGGCTAAGTGAGCTGCTCAGGGGAGAAATGCCTAATGAGCCTACTTTGCTCCTTTGCCTATTGATTGTCACCTGCGGAGAACTGCTGTCCTACAGGCACATCACTGCCTCTATTTTTTTAATAAGCACAACTAAGTTGCTTTTTTTATGTTTATCTATCTTGAGAGAGAGAGAAAGCATGAGCGGGGACAGGGGCAGGAAGAGAAAGAGAGACAGAGACAGAGACAATCTTAAGCAGGCTCCATGCTGTCAGCAGAGCCCCACTCGGAGCTCGATCTCACAAACCATGAGCTCATGACCTGAGCCTCTTCAAGTGTCAGTCACTTAACCAACTGAGTCACCCAAGTGCCCCTCGCTGCCTCTTATGGTGCAGCCCTCTGAGAGATGAGCAGAATTGATCTCCCCTAGGGAACATTTGTTTTGCACCACATTTAATTCTTGAAACTCAGAATGGGACCATCATCCCAATTCTACATGGTATCTGATCAATAGACAACGGATCCATTGTACATCTTCCGGAGTGTTTTCAATGAGTTTATCTGGTGGCCCCAGAGCAAGTACATAAGCTCATACACAGGTTATAATCTACCCAGACTGACAGCAGCATCAGTGCAGAGGAAGAGAGGGCATCTCCACGAGTCATTGGTCCCTGTCAGTTACATTCACACAAAAAAGGCACTAGACTGTCCAACCCCCATTCATCAAGCTCAAACCCCATGGCTCTGCTTGCCCTCTGCTGCAGCCTGTGTACGAGGAAAGTGTCTAAAGCCCGGGCAGTCCAGACGGCAGGTAATTCCAGAGTCATCCACCTGGTCTCTCCTTGGGCTATCACATAGGATATGAAATGTATCTTCAGAAGGTGTCTGACCTCATCATCCATCCCACCCCAAATATTTATGCAAGCCAAATATATTTCCTGGTGGTTAATCCTCCAAGAAGATTTGCCTATAATCTTCTCATTTTCAGTTGATTTAAAATGTGAGAAACTGCCCATGTGTTAGAAAATGCAAAAAACAATGCCATATGTTTGGGGTCCATTTAACTCAAGCTGTGATATGTATTCCACACATGGAGATTTATGCCACAATTTCTGCTTTGGGGTAATCATTAAGACTCGGAACCTTTGCAGGCTACTCACCCAGGAGGAATACTGACAGCATGAAGCTCCCACATGGAGCAAAACTGACAGGGGAAAGTGGGAATGGGATTTGTTTCTTTCGGAAATTAAGACGATATTTTTCTTGCTAAACCATCTGCAGGTGGTGGTAAGTGTATCGTGTTGGTTTTGCTCAGTTTATTAAAGCACTGGCTATGGAAGCAAGATCAGACATGTGACACTGATCAGGCCAATGAGCTCCATGACAGTGATGTGCCCCTCACCCTCACAGTCAGCTCACACCTGTGTGCAGGAGTCATGGGAGGGATTTCCTGAAATGATACCTATGGCCCAGTGCACATGAGTCCCTAACTGGCTTCATTTGGGTTCCCCCAGAAGCACAACCTGGGACAAGGATTCAAGGGCAAGTAGTTTATTGAAGAGGTGAAGGAAGCCCCAGTAATCAGGTGGGGAAGTGAGCCAATAAAGGGTGCATTATTGAGCCAGTGACCACCGTGGGCCCATGGAACTTAACACCAGTGGAGAACTCTGGAAGCCAGGGTAGAACACACCCCTGAGTTGCCCAACCAAGGGGTAAAGAGGCTATACACCCACTCCTGTCCTTTGTTGCTAAGAACCGCTCACAGATGGTATTAATTTCCAGCAATTTCAGCCTACTACATGGGTGGCAGCCAGCCTCCAGAGGCCAGGTAAAGCCCGCCGGCAAAGAAATGCAGGTGCTGGCAGTTAGCAGGCAGGCAGCGTGTAATCCAGAAGTCTGAGAAAATATAGCAGGTGACAGCATCTGCAACATCTGCTATTAGGAAAACCACACAAAGCTTACATGGATCAAGGCAATGTCTCCCCACATGAGGTCCAGGGACCACCTGCCTCAGAATCACCAGGGAGCCAGGGAGAAGTACAGATTCCTGGGCCCAATCCAGAGCTGTAGGCATCAGACTCACTGAGATAAGGCCAGAGGATGTGTATGTTTTGCAAACATTCCAGGTGATTCTGATGTTTTTACTAGAATTTGAAATCTACCGCTTTTAGGAAAGCATTCTCCACACAATCAGCAGGCAGTGTTTAAATATATAAAAAGCTACTTGCAAGGCCTAAGGAGGCAGACCTTAGTGCTGTCCACATCTGTCCATGGTCACAGAAGCTCCTTGTCCTGTCTTTTAAAACTCCTTTTAAACTGAGGTGGTTCCATCAGTGTTTTCTGAGGAAAAGAGGCTAAGTTTCAGCCCTAACTCTGCTGATAGAGAAGTCATAACATCTTGAACTTTTAACATTTCTATATATCAATTTTTACCTGTAATGTGGGGATGGAAAGACAGCCACCTGTTCAACTAAGATTCATGCTCCTCTATCAATAGTGTAGTGTTGTCACCAGAAAGGAGCTACCACACACACACACACACACACACACACCACTCACAGGCACAGCATTCCCCACCTCCCTTGCACCTAGTTGTTGTGTTAGGTATCTCATTGTACATTGAACTGAAGTGATGTGTGCCAGTTCTAGGCTGAGGAAATTAACAAGCGGATGCTTCCATAGCCTCTCTTTCCCCTTCTTCCAGGTAGAGGCAGAGACCTCCATGGTTCTAAGATTGGCAGCTCAAGATGGAAGCGCCCTGAGGCCTCAAATTGCCAAGTTGAGGAATGCTGCCTGCCTACCAGAAAACAGCCACACTGAATTGTCAGGTGAGTGAGAAACTTTCACTGTGTCGAGTCACTGAAATTTGAGGATTTGTTTGTTGTAGCGCTTAGCTGTTATTCTAACTAATAAAGTGGTATTGGAGGAGGTCATTGGAAGAACATGACTGCTTTTGACCCATGAGCTGGACCCAGGCAATCATGGTTCCTTACCCTTTCCCCTATCCTTGGAATGTTCATTCTGCCTACTATTTCCGTGCTGGCAGCTGTTTCAAGGACACAGCCTTGAGAGAGTAATGTGTTGTTGAGACCATCTGGACTGGATACGTGACGGAACCCCATTAAGGCCACTGTATAAATTTTAAGATTCTGGCATGCGGGCACAGAGATCTACTTGTAACCACCCAAGACAAGCCTCATAAGTTCTCTTGCTTGTTACACCTCCCACCTACAATCTGGAGTGCTCTGCCTCTTTCTTAGGCTTCCTTGCCCCCTGCTAATGGGGACCACTTTCAGATTTCACCCAGGGAACTCCCAAGCTTATGAACCAATAAGGGGACGTGGCAGTGTGTCCCCACTAACCTAGGAGACACAAGAGAGCAATATCCTTGCTTCTCCAAGAACCACTTCAGCGTGATTACATGCCCCTCCTTAGTAACATTTGTGCACTCAGAGGCATAGGGCCACATCCATGTCCTTCCCAAGCCCAATCCTCCCTATCTCTGGCATAGCCTGACCTGAGAGAAGGAAAAGGTAGCACACTGCAGTGTTTGCCTCCTCCCTGAATAGCCACTTACTGGGTCCAGAGACATCTTCAAGCCAAGGAGACTATTACTGATAAGAGAGTTGCTTTTCACTTCCTCTTATATGATCTCCTTCAAGTATCAAAAAATATATATTCTTTTGAACTTGCTGAGGAAAGGGATCCATATTTCCTGGCACGGAAACATGCTCAGTGTTTCATCTCCACTCATCCTTCTTGGACCAGCGAGATGACCTTCTTGGACCTATCTTTTCCTCAAAAACCTTTCCCAAATTTCTAGAACACCCTAATATGACCCGCACAATTTAGCTGTTGTTTATATTAATGCGTTTTTTTTCTCTTTTTAAAAAATGTTTGTTTCTTTATTTTGACAGAGAGAGAGAGGTAAAGAGAGAATCCCAAGCAGGCTCCACACTGCCAGCATAGAGCCTAACATGGGGCACAAACTCACAAACCATGAGATCAAGGCCTGAGCCAAAATCAGGAGTCAGACACTTACCTAACAGAGCCACCCAAGTGCTCCTAATGCATTTTTCTCTTATCGCACCTCTATCAAGCTGGACTGTTTTCTCTCATGGTGTAGTAGCAGTATCTTCATTTGGGTCCCTGGGCATACAGTAAGTGAACATGAGTTACTTGGCTGTTAACCTTGGAAAGAATCAAATATTCATACCACCACCACTGCCCCACCACCACTACCAGCCACACCACCCCCTGCCTCCTCCTCCATCACTGCCACCTACCCCGCCATGGCCTCCTCCACCTGCATCACTACCACCAGCACTGACTACGCCACCACCTGCACCACCTCTGTCTCCCAGTCCTCTACCATCACTCCTCACACACACACCTTAGCTCCCTCCAAGGCTCTATAGGGAAAGCTTAATATAGACCATATTTTCAAATCACTCTGTAAAAATTGCTGGCTGTAACTCAATCCCTAATGTGACTTTGAGTCTTCTATTTCAGTTTGTTAGGTTTAAAAACTATTGAAACCTTACTCTTTAATTATTCATTAAATTTTTGATCTGAATCTCAGAAACCTATGTTCTGATAAGAAAAACACTTAAAACAATGATTGGCAAACAGAAAGAACATAAATGTTAGCTACTGGATGCTGCTGTCCAAGAAACAACTTGTATTACATTTCATATGGCTTTAAATTTGTAACAAAAACTTCTTGTGACAATTTGATGTCAGAAATGAGCATTAGTTTCGTGAGACTCCCAGTGACAGGATGTTTTGGCTTGTTTTGCTACTTACCAACTGACCGGGAAGTAATAACCAAATAAAATTATACAATAATGCATCCAGATAAGCTATTTGATTCTTTCCAAGGCTAATAATCAAGTAACTCATGATTAACTACTTGACCCAGGAAACTACAAAGTTACAGCCACTACATCATAAAATGACATAGTTTAGCCTATGTAATAGAGAGAAAATGTAGGAAAACAACCAACAGCTAAACTATATAGGTCAAAACAGGCTGCTCTAAGAGTTTGAGAAGATAGGACCAAGCTGGTCTAGGAAGGATGGGTAGAGAAGAAAAGAGTATGTTCCAGAGCTTCTAGGAAATGCGGCCTTCCTTTTCCCATTGTCCAAAAGAATCTTACTAAAACATTATTTTCAAGTACAAAAATGTGGCTTATTAGGTAAGCAAATCATGAACCTCACTCAGGTGTACAGAGATACCATAAGAACCCAGTTTTACAAGGCAGCATAGTAGGTATCTACAACTGTATGGCAAATTACCCTAAAAGTTAGCAGCTTTAAACAGCACATATGTATTATCTCACAATTCCTACTGCTCAGGAATCCAAGCCTGGCTTACATAAGTCTCCAGCTCAGACTCCTTCACAAGGCTGCAAAGTGTTGGCTGAGACCTTAGCCATCTCAAGACTTGACTGGGACAGGATCTGCATTCCAAGCTTACTCAGTGGTTGTTGGCAGGATTTAGTTCCTTGTGGGATGTTGGACTGAGAGCTTCAGTTCCTTGCTGGCTGTTGGCCAGAGGCTACCCCTAAATTCCTTGCCGCATGAACTTCTCCACAAAGCAGATGACAACTTGGCAAGTAGTTCATCAGAGTGAGCAAGTGAGAGAGAAATCGGGAGAATGCCAGCAAGATAGAAGAAACAGTCTTCTGTAACCTAATCTTAGAAGTGTCATCCCATCACATTTGCCATTATTCTTCTGTTCATTAGAAGTGAGTCACTAGGTGACTCAACCCCCACTCAAAGGGGGTGATTGCACAAAGGCACAAACTCCAGGAAGCAGGAATCTTCCAGGAGCCAGCCATCTTAGAAGTCTGCCTGCTACAGGCATTGTTGCTTTGAAGATCTTATTACAGTGAGGCTTGCAGAGCTTTGAATATGCCTGCCCGTGCCTCCATGGCGCCATGAGGCATTCAGAGCAGTTGTTAAGCAAGGGACAGCATCTACCATTTATAACTGTATAAACTCTGCAACTGACAGTGTTAATACATTGTTGTATTTAATGCCCGGTGGGGAGGGAATATGTTTTTGAAGTAGAGAAACAACAGTGGGCAGAGATTCCACTGCTTTGTAACAGCTTTAATTTTATTATTTTTCTTCTGGATTGTCACAAAACTAACGGATTTCTCCTGCCTGTACCCCTGTACCCAACAGCAGTCTTACTTTCTATTTTCTCCTTTTCTTCCTTCCTTCTCACTTCTTCCATTTTCTGATACCTACTGGTAGCTTCATTGGAGGGAAGAAGAGTGAAAAACATGTTCATCGTTTGGAAGAATTATTGCACTTCTTCAACTTTTTTCCCATTTCAAACTAAGAGGGAAGCAGGAAAGCAAGCAGAAAAGGAATCAAAGAGGGAAGGCGAGAGAGGAGGGAAAATGAAGCTCTGGGAAAGACTCTAGCCATCTGGGGTTTTATTGCCTTAAATTAGAAGTGAGGGAGGATTTCCCAGGTGGAGATAGAAAAGCAGAATCCAGGAGCATTTCCAGGGGCAAGTTCTGGGTGCAGTTTTTCCAGTGGGGAAGTAAGTGGTGGCACAGGCAGGTATGCAGGCTGCAGACAGGGAGGGCTGTCCAACAGCCAAGGGGAGCAGTGAGACAGGGTATTGGGCCTGGGGAAGGGCAGGAGAGGGAACTGTGTGCAGAATAATAGCTGGTGAGCAGGGCCGGGTCCCAATAAGGGGATATGAAAACAAGAACTTAAACAAGAGGTGGAGAAGGAGTAATCTTTCCCCAAGGACATGTTAACGGTTGATCAGAACAGGGATCCGTATTCCCATATTCAAAATCTCCATCCCTGTATCCAGGACTTGCTCATTTTTCCCTCCTTTCCCAGCCTTCTCTACCTTTACCTCTTAATTCTACCCTTTCTCTGTCCACTTCCTTTCTTCTTGTCTTTCTTTTTCTCTCTTTCAGTCCTTACTCTTTAAGTGACCTTATTACAGAAGAAAAGGATATTTATTATATATTAATACTTCAAGAATAGAACTTCCTGTTCCTTGCTCTAAGTTAAAAACCTTAACAGATGGTTATTTTTTAAAAACCCCTGTTTCTACTATTTTTAATTTGTGTAACCTTCTATAGACTTTTTACTACTTTCTCTGACCCTTGATAAAAAAAAAAAAAAAAAAAAAGTTTTCAAGTCCCTACATCAAACCATACATAATAGTTGGGTTGAATCTCTATGGTTATGCTTGAGTATAAAATAGCACAGTTGAGAGGAAAGGGGTCTTTTTTTTTAAGTCTAAGATTCCCAACTGGACATTAGCATGACCATCAAATCTGAACTAAATTTAAAATCTTTGCATGTGACCTGTGGATTCAAAATATCTTACACTATAAAGTCAGTACAAAGAGAGACTTAGGTTAAACTGTTTCCAGTAATCTATATTGCAAATATATTGTTACATCCTGTTGAATGGCAGTAAAGAGTTTTATTGGCAGCAGTGAAAAAAACAAAAGATGATAAGCAACGGTTTGATCTCAGACTTTGAAGAAAAGAAAAAGGCCTAGTTCTCAAAAGCCTAAAATTAAGCTTTTCACCTCAATTCTGATACTGTTTTGGCAGCATGTGTAGGGCCTCCAGCTGCTAAACTCTGAAGTGTGATCCTATCACTCACAGCTTAAGGAGGACTATGTCACGGCAGTGCCTTGACTAGGAAAACTCCCAGAGATACCTGAATGTCACTGAACGGTGCTCTGGCAGCCACAAGTGAAGGAAGGGCTCACACCTCCCCACACCCTCCAAGGCCAAAACATCCCCTCTAGTCAGAAAACATTTCAGGCACACTCAGTGTCCTACCATTAAGACATTTAGAGAGTTCACTGTGCTCAAGTCCAAGTTAATCAGGTGAGGATTTTGTAAACTCCTTAGGAAATAGACAAGAGTAGCATGTCTTGGGGATGGTGCTCTGCCCAACCAGCAGTGTGTGTAGGTGGTCATCTTACCATCTGATAAGACCAGCCATTTTGCCAGTGTGGCTCCTTCTGAGGAACTGTTTTCAGAAGAATACACTCACACATTCACCTCTGAAGCTAAAATTAAGTGTATAAAGTCTAAGACTTTCTTTTATAAAGATGCATAATTGTTGGGGGAAGAAATTTGAGTCTTTCCTCTATCAGTGAGGACAACCACTCTCACCTTGGACTTTGAGAAGAGACAAAGGGGTAAGAAAACAAAAAAGGAAGAGGAAAGAAGTGGGTAAGAAGGCAGGGAGGGAATCCATACGGATACTTCAATATGAAGGAAAAGAATTAAAGTCACCCAAAACACAGTAGCATTGTTTCTAAAGTACTTAAATTTCAGCCAAACCTAGAATCACCAAGATAGAAAAAGCTGTTGAGGTTGTCTTGTTCAAACCCTTCAAACCATAGTGAGGAGACTAATGTCCAGGGCAGGGCAAGGACTTGCCCAAAGTCCCCTAGTGAGTTAGAGAAAGAGGTAGAAGACTGGTCTGCTGACAATGGCCCAGTTCTTTGTGCAGCACCCCAGAACATTTACATTTTTAAAGATGTATATAAGATGTGTGTGTGTGTGTGTGTGTGTGTGTTGTAGATTTCTTTCTCTGCATTTGTAAATTATTCTATGCAATGTTCTTTTCAAATTAAGGTAATATATTTTCTTTTTTTTTCTTTTCAAAGAAATGTGTACATTCCAGTGAGTTAGCATACGATGCAATATCAGTTTCAGGAGTAGAATTCAGTGATTCATTACTTATATACAACACCCAATGCTCATTATAACAAGTGCCCCCCTTAATAGCCATCAGCCATCTAGCCCATCCCCTTGGAATCTGTATTTTTGTATCCTTTGGGTAAATATAAGGTAATATGTTTTCTACTAAATCACACTCTATCATTTACTGAGTATTTAAATTTACCTGACCCAAAGTCTTAACCATAAGTACACTTGAATGAAGAAGATAAAGTAAATATTGCAATTTATTTACATTTCCCAAAAGCATTTATCAAGTATTATTCTTGAGCACAGAGTTATCCTAGCTACAGCCTCCTATATTCAATCTTATTTTCAAGACACATGAATAAAAGGTTTGGAGCCTGTAACAACCTAGACTCCTCCTTGAGAATAGGATTAATTCTTGGCAATGCCAACAAACTGACAAAGATTGCTCTAAAGCTCATCTTCCCAAGCTAACCTGACCTTAATCCCAGTCTTCCTACTCCCAGGCCTCCAACATACTCTCCTCCAGGAGCAAAATTGGGAACATTTTAATGGAGGGACAATAATGGAAACTCTTAATGCTTAATAGATGCAGTCTACTTCTGTAGAACTGTTCAAATCACTAAGCTGCATCAAACCAAATAAGTCAGGGCTGAAAGCAGCTATATGTTAATTAGAGAGACAAGAAAATATGATTTCCTAGATTTTGTCCTCAACTAGGATTAAGCTACCTGCTTCTCAAGGATGGCTCCTAAGTGACTTATTTTACAACCTCCTTGATATATTTAGGTTAGTACCTGTTTGTATTAAGACAATGAGACCCTCTGCATTTCTAGAACTTGTTTTCTCTACCTGCCCTACTCCCTTCCTCAACCAGGGCCCAGATAGCTATGGTATGAGTAGAATTTCTGCAGTGTCCTTCTCTCAATTCTGTCCCTTTCTCTTTTTCTTTAACCAACCAACCAACCAGACAACAAATAACTAACCAATCCTTATCTCTCCAAAAAATAACTCCACACTAACTCCCTCAACCCTCCCACACATTCTGAAGAATGACTGAAATTTCGCCTCAACAAAATATTAGCAAACTGAATCTAACAATACATTTTAAAAATCATTCACCACAATCAAGTGGGATTTATTCCTAGGATACAAGAGTGGTTCAATATTCACAAATCAATCAACATGATGCATCACATCAACAAGAGAAAAGATAAAAACCATATGATTATCTCAATAGATGCAGAAAAAGCATTTGACAAAGTACAACATTTACTCATGATAAAAACCCTCAAGGGGCTCCTGGGTGGCTCAGTCAGTTAAGCATCCGACTTCAGCTCAGGTCGTGATTTCCTGGTTCATGGGTTCGAGCCCTGTGTCAGGCTCTGTGCTGAAAGGTCAGAGCCTAGAGCTTGCTTTGGATTCTTTGTCTCCCTCGCTCTCTGCCTGCCTCTCTCCCTCTCTCTCTCTCTCTCTCTCTCTCTCTCTCTCTCTCTCAAAAATAAACATTCAAAAATTTTTAAACCCTCAACAAAGTCATTTTAGAGGGAACATATCTCAACATAATAAAGGCCATTTATGAAAAACACTCAGCTAACCTCATACTCAATGGTGAAAAACTAATAGCTTTTCCCTTAAGATCAGGAACAAGTCAAGGATATCCACTCTCATCACTTCTATTCAACATAGTAATGGAAGTCCTGGCCACAGCAATCAGACAACAAAAAGAACTAAAAGGCAGCCATGTTGGTAAGGAAGAATTAAAATTCACTATTTGCAGATGGCATGATACTATATATAGAAAACTCTAAAGACTCCACCAAAAAACTACTAGAACTGATAAATGAATTCAGTAAATTAATATACAGAAATCCATTGCATTTCTATACACCAATAATTAAGTAGCAGAAAGAGAAATTAAGAAAACAATCTTCATTTACAATTGCACCAAAAATAATAAAATACCTAGGAATAAACTTAACCAAGGAGGTGAAAGACCTGTCTGTATTCTGGAAACTATAAAACATTGGTGAAAGAAAGTGAAGGCAACACAAACAAATGGAAAGATATTCCACGCTCATGGATTGGAAGAACAAGTATTGTTAAAATGTCCATACTACACAAAGCAATTTACAGATCAGATTTAATACAATCTCTATCAAAATACCAAAAGCATTTTTCACAGAACTAGAACAAATAATCCTAACATTTGCATAGAACCACAAAAGATCCCAAATAGCCAAAATAATCTTGAAAAAGAATAAAACTGGAGGTATGACAATCCGAGATTTCAAGATATACTACAAAGCTGTAACATCAGCTTTTTGCAACATCAAAATAGTACGGTACTGGCACAATAATACACACGTAGATCAACAGAATGGAATAGAGATCCCAAAAATAAACCCATGATTATATAATCAATTAAACTTTGACAAAGCAGGAAAGAATATCCAATGGGAAAAAGTCTCTATAAAAAATGGTGTTGGGTAAACTGTAAAGCGACATACAAAAGAATGAAAGTGGACCACTTTCTTACACCATACACAAAAATAAACTCAAAGTAGACTAAAGACCTAAATGTGAGACCTGAAGTCATCAAAATCCTAGAAGAGAGCACAGACAGTAATGTAACTGACATCAGCTCTACCAATGTTTTTCTAGACATGACTCCCAAGGCAGGAGAAACAAAAGCAAAAGTAAACTATTGGGGCTACGTAAAAATAAAAAACTTCTGCACAGCAAAGGAAACAATCAACAAAACTAAAAGACAACCTACTGAATGAGAGAAGATATTTGTAAATGACATATCCAATAAAGAGTTAGTATCCAAAATATATAAGGAACTTACAGAACTCAACACCAAAAAATAAAAGCAAATGATCCAATTAAAAAGTGGGCAGAAGATTAAAATTTTAAAAAAATTTAGAGGGGAGCCTGGGTGGCTCAGTCAGTTAAGCATCCAACTTCGGCTCAGATCATCATCTTGCAGTTCGTGAGTTCGAGATCCACCTTGGGCCATAAGCTGGCAGCTCAGAACCTGGAGCCAGCTTCAGATTCTGTGTCTCCCTCTCTCTCTGCCCCTCTCCTGCTCACACTCTGCCTCTCTCTGTCTCTCAAAAATAAATAAATGTTAAAAAAAAAGTGGGTGAAGATATGAACAGACATTTCTCCAAAGATATACAGATGGACAACAGACATATGAAAAGATACTCAACATCACTCATCATCAGGGAAATACAAATCAAAAACACAATGAGATATCACCTCATACCTGTCAGAATGGCAAAAATCAAAAATAAGAAACTGTGTCAGCAAGGATTTGGAGATAAAGGAACACTGATGCACTATTAATGGGAATGAAAACTGCTGCAGCCAATGTGGAAAACAGTATGGCGGTTCCTCAAAAAGGTGAAACTAGAATTACCATATGATCCAGTAATTCCACTACTGGGTATTTACCCAAAGAATATGAAAACACTAATTTGAAAAGATACATGCACCCCTCTGTTTATTGCAACATTATTTACAATAGCCACATTATAGAAGCATCCCAAGTATCCATCAATAGATAAATGGATAAAGATGTAGTATATATATAATGGATGTGGGATAGATAGATAGATAGATAGATAGATAGATAAATAGATAGATAGACAGATGTTATATATAATGAGATAGTACTCAGCCATAAAATAGAATGAAATCTTGCCATCTGCAAGAAGATGGATGAATCTAGAGAGTACAATGCTAAATGAAATAAGTCAGTCAGAGAAAGACAAATATATGATTTCACTCATATGTGAAATTTAAGAAACAAAGCAAACAAGCAAAGGAAAAAAAGGCAAACCAAGAAACAGACCCTAAACTATAGAAAACAAAGTGTTGGTTATCGTAAGGGATGTGGGTGGGGAGATGGGTGAAGCAGGTGAAGGGGATTAAAAGTATATTTATCATGGTGAGCACTAAGTAATGTGTAGAATTGCTGAATCATTATATTGTCCACCTGAAAACTATATGTTAACTATACTGGAATTAAAAAATAAATTTATTTATTATTTAATTAATTAATCTTTTAATGATTGAAATTCTATCATCCATTTTGTCCATTACATTGTTTCAAGGGGAGTCTCTTTTTATCTCTTGGGTGCTCAAATAATCTTACCTTCTCTATCTCAATCTACTCTTAAGAAAAGATTGAAAACCCTTACACTAAAATTGAAATGACTACCCACAGCTTAAAAAGGTACATTTCTCAGGGAAGGATTTGCATTTTAGCAAAGTTATGTGAAGATATATACCCAATACCCATCCTGTTTCCAGGGCATAATAGACTCTCTTTTTGTTCAATTGATATATATAGCTCAGTGGGAAATATATTTTCAAATCAAGCTCTGTCTTCATTATAGCATTGCTTTCAAAGTGACAACTTTCTATTGATAAAGGTTCATATAGGAGAGCACTAGAGTTGGGGTTGACCATGTAGTCATTTGAAAAAATGTTTGATTAAAATATCGTTGTTTTAGTCTTGGCAAACAAAATAACTCTTGTGAAATAATTTTAGTGGATGGCTTGTCTCACCAACTAGTTTATAAACTTGAATTCAGAGAAGACATAGGTATGATATCTTAAGGACTCATTCTCAGCTCCTGACACATGCCTTACCTATAATTGGAGTTCAGCAGATGCTTGCTGAATAAATATGAGAACCGATGAATAAAAATGAGATAGGAAAACAGATGAATAGAAGGATGGAAGGATGAGTGGATGGATAGATGGAGGGATGAATGAAAGAAAAGAGTATCAATGGACTAGAAGGGGAGGCACAGATAAATGCCACAATTCACTGTCACTCAAGACAAAACTTACATAGAGTTTCAGTTAGAAGGAAATATATATATTGGCAACAGAAAAGAGGAGAAAAGGAGGAAGAAAGGATCATTGCAAGAAGCAGCATGGGCAGTAAGAGAGCGGTGATGGTAAGAAACTTTTGGTGTACTGGGTGTCAGAAATGTATCTGAAACTTGGAAATAGGCAAAAAGAGATTACTAGGAACCCATTTAGTAAAGTGCTGGGCTTGGCTGTTTATTGTCTAGGCCAGTTTACAACTCTGCAGATGCAGAGGTTAACTTGTAGATATTTGTTTGGTAAAATAGATAACCAGAGAGGCTATGGTTTATGGTTCTGTTGGATATTAACCAGTTTTGTATATAACCCCTTAATCTTATCTTAGTATTGCCTATAAATGCCTAGCTACTCAAATGTTCTTTGAACCAGTTTTAACATCTTACTGGTTCCCTCATTAATGAATTAAATAAAATCTTTGGTAAATGGTGATTTTATATATGCATGAGAGTCCTGATTTTCTCTTTAAAAAAGTATCAAAGATCTTCATGATACATCATTAGGGAAACATTCGTGATTTAGGGACTAGAATACCTACAGTTCTGCCTGGTTCTCAGGCTCTAGAATACAACCAGCCACTTTGATATCTGGCTTCTCATCTGTGAGACTCATTATTTTCATCCTGTGCTACCAAAGAAGTGGGAAGTAATATAATTCATGTACTTCTTTCCAGTGGCCAAAGTAAATATTTTTTCATTCATTCAACAATATTTATTAAGTGCCTATATTATATATTCTCTGTACTAGGAAATATGAGGAAATATACTGTTTTGGACAATTCCGTTGTTTTCAAATTCTAGGGACATGAAAAGCCTTTGTACACCTTTTTACCAATTTAAAAAAAAAGAAATGTAATGGTTCTCTTTCTGTTTGAAGGAAACTAAACTTGGAAATTCTATACCTATACTAAAAATATGCCTTCAAAGGGGCCAGTGCTTTTCTAAGACTGAAGAAGGAAATAATTCCCAAACCCAAGCCAATTACTAATATTTGAAAATTTCAAGAAAATGGGCAATAAAAACTTTTGAAAATTCTTAGACAAATCTCTGCAGCTATAGTAATTAGATTGACGTCTACACAAAGAACATATTGCTTCCTCATCCCTCTAATAATTACAATGAACTTGTAATCTGAGATAACCCATTCAGACTTGGTTACGTTGGTTAAAATACTGTTAACGAGATCGGGATGGTAGTTCTCTTCCTAGGTGAGCTACTTAGTTGTACTTAATTCCACAGCTGAAAACTGGTTCCATATCTTCAGTTAGACATAGGAGTATGGGAGAGTATGAATTAAAGAGTTCATAACTAGGAATCAGAGGACTGGGTTTTAGTCTAGAGTCTACCACTAACAGCTAGATATCTTCAAGTGTCCACTCTGATCCTCGGGATCATGTCAAGATGAGGTCCTTTATGAGGTCATGTGCTGTCATTATTACTATGAATGATTTAGACAGAGTTTCCCAATAAAATTAAAGGTCAGAAAGTAAATCACCAAAATATAGCAGTAAATAAGTTGTTAAATGTTGTTAAGAAGTGGTGTTGTAAAAAAGTTTGGAGTAACTGATAAAGGGAGTCATCAAAATAAATACAGGTACCAGCTCAGAAGAAAGCAGAGAGTGCCCTAAATATAGTCAGGACTTACTTGGACCAAAAACTCCTAACCTGGAGAAAGCTAACACAGCAATTAATATTAACCTAAATCAAATGTCATTTCGGCAGCACCCTATTTCCTCCCTTTAACTCTGTGCTCACCAAGATGACATACTACTCATTCAACAAGCGAGGGGTGGTGGTCCCTCCACTGCAATTTGGTGAACTGGGATTCCTATTTGTTAATAAAACATCCTATGAATCTAGTTTGATTTAATCAGCCCCAAGATCACTTAAGCTTCATGAAGTGACAAATTAAATTTCATGGCTTTAAAATAAAAATCTCACTCTGGGCTACAGTAATATAATTCCAAAACTGAAACCCATGAGGTTCTACTTAAAACAGGGAGCCAACCATACCCTTACCTGCAATGAGAGTGCATGTGTGAGGGCTTTGACCAGAACGTCACTGTAAATAGGAGGATACTATTAGGAAACTCATTGATTAGCCTTCATTTTAATCATGTCTTCATTGAAGCACATCTCTCAGCTCCATGGTGACAACAAAGAGTTCAAGAAAAAGGAAGAATTTTCTATATGGTGAAAGGCATGGATTCAATACTCCTACCCTTCTAGGGCCTTCATAAGTTGTAGAACTTGGGAGAGCAGCCTAGGGATATAGATGCTTAAGACATTAACATTTCAACTTAACTACAGTAGTGAAAATAATTGTTATATTTTATTTCTAGAGAGCTCTTCAAGAGAGGTTGCAGAGCACTTATATTTCAAGTCAACAAATATTTTCATAAGGCATGTTGCACACGAGAACTATGCATTTCAATCACCACCCCTGTCAGTAGCTTCCAATCACTAACCCACCAAATGGCAAAGGCTCCTTAAGGGAGCAGTTAAGCCAATTTGAGTATCTTAATATGACAGACTCCTCCATTTTTTTAAAGAAAGGGATTAAAATTGAAATACTGAATATTTTAGGGACTTGCTAAATCTCTAAAGTTACTTTTTTTTTTTCACTTACAAGCCTTAAAGACAGATTTCTGGCTGTGATCTGGGCTACCTGCTTCCAAACCACAGAAGAGCTTGATGAAAATGCAGATTTCTAGGCCTATAGATTTACTAAACCAGTGTTTCCAGAATGGAGCCTAGGAATCTGTATTTTTAGTATACTCCCCAGGAAATTTCTAACACGTGTTGGGTGAATAGGACCCTAAAAATAAAATCCAAATTGAACACCATATTGCTAACTTCAGATCCCTTTTGATTACATCTACTTAATCTCTCTCCCTTCTTCTCTAGGTTAGTTTATTTTATATGCAAATTCAAGAATATTATAATGCAGCTTTCTGGAATCATCCCCTCTTTCTGATCCTCAATCACATGGTCCCCCAAGACTTCAAAACTACATAAAAGGTCATGTTCAAAACTAGAATCACAAAAACCACTAATTTCTCTCAGTTTGTGTGGAATTGCCTCTGTCATGTCATGACGAACCATAACTCAGTCTGTTTTTATCAAGTATAGTTCTATTATGACAAAGGATGTGAAGCTGGTGCTGAAGAAAGCACACTGGCTTTGGTGGCAGGCAGACCTGTCATGATCCTGTCACTGGCTCTTGGTAACTCCTTTTATTTTGGATACATTACTTAATCTGAGACCTAGCTTTCTCATCTAGAAAATGGGTATCATAGTGTTTAGGATTGTTGTTGTGATATCGTTCAATTAATTTAATCATGCACTCAACAAATATTTACTGAGCAACAGCTGTGCACCTGGCAGTCCTTCTAGGCCCTTGAGATCCATCCGTGAGAAAAAGAAAAGATCCCTGTCCTCATGGGGCTTGCATTTTAGAAAAAGGAGCTAAGTGGTAAACAATAAATAAAATAAATAAGTGAATTATACATTAGGGTAAAAGTGTCAAATATAACATTTAAAAAGGCAGGATAAATGGGATCAGGATAGCAGGGGTGGGGAAGTGGGTCAAGGTAGGCTTCTTTGAGAAAGAAGGATTTCAACAGATTTGATGGAAAGGAGTGAGCAAGGGGAAGAACATTCCAAGCAGGGAACAACCAGAGCAAAGGTTGTAAGATGGGGAAATGAAGATGGGATGCCTTGTAAGCCGTCTTGAGGACTTGGCTTCTATTCTGGGTGAAATGGAGAGTAGTTGCAGGATTCTGAACAGAGGAGTGACACAGCATCATGTTTCCTTACCTATCACTAGAAACGATATGCTTCAATTGCACATTCTAAGATATTACCTTAAGTCCAAAAACACGTTAACAGATTAATCATTTTCAAGAGGAATAGATTCTTCTTGGGCTTATAGTGATTATTCTTTACAATAGAGGTTTAAAACAGGACAAAATTTGCCAAAGGGCTCTACTACATTTGTGTAACCATCTCTCAGCATGATCTCTCTGGAGGTCACTGTGTGTGCTCTGTGTGTGTGTGTGAGAATGGGTGTGTGCACACACACTCCCAAGCTAACACCTGAATGCAGCCCTAACTGGATCGTAGGCCAAGTCCCACCCTACTGACATCTAGGTGCAAAACTGTGTTGCTGGATGTGGACCAGGGTCTGAAGAAAAAGCAGGAGCCCTAGACCTCCAGTAACAGGCCATTATACCCGTGCATGAAATGAAAATTCAGCTCTAGAAACACACAGCTCAGGCCACTTGACATTCTAGTGAAAGATTTTATAAATTATGCATTTTCTCAATTCTGCGTAGTTAAATGAGAAATGATACAATGTTAGATATGAGCATGAAGGAAATGGGTAGGCATTTAGGAGGAACCACATAATCTTCAGTGGTTCAGGAACAGCTAGTAAGGGCACAAAGGTATCTGTCACATTTTATTTTTCCACAAAACTCTCTCATTGGGTACCACGTATTTCAAAGAAGTTTTACTACTAGAACTTTGTGGTACATTTTAGAGATCCTAGCAGCAAGGGTGTTAACTTCTCATATTTTACTACATTCCTGATATTTTTATTGAAAGTTAATTTTTCTTTACGGGCCATTGTACTTGCTAATATTGCCTGAATAAAGTGTAATGGTGCAATAAGGTAAAATTTCTCCCATGCAATAGACAAATGCCAGGCTATTGAATGGAGACCCTTTGTCTGCTGTGCTATTATACTTGTATGAGGTTGATGGGTCCTTTAAATATTAAACCTTCATATCCAAAAAGGACAAAACTGCACTATATTAACATGTTTATCTAATGAGAAATGAGCGCAATAAAATGTTACCCTGTGTTAATTCCTTTTATTTTTGATTCATCTGGAAAATTGAACTAAGCTGGGTCAAATCTTCTGCTTGAACATACAAGCTAATACGCTTCCTTCTTCATCTCCCTTCTAATTGCCATATAATCTAAATGCTGGTACTCACTATGGTGAAATTATTTTTCTAAGAGTGTTTACATCAGTACTAAAATTGAGTGGAAATCATTTGAGATGGAAAATATGGAAGTTTAAATGTATTCCTTTGCCAAAATAGTCAATAATGGCATCAACTTTGAGGCCAACCTGCCTGGGTTTGAAACCCAACTCTGTGCCCCCCAGCTGTGTGGATCGAGAGCAAACTGTTTAACCTCTCTAGGACTCAGTTTCATTGTCAGTGAAATGGGACTACCAATAAAGATGTTAAGAGGATAAAACAAATTAATATATAAAGTGCTTAGAGCAGTACCTGACCTGTGGTAAGTTGCTAAATAAACAGAAAAAAAAAATCAAAAATCACATGGCCCTCTTTATGACCTACCCTAAAGAAGAAAAATTGGTGGTTGGAGGAGACAATAAAATCACTACTTCAAGCATTATTATACAAGCTACTTTCATAGCCTACCTGGTCTCATTAAATCTCTCCAAAATCCTCCTGTTCATGGGGACCATGCCTTGCCCATGCAAAGGGAGCATCCATAGAGGTGATTCCAAGCACAAGGCCAAAACTCTCATTTCTTCTTCCTTTTTGAATGTTCTCTCTGACTACCGGGAAAGGAACCTCAGGCTTGCCTCTTGAGAGGAGACTTAGTATGCTCCTCCAAGTGTTATCTGTGGTATTTATGGAGGCTATGGAGGGCCAAACTCTGGAGGTATGAAAAATAGAATCCAGAAGTGGTTTTATAGTTCCACAGTTCTCTAACACCATGGTGAAATGCTGATCCTGCCATCCCAGTGACCGGACCAGAGTCAGAGCCATGAGTGTGTGTATGTATATGTATGTGTGTGTGTGTGCATGCATGTGTGTCTGTATATACAGACACACATGCTTGTAAATACACACATAGTGACCACAAACTCAAAAATGGTTGAATTCCATTCCCTCCTGGGAGTTCTGTACTTACTCCCTCTGCCTGGCACAATCTGGTCCAGCTTTCACACTACCTCTTCAGAAAAGTCTTCTGTGATTAATCTAGTGCCTGGAAAAATGGCTGGCACAAGATAGACACCAAGGGGCACCTGGGCGGCTCAGTCGGTTAAGCATCCCACTCTTGATTTTCATTCAGGTCATGATCTTGGGGTTGTGAGATAGAACCCTGCATCGGGTTCCATGCTGAGCGTAGAGTCTGCTTAACATTCTCTGTCACTCTCTCTGCCCCTACCCTGCTCTTATTCTCTCTCTCTCTCTCTCTTAAAAAAAAGGCCTAAAAAGTAGTTATACATAAATGAATGACTGATCTTTTCACAAAGCCAATTTACAGTATTTATCATCTTTTCTTGAGAGGAGGAAATAATTAACATACCCACAAGTTTCAAAATTCAAGTTATACAAAAGCATTTACAGTGAAAAAAATCTTCTTTGTCTTTATCCCCCATCCACCCCGTTCTCCCAGAAGCAGCTAATGTTACCAGTTTCTTGTGAATCCTTCAGAGATATTTTGCATTTGCCAACCAATATGTATATAATCTGCCATCACCCCCTCCATTTATAACCATTTTAGACAATCTTCTGTTCTCATCCTCTCTTCCCAGAGCTCTTGTAATTGCTTTGTGTTTTGCCTGTTTTTAAAACCTAATATAGTTGAACTTATGGTGTGATCAAATCAAAGAATAATTATTGGAGCTCTTTTAAATTGAGAGCTCCTCTAGTATTTAAAAAATATATAATTTTGTTTATAAAAACTTATTTTGTTAAGTTTCTCGGGATCCACATAAGAGTGAAAACATATGGTATCTGTATTTCACTTAGCATAACACTCTCCAGTTCCATCCACGTTGCTACAAAACAGAAAACCATGGGGGAGGGGAAGGAAAAAAAAAGACAGGGAGAGAGCCAAACCATAAGAGGCTCTTAAAAACTGAGAACAAACTGAGGGTTGATGGGGGGGGGTGGAAAGGGGGGAGTGATGGGCATTGAGGAGGGCACCTATTGGGATGAGCACTGGGTGTTGTATGGAAACCAATTTGACAATAAATTTCATATTAAAAATAAATAAATAATAAAAACTTACTTTGCAACTCATTTCAGAAAACTGTTGTGTAAGGCAAATAAATGCAAAAATCTGTAGATAAGTTCAGGAGCAGATAATCTTTATATGGTCTGAGATATTACAGAGAGGCTCAGAAACACACCTATGTAGAGCTGTGGGATATTTTTATATTTAACATCAGTGCAAAAGTGATTTTTTTAATCTTTTTAGTATTCATTTATTTATTTTTGAAGGAAAGAAAGACAGAGCATGAGTGGGGGAGGGGCAGAGAGAGAGAAAGTGAGAGAGACACACACAGAATCCTTAGCAGGCTCCAAGGCTCTCAGCTGTGAGCACAGAGCCCGACATGAGGCTCAGACTCATGAAGAGCCATGAGATCATGACCTGAGCTGAGTTGGACACTTAATCAACTGAGCCACCCAGGTGCCCCAGTACAAAAGTGATTTTTAAGCAGAGAGAGCTTTTTGGAACCAGGTAGCCACTTTTGATTGTTTCCTGGAATTACTGACATGGATTAAAAATCTCCATGTCTGTGTGACTGAGATCTAGTGATGCTTTTTGGGGCCTCTAATGCCAACATTCCTTTATTTCTACCCACTCAACTGCATGAAACCATGACTTACTTTTTCCTCCTTTCCAGAGCACTTGCTTTTACCTGTCCTATATGCTCTTCCCATGGTGGTGGACCAATCCCTACCCAGTACAGCTCTCTCTACCTGTTTCTTTTATCCCCATTTTCAGATTTTCAGTTCTTACAAAACTTTCTAAATTAACTGACTTAAAGTCAATACTTTCTCACCATGAAGCCTATTATGGAAATGAATATAACTGAAGAGTAATGAATTAAAGATAATTTTGCTTTTTATACCATTTTCCATATTTGACTCACAAATTTCACATTTAAACAAAAGAAGTTCGGGCTAAAATAGAAAACTATTACATGATGAAAAAAAATAATAGAAATTACATCAATTATCAAGGACAGGTATATTTCTCTTAAAAGGAAAATAGATAACTTTTGACAAAAGTTTTCAAACAAGAGACTTACAACAGTATTATGCATTAAATATCACACACACACACACACACACAGGCATAGACAACTAGTAAATTGTCTTGGAAAACTTGGGCTTTTTCCCAAGATGTGGCAAACTGAACTGAACTCTAAAAGGTGTTTTGGGACCCAATTTTAATGTAGACAAGGGAGTTTTCCACATATGCACCTTGAACACCAGCAGGATGTCCTACAGTTGAACTCAATTCTGACACTATCTACCCAGAGATAGCAGCTGATTCCACAGGTTAAGGTCTGAGTCCTACAACAGTGCCCACTTCCCACTCCCTTCAGAAGCCAGTTGAAAACCCAGGTTGTTACCTGTGCTTGCGACTGACTGGCTATAAAATCAGAGGTTCCCATAACCCTTTCCTTGGGTTCAATTAATTTGCTAGAACAGCTCACAAAACTCAAAGAAACATTTTACTTAAAAAATCAGTGGTTTATTATAAACAGACATAAATCAGGAACAGCCAGATGGAAGAAGGTATGGGCACAGTATGGGGCAAGGGCACAAAACTTCCATGCCCTCTCCAAGTGTTCCACTCTCTCCTAATTCCCATGCTTTCACCAGCCCGAAAGCTCTCACACCCCATCATTTTGGGTTCTTATGAAGGCTTCAGTACATGGTCATGAGTGATGAAATCATTGGCCATTGGCCATCAAACTAAATCTCCAACCCCCTCTGGGGGTAGGCCTGAAAGTTCCAATCCTCTAATAACAAGGTTGGTTCCACAGGCAACCAGCCCTCATCCTTAAGTGGGGTTCCCAAGGTCACCTAATTAACATAAAAAAAGACACCTTTATGGCTGTCATCACTTAAAAAATTCCAAGTATTTTAAATGCTCTGCACTAGAATGGGGATGAAGACCAACTACATATTTCTTACACAAAGTACAAACAGTAACTGCTGTACTTTGTCTCCTATTTACACATAGGTTATATTTCAGACAAACTGGATAGAGAAATCAGAAAATGTGACTTAGGTTTTTTAAATTTATTCAATATTATATTTCTATATTACAGAAACTATAAATATATCATGTATATATGTATATATATTTGCATAATAGAAGCTACGAAGGGCATATCAATACTTGACAACATTTGCTTGGCTGGAAGAAATATGAAGAATATACTGTACACTGATTCTCAAATGGAGGTTCACCCCTAAGTCGGTATGGGAATCTCAAAAAACAGGAAGACAAAGAATCAGTCATGCATGGGCAAGGATTTTAAGGGTTGCAAAACACTGGCATAAGCAAGATATAAAGATATTAAAATCACAGCTGTTGGGGCTCCTACCCTGAGCTTACAATCATAATTCTAACAACCAATATTTTGACCATCACTCTGTGCCAGGTGCTGGGCGAAGCATTATGGCACCATCTCATTTATTCCTTCCTGGCCCTCAATGTACACACTACTCATATCTCCATTGATAGATAAAAGCCATGGATGGGCTCCAATAACTTACCCAAGATCACACAGAGAGTGAACACAAAGCCAATATTTTAAACGGGATATCCATACTTTTAATCCTCTTACTCTACCGGGAAGAGAGGATTTTTGCCTCTCCTTAAAACATTCCCATTAATACCCTTGCTATATTTGACTATAATTACCTTATACAGTCTCTTCTCTTTAATCATGTCACTTCTTCAGAGCTATATTCCAAAATTATTTGGATATGCAGCATAAACTGGTAGTCACGGATTATTTTAGGATTCAAATTGTCGAATTAATGGCTCCCTACAAATATGTTCTGTGGTGAGGTATATAATGGAAGCTCCTTTGTCTGCTAGGAGTAATAATAATAATAGCAGCTAATCATTATTCTCACGTGCTAGGTATTGTTCTGAGAACTTCAAGCTTATTAACTGAAATTGATGTCATCATCACAACTCTATGAGTAAAGTACCATTGTTATATCCAATTTATGGATGAGAAAACTGAAAATATGCTTTCTGAAGACCTATGAAAATATGTGATCCCTAAAAATATAGGGAAAGGAAACTGCAAAATGAAAACAAACGCTTAGTATGTAGCTATATAAATATAAACAAACATATAATGCTACCATATATAGCATTACATGGGTTCTATTAATTATTGAATCCAATATACTTAAAATCTTTATTATATCTGAAAACTCGTAGGATAGATTATTCTCACTTACAGGGATTCCTGAGTACATTCACTGTGCTTGCTAAGACATCACAGCCAGCCTTTAAATTAAACAAGTTATTCATAGCCAAATAACTCAAAACAAAATTCTAAAAATCTCTCAAGACTCTTACAAAAAGAGAAAGGGAGAGAGGAATAATGAGAGAGAAAAATGTTGGGGAGTTTCCCAAAGGAAATTCAAGGAGCTCAAACTGTCACAGTTTGTGCATGTAACAGCTTGAGGAGCCTAGGGAGAGCTGAGGACTTGACATTCACCTTGTTCAAGTTCATTCTAAGTGTAAGATGCACCAAAGAACCAGGAAATAAGATTTGAAAGCTGACGATCCTACCTACTCTGCTCCATGCTGGCTGCGTGACCCTGGACAAAGCCCTTAACAGCCCTTTTTCTTATCATTGAACAGGGTGGTTGTAAAGACTAAACAAGATGGTATATTGGACAATTCTTTGCCAACTATAAATTTCCATAGAAGTGAAGATGGGCTGTTAATCCCAGCTATACAGTTTTTCTCTCATTCAGGGAGGGACCATTAAAGTTGTAAGATATTTTTAAAAGAAATTTTGTTTCCTTACCGTTAAATAAATACAATAACTGACAAAGTGCTGTCAATTACAAATCTGCCCTTGGGAGCCTTTCTATATACAGCTAAGGATAATTAGCCTATTGACTTTCTGTGAATGAGCATTTCTTCAATGCTAGAGAAGTTTATTTAAGTAGTTTCAACATACTCTCTGAAATATTATTTGTGCCTGCCAGATCTCATCAAGGGATCTTGGACACTATGGCAGCCACCAGCCTCTGGGTAAAGTGCTGCCAAAGACCCAAAAGCCAAATGTCCACCCTATTTTCTCAAAAGCCCAATTTTAGGAGCTTCCTTTTGGGCTGCCCTGGACTGTGTTAGTATCTCAGAAATTCTCCCTGTCACTCAAGGCCTGGGCCTGAGCAGAAGCGATACAGAACTTCTTTTCTTGAGTCTGGTAAGGAGATGGATGATTCAATCTGCCAGACTGGTTTCCCTCAGCTTCAAAATTTTAAGGGGACCAAAGCAAGGGGCACCTGCAGACCCATCTTAACACAGAGGTCACAGTCTATAAAATAAGAAAAAACAGAGAGAAAGAGAAGCATGATGGAATCCAGCAATTGTCCATCTATGTGCCAATTAATTTCAATAATATTCTCTCTTGGCCTAGTGGAGCCTCCAATATGGAGTGCAGTCAAATCTCTACTTCCCCTCCTTTCTTTCTTTCTTTCTTTCTTTCTTTCCTTTTCTTTTCTTTCTTTTTATAAATGTTTATTTATTTTTGAGACAGAGAGAGACAGAGTGTGAGCAGGGCAGAGGCAGAGAGAGAGGGAGACACAAAATCCAAAGCAGGCCCCAGGCTCTGAGCTGTCAGCACAGAGCCCAATACAGGGCTCGAACTTGTGAACTGTGAGATCATGACCTGAGCCGAAGTCAGAGGTTTAACCAACAAAGCCACATAGACACCTCTCTACTCCCCCTTCTCTTAAACTGTCTCCCCATTCAATACCTGTTTCCATTGTATATATTATGCATAGAATTTATGTTTTCTACTTGGGAGAGACTGTTGGCAGGAGTAGTAGGAGAGGAGAAGTTTTAAAAGGAGGAAGGAGCAAAGGGTAAGGGATCTATTCTGCCTCTGCCTCTCACTCCTTCTCTCCATGCTTTGAGGGAGAAAAGGCCAGAAACTGATAGAAGAGTTCAAGACACATCTGGTACAGCAGAATCCAGAATGCTAAATCCCCATTCTTGGGGAACACTACTAGATTCATATACTAAGATTCAGGGGCCAAAATCCCAGAGCCTCACGGTTGTTTTGTCTGTCCTTGGTGACATGCAGGAGCAGAGGATTGAATTAATTATACTCCAGAGTTCATGGCACATCATTTTCCCTGGCTCCAAGAAAGGTCTCACTTTTATTTTACTTCTGAACTTTGTCCCTGTTGCCTATTCCTGTTTCCATCTCCCTCTCCCACCACTGGCCATGTTTCTAATGCATTTGGTGTCTGTTTTTTTCACTGGACCACTCCTACCCTGTACCCACACCTCCTCCCAATCTCAGCACCAAGTCTCCAGGGTCTTCTCCCATCCCCACATTTGATCACACCTTGATGTCAGCTTTGACACCCCAGTTTACCTGCCCCTCTGCCTCCTCACTTGCTATTTCATTCCCTTTATTCCCTGCTGATTTAATATTGCCACGATGACTGGTTAGTACCTCCTCTCCTAAGCTCAGGGCTGTGGTCCTCCAACAAGAAGAACACTGGTAGGAATGGCCTGGAACCTACAGGGAATGGCCTGGAACTTTGGCTCTTCAGAGTCTGCTGCCAGGGAACCTCCCCCTACACATAACCAAAAAAATAACTCTTCTGGAGCTCCAATGATATGTCAGACATATTCCTAATTCAGAGTTAGGGAGTAAAAATATCTTCCTCAGTGACACTGGGTTTTGAAGGGAAGTTGGAAAGCACACAAGGAAAGAAACACCTGTCTGTATCTACTCTTTATCAACGATGGTCTTCTCTTCAGGATTTACTAGGCAACCATAACATTCAGGCATTGATTAGCTCTCCAGAATGCAAACAATGTATGCCCCCAACTCTTAAGAAAAATAACAGAAAAATATTGTGTTTATAACACCATAAAGGGATTAAAAATGAACCATGTCCTACCAAACTAACAGCATTCAGATTTGTGCGACTTTTGGGGCCCTGTTGCTGATCTGGGATTACAACGGTCCCTGCTGTAGACTGAAGACTTCCTTACATGTCCAGGGAAGTCTGGTCACCCACCAGACACACTGTTTGGTAGGACCTTCCGTGGCAGGCACATCACAGAGGTAGCTTGGCAAAATAGACTATTAATAATTGTGCCCTTTAAAAATATGTATAACTTTGTATAGTGACAGATGGTAGCTAGATTTATTGTTGGTGATCATTTCAGTGTATACAAATGTCAAATCATTATGTTGTACTTAAAACTAATATAATGTTATATGTCAATTATACTTCCCAAAGATGTGTCCTTTATGAAAAAGCCTTCAAAATATGTAATACCTTGGAACTTCTTTGCAACTCATTTTAAATCTTCAATCTGGTGGTGTCAAGCAGACAAAATGTGAAGCAGCATATGTTTTTAAGTATCTCACAGCTGTCGTCTTAAAAGCTGTAGTCGGCTTTAGTTCAACCAACATATTCATTTCCTGCAAATAAAGGGTTGAACAGACAAATACCCATATCTCTGCATTCAAAATGCATGTGCTTGAGTATTATTCTTCACTTATATGTAGCACTTTTTATTTGCAAAAGGCTTTGCAAGCACCCTGATTACTTAGTCCATATGGCAATCCTGTGAATTACATTTTCTAAATGGACAGACAAGAGAACTGAAACAGATTATGTCACAGGTGGAAGGGCCTGCACTCCTGGGTCTTGCGGCTCCATGCGTCAGGATGAGGTGTATTGGGGGTGGGAGGTGTATTCAGAGACCTGTAAATCACAACTTCCGATCCTGTTCCTGGGGAGACCTGTTAGGTGGTGAAATCTCTCCTAGTTGGCAGTGTGAAAGTAAGGCTGCTCGACATTTTATGATTCTTTTCTCCTAAGATACTTAAAGTACTTTTCAGGTAATAACTCACAAATTACTCTAACATCTTTGTGATATGTGTCTGCGGCAGATATTATCTCCATTTTAGCAAGGAGGAAGAAATTGAAGTATAGAATGATGGAACAACTCGGAGCCTCTCCTGGCTCCAAGGCAGCATGTTGATTTAGCAAAGGACCACGCATGTAAGTTCAGAGAAGAGCTTTTTGACAGAAAAGACTTCAAATGCGATGATTTACTAGCAACAAAACGAAGACATAATTGTGTGTTAAACCCAGAACAGAGTTCTCTGCGTTGCTGACTCTCAGCAAACATTAAATGGCTGTGGTAACAATAAGAATCTGCCTGTTCTTCACTTAGGAGTCCATCCCAGACCCACTTTGGCCATTTAACCTTCTTTCCAAGGCCAATAAATTCCTACTGAAGTAATTTGTTCTCCTCTATTCAGAAAATAGAAGCCCCTTTTGTTTCTCTGACAAAAATGCAACCAAGAGAAAAAAAAAAACAACTTTATGAAAGAAACAGAAAAAAGAAATGGAGCACGTCTAGTTCCTGAGACGCATAATTAACCAGGTACCTCTTCACATGCTTGTGTGCTTATTCATTTGATTTTCCAGCTCTCTCAGGGATCCAAATCTAAACAAGAGCACTTGGGAACAGCTCACAGAGTTACAAGGCACTCTGGGGAATACAAGGTCTATAAACTGACACATTAGCCTCATCCATAGCCGGGTGTGACGTAGTTTTACTGCCACAATATGGACCACAGTGTTCCTAATACAGAAATCATTTGGTATCAGTAACCAACATAACATTGGCATCAAAATGTCCTTCATTTCCCTTAACTGCTTCCGGCCCGTAGAAAAGCAAATGCAATTGAGTGGAAATTGCTTTTCAAGGAGTTGTGTCTGCACAAGAAATGTGAAGCCAGGGACTGAGCGTCCATCTCATCAAACGAGGCCCAACACCAAGCACTTTCCACTTGAAAACATGACAGAAAGTTCACCTGGTAGCTTCTTGTGTTGAATGCGTATGATTTCAGTGGAATCATACTGACTACGGCTTTTAGAAGCCAATGATCAGGGGTGCAAAAATATAGCCTTTACTTTTCCTGTAGTTGAACTTCTATCTCAAGCTCCTAGCCTTCTCTGCAACAGGAAAGTTAATCTTCCTAATTTCATTGAAATTATTAATTCTTCAGTCATTTCATGGATAAAATCAGACAAACTCAGGATTTCACCATCTCCCTTTCATTCTCTTGAAATGGCAGTGAAGTTCTGTGAGTTTGCCTGAGGCAGGCATTGAGGACTGAGGCAGCTCCTCCACCGGCACCCGATGAGGACGACCGCCACCTGCTGGTCTTTGGTAATTGGCCTCTTTCCACAGCATCCCCTGCCCTTGTGCAAGTGTGCATTATGGCCTCCAGCTTTTCTGCACTGCTCCTGCTTACACTGAACCCTTACCACTAACCTCTCTCAGCCACGTCCACAACCCTCTCAGGGACACTGAAAATTATTGTGGGCTGTTCTCTGGACTTCAGGAGACTCCAAACTATCAGAACCTTTCTCACCGAGACTGGCCCAGCTGCTGTCTCTGCTTTGCTGCTGCTTCACAGTGAGTTCATGAGGTTTGCTGCACACTCAGGCTTTGCCCAGGAAGCAAGGCACAGGTGTTCCCTTCTCCTGGAACCCTCCACAACACACTGAGCTGCTATCATCCTCCCCCAGGGACTGGTCATTGCTAAACAAGGACCCCAGAACCAGACCGCCTGAATACAAACACTGGCTCTGACACAAACTGTGACTTTGGGTCTATCTACACAAACTGTGAACACTCTGTACCTCAGTTTTTTCACCTGAAAATGGGATCTATCTCATAAGTTTGATGAGAAGAGTAAATGAACTTAAATATGTAATGCACTTAGAATGACGCTTGCCACCTAGTAACTACTAGATGCATTAGGTAATGGTGTCACTGGTAGTCCATGATGGAGGCTGGGATGGGGCATCCCTGCTCCTAGAGCCATATCAGCATCCCCACCCAGCCCTTTAGGAGAAGAACTAGCTCTCACTCTCATGCTGTCTTTCCAAATCTATTGTCTATTATATAAACTTGATACTCTGAATCCTTCCATCGCTTAGCCTTCTGGAACTCAAAATACATTTTCTCTTTCAAAAACCTGGGCTTCTGCAATTTAAATCCTTCACTCTTTTGTAGACATCAAGGAACTATTGTGTGTTTGTGAGTTCAAAGTCAAGAATTTGTTTCTGCACTTTTCTCTCCCCTAAGATAATAACCCTGAGCCCCGTGATCAAGGATATCTGATGGAAAAATGGGAAGCTAAAAAGTTAGCATTTCTCTTCATTGACCTGCTAATCTGATCATTTTGTGGGAAGAATAACAACAAGGAGGCTAGACTGGCCATACCTATTCCATGCTTCAAATATTTCCAAGAATTACGAGAGCAGTTAAACTAGCCAAGGCAATATCCCACTAAACTAATTACTTGAGGCAATTCATGGAAAAATGCAAAAACACACCAAAACAAGTGCTCTGGAGCCATATGCAACAACACAAAAACAACCCATACCACCAAGATTCAGCTGCTATCACTACCGTTAGGACAAAGGTGCTAATGGATTTACTGAAAAATTAAAATTAGTAACAATTCTGTTCCCACAAGAGCTTTGTTCTGAGCACAAATGGCATCGACACCTTGAGAGTTAATGGTTGGCTGATTTAAGGAAGATCCTCTAGAAATGTATTTAAAGCATGGGTTTCCCATTGGGGTTTTCATTTTAAGCTCTAAATATGTTTTTGGATAGTGAACCAGATCCTGTGGCATTAAAGTACATCCCCAGTGCATACTCAGAGATATATGGCCTCTTCCAGGCCACTAGAGCAATATTTGATGAGTTATGACTCAGGCCACAGGAGGACATTACTCACCCTGAGTCCACGAAAACATCTGTTTGGCTCCACATGCTTTAAAGTTACAGCTTAAAGTAAAGTCTTCAAAAGCCTTTTTAAGAAACACCTAAATGACACTACCAGGCATTTTAAATCAACCCGCATGCATTCGAACTTGAAGTGGTCAAACCGTGTGTGAGAAAAGATAACACCTTTTTCTCAACAGTTCTGCTCTACCTCAGGATAACGTTCTTCCACCTTCTGAACGCCTCCATGACGTGTTTTTTATATCAGCTTTCCAGGCACTGATGAATCCACTGTGTCAGTTCAGTGGTTACAACGGAGTTAATTATGATAGATGAGAGTCGAGATCCTTGAGAATGCCCCAGGCACGGAGCTTTTAAAATCTCAGATTCATTGATGTATGTAAAGGGAGCTGGCCCCAGGTTTCTGTAAAACCACTAAACTATTGATCATTTTCATTGGCATCACTTCCATATTAAATGTATAATTAAACGCCTGCCCAATTGTTTGGTTTCAGATCATGGTAACAGCTCACACTTACAGAGGGCTCATTATGGTCTACTCACTGTGCTAAGCTGTTTATGAATATTATCCAATTTGGTCCTACAAACATTGCCATTTTACACAAGCTTCATGAAAGTTGGGAACGTAGTCTAAGGTCACGCAGCTCATGATTGTGGGATTTAGGACTAAATTCAGGTCTCATTTCAGAGCCTCTGCTCAACCCCACCCGGCTATACCTCCACATAGACTACATAATTGAATCAAAAGTGGACACTGCATTTTATGCTTTTAGTCCCTACAAAACCAAATATGATTTTGACTCTGAATAGGTGTTATATTTTCCTCCTTGAAAAGATGTCAAGAGTCTCAATCTCCTTCATCACAGAACACCTCCAACATAATATAACATATCCATTAGGGTCTGTAAGGCATTTAAAAAATTAAAGCAAGTCTTTACAAAATATGAAAATCATTATAAAAGAATATTGTAAGTAATCCTTACTTCTCAATTCTTAAAAAATTCTTTTATAAAAAGTGAAGTTCCATTATATAAACAACAAAAAATTAAAACCAAATTAAACAAAACATTGTCATAAAAACAGTTAATTTTGTACAGTTAATATTTGCTTAATAGCCCATGCTTGAAATAATCTAATTTTTAGAGTTTCCCAAAACTTAATTTGGACTAGGTAATTTTTTTTTAATTTTAAGTAATCTCTACACCCAATGTGGGGCCCAAACTCACAACCCAGAGATCAAGAGCTGCATGCTGTAACTGACTGAGCCAGCCAGGCGCCCCTGGACTGGGTGATTTTTTTATTGTACATTGTACTTGGATTCAGTGTTGACTTACTGTTGCTTTCATCCATTTTTTACTCTTTCATAATATTGTGTTTGGGTAGTGTTCATTTTTATGCCATTAAAATGTAGAAACACTATAAACCAGTATAAAATGTCACATATAATATTGTGAAAACATCCACAGCTTAAGTCTAGTGAGGTACTTATAATAATTAATTTCACCAGGGGGCAACTTTTGATATTCTTTAAAATTATTACATGAATATATCTAAATGATAGGATTGCATTAGGGGATGAGTTGGCATGGACAGGGCATAGACACTGCATGATGTAAGTGCAAAATGAAGTTTTTAGGAACAACTTATAGGCAAAGAAGTAGCAGAGGTTATAGAAGCTTCATCCTCTTGCTATCCTGCCAAGAAAGCTATCTTAGGTTACACATAGCCAGACCAGCCATGGGAAGTGCACCGAAGGAAGGACCCTGTGCTTCTGCCACTTGGCACAGCTATAGAGTCATTGAAAGGGGCCAGGAAAGATCTAAATACCTGTGAAACGATGGGAATGCTATGGTAGGTGAGATGGCCTGTCAGAAATGGGGACTCTCCTGGGTTCAGCTGCTGGCATAGCCTACTCTGTTAAGGAGCCGTCTTGGACCACAGAGTCAGCGTCCCAAAAAGCAGGCATGAGCCCCTTTGGATTTGAATGAATATTTTTAGCATTTTAGTCTCAAATAGCAATAACTTCAAATATGTTAAAAGGTCACAGTACCCAACTTGAAGGGGCTCCCAATAGTCAGATCTGAGACAATTAGAGCAACAACAAAAAAGGAGAGTAATTGGTTATAACCATGGACTAAAATAAAGGTCCAGAGTTCAGAGCAATATAAATAAATTAAATACATACATATGAATGTACGTAAAATGAAATCTCTTCTGTACAATGGATTTTCAACTAGCAAATATTGGGTGCAGGGATCGTGAAAATAGAAAATCTATTTGGAGGGGTGCCTGGCTGGCTCAATGAGTGGAGCATGCAACTCTTGATCTTGGGGTCATGGGTTAGATAGGTGTAGAAATTACTTAAAAGTAAAATCTTTAAAAAGAAAGAAAGAAAGAAAGAAAGAAAGAAAGAAAGAAAGAAAGAAAGAAAGAAAGAAAGAAAGAAAGAAAGAAAGAAAGAAAGAAAGAAAGAAAATCTAGTTGGCAAACACCACAGTAATATAGCATTTTGACAAATGCTAAAATTTGTGAGTGAAAATTTTATGAGAGACAGGATAATTACAGAGTCTCAAAGTATCTATCTTTCCATATGATTTGTATTACTTATAATGGCAATAAGAGTAACTTTTTGGAGAAACCTGACAGACATCTCTTTCAACAAGTGATTAAAGTTGACATCACCAGTAATGGGGCAGATTAACTCTGTGCCTCACAATATGATGCACTGAAAAGGATACAATATCATTTCTGTGGTATTCTTGCCAAAAATGCATAATCTAAATTTAATAATGAGGAAAAATCAGAAAAATGTAAATTGAATTACATCCTACAAAATAACAGGTCAATATTCTTCAAAAGTGTTCAAGTCAATGAAAGGTAAAAAGACAAAGACCAAAGAAACTAGAGGATGCACCATGGGAGCAACACTACTGGCCTTTCTTAATTCCTCTGCTTGTCCATGGTGTGGGCAGCCCCCCCCCCACCCCGCTGTGGATGGGAGGCAAGAACAGTGGCAGCAAGGTTGTTCTGTGCTGCCTGTAGCTAGGTGGTAAATCTGCCTAATCCTGAACAAAACCATTAGCAAGACCTAGAGCTATATTCTCCAATAGCTTTATCAGTTATTAAGCTGACATTTTGCTATCAGTCTTATTCCTGCATTATTCTCAATAGATCTGAACCTGGACAGAAAAGAGATAGTGCTATTTATTAGTAGAGTGACCATATACTTTACTGTTCACACTGAGACACTTCTGAGAAAGAAAACACTATTTAATAATTACTCCAGACTATAAACAAATTGGGACTTGTCCCTGGCAAACTGGGTACGTGATCACCCTGTTCATTAGAGCTTACGAGTGAGCTGAGATGTTGAAAAATAGGCACAGAATGAAATTTAGGGAGAAAAGTAACACTCTGTGATTGATGGGCAGGCTTAGTCTTTAGGCTTTTTAGACTTTTCTTTTACCTTGTTATTATAAAATGAAACACAGATACATAAAACCTCACACAAGTGCATTGTTTAATGAATATTAGAAAGTAAACACTCTTGTAACTATCATCTAGGTCAAGAAATTGCCCTTTGCCAACCACTCCAGTAGCTTATCCATATTCCCTATCCCAATCACAGCCTCCTCCTTCCCTCCAAAAGTAACCTCTATCTTCCCTTAGATAGTTAGCACTGCCTTAGATACCTTTTTTTTTTTTTTAGACTCAATAATTTAGTCTTGCCCATTTTCAAAAACTTTAAATGTCTTTTAAATTGTCTTTCAGTCTATAGATTTTCCCTTCTGGGTTTTTCTCCCCCCTCACATGTTATCTGATGGAGAAGTCATACCAGTTAGTCTGGTTTCCCACAGTCTGGTGCAGTTCAACATGTGCTTCTGTCCTATGTCCTGCATATGGCAACTGGATCCAAATACTTGATCAGACTTGGGCTCAATCCCTTTGGTCAGTCTGTAGGTGGTCCTGTTGTCTCTCTTTTTGTGATGTTAGCAGCCATTGACACTCATTGCCAAATCCATTAATTCATTGGGAGTAGTAGAATGGTGATATTCTAACTTCTACATTTCATCTTCATTTATCAGCTGGCATATTTTTATAAACAGATGCTTAGTGCATCTACTATTTAGTTACCCAGTGTACCCACTGATATAGTTTGTATGAGAAATGCTTTATTCTTTCCTTTTAAAAAAAAGTTCTAAGATAATTACCTCCCTGTCATCTTCTGAATATTACCAATAATTTTATATCATCATGAACTCATTAGTTTAACATATTATTTAAACATATTGAAACATATGGTTTCAATCCATGGAGTTTATTGTCTTTAATAAACCTCAAATTGTCCCATCTTTGGCCAATGGATTCCTCTTCAAGTTGACTCCTGAGTCCTTTTGACACTACCAAAGTAGCCTTTGAGAACCGTCTTACTGTTTGGTATGACAAGATATTCTAGACCCACCCTGTACAAGAAGGATTTAAACTAGATAATTTCTAAACATCCTTCTAGCTTTATAATTTTGAGACTACAAAACCTTAAATTAATTGGAAACGCTCGTTGTTACAGTAAAGCATATACTGTAATCATGTTTCTATTATAATTTTTTACCTCTATTATGGCATTTATCAAAACTTTCCTTGTCTCAGAATTATTTGAGTAGTTTCACATTATCTTGCCTACCACACTAGGAGCCCCTGGAAGGCAAGAATACACCCTGTTCTTATGGGGCACCTGGGTGGCTCAGCTGGTTAAGTGTCCAACTTCAGTTCAGGTCACGATTTCAAGGTTTGTGAGTTCGAGTCCTGCGTTGGGCTCTGTGCTGACAGCTCAGAGCCTGAAGCCTACTTCAGATTCTGTGTCTGCCTTTCACTCTGCCCCTCCCCTGCTTGCGTTCTCTCTCTCTCAAAAATAAATAAACATTAAAAAAATTTTTTTAAAGAATACACCCTGTTCTCTTATCCCCTCACCCTGTAACACATTGTAGATCATGGATAAATGCCTAGTGATTAAACTGTACCATAAGATTTGCCTAGTTTACAATCTTAAAAGACTACACTATTGGATGAACTCTATTCCAGAGATACAATCTGAGGTATAATCACTGATAAACCAAGATAGCAAATAATTTACTTGCTATATGAAAGAAAGAACAGGAGACACATCAATAGTACATTTCAAATTAACCATTATTTAAAAAAAAAAAAAAGGTTAACATATCCTTTACAAGTTATGAACTCTATCCTGTATTCTGAGAGGTTTGCAGAAAAATTTCACCACATCCCCTAACTTTTATTTTTGTGAGAAATGAAGAGTGGTGAGGTTTCTGTCCAGAACACTGCAAATTCACTACTGATGCAGGACCACCGCCATGCAGATGGACAGGAAGGCCAAGAACCATGGGTTTGGGTTTTGTTTTTTTTAATCCTTGTTTCTTGTGTGGTCAGCTGAAGAGGAAACCCTATGTGTTATGGGGCCTTGCTATTCAAGAGTCAGAGTACAGAGCATGAGTGAGGAAGTTGCAGAGAAGCATGTATGGGGACTCTGTCCTATTCTAAGTCTTCACGTTTAGGAAACCTGAAGAGCAGAAACTCTTTCTTTCTGTCACAAGAAAAATACATGAATAATAATGTTAAAATTAGTTACTAGCAGTATGTTCAAGATGGACTATGGCCGTATGTTCTTATTTAAACTAAGCAACAGGCAATGTAAGTATGTAGCATTTTTAATGAAATGGTTTATGGTGGAGATGCTTCTGCTCTGTAGAAAGCTGCGTAGCTACTGGCCTTCTTGCCAGAAACTGGGACCTTTCACTCCTTAGTGATGCTTTAAGGAGCATGTTAGTCACTCAGTGCATTAAACATACAATAATTTTAAAAAATAATAATTTTAGAAGATTTCTGCTTGTAGGAATATTTCTCTAGTCCTCCAAAGGGTGCTATGAGGAACCTAGACATTATATATGAAATCAACACAAAAAGACACTGAAAGGTAAAGAGATTGTTAACCTGACCCCTGTTTCAAGATTCACTTTGCAGTATCTTGCTCTGTACATAGTTCACATGGTTTTGCTTTGCCTAAATAATGTATTTGGGAAGTATCTCATCATCAGATAGCTCAGAGGTATGTGCTTCCCCATGGACCCCCTGTTGCCCCTCTCCCTGATAATCTTGAGCTAAGGAAAAATACCTTAGCAAAAGCACCCAAGTGGTGGTCCAATTACGGCAGGTATGAGCACCGTATGACCAGATCTCTGGTCTATTCTGGGCTGAGAAATCTCAGAATATAAGTTCAAAGAAATTTCAAAAAAGTCCCAGAGCAATGAAATCTTCCTCCAGTTCTTAACAACAATTAATATTTATTTAGCATCTATACTAACTAATTTGGAGGTAAATTTTTAAAAAATTAAAATTAAATTTAAAAAAAAAACTTATTTAGCATCAATTGTATACCTGCATATCCCTAAGAGCTTTAAGTAGATTAACACACTTAATTTATACCCCATGAATTACCTCCACCCTTTTTATTTGGAAAACTGAGGCATAGAATGGTTGTGTAACTCACCCAAAGTCATAGAGTAAGTGGAAGAACCATGATCTAGATCTCAGTAATCCAACCTCGAGTCATCTCTGGCTTAAAATGCTGGTTTTTGAGGTTAGTCCAGGGTATTTGCTTTGTGATCATGAATGCTGGTTATAAAGCTGGTTCCTGGGTCCACCCCAACATTGTCAAATCCAAATTCTATGGTAGGATCTAGGAATCCATATTTTCAACAAGCATCCCAGGTGATTTTTGTGTGCATCAAAGCTGGAAACTTACTGACTTACACCATGTGTCAGCTCCTACAAGAAAAACACACTGATTTCTGAGCAGCAATAAGTCACACACACAGGCCCTTCTTGCTAGTCCAGTGGGACCCTTGTCATTCCAACCCATATAAGTGACAATCAGAGCCAGCACGTGAGTATGGCTCCCTGAAGCAAGGGTTCTAGAAAGAGGTACTGTGGGAAGGCTATGTACACAGGTGTTTCCTTTCAGTCTGGCTCTTTTGAGTTTTAGTCCAGGATATTAATAGTGGTATTCTAATCCCATCACATGAACCAGCCATTAAATAGTAACCACTTGATTAGAAAAGCTCTAATCTTTTGCTTGCTTATTTAACTGAAGTTTATACTGTACTGGCCAGTATTCCAGACCATGTTTGCCTTTGAAAATAAAATAGCTAACTGGGTGAATGAAAGAAAGAACAAGCAAATAAAATGTACAAGTCATACACAGAAATAACTCACAATTTACCATTTGACTTAGCAAATCTCTCTGGAGGCACTGCCACCTACAAGTGACATTATCCATATTAAAAGATACTATCAAAGTTCATTTACATGGATCAAATATAAATGCTATCAAAGTTATTATCAAAGTCCATTTGCTTTTTGATAATTTAACAAATAACAAATCATTATTAATATATTTAAAAAGGTATTATTGGGGCACCTGGGTAGCTCAGTCGGTTAAGCACCCAAATTTGGCTCAGGTCATGATCTCGCGGTTTATGGGTTCGAGCCCCACCTCAGGCTCTGTGCTGACCCTGACCGTTCAGAGCCTGGAGCCTGCTTCAGATTCTGTGTCTCCCTCACTCTCTGCCCCTCCCCCCTCACATTCTCTCTCAAAAGTAAACATTAAAAAAAATTTTTTTAAGGTGTTATCAAAGTTCACTTAAGTGGGTAGTATTTGTCCCCTGAGCAATATACATGTGTGTCCTTTGTGATGTAATGTTTCAAAGCTGACCATTTGCTGGTGATACAGATGAACAGGATTGAGAGGTGAGTTGTGGGAGAATCACTATAAATGTATTGAAGAAACCTAAAAATGTTTCTACTGTGTAAGAAATATTAGTGAAGGTACGCCTGAAACTAATATAGCACTGTATATTAACTATATTGGAATTAAAACTTATAAACTTAATTAAAAAAAGAAAGAAATGAAAAAAAAATATTAGTGAAGTAAGTCCACCTGTTAATATAGAAAGATAAGTGACCTCATTATAAAACAAACTGAAAAAGAAGTAATAGGTTTCTTTAATGACGTTTTCTAGATAATCCCTTAAAGCTATTTGATGTGACATTGTGTCTGCTGTAAATAGGGGCTTAGGTTAGTATTTAAAAGAGTTGGTGGGAGGGTCTAGGAAGATGTATGGGTAACACCACTTACTAGAACAGGGCTGGCGTAAACGTTAGGAACCAAGTAAAACGGGGGGGGGGGGGGGGACTAGTGTTTTTCCAAAGTTGTGCTAAAACATCATGACATGCTAGAATCTGGAATAGGTTGGCCTCTTTGGACTACCCAGGGCCACATACTGACCAAGTGATCCCAGGCTTTGGAGCCAGACAGTCCTGGATTCAAATCCTACTTCCTAGCTGTGTTACCTTGATCCAGTCACATCAGTTCTCGGAGGAGCCTCCTTTTCCTCCCCTATAAAACGGGCAGAGTAATCCATACTTCACAAAACTGTTGGGGATGATAAATGAGATCACAAACGTTAAGCACCTAGCACAGCAGCTCACACACATTAGGCACGCCATACCTATCTGTTCTCCTCCCTTCTCTCCTCCCCACGGAAGCTGGCCGACACAGTTAACCAGGATAATAAAATCAGGCCCACATGAGGACACTTACCAATAAGGGACTTCACTGACATGAACTCAGATGACAGCCATATATGGAAGTTGTACTTGCAAAGGTTCATTATATACTTAGCATTCCTAAATAAGGTAGAAAATTAACCTTGACCTTCTAGCTAGCTGCTCTTGAAAAAACATACCTTTAAAAGTCCTGTGGTTAAGAGCTTGTTTCCATAGATTGTAGAGTAAAATTTGCAGCAACAATAGTAAAAATATTACAGGTTTTCTGCTGTTTCGCCTTTTTCTTTTCTAAATCTCACGTTCTTAAAAAGACTGTTCTAACCAGACAGCAAACCTAGTGGCAACACAGCAGGGTTTTGTAGTTCTCTGGAATTACAGGTAATAATGAGGCTCTCACACTTCACTTCCCTCCCAGGCTGGCGTGAGGGCAGGGAGGCCAGGAAATGCAGTTCAGTTGTGAGCCTCGGTAGCTGGTTGGGTAGGAACAAAGCAGAGAAAACAGAGAGGCAGGAAGCAGGACTGTGCTTTTCAGAAACCAAGGAGGCCAGCCCAGCGGCGGGTGCGGGAGCGGAGCGCTTGTGCGGAGGTACCACGGAGAGGTGATTATAGCACATCCTCCTCCTCTGGCGAAAGAAACTTCCGGCGATGTGGTTTCTGATGGGCTAGAAGGAATCCAAGTCATAGTAGCCTGCTGCCTGTTCTACCCTGGGTGCGCATTTGATGTGCCCCTCGGCGAGCCTCGGAGGCTATTACAAGCTCCATCCGTTTCTGTTCATGGCTGTTCCTCTATGGTCTCACACCACTCATCCCTGTGCTCAGAAAGAGCCTGCTTCTTGTGGCCATGTCTCTCATACGGGGCTGTTTCCCAGAAGCCATGTCTCAAACCTGAGCGGTATAAACAGAACTTGAACTGAGATGGGATCGTTGTGGTGGCTCTCCATCCTTGGTCCAAATCTATCCCGCTCTGAATGAAGTCTTGTGAGAACAGCACAGAGGACCCCCACCCCCTTGCCATCCCAAGGCCACCGGCACCTTGCCATTGTCACTGGACCATGTCTCTCCCACCCCTTCTGTACTGTTAGCTCAACAAGCACAGAGAGCCGTGATGGTTTCGTTATCTCTCCTTAGCCAAGACCTGTGCTTCCCTGTCTTTCATCCACCAAGAAATTTTTCTCTTTATCCGTCATGAAATCCAGCATGAACAAATTCAAATCCCCAGCTTTGAATTCCAAATAGAGCTTTGAAAGCTCTGACTTTTCATTTTGAAAGCCAGGCATTGGTGAGAAAGAATGTTTAGAGGGAAGGGGTTGATGGGGGTGGATTTCAAGATCTTAGTTTGAATACCAAGAGCTAGGCTGAGAGACTCTAGGTGTAACAGTAAGCCAGAGAATGGGAAAGGGTGTGTACTGATTTAAGAGCCAATTTGCTACCACATGCAGGGGAGATACGGGTCAGGGAAAGCACTCTGGAGAGAGAAGGAGGGTTTCCATATTGGGCTGGGTACTTACAACCACCATGTGTCCATGTGATGCCTGCGTGAATTAGAAAAAAGTGCTCATTCCTCAAGACACATGGCTTTTATTTTCCAGAAGATTGTCATAATAAATGTACAAATCAGTGATGTCTATGATGTGAATAGAGCTCTCTTAGATGTGACACCATTGTGCAGTACATAACCATTTCACAGAGGCCTAGAGGACATACGCTGTCTCTGCCTGCTCCCTCGGTAAACACCGTAGGGACGAGCTGTAGAAATTAGCCAGTAGGCTGGGGATCTGAGACCAGAGTCAGAGGTGGGCCCTGCTTGCCATCGTCTTTGGATGGAGGGTGGGGCTCAGTATACCCTTCACTAGCCTGCAGCTGCAGTGGAGTGGAAGCAGCAGGTGGCCATCTGAACCAGAGCTAGACTGAGATAAATACCACTCCCCTACCTCAATTCCGGGGGCCTCCAAGAAACCCAGAGAGGCACTAAAGGCAGCTGAGGATTGAAAGTCAGCAAAGCTACTGAGGAGTAACTGTGTTCCAGGCAAGCTGACTCCTAGCTGAGGCCACAGATTAACCAGGAGGGACCAGGAGGATGTTGCCGACACTCAGAATAGCAAGTCCCAAAAAGAGCCCTGGTTGGGACCAGATCTGGAGAGGGAGATACTGAGTTTCTGGGGAACTTGCCATGTATGGCTTGTGCCTAAGAGAACAGATGATGAGCCATAAAAATGTAGATGCCCACAGAGAATTGAGAAAGCCCAGAAGCCTTCCCCCGATGCCAGGATGGTGGATAAGCCCCTTGAGGTAAACAGTGGGGAAGAAGGGGAAGAGTGGAGGAAGGAGGACTCTGACAGTGACTGAGTTACCTTGAACGGATTTGTTTGATTCTCAAGACTGCTATGTATATGTTTTTGACCACTTGAAGTTTGTAACTATCTGAATATCATGGCTGCCACAAACAAAACCCTCACTATGTATTTCTCAGATGTCTCTTTCTCCCTGTTTCCCACCCGCCTCTCAGCTGCAGGCTAGGAATTCAGATTTCATAGCGCCAAGATGAACATTTCACCTTGAAAAACTTCAGACTTTTCTTTCTAACTGTGGACTTTCCCCATTTCTTTTATCCTGCCTGTTCTCATATAGTAACTAGTGGTACAATTTTTAGAAAACCCTAATCACAAAGCGTTACTGAGAAAATTGGAATAAAAGGGATTAGTAACCAAGCTGTGCTCCCAATGTGCCATAAACAACAGAGGACCTTCTGCCAGCCACAGGTGTCCAACGTGACAGTGAGGGAGCAGCCAGTGGGGGGGGGGGGGGGGGGGGGCAGATGGCTTCTTCATCACGACAGTCTTGGGGGCTTCACCCTGAGCACCCTGAGATATTCATGGTGGAAGGACAAGGTTCTTCTCTCTTGAATGTCCTTTCCCACAGTGAGAGTGGCTGGGTAAAGTACAGAGTCTCTAGTGTGTACTCTTTAACTTGAGAAATACGAGAGGAAACGCTTTGGGACACCTGGGTGGCTCAGTGGGTTAAGTGTCTGACTTTGGCTCAGGTCATGATCTCACAGCTTGTGGGTTCAAGCCCTCCATTGGGCTCTGTGCTCACAGCTCAGAACCTGGAGCCTGCTTCAGATTCTGTCTCCCACTCTCTCTGTCCCTCCCCCACTCACACTCTGTCTCTCTCTCAAAAATAAATATTTAAAAATAGGAAATGCTTCATTTTACAAGCTTATATTTAATCATAACAACTTGGGGCACCTGGGTGACATCTTACTCTTGATTTTGACTCAGATCATGATCTCAGGGTTGTAGAATCGAGCTCCGTGTCAGGCCCTGTGCTGAGCGTGGAACCCATCTGAGATTCTCTCTCTCTGTACCCCTCCCCTGTTCACTCTTTCTCTCTCTGTCTCTCTCTCTAATATTAAAAATTAAAAAAAAAGATTGATGGACTTAGCTTTCAGAAATAGCGTGGGAATAATATGGGAATTCCTGTCACCTCTCCTCTTTGTAGATTTAACACAAACCCTCTCATTTTATAACTAGTTTGACAAAAGTCTCTCACCAGGGATCCCCATATTCTGATTTCCTGGTGGATTATGTCTCCAGGAGAATTGGTCTAGTTAGTATATCTGTGGTTAGAGCCAAAGCTTTCATTTGACCTCTCTGAGACATATATGTACCATATTTTGATTCATTAGTCATTGTTGTTTTTCACAAGACCTACAGTCTGCTTTTAAAACAAGTATCTCATAGGAATACTTCCCACCATAGTGATATACATTCATTCCTAAAACGCTGGATGATACACCGACTCAAATTTCATCTGCACTTAGGAGATTTCATTCTGAAAGATATCCTGTATTAAATCTTTTAAAAAAGAAAAAAATCTCATTTTTTTGTTACTTTTGCAAACTTATATGTTATACCCGTGTCAGTCTCCTCAGAAAAGGTGCTGATGCTCCCAATCTGACCCACTAGCCCTAGGAGTCATGTAATCAGGTGGCCCTTTTTAGCCTTCTGATGTCAGTAAGGTCTCTTTGGCTGAGACAATACCTCCTCAGACTGATTGTCAGAGAAATCCTGCGGTGTTTTTTCTATGAGGCTCTTCTTGGGGTCCCTTGCAGAATACTGCCATCATCACCCTCAAGTTCCTGGGGGAGTCATGAAAATGAAGAGAAAGATTCATCCCTGGAAAGGATTCATGCCTGCTTCACTTTCCCTCTCCCCTTCCCACAGCTGACTCACTGAGAGCCTTCACCTGTAAGTTCAGGAAGTGTCCAGAGCTGTGTTAATAATAGCGTTAGCTGCAACTCTTCTTCCTCACTGGAGGATGCGATTCAGTCTCATTCAAGATTCAGAAGCCCAGCAACAGCTGTAGGGTTCTTGGCTACATCTTTATCTCCACCCCCACCCCATGCTTTCTTTACTTCCAACTGGCTCTAGTGTGCTGGGGGAAACCTGGGGTCTGGTATCTCCCAAGTTGAAATACACCCTACCTCCCAGCCAGGGAACTTCTGTGCCAGCCTGACAGGGCCTAAGGAGGGGTCAGTGGCTGGCTTGCTCTAAACTGGCCTTTCCTTGCCAGTGGTGGTGAGACTGAGACTTGGAAATGAGCTTCAGATAAAGAGTAGGCTTTCAGCCTGCCTTGTACTAGATACACGGTTGCCTCTGGTGGCGGCCAAGGGGATCCTGCACTGGAGGGTTTGGCACCAACGTTATAAGTGGACACCTGCAGTTTTCTGTCCTCTGTGCCCACATTTCCCACAAGCCCTTTGAAGAGACGGCAGATTGCCCCAAGACAAAGGTTATGTATATCAGGGACTTCTGATCAAATACTACCACCTTATTTTCACTCATGATTCTACACTCCTAGCATTCTGGAAATTTTATTATTTATTTTAGAAGTATAATTCATCTTTTGGGTTAAAAGTTGTACTCTCTGGCTTCTAAAATTTCTACTCAAATGCTTCTAAATAGTATAGAATATTGGATGGCTAAAAGTAGCTCATTTCTTACGCTAGAATTATTTCATTAATGTTTTATTTGTTTTTGAGAGAGAGAGCACGTGCAAGTGGGGGAGGGGCAAAGCGAGAAGGGAACAGAGGATCTGAAGTGGGCTGTATGCTGACAGCAGAGACCCCAACGTGGGATTCGAACCCACAAACCATGAGATCATGACCTACGCTGAAGTTGGATGCTTAACCAACTGAGCCACTCAAGCGCCCCTAGAATTATTTTTTTAATTGCATTCACCTAACTGGATTAATGGTCTCAGTTGTTGTTCTTGTTGGGGCACCTGGGTGGCTGTTTGTTAATCATCTGACTCAGGTCATGATCTCATGGTTTGTGAGTTCAGCACCACAGGGGGCTCCTGCTTCAGATCCTCTGACCCCTGTCTTTCTGGCCCTCCCCCATGCTCCCTCTCTCAAAAATAAACATTAAAAAAACAAACAAACAAAAAACAGAGTGAAAGGTAAAAGGCAGAGACCCCGAGAGCTGAGGCTAATGGGCACTGCCTAATTTCTGCGGACTGATTCCAATGGGGACAGATGTTCAGCAGCAGCAGCCTGAGGGGATGGTTTAGTTTTTAGTTAGAAACTAACAATATCTCCGATGGTTCCATTGATCTCCTCAGTCATCCTTAGACTATTCTTTACTTCTTAATAACACTTCTTTTTCTCCTTTCTTCAGAAGAATTGATTTTTCAGTTTACTCCTTATGATTTGCTGAAGAAAGAATATGAAGATTTTTGCCTTTAGAAGATGAAAGATTACGAAGAGAATGTGGAATTAAAACGGGTACTTAGTTTTAATATGATACTCCTTCTGAAAAATCAACATGGCCAAACAATAAAAGAACACACCCCCCCACTAAAGTCACTGCAAATATAAAGCTAGCAAACATAAATCAGAGAGAGGATATCTCCGTTAACTTTATTCAAACGGAAAAAAATAACAATAATGTTCTCTCCAACAGAGGAAAAGAAACAGGAAGCCTTTGGAAGCTGTTTGCAGCTACCTGCATTGGTGGTAGCTTTCCGGTTTTCCTGAGTGGGAGGAGGAACAGGAGCCGGAGGAGAACCAGTAGCAAAGGTAGTAGCAGCGGGAGCCAGTAGCACTGAGGCGTGTACTGTGTGCCCGGACTTGTGCAAGGTCTCTCCATGCTTACTTACTTCAATCTGTAAGGAGATTTCTGAGCGATAAATAATTATTGTAATTATTGCTCCTACTTTGCAAATAAGGAGAATAAGACTTCAACAAATATGTTAACTTAAAAAAAAAAAAAAGGGACATTCACAGTATTATGCCCACTGCCTATTTTGTAAATAAAGTTTTATTGAAACAACAAAAAATATGAGGAGCTTTCCCAAGGTCACGTAGGGCAAAGTTCGAACTGGGCATTGATCTGACCGCCTGGACTCGGAATTTCGGTGTTGAAGCAGCCTTTGCAGGGTCTCTCCTCTCATCCCTCATCTTACAGATTAAGGGGCCGAGGCCTAGAGTGTAACTGATCCAGGGTTGCATGATGAGTTAATGGAAGAAAGAGCAAGGCAAGAAGTCAGGTGTTCCCCCTTCCAGATGGGTGTCCCTTACACAACACCACACCAGTGTAACAGCCCCTTCCTTGTGCAGTGGGTCTCGTATTCCAACTCCTAGAGTAAAAGAAGAGCTGCCCCGGTGCCTAACATCCTCAAGCACACACGACACACGTTCAATAGGAAGTGGGATTGGATAAACCGAGCAGCCGGGAGGACTGGGTTCTTCCCTCCCCTGCCCTCTTAGGTGAGGTCTGCGGGCTGTGGAGACAGAACCAGGTTGCAGGGCAGCAGTGGGAGAATTCAGTAGACTCAAGGAAACAGGTGAGATCAACGAAGGACAGGAATTGGAGGGGCCCAAGGAACCGCCATCAGTAACAGCTGAGAAGCCGAGAGGCTGAAACATCCAGAGCATTCAAGTGCTTCAGAGAGCATAGGAAATATCCAGAAATCAAACCCCGATAAGAGGGAACTGCAAGTAGAACAGAACTTTGTGGGAAGAAGAAAAGCTAAAGAGTACCAGGTCTAACTGGAGGATGAATGCCCTGATCTCCCAACTCCAGGAAGAGGAACATGATCACTATACAAGTGTAAATATGCCATGTTTTCCCGTCATATTGTTATGAAACTTTTCAAATATAGAGAAAAGTTGAAATAATTGTGAAATCATTGTACACTGTACCTGTACACTCCCCCCCCAATCCAACAATGAACATTTTATCTATATTTGTGTTATAACATACCAATCCATCTCTCCATCCTTCTACCCATCCATCAACCTGTCCTATTTTTGATGCGTGTCAAAATTGCAGGCATTAGTACACTTGTAACTAGTACATTCCTGAGCACGTCAGCCTGCATAGTGTCAGTTAGACTTCAGTATTTGTTTATAACTCTTTTCTCCTTTTGGTATACGGTTTACATACAGTGAAATGCACAATTTTTTTTTGCATTTTTTAACGTTTATTTATTTTTGAGAGAGAGAGACAGACCAGGAGGAGGGGAGGGGCAGAGAGAGAGACAGACAGACAGAATCTGAAGCAGGTTCCAGGCTCTGAGCTGTCAGCACAGAGCCTGACACGGGGCTCAAACCCACAAACTGTGAGATCATGACCTGAGCCGAAATCGGACACTCAACTGACTGAGCTACCCAGGTGCCCCAAAATGCACAAATTTTAATTCATTTATTGTTTATCAACAAATGCACACACCTGGCTAACCCAAACCCCTGTCAAGGTCTAGGACAGAAACATCATCCCAGAAAGTGCCCTGGGGCTTCCCTCCAGTCAATGCCCAGCCCCACACCAGAGGCCACAACTATTCTGATTTTTTTTCACAATAGATCAGTTTTGCCTATTCTAAAACTTTTTCAAAATGGAATCATACTTTCCGTGTTCCTTTGTGTAAAGCTTCTTTTACTCAGTATAGCGTTTTTTGAGATTCACGCATGTTTTTGTGAGTACTGGAAGTCCATTCCTTTTTACTGCTAAGTAGTGTTCCGTTGCATGTCATATGTATGGATGCAGCTGCCACAGTTAGATACCATAGATAATATATGTATGTTGCTGACCACAGTTAGTACCACCACCCTCCTCTTAAGAACACCTCAAATATTTCCAATATTTAGCTATTATGAAGAAAGCTGACGTGAATACACTTCTGCAAGTCTTTGGGTAGCCATATTAATTCCCCTTAGAATTTCACCTGGAAGTGAAATTTCTGGGTCACAGGGCAGATATCTATATAATCTTATGAGAAACTGACAGACTCTCTTCCAAAGTAATCGTACCACTATACACCCCCAGCAACCACGAATGTAAGAGAGTTCTGTTTGCTCCATGTGCTCACCAGCCTTTCGTGTTCCATCCATTTTCTTCTCCCTAATTTACAGAGGGGAAACAATAATTCCTTCTGTCTTTACCTTAACACTCATAATAGCATTCCTTGGGCACTTAGTATTTGCCAGATGCTGTGCTAAGCACATGGCCCCAGTGTATAGGGCTTCCTTTATTATTATTATTATTGTTTTATTCGTGAAACTACTGCTACTTAGTAACTCTGTCAAGGCCACACATCAAGCCAGTGGTACCACCTGTACTTGCCTGACTCTAACGCCCATGGTTTCACTTTTTTCAGTTTATTTATTTATTTTTAGAGACAGAGCACAATCAGGGGGAGGAACAGAGAGAGAGGTAGGGAGAGAGAATCCCAAGCACTGGGATTCTACACACTGTCAGTCCAAAGCCCAGTGTGGGGCTTGGACTCACGAACCATGAGATCACGGCCTGAACCTAAATCAAGAGTCAGACGCTTGACCGTCCGAGCCACACAGGTACCCCAAGCCCATGGTTTTAACGTCCTCTACAATAGCACATCCCGGGACTAGTGCTAGAACAGAGAAAGATTTCACATTCGGAGCTATTGTGTCTCCTTTCTTCTGCATCACTAAGTCTTCTCCCATGAGGCATACAAGCCCGCTTTGGTTAGTATGTGCAATAACTGGAACAAATTCAAGACTTAATGGGACTCAAAGAGACACAGCTAATCCACCTGCGTGCCCATGAAAAATGCCACCGGTTCCAGGGGCCACGGCACCATTCATTCTTCCAGTCAGAGAGTCACCTCCCCCAGGGTGCCTGATGCTGTGTGAGACTCAGAATTCCAGAGAAACTAACGCGTTTCATGGAACCTAAAATGCCACCCTTGTAGGGACTACAGAAAAATAAGTAACACTGCTTTCTTATCAGGTGGAATTTGTATTTTATACTTATTGAAAGAATTCCTTTTATACTCAGAGACAGGTGTCAAGAAACCTGTGCCCACCTGATCTTGATCTTTTCTAGCACTGTTTCAATGATGGAATAATTTCAAGACAGGTCAAAGAACACCTGGGTTTGACTAGAATTTACGAACCACTTTGGCTAAACTCACACTATAATTGTCTCCCTCCATAAAATCAGAAGCTACTGGAACTTAAGGAGTTTCTACTCAAAGGTAGCAGAAAGCTTCTGATGAGTTCATGTGTGATGTCTTCACGGCAGGCCTGCACCAGGCCTGACTGTCCCCACCAGCTTCCCTCACTGCTTTAAAAATCTGTCACAGGGGTGCCTGGGTGGCGCAGTCGGTTAAGCGTCTGACTTCAGCCAGGTCACGATCTCGCGGTCCGGGAGTTCGAGCCCCGCGTCAGGCTCTGGGCTGATGGCTCAGAGCCTGGAGCCTATTTCTGATTCTGTGTCTCCCTCTCTCTCTGACCCTCCCCCGTTCATGCTCTGTCTCTCTCTGTCCCAAAAATAAATAAACGTTGAAAAAAAAAATTAAAAAAAAAAAAATCTGTCACCTAGTCCAGGGGATGTGACAAATTCTGCCTTCAGGGACTTTGCTTGGCTTACAAGAGGTAGTCATTTTGCACATACCAAAAGAAGAAACATACCATGGCTTCATCTGCTTGCTTTCTTAAGGATTCTTCTTGGGTACCTTAGAGCATTTGGTTTTACTTGGTATGAAAGGGTAGAATTGCAGTTATTCCCTAAAAATGAATACTTGATTCCCTAATTCCAAATGTAGGTCCTATTGCTTTGTGTGCTTTTCTTTGTACATAACTTTTCAACGCTGAATCATAGAGAAATGTTTTTGAAGAATTCTTTTTTCTTGACCAATAAACTTATTCTTAGCCAAAGAATTTTTCACGAAGAATTGAGATTTTACTGGTCAGTTTAGGCCTATTCCTGAACCCTGAGGATGCTGGCTACCTTCTGAGCAACCTGATCTTTCTTCCAGACAAGACACATTTTAAGAGAATTCTATCTTTTCTTTTAAACTCTGTTAAGTTTCGTCTTAGAGACAGGATTCTCTGATGTAGCAGCATGAGCTTTCTAATACAGCTCTTCATCAAGCCTGGGCTTACATTTTTCTTCAAGTGTGGAAATCATTATCTCTTCTAAGCACCCAACCCATAATATGTTGACCATGTACTTCTGCATGAAATTTATTTCCTTCCGAATTGTAACCAGGGAATCATTTGGTGATTGGGAAGGACAGAACACCTCCCCAACCACAGCCCCCTCAAAGGCCCAAAAACTTTGTCCCTAAAGGAGTCAGGCAAAGGTCCACACCTGAGCAGCACGTGAAGGCAGCAGGCTGACAATCTGTGCTTCCCACATTCCATCTGTCTCCAGTCACCAGCACCTCACTCGGCCTTCACAGAACTTGTCCACACCACATGTCCTGCTGCAGCATGGCTTCGAAGCCAACCTTCACGTGCTGAAAGGTTTGCAAGTGGAGGCCACGGACTACCACATCCTCGTATCCAGGCAGAGTGAGCCTCCGCGGGGCCCACAAACTGCTGTCCTGCATGCGGGTGAGGTGCCCGTGGTCTCACCTCGGCAAGTCGGTTAAGCTCAGTCAGTTAAGCGTCTGACTTCAGCTTAGGTCATGATCTCACGGCTCGTGAGTTCCAGCCCCGCATTGAGCCCCCAGTTGGGCTTTGTGCTGACAGAGCCTAGAGCCTACTTCAGATTCTGCGTCTCCCTCTCTCTCTACCCCTCCCCCGCTCATGCTCTGTCTCTCTCTCCTTCAAAAATAAACATTAGAGCTGCTACTGACCTTGAGGAAGATGGCGGCGTAGGAGGACGCTGGGCTCACCGCGCGTCCTGCTGATCACTTAGATTCCACCTACACCTGCCTAAATAACCCAGAAAACCACCAGAGGATTAGCAGAACGGAGTCGCCGGAGCCAAGCGCAGACGAGAGGCCCACGGAAGAGGGGCCCCTCCTGAAGTGGATCACCTAAGGAGAAGCAAGCTAAGCCTGCCCCTCCTGCCCCTGTGCACCTTGCCTACCCACCCCAGCTAAGACGCCAGATCCCCAGCATCACAAGCCTGGCAGTGTGCAAGTAGCCCAGACAGACCACCCCACCCCACAGTGAATCCCGCCCCTAGGAGAGGGGAAGAGAAGGCACGCACCAGTCTGACTGTGGCCCCAGCGGTGGGCTGGGAGCAGACATCAGGTCTGACTGCGGCTCCGCCCACCAACTCCAGTTATACACCACAGCACAGGGGAAGTGCCCTGCAGGTCCTCACCACGCCAGGGACTATCCAAAATGACCAAGCGGAAGAATTCCCCTCAGAAGAATCTCCAGGAAATAACAACAGCTAATGAGCTGATCAAAAAGGATTTAAATAATATAACAGAAAGTGAATTTAGAATAATAGTCATAAAATTAATCGCTGGGCTTGAAAACAGTATAGCTGACAGCAGAGAATCTCTTGCTACAGAGATCAAGGGACTAAGGAACAGTCACGAGGAGCTGAAAAACGCTTTAAACGAAATGCATAACAAAATGGAAACCACCACGGCTCGGATTGAAGAGGCAGAGGAGAGAATAGGTGAACTAGAAGATAAAGTTATGGAAAAAGAGGAAGCTGAGAAAAAGAGGGATAAAAAAATCCAGGAATATGAGGGGAAAATTAGAGAACTAAGTGATACACTAAAAAGAAATAATATACGCATCATTGGTATCCCAGAGGAGGAAGAGAGAGGGAAAGGTGCTGAAGGGGTACTTGAAGAAATAATAGCTGAGAACTTCCCTGAACTGGGGAAGGAAAAAGGCATTGAAATCCAAGAGGCACAGAGAACTCCCTTCAGACGTAACTTGAATCGATCTTCTGCACGACATATCATAGTGAAACTGGCAAAATACAAGGATAAAGAGAAAATTCTGAAAGCAGCAAGGGGTAAACGTGCCCTCACATATAAAGGGAGACCTATAAGACTCGTGACTGATCTCTCTTTTGAAACTTGGCAGGCCAGAAAGAATTGGCACGAGATTTTCAGTGTGCTAGACAGAAAAAATATGCAGCCGAGAATCCTTTATCCAGCAAGTCTGTCATTTAGAATAGAAGGAGAGATAAAGGTCTTCCCAAACAAACAAAAACTGAAGGAATTTGTCACCACTAAACCAGCCCTACAAGAGATCCTAAGGGGGACCCTGTGAGACAAAGTACCAGAGACATCACTACAAGCATAAAACATACAGACATCACAATGACTCTAAACCCATATCTTTCTATAATAACACTGAATGTAAATGGACTAAATGCGCCAACCAAAAGACATAGGGTATCAGAATGGATAAAAAAACAAGACCCATCTATTTGCTGTCTACAAGAGACTCATTTTAGACCTGAGGACACCTTTAGATTGAGAGTGAGGGGATGGAGAACTATTTATCATGCTACTGGAAGCCAAAAGAAAGCTGGAGTAGCCATCCTTATATCAGACAAACTAGACTTTAAATTAAAGGCTGTAACAAGAGATGAAGAAGGACATTATATAATAGTGACAGGGTCTATCCATCAGGAAGAGCTAACAATTATAAATGTCTATGCGCCGAATACCGGAGCGCCCAAATATATAAAACAATTACTCATAAACACAAGCAACCTTATTGATAAGAATGTGGTAATTGCAGGGGACTTTAACACCCCACTTACAGAAATGGATAGATCATCTAGACACACGGTCAATAAAGAAACAAGGGCCCTGAATGAGACATTGGATCAGATGGACTTGACAGATATATTTAGAACTCTGCATCCCAAAGCAACAGAATATACTTTCTTCTCGAGTGCACATGGAACATTCTCCAAGATAGATCATAAACTGGGTCACAAAACAGCCCTTCATAAGTTTACAAGAATTGAAATCATACCATGCATACTTTCAGATCACAACGCTATGAAGCTTGAAATCAACCACAGAAAAAAGTCTGGAAAACCTCCAAAAGCATGGAGGTTAAAGAACACCCTACTAACGAATGAGTGGGTCAACCAGGCAATTAGAGAAGAAATTAAAAAATATATGGAAACAAACGAAAATGAAAATACAACAATCCAAACGCTTTGGGACGCAGCGAAGGCAGTCCTGAGAGGAAAATACATTGCAATCCAGGCCTATCTCAAGAAACAAGAAAAATCCCAAATACAAAATCTAACAGCACACCTAAAGGAAATAGAAGCAGAACAGCAAAGGCAGCCTAAACCCAGCAGAAGAAGAGAAATAATAAAGATCAGAGCAGAAATAAACAATATAGAATCTAAAAAAACTGTAGAGCAGATCAACGAAACCAAGAGTTGGTTTTTTGAAAAAATAAACAAAATTGACAAACCTCTAGCCAGGCTTCTCAAAAAGAAAAGGGAGATGACCCAAATAGATAAAATCATGAATGAAAATGGAATTATTACAACCAATCCCTCAGAGATACAAACAATTATCAGGGAATACTATGAAAAATTATATGCCAACAAATTGGACAACCTAGAAGAAATGGACAAATTCCTGAACACCCACACTCTTCCAAAACTCAATCAGGAGGAAATAGAAAGCTTGAACAGACCCATCACCAGCGAAGAAATTGAATCGGTTATCAAAAATCTCCCAACAAATAAGAGTCCAGGACCAGATGGCTTCCCAGGGGAGTTCTACCAGACGTTTAAAGCAGAGATAATACCTATCCTTCTCAAGCTATTCCAAGAAATAGAAAGGGAAGGAAAACTTCCAGACTCATTCTATGAATCCAGTATTACTTTGATTCCTAAACCAGACAGAGACCCAGTAAAAAAAGAGAACTACCGGCCAATATCCCTGATGAATATGGATGCAAAAATTCTCAATAAGATACTAGCAAATCGAATTCAACGGCATATAAAAAGAATTATTCACCATGATCAAGTGGGATTCATTCCTGGGATGCAGGGCTGGTTCAACATTCGCAAATCAATCAACGTGATACATCACATTAACAAAAAAAAAGAGAAAAACCATATGATCCTGTCAATCGATGCAGAAAAGGCCTTTGACAAAATCCAGCACCCTTTCTTAATAAAAACTCTTGAGAAAGTCGGGATAGAAGGAACATACTTAAAGATCATAAAAGCCATTTATGAAAAGCCCACAGCTAACATCATCCTCAACGGGGAAAAACTGAGAGCTTTTTCCCTGAGATCAGGAACACGACAGGGATGCCCACTCTCACCGCTGTTGTTTAACATAGTGCTGGAAGTTCTAGCATCAGCAATCAGACAACAAAAGGAAATCAAAGGCGTCAAAATTGGCAAAGATGAAGTCAAGCTTTCGCTCTTTGCAGATGACATGATATTATACATGGAAAATCCGATAGACTCCACCAAAAGTCTGCTAGAACTGATACATGAATTCAGCAAAGTTGCAGGATACAAAATCAATGTACAGAAATCAGTTGCATTCTTATACACTAACAATGAAGCAACAGAAAGACAAATAAAGAAACTGATCCCATTCACAATTGCACCAAGAAGCATAAAATACCTAGGAATCAATCTAACCAAAGATGTAAAGGATCTGTATGCTGAAAACTATAGAAAGCTTATGAAGGTAATTGAAGAAGATTTAAAGAAATGGAAAGACATTCCCTGCTCATGGATTGGAAGAATAAATATTGTCAAAATGTCAATACTACCCAAAGCTATCTACACATTCAATGCAATCCCAATCAAAATTGTACCAGCATTCTTCTCGAAACTAGAACAAGCAATCCTAAAATTCATTTGGAACCACAAAAGGCCCCGAATAGCCAAAGTAATTTTGAAGAAGAAGACCAAAGCAGGAGGCATCACAATCCCAGACTTTAGCCTCTACTACAAAGCTGTCATCATCAAGACAGCATGGTATTGGCACCAAAACAGACACATAGACCAATGGAATAGAATAGAAACCCCGGAACTAGACCCACAAACGTACGGCCAACTCATCTTTGACAAAGCAGGAAAGAACATCCAATGGAAAAAAGACAGTCTCTTCAACAAATGGTGCTGGGAGAACTGGACAGCAACATGCAGAAGGTTGAAACTAGACCACTTTCTCACACCATTCACAAAAATAAACTCCAAATGGATAAAGGACCTGAATGTGAGACAGGAAACCATCAAAACCTTAGAGGAGAAAGCAGGAAAAGACCTCTCTGACCTCAGCCGTAGCAATCTCTTACTCGACACATCCCCAAAGGCAAGGGAATTAAAAGCAAAAGTGAATTCCTGGGACCTTATGAAGATAAAAAGCTTCTGCACAGCAAAGGAAACAACCAACAAAACTAAAAGGCAACCAACGGAATGGGAAAAGATATTTGCAAATGACATATCGGACAAAGGGCTAGTCTCCAAAATCTATAAAGAGCTCACCAAACTCCACACCCGAAAAGCAAATAACCCAGTGAAGAAATGGGCAGAAAACATGAATAGACACTTCTCTAAAGAAGACATCCGGATGGCCAACAGGCACATGAAAAGATGTTCAGCGTCGCTCCTTATCAGGGAAATACAAATCAAAACCACACTCAGATATCACCTCACGCCAGTCAGAGTGGCCAAAATGAACAAATCAGGAGACTATAGATGCTGGAGAGGATGTGGAGAAACGGGAACGCTCTTGCACTGTTGGTGGGAATGCAAATTGGTGCAGCCGCTCTGGAAAGCAGTGTGGAGGTTCCTCAGAAAATTAAAAATAGACCTACCCTATGACCCAGCAATAGCACTGCTAGGAATTTATCCAAGGGACACAGGAGTACTGATGCATAGGGGCACTTGTACCCCAATGTTCATAGCAGCACTCTCAACAATAGCCAAATTATGGAAAGAGCCTAAATGTCCATCAACTGATGAATGGATAAAGAAATTGTGGTTTATATACACAATGGAGTACTACGTGGCAATGAGAAAAAATGAAATATGGCCTTTTGTAGCAACGTGGATGGAACTGGAGAGTGTGATGCTAAGTGAAATAAGCCATACAGAGAAAGACAGATACCATATGGTTTCACTCTTATGTGGATCCTGAGAAACTTAAGAGAAACCCATGGGGGAGGGGAACAAAAAAAAAAAAAAAAAAGAGGTTAGAGTGGGAGAGAGCCAAAGCATAAGAGACTGTTGAGAACTGAGAACAAACTAAGGGTTGATGGGGGGTGGGAGGGAGGAGAGGGTGGGTGATGGGTACTGAGGAGGGCACCTTTTGGGATGAGCACTGGGTGTTGTATGGAAACCAATTTGACAATAAATTTCATATATAAATAAAAAAAATAAATAAATAAATAAATAAATAAAAATAAATAAATAAACATTAAAAAAAATTTTAATCAAACTCAACGTGTCGTGCCAACAATGTACATCACTTGATTGTCGAGAGGACTGGATGAGAAACTGTGACCGTGTGTGTGCTGAAAGCCAATGACACCATGTCACCACTGCCACTCATGTCGGGGTGTAAAATGTAAAACAAACAAAAAACTCATCTGGAAAGGAATGAACCGTGGAGGACTCCAGGAAGTCCAGGGTTTATCTCCTCGGAGCCTACAGGCTGTCTGAAAAGAGTCGGTTCCACTGTCATTTCAGGGATCACTTCTACACCTAAGTGAAAGTGATCTTTAAAATTCCCTTTTCTTATGACCCAGCAATAGCCTGCTAGGAATTTACCCAAGGGATACAGGAGTACTGATGCATAGGGGCACTTGTACCCCAATGTTTATAGCAGCACTCACAATAATAGCCAAATTGTGGAAAGAGCCTAAATGTCCATCAACTGATGAATGGATAAAGAAATTATGGTTTATATACACAATGGAGTACTATGTGGCAATGAGAAAGAACGAAATATGGCCCTTTGTAGCAACGTGGATGGAACTGGAGAGTGTGATGCTAAGTGAAATAAGCCATACAGAGAAAGACAGATACCATATGGTTTCACTCTTATGTGGATCCTGAGAAACTTAACAGAAACCCATGGAGGAGGGGAAGGAACAAAAAAAAAAAAAGAGGTTAGAGTGGGAGAGAGCCAAAGCATAAGAGACTCTTAAAAACTGAGAACAAACTGAGGGTTGATGGGGGGTGAGAGGGAGGGGAGGGTGGGTGATGGGTATTGAGGAGGGCACCTTTTGGGATGAGCACTGGGTGTTGTATGGAAACCAATTTGACAATAAATTTCATATATTGAAAAAAAATAAAATAAAAAAAAAATAAATAATAAAATAAAATAAAATAAAATAAAATAAAATAAAATAAAATAAAATTCCCTTTTCTGCTATATGGCTAAAATAACGGGAATAAATTTAATGTAAGTGGAAGCTTAAAGAGTAGTAGCAGTGTATACTGCTGAAAAGAACAGTGGGTCTTAATTGGCCTTATGTTTCGTCATTTAATGAGAATTTTTGTTTAAGGGACAACTTAAAATGTGGCTTCTGGTCACAGCCTAGAGAAGTATTGATAACTTGCATTTCTGCAATAAAAGCATGTGAAGCTCTAGTCTATGAGTAGATATTTCAATAGATTATGAATTACTCCAAGTTTCTAATTAATTAAAGGAAAAACTCGTACTGAAAACCAGTAAAAGATTAGCCTTGAATAATAGAAGTTCAAACAGGACCCTAACTGATAGGTCCAGTTTGTTTTCTCTGTCAACATTGGCCCTCTTTCTGTCTTTAACCATAATATATAATGTAGTGGGACTTTCAATGCCCCATTATATTGTAAGTATTTTGCTTTTATTAACTTATGTTCTCCAAGAACACAGAGTTAAAGGAGTCCCACGGATTCCATTTTATTCATAATCAAGGAGTCAGCATCAAAAGATAAAGGTAGTGTCTGTGGCCAAAACTATTAGATGTCAGATATGTCCCAGTCTTTTGCTTATCCAATTTTTTTTTTAAAAAAAAATTTATGTTTATTTATTTTTGACAGAGAGAGAGACAGAGCATGAGCAGGGAAGAGGCAGAGAGAGAGGGAGACGCAGAATCTGAAACAGGCTCCAGGTCTGAGCTGTCAGCGCAGAGCCCGATGCGGGGCTTGAACTCACAGACCGTGAGATCATGACCTGAACCGAGGTCAGATGTTCAACCGACTGAGCCACCCAGGCGACCCCTTTTGCTTATCCTATTGAACCACACTCTCTTTCCATTTTCAATTCCATTCTCTTCATTCATTTCTATTAACTTGCTCAATCAAAATGAACTGAGTTTCTTTGATGGGGGCCCGAGAACAGTGACAGCTCAAAAGCAAACCATTTCTCTTTTAGTTCCTTTATCATCTTTTCAACTTACACGGGAACCCAGAGTATCAAAAAAAAAAATCTTTTTTAAAGAAAGCATGACATTTTTTTAACAGTTTGATTATTCTAAAGCATTTGCATCAGCCAGGAGATCAGTTCTTTCATGATGGATTTTCTCAACTTACATATCTCTACTTCTCCCTTTGGTTTCTTGACTTTATATATATGATATAGTGCTCAGGTGGACATCTCCTGGAAATAGTCACATGTGAGAGGATGATCACCCAATTACCTAAAGATATCTCCTGGGCAATTAATCAAGAAAAATAATTTCTGACATTCTATTGAATTTAATGCACTGACTTACATTCTAAGTAGTCAGCAAATATCTAAATTATGAAGCATGAATAGGAATATTTCTGAGGGCTGTGAACTTGAAGTCTTAGCCTCACTGTTCTTTCTGAGCCTCAGTCTACCTTTATTAAACACAGACCTTCTACTGACTTAAAAAATGGAACCATGTAGTAGCCAAAGTGCTTTTGAAAGATTAGCATTAGGCCATTGCGATTGATTTCTTGTGCACAATGATTAATAATCATTATAGCATAGAATAGTGAGAAGTCGGGTAAGTAAAACGATAGCAAACTACTTTTAAGTGTTGCTTTATCCTGAGAAACTTGGGTTTGCATATATCATTTTCAGATTTCTGCTAACACTACAAGCAAAAGCCAACAGAGGAGAATTAATTATATTATTTGCATTAAATCTGATTTCTACAAAGCACTTGACAGTATTTTTTTTTGTTTTTTTTTTTTAATGTTTATTTATTTTTGAGACAGAGAGAGACAGAGCATGAACGGGGGAGGGTCAGGGAGAGAGGGACACACAGAATCCTTAGCAGGCTCCAGGCTCTGAGCTGTCAGCACAGAGCCCGACGCAGGGCTCGAACCCATGGACCATGAGATCATGACCTGAGCTGAAGTCGGATGCTTAACCAACTGAGCCACCCAGGCGCCCCACACTTGACAGTATTTTAATGAAAGAATAGTATAAGAGAAAATTATCAAGCAATCAAATAAATTAAATTGCTAATTGCATATCCCTTTTAGACAGAAACAATGCCGTTAAAGAGTTGGCATAGAAGTAAAATTGCAGATTTAAGGTTTATAATTTGGGGAATAGTTTTCATTCAGCTCAAAACCGATAAACTGGTCATTAAGCACTGCCACCACAGTTCAGACTTCAAATTTTTTTTGTTTTGCTTTTTTTTTTATTTCTTTCACAAACAAGCAATGACGCTGTTCACAGGGGAGTTCCGCCAAGCATCTAAGCACTGGGCTGTTTACAAATGAAACTGCAGTCTGACTTCAGGCAGGTCAAAGTAGAGGTACTTTGAGCACAGCACCCAAGTTCCGCGCTATAGTGAGCTGGGGTCTGACTCTTGTTTGTTTTTGTTGCTACTGTAACAAATTATCACAAATTTAGTGGATTCAAATGACACAAATGGATTATCTTACCTTTCTGCTGATAAGAAGTCTCAGCAGGCTAAAATCAAAGTGTCAGTGCAGCTGTATTCCTTCTGGAGGCTCTACAGGAGAATCAATGTCCTTCCTTTTCCAGCTTCTGGAGGCTGCTCACCTATTTTGGTGTATTACTCCAGCCTCTGCTTCTGCCATCACATCTTCTCCCGTTTTCCTGCACCCCCCCCCCCGCCCCCACTTATAAGGACAGCTAGGATTACACTGGGCACACCTGGAGAATCCAAGCTACGCTCCCCATTTTAAAACCATTAACTTAATCACGTCTGTTTTGCCCAACCCTTTTCGCCATGTAAAGTAACATGTATGAATTCTGGGGACCAGATGTGGACACCTTGGTGGGTGAGGAGGCGCATTATTCTGCTGACCACACCCAAAGAGTAATTGTTGGCCAGCAGCTGGGAGCGTGAGCCAAAGGAGGCAGCCCCGTTGGGTAATCTGTGCCCTGAGGCCACGTCATAGCAAAGGATGCCTTAATGTTTTCTGTTGACCAAATGACAGGGACAATGGGAATAATGGAGGAAGGATAGTCAGACAGTGTAGGGAGCAGACATGCTGCAGAGGAGAGAAGCCAAATGTCGCCATCTCTCAGGCAACTAGGGAAACAGTCAACAACGAGCTACATCAGTGCTCTTCAGTCTGAGAACTGGTGCTGGTCCATAGACTGCTTGTTATTGGTCTATGATGTTGAAAAAGTACAGAAATCGAAAGCAAGCTTTCAGAAAATTGTATAGCACTTTGACCGAGTAATTTAATGTCTGTAGAATGTGGTCATTTAAAAGGAGTGTTTATATTTTCTCTGTCTTTGTTTCATTTTGTATGTCTTTTGTCTGTTCATTTTATTTTACCTGCAATTCATTTTTATTGTATATTTCAAAACAATCTGTCCACAGCAGATCGGAAATAATTGGAAACTATTGTTCCCTTTCTCTTTCTTTCACAGACCCAAAAATCCTGGCTCTTCACCACAGATGGCTTTTTAAGAAGCCCTGTGCTAGGGGAGAGTGCATGACTCACAGAAGGGAATTCTAGGTGAGAGGCCCCTAGAAATATCCAAGGAGCTAGAATCAACTGTCAACACCTGCCAGGCCCAGTAAATTCCACACCAACTCAAGATGCTCTCAACTCATTAAGAACTTTCCTGGCCCCCTTCGCTTCCTCACTCCCTGTGCTCTGACCCTAGAGGCTGGGCAAGCTAGGAGAAGGTAGGAGCAGTAAACCTGGAAAGTGGGGAGAAGCCTCCTCATCCTCTTCCTCCACCACAGCCTTTGGGGAAGAGACTAGGGGAAGGCTCAACTTTGAATCAAGCTTGGATTATTGATTATTACAGGAGACTAGACATTTTGATTACTGACTTGAGAACGTACTTTGTGGTTTAAAATGAATATAGGACTGTTTTCGTTGTGTAACGGTGAACAGAAAATTCATGACAGCTGCCCAAGTTTTTATCCAAGGCCAGGACAAGAATAAGCCCCACAGAACCACTCTAAAGGGAGAGCTGACAAGAACAGAAGTCACTTTATCGTTTCATCCCTCAAGTCATAATTGTTCGACCTAATAATTATGTAATTCTTGGATATAGGACAAGTCTTAATATAGAGCCATCTTTGTAATGATTTAAGGCAGGTTTCTCAACCTCAGCAATATTGCCTACGGGGCCGGATAAATTTTGGTGGGGGGTGGGGGAAGCCCTATGCATCATGGGATGTTTAGCAGCATCCCCCACCTCTAAACACCAGCACTCCTAACCCAAGTTGTGACAACCAAAAATGTCTCCAGGTACTGCCAAATGTCTGCTGGCTGGGCAAAGGTGTCCCCAGTTAAGAGCCACTGAACTAAAGGAAGCAATAGGTTCTTCTTCCTTTCCCCATCCAATAATTACCTTTCTGCCAAGATTCAAAGCACCTGAAATCGCATCATTCGACACATTCCTTGCCCATTCCAGGCATACTCTTTTAAATCCAAAGTCCTCTGAGAAAGGACAGCTAACTGTCATCAGTCACTGAAACATTACTGTGAATGGGGTCATCACAGAATGATCTATTTTTATTTTAAATATTGATTTATTTTGAGACGGAGACTGAGAGAGAATGAGTGGGGGAGGGGTAGAAAGGGAGGGAGAGAGAGAATCCCAAGCAGTTCATGCGGGGCTTGAACCCACTAACTGTGAGATCATGACTGGAACCAAAATCAAGTCAGACACTCAACCAACTGAGCCACCAAGGCGACCCCAGAATGGCCTCTTTTTCATGGCCTGTTGTCTAAAGTCGAGATGAGATGAGTAAGACACAAAGATCTGAGAAAACCTGTTGGTTCCTTCCATTTCCAAATCATCTCTTCTCCCCATCTTCTTCCCACCTGTACTACCAACCCTCTCTTTCAGGAATCTCACCTCACACCTGTATTACGGACGTAAGTTTTTGCTATATCCTCCAGCACCACTTACATGTCCCGCAAACCCACCCTTCACATTGTCCTCGGAATGATCTTTCTAATCATGCCATGTCCTTACTTGGAGGTCTGTAAATACCTGCCATCACCCAGAGAAAAACATCCAAGCAATGTAATAAGGCACACACCCTAATTCCATCCATGGGGAATAATTTAAGTACCCCAAGTCTTTGTGCCCTTGGCTATTTCCTTTCTCTTTCTTTCACCAACCCTTTGTTCACTGGGAAACTCCCACTCAGTCCTTCTGGTTCTATTCAAGCACTTATGTCCTTGAAAATAAACTTTTCTCTGAGTCCCTCAGCAATATTTAAGTGCTCCTTTTTCCATGATCCCAGATAACAGTGCGTGTATCTTTAGCGTAGCAGTTTCCTCTCGGTATTTAATAATTTTCTTACTGGATAGGGCACGTGGGTGGCTCAGTCGGTTAAGTGTCTGACTTTGGCTCAGGTCATAATTTCACAGTTTGTGGGTTTGAGCCCCACGTCGGGCTCTGTGCTGACAGCTCAGAGCCTGGAGCCTGCTAAGGATTCTGTGTCTCCCTCTCTTCTCTGCCCCTCTCCTGCTCACCCTCTGTCAAAAACAAATAATAAAAAGACATTAAACATAATAATAATAATCTTCTTACTGGATTTTTTTTTCTCCACTAGACCACGAGCTCACTGAAGATAAAAAAAAAAAAAAAAAAAAAAACCAAAAAAAACAGTCTGGTTGTTTTCCTGAAGAAGCTCATGGCATGGTTTACAGACCCCTATGTGATCAGGCCTCTGAATCCTTCCCCGATCTTATCCTGCCACAGTGTCCATCTTGCTTCCAACTCCCACACCACACAGACCTCCATTCAGTTCTAATCCATCACGTTGTCTCCCACATCCAACCTCCCCATACGGTCTCCTCTCCTCTTTGCAATGTCCTTCCTCTTATCCTGCCTTGAATGCTGTCCCTGGAAACTCTGCTCATTGTCCACCTCTCAGCTAAATGGCACTTCTTCCAAGAACTTCACCCGAACTTCCAGACCAAGGGAGGCCCCTCTGATTCACTCTTCCAAGACACTCTGTGTTTCTTTTCGCACCATTTTTCACTTGTTACAAAGTGTGGCTCTCGTGCCACCACAGTCAGGCATAAAAGATGGGCTATTTCTTTAATTTCCAAGTAAAATTGAATCTGATTCTGAACTTCTCACTCAACGGGGGTGCGGGGAGGGGAATCATGTTTTGGGAAGGCTTTTGGAACCCAGAATTCTGGATGCTTCTGGAGTGCTTAAGACCCTTAAGTGGAGCAAGGGCCTCTAGGCTAACCCACTGAGGTCTATGGTCACTACTGAGATACTGGCCAGGTTGTGGTTCATTCCAAGACAAAAGGCTCCAGTGCTTCATGCCAAGCTTTAGGGCTGCATCAGGCTGAATGTCATGGCACCCAGGTTCTATCACCCAAGTGGCACCAGAGGCCACTTTCCTCTGAGGCCCTAAGACTTCCCAGTGTGCCACTGCTCCCAGGATTGCAACTTTTGCTTCTAGCCCCCCAAGCACCAGTCTGACCCCTAATATTTGCGGGGGCAAGAGTAAAATGGAGACTTATGTCTCAGACATCCAAATATTTTAAAGTTACACACCAAGAAAAACTATGAAATGAGTTCTGTTGTTCTATGCTCACACATATATCTTCATAATTTCCTAGAAGACCACATTTAAATCAAGAATTCTTGGATTCCTCAGAGTCCCATGCTGGGGCACGGTGGCCTAGTCATAACCGGTCCCTATCCCACAGTCCCAGCTGCATCCCACACTGTGTGGGGCCTCACATGCACCTGTATGGACTCTCCAGCCTGCAGAACCAAGCTGTGTCCACACCCCTGCAAATGCCATCCTTTGGCCACTTTTGGGCCCTATGAGTGTTTAACTGATGGCACAACAGGATGGACCTGAAGAAGCTCCAGATAGCTGTGTGGATTGAGACTTTGGAGTTCTGGGCACCCAGAATATACTCTACAGAAGAGGACTCCGAGTCCAGGTGGGCATATTCCCTTGGCTCCCCAGACTCATTTGTCCTGGCAAAGTAAGAGTAACTGAACAAGGGCCCTGTAAAGCATGAGTCCCAAAACAGAGGCCTCTCTTACCTGGATCTGAGGGCAATCCTGAGATCAGATCCGCAGGCCTAGCTGGGACTACCTCCTTCATACACAACAATAAAGGCACCAGAAAATAAACTTGTCCTATTTTCTAACTCAATTGAGACTTACACTATCCATACTAATTCAATTATTACTGCTGTGTGGAAGCCAAGAGAAAGTGCCATCAAAATGTTGTTAGCTAATAAACAAAATCAGTATTTCCTGAAGTTTTATAAAAAATATTAACAGTTCTATTTAAAAAAAAGTATTCTATAATGAAATGTTTGAAATACATACTTTTAAAGCAAACCTTTTACTTTAATGCAGAACTTCTCAGAGCCTTCAGTATAAGAATATGGCCGTGAACCTCCAGATACACCAATAAAGTAGGCAATATTCCCCAAATTAGTATGGGTGTGTGGGTGTGGGTGTATGCATACACGCACATGCACATGCCTGCACACATGTGCATGAGATTTCTTTCAGCACAAGAATGTTGAAAATGCTATCAATCAAAACAAAACCTTATTATCAGTCAGAGTTCTTGAGTGCAAGTGACAGAAACTACTCATTCCAGTTTAAAAAACAAAGAAATTACATAGAAGACTACCAGGAGAGTCTTCAAAGACCAGGTTGGAAAAGCAAGCAGTCTGGGCAGTGGAAACCACAGCAGGAAGACCCCAATCCTTATACTGCTAATAGTGAAATAAATTAATTCCCAATCATCTACACTTCCAAGAGCATAGGAAAGTTCTCACAAAAAACAAGTGAAGACACAAAACCAAGATGCAAAAGAATATGATCCCAGTTCTATCAAAAAGAAAGAAAGAGCAATGTACAGAAACAGTCCTAGAAAAAAATATAAAAAATGTTAACAGTGTTTTTTTCTGAGTGATAGAGTTACAGATAATTTTTATTTATGTACATATATCTCATTTGTAATTATAAAATAAATGTTTTTTAAATTACTTTTTCCAAGTCCAAAGGAAAATTGTTCTTAATGCCAAAATTTTGTGACAGATTCCATACTCACAGTTTTCAAATCCTTCTTGAGTTCATATACTTTGATAATGAGTTTTTCTAATTATTAAATGATCATTTAAGTTCCATATTATGGGATTTGGGGTTAAATAAATATTTTGAAAGCTCTTTCTTGCCTTTTATGTGAGTAACTAGGACATTATAGAGAAATCACAATTCCAGTAAATTATTGGTATTAGTATGCAAAATCCCTCTTGTCAATAATTAGTATAGACACCACTAGTTGGGAGCTTTGGGGAGGATCTTGTAAGAAGGAACTCTAGGTAATGCTTGCATATAACTTCAGATAAGACCACTTCACAGATAGCTTCACTTTTTCCAAACAAAGTTAGCTCTTTATTAAAATAGCAACATAAATATTAATAAATTTATTCTTTATTAAAAAGAAATCAGGATTCACAAAAACAAAACCTGACAACACTATCCTAAATAACACCAGTCAAAAATGAAATAAAAACAGCAATTATAATCCATTATTTTAAAACAGCAACAATTAAGAGACTACATACCAAAACTTTTGAGATGCAGTCAAAGCTGTTCTCACAGGTAAATTTATAGCCTTATATATCCTATTATTAAATAAGAAAGAAATAAAAATAAATGAACTAAGTCATCAATTACAAAGAAACATTAAGAAAACAAAACAAACTTAAGAAAATAATAAAGAAGGAATTAATTAAGAGTAAAAGTTACATTACTGATGTAAAAAATAGTCAAAATAGAATTTATGACATAGCTACATGTTGGTTCACTTAAAAGACTGGCAAGTCTAATAAAAAAAAGAAAAATGCAGCTAAAAAATTAGAAATGAGAAAGGAGCTCTAACTATAAATATAGAGAAAAATATTTTTAATTGCAATAATTATATATAAAAGTCTGCTGATTTTAAAATTCTATGAAAATGCATTATTTTCTCTAAAAATATTATTTTTTAAATTGATACTCAAGAAATAGTAGTTAACCTCCCTAGGCCAAAGTTATGGAAGAAAAACTTCAATGTTTTCAGAGTAATCTTCCACTCACCTACCCTGAAAAAAAGTTTGGAGTCTAAACAGTACTATGGGTGAGTTCTTCCAAATCCTCAAAGAATAAGCTATTCCTATACTCTATACTAATCTAGAGCAGAGAAGATGATTTTTTGAAGCTGATAAAAATAGAATTAAAAAATGTAAAACTACCATCCAATCTTATCCATGAATATAAATGCAATTATCCTACATAGAATGTAAGAAGCTGAATTCAACATTATTATATTATACTGAAAGAGGAAAAAGCCCACCATAATGAAATAGGAAGCATCTCATGCAGAAATAATCCAACATTAAGAAATCTATTAATATGATTTATTATAATAATAGGTCAAGGAAGTAAAACCATATGATCATCTCTAGTTTCCCAGGATATGTTTAATATAATTCAACAACTTTCAATAAAATGCTTAGCATACGTGAGCCAGGAAACCATTTCCTTAACCTAATGGAGACCACTATTTCAATCCAACAGCTAACATTAAAAGTGGTGAAATACTAATGACATTCCTCAAAAGTCAGGAATAAAAGCAAAATTAATACCATCATTTATTTAATATATGAGGTATAAATATTGTAAAGGAAGAGAGAAAATTATCATTAATTACACTTCAAATGATTGTCTACTTAGAAGAGAATCAACTAGGAGGATTAATGGGAGAGTTCAAAAGAATTACCAAAAATCAATAGCTTGAGCCTCCAAGGAGCAACCAGTTATAAAACATAAAGAGAAAATGACCCCAACAAAGATATGGCATATCTAATGATTAACAAGAAATATGGAGGACCTACAAAATTACCAAGGGATATACCTTGGTATATTGTATATTGGTATATTGGTATACCTTGGTATATACCTTGGAAGCCTTCAACAACCTTGACATGTGACAAGTTCCTGAATGGAGAAATTTATATTACAAAGATGGCAATTTTCCTCCAATTAATTTATAACATTAAAGCAATTCTAAACAAAATGCTAATAGAATTTCTCTTGGAACTTGACTGAAAGACAGCTAAAGTTTATCTGAAAGAATAAATGCACAAATAGAGCTGAAAAAGAAGAGTAATGTTTGCCCCAGAGTAACGTTTGCCCCATTAAAAAGTTAATCACATAATAAGGCAAATTATGAAATGACAGTAATTAAAACAGCATGGCTCGGGAATAGAGAAGACTACCAGGCAACCAACAAACAAACAATAAATCCAGAAAACACTCCAAGTGTATTTAAGAATTTAATATTTGGTAAATGTGGTTTAAAACAATGGAAGAGGGAGTTTTCAATAAACGATGATGCAACAACTAAATAAATAGTTAGAACCTTAATCACATCTATATCAAAAATAAATTCCATTTGGAGTAAAGATTTCAATCTTTAAAAATTAAGAGAAAAGAAAACATAAACAAATATTTATATAACATTGAGATGGAGAAGACTTTTTTAAAACATATCACCAAGAGCAGAAATCATGAAAGAAAAGATAGATTTATCTAAATGGAAAATGTAGTATTTCTATATATCAAAGACATCATGAATTAAATTGGTACATATATGACAAGGGGCAAAATGTCTGCAGCATATTGAACAAATAGTTGATTATTTTAATATATAAAGAGCTCTTAGAAATCAATAAAAAGTGAACTCCCAACCAAAAAATTAGCAAAGGTGTTTATTTGTTCCTTCAACAGGTACTTATTGTGCATCTGATATGTGCCAAGTTGTGCTAGGGGCTGGACATACAGTGTTGAAGAATCTAGACATCCAGACACAGTCTCTTCCCTCATTCATTCCAGAATGAGAAACAGACACACATACAAAAAGTAAATAAACAAATAAATAAAGTTACAAATTGAGAAAAGGGATTGAGTAATGAAGGAAACAAATAAAAAAATGGGGGAAGAGTGGTGAGGACTACTTTCAAGCAATGCTGTGGGCAGGGCTTTCTCAGGATGTATTTAAGTGTCACATAAAGGATAGCCAAGGAGAGCAGCTTAAGCAGAGATACCAGCATTTCCTAAGCCCCTGAGGTGCAAAATAGATCTTGGCATGTGGGAGGAACCAGTGCAGCTGCATCACAGTGGGCAATAAAGAGGGGAGCATGGTTGGGGGTGGAGAGAACAGTAAGGGTCAGTTCACACAGCACTCTGTAAGCCATGGCAGGGGGTTTAGCTTTTATCCTGTGAGCAACAATTTACTCAAGTTATGATCATTGTTTCCACTCTACCAAGAATGTGCCGAAGTGGGTGGTGGGTCAAGAGTAGAAGCAGAGAGAATAGGTATGACTGGCTATCACAGTAATCGAGAAAAAATACTCATCAGGATTAAATACTAGCATTGAAAATGGAAAGAAGCAGACAGATTAAAGGTGTATTTTGGAGATGAAGTTGATAGATTATGCTGGCCTATTTGATGTGAAAAAGAAGTCATCAAAGAATCAAGGATGACTCCTAGGTTTCGAGCTTGGTTGTTGGATGGCAGTGCTATTCACTGCAATAGAGAAGGTGAGGGGAAACAGGTTTGGGATGAGAATGAGGAATTAGATTTTGGACATGTTAAGTTTGAAAGATCTGAGTCATCCAAAGGAAGATATTAAGCAAACAACTAGATATGAGTCTAGAACTTACAGGTCAAGGGGGGAAACAAAGTTGAAACCTTTAGCACAAAGACAGTGCTTAAATGGATGGAAATTGTTAAGACTGTCCTGAGAAAGTACATGGAAAGAAAAGAGGGACCTGAATGGAGGTGAGAGACCTCAACTTCTCAAAGCCAGGCAGAAGAAGTATAACACCGATCAGTGAAGGAGGAGGAAAACCAGGAGACAATAGTGCCTTGGATAAGAAGACAGAACATTTAAAAAGCAGAGAGTGGTCAAGATGAGACAGAACATTTAAAAAGTAGAGAGTGGTCAAGGTGAGGACAGAAAGGTATCCTCCTTTGTTAGGATAACACGGAAGTGACTGGTAATCTTAACAAGGACACTTTCAGTGGTGGGACAGGGGGTCACATTGTGGATTGAAAGCAACTGGAAGATTAGATGAAGACAATATATAAAGATAACTCCACAGAGTTTGGTTACGAAGGAGAGCTGAGAAATGGCTATTGGTGGGAAAGACGTGGTTTAGATTTTGGACGCTGGAACATGTCTGCAGGGAGATGAGAATGATCCATTCAAGACAGGGACTGATGATGTAGAAGAGAGAAAGGGGAAAACCTAAGGAGAAAAGTCCTTGGAAAGGCGACAGGGAATGGGATCCAGAGCACAAGAAGAGGAGCTGGAATTTGAAATTTCCTCCATAGTCACAAAAAGGAAGGAGGAGGTTACCAAGGTAGCTGGGTTGGGAGGTTGGGGGGTAGGAGGGTTTTGTGGTGGGAAGATGAGGAGGTTTTTATGCAATAAAAACCTGTTTGAAGGAAACAGGTAGGAAGGGATCAGAAAATTTGAGGAGAGATGAAAAGGTATATGCATTAGAAGTGGGAAACTGAAACTACAGTGGGAACAACAGCACCAATTTGAGGTTGGAAATCATGAGTTGAAAGTGAAACTAACTGCATTATGTGATTTTCTTAAAGAAAATGTTCAGTTGTCCCAATAAAGCCCATGGAAGGCAGATGGTAAAGTTTGTCCAGAGCTGGGAGTTTACAGGGAAAGTAAATTGGAAGAAATTGAGGTTAAAGATTGCTGAGAGCACTATATTTCAAGGATTATAACGATGGACCGTGGCATCCAGGCTAGACAAGGAAGGAAGTGAATCTAGAACAGGGGCTGATAGTGGGGAAAATGAAGTTAAAGAATTAGCTGTCAGTAAACAAGGGATCCAGAAGGATAGGAAGATGATCAGAGTGGAATGTCTGATAACCTGTTAGCTCAGGTCCTTCTAGAAGCAGACACCAAGGCAGGCTTCAATTTGCAAGAGTTTTATTGAGGGGACATCTGTGAAGCAGAAAGGTAAGGAAACAGGAGCAGGGAGGGGAAGGACTTCATACCATAATGCAAGTCTGACAGCTGTGAAAGGAGAAGGGGATCCAGCAAGAAGAGCCTTAGACTGCACGCAGCACGGTTCTAAGAAAGTTCAACCAGGCTGCTGAGGGGTCCCCGAGACAAAGTTGCTCCTTAGGGGAGTCCTGCATGTCACATGAATGGACCATCACTAATACCCACACGAGACTCGGTTAGGGACTGGGAGTAGCCAGGAGGAGCATGGCTTCAGTGCAAACCCGGTAGTGGGTCTCCCGGGATGCAGTCTAGAGCCATGGGGGCAAGGACTGATTCCTAGGGGAAGAAATGGTCACTGGGGATGAAGTCACGAGGAGGGAAGTTACAAGGATGTTGGAGTTCGAGTTCAACCACAGTTACGCATTACACACTCCAGACTGTGTCGGTGACCCCGCAGTCATCGGGGATTTGCACACTTACTAAACCAATCTCTGGCAGACAGTGGGGCAGTGGTGGGGAGGAGCTTGTTGATGATAGGATTTGAGGTGAAGAAGACTAAAGCGGGAGCTGGCCTTTGAAGAACTAATAACGAAAGAAACTGCCTAGGAAGTGGATAAATTACAAGGAGGGAAAGAGGTTGCTACTGTCCAGTGGGAAGATTCTTAAAAAAAAAAAAAAAAAAAAAAAAAAAGCCGGGGTTTTGGCAGGATGAGGAAGTTACGCTCGGAGAGCAGCAAAGACTAGCAAGGAGGCCATCCTCCCGACCCGCCGGCCCTAAGGCACACGGTCCTCCTGAGGGGCTTCGTGGGCAAGAGTTGTGAGGCGAGCCAGGTTCGGTCACAGCGAGCGGGTGAAGGGAGGTCTGCGAACAGCTGAGCACACCGCGGAGTTCGCTGCCGTCGGAGCGGACTTGCCCGAGCCCGGGACGGTCTGCAGGGCGAGCGGGGAATGAAGGCGGGACGCGGCGGGGGCGCCTGAGGTACTCGGGCGGTGCGGAGCGCTGGCGTGGTCCCGCCGGTGGCCGGGCGGCGGCGCTCACGGCGGCGCGGGCTTCCCGAGGCCGCGGGCGGCGTGCTGGCGCTCCCGGGCGGCGCCGCCGCGGAGCTTGGCGCGGCAGCTGGCGGCGGCCTGGCGCGTGGTGACGGCGCCCGCGGGCGGGCAGCGGCTCCCCGGGGCGGCCGGGCGCAGGGCGGCGGCGCTGCGGGGCGACGGCTTCCCGAGGCTTCGGCCCGCACGGGCGGCAGCGGTCCCCATGGAGAAAGACAAAGACACGCCGGTTAGAAACGGGACACACGCGCCGGCTCCTCCCAGCTAATCCGGGCGCCGCAAACCCGAACTCCGCGCGATGCCATTTCCGCCCAACAGGTTGTCCGTCCCGCAGACGCACAGAAACCTGTGTCGATCGGAGGAAAAGGGCCTCCGGCTGAAGTCGCGTATGTGTTTTAGCAATTAGAGAAAACGTATCAAAACCCTTAAATCGTTCCGTACTTTGACCCAATTCTCGTTTTAGAATTTTCCCCTAAGGAATAATTATGAATACATACAAAATTTTCATACAGGGTGTTCAATACAGTATCTATAACATGAAGAAAAAAAAAACCAAAGGCGAAGAAAATTAAAAAATGTAAAGAAAAACGGGAACTATCCTATATCCAACAGTAAGATGTCAGTCAGATTATACTCTTTCTTAGAGTAGATATTAGCCTATCAAAATAATGTTGGGAAATAATACCTGATCATATGGGAAAGTATTTATACTAGACGGAATGAAAAAATCAGTTCTCATCCCCATTTGTAATGTGTGTGGAGAGGTGTATACTTATGTGTGTACATACACAGCACACCACACGTGTATAAAATAATGGAGACAAAAACCCCAAATGGTCATCTCCAGGTGATGAGGCCGCAGGTAATCTTGATATGCTTCCCAAATTGTATACAATAAGCATATTTCATTTTTATAATAAACAATACACTTAATAAAACTTTATTCCCTTCTTATGTTCCCATTCTTTCTCCCAAGTCAAATTTCTGAAAATAATCGTATTGTTTGGAAAACTAGTGGACGTCAGGTTTTAAGAATGAATGGATGGTCCCCAGTAGTTTATCTTCCTGAAAGGTACTGAGTACATCAGAGTATTACAAAGCATTTTGTCCCTTAAATATTACGCAGTTAACCATAAGCAGTGTCTTTTGTGAAGTTATACCTTATTTAACTCTAGTAATCATTTCTACTTCAGAAAAAAGGGAGGGAAAAAAGCTTTCTGGGTTTCTAACAAACCTAATTTGGTTTGTTAGACTTGGGAACACAAAGTTTACTAAAAACAGAAAAAAACAATTATATTTTTGGAACAAATGTTTTATAGAATACCAACGTTTTAACAACATATTCAATAATTGTCTCTTTGACTTCAAAGAACTTAGTGGGAGCCAAATTAAAATGTTACAATGAACTAGTCTAAACATCTTGGTCTTCCATTATAATACATTTAAATTTTTAGCAGTCATTAATACCTAGGAAGTCTGGTTTTTGCTAAACCTTGTCCCAGGAAAATGCATAAAGATGACCATAAAATTATATTAATATAATATAGGGGTGGGATTCCAGGGCTGTGTTGTTAATTTGATACAAGATACATTATAAGTTCCAATGATATTTTTAATTTTTTTAATGTTTTTTTATTTTTAAAAGAGACAGAGTGTGAGCGGGGAAGGGGCAGAGAGAGAGAGAGAGAGAGAGAGAGACAAAATCTGAAGCAGGCTCCAGGCCCTGAGCTGTCAGCACAGAGCCTGACGCGGGGCTTGAACCCACAAACCGTGAGATCATGACCTGAAGAGAAGTAGGACGTTTAACCGACTGAGCCACCCAGGCGCCCCTTTTTAAAAAAAAATTTTTTTTAATGTTTATTTATTTTTAAAGAGAAGCTCCAATGATATTTTAAGCCGAAGTGACCTCAGAGTTGTCAGGTTGATTTTACTTAATGATGAACAAATCCAAGTTTAGATGTTTATTACAATAGTGATGACCTACTCAACCACACCATACTGCAAGTTTCCTTCTCTCTAAAGGTACTGGATAAAATTATCATGTCTAGAGGCATACTTTTAGTAAAAGATTTTCAGAAATAAAATTTACAGAGAACAAATCCTGAGAGGCCAAAAAGTTTGTATTAACTAACTGTTCCTGAACAAAAAGATGGTTTATGAGCTTTTTTATAAAGCATTTCCTCTCCAAAAACCTTATTTTTCACCAAATCAGTTAACATAAACAGGACTGAATACAGATACGGAAGAGCATTTATTTTTGATGCTATCGTCTAACTTTCATTCTCCATACAGTGAGTCTATTTAATTTGACATTTTTGAGTACTGTTTGTCTCAGTACTGTGCTTAGACACTAAGACCAAAAGATTACTGAGGGTTCCTACCTTTGAGAAGCTCTATCTAGAAAATTGCCTTCAGATTATTAGGATAACTCAGACCCTGGAGCTAATCTGAATCCCTAAATCACCCTTCAGTCCTGCCAAAGCTTTATTTCTCACATTCTTCGCATGAGCTTTCTAATTTCCCATCATTCCTTTGCTCAGATTCATCCACAGCATCCCACTGTCTTCACACTAGCTAAATTATTAGTTCTTAGCCTTTCAGGAAAGTCAGAGACCAGTCTGAGATTCTGATTAAAGATATGGGCTTTGTCCTCCAGAATTATGCACAGAAATGCATACACCATATACTTTATTTCACTGCACTGGAAACTGATTTCCTGAACATAAGCAATGTATAAAAAACAGTATTTACAAAGGATTATACCTCCCTCATATTGTTATTTTTCGTAAAAGAAAAATGGCTTCCTGAAGAAAATTAATTTAAAAGCTTCTAACTGCTCAGTAGTAAATTTCAATTATATTTGGCTTATTGAAGTAAAATTATGATATGGTCTTTGATACAGCAACACATACGTCTTCTTTGATAATCAGTTAGAACTTTTTTCTCCATGGCAACAAGCAGTGAAATCTTTGACTCCCAAAGGTACACAGAACCCAAGCAGAATTCCAAACAATGCTTTGTCAGGTTCAGGTTACCTCTGTACTGCAACACTAAATTCCTCCAACACTTTAAAAAAAATTTTTTTTAAGTTTATTTATTAGAGAGATAGTGGGAGGGGCAGAGAGAAAAGGAGAAAGAATCCCAAGCAGGCTATTCACTGCCAGTGCAGAGCCCCATGCGGGGCTCAAACTCACCAACCGTGATATCATGACCTGAGCCAAAACCAACAGTCAGACGCTTAACTGACTGAGCCACCCACGAACCCCTCCTCCAAGGCTTTCAACCTAGAGTCAAGTAATGTTATTTCCCCTGCTTTCAAATTAAATTAAGACCTCTTGAAAGGCAGCGAACCTCTGCCTAGTAGAGAAAAACATCATATTCTTTTCCTATTTCTTGGTAGTACCTGTTGGAAAGGTAGTGACAGCAGCTGATACGGAAAGTAATGAGACACAGTCACATGTGGCTAGCCTTCCCTCATCAAAGCAGGAAAACCATGACGTATGCCTGATATGATGGGTGCACATTTGCCCTCAGAGTGCTAGTATTTTTTTTTTCTTCCATTTGAATATTAGAGAGAGAAAAAGGATTATTTTGAAACTGTTGACAGTCTTTCCAATTTCCAAAAAGGGTCCTAAAATGGAATTCTTTCTGGAGGGCATCAGGGAGCACATGAAAACGTGAAGCTTGATGCACTGAGAGGCATCAATAGTTTATCCAGTTGCATGCTGAACAAAAGTGGCACAGCATCCGTTTTCTTCTAATTCTGGAGTTAGTGGTATTTGACAGAAGCACTGCTTCAATTCTGTTTCATGGACCATATTTAAGAAACTCTATACCACTCCACTCCCCTATCATGTATGATTATTTCTCACCTCTATGCTTTTGTTCTTGGCATTTCACCCATCAAAAAAATGTTTTCTCCCTCCTTACGTCTATTCAAACACTTCCCACCCCTCAAGACCCAGACCAAAGCCACTCCCGACGAGCTTTCCCTTATCATTACAGTCTGAAATGATCTCTCCACTTTCTGAACTCCCACAACAGTAACTACCCAGGACTGTTGGCTCCAAGTGTGGTTCTGAGACCACCAGCTTCAAAAATGCACCATAATCTGTATTTTTACGAATACCAGAAAAAGCTATGGCAATGTCTCCACTGTTTTCCTAAATCCATTCCGCCACTCTTAAAAGAATAACTGATCCCCAGATGGATGGAGAGGGGAAGGCTGACAATGCTCATTAGTTGCTGCAGTGACCAACTCATCTGTTCCTTTCTGTACCCATTTCCAAACAAAACATTTTGATTCGCCAGCTGTGTGTCCTACCTGTAATGTCACTGTCAACTGCTGAATTCACCACCATCATACCTCTACCTCTGGGTTTTTCAACCGTTACCTCCCAATTCCATGGCAATCCTGCTATTCTAAGAATCCAGATGCTGCTACCATTTTCAAAATAACTTTACATTCTATGAGAAAGAATTTAAGCAGAGCTTGAAATGAAGGTAAGCATGATTAGAGGGAAAGGGCTATAACTGAAACATCATCTGTTCAAATAAGATATAAAATTATACATATTCTAGAGCTAAGCAGTAACTTGAAGATCATCTCTTTTAATAGACTCACATTGCAGATGGGGAACTGTGGAGAATGAGGTATTTGGGAGCAAAAAACTGAAACTTGAAAAAGAAAGTCTCAAAAACAAAATGGTAGCAAAGTCTTTCAGAGCTAAAAAGGATTGTCCTAATTAGCTTATGGATTCCATATTAAGGGTAAATGAAATTAAGGAGTTAAAAGACTTAAAGAATAAAGAATGAAAATAGCTCAGAGTGTAAAAGATGAGACAGATCAGTCATCTAAAGAAATGGCCCAAAAGACTGACTTTGATATTACAAGTATCAATGTGACCTGAACTCAACACCAGTTATACTTATTAATATTAGTTATTATTTAATTACTGTATGCCAGGCACTGGGCTAAGTGTTTTATAGGTATTAATGCAAATTTATTAAACTCCAATGGAAAAAAATGTGCTAAAGGAGATAGTCCATGGTAACTATGTAAGAAAAGAAATCAAGAAATCAAAAGCTGGCCATCTGTCTGCAGCCTGGTCTAGTAAAAAGGATGCTCTGAAAATTGAACATCTGGTCTGAGTGGCAGATATATTCCTTGGGAAAGATGAATGCATCACACTACCAGAACTTGCTGATTTGGGTCACTGTGAGCTGACTCAATGCCCATGAAGCAACCTTCTGATTACAATTTAGTAGACTGTAGATTTGCCTGTTTGGAGAAAATACACTGAGCCATAAACATTAGAAGCCAGTGCGTCTGATACCTCTCCCTGCAAATTAAAAAACTAGCACTGTAATATTTATACACCAGTATCTAGGAGGCTCGTTAGATGACACAGTTCTCTAGCACCCAGTCACCTTGCTAGATCAACCAATAATCAAGGCCAGCCTTAGAAAGTAATAGCCATGTCAAAGTGACCTGTGAGGCCTGGAGGGGAGGCTGGCCTGCTCTATCTTGTTCACCATCTTCAAACTACAATGCTATGTGATTTCAAACACATACTAAACACATACACGTGCACATGCATACAGCGCACACGCATGTGCGCACACACGAACCATTTAGGAATGAAAATGATAGAAAAAGGAGGACAAAACATAGTGTTTCTCCAGACTCCAGGGCACCACCTTGTGAATTCAGAGCTTTGTTTTTACAGCAGAAAAGGCTCAAGATTGAGGATTGACTGATTTGGAGACAGAGAGAGAGAGAGAGTGCAAGCAAGGGAGAGGGGCAGAGAGAGAGAGAAGGAGAGAATCTTAAGCAGGCTCCACACTCAGTGTGGAGCCTGACATGGGACTTGATCCCATGACCATGGGATCATGACTTGAGCCAAAATCAGGAGTCGGAAGCTCAACCAACTGAGCCACCCAGGTGCCCCAAAATTGTTTTTTTTTTAGTAGCACCAATAAATATTTATTTCACTTGTTAAAATAAGTTAGCCACCTAAGGAAAAAAAATTCAAGTAAAATTTAGACATATAAATTTATACCAAACAATAAATATCAAAACATTTCCCAGGTGCCTGGATGGCTCAGTGAGTTGAGCATCCCCCTCTTGATTTTGGCTCAGGTCATTATCCCAAGGTTGTGGGATCAAGCCTGCAGCAGGCTGAGCATGAAGCCTGCTCAAAATTCTCTCTCTCTCTCTCTCTCTCTCCTTCTGCCCCTCCCCAACTTGTGTGTGCTCTTTCTTAAAAAAAAAAAAAAAAAAAAAACACTAAAAAAAAAAATTCCCATGTCTCACACAATACACAGTTATTTAAGGGTTCTGGTTTTTGTTTGGGGTGTTTTGTCAGTTTTTGTTTCCTGATAATATCTCCATAGAAGAGAGACCTAGAAATATAGCAAGGTTCTACCATGACTTAATCACAATTTTTGACAAGACTTTAGCTCTCAATCTTACACCAAGAATTCCAAAGTCAGAATGCAATTAGAACTGTCCAGGTTTGAAGATAATACACATAAAAGCTGCACTAATGCTATAAACCTCAAAAATACAATCTTATTTGTTCTACTACTGAATCTTAACTAATGTGAAAGTATTACAAAAATATACTTTTAGTATGATTAACTTTTTTCCAATCAGTAATGGAATTATAATTAATACTGTTTTCAAACAGAATTACTCAGTAAATAATGCATTGAGAAGTACTGCCACCTTTAGGGAGAATGCAGGATTACTGTCTATCTAAAGTAAAATCCAAATATAAATACTTAACCTCTATAAATCCTATCATGGACATCTGGCATGGAACACATTTTTTTTTAGTGGGTTTGCCTTTTGTGATATGGTTTAGTTGAAAAGATCTAAAATCAAGGAGTTCTTTAGGCCCCATTAATCTCTAATAAATAAAGCAATAATTGCACTGATACATAAGTTAGCCAAGAGAAACCCAGAATGATCAAAATTAAGAATACATTTTTATACAGATGATCATGAGTCATATCAAGATTAACACATATAGTTACAATCCATTTTGAGAAACAAATGAAAAATTATTTCTGTTATTTGCATATGAGGTTGGAGATTTAAAAATTCAGAAAATAGGGGCGCCTGGCTGGCTCAGTAGGTGAAGCATGCAACTCTTGATTTTGTGGTTGTGAGCTCAAGTCCCATGTTGGGTACAGAAACTACTTACAAATAAAATCTTTCTAAAAAATGGAAAAAAAGGTATTTAAAAATTTAGAAAATAAACATTTGTGGTTTGGTATTTATAACATTGTTGCCTTTCACTGGCACTGAGAAAGATTTTTGTACAAGTCTAAAGGTAAATCATTTCCCTGAAAACTCTGTCACTTCTTTTTCAAATGAAAAAGAAAATTTCCTAATCAGCTGTTATTGGTAACTAGCAGTAATAATTATTATATATATTTCACTTATCTTTTAACTTCAACATATACCATAAAATAAATCAATAACCATGATCTCTTTCTGAAAGCAATGTGAAATACTACATTATGGTCACACAAGAAACTCAATATATACTAGAAACAAAAAATGATTTAATAATTTGTCCATTCATATGAACAAAAACTATTTGTTTAAATGATAGACAATATAGTAACATGAAAGTTCATGGACCAAAGAATAAAAATATCCAGTGTCCACAAAATTCAGACATGCTGCCATGTGAAAAAGTGGGGGGGGAAAGCAAGGTACAGAAAAGTGTATACAAACATGCTACCATTTGCATAAAGGGGAAGGTATACATTTATATGGTTATATATACATAGGACAGCTCTTGAAAGCCCAAGAAACTGGTAATTTGACTCTGGGGTAGAGAATGAGAGATGGGATAGGAGGAAAACTTACCTTTCACAGAACACCTCATAGTACCGTTTTTTTGTTATTTTTTTTTTTACATGTATGTGTTATTACCTACTAATCTTTAAGAGATAGCTGGCCTCTATTCCTGAATTCTTCATTAACTACACATGTGACCTTGTGCAACCACTTACCTCAACTTTTTCCACTTTAGAATGAGGGTATGCTAAATCTCTAGAGTCCCCATCTGCAATTCAACAGAATTATGGCACAAAAAACAGCATATACAAAATGCCAGGTGGCTAAAAAAAAAAATAACTATAAGCCTTACTTTGCAGTGACTTATATAACACAATATTGTAATTACTTACACTTAGGCCTGCTCTGTTCCCATGAGGCTATTAAAAAAAAAAAAGGCAACATAGCAAGCAAAAGAGTCTGAGAATAAACTTTGTTTGGCAACAATGTTTCTCTTCTTTCCTTCAGGTTAATCCTCCTTTTTTATAGATCTAAACTATGGCTTCCAAGATATAGACTCCTAGAATATACTTGATACATGAATATTAAAAATAATTGTAAAAAGGTAGAATTTTTGCAGTAGAGTTTAAAAATTGATCCTAAGAAAAAAAGCTGAAAAATTACCTCCTATTCCCATAAAGTTAGCCCAAGAATCTCCCAAAATCATTGATAATCTTCATAAACAAGATACTAACAGAACCAGAGTAGCCAAGAGGACAGCAATAGAAGGTTTAGACCAAAGTAGGACACAAAGAGGTGACAGAAAAGACACCCAAACTGACAGCTGGAGAACAGAAAACAGGAAGAGGCCTGGGGATCCGTTCATTCATTATCCCACATGCTGTGGAGAAAAACTGTTGGGCCTCAAAGGGCTTAGAGTCTAATCGTGGGGGACACTCTAATTAAATAATGATGCAATAGTAACACACAGGGTGAGAGTGAAAAATAACTGGTAAGGTAAATGTTGTGAGTTCATCGAAGGAAGAAGTCACCATGGGTGGGAGCTGTCAAGAACAGAGTCACAAAAGAAAGGATTTTGAACCCTGTGTGATAAGCAACAAGATAATGGCAGCATGGACCAAGTCGGCGCTCGTAGTAGGATGATGAATTTAGTTTTAATCATACTTTGATTTTAAATGGTAACTTTGCAAAACACGTGAGAATCAGGGTTGCCAAATTTTCTCTGCAGACTACTACTACGTAGGAGTGACGACACACTAGCACTGTATCAAAAGTGACTGAACAGGCTAAATACAAGATCACTATGCATCTAGATGCAACTTTTAATAGGGCAGGGCGCTGAGGTATGAGAAAATGTTTGGCAACCCTCTTCCAGTATTTTCTTGCAAGTACCTAGCATCATTTCCTATCACAACCTTCACACACTTAGGAGTCAGCTCCACCCAAGATACACAAAACCGGGAAATCAAGAGGTGCCAGTTTTACTTTCCTATCGATTAAGTCTGTGAACTGGGGCTAGCAGATGAAATAAAGTGCTGTGGATTTTACTGCATCAGAAGGAATGCCAAAACAATACAAAACAAAGCAAAACACTACCTTCTATCTCCCAGTGATCTAGTAAAGCTAAAAGAATAATGTTTAACCACTTAATATATTAATTTTGGCATAATACATAACTTCAAGGTATTCATTATCTTCTGGATAAAGAATCTGGGTGTTTTTGGTAACATGATAAATCTTGTAAGAAATTTCTACACAAAATGTCTAAAATGTTGGCACGGGGCAAGAAAGAATATCAACAAATATAAAGGTTATTAAACAAATGAAGTCCTCAGTGCAGACAATATGTATTCTAAAATTCTATTCCACTCTGCATTTTTGTTACAAACTTTCAAGTGCCGAAATACCTTTATTCAATAATCTTTTAGTGACTTACTGAGGTGAAAATGGGTATATTGAAAAAAAAGCAATGTTTAGAAACAAATTTATTTAGAAAAAAAGATTTGAAACAAGTCTTAAAAGTTTATGATTTAAAATAATTCTACACAGGGCGCCTGGGTGGCTCAGTCGGTTAAGCATCGGACTTCGGCTCAGGTCATGATCTCATGGTTCATGGGTTCGAGCCCCGCATCAGGCTGTGCTGACAGCTCAGAGCCTGGAGCCTGCTTCAGATTCTATGTCTCCCTCTCTCTCTGCCCCTCCCCTACTCACCCTGTCTCTCTCAAAAATAAATAAACATTACAAAAAAAACCACTTTAAAATAATTCTATGCTATGGCAATGTACCTTGTTTTGACATGGATATTCAGTTTATGCTAATGCCCATTATTAAAGTTCAAATAACAAGAAAATGAAACCATTTTCAAAACATTAGAACAGAAAACTTTAAATGTCCCCCCCCATTTTACTATAGATTATAAGGTTATAATAAAATGTTGTTTTATTATAGCTGTCCTCTTCTAGTTCAAGTCTGTCAGCATTTCTATTATTGACTTTAGTTTTTAAGGGTCCTAACTCATCCATAAATTTACTCTATTAAAACCTGACACAGAAAGTCTCCCAGGAATCCTTCCCTTCAAAGGCAGATTTTAAAAGTTAATCAAAAGTTGGATAGCTCAAATGGTTTACAGTACAACGTCATTACTTTCAGCCCCAAGCAGGGCTGACTTCTTAAAACTCATTCTACACACTCTCCTCAACATCCATTGGTCCGTGCCAGGTGAACAGATTGTTCCATGTCAGTGCTGAAGGGACAAAAACCTCCACTTGTGGAGAATTCTAGCGGCTATCTAAATGGCAAGATCTAAAGTTCCGTTGTTAGGTTCTCCCTTCAGAAAGACGTGAAAAGAAATTGGGAGAAACCAGTGAGGGCCACAAGAACATATATGACAGTGCAGGACCTAGCTTTTAACTGTTATCTTAAATATTGACCCATCCAAAAAAATGTAGCTTGGCAAAATAAAATCAATATATTTCAATCATCTGTTCAATATTTAATAGCATATTTCCCCCTTAGAATCTGGCTGTGGATACTAAATTAAGTTTATCACATGGATTATGTCAGATTCTATTAGTTTAGTGACATGGCTTCCTCCTAGTTTTCAGAAATAGTTTCTGCCTTGATCAGAAGCACAGGGACTAAATCACAAACAAATCCCGAACATATGAAAGGTATGGAACTCAACAAACACATCTTGTTCAGTCTCAGAACACTAACAGGTTGTTTTATTATTTTAAGAAGGTTATTTCCTTTCTAAAAATAATCTTTTAAAATAGGTCTTACAGATTTTTTTAAAGTCCTCTAAATTAGTTCACATTGCCTAATAGTGTTACAATTTAATTATCCAGCATTTCTTAGAGTAAGTAATATCCAATATAAGTTATATTATAGACTGTATAAATGGCAGTGGAGAGTGGTAGTGGTTGGAGCAGAGAATCAGTGCTAGTCAAACATCATTTCCCAAATGAAAAACTCAAATAGAAAGGCACCAACCTAACTTACACACTAAACCAGAAGAATGTGAGAAATAGTATGATATGCGGAGTGTACTTATCCTTTGCAACCTCTTCATAACCTATGGCTTAAAATATATGTGCACTAATGACTCATAAATCTCGTCTCTGGACAAATCTCTCTCTTGACCTCCAGTCTGTATCTCCTAGTCCTACTAAGCATCTCCAGTGAGATGTCCCATAAGCATCTCAAGCTCAACACATCTAAACTTTAATTCAACATTTCTCCCCAGAAAATGTTCCTCCTCCTATGTTTCCTACCTTGAAGAATGGACTGACCCACCTGCCCAACCAATATTCCCAAACCTGGCAGTCACATTCCTTATTCATCTCCACTGCCTGGAAAATTACACTTCTGAAATAATTATAGTGTCCATATCTGTCTCCTCAGTTTCATTGCCTTACCTAAATTTAGGCCCTTATCACTTCCTATTTAGATTTCTAAAAGTGGCTTCTATTTGATTTCCCCACCACAAATCTTACTCTCTATCCCAATTCAATCTCCTCAATGCTATCAAATACCCCTGCTTAAAATCCTTCGATAACTACCCTTAATCTTGAAAATTTGATTCAAACTACTTACTTGGTACATAAGATCTTTCTTGACTTGGCCATCACTCTGTCTCATCTTCCCTTGGTCTACGTGTGGTCTCATGTGTCTGTACCCACCTGGAAGTTTTTCTGCCTCTTTCAAAACGCAATTCAAGAATGAATTTAGGAATTATGAAAAGCCTTCCCCAACTCCTCAGTGTGCCTTAATATTGCACTTCTGTGTGTCCTTATAATTTGTTCTTTTCTATGATACTTAAGAGGAATAACTGTGGCACAAAAACAGACACATAGACCAATGGAATAGAATAGAAACCCCAGAACTAGACCCACAAACGTATGGCCAACTAATCTTTGACAAAGCAGGAAAGAACATCCAATGGAAAAAAGACAGTCTCTTTAACAAATGGTGCTGGGAGAACTGGACAGCAACACGCAGAAGGTTGAAACTAGACCACTTTCTCACACCATTCACAAAAATAAACTCAAAATGGATAAAGGACCTGAATGTGAGACAGGAAACCATCAAAACCCTAGAGGAGAAAGCAGGAAAAGACCTCTCTGACCTCAGCCGTAGCAATCTCTTACTCGACACATCCCCAAAGGCAAGGGAATTAAAAGCAAAAATGAATTACTGGGACCTTATGGAGATAAAAAGCTTCTGCACAGCAAAGGAAACAACCAACAAAACTAAAAGGCAACCAACGGAATAGGAAAAGATATTCGCAAATGACATATTGGACAAAGGGCTAGTATCCAAAATCTATAAAGAGCTCACCAAACTCCACACCCGAAAAACAACCCAGTGAAGAAATGGGCAGAAAACATGAATAGACACTTCTCTAAAGAAGACATCCGGATGGCCAACAGGCACATGAAAAGATGCTCAACGTCGCTCCTCATCAGGGAAATACAAATCAAAACCACACTCAGATATCACCTCACACCAGTCAGAGTGGCCAAAATGAACAAATCAGGAGACTATAGATGCTGGCGAGGATGTGGAGAAACGGGAACCCTCTTGCACTGTTGGTGGGAATGCAAATTGGTGCAGCCACTCTGGAAAACAGTGTGGAGGTTCCTCAGAAAATTAAAAATAGACCTACCCTATGACCCAGCAATAGCACTGCTAGGAATTTACCCAAGGGATACAGGAGTACTGATGCATAGGGGCACTTGTACCCCAATGTTTACAGCAGCACTCTCAACAATAGCCAAATTATGGAAAGAGCCTAAATGTCCATCAACTGATGAATGGATAAAGAAATTGTGGTTTATATACACAATGGAGTACTATGTGGCAATGAGAAAGAACGAAATATGGCCCTTTGTAGCAACGTGGATGGAACTGGAGAGTGTGATGCTAAGTGAAATAAGCCATACAGAGAAAGACAGATACCATATGGTTTCACTCTTATGTGGATCCTGAGAAACTTAACAGAAACCCATGGGGGAGGGGAAGGAAAAAAAAAAAAAAAGAGGTTAGAGTGGGAGAGAGCCAAAGCATAAGAGACTGTTAAAAACTGAGAACAAACTGAGAGTTGATGGGGGGTGAGAGGGAGGGGAGGGTGGGTGATGGGTATTGGGGAGGGCACATTTTGGGATGAGCACTGGGTGTTGTATGGAAACCATTTTGACAATAAATTTCATATATTGAAAAAAAAAAAAAAAAGAGGAAGAACTGTTTCTTACCTCTGTAACCCTAGCACCTAAATCAGCGCCTTACACAAGGCAGGAGCTCTATATGCCTACTGAATGGATGAAGCTAGTCAATCTATGAAATAGTAAAATCTGAAGAATACTTATAAAATTCCTTGATTTTTGATACCTGGGCAGGCCTCACAGGGTGGACAAAAAGTTTAATTTGCTTATTATTACTGACCTACCCCTAGATAATATTTTCAAATGATTTATTCAGCTTCTATTCAATGAAAGTTCGTTCAATTGAAATCTTCAATCTTTAAAAGGCAAATAAACACCTCATTTCAAATACAACTAGTCCTACAAGTAATAAACACTTTAATTAACATGTGGTATAAAGGCTTGCATCACTCAAGGAGCTAAAAGGGAATCTGGGTTAATTCAACCTAGCAAATACCTGTTTGCCTGCATGCCTAGGGCACCACCTATGCATCAATACCGGGTAAACAAATCTAGCTGCCACCACCCAGTGGCCCCCAAATCAACTGCAGTCACATCAGCATTAGTGTGAGTGTGGGGTAATTGTTGACTCCCATCCTCATGGAAATAAATGCAATAGACAGAAGGGAGAAGCCCATTACTATTACAGAAAAACTAGAACTACACATGAAGGTCTATGAGGATGTAGAAGATTCTAGGACCCTGTAACTTCTCTGCCTTTGCTATCTCCTATTTGCCTATACTGATAAGCTGTCATTCATCCACTCATTCAACAAATATTTTTAAAGCATTACCATGTCCTGAGTATTGTGCTAGGCGCAGGGTCTACATAACTATCCTCACTCAGTCTCTTACATAAATTTCTCCACTGGGAAGACAGACATTAAACAAGTCAATGCACAAATACAAGCATAATTACAAACTGTATTAGATGACAAGTAGGAAAGGAATATGAAACAGAACTACAAGGGAGACATACTTTAGGTTGTCTTTCTTTAGAAGTGACAAGCTGACACCTGAGAATGAATAAATCAGTCAAGTAAGGAACATACAGTAACAGCACATCTGTGTTTTAGGAAGATAATTCTGACAGCAGCATGGAAGACAGATTAGAGAGGAGGTCAGTTACAAGACTAATACAATAGTGTAGGTAAGAGATAAGAGTCCAAACTAAACTACTAAAGATGGAGATGGCAAGGAAGAGCCAAATGTAGAAAACAGTCACAGGAAAGATGAACAGGCGTTGATCACTGATTACGTGAAGAGTGTGAGAGAAAGAAAAAAAAAAAAAAAGTCCAGGTATCTCCTAGGATTCTAATTAGTCTAGGCAACTGGGAGGGTAGGAGTGTGAAGAATTGATACAGGGAACACATAAAGAAGGAACAAGTTTAAAGGGAAGATAACAAGTTTGGTTTACTGAGTTTTTGTTGCATTTAAGATACTGGAGAAACATTTTATAGAGATGTCTGACATGCAACTTTGAAATCAAATGGTCTTATAATCAGGAGAACAGCCAGGCTAGAGAACAGGTTTGGGGTCATCTTCACAGAAATGATAACTGATGCTCTGGAAGTAAAGAAATCACTGAGACGGTATAAAAAAAAGAAAAAGGACTCAGGAAAGTTTGATCCACATTTAAAGGCCTACTAACAAATGCCAAAGGCAAGAAAGGCTCAGAGTTCACAGAAGCATCAGTTCAGTAAATATTTATCAACATCCACCATGTTCCAGATGCATTATAAGATGCCAGGGGTATGAAGAAAAGATAGGAGCCCTACCCTTAAGATGCTTATAGTCTAAGAAAGAGGCACAAATAGATCATTTCAATATAGTTATTGATGAAGTTCTATAGAAACATACTCAGGGGAAACCTAGCCAAACTTTGGAAGTCAGGAAATACTCACTGGAGGACATAGTGTCTGATCTAAAGCTTCAAGATTAAGCAAAATCATGCAAAGTTAGTAACGGCAAACCAGATGAAATCAAGAGAATGTTCCTAGACTTTTAGAATCCTGAGCAGGATAATGGGTATGAAAAGAACTGGAAAAACCTGAGAGGCTAAAGTGATTTAAACTGGAAAGTTATTTTTAGACAAAAATAAAGATGGGAAAAGTGGTCAAGGGGTTTTGGATAGAAAGTTCACAGAATGTTTTGAGAGAAATGTGACAGAAGAGAGATTGGAGGAAGCTGCCAAGTTGTATGAGGATTTAAGCTTTATGTAATTGTACCTTTCTATCTCCTTATGAAATTTCTGTAAAATAGTAAATAGGTTCATTATTTTCCAAAGATTTTTGGAAACAAAGATGTTTGTTTGTTTTTGATGCAATACCATGCTGAGATTATCCCAAGGTGACCCAGTTATAAGTGACCGTAAAAATCTGGGAAAAGTAAATTTGTAAGTATTAATGGTCATGAAGAGGTCAAGAATGATGACAAGCGAGAAGCCACCAGATGTAGCATTTATGTGGGCACTGATGTCCTTCAAGTCCTTTTAATAGAAATGTAGGGGTAGAAAAAAATTGCAGATGGTTCACAAGTGAGTGGTATAGGCATGGCACTATATTGTTCATTCATTCAACAAATATTTACTGAATGCCTACTATGGACCAGGAACTGTCCTAGGCCCTGAGGAATCAATGGTGATCAACACACGTATCTAAGAGCTTTATAGTCGAAAGGAGAAGGAAGACAAGGACATATAAAGTTATAGTGAAAGTGGTGCTAAAACAGAGCAGTATGAAAGCACGTGGAAGCCTGACAGTGAAAGGAAGCAGGAACAGATGGCAGTAACTAGACTGAAGGTAGTATGTAGGTAAAGTTTACTTTCTGGCTGAAAGGAGTCTGAGCATATTTGTGGGCTGAGGGGGAGAAGCTTGTGGAAAGGAAGACAGAAGATGGGGAGGGGAAAAGAGAGGAGGGTTGTTGAAGGAAGGTCTTGGGGGAAAAAGGGCAGAAGTGTTGGACTTGGAAAAGAAGAACACTTCTTTCTGCAAAGAATCAAAGAAGGAATAGAAGACAAGAAAGTAAGTGTGATGCAGAAGGGGAGCATAAAGAAATGCCTCTACCTTTTGCCATGATACAGGCTAAGCTGCTTCTTACCAAGGGAACAAAAATACAGCTGGAGGCTTTAAGGACAGTGCAAAAGTTCTAAAGTAGGCAATGTGAGAATTACATAAACAAAATAACTAATCAATCCCAATTTCTAAGATTACACAAATGACAGAAGCAGCAATATCAACAACTAATATCAACAATTAGTTGCCTGCTTTTTGTTGAGATCTGGGAATGGAATAGGAAGTGAAATGTGAGCTGAATTTCAAAGAATTCAATAAACATGAATTAAACAAAAGTAAACCTTTAAAAGAACCAGCCAAAAAAATCACTAAATGTGCATCCATACAGTGTGCGATTGATTATGGATTACTTACAGCATATACAGTCAATACACCACTGCCATGAGTTTGAATCTGTCACCATCACTGAGTAGCAATGGCAGAAGCTAAGAGGTTCACACAAAGAAGGCAGGCAACAGAAGCCAGCAGTAACAGAAACAAAGAGGAGCTCACAGGTAGAGAAACTATACAGATCAGAAGATGATGTAATGGGAAGGAAGCTTAAAAGCAAAGGTATATTTGTGGACTAATGATAAGCCTGAAGATCCCTGATGTCCTGTTCCTGCCTTCCGTTTTCCTTCCTTCAACATTCTCTAAGCACCTGTTATATGCCAACTACACTGTGAGGCACTGGTGATGCAAATAGAAGACATAATTCTTGTTTGTAAATTCAGAGTATGTTCATGTACCCATAGCCTAATGTTTACAACAAAAGAATAAAACCAAAAGCTGCTTTGAGTTTTTATACTCAAACTATACATGCTTCTATAAAACAGCCACAGAGAAGCAAAATTATATGAAAGATTCAACAAATTCTTTAACAATCAGCAGAAGGTGCTATTAAAAGTGGCAGCAGATTAAAGACCATAAAATAGTATGTTTTACCTTAATAAACTGCTGGGTATCTTGGCTTTATCACGGATGTTACATCTGACTTTTCATTAAACGGTTGGATTAATGCCAACAAAAAGGCAACGAACCACAAATGGCAAAGCAAGATAACCAGACACTGAGTGCTAGAAAGTATTCCAGAGCAAACTGATAATAATTTTAGTGATTACTACAACAGTAATAATGCATATTTATTGAGCTCTTGAGCCACGCATTGTGCTGAGTATATAAAATACAATGTATCACTAAATTTGTATAAATTCCCACAACAAACCTAGCTATAAGGTAGTTTCTAATATTATCATTTTACAGACAAAAACTCAAGCTTAGAAAGATTAAGTAACTAGCAAGAAAAGGAGCCAGGACTTGAACTCAGGTCTGCATCATTCTTAAAAATCCATGCTTTAACCACTGTTACAATTCTGTTTCCCCAAAAGACTGGAATAGTACCAGGCACATGATGGACACTCAACCAATGGTAAGTGTCATTGAAGGAATGAATGAGAAGATATAAAACAGCTATTGCAGAGTGAACCCAAACATGGAAAATACAAGTAGAAAAACAGAAGCAGTACTTAAAGGGTTCACTAAATCACCAACTCAAACTATACAGCATAATTGGAGGTGTGTGGAAAGCAGCAGCAATTGACAGAATGGTCTAATACGCTGGTACAGGAGATGTAATGGTTCTTTCAGAGTGAAAACTTCTATGAATCTGCAAAGCTGAAGATGGAAACAGCACCAGGCAGTTCAGAAAAGGAACAGCAGACGCTGATTAGAAAACTCTTTTCCACATTTTCTCAGGATGGAAAGGACTGATGCTGCACTGACAGAACACTCAAAGTCCCAGGTTACTTTTAATTCTATTACCTTTTTAGTTTTAGTTTATTTTTTTTTAGAGCAAGACAGATTAACACCACAAATCTGGTACCTACCAACTCTGACTTTCTTAACTGAAGTATAATTAACATACAGTGTTATATTAGTTTCAGGTGTACAGTATGATTCAACAATTCTATTCATTACTCAGTGCTCATCCCGGGAAGAGTACTTTTTTTTTTTTTTAAACGTTTATTCATCTTTGAGAGACAGAGAGGGACAGAGCATGAGTGGGGAAGGGGCAGAGAGAGGGAGACACAGAATCCGAAGCAGGTTCCAGGCTCCGAGCTGTCAGCACAGAGCCCGACGTGGGGCTTGCACTCATGAACGGCGAGATACGACCTGAGCCAAAGTCGGACGCTCAACAGACTGAGTCACCCAGGCGCCTGAGCCACCAAGGCGCCCCTCAGGAAGAGTACTCTTAATCCCCTTTATCTAATTCTATCTAATCATGTGTACTGGAAAGATTACATTCCAGAACTATCCAGATCCCTCTTTTAAAAGATTCCCACCAAGATTCCTTTTATTGGGTTCAGGAATAGGTTTTATGCCACTGACCCTGCCACCGTGATCACCAATGACAGGAGCAATGGGGGAGCACATATCCCAAAAGCAGCCAATCTATGAAAAGCAACTTATGGCCAGCAACCGATGAAAAGACCTGGCATGGGAGATTTGCCCGACAGGGAATAAACCTAACTTAATCAGATTTTTTTCTTACGAGCTATATGGAAAGTAGCTGAAAAGCAGAGAAGGCAGGCAGCAGAAGTAATGAGGCAGTTATAACCACATTGAAAAGATACAGAATAAGGTTATTAGTTTAAAAATAAAAAGTAAAAACAGAGTCTGAGAAGGGCAATAACAGCAGAGAATACTGCTGCTGCGAAGAGGACCATACCCAGTCACTACAGCTGCATTGATTTTTTCCAGGTTCTGTTAACACCTAGTTGAAATCTATATGGTGAAGCCAGTTTCAATCTCCCTTATTTTCCCACATGAAGCTTTCTAATAAGCCTTTCATTACTAGCTACAGACCAAGTAAAACTCTGCTTGCAACCAAAAATAAATAATAAAATGAAATGAAATGAAATGAAATAAAATAAAATAAAATAAAATAAAATAAAATAAAATAAAATAAAATAAAATAAAATAAAATAAAGCATGGCACAGTATTTTTATATATGAGTGCACATACACTCAACAGAGCTGCAATTAGATGACAAGGCAAACTGGGTGGGTGGTAATCTAAGCATTGTGGATCTTAGTTCCATCTTGTAGCATCTGTGATTTGAAGACACAGTGTTACACTGTTACTTTGCTCTAGTTAACCGTTTTTAAAAAGTGGGGGTGGGGCTTCAGAGATGTATCTTAAACCTTTAACAATTTATATCATTACAATTGTGCACTTAAAGATTAAAAAGAGATCCAAGGGAGCTACAGGAAACAAAATCATCTCTTCCTCCTGTGTGTACAATAATCTGTTTATGTCCACATTTTATGGCAAATAAGTGATTTTGTTCTCTCATAATCATATGCAACAACAGTTGACTAGTCACGATGGACAAGCAAAGAAAGGGCAAATTGGAAAAATGTGAAAATGTTTCAGAAAAAGTTTAACTTGACGATATACTGAAAATTATGCATAAATTTCACTAAGTATGTTTTTGACCATCTTTAGGACACTCTCATTAGACTATCTTATCACCTTGAAGCCTGCCCATTCAAAGGAAAGGACAAAGAAGCTCAGAAAGTCTCAACCATCTGCAAATGCCCAGCACATTAAACTTCAAGGAATTCAACAAATCTCCAATGATCAAAAGGCTTGAAAATGACATAGCCACTCTCCTACAGAAGCTTTTATAAAAAGCCCCTAACAACTTATGTCAAAAATTCAAGGAAATGACATAAAAATCCTTTCCCTAAAAGTATTTTTTCACATAATTCAATCACTTGTGCATACAATATCTTCCTAGTGCTTCACTATTTTTTTCTTAGAAGAAAAGTATCCCTTGCTTTTTCCTTCCATCCAAAATAAAAGCTACTAGTCACACCTAACAGGTATTTTGGGGTTCAGGTTTACCAAAGGCCCAATCTATGCAAGAAGAGTCTCAAACTTCTTTAAAAAAATTTTTGCACAGCCTAGAAAGTCTGACTAAAAGCCACAGTTCCATTTCTGAGAGCTAATTTATTTTCTGTATAATCCCACAGATAGCAGAGATTAAAAACGAATATTCAAAACCTGAGTTGTAATAACAGTTCCATGCACTTAGGGTTCATTTTGGTGTAATAACTTTTCCTCTCGACGTAACATCATTACACACTCTTGTACTGAAAGTGCTAATGAGATTATATAAAGCAGGACACCCGGATAGCTTCACGTTATTATTGCTCAAGCATTCAAAGTGAGGGGTTTTTTTTTGTTTTTGTTTTTTGGTTTATTTTGGTTTGGCTATTTTTTCAAGCATTATCATTCTACGCCTTACACGTCACAGTGTTTTGTGTGCCAGGAATATGCTCCAGATACCTGACACAAGTATTTGAGTATCAGCATCACTAAGAAGCCATACAACACAGGCGCTGGAACCCCAGCACTTGATCTGAAGTTCAGAATACGAAGGTTCATCCAAACCTAGGGACAAACGTTCTCTGGTGTTGCAAATTATACAAGTCCCTAAATACAAAAGTTTCTAAAATCATTATCTTATTGTTAAAAAAGTAAAAGCAGGAACAATTGGGTATGTGCGTAAACCCTTTCAGCAGATAATCTAACAGTACTTGGGCCTCAGTGAAATCTGGAGTACTGCCACTAATGACTACCAGGGGTAAGACTTTTGGAAGTACCACTTCTTACCTCTTCATGACACATTTACCCAAGAAATTCCTGACTTGGCCCAAATCATGCTCTGCTGAAGAATCTACTCATTCCATAACTGAAGCTTTCCTTCAAATAGTGCTGCAGATATACTTTTACAGAAATGTTTCAGCTATGTTAATCGATTAATATTAGCTCCATGTCAATATTCTGCACATGACCAACAATAAAATTTTCGTATGATGGGACAGATACTAATAAGAATTTTAAGACAGATGGATTATTCTGGGGAGTAACCATAAAAACAAAGCCAAACTTAAAATGAATGTGCTTAAAACTACCTAATACCTTTTTTCAAGATGAGTGAAAAATTTATGAGAATGGTAAACTAGTAATATCTGATCAGAAGAAAATTGACAGCAAATAATAATAGTCGGTTGTCTTCATTGTCCCAATTAAATACAAAGCAAGAGTTAAAATCTGATGTGTAGCAATAAAGTTCTCTTCTAATGCACCCATTTCAATCTAAACTTTAAGTGGTAATAAAAACATTACACATTTCCAATGCTATGAAAATCACTTATGGTAACCATATCCAACATTTATTGTAACATGCCAAGCACTACTTTAAATGTTTCACGTATTTTTCATTTTATCCTCAGAACCCCGTAAGGTAGATATTATCCCCGTTTCACAGATGAGGTAACTAGGACACAGAATGATTAAGTAACTAGTACAAAGCCACACAGGAAATAATGTGTGGATACAAAAATTTCACCAACTAATCTAGCTCCAGATCATTACACTAAGCTGCCAAAAAGGTAATGTGGTAGATGTGCTTTGTAAACAGTACAATGTGCAAATGTAACGTGCACGGATTAAGAGCACATGCTTCATAGTCAAGACCTAGTGTCAAGTGTCAATTCTGTTATTCCCTAGCTATGTGAACTTAAGTAAATCACTGAAATTCTACGTTGAAACTCAGAATTCTATAAAATGGAGATAATGAAGTAACAGTTCTTACTGGTGGATCTTATTGGTGGGTCTTCTTGGTCGATGAGGGGCATTATGCATGTAAAGGATAGCAGAGTACTTGGCATACAGTCAGCACTCCATGAATACTCATTATTATTATCTAATATGAAGAGTTCTGTTTATTATTACAAACTATCATCTTAGTACTGGCAGCATTTTCTAAAATAAGTAAAATCAATATTGAAATAATAAAAGTTTATGAAATGATGGGGCACCTGGGTGGCTCAGTCGGTTAAGCGTCCGACTTCAGCTCAGGTCATGATCGCACAGTCCATGAGTTCAAGCCCCACGTCAGGCTCTGTGCTGACAGCTCAGAGCCTGGAGCCTGCTTCAGATTCTCTGTCTCCCTCTTTGCCTGTCTGCCTGTCTCTCTCTCTCTCTCCGTCCCTCCCTCAAAAATAAACAAACATTAAAAGTTTATGAAATTAAAACCCGAAGTCTCAAAGTATATGACAGCACAATTCTCAGATGGAAAAAGCTACCACTCACTTGAATATCAAGTTTTTATTCACAGTGCCTGCGTATACATGAAAATGTGCTAGGCACTAAACAAAATTATCAAGACACAGTCCCTGACTTCAAATATAAACAATCAAGCAAATTAACTCTACTGAGTGGGCACAAACAGTAAAACCTCCAACTTCACGCATTTTCCCAACCAGACACAACTATGGTCTTCATTAAGTTCACCTCTGCTTGGGGGTGCATGGTGGTGAATATATGCAGAAGAAGCAGTTTGAAAAGAAATAATAAGCCTGACAAATCAAATTTAGAATGACAAATATTCAGGAAGAAATAAGCTGACTTTCCACCCTCTTACCTTCTCAAAAAACATTTTTGCTATCTTGGTACTTGGTAGAGAAGCAAAAAAAAAAAAAAAAAAAAAAAAGAAAAGCCAGAGATTCAGAAGAGAACTCAGAGTAAAATAGTACAGAAACAAATTCTAGGAGACAGGAGTGAATTTGAAAGTTAGAAAAGTCAAAATAATTGCAGGTGAGTTTAAGGGAAACATGTTTTATTCTATGTTATATCATGTGCCTAATTCCTTAGAAACCAAACAACAGCCATTCTTAAGACTGCTGATCCTTACTTCTTTCTAATCCCTAAGTTTCTAAAGTTGAAGAAGAGGGAAAGAATAGCTCAGAGTACAGAAGGATTTTGTATAATACAACAGCCAACATTTTGCTACACGTATCTTAGAGCTCGGCTTCAGATCAACTCTTAGAGTCATAGCTAAATCATAATCCTGGTAATCTATGGATTCCATTAAAAAAAGTAACTTCTAAAACTCCTAACTAAAGATCGAGAATACTTCCATTGGCCACTGTAGGAAACCTGGAAACCTAATTTCTAAAGTTTAAGAAGCATTTCTTTTTCAGAGGTCATGCTATTTGAAAACATCTTTTCCAACTTCACAATAGGAAATGATAGCCACTTGTGTCTATCTCAATACTTTCTTGCCATAACACCTATTGGTAAACTCAAGCCCTAGAAAGACCACAAAATTCCCTGCTACTGCATCCATGGGCTCTTTCAAGCAAAATGAGTAGAACAGCCTATTGATCATAAAGCAATATAACAAATACATATCCCTAAAAAAAGTGAAGTACTTTTCAATAATACAAGCCAAAAACTCAGCTCATATGTACAAAAGTAGGCCAAGAATTTATATATTCTACAAGAATAAAGAATATATATATTCTTCAAGAGGAGGCTTTCTTCCTGAAGTTGGGAGGAAAGAGGGGGAAACAGAGACATGAAAAAAAAAAGTTATCATACATTCAAGGTATGTATCTCCATGTTCTAATAAACACCTGCCCAGTGTCAGCCATACCTCATCCAGCTCTCACTTGCACTACCCAAACTTATGAAGTTGAAATGCAAGCCATACTTTTCATTGTTTTTCCTCTTCCACCACACTTACGACGAATGGAAGGTATCTCAGGAAACAAGGAGTTGAATTCTACAGGAAAACTCTTGATTGATCAAATAATAGCAAAGGTAGATATAATTGGTAGCCAAAGATAGGTTTTAATATAAAATAAGCAGTTTCTGATGGTTCTTTACTTACTTAACTACTCCTCCCCACAACAAAAAGTGCTACAAATATTTGCTTATATTTGCATGCAGAAAAGCTTCTGCCACAAATTTCCTAGGACTCTTCTCCTTAAGAGTCTCAAGCCTCAGCCTCTGAGAAGACAGATCCTGAATCAAAATAAAACCAAAAAATAAAGATGAAGACCAGAAAGAAATAGGAAGAACAAAGAACATCTAATAACTTCTTACTTGTTCATTCCACCTCTCTAAACTTGTTTAGCCTCTAACTCCTCTCTGCCATGATCCATTGATTTGGCTACTATGATAAAATATTCCCAATCTCTCTAGGCAATTCTAATTTAGACAGACGCATCCTGACATAGTTCTATTTCTTCCTCTATGACCCAGATGAAACCTTTTGACAGTCCTTGGAACCCTCAATTCCTCCTTCCAAATTCCTGCTCTGTGGGCCTAGAGTTATGGGTGGAGACAAACTATGAATAGTATTGTGGAAATAGGGGAGTTAAAATAAAGGAATTCCAGTAATTGGGCTCCCCTCCATCAACATCAGGCTATTTTTCTTTATTCCCTACAGAATTTAACAAGTAAAGTAGAAAACAATAGGCTGACATATAGATGAGAGGCTGTAGCAAAGAACTACCCCCAAACTTTTTAGGAATACTCCTATCTTTCCACTGGTTGTAGGTACTTAAGTCTGGAATGTATCTTTGGAAGATGTCTTGTGTGTAAGAATGTATAAAAGATAACACCTTGCAAAAGTCAAACATACAGATTTAATAATGTGCAACTAATGAAGATGGTTTATAAATGAAATACCACCTACACATTTAGTTCCCTAAATATATGATGATATTAATCATTAAAGTTAGGTATATAAGTACAAGTTTTCCATATGTGGAAAAGTAAATCTGTTTTTAAATTAAAGAGGAATTATCACTCTAATCCTTAAAAATAAAACTATTAGGGTATAATTCAAGTGTAGCTGCTCATAGTCACTGAATAAATTTAAATTTGATAAAACATTTAAGTTTCAACCAATGCACCTTTGTTGAAGCACATTTAGCTGAAATAATTTTGAGTCTGGTTTATTTCCATCACATATAGTACATTTTTCCAACAAGAGCATGTACATTCAATATAGAACATTTCCAGCAACAGTTACAGTCTTTCTAGTTTCCTTTCACAGTATATTTTAGTGCAAAGCACTGGGAAGGGTAAATGTTTTTCTAGCTATAGAAGCATTTTATTATGACCTTGTGGATCTTCAACACTTTAAAATTTTTACAAGAAGTATATAGATGGACAGGGTCCCTCCTAAGTACAGGTATGAACCTATATAAAAACATGGTATGTTCTCTGCTGTACCTTTTAAAATTATAATTTGACAAAAATTACTAAAAAATAAAATATTCCCTAAAAAGTACAAAATATTGATACACAAAAACCTGCCCAATATTTCATAAAGATAGATGTACTTCTGTTTTCCTAAAATCTTGATTACAAAAATGGACAAGAATTCATTATTTTCCAAATTTTACAGTAGGAATCAAATATCATCTAAAGTAGTCATTTAAGATTTTACTCGGGAGAAAAAACTTCAGGGTTTATACTCCCATCTTCCTTTTTTAGCAATATTTAAAGAATTAAACTAATATCATAAGAAGTGGTTGTGCATGGATTGTCTGCATCCATAAAATATCAGTAAGCTATTTACTACCTTCATACTAACATTAGTAAATGTGTGGTCTTTAAAAAAAAATATACAGAAACTGAAAAATTAAGTTGCATCTATTATTAAAGTGCTTTGTATAAAATTTAAAGAAAAAAAGGGGAATGTTTAATTTTCATAAAAACCTCAGATGTTGACAAATAAAAATAATGATCCATGGACGAAAATGAACTGGAACCTTCTGCTGAATATATTTTAGAATGAAACTTTCAAACATTTAAGTGCTGGAGAACAAGTTAGAAATAAATGAATGTAAAAATAATTACAAATACTTAGTAGGCTAAATATTTATAATATGTTGATACTAATTTCTCTTTTGGTCCTAACATACACTCACTAGGAAATAGATCTGTACAATTCAGATGAAAATTTTGCCAAATAAAGTGAAACAAAACTAAAGTCACTAAGATATAAAGTCTCTGTCAATTAAAAATCACCAGTGGTGATATACTCTTCAGGTTGTTGATCGCTTTAATCAACAAATTGTTTGGAAAACAAAATTTGCAACATTTTTGTAGGAACTGCAGACCAAATGCACAAGGTCAAGGGTGGTTAGCTGATGGACTGTGATGACAATATGTAATGTCACAGCTACTTGAAAGTGCTGGAAGAGGCAGTGCCTTAGAAACAAGTGGTTAGATGGTTATTATTTTAGTCAGAAAACAGCAGTTACAGTCGAATATTTATGAAAATGTTTTTCCTTTTTTTCTCATAGTACCATTTGAAGACGTTTAGTGGTTCTAACACCAATTTAAAGTCTTTCCACAAAAATGAACTCCAAACCTTTTCGTACATCACTTGAAGTTATCTGAGGAGAAATGGGAATAAATGAACACTTTTGAGTTTACCAATAAAACCTTGTTTTAAAAATTATACAACAGTAAATCACTTCTAAAGGATGGTTTCACCTCAAGTTTCCACACAAATAAAAACATGTGTGATACTCAATCACAACATTTAACCTACTCAGTACTCAAACTAAGTATACTGCCTAGAACCTGAATCCCAAACTAATTTAATACTAATTAAATATATTAAATGCCTTAATACAGGGGACACAGGTACTGAAGGTAAACTTTTAAAAATATAGATAGACTTGCAAAACCAAGTAGAGGGAGTCTACTCCTTATTTCATATTGCATTTTAAAAATCTACATTTATTCCAAAACCTTCTAAAAAAGTGAATTTTTTTCTTTTTTCCCAATAGGGATTTTCCTTTTCTTGCAACGCACCACCACAAAAAAAGATAAAAAAAAAAAAAAAAAAAAAAAAAAACCTACTTAATAATATTAACTATGTTGAAATGATCACAAAAAGTCTGTTTAAACAAAAAGGGAAAAGTAAGATTTTGAACCTAAATAATCACTTTTTCCGCAGATCAAAACTAAAAACAGTAACTAACACACACTCCTAAGGAGAAGGAAAAAAAAAAATCCAAACTTTTATCAAGTTCCCCCCTTTGACTGGAAGCACTATGTTAAACATAAATAATAAATGCTAATTGTTCTAAATTCAATTTGGGGATTTTCTTTTTCTTAGTGCAGCACTTTATTTAGCCGTCACAGATTAATTTTTACAATAATTACAGTGCCTCAAAAGACTTTTTTCCTATAATTATCGCCTTCACAAATTCATTCTAATATATTTAACTTTTCCTACAATGTATTCATTAGTAGACTAAGTCACTAATCAAATTAAATCTGTGCAAAGTTAGTTAAACAGAAGACTTCTATTGTAAACATAAGCCAATATAAACGTATATATTTTACAACATTGAGAGGAAAGCACTGACCCTGTGCCATCTACCTAGAACTATAATGCATTGTCCTGTGGAAGATAAGTTCTGAAGTTAACTTTTGTTCCCAAGCCACTGGAATAAAGGTCACTGAAGAGGTAAATGCAACATGCACATTACTCTTGCAGTTCCCAATGCCATAAGATATATGGAAGCAAACATGTATTAAAATGGAACCAGCTATAAATTATGGTCAAATGATTTTTTTTAGTTCGATGGGGGGAAAAAAGCAAAACTCTGTAACTGTTCCTCACCAGACAAGAGCCTTAGATCTTGTACTTCGGCCTTTGGTTTTGTTTCCTTCAGGTGAATTGGAAGCATTTGCCTTATGAGTTTTCTTATGATGTTCAAGATAAGTCTTTTTGGCAAATGCCTTTCCACATTTATTGCATCTGTGAAGAGAAAAGTTTTTTGTGACTTTTACTTCAATACCAACGTCAGCTACTTCATACTTTTTACTAGGAGAGTTAGAAGTGCCATCATGTTTTGAATCACTATGTTTTGCCTCATCCCTCGAAGGGCCTCTTTTTGCCACTTTATTTAGAACAAAATCAATGGGCTTCTTTATAGCTCTGATCTCTAAACTGGCTGTTATTTTCCCAAGATAGCGGGATGACTTTTTATGAACCACAGTTATATGTCGTATCACATCGCGCTTCCGACGAGTTTCATAAGTGCAAAGAGGACACTTGTAGAATTTAACATAAATGTTATTCCCATCTGTGTGCAACTCAATGTGTTTAGTCAAGTTCTGTTTGGAAGTAAACTGACGTTTACAAAGTTTACAGTAAAGTTGCTTAAAGTCAAAGCCAGCTGAAAGTTTTGGTTTCCTGGTTTTCTGCTGGCCACCTGCAGCAGACGGACTAGTTGATTTAGGGCTTTCAGAGTCTTGTTTAACTTTATTTTTCTGTGCTGCCGGTGTGTTCTTTTTTTCATTTGAATGATTTGTTCCCTTTAATTCATTCTGTGGAGAATGGGTAATGGAAGGGGGTGAAGATTCTACAGAATCTGCTGGTTCAACTTTAACTTTTATTTCTGAACTGCTGGCAGTATTATTAGGGCCTTTCTCTCTTTTAGAGTTTGTTCCAGAAAGAGTTATCTTGTGGACAATTTGCATATGTCTTTTAAGCATTATTTGTGAACTATATTTCCTCTTGCAAAGGAGGCATTTGCATGCAGTTAAATTGTATTCAGCCTTTGAAGACGACTTTTGTTTTCGAGTCTTAAAAGATTTTTTAGGAGAAACAGAATCCAGGAACAAAGGTTGCCCAGGCTTTGTTGCTATATCAGGAGTAATTGAATCCCTCCTTAGTCCTCTATGAACTTCATCAAAATGCCTCCTTACATTCGCTTTTGTAGCAAATGATTTACAACATACTGGACAACTCCTACTTAATGGAACTAGAACATTCTTACTGCGTCCTTTAGAGGACTGGTTTGGATTCTTTCGTGTTTCAATGTACTTTTTTAGTTCTTCCATCTTTTTCTTGTGTACTTTTCGAATGTGACGACGAACACCTCGTCTGGAATTGAATTCTTTTCTACAAAGACAACATATCAACTGGTGACCAAAATCAGAATTGTCAGAAGTTTCCAAGTCAGCCTGTGATTCCTGAGGTTGCTCATCAGATGTAGGTGCAACTTCATCTGCAACAATCTCAACAGGAGGGGGCTCTACAGTTTCCACCTCTGTATCTATAACTGGTACTGTTTTAGACTGTTCAGTGCTAGTTTCCTGTATTTGAACTTCGGTTTGTTCAGGAGTACTGCTTGACTCTGTGACTTCAGTAGGATTATCAGTCCTTGAAATATACTGAAACACTGCATTTTGATTAGTTTCTATGGGTTCTAGCTTAATAATATATTCTCGCTTGTCCACACTTGGATATATGGCTTCTAGGAGATCGTTTATGGCTTGACTTTGTTTATCATTTACATCAGGAAGGTCTGTTAAGAAAAAAAACAACATTTTAATCTGAAATAATTAGCCTGCTCTAGCTCTCTAATATTTAAAGTTGTATTATGAACTTCTACCTTAAAATTTATTACATTACTGGTTTGTATTTTTTTATAAGAGCATTATCTACTTTTCTGTATTTTATAATTTATACATTTAATGTAGTTTTACAAAAATTAGTATTAATTAAACTAAAATTAATTTAAAATCTCATCATGGCACACAAATGTTAAGGAATAAATGCAATCTGAAGAGCTACTTCCACTTCTAAGTGCCCTTAATACAAATACACGAGTGTCCTAAACAATAAAAACAGTATTTCAAATTTTTAGTCTAAAATTTTTAGGCTCGCAAAGGCACATCAAAGTTCTTACAACCCAAGATGGATAAAACATCATGAAGAATGTACTATTCTATATAAAAGTGATTCTTTTTTTAGGAAACATAACAGCAGTCCTATTAACTTAATCCATAATAAATAATCTAGTCTACTTGTATAGACATCTGATAGAATTGGAAAAGAAAAATATGTAGGATATAAATATGAATGACATGTATAGAAGTGCTAAATTCAGTCCTATTCAATGTTTTCTTAACATGACACAATACCATTAAAGCAAGTGATTAAAAACTATAGATTTTTACTCAAAAAACAGAGGTAGTTTTATTTGTACAATAATTACATCCCTTATGGGAAACCAAATATTCCTATTATATATCCCAGAACTATCTAACACTAGTTATGTTTCCACACACAACTCTAAAATCTGGCCACAAATACAGCATGAAATCTGGCTATCCATTTAGAAATCAAGAAATGATTCACTATTGCTCTTCTAGTGATCTTCCTAATTAAAATGGATAAAGGAGTGTCTACAGGAAGGATAACACTTTCACAGAAGTATTTCTAGAGTGAGTATTGCCAAGAGAAGTACACAATAATCCAACAAATCCATTTATCTATATGTCTAAAAGTCAACTCTACACTAAAAAATTGCAAAGAATAACTATCAGAAATAACTAATTTTCTACTAGTACTTCAATTATTAAAAGGTCAGGTTTAAAACTTATCCCCATAGACTGCCTTTTCATTTATATCTCAATGATTAAAAACAAGTATAGCAAGATATAACAGTGGTAAGAAAAATTTCCAAATAGAGGAATTTTTGTTTCAATTATGTGCTATAATATACTTTATATCAGCTTCACGCTAGTAATTAAAGTGGTACTTTAGATATTTGGAGTTTTCATTTCATTCCCATCCCAAAAAAGTTAAATTGAAAAGTACACAAAATCTATAATGCAACTATAGTATCAAACCGAGAAAACAAATTCTGTAAATTTGTAAGTCCGCAAAGAGTTAAACCCCTGAACAAGACATAATGAATGTAACCTATTACTTAATAAAATATTTTAAGGAACTTGTACCGGTTCTTTATAGCAAGAAAATAATACCATTATGTATACTGCGTACTTAATCGTACATGGTCGGTATACTTAATCCAACAAACATGTGGCTCCACAAAGACATTATTAGCCTCAACCTGCCTCTGTCACATAAAGCTATTTCAGATCTCAAGCTAGCCTATAAGACAATCTAATTTCTGATAAAATGACTAATCTATAAATAAATTTAACTGAGAACAAAACTAATCTTCAAACCAAGACCCAGAAAAAAATGGAAAGATTAATTTTTTTTTTATTTGTTTTTTTTTTCAACGTTTATTTATTTTTGAGACAGAGAGAGACAGAGCATGAACGGGGGAGGGGCAGAGAGAGAGGGAGACACAGAATCGGAAACAGGCTCCAGGCTCTGAGCCATCAGCCCAGAGCCTGACGTGGGGCTCGAACTCACAGACCGCGAGATCGTGACCTGGCTGAAGTCGGACGCTTAACCGACTGCGCCACCCAGGCGCCCCTAGATTAATATTTTTTAATGCTCTTCACCATCCCCAAGAAATCAACTCATTTACTCATTCTTTGCCCTATTTCTAGCCTCATTTACTTAACAGTAATCTTAGTAAATTAACAGTCATATGTAAAAAGTTGTTAAAGAAGTGAAAATGAAAAATATCAATAGTCCCTTCAAGCACTCATATTTTAACTTAGAAAAATCCTGAATATATACTATCTGGTCTACATAAACATTCAAAAACAATACCCAGTATTTTAATACAAATAAATATACTCATAAATCGAGCCTCCTATATCTTTAGAAAAACCGAAGCAAAAAGCGCTCATATGAAAGTACCTATCTAAGAAAATGAATAAAACATTAAGTCGAGTGTTTAATTTTATTCTCCATCATTAAATTATCAATACCATTTTAACACAAACATACAGCTACAGTATATGAATACTTAACTAACTATAAAATGCATAACTGAATATATGAATAAAACTTACTGTCATCCATCTGGAGACTTGGTGGGCAGTAGAATTTTTTATGGGTAATTAAATTTGGTAATCCTCTGAAGAGACTGCGGCATAATTTGCATTCAAAAATAGTGTCCACGTCTTTTAATAAAATATGCTTAAGTTGTTTAGTTCCTGAAGGAAAAAAAAAAAGAAAACACAAAAGATAACTTTAACATGCACTTTTAACTGGGCAACCACTGTTGACAATCCAAAGTGCAATTACTCTTTGAAAATAAAATACAGACATTGCCAACTTCTACGATAGTGTATTCGGAACTAAGTTATAAACTAAATTTTAAGCAAAATCGCATCATCATTTGAATATTATGACAGCTAAAACTGATATTCTTTTTCTAATTCAGCAGCCAATCAATTCTTAGGATATCCCAACAGTCACTCCAACATCTGGTTGATCATCACAATGACCTGGGAATAAAGATGTACATGACCCACCTCCAGAGATTCTGATTCAATAGATCTGGAATGGGAAAGAAGAATTAAACATGCCCCTTCCTCCCCTACCCCCTTTACTCCCTCCCAAAGTATCTGGCTGGTTCCTACAGCTCTCTTCTGCAGTGAAATGAAGATGGAGTTCTGTAATACATTTTCCCCTGATTCCTTAAAGAAAGTCAGAACTGTGTCCCAAGACTGCCTGTGACTTTTTTAAAACTCAAATTACTTCAGGTTCTAGGCCAATATGGAATTCTGGCCATTGAGTGTGAGAGTACAGAATCCTTATCCATAACATGAATTTTGCTTAGGCCTCTTGAGACCACTATACATTTATTCAAATTCTTTCTCCCTCAAAAACTCACTTCAAGTACAATTAATTAAATACTGATAGTTCTACACTTTAAACTAACTTAAAGCCTGTCTTCCCCACTAGATTATAAACACCAAAGCAGCCAAAACCAAACCTGTCTTATTTACAACTAATGTGTTCGGCTCTCACAATGCTCAATAAAGATAAGTTGAAGAAATGCCACAGATCTAGGGAATCTAAGCATTATGACAGAAGGTCAAAAGGCAAGAAAAAAAAATAAATGGCAACAAGCATTAAAGTAAATGGCAACAAGCATTAAAGTAAATGGCAACAATCTTTAAAGTAAAAATATCTGCCAGGAATAAAACACAAACAGATCTTTTGTCATTATTTCCTACAAGGTTTTGCCACAGGTAAATTGACAAAATTGATCTGCAGTGCTTTACTAATTTCCTCAAATAAAAAAGATGATAATGATATTGACTTAAACTAAAGAGGAAAAAACAAAAGTGTCTTGAAAAACAACTTTAAGGGGCGCCTGAGTGGCTCAGTCGGTTAAGCGTCCGACTTCGGCTCAGGTCACGATCTCGCGGTCTGTGAGTTCGAGCCCGGCGTCGGGCTCTGGGCTGATGGCTCAGAGCCTGGAGCCTGCTTCCAATTCTGTGTCTCCCTCTCTCTGCCCCTCCCCCGTTCATGCTCTGTCTCTCTCTGTCTCAAAAATAAATAAACGTTATAAAAAAAAAATAAAAATTAAAAAAAAAAAAGAAAAACAACTTTAAGACTATCTAGGTGCAAAGTGTTCTATCACTCAGCAAGCACTTGACACTCTGTTAAGCTCTGGGACTACTAAAGAGCAAACACACTTTACTATCCACCTTGTAAAATGAACAAACCAAACCAAACGTATTTTACAGAATCATGAAAGAAAACATGAACCTAAATCCCAGAAAAATTAAATTACACATCTGGGTTTCTACTGGAAAAAATATATATATATAATGAAATTATTTCCACCATTTCTCAAATTCAAATCAATGTTTACTGCACTAAACCATATTACCACAAAATCAGAAAACACAAATTTAAAAAGATTCAGAGGACAGCTTGAGTATATTCTTTATATAAAAGTAAACACACACACACACACACACACACACTTTATTCCACTTCACATTACAAAATATATTGACAATAGACTGCTAACATATTTAGTTCATAATCTCCTAAGTGACAAACTATGAGAGGTAGACTAATGATAAAAATATTTTAGATAAACCTCTCTACTTGATCTACCTATAATTCCCAAGTACGGTTAAGTGTAGTAAAGTAAAAAGAAAACATAGAAAGTTTTTGCACACTTCAATTCTAAATTAAATTACCTGCTAGACCCATACTAAAGATTCAATTCTGCCTTTAAAGATAGTCAAAAAAGATTGAAGAGCAATGCAAAAATAACCTGAACTAGGTTTAACGTTAAGAATTCAGTTGAAGATTTAAATAGAAAGTATGAGGTTATACATAAAAAAGTTACTGCTAAAAATATAAGACTGCATCCTTAAATCAGAGCTCTCACTTTGTCTGTAAGATTCTCTCAACCATAAAAAAGTCTATATCTATGTATAGATTCTTATTTAGTCCTAGTTATAGAGCTAGTTATATTCAGTAGAGTGTATATCTGCTCCCAGTAAACATCCCCCTAAAACAAGTCTCTAGCTCTAACCTGAACCAATCAATCTTAATACTCATTCACAAATGCTCCCCCCACCCCACCCCACCCTACCTACACACATACATGCACACACACATCAACATGCACATGCACAGACACAAACATGTCGTGTTGATCCAGGTACATCAAATTTCTTTCAGAGCCACAGGTTCACCAATTTCTCGCTCTCTCACTTTTCAGGCCTTCACCTAGGTTTTTCTCTCTGCCTATAACAATCTTCCATTTCCCTGGTCTGGCTCACTTCCAGCAATCCTTCAAATTCCAAGTTAGTTGTTTCCTCCAGGAAGCCTTCTGATCACTCCTGTTTTTTTAAGAATTCTTCACCCCTACTCCCATAGCACACTGTACATCTATACTATATTATTCCACTATCTTGTAATTATTTTTCTGTACTCCCATTGAAGTGGAAGCTCAAAGAGGAAAGAGAAGGTATCTTTATTCTTCCCACTGTATTCCCAGCCCTCAGAATCATGCCTGACTGATGTTTGTCAAATGACATATTGGAGAACTCTATGTTAAAGAAAACCTTCTCTATAAATTAAACTTTCTTTTAGCCTATTGTAAAGTTGACTGGGAAGTCAAGAGACTTCAAAGATTTTTTTTTTTTAATGTTTCATTTTATTTTTTGAGAGACAGAGCATGAGCAGGGGAGGGGCAAAGAGCGAGGCAGACAAGGAATCCAAAGCAGGCCCCAGGCTCTGAGCTGTAGGCACAGAACCCGTAGGACTTGAACTTCACCATGAACGTGAGGTCATGACCTGAGCCAAAGTCAGACGCTTAACTGACTGAGCCACCCAGGCACCCCTAGACCTCAAAGAGTTTCTAATTCAACTTCTACATTTTACAAATGAGAAAAATAAGAGGTCATCCATTCCATAAATACAGACAACAGAAGTTTTTCCCTAAGTTAGCAGTTGCCATTTAAGGTTTTGTTGTTTTTCCCATGCGGTCATAATGGTCTAATCAGCTACTATTTTCTTATTGCTTTGCTCACTAACAATTAGGCACAGGCAATCAACTCTGCCTCTGTCAATAGCTAAAACTTTCTACCACCTGAGACAACAACAGACATGGTCATCTAAACAGCAACATAAAGTTCTTCCACAGCTCTTGATTCAGAAAGAGCCAGGGTATCTTACTCCTAATTATTCCTTTTCCGATATTAATAACTTTTTCTTGCCTCAGGTTTTAAAACTATCTTAGGATGCACTATTTACTGCTTACATAGATCATTAATCAGTATCCTTCCAAAAAACCAGCCCTCCAAAGGGTAAGTTTTTGATGCCTAGAAATTAGCTAATTAGTGAATATTTCAGATTCTCATAATAGGTGCTCATAAAAATTACTTAAACCTCATCAAGGATTTAGTCATGTGCTATTCCTTAATGTCAAATATTCTGTATGTACTGAGAAAAATGTTTACAAGATTTTTTTCAAAAGAAATCAGTATTCAGTTTTACAGTAGAGTAGATTGCACTCACCTTACATGATGTGATATTAATTATAACTCTTCTGTGCTAGAAAGATAAGCTTTCATTTTTTTCTTAATATATGAATATGTTGGTCAATGACCATTTTAAATTGTGGCAATAATGGATTTTTAAATGTTTATGTATTTATTTTGTGAGAGAGAGCATGTGTGCATATGCACGCACGTGGAGGAGGAGCAGAGAGAGAGAGAGGGAGACAGAGAGAATCCCAAGCAGGCTGGGCACTGTCAGCGCAGAGCCTGATGCAGGGCACAATCTGTGAGATCATGAGCTGAGCCAAAATCAAGAGCTGGACACTCAACCAACTGAGACACCAGGCGTCCCTAAATTGTAGCAATAATTATTTTTAAGTGGTATACTGTTTGCTTTATTGATGATTCACACATGAGCTCAATCTTTTTTAGCATGACTGTTTAAACACAGTATCATCTCAACACTGCAAGCAAATCCATAATTTGTGTCAAAACTGATTTTCAAGGCCAGTATACAAAGGAAATTTCTAGCTGATCTTCTCTTAACAAAAGTTCTCGAAGGTAAAAAACAGGGAAAACTTAAGAAAATTTTAATTATTATCTTAAAACCAGCTGGTTAAAAAAAAATTACTAGGTTAATTATGGAACACTGCCACACACTACAGTAAATTCATAAGTAGAATAAAATTATTCCAGGGCCTACTTGGTGAATCTTTTAGTTTAACAAACATTTACTGAACACCTATTAAATATTAGGTCACAATGCTATTCACTGGAAACACAGAAGTGAAGGATCTGATCTGTGCCCTTAAGAAATTTCCAAACTAATATAAATGACTGCTCTCCTAGGAACACAGCCCCAGATGATATGCTTTGAAGAAGAACGTAAGAACAACAAATCAAACAAATAAATCTACACCTTTCTTATTCATCCAAAAAAATATCTAGTCTGATTTTAAATTTCCTACAGTTGTATGTAACAACCAAAAAACAAAAACAAAATCCATGGCACTCTCTTATGTATCTATGATAAATCATACTTCCAAGCTAAGTTTTTGTTTGCAGAGTCAGGACTGAGGGAGGCATCACCATCCAGTCACAGCTTACACTAAATACAAGTAATGTTGCTTTAAATAGTACAAAAACAAAACAAAACAAACTCTTCTAAGAAGTTAAATGACCAAACCTAAACTTAAGATAATGGCAATAGCAAATATCACAAAAGCTAATTCTCATTTTTCACCACAATTTACTCCTCCCTAAGATTCAGAAAAGATGTCCTTCCTTGCACAGTACTGTATTCTATAGGCAGAATCTTTTTTCTACGATATTATATATTACCTCTTTTTTCAATATTATATATTACAAGGATTCAAAAAAAGGTATCAACTTCATATTAAAGACCAGTTTTGAATACCAAACTAAATAATTATCATTCTCTTTTCTCTCCATTTTTCTGTTTCTACCCTTAGGATATTCAATAGCTCCTTTGCCTCTAGCAGAAGGCTGAGAGACTAAAAAAGACTATTAAGCTCAATCAAATCAATTTTAATAAACGTCTCATGCAAGTACATCTTTTTGTTGTTGTTGTTGTTGTTGCTGTTACTTAAAATTCTGCTTCAGTTTGGGGAGAGAGATCAGGAAGGAAGGAAGCTAAAAGTGTTAATAGAAAGGAGGAAATTTGAGGATGCCAAGTCACACAGATTGATCCTAGAAGAACCAACACAGCTAAGGCAGCACTCAGGCAAAAGGCAGGGCCCAGTCAAGGCAGTACCAGAAGCCAAGGATTCAGAGCAAACAGTATGTCTCAAAGTCACCCAACCATTAGGGATTTCAGAGTAGAAAATCTATAGTATGTAGCAAAATAGGCAGCCTAAAATAATAAGGCATCTCTCTACGAACAGATGTCAAACAACAGTGAAATGTACTGTTAAAGCAAAAATACATAACAGGGCGCAGAGTCAGCTATTACTCATACCGGGGGGGGAAATGAGGGCTATATGTATAGACAGCCTTGGAAGAAAACACACAAACCCTGTAGCAATGGTTGCCTGAGCAAAGAGACTCATTTTTACATTTTTTATATCCTTTTGTACTTCATTATTTTTTTAAACCACAGGCATTTATGACTTAATCCAGTAACATTATTTATTCCAATATAGGAATATTACTTAATTCCAAAAAAAAAAATCTACTCAAATTAATTTACAAGTGAAGCAGCCAGAAATAAAGAGATATTAGAGGTCAAGAAGGATAACTTAAAGCCAGCAAAACAGTCCAAAGCAAAAACTGAAGTGTGAGGCAAAGAGAACAAGTCAAACCTGATCAAGCAGTCAGTATAGCACACAGGGGGCTGTGGACTTGAAAAATGAGAGAACTCCTTCCTCAGCCTTTTATGAACTTCCAGCTTGGGTAGGAATTCATATCAGATCATAGACAGTCCAGTGTAGGCTGAAGAAGGTGAGTCACTTAGAGATGATACAATAGCTGAAGACAACTAACTGAGCTTAAAGATTAAGCTAGATATCCTAAGACATTACTAATACCCAACCTGATTTAGTTTCTATAGGTTAACAAGAGCAAAAGCATGGACTTCAGATGGTTCTTTAAATGCAATGTGTGTGACCCAGCTGTAAAGGAAAGAGCCTAGAAAGATTTGAGTCACTGAAGGTGTGGTTGGGAGTAGAATGGAACCAGGAGGAACTTACAGGATGAGAATGGATCTTGGTCCCTAAGTCATGCGGGCCAAGCTTCCATTCTATCCACCCCAAGTTTCAGTCAGCCAGGACCTGGATACTTCAGTGCTAAAGAGCTATCTTAGTAGATTTTAGATTACACAGATATGTGAGAGATTACGATCCTGAGGAAATTAAAATTGCTTAGTACTGAGATGCATTAACGAAGTAAAAAAAAAAAAATCTTTTTTTAAATACAGAGTTAGTTTCTTTGTATCGCTAAGCATATTTCTAAATCACTTCTAATTTAAATTAGCGGGTACCTTAAATTTATAGTACTTTCAAAATTTGCCTAAATAAAACATAACTCAGAAGGCAAATCTGCTGGGGACATTTAAAAAAAACATTTTACCCATTTCACGGACCCTTTTCTTTAGCTCTGATTGTAAAGAAATAGCAAACACAGAAAACAGATATGACCACAGTGCAAAAGAAAACAATTTCATTTTTAAATATTTACCTTCCACAGTTAAACACAGATTCTAAACACAATCTTCTTGGAAAGGGATATTTTACAAGACAAAGCATTTATGAATGAACCAATTCTTACTTAATCAAATAAGACTATAATAAATTGAAGTAGTATAAAATAACCTTATTAATTTCAAATTCTGGATTTTTAAATTTTATTCAAATTTTATTTACCTAACATAGAGTGCAATATTGGTTTCAGGAGTAGAATTCAGTGATTCATCACTTGAATTCAATACCCAGCACTCATCACAACAAGTGCCCTCCTTAGTACCCATCACCCATCTAGCCAACCTCCTACTCACCTCCTTTCATCGACCCTCAGTTTGTTCTCTACCATTAAGAACCTCTTGTGGTTTGTTTCCCTCTCTTCTCTTCCCCGGCCCCCCACAGTTCATCTGTTTTGTTTCTTTAATTCCACATATTAGTGAAATCATATGGGATTTGTCTTTCTCTGTAAATTCTGGATTTTAAAAACCTACAGCAAAGAATGTAACTAAATGTGACAAGCTATTATCTTCATTTCCAGGAGAAAGTGCAAAAGAATTATTTCTCTATTAAAAGTAGCTAACAAAAACTCTTATACTACAAAAACTAACCATTCTCCTGTTATGCCAGAAATATATTATAAATACGGCTCCTAATAAGTAAAATTGTAGTTGTCTTTACTAAAGGAAAATCTGACTCATCAGTTACTTCTGTTAATGAAGGGCAACTATCAAAAGTAAAAAAAAACAAAAAACATCTTTAAGTAGGTTTACCACCTATTTAGGTAAACCTAAATAGGTTTACCACCATCCAACATGAGCAAGGCATGTGTATACACTCAATACTTAACTAAATTAAATATAAATAAAAGCAATGCCATGAGGACTATAGATGAAAAGTCCAAGAAATAGATATTATAAAGTGAGAAAACCTTTTTTATTTTAGATTAAGGAACAATCTATTTCTTAGATCCTAAAATAAAACAAATAGATGCCACTTCTCTTTACAATGACTTAAAAGCAAGCACCTCAAAGAATTTATTAATACAAAACAAGTTATTACATATAAATTATCTTTTCCTTTGAATCTTAGAAATTTTTCATTAAAATAGTAAGCTTTAGAATGATAACAAAAGATATTCTAATCTTCTAAGTTTCCATCAGTTAGGTGTCCCATCAATCATGTGTGTCTGCTTATTTATATCTAACTCAACAGTCTACGACGACGTCAAAGAAGCCAAATCTACAAAAGGTGGATAAGTGGATTATAAGAATCAGAGCAACCTAAGATCTTACTGATAACACAGTTCTGACAGTTCTCAATTATGTATATGTAGTAAGCAACAACTATTTTAAAGCATTGGATTGCACCTGCACAAGCACCCTTATTATACATGCAATTACTATAATAATCTAATAGAAAGAAAAGCTAAACACTTGCATCCGAAGATCCCAGGGCTGGAGTAAGTATTTTTCCTATCTTGTGCTCTATTTAAGATATTGAAACTCCAGGGTTAGGCCAAAGAAGGGGAGTCACATAAAGAGTGATGATAATAATTAATCTACGATAAGTGACATCTCAGACGCTGTGAATAAACAGTCTACTCTGCCAATGCTTTTAAAGACCCAGTAGAATTCACCTTTGAGAGTTTATAAAGAATATGCCAAAAAATAAATCATTAAGAGGCACTTTACCAATAAAAATACCACATATATTTCTTTATAATAAACAAGCTTATTTCCATATTAATATATAATACATAGTACTGAAAAAGAATCTAGATCAAGTCAATATTCATCCACTTTTTTAAAATATGGCAATTAAAAGTATTCTATAAAACCAATGTATACATTTTAATATTTAAAAAAAATTAATTCTAAGGATTTCTAGGTAGTTTTTAACTACGATGTGAAGGTTGAAAAATACATCCTAAAACATTCATACCTGATCGAAAGCACTCAATTATTTGCTGAATACCAGATTTGGATGTCTGTAGTGGTTGCTGTAACAAAGGAGCATCTCCAGGTTCCAGGATATAAACTACATGGAAGACAAACACCCACCCCAATCCCCACAAAAAAAGGGTTATTTAAATCATTTACTATTAAAGTAAAACAATGGTTTGCTACAATCATGTTAACGATAATCACACTTGTTTGTATATATTTCACCAGCATCTTTGTAAGGCAAAATGAAATAATGTGAAAAAATAAAGTTACCCTCAATTCAAGGCTAAATTAAAGCTACGTAAGGCTTCAAATACAAAGATTTACTATTTTGGCATTACTTAGTACCTATTTGTCATGTCTGCCTTTTTATTCCCCTTGAAGAACTACTGTATTTAACCAAAATTCTAGGGCAATCATGGCCTAGCCACATCTCATAAACCATTCCAAAACCCTCTGGACAATCTAGTACAAATGTACAGGCAATACTCAAAAACCACTGCCTAAGGAAAGAACTAGTGAAGTGCACAATGATAGATGTTCAAAAATGTTCACTGCAGCACTCTGTAGCGCTGTAAATAATTCAGAAAAAAATTCAAATTTAAAAGTCTCTCAACAGGAACCAGACTAAATAAACTATGAAATATCCCTACAATGGAATCCTTCATGGCTGTTAGAAAGCATGAGCTAGATCTACATATACTAACAACAAAGAACGTCAGTAATAGATTAACCAACAAAAACAGGTTGTGGAATATGATCTCACTCATATTAATGTGTATTTCAATAAATACAGAAAGAAGTTTAACGTACATGTGTGTATGTACAGACGTTAATATAAACACAAAAAGTCTGGTGGGATACCAACAAAACAAGGGTTCTGTCGGCGGGTTTTACAGGGGTGATTTTCACTTTCTGCCTCATACTTCACTAGTGCTTCAGAGCCTGCCTGGGCTTTTAGAAGAGTGCATGCTAGAAAAAACACATTTCTATAATGAGTAAAAATAATATTTCCACTTTAAAAATAAATTTTTTCGGGGCGCCTGGGTGGCGCAGTCGGTTGAGCGTCCGACTTCAGCCAGGTCACGATCTCACGGTCCGTGAGTTCGAGCCCCGCGTCGGGCTCTGGGCTGATGGCTCGGAGCCTGGAGCCTGTTTCCGATTCTGTGTCTCCCTCTCTCTCTGCCCCTCCCCCGTTCATGCTCTGTCTCTCTCTGTCCCAAAAATAAAAATAAACGCTGAAAAAAAAAAAAAAAAAAAAAAAAAAAAATTAAAAAAAAAAATAAAAATAAATTTTTTCATTTTCATATACAAAGGTCTCTTCCAAAATTCTCAGGTTCACAGTGTAATTATGTAATAAATTAGATTATGATAAAAAGTAACTGCGAAGGAAAACTGAGTTTTCCCATCAGATACCAAATAAAGACATGATTGTGGTACAAAAAACCAGCCACTTTAATTAACTCTTTTTTCAGTATGTTATAACGTTCTACTCAACTATTACCATCTTAAACCCAGGATCGTCCAGTCTGTGGGAAAATTAAGAGGGAAAACAATGATGTGTGCTGCTACTGCTTCAGGACCTGGTCTTGGACAGCATTTAGCTTTCTGATAAGGGGGCTAAAGCTTGCTGTGCTCAGTATATACACACAGCCTTAGATTCTCTTTAAGTCTTCAAGTCTGGTGCTCAGTGGTCACCAAACGGGAGAGACTATGTCTCAGGACTAAGTGATTTTATTAAGTACACTTTCCCAATTTTAAGAGATACTCTAGGAGTATTTTAAATGAATCACCCACAATTCACTCTGAGAACACGGATATTGGTAGTGTTCTACCAATTGGTAGTCCAACTCTAGACTTGGACTTACTGCACCAAATTTTTTTTCTGACATTTATTAGATACAACTAAGGCAAATTAAACTCTCTGATCTCTTTTTCATCTCTAAAATGGGGATAATAAAAGTACCCAAATCACAGGGTTGTATGAGGATTAAATGAGTTAATGCAAGTAAACTAGTTAACCGGTTAAAACAAAGCCTATGTTATAGTAAGTGCTCAATAAATGTTCTATCACCACCACCACGACCAACATCATCATGTACAAATCAACTGCTTTCTGACACAAAAAACTGAAAAATTGTCTCCAAAATCTAAGAGAAGGAGAATTCAACCCCTTAAAGATACAATAGCAGAAGTCTGTAAATAAATCGATGATACCATTTATTGGGATTAGATGGATCTCTTTTCACTATTTGTACATTATAACATGTGACAAAAGTTTACAAAAAAATAGTAGTTAACTACAAAAAGAGGGTAAAAATTTTATAGTTGTAAAGAATCAAAAGCATCAAGGCTTGGCTCTATAAGTGACAAGAAATCTAGAAAGGGACAATAAAAAAACAGTAACGGATAAGGAAGGGATAAGGGGAAAAAATGATAACTCGTCCTGAGAGTCCCCTTTCCTCATTTAAAAATGCTCCAGAAAACTTTCTATAATACATCATCTTCCACTTCCACATGACAACATCTGATTTCAAAGCCAGAGCAAAATTTTGTTACCTAATCACCTTCAGAACACTGCTACCACGAGATACATCAACATGTGTGTAAGAACCCCAGGGTTAGCTTACTTATCCAGATACATCCACTTAATATACAGATCTGTGTAGTTCCCATTGTAAAAAAACAAAACAAAACAAACAAAAAACTTCTTCACTTGAAAATACACTCTCAACCCTAAAAAAATTTATATATTAGTACTTTATAAAAGTTTCCTTTCATATATCCCATCATCCCTCCCAAGATCAGTTTACATGACCATTAGGAAAAAAACCATCATCACCCTCCAATCAAAACACCAAACACTCAGAAGTTAACATCTGTCTTTACATCCTTCCAAGAACACATTTCTCAGAATCAAATACCTACTTTTGCAACAGTCTCTCCTAGCTTAAAACGAGTGCTTTAAAAGATCTTTCGCCTGGCATTTACTTACAAACAATAGAGCACAGGGAAGTAGCTGGAGGGTGGAGAAGGGAACTGCAGAGAAGGGGAGAATACATGACGAAAAGATATTGTCCATGTATTAATAACTGATGGGAGTTGTGTGTCGGTTATATCAGGTTCCTTATACCATTCTCTCTACTTCTGAATGTTTGAAAATTTCTGTCAGGAACATTCTTAAAACATAACTAAAAAAGTACTTCACATACACTGACAGGCTTATAACACCACCCTTCACTACGAATTGACCATCCTCTCAAGGCCTCCTCAGGAACACAGTGCTCTCATCCAGGAACCCTCCCCCACCCCCCAACCCCCATTCATAATTCAAGAGAATAGAACTCTGGTAATTGGCCATTAGAAGAATTTCTCAAACACCATATTATCTTCTTCCCTCCAACTGAAGGCATCTTCTTTCAAAAACTATCACATCATAACATATTCCTCTTGGTACTGGAAATATCCTCCCACTCAGCACATAACTTCCTCTGAAATAATGACAATTAACTACTCTACAGGTTAACAAACTTTTAGCTTTCCACCAAAGTAGTCTTTGGAAAGTGTTTAATTCTAGCTAAGAAAGCAAAGAGACACTAACTACTTTTGACCTGGTCACTGAAAAAGTTTCTCACAGAAGAAAGTTTAACTTTTAAAATTAATGCAACTTAGATGATTTGTTAATGAGGGAGAAAAAGCAAAGAGGTTCCAATACATATTAAAAAGTTCAACTGTGAGAAACATCTTTAAAAAGACACTGGAGTCTCTAGGAAACTTTAATTATCAGAATACACTAAATAAGGTACAGCCACAAATTATCTTATTTACTTTATATCCATCTCTTCCCACTCAAAAGTTCTATAAGGGAATGACCTTATCTGTTTTGTTCGCCACTTACATCCCCATTGCCTTGGACAGTACCTAGCACCTAACAGGTGCTCAATAATAACTTGTCAAAGAAATAAGGAAACAAAATGAACACACAAACTTCTTCCTAAATAAGAAGCTTTAACAAAATGATTTCATTAACTAATTCAACTTAAATGACTTGAATTGTTTAAAAAAAAAAAAAACCACAAAAAACAAAAACAAAAAAAAAAAAAACACCCAAAACTAGAATAAAAGGTCAGTAGAACACAATTATAAAAGGCATTCACAGCCTTCTACTTCAAAACTAGCAAACTCCAATATTAAGTAAAACATAAATGACACACAAAATATGCAGTATGGAGGGGTGCCAAAAATCACATAGGTCAGGGACAGTTGAACAGAAACTGAGTCCCATCCTGGGACTATTTTATTAGCAGAAGTAAGTTATTACTGATTTCCAGCAAGCCAGTGGGGGGGATGGGTCACAGCAAATTTTATTCTCATGTGTACCAAAGTTTTCTGAAAATGGGAGTTCTTCCTCTTTACCACTACCATTTTTTTTCCCATTAGTCAAAAAAGTTCACTACTTGAAATGAAGTCTACTGTGATATAGGACCAAGTACACTGAAGCAGTTAAAATACTCCAACAAAAAACAAGCACAAGTGTAAAAAGTTCTAATACCTTTTAGGTCAAAAATAATGATAAACACCTGCCTTTAAACTAGAATAGCCTCTGTCTGGTCTGGTCACATATGTATTCAATGATTCCCTTGTAAGTTGTACCTCTATATGTTTGTGACAAAACACAACAAACTTCTAATAACTAGAAAAACTTAACAGTTTATATGCTCCATTTATCAAAGTTTTCTAATATTCTTCATGAGACTCAAAAAAGGAACTTTTTCATTCCATAAATCCAACTAAAAACAGTTCCACTGAGTACACTATCCTTATGGATCCTTAAGTAAAAACACTTATGTATTCTACCTAAAAAATCAGCTTTTTTTATTCTGCCATACACTGTGTTCTGTCCAAAAAAACTTTTAAAGGCTGCAGTGAGCAAAAAGCGGATTCTTCTAACAAGTTGAGTTTAACAAACTTTTTAGCCCAAACTAAACTCATTTTTTGGCTCTAACCGCTATTCCCTGATAAAAACGCATGAGAAACTTGAACTTTCAAAAGTTTAAATGAATCCACTTTCACGAAGACAAATGCTAGCATTCTATTACCTATTTTCTCCTTTCTCTTCAGTTTGAAACATTCAAAGGGCAAGGGGTATACTACTAACTGCAGGCTGCCTTGAAAGCAGGAAAAGGGACCGAGTGATTGATCTTGTGGAAAAGATTTAAGGTGACACTTGCAGTACTTTTTTTAAGGGATCAAGCAGGGGAAACCTCTTGTTTGTACAAGCTTTTAGTTTCATAACTAGTTTTATGCTGGGGAAAATTATAGCCTGCTTCCTTAGCAATGACTTCTTGGGCAGGAAGGAAACACAAGGCAAAGTGACCCTGACGGAGGGCAAAGTAACTGGAGAAGAAAGGAGTATACCTGGTTCACAGCATCCGTGATGATGGTGGTCAGTCTGACAGTATTTGTCCCTTAAAGGCATTTTCAGTGGGCGAGACCTACTTTCCTTTCACTGTAAGAAGCTCTTCATTGCGGCTTGGCTGTTGAAAGAAGCACAAACCCGTCACTCAGCCTGAACTTCCTGGGGGGGCTCTGGTTCTATTTTCCAGATACGTTCCCTCCACCCGCGCGCTCCGTTTTCCCTCCACGGACCCGCACCTTCCTCTAGAGCTGAAAAAGAAACATGCACGAAGGCTTCTCCAGCCCAAACTCCCGCACAGGTTCACCGCCCTACCCGGAAACGCAGCCCGGGGCGCGCAGCGCAAGGCGAGGGCCTGGCCGGCTGCGCGGGCGGCAGCGGCCTCGCCGGCCCGGGCGGGCGCGCGCGGAGACGGAGGCGCGGAGCGCGGCGGGCACGGCCGGCGCCGGGGCCCGCGGGGCGGCGGGCGCGGCGACAGGGGCGGCCGAGGTGCGACTCCCGCCGGGGGCCGGCCCTCGCCGCGCTCTCCCACCACGCACGTGCGTTGGGGTCTCTCCGGCGGAGCCCCCGTCCCCATAACCAAGTGCGCCCAACTTACTTAACTCCTAGGGCGGGCCGGCGGGCAGGCGGAAGGAAGGAAGGCAGGCAGGCCGGGCAGCCGCGGGGACAGCCTGGCGTGGGAGGCGGCTTCGGGCCCCACCTGGCGCAGCCTCGGCGGACCACGCGAAGGGAACCGGGGTTCGGGCCCGACGCGCTCCCAAAGAGTCCCCGCCGGCGCTGACGCGGAAGCGCCACAGCTCACCACGTCCCTCCGCGGCCCGAGGCGACGGCGACGGAGGCGGCGGCTCACGGCGTCCCTCCGCGCTGTGGAGCTGGGCGGGCGGGTGGCGCGCGGGCGCAGGCAGTTGACAGGAGGAACCGCCCCGCAGAAGCCGCAGCCGCCACCGAAGGAGCCGGAACCACAGCGGGCAGGACCTGGGCGCCCCTCGCCGGGGCAACGGCTGCCGCCGGAGCCCGGCTCCCCCCAGCGCCGCTCCACCTGCAACGGTCCCTCAGGCTTTTGGAGAGGGCGGGGAAGAATGGGGGTCCCCCCCACCTTGGGCCTTTTTTGGTAGTAGTTGTTGTTTCAGGAAACTTTATTAAGTCAGTCTCTCTCTCTCTCTCCGTCTCCCCCTCCCCGAAGAGCCTGAGCTACCGCCGCGGAGCGGGTAGGAAGGGGGAAGCAGAGACTCCCGCAGCGACAGGGAGCGACTGACTGACCCCGGACGGAGATGGGGCGAGGGCAGGAAGTGACAAGCTCTCCGAGTGGGTGGGGGGAGTGTGGCCGGCACGCCCGGGAGCGCCGCGCGCATGCGCCCGGCCGGGCGCCCGGGCCTGTGGGGAGGCTACGCGCCGCGGCCGGGCCAGGCGAGGGAACCTTGGCGGGTGGCCCTCGGGCCGCGGCCGGTGGCCCGGGCCGGCCCCTCGTACGCGCGTCCTCCTGCGGGCCGACGGAGAGCCGAAGCCCCGGGTCGTTTGTGCCCGGGAGACGGACGGGCTGATGGGCGACCAAACTGTTGCTCTCGCTTTTCTCCTTTGAGTGGAACCAAACCTGGGAGGGTTGGAAAAGCACGGGAATGAACTGTAGGGAAAGGTTGGCAAATGGGTGAGCCGTAAGTAGTGGTGACTCCGAAAAGATTGTCAGCACACTTATAAAATGGTAAAAGCCGATTTTTAAAAAAAGAAAAACCAACAGTTTTCGAAGCGTGCCTCCCAGAACTCGGTGGTTTTCATCAGGTCTTTGGGAGGAAAACTAGTGGTGGAGGATCGGCATGGACTGCAGCGGCATTGCGCTTCTGGGACCTGAAGGCGAAGGTGCGTCACATGGGCAGTATGCACCTTCCCTCCTCTTCGGCGCCCGCGTCCTGCTCGGAAAATCCCCGAAGATCGAGGTCGTCTGTCAAATTCCGCAAACCCGTGTGGCCGTCTCTTGGGGCAGGAGAGGCTGCCTCCTCACCGCCCGGAACGGAATTCTGGTTCTCCAAGCAAATACGTGTCCACCGACGGTCGGGAAATTTTAAGGGAGAAAAAAGCCCATTCGCATTGTTAGCTCCTCGCGCCGAAATTGTCGGTTTGCTGGGTCCTGAAAGAGCAGTTTAGCAGTAGGTAGGCTCAGTGTGTATTTTGGAAGAGCAAACTGTGGCTGAAATCTGTTTTCAAAATGCATAGGAAAGTTTGTGGTCGGTCCAGTAATTAATTGATAAACTTGTTATTGTAAAAAAACTGAACGGAGCATCTGCATAGGTCTTGAACGATTGTAGCAGCTTGATTATACGGGTGACAGGAAAAGGAAGGAAAGCGATCCACCTTTTTAAAGGAATTCCACGTACTGTACATTTACACACCAGTCACATGAGTGTTATGTTGGATCATTTTTTTCTGTGCCATTGTCAAGAAGCATCACACAACGTCAAACTAAAATGTAATGCCACAACTTATATGTAAAAGAAATTATGGTACGTCCATGTGACGGTGTTTGTTATGCAGCCAATAAAAATCATTTTGTGTAATATTTAATTGTATCCAGTTTACTTAAGCGTATCGAAAAAAATGTGACACCTGAACAGTAATTTTTAACGTTGGAGTTCTTTGGTAAAATTTAAGGTGAAATATTTTCATTTTCAGAGGATCTTTTCCTACTTTTATAAGCACACTTAGCACAAGTTAAAAAATGAATATACAATTTTAAGTTGCCATAAACCTGAAAAGTCACTGCTTCAGATATGTGAGTTCTAAATGTTTGCTGACCACATATGAGTAAAGAATGGTTAGCTTCCTGAGTAACCTAGAGGGTAACCCTGGTACTAGAGGGTCCCCAAAACTGCTTGCTAATAGAATAAATTTTAAACAATTTTTGAGAAATTAGAGTTATGGACACGATTGGAATGTTTGTGTGGGTAAAATATTGAACACTGGGTAAAAGATTGAACATTGAATTATAGAATTTTAAATATAAAAAGAAACCATGGAAATTATCTTGTAAACCTTATTTTGTAAGTGAGAAAACAGAGATTAACTGATTTGCTGAAGGTAACAGAGCAACAGAGCCTTCTGTAACAATACTAGTATCCAACATTTATTAATTAGTGTATTAAGCTCAAGAATAACTCATTTAATCCTATCAACAATTCAATGAGATTTGTTATCCTTTCATTCTACAGGTAGGGAAACTGAGGCAAAAACATACAGCTGACAGACAACTGAGCCAGCATTTGAACCCAAGCAGTATGGCTCTGAAATTCATGACCTTAGCCTTTATGCTGTATTGCCTATTCTGTGTTGCCTACACTATATCATAGCCATTTTTTTTTTTTTTTAATGTTTATTCCCAAGAGAGCAAGCGGGGAGTGGCAGAGAGAGAGGGAGCAGCGAATCCTAGGCAGGCTCCATGAGGTCAGTGCAGAGCCTGGTGTGGGGCTCAAACTCATAAACCACGAGATCATGACCTGAGCTGAAATCAAGAGTTGGACGTTTAACTGACTGAGCCACCCAGGCGCCCCTCCACATCATAGCCATTTTTGGATCACACTGTATGTGAAAGATGAGCCAGTAGATCCTGTCAGTTGTGAAATGTATTAAAATGCTATGTACAAGTTTATGAAGTGGAAATGGAGTTGCTAAATCACAAGAATTTAATTGAAATTTCACAGGGCTCTAGAGCTTAGACTTTGGACATCTAGAATTATCATCCTACCTCTAAAACGACTCTGCACAAATCATCCCAGAAAAATTATCTGTCTTCCCCTTTCCTTGTTCACTGCAACAACCTACGTGACACATTATTACAGCTTTACGGAACTTTTTGATCTCTAAAGTCTGGAAGTACATCCCAATGATTAACCCAAGACCATTTTATGGTTTAAAATTATTGTCTCATCTTCAAGGCAGGAAAATTCTACCATAAGTCCACACACACATGTACACATTATTACTGCATAAGAAACCACCCTAGAAATAGTTCTTTAAAACCATTTTATGTACTCTCAATTCTATACATCAGTGATTTCGACTGGCCTTGTCTGGGATCATGCATATAGTCATCTGGCATCTTAACTGGGCACACTCCTGACTGGTTGTGGGTATTGATTATTGTCTGTACTTACCCCCTAGCCTTTCTTCCTCGAGATTAGCCTGGGCTTCTTCATATGTAGGCAGCATGTCAGGCAGGTACAAACAGGAAGCTATAAGACCTCTTGCAGAAGTTACATGATCTCACTTCTACCACATTCTATTAGTCAGAGTAGATCAAAAGGACAGCAGAGAGTCCCCTCTTGATGGGAAGAACAGCAAAGTCCCATTTCAAAAGGACATGCATATAGGAATGGGAGAATTATTGTGAAGATCTTTGTATACACTCACAGATCATTTCAAGAATGATACTAGCTAAAGCTGCTGAATTTTTTTAATGCTGTATGATTCCTTTAAGAATAGCAACACAAGGGGTACCTGGGTGGCTCAGTCGGTTAAGCGTCCGACTTCAGCTCAGGTCATGATCTCACGGTCCGTGGGTTCAAGCCCCGCGTCAGGCTCTGTGCTGACAGCTCAGAGCCTGGAGCCTGCTTCAGATTCTGTGATTCCTTCTCTCTCTGCCCCTCTGTCTCTCTCTCTCTCTCAAAAATAAACATTTGAGCCAAAATAGAGACTAAGTTTAAGAAGAGTCATGGAAAAATTGATTTGGAGGAAGGAATATTAAACAATTGATTATCAACTGTATAGAATTTAACACCTAAGTGTTGGGCCAGCAACATAATATGAAAAAAGAAGATAATGCTTTTCCTAAGATGTTTATTTTAAGGAGAGGAAGGAGTAGGTTATTTATACCTGGGTTGCTGCCCTGGAGATAAGTCGCCTACCAGAAAGTCTCTGACATGGACTTGTATCTTTCATTCCTGGCACTAATGCACTGAGGTCTCGCTAGCCAGGTGGCATAACGCATGCACCATGCTGCCTCGTGGGCACCAAACCATCCTTGACAAACAAGTCTGCCATTCAAATGCGTTTCAGATAACATTTAAGTGAATCCCATTTTTAAAAACTGCTTTTTGTTATAATGGAGTTTGTTTATAAGTCTGTGTTGTAATCTAATAATAATAGCTAATGACAATTTTGTCACTTTTTGAACTCAGACAATGTGCTAAGTGCTTTCTAGTTTTTCACTGAATCCTTAACAAAGATCCTGGGTTAGATATTATCCCATTTTACATAAAGAGAAACAGATAATTAGTGTCTGAGCCAAGATTTAAATATATGTATGAGTCCAGGTCCTATGCTTCAAGTTACATATATGCTAATTATTACTAAAATTTTCTCTCCAGGTCAGACCTGTCCCTGGAGCCTCTCTAAACTCTTAACTACCCAGGAGACAGACCATCTAAATTTCCCCCAGCATCTCAAAATTAACAAGACCAAAACCGAACTTCTCACCAAACTGCTCTTCCTCTTCCAAATTTTAATCAACATCCTGTCCATTTAGGCTCTCAAGACAGAAGCCTTGGAGTCATAAAGAAGATCACATGCACAAATACAAAGTAATGAAAGTTACTTGTATACAGGTTTCTTACCTTGCTTATTCCCAATGTCTAACCCAGCACCATAAACAATTGGTTATACCTCAGAAAGGTCAAGCAAATACAGTTTCCTATCTCCATATGCACCACCAATCCTCTAGTCTAAAACCTCATCTCTGAACCATTGCAATAACTACCGCCATGGTCTCCCTACGGGCCATCTCTCTCTCCCTCAATTATTCCACACTATCAACAGAATTGTGGTCCAAACAAATCTAGTACTACTCTCCAATTTAAAATCCCTGTTGACTGCCAATTTTCTACAAGGAGTCAAATCTTAACAAGAAGCATGAAAACTGCATGCACTTTGGGGTCAAAAAAATCTGGATTTTAGTTAGCCTTACCCAGCACTCATGGGTTTTGTGTCTATAGGCTAGTGAGAACCTCTTCTGAGCCTCAGTTTCCTCAGGTGTATGCTATTTTCAGTGCAGTGAGAAATCAGTTAATGAATAAAGCACCCAGCAGGATCGGGAATACAGTACAGATATAATAATAATAAATACTCGTTATTATACCTGGCCCACCCACAACTTCATAACTTTATGCTCTAAACACACTGTATTTCTCACCCTTTTCAGAAATCAACAAAGCAAAAAGTAGTTAAACTGGGTGGGGAAGGAGTGTAGGACACAAGGGAATTTTAGAGAGAGATGATAGAGGTGTCAGTTGTGTGCACATATCCATTTTTTAAAGCAACTATTAAAATAATAGAATAGTATAGGGCGCCTGAGTGGCTCAGTCGGTTGGGTGTCTGACTTCAACTCAGGTCATAATCTCTCATCGTGGGTTCGAGCCCCTCGTCGGGCTCTGTGCTGACAGCTCAGAGCCTGGAGCCTGCTTCGGATTCTGTGTCTCCCTCTCTCTCTGCCCCTCACCCACTTACACTCTGTTTCTCTCTCTCAAAAATATATATACATTAAAAAAAATTTTTAAATAATAGTAGTTACCTTTGGGGGGAAGGAGAAGGTTGGCAAAGGGTGCCAATTTGGGTGTTAATGGCCATTTTATAGATTTTTACCTCAATGATCATTACATATATATTTGCTTTATAATAATTCAGTAAGCTGATAGTTTCATGCATTTTTTGTGAATGTGTATAATATTTCACAATAAAAATATTTTTTAAAGTAGCTGACCTAGGTTTCAATGCCTGTGAACTATACTTAGAAATCAGAAATTAGAAACGATTACTGGACTGGTTTTGTGCCTTTGCACATGCTACTCCTTATGCCTGGAAATATGTTTTCTCTCTATCTAGAAAACTCTCACTCCTCCTTCAAGATCCACTTCGGATGTCATTCCTTCCATGAAACCAGTTTCCACAGATAAATAATTGCTCCACATTACTTCTCCTGTGGTACACCATTCTGATTAAATATCTGATTCTCACATCATTTAGAATTCATCAAGAACACAGACCATAACTTACTCCTCTTTGTTTTGCCATCATCTAGCACACTACTGTCACATGATAAGCAACCATTAAAAGTTACTGGATGCGCTTGAGTGATTGGATTAGCAATAAATATAATAAGGAGAAATTAGTGGGGAAAATCAATTTTAGGAGTTTGGTTTAGTAAGGCCCTTGGCCTAAAAGGACACTCATTTCCAATGTAGAGAACAATCATACAAGGACAATTAAAGGAACTCCTATTGTATACTGTGTACTAATGCTGTAGAATATGTAGCTACATATTCAAGTGCATACTTGAAACTATTAACCATTCATCATGTAAAACCATTCATGACTCTGTTTTTGTTTTTTTGAGGGGTGATGGCTTTTATGTTTAGATTTTTTTTAGTTTTAATTTTGAAATAATTTCAAATTTAGACACAAATTGCAAGAATACAAAGTTCATCAATTTTTAATATTTTCTCATATTTGTTTTCTTTCTCTTTCTCTATACACATATTTGATTTTTGAACCATCCAAGAGTAGGTTGCCTACATCATGCCCCTTCACATCCCTTATTACTTCGGGGTGTATTTTCTAAAATGAAGGATATTATCTTACATAACCACAGTACAGTTATCAAATTTAGGAAATTTAACATGATAAATTTGATTTTATTTAAATTTGATTTGATTTGATCTGATTAAACATGATTTGGGGAGCCTGGCTGGTTTAGTCAGTGGAGCATACAACTCTTGATCTCGGGGTCATGAGTCAGAACTCTATGTTGGGCATACAGCCTACTGAAAACACACACACACACACACACACACACACACACACACACACACACACACTCATGATTTGATACAATACAGCTGACCCTTGAGCAATACAGGTTTGAACTGCATGGGTCCACTTATACATGACTTTTTTCAATAACACAATATAATACTATATATGTATTTTCCCTCAAGATTTTCTTAACATTTTCTTTTCGCTAGCTTATTTTAATGTAAGAATAGAGTATGTAATACAGATGACACTCAAAACATGTGTTAATTAATGGTTTATGCTATTGATAAGTCTTCTGGTCAACATGCAACGAGTAATGTTTTGGGGGAGCCAAAAGTTATATGTGGATTTTTAACTGTGAGGGGTAAGTGGGGGTCAGCACCCCTAACTCCTGAGTTGCTCAAGGGACAACTATACTTTTATTACATCTATAGTTATTACTATATATGATATTTATATTACATTGTTATGTTATTATAACTATGTCAGTTATCCTGATAATGCCTTTTGTGAATCTTTTTTATTTGCTCCAATATAAAACCCAATCCAAGACCACATACTGCATTTAGTTCTATCTCTTTACTTCCCTTCAACCTGGAACCATTCTTCAGTCTTTGTCTTTCATGACAACCACATTTTGATGAATATAGGCCAGTTGTTTTATAGAAAGAGTCAGTTGGGGATTGTCTGATGTTTCTTCATGATTAGATTAAGGTTTTATATATTTTGAATGGAATACAACATAAGGGATGTGGTGTCTTTCTCCCGCGTATCACAACCAGAAGCATGTGATATCTGTTTGATATTAATCTTCATCACTGGTTTAAGTGGTCGTTCAGTTTCTCCACTATACAGTTCTATTTTTGTTATGAATAAGCAATTTGTGAAGACATAGCAATGGTTTTATTATAGAGACTCCTTTTAACCAGTATTCTTGAGAATTCTATGTAGGTTTTAGAAATTATCAAAACAAAAGTAAAAGAATAAAAGTTAATTGAATTGAATCTTTATTTCTAATCTTATAATTAGAAACTAATAATCAATTGTGTAACTGGAAACTGTTTTTCTGGTTTACTCTTATGTTATATGAAGTTGAAAAAAAAGTTTATAATTATCCTGTGTACTAATTTATTATTGGAAAATCCATTCAACCAACATTTACTGAGTATCTGTTATATTTCAAACATCCTGCCAAACTGAGACTATATAGTAAGACAAGTTTTCTTCCCTGTAGTCAAAATTTACTTAGTGCCTATACACTAGGTCCTACGAATGCATCCATGAATAATTTAGGACATTTTTATCCTCTTGCAGTTTCTAGTCTAATTATTGAGGTTCCCAATCTAATTTTTTTTAACGTTTATTTATTTTTGAGACAGAGAGAGATAGAGCATGAACGGGGGAGGGTCAGAGAGAGAGAGGGAGACACAGAATCTGAAACAGGCTCCAGGCTCTGAGCTGTCATCACAGAGCCCGACGCGGGGCTCGAACCCACGAACTGTGAGATCGTGACCTGAGCTGAAGTCGGACGCTTAGCCGACTGAGCCACCCAGGCGCCTTGAGGTTCCCAATCTAAATGATAACATGTAAAAAAGTATATTATTTCATAATAGTCACATAAGACAAGCACAGAAGAGATGGTTGAAACCCTGGAATTATAAGGTGTCATACACAACAGGGGCACAAGGCAAGGGAGCATTTGCAGCAACAGTTTTTCAACTCACTTGAATTAGAGAAGAGAGCATTATAGAGGATGAATAATAATGTGTTGGTTTGGGGGTGCCTGGGTGGCTCAGGTGGTTAAGCGTCGGACTGTATTTTGGCTCCAGTCCTCGTCTCACTGTTCCTGAGTTTGAGCCCCACATCAGGCTCTGTGGTGAGAGCACAGATTCTCTCTTCCTCTCTCTCTGTCCCTTCCCCACTAGTTCACACTCTCTTACTCTCTCTCTCTCTCTCTCAAAATAAATAAACTTTAAAAAATAGGGGCGCCTGGGTGGCGCAGTCGGTTAAGCGTCCGACTTCAGCCAGGTCACGATCTCACGGTCCATGAGTTCGAGCCCCACGTCGGGCTCTGGGCTGATGGTTCGGAGCCTGGAGCCTGTTTCTGATTCTGTGTCTCCCTCTCTCTCTGCCCCTCCCCCGTTCATGCTCTGTCTCTCTCTGTCCCAAAAATAAATAAAAACGTTGAAAAAAAAAAATTTAAAAAAAAAAAAAATAAATAAAAAATAATAATAATGTGTTGGTTTTTTCCCAAGTAAATGTGATGTTTCCAAAACCTATTCATTAAGGATAGCTGGCTAATAGATTATCTATTGCTATGTATTTGCAAGGTAATGCATTCTAAATTCTAAATTGTAAATACTTTATGATTCTATTTAAATAGATAGTCATTGAAGAGTTTTGCACTTGATATTACATCATTAAAAAGGCATTGTTTTTCATTCATTCTCCCAACTGCTCTTCCTTATGGCCAAAGGGGTTTATTTGCAAGACTGAGTAAATAAGGCTGTAGTTCAAGACTGTAGAACAGAATGAAGTTAACTTCTTTATGTAACTCTCACTTCATTAGCGTATTGATTGGAACTACCAAATCCAAAATCTTCTCTAATGACAGAGTATCAGGAAAAATGTACGCTTTTGGCTTATAGAAACTGAGTCAAAAGTTAAAAATCCATACATATGTCTCAGGTCTTAATTCCAGCTGAATACATAGACTACTATGAATCAGACCATAACCTACAACAAAATACTATTTCAGTGAAACACTTTAAGTAAATGGTTGGTTTCTGAACTTACATTTATCCAAGATGTTAAATAATTTCTAAAATAATTTCTACAAAACGATCACTCATATCTTAAATTAACATTAATTTTCCCATTCCAACTTTCTATTTTTTTTCAAGTTTATTTATTTTTGAGAGACAGAGCATGAGCAGGGGAAGAGCAGAAAGAGAGGGAGACACAGAATCCGAAGCAGGCTCCAGGCTCTGAGCTGTCAGCACAGAGCGGGTCTCGAACTCATGGACCATGAGATCACGACCTGAGCCGCAGTTGGACAGCTAACCAACTAAGCCACCCAGGCGCCCCAAACTTTCTAATGTTTTCAGATGAAAGTTGTATACCTTGAATATGAGAAATCCCTAAAATTAGAGCATATGAAAGTAGATGATATTTTATATAGTCAGGAAGCTTGCTGAATGTTTCTTCTACTTTCGAGTCATCAGAACAGACTGTTCATAAAGCAATTTCAGTATTGTAATTGTCATGTATGCAGTAAGAAAAAGTTAGATTGGTAAGAATTTTGGAAAAGAGCCTTGAGAAATTACTCCCTCCACTCAAGCAGAGTAGCTTCTAGTTAGGAGAAAGCACCACAGGATCCAGAGTGGCAAGATTCTCGGTAAGACCTGTGTTGCCAGGCAGGACTAAATCAGCTCATGACACCTACATGCTGGAGTTAATATCACTGTTTTCAATGCCACAGAATGACACTTTCTTCTTAGTACTTTGTGGGGGAGTATCTAAATCTACTGTCACTCTCTTTTCTCAAAGAAATGCCTTTGAAGGGGAAAAAAAAGTGGGTCAAATTCAGCGTCTTTCTAAACATCTTATTGCTAGAAGAGACAATGTGCCAACACAGTCAGGAATGACAGTTTCATTTATTGGAATAAACTTGATTTGCATTTCTCAGAAATTTTTTTAAAAAAGGAACAATTGCTATAGAAAATTGAAAAATCCCCCATTAATGTTAGTTCTCTTTTCTTCATCACTTGTGAAACTGAGAACAGTTATACAGTAATGTGAGAGAAGATCTCATTGAAGTCCCTCCTTTTTTATTTTTTATTTTTTAATGTTTATTTACTTTTGAGAGAGAGAGCGGGAGCACAAGTGGGGAAGGGACAGAGAGAGAGGGAGACACAGAATCTGAAGCAGGCTCCAGGCTCTGAGCTGTGAGCACAGCACCAGACGTGTGAACAGTGAGATCATGACCTGAGCTGAAGTTGGATGCTTAACCGACTGAGCCACCAAGGAACCCCAAAATCCTTCCTTTTTTAAATTGTGGTCTTTCTGGTCATAGGACAGTCATTTTAAACATGACACCTAGCCAGATGAGTGAAGATGCAAATAATGCACAAGCCAGCCACTTGTGAATGTCCAAAGACTCTTCAACTTCAGTGCTATATTTTATTTGGAAAACATCTGAGATATTTGTATCTCATCTAACTGTGTCTTAGGATGTCACTTAAAGAAAACAAAGACCTCATGTCCTCTGAGTACTAAAAAAGAGTCTACAGAAAATATTTTGTAGTCTATTTGTTCATCCCTACATCATCCTTGTGTTAAAAATTAGGGGGGGGGGATCCAAGAAAAAAATGTAAAGAGGTGGTGAGGAGAAAGGAAAAGTAATTGGCTTTAATAGGTAGGTTGTTGGTTTGTGTCTCCGTTTATGAAAGAAACCAGTGAGTAAAATATATATTCTAACTTTGAATTAGGAGAAGCAAGAGAATATAAGTCTGATTTACTATTACATGGCTCATGTGAGAAAAGTTTGTTCAAATTTACTGTATTTTGTACTATATGAGGTTAGAGGAATAAAGATTTGGCTCAATTACCAATCATCTTTGCACAATGTCAGGGTTGGAAATACCTTCAAAGTCATCTTTTTAAGCTCTAACCTTCCATCTAAAACTTGCATCTCCCTTACAATATTCCTATCAAAGGCCCAGCTAAAGTTTGAACATTTCTGAGTAACAGGGAATTTACCACCTCCTGAGATAATACATTCCACTTTATTCAATTGCATTGAAATTGGCCTTCCTGGGGCACCCAGGGGGCTCAGTCTTTTAAGCATCTGATTCTTGATTTCAGCTCAGGGCATGATCTCACAGCTCAGTGAGTTTGAGCCCTTTATCAGGCTCTGCTGACAATGTAGAGCCTGCTTGGGATTCTCTCTCTCCCTCTTTCTCTGTCCCTCCCTAGTTCGCGCTCACTCTTTCTCTCTCTCAAAACAAATAAACTTAAAAAAAAAGAAAAAAGAAAAGAAAAGAAAAGAAAACAAAAGAAAAGAAAAGAAAAGAAAAGAAAAGAAAAAAGAAAAGAAATTGGCCTTCCTGAGACTTTCATACCCAGCAAAGATGAGTATATGGGACTGACATAATTCCTCTTCCATCCCCCATATGTACTTGAAGTGTTTGCTGACTAGGTGAAATTTCATTACTTCATCCTCTAAAAATATCAACTATTGAGTTAGAGTATTTTGATTCACTCATGTAACAGTGTTTAGTGAGGACTTGCTTTATTCCAGTAACAGTCCTAGGAATGGGAAGATATCACGATGAGCTAAAACAAAAACCGTGACCTGACCCTCATGGAATTTACAGTTGTACAATCGCTATCTCCCCCAGATTATATGAAATCTACTGTTTCCATGCACATGCTTTCATTAATTTACTTTCTGATTAAAGATGCTAAAACAACTTTAAAAGGAAAAAAAATTCCTTCTAGTAAGCATTCAGCAGAAAGCTCATAATTGTCAACACTGAGGAACCATACCTCTACCAAAAATACATTACTACTTATACTTACGGAGCTAGTACAGATATACATAGTATATAAGAATGTCATTTGCTATGATTTATTTATCAAATAAAAAAATTGCATACAATATGATTCATTAAGAGAATACAATTACTTGAATAATCAAAATCATTCATGACAGTCAATTAGCTGACTTTTTGCAGTATTCAGATAGGATGGAAACTTTTGTAGTTAGTGTGCCTGGTTCTTACATACTCCAATAGTTCAATTCGCTACAAAATTAAATTTGCAGATGAGGTGGATGTTGGTAGCAGGACTAGGTTAGGAGCTAGAAAAAAACAGTCAAGACTATGTGATTTAGGTGACTGGCATTACCAAGAATAATATATTGAAAACTCTGAAGGAAAAGTCTACAAAACCCTCCACTGGCGCTGTAGGTATAGTCATGCTATGAGCAAATGAATTCCTGTATCCGTGAGGCCTATTCAGAATCTTTTGTAGGTAAATGGACTCCTACCTTTACAGTCACAACTGATTAAACTAGTTAGTCACAGGCAACCATATACAGTCTGGCACACAGTAGGCACTCAATGGACATTTTTGACTAAATGAACACGTGGGCAGAAGTGGAAATAAACTCAGAAGCGGCATAAAAGGGACTAGAGAGAAAGGGAGTTATTAACTCATTCAATGAATATGTATTGATCTCTATAAATAGATCAGGCATGGTGTGTCAGATGCTGCTCCAGGGTGTATGGGGGGAAGCAAAACCAGACATGATTGTACTAGCCCTCAAGGAGTTTACAGACTAATTGAAGAGAGAGCTATTAACCCAAAAATCACTCATGACAATGTACATATAATGTGCATAATATAAGTGGTATAATAAGACACATGGTGCCATGAGAGAATATAATAGTGAGATTTGACCTTGTCAGGGAGGTCAGGGAAGGCTTGCAAAAGGAAGTGACATGGAATTATCCAGAATGAAGTGAGGGTGAAAGAGGGCCTGGCAAGTGCAAAGTTCTTATGGAAGAATGATGGCGAGTGTGACTTTGCACAGTGGACGTGGTGTGGCATAAGGATGGAAAGACCTTTGCAGGCCATGTGTACAGGTCCTTTATCTCCAGAGCAAAGAAAAAGCGTCCGCATGTGTAGTCAAGGTTAGAGATCTAATCATTGCATTCAAACACACACACAAAATGTATTGTCATTATGTTGCACGTGTTTACATGTACATAAACAAAACTGAGATATCACTGACATTATATAATTGATATAATAAAACTCCCCTTTTAAAATGAACAATTCAGTGGTGAAACCCAGTTTTAGTATACTTGTAGAATTGTGCAACTATCACCACTAGGTAATTCATACCCTTTTCACTGACCAAAAAGAAATCCTGTACCTATTAGTAACTCCCTATTCCTGTCTCCCCACAGTCTAGGGCAACCACTCATCTACTTCTTGTCTCTATGGATATGTCTCTTCTGGACACCCACATAAATAGAATCATATAGTATGTGGTCGTTTATGTGTGGCTTCTTTCACTTGGCATTATGTTTTCAAGATTTATTCATGTAGCATGGATCAGTACTTCATTTCTTTTGATTGCTAAATAATATTCTATTGTATGGATACACCATATTTTACTTATCTACTCATCAGTTGATGGACTTTGGGTTGTTTCCATTTTGAGCTATTACGATTAAATGTTGCCATGAACAATTTGCGTACAAGTTTTTGTGTGGGCATATTCTTTTCTCTTTTTTTTTTTAATGTTTATTTATTTTGAGAGAGACAGAGTACCAGTGAGGGAGGTGCAGAGAGAGAGGGAGACACAGAATTTGAAGCAGGCTCCAGGCTCTGAGCTGTCAGCACAGAACCCAATGCAGGGCACAGGGCTCGAACCCATGAACCGTGAGATCATGACCCGAGCTGGAGTTGGACGCCCAACCAACTGAGCCACCCAGGTGCCCTGTTATTTTCATATCTCTTGGATATATACCATAGAGTGGAATCGCTGGGTCATATGGATGTCTTCTTAATGCTCACTGTTAACATCTGTAGTAGATGAACATCTGGACTGTTCTTCACTCTGCATAGCCAGAGCCCCAGTAGTGCCCCCCTCAGTCCCTGCCCAGCTTCTCCTGGGATCAAGCTGTATGTTTGCCACATATTTTGTCCAGCTTCTGGCAGACTGTCCATAACAGGCCTGCCAGCTCTAAACTCAGCATCCAGGCCACATGGAACTGAGGGAGAACCAGGAATGCAAACTAAACCTCTCTGACTAAACACACCACAGCATCCTTTAACTATGGTGTGTACTCCCCCAAGTGGATGCAGGACTGCCCTGTGCTGCAGCTTCCTGCCAGGATCCCAAACAATGAGTGGATGAATAATCTGTCCACTCCTGTTGTTCCTCCCAGTTTATTGAACATACCTGCCCAAAATGGATGAGGCCAGGAGAAGGGTATCATGTGTGATCTCCTCTCCAGAGTTTCGGGAACTCAGAATAAAGAGAATTTGTCCAATTATCTTCACACCCTCATTTCTGCTTTACCCATCTAGTCCACCAACATGGGTAGACTTTATTTTTGCTTCTTCCACAGTTCAGTGACTCTCTAGAGGGGATGTTTGGAACTCTGTGGAGGTATTATTGGTTGTCACAATGATTGGCAGCTGCAACTAGCATTTAGTAGAACAGTATAGAAGATACCAGACGTCTCACAGTGCTTAGGACACTCGGTGCAGCATTCCATCTGACATTTCTTTTTAACGTTTATTTATTTATTAATTTTGAGAGAGAGACAGACAGACAGACAGAGTGGGGGTGGGGAAAGAGAGACAGAGAGGCAGAGGGAAAGGAGAGAGAGAGAAAACCCCAAGCAGGCTCTGGGCTGTCAGAACAGAACCCGATGCAGGGCTCAATTTCATGAACTGTGAGATCATGACCTGAGCCGAAATCACAAGTCCAATGCTTAACCGCTGAGCCACCCAGGTGTCCCCAGTCTGACATTTTTTTAATAACAGATTTACTGAGATAAAGTATTATTCAATTCTTTTAGTATATTTACAAAGTTATGCAACTATCACTACAATCAATCTTAGAACATTTCATTACCCACAAAAGAAATCCTGTGGCCATTAGCAATGACCCCCCATTTCACCTCAACCCCCTATCCCTAGGCAACCATAAATCTATGTCCCCTCTGTATGGATTTGCCTATCCTGAATATTTTGTATAATTGGCCATATATAATATTTGATCCTTTGTGTCTGATTTCTTTCACTTAGTGTAATGTTTTCAAGGTTCACCCCTGTTGTAACACGTATTAGTACTTCAAGTTTTTGATTGCCAAATAATATTCTATCGTATGAATATGTCACATTTTATTTATCCATTCATCAGTTGATGAACACTTAGGTTTTTTTTCCACTTTTGACTATTATAAATAGTGCTGCTGGAACATTCATAGACATGTTTTTGTGGAGATATGTTTTCATTTCTCTAGGGTATAGGCCTAGGAGTGTAGTTACTGGGTCACAAGGTAACTGTTTAGCTTTTTGAGGAAATGCAGACTATTTTTCAAAGTAACTGCACCATTTTACATTCTTGCCAGCAGTGGATGAAGTTTTCAATTTCTCCATATCCTTGCTAATCCTTGTTATTGTCTGTCTGTATTATAACCATTCTAGTTAATATGAAGTACTATCTCCTTGTGGTTTTGATTTGTATTTCCCAAATATAGCTAATGATGTTGAACATCTTTTCGTGTGTTTATTGGCCATTTGTATATCTTCTCTGGAGAAATATGCCTGATGTTTTAACAACCCACTAGGCTTACAGAAAGGTGGAAAAATTGGTTATCTGAGCCTAGAATCGAATTCCAGTTTACATATACCCTTGACCCTTGAACAACACAAGGGTTAGGGCTAGGTGCTGACAGCACAGTGGAAAATCCACGTATAACTTTTCACTCCCCCCAAATGTAACTATTAATAGCATATGGTCGATGGGAAGTCTTACCAATCATAAACAGTCAATTAACACATACTCTGTATGTTAAATGTATTATATACTTTATTCTTACAATAAAGTAAGCTAGAGAACAAAAAATATTAAGAAAATCATGAAGAAGAGAAAATACATTTACAGTACTGTACTGTATTTATCAAAAAGAATCTGCATATAAGCAGATTCTTTTTATTCAAAAAGAATCTACATTGTTCAACAGTCAGCTGTAATCATGAAGTATTTTTTCATGATTTTAATATACAGTGAATTCAAGAAATGCAACTACCATGTAAACTGAGTGTTGCTTATACCTTGTTTTCTCGGGAAGTTTAGCAAGATTTCTTCATTATTTCAGAACATATCACCAGTGGCAGTGCCCTCATGGTATTTGAATTACTGGTGTAACATGCTTTTCTATATCAGTCTCCATGTGTTCCTATGACATGCAAATATGTACCCGGGGGAGTTTGAGACTCCTTTTAACAGAGTTTGAAACACAAGGATCTCACTACATGTTAATAATAAGTTTTTAAAAATATTTCACATCATTTCTAACTTTTTAAATGTTGTATAACACACCATTGCCTGTGCTGTGAAAATTACATATTAAAATTAGGTACTGTAATTTGTAACAGCCTGTTGTTTTTTAATCTTACTTTGACTCTGTTCCCAGAAGCCTGTCAAACAACCTTCTTCTGATATGGTATTGTTTTTCAATCTGCCTTCTTCCTCTTTGCCTAAGAATACAGTATCCAGGGTCTTTTGAAAGACCAGAGATGGGATGCAGAGGAATTTTAAGACAGGAGATAGGTTTTGTGTGTGCGTGACACTTGATCACTGATGTCATAATAAAGGGAATTATTTTACATTGCATAAGAAATAAAACCAAATTCATTTGTACAAATATCTTATTTCCTCATTTTCTCCATTTCAACTATCTATAATTTGTCTTGGCTATTATCCACACTTCAATTATGGTTATTTCCCTTTCTCTTATCATATGTAAATAAGTGTCTCTTGGTATTACATATCCTAATTCTGGTTTTTATTTTTCATTTCCACTTGTATTTCTGCCCTTTCATTTTCTTGTATTTCTTATACAGAAGAGTTTTTTACTTCTCTTAAATTCAAACTTTTTCACTGTAACAAGATTCAAGCATATGACCCCCTCATTATGTCTTCTGGTCTAGACATGTCTAGGCTAGAAAAACTTATTATTTTATAATAAATTACTTTCCCTTTATTTCTCCTTTATATTAGGCTTAGGTTATTATATTGATTTTTTGGAATTCTATGTGGAGATAATTTATATTATCTATGCCTTTCATTTCAGGATGATAAGGGAAGCATTATAAAACATTAGTTACGAAAATGGGACACTGGATCTGAGAAGGTTGAGAACCACTGCTCTACACCATACCTTCATCCACCATAGGACAGCAAGCTTCAAGGCCTGGCTATCCTATCATAGGAGGATGGGTTAGCCTCTCTACACCTTGGCACACTCTGTGATCTCAAATTAGTAAGCTTGGTTCTTTACACACTACAGAAATTTAGATAATCATCTCTAGCCCAAGCCTGGTTTCAAGAGTTAAAAAGTCAGGAAACTTCTTTCTCATCCCAGGGCAGTAAGCCTCAAAGCTTACCTTCTAACGTAGATGATAAACTCATGACTTAAAGGCCAAATTAAAATTGGTATTTTAATGATTGCTAACTATAAATGTTTTAAGCAGGGTAGAAGGTAACATAGTCATGTTTGGGTTTTATGAACTACAACTGATAGTGTAGATAATGGACTGTGAGAGGCTCATGTACTGACTCAAGAGAAACATAAAACCCTTTCTGGTTTTCTCTGAAATCTAGTGAAGACATGGCTGATATTCCCCCATGTTCCCCCAGGGGACAAGGTATCATTATATTCATCCTTTGTCACTAAGAGTCATCTGGGACCTCAAGGGATTAACAGCATCAAATAGTATAATTTACAAAGACATGAGACATACAATGGGGGAGTGGCTTAGTGATCTTAAGAATCTAATCCATTTATTTATTTATTTATTTATTTATTTATTTATTTATTTATTTTGAGAGAGAACAAGAACAAGGGAGAGGGGCAGAGGAAGAGAGAGAGAGGATCTTAAGCAAGCTCCATGCCCAGCAGGGAGCCCGAGGGCTCAAAGCAGGGCTCAATCCGGGATCATGACCTGAGCCCATATCAAGAGTCTGACAACCGACTGAACCACCTGGGCACCCCGAATCTAATTCCTTTATATTCTAACTTTATGTACTGACCATCTCCAAGCCACATAGGTACTTAGCTGTGGACTGGGTCTCTACAGTTTCTAGCTAATAAAGGCAGGCAGGTCTTAGAATTGGAGTGCAGTTGCTGCTGCATGAACTGGAAAATATGGAGGCTTTATGCATTCTTGCTTTCTCAATCTGAATCCTCCCATTTTATGATAAATATATAATTTGACAAAGTTGAATTAGGCCCAATCTCAAGACATCACCTATAATTATCACATAGTATTACAGCAATAAGAGTCTCATTGGTGAGATGTGAATTATTTAATGAACATCGTATTATAGATCCAACCACCAATATGGTTATTGTCATTCCAGATCAGAGAGGAGGAAAGAGTCATCAACTGACTCCCATTATTTATATCTACCTCCTGTAGATATAAACTGTATGGGATGGAATACCTACATCAAGATGGCCAAGAAAAAGATTCCTGAGAAGGATCATAATCTTTGCATGGGAAACATTCAATAAGAAAAAATACATCTGTTCCTATTGGTAATAAACAAAGAGAAGAACCAAGGATGGATTTCTTTGTCCCTTTCATACAGAAGATTCTGTGATTCATTAAGGATTATAAGTAAAATAAAACAATTTAGGGTTTTGGGGGTCATTTGCTGGCTGATTACTTGATTGCAATTTTTAGTTTACTCTGTGTATCTTGGTAATACATGCTTTCTGTTTCTTCTTGTTTCACCAGTAATTAATAAAATGGAGAATCTTTTTTTAATGTGTATTTATTTATTTGGAGGCTGGGGAGGGGCAAAGAGAAATGGAGAGAATCCCAAGTAGGCTCTGAGCTGTCAGTACAGAGCCCTACACAGGGCTTGATCCCACGATCCTGAGATCGTGACCTGAGTCAATGTTAAGAGCTAAACACTCAGTGGACTGAGCACCCAGGTGCCCCTAAAATGGAGAATCTCTATGAAATATGACTTCTTATTGCACAGATTCAGCAATCCTTTCGCTTACTGTATGAGTTTTCTAAGGCTGCCATGTAAAGTAACCACAGAGTGGTTTAAACAAAAGATATTTATTGTCTCCTATTTCTGGAGGCTACACGTACAAGATCAAGGTGTCGGCAGGACCACACTTCCTCTGAAGACATGAGGAAAGGATCTGTTCCAGGCCTCTCTCCTAATTTCTGATAGTTCTTTGTCTTGTGAAAGCCTAACAATGTTCACATGATGCTCTCCTCGTGTATACCCGTATCTGTGCCCAAATTTCCCCTTTGTATAAGGACACCAGTTCTACTGGAGTAGGGATCAACCCTATTCCAGTATGACTTCATCTTAACCAATCACTCTGCAACAACCCTATGTCCAAATAAGGCCACATTCTGAGGTACTGGGGGTTAGGACTCTAACACATAAATTTGGAGGCGAGAGGATGCAATTCAACTCATAGCATTTACCTTCTTGCTTGAAGCAGTAATGCTTTGTCTGTGAAATTATGGTTGTGGGAAAGGAAGTAAAAGAGTGGTTTTGAATGGTGGTGTGGCAACCACGACTTCTAGTTTCAATTTCTAGTCCTCCTGCTCATTTTTCTTCTTGATACTACGGAAGAAAAATAACAAAAGTCTTGGACAATTGTAAGCGTCCATAAGTCACTGTGAATGTTTTTTTGTGAGAGACTATATAATAGCAATAGAGATACAGCTACTCATCTTGGAAGAATGTGCAAAATTACCAGCCAAACTTCAAAGTGTCAAGAAATTGCTACTTTTAGATTTGAGCATATAAACACTGCTGACATACACCTCAGCTTCCTGCTGCCATTTTCCTCAAGATTAAGAGTCTTCAAAGCAAAACCCAGACCAAGCAAAATTATGCAGTAAAGGAGAATTGCCTTTTGGCTCTTCCCTTCTCTTCCTTGTCCTGCTTCTTCCCCTTGCACAGCCTGCCTCACATACTTCCCTGTCTCTTTTTTGCCTTTCTTGGCCCAGATCCTCCGGAGTCCTGTAGACACTTTGCCTGAGCCTGCCAACCTTGCTGTTTGGCCCATCCTGCGACTACCTGTCAGGGTTTATTATCATGGCATTTACCTGCAGAAATCTTCCAGTTCTGGATTTCCTCAGGATCAGTTTCTAAGCTTTGATCTTTGATCATAATTTGCAAAATTAATGAACTTGATCCATGGTAATGTGGTTGTGGGAGACTGATAAAGGATCCTTCCATCCCTTCTAGGTAAATCTGTGTTGGATTAAAAAAACAAAAAAAAAAAACAAAAAAAACAAGAAACAAAAAACTTCTGAAACAATGGCAGATGCCTCTGTTGTATAATTCAGCATAGTGCCTTTAAGACTGGGATCCCCACACAGGAATAGCTACATCATTTGCAAGGTCCAGTGCAAAATGAAAATGAAGGGGCTTGGAACCAGTGCCCCAAAACAAAGAGGACAAGCAACCCCCAAAAGATTATAACTTCCACACCAGTACACACTCAGTGCCTGTTCAAGAGGGACGGTCCCTCCGATGCACCTGCCAAAGATGCTGGGGTGCCGCCACTCGAGACACCACAAGGACATGCACCTGACCCTGCCCCACCTGCACCTGTACCCAGGCCGCTCCCAGGGGCAGAAGGGAACAAGAGAATGCAGGTTTCCCCCTTTCTGCTGAAGCTTCCTGGTTGCTGGACCAGGCAGAGGATAATGATAATCTTGGGGCAAGAGTGGGGAGGAAGAGGCAAGGTGGGCCCAGGTCCCAGGGGGCAGAGAGCAGGTAGCCAAGAACCTAGGGGAGGGGGTGGCAGGAGGCACTGCATGTGAACCAAGGCTCCAAAACCCCAGTGAATGCTCCACTGTCCCATCAGACCTCACCTACAAAACACCAATTCAAAGATAAAATTATTGAGTTTCAAGACAGTAGCCACATAGCATTAAGCCCCAAGCACAGTGGCACCCTAGAAAAGGAGGCGATATTTTCATGCACATAGATCTTTGGAGTGATCCTTCAATCCCATGGCGTCATAAGGACACCAAGACATAGCACAAACAGTTTAGGATTTGGAACAAGAAGATCCAGATTTTTGTCCTGAGTTTCTAACTTACTAACTAAATTATGTTATTAAACTTTTCAAAAGCATGCTTTTATCATTTATGATGTTATCGTGTAAGGTGGTATCCTATAAGGGTTAAATTAAATAAGTTAGCCTGACAGACGACAAGCCAGCCACCAAAATCCCTTCACTTCATCCTTGGGTACACAGCTCGACTATGTTTCTTGTCTTTCTTGCAGATAGGTGGAGCCATATGACTAAGTTCTCTGTGACAAAATGTGAGCAGAAATGACATATGCCACTGCCAGGCCAGGCCCAGAAACATCTCCCTCAACTACTCCTCTATTCCCTTCCCATTCTATAGGCTGGTTGTAAGTGATGAGGAGGCCCTAGAAACAGGAATTCTTAGCCTGGGGTACATGGAGCCCCAAAGGGTCTATGGATAGAATTCAGAGAGTCTATGATACAAATGAGAAAAATCTCTAAACCTTTATTTCCACTAACCTCTATTTAAAACGCTGCATTTCCTTGCATTATTTTTTTCCTGTCATTAGTAATGAAGGCAACAAGAAAGCACATCACCAGGACCAACATCTGACTCTTTCACCAATAAAAATCAGCAATATTGTCATATTTCATTACATTGTTGGAGATATCTCAAAATACAGTGTGTGTTCATCACTACTTTGATGTTATAGTAGTTACTAGACTCATGTCTAGATCTTATTATTTAAGGTATTCATAAAAAGTACCTATAATACTATATCACAAATTAGCTCTTTTAAAACTTTAATAACTACATTTCAACATAATTTTCATTATGTAATCGTAAATATTTTATTCTATGCATTTGTAAACATTATTCCAAGAAGGAAGTTTAGAGGCTCAACCAGACTGCCGAAGCGGCCCATGACACAAAAAGCCTAAGACCCCGGATTATGCCAAGGTGAAAAAAATCTAGACATTACTTTTTGGAGAGCTGGTGATGTTCTAGATCTCAAAGCCGATGACGGCCATACAGCTGTATATGTTCATCGAAAACTATTTGAACTGTACACCTAAAAAGGGAGAATTTCAGGGGTACCTGGGTGGCTGAGTCGGTTAAGCATCTGACTCTTGATCTCAACTCAGGTCTTGATCTCAGGGTCATGAGTTCAAAGCCTGTATTGGGCTCTGTGCTGGATGTGAAGCCTACTTTAAAAAAAAAAAAAAAAAAAGGACGCGGGGGTAGAATTTCACTATATGTTAAATTACATCTAAATAAACCTGACTTAAAAAAAAACAAAAACAAAAACACTGCTAGGGGAGAACAGAATCACAGATGAAAGGAGTCTCTCGGACAATGTGGAGGGAGTCACATGCTGACCTCAACAGCGGCCCAGGGCTATTAGAGGCGAGAGGAATAAACTTCTGTTGCACTGAGTCCAGGCTCGAGTCCATTTGTCACCACAGTTTAGACTACTTCAACATATGTATTAAAAATATTTTGGAAAGTGTAAAACATAATACAGAATACATTATTAATGCCACTGCTTTCCTCTACATCGTGCTGGTGGTGGTCATGGCGTTGGGTTTCTTTTGTGTTTTGGTTTTGGCTAGCCAAAGGCTCACCATAAAACGACTCACCAAAGCAAAAATAAAACTCCTAATTCTTCATCAACCCCAGTAGGGAAAAAAAAAAAACAACAACAACCCACATTCCTTGCTTAGCCATTGCTATGGGCTAAATTGGGTCCCCTTAAAATGCATATGTTCAAGCCCTCACCTCCATACCTCAGAAGGTGACTGTATTTGGAGACAGGGTCTTCGAAGAGGTAATTATGTTAAACTGAGGTCATTAGGGTGGACCCTAATTCAACATGACTGGTTTCCATATAAGAAGAGGAAATTTGGACACAAATATATATACAGAGAAAAAAAACTACGTGAAGACCTTCTTAGGAAGAAGGCAGCCATCTACGCACCAGAGAAAGGCCTCAGAAGGAGCCAACCCTGCTGACACCTTGACTTGGACTTGCAGCCTCCACAACTGTGAGAAAATAAATTTCTGTCATTTAAGCCAGCTAGTCTGTCATTCTTTGTTATGGCAGCCATGGCAAGACTAATACAGCCATAATTATTTTTCAACGATATATTTCAGGCTAAAATTATTGCATCGTAGGGGTGAAATGTGCCCAAGCATCCATTATCCAATCCAGCCCTACCATTTTATGGATGGTAATAGTAATGAGCAGTATTGAGCGCCTACTGTGTGCAGACACTGTGAGGAGTGTATATATATATATATATATATATATATATATATATATATATATTCTAATGTCGATACCTTGCCCTTCATATTTGTTAGTTGTTATTATCCCCATTTTTGCAGATTCCCAAAGCCAGTTAGTACCAGAAACTGGGATTCAAACCCAGGTCTGTTTGGCACCAAAGTCATGAACTCTTAAACGCTACATGGAAGGAGTTAAGCAATTTGCCTCAAGTTAACAACTGAGTCACAGCAGGACTAGAGCTGGAATGGAGGTCACTTCATCCCCAAACCAGTATCCTGCCTCAACGGCCATAAAGACATTCATTAATGACAATTTGAAATACAAAGTTTTGGGGTACCTGGGTGGCTCAGTCGGTTAAGTGACTTCAGCCCAGGTCATGATCTCACGGTTCATGGGTTCCAGCCCCACATCGGACTCTGTGCTGACAGCTCAGAGCCTGCCTCATATTCTGTTGTTTCCCTCTCTCTCTGCCCCTCCCCCACTCACGTTCTCTTTCTCTCTCTCTCTCTCTCTCTCTCAAAAATAAAAACATTTAAAAAAAAAGAAATACAAAGTTTTATAGAGGTAGTGCTGGTGCATGGTTGTCTGGCAAAGGTCTGAGACCCCCTGAAACTCATTCTTGTCTTGTGCTCTACAGATATTTTATAAAGCAGAAAATGTATGAGTCTTCTGGACTAGGAGTATCTGTGAGAGTGGCCAGATACTGATCACAGGGAAGAGAAGGGAAAGAGTTTCACGCTGATAAGGTTTAGGGTTTGGAGAGGAAAATTCAAAGAGCAGGAGTTTAGCACATGAGAAACAGAAGTATTCACCCTACATACAGATTCATAAACTGGCATACACCCTCCATGCTTTTATGGACAACCTGCACAAAAGTAGGAAATTCTAGGATTTGGGAGGTTTTCTTTTGAAGGAATTGTGGGGTTTTTTTCCCTCTCATACCTATACAGCATTAAACTGAACTCTTACTTTATATTCGAGTTTGTTCCTGCGTCCTCATTAAAATCAGTTTTAAAATTTCATTTTAAAACCCCTAAATAAAACCTACCGCTCACCTCTATGGTGTGAAATGGAACGTGTTAATTGTACACACGAAACTATTTTTTGCAGTGTTAGGAGAAGTTGCCTCTTCTAAGCTACATTTATTTACTTATTTATGTATTTAAGTTTATTTTTATTTATTTTGAGAGAGAGAGCAAGTGGGGGAGGGGCAGAGAGAGAGGGAGACAGAATCCCAAACAGGATCCTAAAATGTCCGTGAGGAGCCCAAGAGGGGGCGGTGCTCAAATTCACAAACCCTGAGACCATGACCCCAGCCAAAATCAAAAGTCGGAGGCTTAACTGACTGAGCCACCCAGGTCCCCCCTAAGCTGCATTTACATAAGTATGCCCTATATCAGTGATTCTCAAAGTGTGATCCCCAGGGAAGCAGCACTAGCACCACATGGGATGAGGACTTGTTAGAAATGCAACATCCAAGCCCCAGACTGAATGAGAAACTCTGCAATCTGGGTTTTAGTAAGCCCTCCAGGTGATTCTGATGCACACCTATGTTTTAGCTCTGCTCTATAACAAATATTTGCTTCTATTTTGAAAGAGTCTTTAAATACTGAGTCCAAAATCTTTAATAAGTAAAATGACTTAAAGGGGAAGGTTGTCAGAATGACCCAAGCCAATTATTAAATCATCTTCTGCCAAAGATTCAATACCACCTATTGAAGTGATTCCTGTATTTTGGTCTTTTGGGTACCTTTCAATACCAAGAGTCTGTGAGCATTGAGAGAGAACAATCCTAACTGAGCAATTATGTAATTACAAATAATTGGCACTTTAATTTTCTTCAAAGTTTTGACCTTATATTCTGTTTTTAAAAAGTGCTATTTCTATGAAAATAATCGTTTTGAAGCATAACCTATTCCATTTAGCATTTTGAAATCGAAATAAGTAATATGCCAACATGTTAACAGTAGTTAGTTCTGGGCAGAAGAATTACAAATGTATTTTATTCTTGTCCTTATATTTTAGTTTTAATATTTTTTCTTTAAAATATTAAGATAAGGGGCGCCAGGGTGGCTAAGTCAGTTAAGCCTCTGACTCTTGACAGGTACAAATTTTTTTTCTTTAATAAATTGACATAGAAAGCATTTTCAATGAACAGGATCAAACAGAGACTTTCTTTCCCATTGTTTTTCATCTTTTCCTTCTAACAAGTCACAGATGGACTGACTACATCACATGGAAATTAGGAAATATTCTAGGGAAGCAGTCCAGAAAGATTTATTTTAATTGTAATAGGGTTTTTTAAGATGGCAAAATGTTTTATTTTTTTTTTTAACGTTTATTTATTTTTGAGACAGGGAGAGACAGAGCATGAATGGGAGAGGGTCAGAGAGAGAGGGAGACACAGAATCTGAAACAGGCTCCAGGCTCTGAGCTGTCAGCACAGAGCGGGGCTCGAACTCACCGACCGCGAGATCATGACCTGAGCTGAAGCTGGACGCTCAACCGACTGAGCCACCCAGGCGCCCCAAAATGTTTTTTACACTAAGTAAAGAATATGCTTTGTAATATATAGAGGACTCTTTTTATAATACATGGAGGCATTGTATGTAACCCCTCATCATACTTAATGGTCCTCAGTTCCATGGGCTTTCGATGGCAGTTTGGTTGATTAGCAGTTACGCTCTAATGAGAAGGGAGCCATACTTTAGTTACTTACTCTTGCAGCAACTGAGATTGAAATTCTTTTATTTTCCTCACTTTGATTCTTCACGATGTGTTTTCCTTAACATAGATCTATTGTTTCCATTTTTAAATGTTTTTCATTTAGATTTCCTTTAGGTACTTCCTGTGAATTTTATGGGCCTCCATTCTTATTATTGCGGCAGTTGTCATTTCTGAAATCAATGAAGCACAACCTTTTACAGGGTTGACTTGTACCAATCTAGTGAGCTAGAAGGAAGTTTGGCATTTCATTTCTCGACAATCTCCTACCCAAATAATGACTCTGTAATGTTGTTAGACTAACTTTTTGAAACCTTAAATATGGCCTCTTTTCTTATGTTCATTTTTGTCATTTCCCATATACAGTGCTATTTATTGTCTTTGCACTGTGGTTTAGTTAGCATCAAAAGCCCTGGATTAAGTCCAATTTCCGCCATTTACTGATTCTATGAATCACTTAACTGCTTTGAACTCCACTTTTTTCAGCTGCAAAATGTAAGTACCATTAACTACATCACAGAGGCTATAAAAAAGAAATAATATTATATAAAAAGAAATGATATCATAGTGAGACCATAAAATTTTAGAGTAATTACTTTTATTGTTCTCTCTCCTGACGCAAGTGCCCCAGGTAGCATGAAGTAACTAAAGAAGGGAATGGAAAAAGTGTAATTCAAAGAATTACAATTTGTCTTCAGAATTGAGCCTAGAACTTGTCCTTGTCACATTCTGTCTGCCACATACACACCTTTCCCCTACATACTCCTTATCTTTTTTTTCAGCTCACAATCTTTTTCCAGATGGCTTGGTTGGGGAGGTTTTAAACTAGGCCTAGGAGGAGTTTCTGTCCAGAAAGAGTTTCCAGAGTGGGGTGGTTGGAGGCTAGTGGTTAAAAAAAAAAAAAAAAAAAAAAAAAAAAATCCTAGAAGGAAACAAAATCTGATCTAGCACTTGAACCATCTGTCCAACCTATATAGTTTCCCTCCAGAAACCATTGGTACATTCTTCTGTCAAACCATTTTGGGAATAAACAGGGATAAAGACAGCTGGATGGCTATGCAGGTGTGCATTTAGGTATACATAGGGTCACTTGGTTTCACAGGGATAAATGGAGTATTGGAAGTAAGTCAGTTAAGGAAGATGGACTATGTGAAATGGATGAAAGGCACAATTCCAGAGCCACCTTTAGGAGTTTGACATGTCAAACAGGTGTACAGGGAGAGCTGAGTCTTAGGGTAACTAGAGAGGGAACAGAAGTCATAGTTCTAGGTCACTAATATTTGATACGTAACATCAACAAGGTGGTTGGTGGTAAGTACAAATATACTAGGGATCGCAATTTAGTGGTTAGTTTCTCTTACTTCACTGCATTTTTGGCTTTGCTAATTATAATCTTTGTCCAGTAGAGGATATTTCATCTACCTCCTATTCTCTCTTTTTTTTTTAAGTTTGATAGTTCCCAGAATTAAAAAAATTATTTGTACTAACCATAATTAATAATAATGGAAAATAGCATTTCATCAAAACTACAGATGGATTCTGTGTACCTAATATAAGAACAAGAAAACTCTTAGGACACTAAATGACTCAGCGTATTCACTGCAGACATGGTCCTTCAATTTAACCACCTATTTGCAGAAGATGTTAACATTTGTTTTATAAGGATATTATGATAATGAATGGGCTAATGTTTATAAAGCATAGAAAATACTGCAGTTTAATTAATTTCGATGTATTTTTCCATGATGTGTGTATGTGTTGTGTAAAACTCCTTAAAAAAAATGGCAATATCTACTTTGGCCCAAAAGACAGAGATTAGAGTACTTCATTTTAACTTAAAAGAAAGCATTACTACCATCTATTCTATTTTTTTATGCTCTTCTAATTATAACTTTACACTTTTTTAGTTTTTATTTAAATTCCAGTTAGTCAGGGGCACCTGGGTGACTCGGTTGGGGGACCAACTTCGGCTCAGGTCATGATCTTGCGGTTCAAGCCCCGCATCGGGCTCCGTGCTGACAGCTTGGAGTCTGGAGCCTGCTTCGAATTCTGTGTCTCCCTCTCTCTCTGCCCCTTCCCCATTCGCACTCTGTCTCTGTCTTTCAAAAATGAATAAATGTTAAAAAAATTTTTTAATAAAATAAAATAAATTCCAGTTAGTCAACAAATAGTGCAATATCAGTTTCAGACGCACAATCCAGTGACTCAATACTTACACACACCACCCCATGCTCATCACAACGGCATTCCTCAGTCCCCATCACCTATCGCTCATCATTTATTCTAAGAACCACAAAGGATTTTAGGTTGTTCAGAGACTAGAGGAGCTACTTTATTTGTTCTTTGATTAGGCACCAATGACAGCAGCAGAGACAAATTCATTCTTCGACTCAAGAAAAATTTATTGAGGGGTACCTGGGTGGCTCTGTCAGTTAGACGTCTGACTTCGCCTCAGGTCATGATCTCATGGTTTGTGGGTTCGAGCCCCTCATCGGGCTCTGTGCTGACAGCTCAGAGCCTAGAGCCTGCTTCGGATTCTGTGTCTCCCTCTCTCTCTGCCCTTCCCCCACTCGCTCTTTTTCTCTCTCTCTCTCTATCTCTCAAAAATAAATAAACATTTAAAAAAATTTTTTTAAAGAAAAATTTATTGAGCATCTATGATGTGCTACACTGGGCTCTAGAGATTCAATTTTATTAGTAAGACATGATTCCTGTCCTCACTATAGATACAGTCTATTTAAGAAATTCTGTCTCATTACAAGGGCACCCGGGTGGCTCAGTTGGTTGAGCTTTTGACTTCAGCTCAGGTCATGATATCACAATTCACGGGTTTGAGCCCCGCATCAGGCCCTGTGCTGACAGCTCAGAGCCTCGAGCCTGCTTCAGATTCTGTGTCTCTTCCTCTCTCTGTCCCTCCCCACTCACACTGTCTCTCTCTTTCTCAAAAATAAACACTAAAAAAATTTTAAAAAAAGAAATTCACTCTCATTTCAAAACAATGAAAAAGGAAAAAATAATCATGCATTTTAAAACTTTGTGGTCTATACAACAGAGATATAATTTGCGCATAGAGAATAATTCTGTCCATCTGCCAATGTTACTCTAAAAAACATGTCATACTTCCAGGTCTAGACATTCCTAAATATAAAATGTTTCAAACTAGAAAAAAAAATTGTGAATTTTTAAAAAAGAGAATATATGTGAAGTACAACAAAGACAGATTATTTAAATAGGTTATAAGTAATAATGTTGATCTAAATATCAACTTTAACCTAATTGAACTAAAACCAAAGGATCCTCAAAGAGAAAGTTTGCCACTGATAAACAATCATTTCATAAAAATCAGTCATTAAAAAGTAGTCATTTGGGGGGCATCGCTGATGTCTAGCGATACCAAGTAAATAATAACGAGGTAGGTAATAAAGCTTTTATCTCCTTTAACTTGGCTGTCTGAAGATAATTGCTCCCCCCTTCTATGCAGACTCATCTGTCAATGAAATCTTCCCAGGAGAAGATACTGCCACACTATGGAGAGGGACATCCAGCCACATTGCTCACTAATTGGTCCACACCTAGGAGCTCTCAGCAGCATACTGCAGAAGATGTAGTCAATTTTGTGTTATCATAAACAATCGTCAGCACCAACGTTACAATATATTATCTAGGACATAGGAGTAATTTAAGAAACACAATAGCATCACCTTTGCCAATCCTGTACTTCATACACAAAATTATTTTTTGTTTATTTATTTATTTATCTAAAGAGAGAGAGAGGGCATGCACACACGCAGGGGAGGGACAGAGAGGGAGAGGGAGAGAGAGAATCCCAAGCAGGCTCTGTGCCCTCAGCAGGGAGCCTGACAGACATCTCGATCTCACAAACCAAACTGTGAAATCATGACCTGAGCCAAAAATCAAGAGTCAGACACTTAACCGACTGAGCCACCCAGGCCTCCACAAAACAATTTCAATAGGAGGATAGACCTATGTGAGTGAGCCTTCCATCAGACAGAAGCCTTCAAAATCACAGCCAGCTCTAGCGATGCTAAGGCTACTAAATTTACCACAATATGGCAAAAAAAGAAAAAAAATCACAAAATCACCATCATTAATCAACGAAGATTTCTTCAGCGTCTATGGTGAGTTAAACATAACGCATGATGCTAGGGATACACAGAGAAAGAAAACACAATACCTGACCTCAGAGGGCTTATGAATCATTTAGAAAGAGAACATACACATGGCAAGTGAAACAAAACACAAGGAATCCTGAGGGAAACTACAGCACTGATGAGCATTGGGTCTTAAAGGGGGAAACCAGCTTTTAACAAAGGTCCATTATACATGTGAGCCAGTTCTTCATAGCTACATGCTTAATCTGGGTTTTAAGAAAATAGACTCTATCCTACGGAAATAATCCAAAAGTTAAGCAAAAATCTAGGCACAAAATATTGCAAAAACATTTCTGGTGACCATGAATAACTGGAAACACTCTAAACACTTAATAGGAAAGAACTTTGATCCAACTATACAGAAAAATTATATGTAGCCGTTAAAGGAGATATTGACAAATCATTTTAAGTACAGGAAAATGCTAACTCCAATAAACTAGCATAGTAACTAAAAAGAAGGCTAAAAACCATAGATGCATTAGGATCTCAGCTTCGTGGCTTGTAATACAACTATGAAATATCACACTCATTGTTTACTCTGAAAATTAGTAAATAAAGGGAAATTAGTAAGCATTTGCCCTGCCTTTTTAGGAGGAACCAAAGTTTGTGAAGAAAAGCTGCTCTTGGGGCGCCTGGGTGGCGCAGTCGGTTAAGCGTCCGACTTCAGCCAGGTCACGATCTCGCGGTCCGTGAGTTCGAGCCCCGCGTCGGGCTCTGGGCTGATGGCTCAGAGCCTGGAGCCTGTTTCCGATTCTGTGTCTCCCTCTCTCTCTGCCCCTCGCCCGTTCATGTTCTGTCTCTCTCTGTCCCAAAAAAATAAATAAAAAAAAAAAAAGTTGAGAAAAAAAAAGCTGCTCTTTACAAAATAATTCCAGCTAATAAATGTAGAGGGAACAGAATTAGAAAACACCATTTTGCAATCCCGAATGAAATCATTTATTCAGGCAAGAATCTCAGAGGATGCACAAACCATTAAGATGAAAAGATGATATTCAAAAGAGCCAAAATTTCATACCATAATTACTCTTACCAATTACACAGGGGGAAAAAATGGAGGGATATGAATCTTTTATTACAAAATTCTAAAAACAGTCAAATCTAGGTTGTAAGTATATGTATAGATAGATAGGTGTTCCTTGTGCTGGTGTTTCCATTTTTTTTATATATTTAAAAATTTCCTCATAAAAATTTGAAAGATATATATAGGAGAAAGGTTAAGAATAAATACACCAAAATATTGGCAGTAATTATGTCAACATAACTATAGGTGATTTCCATCTCAATTTAAAAAATATTATTCTGTAATTTCAATTTTTTTTCTTATGATTACATATTATTTTTATAATCAGAAAAAGTGAGTAAAAGAAATACAGACATTAGGTAGAACTGTGAGTGAAAAAAATAAAAAGCCTACCCATTTAAGGCAACAGGGATGTTGGTCTATTGTTACTTTGGTTCTGACGTTATTTAATATATTAATAGTTTCCAAAAGGAAGTTCAAGGCATATTAAGTCATATTTCAAATAGTATCTTGGCAAAGCAAGAGGGAGGGCTGCAAAAACAGGCCAACCCAGATACAAACTGCCCGTACAATTCATTAATAAACAGGACATTTTTTTTAATCTTGAGAAAAAATTCAATCTAATACCTCCAGGGGAATTCTTTTCTGCATAGTTATTCAATCATAGAGAAGCCTGGAAAGCAATAAATGGCAAGGAGGAACAGCAGTGGAGAAACGGGAGAGCCCTTGGAATGATAATGGGAAACAAATTAGAGATTTGGTTTCCAGTGACGTGAGTGAAAACCATGTCAGTGCTGATTTGGACTGGGTATGGAGGCAGAACACTGCCTTTCCTCCCTGCTCGCTGAGACCATCCAGTCCCATGTCACGTTCAAGCTGGGCACACAAGAAAGAAACCTGTGAACAGTATGGCTAGCAAAGCATATAAATAGGAGCCTTCAGGGATCCATTCATCAAAAAGACCAAGAAATTAAATTAAATATGCAGAACCTGCCACGAGAAGACAGAATAAAGAGATAAGGTTACAAAAATACGTAAAAGCTATTAATGCCAAGAAGCAAGAGAAAGCATTTAGCCCGGAGCTAAGAATAATGGCGTTAAATAAAATTAAGAACTGAAAAAAAAAAAAATTGTAGTAAGAAGTATTTAAATGGTGTCACTGGAACATCTCTTACTACTTGCCTTTACATGGTACTGCAAAATATGATATCTTATTCTCCATATACGGTGACTTGCCAGGGTTAATGCTCTTCCCTTTTGGTCTGGGAGTGGCTTACGTGGAGTCTTTACATAATAGTACAGTACCGTGGTGCCCAAATTTTGCTGCAGAGGACCATCTGGGGAATTTTTGAAATCTCAGTGATCAGGTTGTATACCATACCTCTTAAACCAAAATATCTGGGAGTAGGAGCCATGCATCAGCATATTTAGAGATCATCAAGAGAATCAATGTACAGCAAAGTTTGGGCATTACTGGCCTACCACGCAGAGGCAAATGCTGGGAGTTGGACTGACGACAGAATTCATGCTGATTAAAATACTTACTTACTTATTTATTTGTCTATTTATTTATTTTAGAGACAAAGAGAACATGAGCAGGGGGAGAGGAGTAGAGGGGGAGAGAGTGAATCCAGTGTGAAGATCGAACTCACCAACCATGAGATCATGACCTGAGCGGAAATCAAGAGTGGGACACCTAACCGTCTGAGCCATCCAGGTGCCCCTCTGCTGGTGAAAATATTTTAAGAAAACCCCATCGCACAAGTGCTAGCAGCCTAGTCAAATCATATAACTTCAACATAGGAAGAGGCGAGAACTCTGATGCTGGGGGCAAAACAGTGTCGCGCTGAGCCAGTCAGCCACCCGCAACAGAAGCGTGAATTGCACCACAGGTGCAGCTTGATAAGGAACCTCTGCTGGAATGTCGTAAGGACTACCTCCATGCTCACTGAAGTCAGTGTGTTTTTTCATCCCTTTCTATGGATAACAACTGAGAGCCCATATGCTCTGTTACCATTTGAAGCCAACTGCATTAAAATTTTTTCATCCCTAATTGATACTGGTTTCATTCAGAATATCAAACCATTTTGAATTACTTCCATTTCTGTTTTTGTCTTCTGATCATGTCTATTAACATTCTCCCACATAATAATTCGGGATGTCTCTTGAATCACTGTAATTTTCACAACATATATGAAGTGATTTAAGTACATGAATTTGGAAGTGACTTGAAAAGCAATATGAGGCTTATATCACTTGAAAAGCATACAATATTTTGAGTTTGGCTTTTGAAAACAAACATAATTTTGCTTATTCTGCACAAGAAGCCAAAGATTATCTCCTCTCTCTCAAATACTGTCCTCCCTCAAAAGAAAACTGGATGCATTCTTCTCTGCTCCCCTCCATAGCCACCAGCCTGTCTCTAACCCCTCTTCACCGTGGCCCTCTCGTGGCCCCTGACCCTCAGTGAGAAGGATTTCCCAGGCTGCAGCAGGGACTGCTGCCATCTAATCTGGGGTAGGAGTAAGATCAGTGTTTCCCACAAATGGCCGTGTCCAGACTGCCAAGCCGGAGCTATCTTAGGGAAGTGGAGGACAGATCTTAGGTCTTAGGGCTGCTGGTAAAACCCAGCAGGCCTGACACGGAGCTGCCATGCCCACTAATCAAACAGGATGGGAACTTCCTTTCCAGAACCGTTTCGTTTTTGTAGCTGCCAGTAACCCAGGGCTGAGACAGACACATTTGCCCACTACCCTTTCTAACCCTCTTCTTTATTGACATAAACACAATTTAGCTATGTAAATTGCACAACTCAATAGTTTTTAGTACATTCATGGGTGTTGTACAAATGTCACAATTTTTGGACATTTTCATCACCCCCAAAAGAAACCCTGAACCCATTAGCAGTCATTTCCATTTCTCCCCAACAACAGGCCCTCTCCCCTCAGCCCCAGGCAACCACTAATATACTTTTTGTCTCTAGGATTTGCCTATTCTAGAAATAGGCAAATTTCACACAAATATAATCATACAATATATGCCCTTCTGTGTCTGACTTCTTAGCATAATGGTTTCAAGGTTCATCTACATATCAGTACTTCATTCCTTTTTATTGCCAAAAAATTCCATTTTATAGATTTATCACATTTTATCGATCCATTCATCAGTTAACAGGCATTTGGTTATTTCTACTTTTGGACATTATGAATAGACATTTGTGTACAAGTTTCTGTACAGATGTATATTTTCATTTCTCTTGGGGATATACTTAGGAGTGGAATGGTTGGAAGGAAGTCATGTAATTCTGTGTTTAATCTTTTGAGAAACTGCCAGACTATTTCCCATAGCAGCTGTGCCACTTTATATTCCCACCAGCAATATATGAGGGTTCCAGTTTCTCTACATCCTCACCAACACTTGTTATTATCTCTCTTTGATTTTAATCCTCCTAGTGGGTATAAAGTAGTTATCTCATTGTGGTTTTGATTTGCATTTCCCCAATGGCTACTGACATTGAACATCTTTTCCTGTGCCAGAAGGCCATTTGTGGATCTTCTCTGAGAAAATGTTTACTGAATTCCTTTGCTCATTTTTAAACTGGGGTATTTGTCTTATTGAGTTTCTTATATATTCTTTATGCTAGATATATGATACCAGACATATGATTTGCAAATGTCCTCTCCCATTCTGTGGGTCATTTTTTCCCTTCTTAATGGTGTTCATTAAAAGCACAAGAGTGTTCTTACCCACTGGTTTCTTTTTTCTCTCTTTTTCCTCTTAATCAATCTTATATACTGGTGGTTCTATACAAGGCTGGAATATAGGCTTTTAATAGCAGTGATTTTCATCTGTTTTGATAAATGCTGTAATCCCAACACCTAAAACAGTACCCAGTACATAGTATACCCTTAATAAATATTTGTTGAACTGGGGTGCCTGGGTGGCTCAGTCGGTTAAGCATCTGGCTCTGGACTTCGGCTCAGGTCATGATCTCATGGTTCATGAGTTTGAGCCCCACGTCGGGGCTGATGCATGGAGCCCACTTGGGATTCTCTCTCTCCCTCTCTGCTCCTCCCCCACTCATCACACACAGTTTCTCCCAAAATAAATAAATAAATTTTTAAAAATAAATATTTGTTGAATGAATGAATGTACAACATTCACATACACTCAAAATTTAATCTTTCTGGGAACATATCCCACATCTTGTTCCAGTGTGGCCTTTTGAAACCACAGAAATGACCCTGGCTGTCAGCCCAGTGAAATATTAGGGGACACTCAGCTAAGCACAAACAGCAGGATCACCTACCTCCCTTCTAGTCTTTAATCTTGACTAACGCCCTCCTATTTACAGAGGAGTTGCTAATCAGCGTAGCAATAGAATACCCATCCTATACCTTTCCCTAATGCCCAAAGGACAAACATTACACACATGGTTGAAATCTTTTATTATTTTAAGAGAGAGTCATTTAGTCCTACAGAAGTTAACTTATAATGATCCAAAGAAACTAAGAGTCACCAGGGTAAGGGCTCTCGTCACCACACCATCGGAACACTTCCCACGTCTTGTTTTTGGTTTTGTTTTGTTTTTTTCAGGTCTTCTTTGGATGAACACTGAGAGCAGATGACAGTCCATCAAGAGTCATGCAGCTGTGGTGAGCATGGCGGGATGAAGGCTCAGACACGGAAAATCCACTGAAGCCACCACAAACTAGAACCCATCTTTGCTGGCCTCTATAATATTTTTGGCTGTAACATATACCATTCTCATTAAAATAATTAAGTCTCCTTTTGCTTAAATGAGTGCTCATTGGAATCATTCTGTTTACTTTGGTCAAATTCGTTGGAGCAAACAGAAGTGGCCTGGAGTCAAAGGCAAGGGAATTAAAAGCAAAAGTGAATTACTGGGACCTTATGAAGATCAAAAGCTTCTGCACAGCAAAGGAAACAACCAACAAAACTAAAAGGCAACCAACGGAATGGGAAAAGATATTTGCAAATGACATATCAGACAAAGGGCTAGTATCCAAAATCTATAAAGAGCTCACCAAACTCCACACCCGAAAAGCAAATAACCCAGTGAAGAAATGGGCAGAAAACATGAATAGACACTTCTCTAAAGAAGACATGCGGATGGCCAACAGGCACATGAAAAGATGTTCAGCGTCGCTCCTTATCAGGGAAATACAAATCAAAACCACACTCAGGTATCACCTCACGCCAGTCAGAGTGGCCAAAATGAACAAATCAGGAGACTATAGATGCTGGAGAGGATGTGGAGAAACGGGAACCCTCTTGCACTGTTGGTGGGAATGCAAATTGGTGCAGCCACTCTGGAAAGCAGTGTGGAGGTTCCTCAGAAAATTAAAAATTGACCTACCCTATGACCCAGCAATAGCACTGCTAGGAATTTATCCAAGGGACACAGGAGTACTGATGCATAGGGGCACTTGTACCCCAATGTTCATAGCAGCACTCTCAACAATAGCCAAATTATGGAAAGAGCCTAAATGTCCATCAACTGATGAATGGATAAAGAAATTGTGGTTTATATACACAATGGAATACTACGTGGCAATGAGAAAAAAAGAAATATGGCCTTTTGTAGCAACGTGGATGGAACTGGAGAGTGTGATGCTAAGTGAAATAAGCCATACAGAGAAAGACAGATACCATATGGTTTCACTCTTATGTGGATCCTGAGAAACTTAACAGGAACCCATGGGGGAGGGGAAGGAAAAAAAAAAAAAAAAAAGAGGTTAGAGTGGGAGAGAGCCAAAGCATAAGAGACTGTTGAGAACTGAGAACAAACTAAGGGTTGATGGGGGGTGGGAGGGAGGAGAGGGTGGGTGATGGGTATTGAGGAGGGCACCTTTTGGGATGAGCACTGGGTGTTGTATGGAAACCAATTTGACAATAAATTTCATATATAAATAAATAAATAAATAAAAAGATAAGTGTAAAAAAAAAAAAAAAGAAGTGGCCTGGAGAGAGAAGGACCATCTCAGATACTAAAGTAAGGACCCTTCACAGTCTGGCTCTGAATAGATTCAAGACTACCATTACAATTCAAATTTTTTCAGGGTGCCTGGGTGCCACAGTTGGTTAAGTGTCCAACCCTAGATTTTGGCTCAAGTCATGATCTCACAGTTCATGACATCAAGCCCTGTGTCAAGCTCCGTGTTGACAGTGTGAAGCCTGCTTGGGATTCTCTCTTTCGCTCTCTCTCTCTCTCTCTCTCTCAAAATAAATAAACAAACATTAATTTATTAAAAATTTTTTCTTTCTTCTTTTTATTAAGGTATAATTTACAAATAAAACTATAAGATATTTAAAGTATACAACATGATTACATGTATACATTATGAAAGGATTTCCCCCATTGAGTTAATTAGCACATCCATCACCTCATATATTTACCTTTTTTTTTTTTAGCGTGAACATTTAAGTTCTATTCCTTTAACAAATTTCAATTTATACAATACAATATAGTGTTAAATGTACAGTTATCAACTATAGTCACCGTGTTACACATTAGACAAAATTTTTTTTTATATTATTTTCATTATGTCACTTTTCTAAACTTGTATCCTTTATTGCTCCCAATTATCTACAGAAAGAATTTCAAACTTCTCAGCATGGCATCTAGGGTTCCTATTATCTGGTCCCACCTTGTCCCCCCAGCTTTTTCCCACCTTTCTTCAATACCAACACACTCCCTGTGAGCCATCTCTCCTGCCTTCCAAACGTGTCATACTCACTCCCATACAATCTCTTTGCATTTGTTTGAACACAGTGATTTAGTACGTTTCTACATCTTGGCATTATATTTTAGAAAAGCAGTTTAGTGACAGATGGTGAATGCTTTTCATTTCTTAGTTGTACACTTAACAATTTTCTTTTGGCCCTGGCTTATTAGTTTTATTTTTATTTCTCAAACTGAAACTTTAATATCAAAAGTTACAGAAGCAGATGCTTCCAAACACAGAAAGAGCAGAGCAGTTAAATATGCAAAAAAATACATATTTTAAAATATCTAAAACAATAAGCAAAATTAACAACACAAGTTACACCTACCTAATAATAAGCTTTTTAAGCAGCAAAGAAATATGAGAAAAGAATCATGAATACTTACTATTCAAATCACTTTGATGTGAATTTTTTCCCCACGAAACCTAAAGAATATTTAAACACTTTAAAGTATGCTTCATAAACTACACTGTAGTACAATAAATAGATCTCTTAATAAAAGAACAAAAAGCTCACTAACTAGATGCCTTCTCAACAAATCAAACTGATAGAATTTCCCCAAATTCCATTCAAAGAGAAAATCAATTCACAAAACTGTTAGCCTACACAACTAGTCTACACAGATGAACAAATATTCAGTGTTGCTAGCAATCAAAGAATTAAAAATCAAAACAAGATACCACTTTTGCCATCCAACTTGGCTTTATTGTATAATTCCATATTTCACACACATTTAGGATTATACCACATTGTGTTTTTTCAAATTACTCGTTGTAGCAAGGCTAAAGTTAGATGGATACTCTCAAATATGACTGATAAATGTAACTTGGTTCAATGTTACCAGAAAGTGATTTGGGGGGGGGGGGGTGCCTGGGTGGCTCAGTCGGTTGAGCATCTGACTCTTGATCAGATCATGATCTCACGGTTCATAAGATCAAGCCCCACATCAGGCTCTGTGCCGACAGCATGGAGTCTGCCTGGGATTCTCTCTCTCTCTCTGTCTCTCTCTCTCTCTGTCTCTCTGCCTCTCCCCTGCTCTCTCTACTTTTCTCTCTTTAAAAAGAGAGAAAAATAAAGTGATTCTGGCATTTTAAATTATCTATCCTGTGGTCTTATAGTCTCTAAAATTTACATTTTTTTTTCAACGTTTATTTATTTTTGGGACAGAGAGAGACAGAGCATGAACGGGCGAGGGTCAGAGAGAGAGGGAGACACAGAATCGGAAACAGGCTCCAGGCTCTGAGCCATCAGCCCAGAGCCTGACGCGGGGCTCGAACTCACGGACTGCGAGATCGTGACCTGGCTGAAGTCGGATGCTTAACCGACTGCGCCACCCAGGCGCCCCTAAAATTTACATTTTTAATGATTATCCAATATTTCATCGAACCAATATATCACTAGTTATTTAATCATTCCCCTATCACTAAGTATATAGCTTTTTTTCCAGTTTGCTACCATAAATGCTTAAATAAACATTTTTATACCATTTTTGACATCTCTATTTTTTTCAGATCAATTCTAGAAGAAATAGTACTAGGGGAGTCTGGGTGGCTCAGTCAGCTAAGCATCTGACTTCGGCTCAGGTCATGATCTCATGGTTGGTGCGTTCAAGCCTTGCATCGGGCTCTGTGCTGACAGCTCAGAGCCTGGAGCCTACTTCAGATTCTGTGTCTCCCTCTCTCTCTCTGCCCCTCCCCTGATCGTGCTCTGTCTTTCTCTGTCTCTCAAAAATAAATAAATGTTAAAAAAAATTATAAAATTTAAAAACAAAGACAGACATACAGAATGGCAATATAGAAAATGTGGATAAATGTAACAATTGACAATGAAACAAAAAGTCCAGAAATCAACTCATACATATATTGTGAATTGATCTGCACCAAAGGTGCCAAGACAATTAAATAAGGAAATGATAACCTTTTCAAAAAGAGTGCTGTAAAAACCAGATATCCATATGCAAAAATAAAAATGATGGAGCGCCTGGGTGGCGCAGTCGGTTAAGCATCCGACTTCAGCCAGGTCACGATCTCGCGGTCCGTGAGTTCGAGCCCCGCGTCAGGCTCTGGGCTGATGGCTCAGAGCCTGGAGCCTGTTTCTGATTCTGTGTCTCCCTCTCTCTCTGCCCCTCCCCCGTTCATACTCTGTCTCTCTCTGTCCCAAAAATAAATAAACGTTGAAAAAAAAAAAAAACAAATGAACCTTAACCTTTACCTCACATCATACACAAAAATAACTCACAATGGGTCACAGACCTAAATATAAATCTAAAACTAGAATTCTAGAAGAAAACACAGAGAAAAATCTTTGCTTAGGTTGGGCAAATAATTTTTTATATGATATAAGAACATAAATTCTAAAAGAAAAAAATGACAAATTAGACTTCATCAAAATGTAAAACTTTCACTCTTCAGAAATCAGTGTTAAGAAAATGAAATGGTAAGCCACAGGCCTGGAGAAAATATTTATACTTATACCTGATAAGTATTGTGTCCAGAATATAAAGGACCCTTATGATCCAACAATAGGAAGATGGATAACCCGATTTTAAAAATGAGCAAAAGACCCAAAACAGCAAGTCCAGAAAAGAGGATACATGAATAGCAAATAGGTACATTAAAAGATGTTCAAGGTCATTAGTCATTAGGGAAATCACAAGATACTACCACACAATCCCTACAATGGCTAAAATTAAATATTGATAGCTTTAGAGGATGTAGAGAAAGTGGAACTTTCATACTTTTCTGGTGGAAATGCAAATTGGTTCAGCCACTATGGAAAACAATTTGGTAGTTTGTTAATAAAGTTCAACATGCACTTACCATATGACCCAGCACTTCCACTCTTAGGGATTTACCAAAGAGAAATGAAAACACAGATCTACACAAACATGATCTCCTATTCATATAGCCCAAACTGGAAGCAATCCAAACATCCTCACCTGGTGAACAGATAAATGTTGGCATCTTTGCATGACAGAATAACGTGCAACAAAAAGAACAAACTACTGATACAGGCAATGAGTTGCAAAAGTATTATGCTAAGTGAAAGAAGCCAGATGCAAAAGATTCCATCCTATATGAATTCCAAAAAAGGCATACTGTAGTGATAGAAAGCAGTTTGGTCATTGCCATGGGCCAAGTGGTAGAGTATTGGTGGAAACATATGGGAACCATTTGGGATGATGTCATTGCTCTACATCTTCACTGTGGTGTCTGTTACAGGATTGCATACATTTTTCAAAACTGAAAATCCAGTTTAATTCACTGAATTCACTTAAGATAAGTGAGTTTTATTGTATGTAAATTATACCTCAACAAAACCGATTCAAACTCTTTGAATAAAACACTATTTAATAATAGTTTCTTTTCATTTTTAAAAATCGGGGCTGAAAGAAATATCTTGATGTGGATGAGGAATTTGTCTCATAAAGATGGTAGACAAAGGGGTGAATATTGAGTATACCTTTCCCTGGGAGGAGATGTGTCAACAAGAGGGTTTCTTTCCCCAGAGATTAGTATTCAAATTGATCTTATTCAATGCTAGTATAAAGAAGGTGATTGTATAGGAACCAAAGTTTAGAGATGACCCTTAAATGTCTTTTAATAGTGCATGCTAAGTGAATGAAGATGAATTGCTGGATGATTTCGTACTGTATAAATAGGATAGATAATGCATTTTAAGACAAGCAATTCAAACATACATTAATAATATTATATGGGCTCAAGTTATTTTCCTGGGATACTTTGTTTCCTGAAACCTTGATATCTATTGAAGACATGATAATGGTATTATGGTTTTTTTTTAAAAAAAGAATTCTTTATCTTTTAGAAGCAAATACTAAAGTCTACAATGAAGTGATAGGATATCTGGGATTTGCTTTAAAATAATCCAGTGGGGTGGGGAGAAGTTAAGAGGTGAGTGTGGATTAGGAATATAGAGGGAACAAGATTGGACATGTGTTGATAATTGTTGAAGCTGAGTGATGAGTACAAGAGATTTACTTTTCTATTCTCTTTATTGTGTGTATATTTAAACATTTCCATAATAAAGAGGTGTTTGGGTTTTTTTTTTAAGTTTCCTAAGTAAAAAAAAGTCTATCTTAACATAGGTGAACTTGTCCTGGAGTCATCCTGGATTATGCTACGTAGTCCATAAGAAGTTGAAAATACATTCTTTAAAGTGTTATTTTCAAGTCAAGGCAAAGATACGGCAGAATCACCAAGGGTGCTCATCCATTCTATGCCAAGAGCCTCTCTAGAAGATTTGATTGGATTGGATGGTGAGTTTAGGAACTGAGAGTTTAAGAGAATGCTCAATCCCCAGGAGAGAGGAAAAGAAAAGGCTAGGTGAACTTCCAGGACTTCTACCAATGAGAAATCATTTGGGGAATATCTATAATCAGTGGGAAGGCAGAGTTTCACCATATTATCCCAACAGGCAGTTAAATTACAAAGCCAACAGAATGCTAGGATCAGACAGAGGACAGAAGACAAATTATTCCATCCAATATATTAATTGCCAAAAAAAAAAAAAAAATACTATTGGAAATTCAAAAAAAAATCCAGAGAAGGGGAATTAATTATTTTATTAGAAACTCAAGGAAAGTCAATGAAAACAAGAGAGCAAAAGAAAACATTGGAGACTTGAAGGTTATAAATTCAGAGGCAGAAATAGTGTAACTGGGGCCTTTTCACTAAATCCTAGCATGCTAGAACCAGAGGATGCCACTTAAGCTTAAAAGATAACAGATTAAGTTCAAATAAAAGGACATACAGTTTATAAAAATGTTTTAGTCAAGCACATGAAGATGATTATGCAGGGTTTAACTAGTAAATAATAAAATGTAATTAAGGGAAAGGAAGATATCTGAGAGACAAATCCTAAACATTTTCAAACTAAACATTTGAGACACCATGAAAGTCACCTACGTTTTTGCAATCTATGCATTGGTATTACTTCCCAGACAGAATTGGCCAAATCATCCATGTTGCCAAATACTGCAGTTCTTAGTTTTTCAAGATTTGATGAAAACCCATGAGTCACTGCCACAATGGCCCCTGGTCCTTGATAAATAGAAAGACTCTCCATTTCTACAGTCAAACATGTGAAAACATTTTAGCCAGAAGCAGAATAATGCAGCTTCCACCACCCCAGCCACCAGCCTTGAAAAGCTGCTCTTCCAGTTATTTCCTGCTGTGTAACAAACTACCTCAAAACTCAGTAGCTTAACACAGCATCCATTTTATTCTGTTTTATGATGTGGTGGGTCAGAAATTTGGGAACAGCAAGGCTCGGTGATTCTTCTGTTCCGTGTGGTATCATCGGGGTCACTCGTGCTATTCAGCGGGTGGCTGGGCTAGGCTAGAGGGTCCCAGGTGACTTCCCTTACAAGCCCAATGTCTTGATGGTGTTGCAGATGGCAGGGTTCAGTTGAGTTCCTCTCCCTCACTATGTAATCTCAGGACCTCTCCATGTTTTCTCTAACAGGGTAGTTAGACTACTTAACTAACAGCTGATTTATGATCAGGACTCCAAGAGACAAAGGAGAAAGCTGTCAGACCTCTTAGAACAGGCCCAGAACTGGTATTGTATCACTTCTGTTGTGTTCTATTGATCAAGGCAATCCAGGCCAGCCTTGATTCAAATGCAGAGAAATGGATCTCTCAATGGAAGGAATGTCCAAGAATTTGAGACAATTTTTAATCTATCACAGATGTCCTCAGAAAACCATCAGGAACAGAAAAATATTCCTGTCTGCCTTTAAAGAAAGCCAGAAAGGAATTTTTCCTGGACTAAATGTTTATACAATAAGAAAGATAAATGGTTATACATACCACAGTATTCCTGTTCTTAGCCAGACCAACAGAATATTCTCAGTCACATATGGAAGTGTTTTTTTTTTCTCAGTTTGCCCATATGTGGGTGAGTATATGTAAAATATGCATGCATCTTATTCTATATGCATTCATTAAGTGACTTTATTAGAAAGGAAGTTAGGATGGTTCTAAATAACATATGATAGAGAATGAATCTTTTCAACTTAATTTTCTTAAAAAGTCTTAAAGCTTATCACAAGGACTATACGATATTAGCAATAACAATGATTATTCCCAGTGTAAAGACACATTTCATCATTACAAGAACTCTACCAGCTGATAATGTTAGCCCCAGGTCACAAGCTATCATTAGGGTTTGAACCCCAGTTCACTATAGCTCTAAAGCCTACAGTCACATTACAAATGTGGTAGAGAAATAACAAGTGTCGGCAAAGAAGTGAAACAACACAAACTCTCATAGAGAGCTGGTGGGATTGTTCGTTGGTACGGTTATTACAGCCAATCTGGAAAATATTATTTGAAAGCATATAGTCTGTGACCTAATATTCCTACCCCTAGTTAAATTCCCTAGAGAAACTCATGCACACATACAGGAGACATATACAAGCATATTTATAACCTCACTGTTAGTAATAACACAACAACAAGAAACAACACAAATAACAATCAATAGTAAAACAGAGAGCTAAGGGGTCGTGTTTTCATATACTACAATAACATTCACTGGTGAAAACGAATGACCTAGAATAACACGTATCAACACGGATGAATCTCAAAAATCTAAACCTGAGGAAAAGGAACAAGTTACAGATGAATACCTAAGTATGATTCCATTTATAGAAAGCAGAAAACACTGAACAATATGTTTATTAAAATGCATACAAGGGGTAAAATTGTAATGAAATAAGACTGTATCGTATAAAATTCAGCCAGGAGGAACAGGAATATGGTCTGACAGGAACACAGAGGGGGCATGTGGAATATGGCAAAGTTCTACCTCTCGGCCTGGATGAGAGTTCATTTTGTTAGTTTTCTTTTAACTAAAAATGTTTCCTTTACACAACTAACCGTTATCAGTTGCCCTCCTAGCACATTTCAGTACCTGCAGCTAATTTGCCACACTGCAGTTTTCCATTGATGGCTTTCCCATCACCCCTCCCAGCATGACTGGGCAGGGTGAGCTAACCTGATTGATGTCCCTGCCCCCACACCACCCCAGCTAACTCTGTAGTCTATCAGTACACCTGGGCAACTGTCTCTAATAAGTGTTTGAAAATCTGGTATATGAAGAGAGGTTATTGCCTTTCTAATGAATCTCTGTGAAAAAACATTATTATTTCTACCTCATTAAGATGCAAATATGTATCACCACCACAGATCAACTATATAGCATAATTCCTATTATTAACAAAACCGTATTGTGTATTTTAAATTTTTCTAAAAGAGTAGGTCTATGTTAAGCGTTTTCTTTTTTAATTTTTTTTTTTAATGTTTATTTGTTTTTAAGAGAGACAGAGACAGAATGTGAGTGGGTTAGGGGCAGAGAGAGAGGGAGACACAGAAGCAGAAGCAGGCTCCAGGTTCTGAGCTGTCAGCACAGAGCCCGACGCGGGGCTCGAACTCACGAGCTGTGAGATCATGACCTGAGCCGAAGTCAGACACTCAACTGACTGAGCCATCCAGGCACCCCTGTTAAGCATTTTTACAACAACAAATAATAATAATAAATAGGGTAGGAGAAAACTTTTGGAGGTGATAGATATGTTTATGGCATAGATTCTGGTGATTGTTTCATAGGCATATACATATCTCCAAACTCACCAAGTTATATGTGTTAAATATGGACAGCATGTCAATCATATCACAACAAAGTAATTTTTAAAAAATCACCACCACATGCCACTATGAAATATTTTCTTAGAAACAAAAGGCTCATCATTGCCATATAGAAAAGGTAACCATAGTCTCTATTATGAGCAAATTTGTCTAAATTTATTATGCACAAAGAACAGCAAAAATGTGTTTGTACCTTGATATTGAAGTAGATGTAATGAAAGACAAAGAAAAATTTTACTGCTTCAGTGTGGAAAGATGACATCATTAGGGAAGAAAACAGTACTTTTAAATTTTCAAATGTTTCCACTGTCACAAAGGAATAAATACAATAATTAGAAAAATCCAAGTGAAATATATTTTATTTCTATTTGTTGGCATACATGCAAAGCAGAAAGACTTCTTAGGGTTTTTTCTTTCCTTTAACAATAAGTTAATGTCCAAGTAACTCAAGAAAAAAACTTCAAATTATAATCTTTTTTTCCTCTCATGTCAAAGCCAAGGTTTACTCCTAGCTATTTTAATAGGTAACATATTAGGTCAAAAAAAAAGGTAAATTAAAATTAATTCTCTGGAGGGCACATTTTTTACCAGATTAAAATGAGACAGTAAGTTATGCATCCGGTATGAAAAACAACACTTTCAGGGCAATTTGAAAGGGAAGTATTTTTCTCCAGCTGTGAAACTTTATAACAATATATTTTTAAAAACTGGTAGTTGGAGGGGCACCTGGGTGGCTCAGTTGGTTGAGCGCCTAACTTCAGTTCAGGTCATGATCTTGCGGTTCATGGGTTTGAGCCCCACACCCGGCTCACTGCTGTCAGCCTATCAGCTCAGGGCCCGCTTTGGATCTTCTGTCCCCCTCTCTCCCTGCCCCTTCCCCGCTTATGGTCTGTCTCTCTCAAAAATAAATAAAACATTAAAAAAAATTTTTTTTAATTTGGTAGTTTCACATATTCCATTTCTTTCTAAATTTATGAGTAATACATTCCAGAATCATGTGACCTTCTAATACATATGCTTAAAATAACTATCTGCAAGGCAAAGAATGAAATCAACATTATATAGTGTGGGTTCATGTTTGTTTTTGATAATATTAATAGGATTTCCTGGTAACACTCATGGTCATTATTAATACAATACTGTGTCCCCTAAATCTTTCCTGGAAAAGAGTAAATATAAGTAATATAAACTCAATTTTACCATTTTCATGCTGAGCACTGTATATTATCTCTAATCCTTACAACTTATATGCAGATTCTTATTATCTCCATTCCATACAGGAGGACAGTGAGTCTTGGAGAAACCAAGCAAGTGGTTCAGCACTGCATTACTGGTAAACGGTAAGATGGGGATTGGAATCTAAGTGTCCCACTGCTTCCATGCTATTATTCATTCTTATACTCATGTTAGTTAAAATAGGGCCTTTGGATTACAGTAACTTTAACACAGCAATGCCTGCTATGGCATGGACAATTCCATGTTTGACATGTCACTAAAATACCATCATTAAAAAAGGTTCTACTCTAAACATGTGTTTTTCTGTTAATTGAAACTTAACTAGAACATAGATTCATTATGAGTTATATAGATACTTAACCTTCACATTATCCAAAGGTTGATAAAGATAAATGTCCTGGACGAGCAGGCACTTCTAAATATTACTGTTTACAATTAATTGGAAAAGAAATATCCAATGAAGATATTATTATATCCATTGGGAATCAAAGCATGATTTCTTTTTTTTTAATTTTTTTTTTTTTCAACGTTTATTTATTTTTGGGACAGAGAGAGACAGAGCATGAACGGGGGAGGGGCAGAGAGAGAGGGAGACACAGAATCGGAAACAGGCTCCAGGCTCTGAGCCATCAGCCCAGCGCCTGACGCGGGGCTCGAACTCACGGACTGTGAGATCGTGACCTGGCTGAAGTCGGACGCTTAACCGACTGCGCCACCCAGGCGCCCCCAAAGCATGATTTCAAGCCAAAGCAATCTTGAAAAAAGAAGAACAAAGATGGAAACAGTACATTTCCTGATTTCAAGCTACATTTCAAAGCTATAGTATCAAAAATGTATGACACTGACATTTAAAACAGACATGCATATCAGTGGGACAGAATAGAGACCCCAGAAATAAACCTATGCATAAATGGTCAATCTACTTATGACAGAGGAGCCAAAAATATTCAATAGGGAAAGGATAGTCTCTTTAATAAATGGTGTTGGAAAAACTGGATAGCTACATGCAAATGAATAAAACCAGGCCTCTATCTTATGCCATATGCAAAAATCAAGTCAAAATGTATTAAAGACTTGAACATACAATCTGAAATTGTAAAATTCCTAGAAGAAAACATAGAGACCTTGACAACTGGTCTTCGCAATGATTTTTTGGATTTCACACCAAAAGCAGAAGCAAACAAGTGGGAATACATCAAACTAAAAATGTCTGCTCAACAAAAGAAACCATCAACAAAATGAAAAGGCAACGTATGAAATAGGAGAAAATATTTGCAAACCACATATTTGATGCGGTTAATATCCAAAATATATAAGGAATTCATATAACTCAATAGCAAAAAATCAAAACAACTAACCTACATTAAAAATGGACAAGGAAATTCAATAGACATTTTTCCAAAGAAGACATACAACTGACCCAACAGGTCCACAACTTCTCTAATAATCAGGGAAATGCAAACAAAGACCACAATGAGATATCACACTTGTTAGGATGGCTCTTATAAAAAATAAAAATAAATTAAAATAAATTTTAAGAAAAGATAACAAATTCCAATGAGGATGTGGAGAAAAAGGAATCTTTGTGTACTGCTGGCAGGAATGTAAATGGTACAGCCATTGTGGAAAATAGCATGGATTTTCTCAAGGAATTAAAAATAGAACTACCATATGATCCAACAATCTCACCTCTGGGAATATATCCAAGTGAAATGAACTATTATCTCAAAGAGATATCTGTACTCTCATGTTTACTACAACATTATTCACAATAGCCAAGGTATAGAAACAATGTAAATGTCCATCAATGGATGACTGGATCAAGAAAATCTAGTGTGTGTACACACACACACACACACACACACACACACACACACACTGGAATATTATTCAGCCTCAAAAAAGTAGGAAATCTTGTCATTTGTGACAATATGGATGAACCTGGAGGACATTACGCTGATGGAATAAGTCAGACAGTAAAACAAATCTTTCATGGCATTGCTTACGTGTGAAATTTAAAGAGAAAAAAAAGAAGTGAACTCATAGAAATAAGAAGTAGAAAAGAGGTTGCCAGGGGCTGGGGAGGCGGTGGGGAAAATAGGGAGATGTTGGTAAAAGGATACAAACTTTCAGTTACAAGGTAAATAAGATCCATAAGAGGATTTAATGTATAGCATGGTGATTATAGTGGATAACACTGTTTTGTATAACTGAAATTTGCTAAGAGAGAAATTATATGTTCTCACCCAAAAAGCTAGGGGGTATAAATATGTGAGGTGACGGATGTGTTAATTAACCAGAAGTTAGTTAACTAGATGCACATGTATATGAAATCATCACGTTGTACACTTTAAATGTCTTGCAATTGTGTCAATTATACTCAATAAAGTTAAAAATAAAAATAGTATCAAAGCATAATTTCAAACTGATCTCTATTTGAGGAGTTTAAATCACCTGATCCTACGTAAGAGAGAGATCTTTGGGAAATGATATGACCCTTTATTTATGTTCCCAAATAGATGAGGGCACACTACACTTTGACATTTTGAAAAGGATTGCATTAACAAAACTTACTAGCTCCAATAAATAATAAGATTGTGATCTTTTCCATATTGCAGTTTTCTGGGTACTTGAAGCACATAGATCTATTAGACCCTACCTGGGGACAGATTTTTAAAAGATGTCCTATCAAGTCATCTCTGTCCCTAAATTTTGATACCACAACCAGAGAGTAGAGACCCTGTACCATAAGTTGTAGCTTGCCATGTTAGGGAGTATAAAGCTCAATTTACCAACAAGGGAAATAAAACTAATACTTATTGAATGCCTACTAGATACCTAGTACTTACACTAGGTATATTAAATGCATTTTATCATTTAATAACATTAATATTATTATAGCCATTTTACAGATTGAAAAACTGAGGACTGGAGAGGTTAAGTAACATTCCCATGGCGACACCACAAGTAAGTGGCAGCCCAGAATTTAATACTGCTTGAATCTTCCATGCTCATCTCTTACTTTCTGCCCTACATCAATATGTATGGTGCTTGTTAGTGATACATTCTAAATAGCAGCTCAAGGCTCCTTCCCCTTATTTCTCTTTAAGAAAAACTGATGTGGCCAGAAGCCAAAATCACTACGATTGAGCTATGGGATTATAGACTGAAGTTTTCAGTATGAGTCAAAGTCTCTTGTCAACATGGCTTGCTGCCTTGGATTCCTTACTTTAGACTGCCATTGATAGCTTCTCTACTGTTTAGACTTAAGTACAGAGTGACAAAACCTATGTGAGGGCAGGGATGGACCTGTGTGCCGTTGTCCATGGTCCTGAAATGTCATGCATGCTAGGTTTTCTCCTCTGGGAAGAGATGTGGTTATGGATGTGGCACAAGGCACAAACCCAGGAAGGTCTGGCAGAACTAGGTGTGGTCCGAAGAAAAGGATGCATAGAGTAGATGGCTTAACCGGCACAATCCAATAGAATTTTTTATAATGATGATAATGTTCTACTCCTGCATCTTTCGATGTAGTAGCCATTAACTATATGTGGCTACCGGGCACTTGAAACACGGCTAGTAGATGAGTAATCAAATTTTTATTTCATTTAATTTTAACTAATTTAAATTTAAATAGCCACATGTGTACCATATTGGACAATACAGATTAGATCATCAGCACCAAGCTGTTTCCTGAAAATGCAAATTCCTGGGCACCACACCAGATGTACTGGGTCACAATCTCTGGGATGAGTTCAGGGATGTGCACTTTTAACAAGGAAATTCCTCACACCCTCTATCATACAGGGTCAGCCTTCCAAAACTTCTCCCCTGAGCCCACTGATGCCAGCCATTTTCACCAGTTTCTGAGCTTGTCCTGACTTAGAAAATTTAAAAGACTCAACCCCACTGTCACCCCTGCCTTTATACCTGGGACCCAGTGGCTCAGGATGGTTGTTGAGCTTCCACATCCTCCCTCTTCATCCCAAGATTACTTAAGGGCTACCATTAAGGACACTTATGGAAACTCTAAGCTCCTGTCTGATCCTGCCCTAAGTCACAGTACTCCCAAATTCATATACCATTTGCCTTCCCTACCCATATAGTTTTGTGTATCCAGAGAAGCAGGCATTTCTCTTGGTTTCTTCTTCCTTAAGTCCCCTGCCCTTTCCCTAATTCCCTCTACTTGTAAGGATGGTGCTTTCCTAGTTCCCACCAGTCTGTCTCAAACAAATCTTCATCTCCACAATCTCTATCCACAGTCAGGATATGTGGAGAGCTCTCATTGACTCTCCACCTGACTACTACCCTTCTGACTTTCAAGTTAAACTCAGAATGAACATCCAGGTTCCGATGAATGACCAACTCATCCATAAATCTGATATATTTTGGAAACACAGAGTCTTTATCCTCTGTGGCTAAATCCATTTCTCTAAGCTTCACATACTGGTCACTTTACCCAGGTTCCAGCATGCTACACCTCTAAGCCCACCTTAATTAAATATTTTTAATTTAATAATGGAGGTCAAAGATAAAACTAAATAATTATTTTCAGGACTGTGAGTTCAATATCTATTAAAGTCTTCCTATCTCCTCCCCACCACCATCTCCACTCATACGTGCACATACACACCACATAGAATGTACTCTGATATAACACTTAAAAAAATCATTTTCCATGGATCACCACATTTGACTGAAAGAATGTATAGACTGTTACCTAAATCATCCCACATAGAGCCTCCACATTGTGGCATAGTTCCCTCTCTCATTGACCCTGGACTTAGCCATGTGACTTGGTAATCCCTTGCACATTGAGACTTGCCTTCTTGGAATTACTGCCATTGCCATGTAAGAAACCCAGGCTCTGCTGTTGAAGCAGCCACATAGAGAATGGAGGCACTCTGCTGAGAGTCCCAGCTGACCTCCATGTGAGGGGGTAGCTGTGTGGGGTCATCCAGCTCCAGTCAAACCTCCATATCATTGTACTGCATTAGTGACCCCAAAAAACTAACAGAAGAACTGCCCAGCTGAACCTAGATCAAATTGTGAGCAAATAAATTATCATGTTTTAAGCCATCAAGTTTTGGGTCAGTTTGTTACCTAGCAATAGATGACTGACCCTAGGAGATATTACCATTATTCTTTTTAAAAAAAATTTTTTTTAATGTTTATTTATTTTTAAGACAGAGAGAGACAGAGCATGAACGGGGGAGGGGCAGAGAGAGAGGGAGACACAGAATCGGAAGCAGGCTCCAGGCTCTGGGCCATCATCAGCCCAGAGCCCGACACGGGGCTCGAACTCACAGACCGTGAGATCGTGACCTGAGCTGAAGTCGGACGCTTAACCGACTGAGCCACCCAGGCGCCCCAACCATTATTCTTATTTTATAAATTAGGAATATGAAGTTCAGAGAGATTGGGTAATTTATCCAAGATCTTAGAGCTACAAAGCAGCAGAAGAGGATCTAGAACTTCAGTCTTTCCCCAAGTTCAGCACCTCTGCACACTAGGCTGAATCCATACAACCTCCATTCAACTAGTAAAGGGTCTTCAATGACCCCAGTCCTCCCCAGACTGCATTTTGCCAACCTAGTCCCCAACCTCCAGCATCCCTTTATTGAGGATAAGAGTCCATCAGCTCTCTCTCTTGGCCTGCTGGTGATCTTATTTTGTCACTTTCATTCTGCAAAAAACTAAGGCCGGGACGTATTTTAAGGGAGCTAGTGGAAACATTAAAAGGCGAAACCTACCTCACACGCAAAATGAATATTCTGGTCTACAGCACTGACATAGGTGATCATAATGGAGAAGAGAGAAATAAACTTATCTGGTCTGGAGGAAAACAATAAGAATCACTTAAGGATTAGAAGAAATATATTAGTGAAAAACAGATTTTGGAATCAAAGTTCTTATTCATAGAGAACACTACAGTTATATAAATTCTTTAATGCAAACCTGAAGAATGAAATGGGTTTAAATGGCAAAACTGTGAAAATGTGCCACAAAACTGAATAAAATTTTTAAATGGAAATGTTGGGGTAAATAAAGCCATGATAAATGTATTAAGAAAAAAAAAACTTGCCTTTTGAGAAGTCTGTAGAGGAATTACTAAAAGAGTGAGGAGATATGAATAAGTTCATTCACTTCTTCTGTAAATTCTTAAACAACGTCATCATGCCCACTGGGCTAATTCATGGATTTAGTTCCAGGTGAAACAAACGATTTGGAAGAATTCCCTGCTTCTTGGCTAGAGATGGGCTTACTTTGCTATTACCAGAAGACAGGTTAACCAGTCTTATGAGTGTTTGGCTTGGGAGCCCAAAAGTTAATTTCAAAATGAAAATTCTCACATCTGAATGCTATTTTGCCTATAGTGATAAAACGGTAAGAAAGTATCTGGCATAAATTAAGTGAACCAATTTCCAAATCATTGTCAACTCTTAGCATGATGATGTGAAGTCATTATGAAAATTGGCTCACCCACAGGGTTCACACGTCAGTGTAGATGACACATGTGAACTCATAAACAAGCTTTCTCAGAACACATCCATCTTCCTGCAGCCCTCTGTTTACGCAGCAGAGCAAGCAATCACACAGGTGTGTCAAGTAGCCTACACAACCCAGCTTGTGTTTGTTCCAGGAGAGCTCGTGTGCCCACACAATTTCACTGAAGGGAGGAAAGCAGAGTAGGCTGGTGAGGAAGCACCACTGCTTTAAGCCATCATTCAACCTCTCTGTGGCTCATTGTTCAGTAAAAGGTGGGTCGTGAAACTCCTGCTTCCTACTTCACAGAGTTGCAGGCATAAAAGGTGTAACTATGCTTTGAAAAAGTTCAAAGTGCCGTGTGGCTACAAAGGGCTTTGTATCTGGTGAAGGGTATGAAAAGGCAGCAATCCCACCAGCCAGCCACGAGGCTGCGGTGATGTCTCACATGAAAGCAGAGGCATCTGAAAACACAAAAGACCTAACAGGGAGCAGAAATAAAGATATGCTGCTCACAAAAAATGATTTTGCTTATTCTGGGGTCCTCACATAAGAAAATAATATTTTGAAAAACTGTCATGTTAAATTTAAGCTAGCCTTGGGTGACTTCACACTATGCAATTTGCGTTTAGCCCACGCTTAATTATAGCCTAGAAGAATTCCTCTAATTCTCATTCTTGACAATAATCCTGCAAAATTTAACTTGGATCCGCTTACAAAGACTTATGCACAAGGTCAATGATAATAAATCAATCATTTTTTCCACCTACCTCCTGAATATGATTCTCTTTCTTCTGCACAGTACAAGGGCTCCAAATCCTGCTTACATACAAGCCACACTTTTTTCCCATATCATCTTATTATCGCCTTTCATAATTTCACATGCACTGACACGGAAAGAAGAGTGCTCTGTGCTCAAGCCGGTCTATTTCATCCCATTAAATAGATGGGTTTTGATTATATTACATCTGGTGCTTTTCTTGTACCTACATCACATGTTTTGGACACCGTTTTTGGCATCTGGAGGGGAACACACACTTATGAATAAGTCTCCGCATCCAAGAAGCTTACTCTAACAGAGAGGGTAAGAAAAAATCAAAATGATAATGCAAGCCAGAATAGAAGAGCTTGAAGACAGGTTTAAAAGGCTCTGGGTGGTAAAGAAAGAGATCCCATCTTGTCTTGTCAGGATGAGGCTTCAGAAGGATGCTTTCTAAATAAACCTCAGAGCAGAAATAGAGGTAGAAAAGATGCATTATTTCCCCAAAACCATATTATTTGCAAAAATAATCAAGGCATGGGTGGGAAGAGGAGGAAGGACAAATGCAAAGGCTTTGAGGTAGCAAAGCAAAGAACACAGTCAGGGGCTACTAATGGTGAAGAACACAGTCAGGGGCTACTAACAGTGAAGTCTGGGTGTTGAGAGTATCACCCTCTACAAAGGGAGCAAGGGAAAAATGAAGCAAATGAGCTCTTGTCATTTTGAAGAGCCTTCATTGCCAGGCCAGCATTCAGGATATTAGAGGGTCTTTGAAGAGTGGAAGGCAGGAAAATACAATATTTCACCCCCATAAAACCCTAGCTCTATTACACAATCATTAACACAAGTGAAGTATTAAATGATAAAATCAAATATACATGTTTACATTAAAATCCTGATCTGGCACCTGGGTGGCTTGTTGAGCACCTGACTCTTGATTTCAGCTCAGATCATGATCTCACAATTTGTGGGTTCAAGCCCTACATCAGGCTCTGTGTTGCCAGTGCACAGCCTGCTTGGGATTCTCTCTCCTCTCTCTCTCTTTCTCTCTCTCTGCCCCTCCCCTGAGCACGTGCACGCTCGCGTGCGTGCCCTCTCACTCTCAAAATAAATAAAGTGAAAAAAAAAAACCCTTATCAAATACCACTTCACTATTTTATGCATGTTATTATAATATTATTGCTAGCTATACTTATAAAAAGCACTGTCATGTGTTTCATTCTGGGGTCATCAAATGCTCTTCTAGTTATTCAGTATTAGGAAAGTTTTCCCCCAACATAATATCAAATTGATATCTGGGCTTTATTTCTAGCAATTCGGGTTAAAGAGTACCCTACCTGACCTTCCTGCAGAAAACAAAATACAAGATAAAATACAATAAAATAAATTACCTGGCTATTGAGTATATGGGGAATTCAGTGAAAGTAGGAACCGAGAGGGATAATCAGAGAAATGAAGCTAGTTTTGGCTTGGGGGGCATTTGCCAAACTGAATGAACATGCTCCTTGTTTTTCCCAGTCCAGTAAAGCCACAGAATAAAGGCCACAAAGCCCAGGATTCACACAACATGGGTGGTTTAATAGGAGATCCCCTTTCATAAAGCCGAGACTGCCAAGGGCCTCACCCCCAGTGTAAGAGTGAACTAGGAAATAATTCTGGCACTCACAGAACTGAAAACAATATCACCTATCCAGAAATTTAGTCTCAGAGAGGGTGGGACTCTTCCCTAAAATTTCTTAACCACAGCCAGCCTTCATGCAGCTTTATAGGCCACATTCACACTACCTGGGAGGTCCAATAAATCACAAGCTATAAAGTCAATTTAGAGTTGTCCTGGGCTGGTAGTTCCTCCAGGTTCCTGACAGAAACAAATTCAAATCCTCTCTGGAGTATTAGATTTATCACAGTTTCAAAGAGTTTATGCAAATAAGTTTCCAAAAAACATGAGGTCACGCTATTAAAAAAAAAAAAACAAACCCTTCTCCCAAAACTACATAAAACACAGAGGAAAAAACCAGTACCATGTGCAAAAGCCAACAGAAAAGACCTGAAAAAAAAGTCTAAAAGGCTTTGTATCTAAATAAATTTAAGAATGGTTTAAAATATGAGGAAAAAGAAAGACATCATAGAAATGATGAAGTCGATTTTTAAATAAACAAAAAATATATACGTAGTGCTCACTTTTGCAGCATATATACTAAAATACAGCTTCTAGAACTAAGAAAAATTTAATTTTAATAGGCTAAAAAAGCTGAAGTGTGAAACAGGAAGACAGAAACAATCATCCAGAAGGTAACATAGAGAGATCTTGATAGAAATTACAAAAAAGAGACCAAAAGATTATGCCAAACCAGAGCTCTAAAAGGATAAGAGAGGGGTGCCTGGGTGGCTCAGTTGGTTATGTGTCCGACTTCAGCTCAGGTCATGATCTCATGGTTCTTGAGTTTGAGCCCCATGTTGGGCTCTGTGCTAACAGCTCAGAGCCTGGAGCCTGCTTCAGATTCCGTGTCTCCCTCTTTCTCTGCCCCTCCCCTGCTTGTGCTCTCTCTCTCTCTCTCTCTCTCTTAAAAATAAACATTAAAAAAATTTTTAAAGGACAAGAGAGAAAAAGAATAGGAAAAAATATTTGGATTGATGATTAAGAATTTTTCAGAAATGATGGGACATCTCTCCTCCGCTGAAGAAGCCTAATGAATCCCAAGCTAATAAACAGAAATCCATGTTTAGACATTTATCTGAATTTCTGCACCCCCAACCAAGACTGGGTCAGTTTTCAGCTTTAGGTGTGATCTCATTTGTTAAAATAAAAAACAAACAGAGAGAATCTTTGAAAATTCCCTGAGCAGACCAAACCAGTTTAGTCATACAAAGTTTAATTTAGCTTATTTTGCAAGACTAATTTGACCTGGGTCGTTTCTTGCTTATGCCTCTGATAATCATATGCAAAACCTAAACTGCTAGGTTGATATTAGGTAACCACTGACCAGTTCCCTATCATTTGAGAGAATTCTTATATTATAACCAATATAATAATTACTATGAAGAATAGTCAGTGCTTTCTCATTACACGAGCTGCTTTATAACATTACACCCCTGAGCCTTATTTTGCGCCTTGGTTTGAGTCCTTCCAGTTTACAAACTGTCTTACTGGTGTGTGTTCAATAAACTTTTACTGATTACTACTTCAGTGATTCATCAGTTTTACTTTGGCTATTTCTGAATGTTTTTGTAAGATTTTATTTTTAAGTAATCTCTACACCCAACATGGGGCTCGAACTCACAACCCCAAGATCAAGAGTTGCATGCTTTACTGACTGAGCCAGCCAGGAGCCCCTCAACTTCTGACACCTCTCTGGCAGTCCTTTGTTCAACCCCAAATTCTCCACTGCAAGAAGAGACGAGCATCCTCAATGGCAAGGAAAGTCTGGTTGACAGCAACAACAACTAAGTGTATTTTAAAATATCTTGCCACATAAAGCCAAAGAAATACCCACCCAATTCCAGTCACCGAAGGTTGTCATGAACTCTCTTTAGGTTCTCCAAAAAGAAGTTTGTTTTGTGTCACGTTATTTTTCTCTCCCATTTGTGGGCCAGATTCGGTTTGTCACTACTTGGATATTGACCACTTTTTGCAAATTAAAGACAAAGTCACCTCGGGCAACTCTTAAATACAGGCTTATTGGGAACTTGATGATACTGTAAATCATTACAGAGCGTAGGTTCTATGCTACTGCCCTCACTGATCAAATAGAGGGCACTGCTTTGAAGCCAGGAAGGACCCCCGGGACTGGCCTAATGCTTTTTGCCTTCAGCTTCTGAAGTTTATCACATTACTAATGTTTGAGCTTCTGGATTCTGCTGGCTAGTTTAATCATCTTGAAGTACAGTAATACCATTAACAGTGTTAGAAATGATTTGTCATTCTTTGCACTATTTCCCTCTGCTTGATTCATTCATTTTATTTATAATTTTGCACTTTCCTTCTCATGCTTCTCTTTCTGGCCATTCGAAGTAAAGACCACACTTTTCTTTCTTTTATGATAATCTTTCTTTTATGACAATCTGTTACTATGGAAATAGAGTTTTCAAACAGGGATTAAATGATCCAAGAGTAATAAAGAAAAAAGAAGTACTTTCTAAGAGAAAATTTGTGTTCAAATACAATCCCTTTAAACTAAACTGTTATATAAACATTGTACAATTATTAATTGAGCACTATGTATCTAGCAAGCTGCTTGGTCCTAAGCAATTCAGAGAAACATAAAATCCATAAAATTGTGTTCCAGCTGAGGAAATAAGACACATAACACAATGTACCGGCAATGTAGTACTATATATAATTCAGATGTAAAAATTAAATAATGTTTGGGATCATAAAATCAGTAAAAACAAAAAATCAGAGTAGACTAATAAATAAAGGCAGGTGGGCTTAATGTGTATAAGCCAGTGAAATAGGCTTTATGCCAAAATCAGGAATTTTAATTTCATGATCAGAAATTACACTTAGAAAGAAAGTGTACTATAATCAACATGCTGCCCAAGGAAGATGATTCCATTTTTTCATTCAGTGAACATTTTCTGAAGGTCTAATTGACATTGGGTCCTGGGCTAAGAATGAGGGCATGGGAGAATAGAAAATACTGAGACAATGTATCTTAGATAGGTTCCCTAGAAGCCCAGCCTGAAACAGGGGTTTGGGTGCACATGATGTATTAAGAGAGTGCTAGAAGGAGAGAGAGAATAAGAGAAACAGAATAGGGCTGGGGAAGGAACTAAACTAAGATATGTCAGTAGGAGTCTGGCTTCAGCTTGATCCCTTGGAAAGCCCTGGAGCATGAACAGTCCCCCAGAATTGGTCCCACCTTGAGGCAATATTAAGAGCCTTTTATACTCCCCTATCAGGCAATAATTGGCTGGATGCTCCCCCAGGAGTAGTGGTGAGTAATTTACCAAAAGGGTTAGCGGTCAAAAAAAAAGGGGGGGGGGAGGTGGTTAGCGGTCATTGAATAAAGAACAGTTCATGCAACGGTGGGCAGGAGTGAACTGTTAGTAACCAATGCTCACAAGGGTTGAGGGATGGGGGCCCTAGCCTGCTAAAGGGGATCTGAGTGAGATACCAGCAGTTTAAACAATATCTTCAAATTAAGAGAAATTAATTCTGAACTTAGAATCCTATACCTGGCCCTCAAAGTACACTAAGAGAATTACTCAAGAGCAATATTATAGCAACAAGATAAATGAGCTTAAGAAAGAGAAATGCATGGTATATAAGAAAAAATGATAAAGAAATATGTAAAATTTCTAGTTAATTCTAACAATTCCTAATGCAGAAAGCAAGAAAAAATTGGAAGTAGAATTCTAGATGATTACCATATAGCAGATGGTGGGACTGGATGAGCAGGAGAAAAATCAAAGTATCCTAAGGTGAGTAGCTGTGTATCTGGGGTGCAAAAAAAGTACAGATTAACTTTGGGACTGTACCCTCTAATATGGTTGTTATGGGCTGAACTGTGTCCCTGTAAAATTTATAAGTTGAAGCCCTAACCCTCAGCACTTCAGAATGTGACTGTATTTAGAGATAGGGCGTTTAAGGGGGTGTTTATGTTAAAATGAGGCAGTCAGGGTGGCCCCCTAATCCGATCTGATGGTGTCCTTATAAGAAGAGGACAGGTAGATGCACAGAGAGACACCAGGGACTCATGTACACAGAGGGAAGACCAGGTGAGGTCACAGCAAGAAGACGGCCATCTGTAAGCCAAGGAGAGAGGCCTCAGGAGAAATGGAGCCTGCCAACACCTTGATCTTGAATTTCCACCCTCTAGAACTTTGAGAAAATAAGTTTCTGTTATTTAAGACACCAGTCTGTGGTATTTTGTTATGGCAGTTGTAGCAAACTAATATAATGGCACTCACTGGTTACATGTGGTTGTTGAAATTTGCATTGATTTGAATTTCTTAAAATTAATTGCATTAATTAAAATGAAAATGAAAACTTCAGGTCCTCAATTGCACTAGCCACATTTCAAGTACTCAACAGCCACATGCAGCTAGTGATTACTCTGCCGTAATACAGAAAGCAGTCTTCTCTGCAGAATATAGAACATTTCCATCACCACATTAATTTCTATTAGACAGTGCTGCTCTAAAATCTGAAGGCAAATTTTAATTTTAAGTATCTGGGATAAAAACTTAAAGGAGAATGATCAGGAAAAGAGAAATAAAAATTAAATGAAGAAAAGGTAATAAATCCAGCAAAAGACCCAAAAGGAAAACAAAAAGTCGAGAGATAATGATAAATATAAGATAAAGTAGTAGGGCTATAATCAACCATATCTATAATCATAATAAACACAAATATGTTAAATTCCCCTTTTAAAAGACAGAGATTTGCAGATTGGGTAGAGGAAAAAGGAAGGAAGGAAGGAAGGAAGGAAGGAAGGAAGGAAGGAAGGAAGGAAGGAAGGAAGGAGTAGAAAAAGAAGGAAGGAGGGAAGGAAAGGGAGTGAGGGAGACAGGGAGTAAGGAAGGCAAGAAGGAGGTAAGGAAGAAGGAAGGAGGGAATAAGAGAAGGAAAGATGGAAGGAAAGGAATTATGAAGAAAATTTTTAAATAGAAGTATGGAAAATACAACTGGTAAGAAAAAAATAGCAAATGTAGTAATATTAATATTAAACAAAATGGGATTCAAGACTAAAAAAGAAAAATAGTAAATGAAACAAAAAGAATATTTTATACTAAAGAAGATATAATTGATTATGAAGACTCTCAGAAATATAAGGTAAAATTGACGAATCCTTGAATGGCTACATTCAGAGAGGAAACTTCCTACTTACAAATGAAAAATACACTATTGGACAGTAAGGAAATGTGACATATATTAGATCACAGGTAAACTTTCAACAAATTTCAAAAATAAAAAATCATGGGGGCACCTCCGTGGCTCAGTCGGTTAAGCATCTGACTTCGGCTCAGGTCATGATCTCATGGTTTGTGAGTTCGAGCCCTGCATCGGGCTCTGTGTTGACAGCTCAGAGCCTGGAGCCTGCTTCAGATTCTGTGTCTCCCTCTTTCCCTCTCCCTTCCTCACTCTCTCTCTGTCTCTCTCTCCCCCTGTCAAAAATAAACATTAAAAAAACTTTTAAAAAGATAATCATACAAGCCGTATTAACTGACCATATCACAAGAAAAAGAGAAATTAACAACAAAGAACAAAAATATTTATCAAGTGGGAAATATTTTAAATGCTTCTTTATTTTCTTGAAAGAGAGAGAGAGTGAGAGAGAGAACAAGCAGGGGAGGGGCAGAGAGAGAGAGAAAGAGAGAGAGAGGGAGACACAGAATCTGAAGCAGGCTCCAGGCTCCAAGCTGTAAGTGCAGAGCCTGACGTGGGGCTCAAACTCACAAACCATGAGATCATGACTTGAGCTAAACTAGTATGCTTAACTGACTGAGCTACCCAGGTGCCCTGGAACTGGGAAATATTTTAAACATCCTTCTAAATAATTCCTATGATAAAGAGTAAACTAAAATGTTGTTTAGAAACATGATTTATTTGAAAGTACTAACAATGAAAGCATGTATTGAGTCAAGATTCTTATGTGGAAACAATAGAAACCAACTCTGGCTAAGGCAGAAAATGAATTTATTAAAGGACACAGATTAGCTCACAGAAACACTGGCTTAGCAGTAGAACCAAGCTTAGAGGCGCACAGTTAGGACAATGCCCACCATAGGTCACCAGACTAGTCTGCACAGGACAAGGCTACTGCGACCACCAGGTGCCAGCAGCTGCATCTGGCACCACTGACCCTGACAGCCTGATCCCAAGAACTTGATCTTGCTGCAAATGCCACCACAACCACTTCTGTGCCTTGCTGGCTGCCAATTCAAACACTGGGGTAGGTAGCTTGGCTTTATTTAGAGCCCAGATCATGTGCCTGTGTCCAAGTGACAAGAAAGACTGATGTTTTCAGCTTTTATAGAGAAGTCAGGCTTGGTCTCCCATGAAACTTAACAACTCAAAAGCAAAATAAGCCCAAAGAAAGTAGAAAAAAACAATTAATGAAGATGAATGCAAATATTAACAAAATGGAAAAGAAAAATAGGATAGACTTAATATTTGAAAAGACCAATGAGGTAGACAAACTTTTATCATGCCTGATTAAGGAGAGAGAAAGGACACACACCAAAAAAAAGGACAAAAAAAAAAGTCCTTTTAGGACAAAAAAAGGGGGGGGGCGGGGAACATAACAATAGAAAGTTCTTATTTTTAAAATAATATTACATACAGGTTATTATCAACAAATTGAAAACCTAGATTAAGTGGGTATTTTTTTTAGTATAATTGAGTCAAGAGAAGATAGAAAACACAAGGAGACCAACAACCACTGGAGAAAAGATAAATGTAATTTAAAAAATCTATCCCTGAGAAGGGATCAAGAAGATCTAGATGGTTTTACAAGTGACTTCTAGAAAAAATTAAGGAAAAAAAATGTTTTGTTTTGTTTTGTTTTTGCGGGGAGGGGGAGGAGCAGGGAGAGGGAGAGAGAGAGTCTCAAGCAGGCTCCTTGCTGTCAGCAGAGAGCCCAAAAGGGGGCTCAATCCCACAAACTGTGAGATCATGACCTGAGCTGAGATCAAGAGTTGGACGCTTACCTGACTGAACCACCCAGGCACCCAAATGATTCTATTTTAGGCAAACAATTCCAGATTATCATAGAAAAGGTAGAAAGTTTTCCCACTTTATTTTACAAAATAAACATAACTGTGTCATCAAAATTAGACAAAAATTACACATTAAATAAGAGAGTTATTGACAATATTATTCAAAATATAGGTGCAAAAATCCTAAACCAAATACTAGTAAATCAAATACAGCAGTGTGTGTGTGTGTGTGTGTGTGTGTGTGTGTGTGTGTGTGTGTAACACAAATAAGGCTTGTTGTAGGAATGCAAGGATAAGTCAATGTTAGGAAATCTCACTGACAAAGGAGAAAATATCAGGATTTTCTCCATTTTGATACATCTAAAAAATGCATTTGATAGAAGAGAGCAGTCTTTTTGAAGCAAAAATCCCATTTTAGATTTCAGAAAACCTTTTATGAGGTAGGAATGGAAAGAAACTTCCTTTTTCTAGATAGAAGTTAACCATCAGAAACATGCAAATTATTTTAGATGGTGAACTGTTAACGGTACTCTAATTAAAGATAAGACCAAGAAAATGTATCAGACTAAAGTTTCTGGGTTCCAAGCAACAGAAACCGATTCAGACTAATTTGATCCAAAGGGAGGATGGATTTACTGGAAAGCTTGTAGAAAGTTCACAGCATCAACCAGAAGACTGGAGAACCTAGTTCAGAAACAGACAGGAATTCTTTGGTCTCTGGAATCAATGAATTGCAGTTTTTCTTGCTTACTTACATATGGTTCAATTTCTTCAAGAGCCAAAGTCCTAGGAATAGTAAGTCAAATTGGCTAAGCTTCGGTCATGGACTTGCCCCTTGACTATGCAGGGCATCTAATGGGAATGACCTAATGAAAAAATATCCAAGGGCTTCTTTTACTTCCATCATGGGAACGTAGGGTCCCTGGATTTACCATTCTTCCATGACTGCCCACAATGGGGGAGAGGCAATTCCACAAAAACAAATAATCAATCAATAGAGATGTGGTTAGGAGAAAGGGATGCTGGGAAACAAACAAAAGTGCTACCACAACATCCTAGCCAGTGTAGGTTTTTAAGAAAGTTTTTAAGAAAAAGGAAATAAGTGGGAAGATCTCAAAGGAAGAAATTAGACAATCATTATTTGGAGATGATGTCACTGTCAAGCTAGAAAGTTCATTAGCATTTACTGAAAAAATATTAATATATAAATTATTTTTTTATTTTTTTTTCTGAGAGAGAGAGAGACAGAGACAGAGGGAGAGCACGAGTGGGGGAGGGGCAAAGAGAGAGGGAGACACAAAAATTCGAAGCAGGCTCCAGGCACTGAGCTCTCAGCCGACTGATCCACCCAGGCGCTCCTAATATATAAATAATTAATAGAAGTTCATTAAGGTGGCTAAGTACAATATCAATACAAAAAATATATATATAAATGTCCTTCATTCCAGCAATAATCAATTAGAAAATGTAAGGAAAAAACATCTGGGCTCCTGAGTGACTCAGTCGGTTAAGCATCCGACTTCAGCTCAGGTCATGATCACGCAGTTCTTGGGTTCTGGGTTCGAGCCCCATGTTGGGCTCTATGCTGACAGTTCAGAGCCTGGAGCCTACTTCAAATTCTGTGTCTCCCTCTCTCTCTGCCCCTCCTCTGCTTATGCTCTGTCTTTCTCTCAAAAATAAACATTAAATGAAAAAAAAATTCATTCACAGAAATAGCAAAGGTTTGAAATATTCAGGAACAACCCTCATGAGAAATGCATAATACTCTTGTAAGTAAAAATAAAATTTACCTGAAAGATACCCTAAAGAAGACCTGAGTAAATGAAATATACCATATTTCAGGATGAAAAAATTCAAAATTGTAAAACTATCCAATTAATATAAAAATATAATCTCAATCAAGATTCAAGCATGGAAAAAAAAAAGATCCAAGCATGGTTCTTTATGGGATTTATAAGCTTATTATGAAGTTCACCTGGCAGAGAAAAATATATAAGAATACATTTAAAAAAGAACAACAAGGGAGCATTTACCATACCAGGTTTCAAAACATAAAGCTTTAATGATTAAAACATGTGGTATAGTCAACAGAGGACACAGAGGGAATCTAGAAGCAGACACATATTTATACTTTCTGTCATGATAAAGGCAGCATTTTACATCAAATGGCATTGGCACAAATAGCTAACCATTTGGAAACAAAATTAGATTCCTACTTCCTGTGTTGCACAAAAATAAATTCCACATGGATTAAAGAGCTAAGTGTAAAAACAAAACTATAAAAGTGTCCTAAGAAAATACAAGACCCTTTTAATATAATCTTGGAGTGAAACGTTTTTTTTACCAGACCCAAAGGCTATATATTGACCATTTCACCATATAAAAAATTTAAACTTTTAGATAAAACAAGGTACCTTTTAAAAGATAAGAAAAAGCAACAGACTGGGAGAAAATATTTTTAAGAGCTCCTACAAATCAGTAAGAATAAGACAACACAATTTAAAAACAGACAAGGATAGACCACCTTGGTGGCTCAAGTCGGTTAAAAGTCTGACTCTTGGTTTCAGCTCAGGTCATGATCTCACAGTTCATGAGTTTGAGCTCCATGTCTGGCTCTGTGCTGACAGTGCAGAGCCTGCTTGGGATTCTCTCTCTCTCCATCTCTCTCTGCCCCTCACCCGCTCTCACTCTCTCTCTCAAAATAAATAAATGAACTTCAAAAAAAAAAAAAAAGGCAAGGATAAAACAAGTATTTCACCAAAACTTTTCACACTAGACTTGTGAAAAGATGATTGGGATTACTAATGATCAAAAGAATGCAAATAAAAGCAACAATTGGATGCTTTTTACAATCAGATTTGCAAATGTTAAACATTCAATGTTAGTGTAAGAGTATCAGGAAAAGGTCTGTATGGAAATAAAAGTTGGCTACAGTTATTTGGAAGACAATTTGGCAGTATGTATTGAAATTTTAGATGCATATACTTTTTGACCAGCAATTCCACTTTTAAGTATCTATCCAACAGAAATACACTCTCAGTTATGATCCAATACGTGTAGAAAGCTTTTTACAGCAGTATTCTCTGTAATGGCCAAAATCTGAAAAGAATCTAAATGCCCAATAGTAGGAGAAAAGGAAATTAAGCCTATCCTATGTAAAATTATAGAGCAATTTAAAGAATTATGTGGACGTGTATATACTGAGATAGAAAGTGTGTTAAGATACGTTAAGACAAAAAACTCAACAGGGGTGCCTGGGTGGCTCAGTCAGTTAAGCGTCCAACTCTTGGTTTCAGCTCAGGTCATGATCTCATGGTTTGTGAGAACGAGTCCCTCGTCAGGCTCTGTACTGACAGTGCAGAGCTTGCCTGGGATTCTCTCTTTCCCTCTCTCTCTGCCCCTCCCCTGCTCACTCTCTCTCTCTCTCTCAAAATAAATAAATATTTTTTAAAAAAGAAATACATTTTATATTATGGCCCAATACATATGTGTGTGTGTGTGTGTATATAACTAACACAAAAGATTCATGAAACAATATTTACGCTTCCTTTCTGAGATGAACGCCTTCTACTCCATCCTATTTAACCTAAAAAACAAACACCCCCAAAACCCCCTTGACTGAGTTCATCAGTGGGTTGTGACTCAGTTGGAAAAACACTAGTTGAGTGCACCTAACCAACTTCAGTTGTGTATAATTTTGTCAGTTTTCCTGCTCCACTTACCTGATAGGGGGCAGAGAAGTTAAGGAGGATATATTAGAAGGATAAGCATTTGTAGAGTCTAGGATAATGGCAAGAGGAGCATGTGAAGATGGACACTAGGCTGGCTAAGACAGACAAGTTGGGGCACGTGGGTGGCTCAGTCGCTTGGGCATCTGACTTCGGCTCAAGTCGTGATCTCATGCTTCATAAAACCCCATGTCGGGGTCTGTGCTGACAGCTCAGAGTCTGGAGCCTACCTCTGATTCTCTGTCTCCTTCTCTCTGCCCCTCCCCCACTTACGCACTCACCTTCAAAAATAAATAAACATTTTAAAAATTAAAAAAAAAAAAAGAGGAAGATGGCTGCCTAAGTGGACACTGGGCTCACCGCGTCCTGCTGATCACTTAGATTCCACCCACACCTGCCTAAATAACCCAGAAAAACACCAGAAGACTAGCAGAATGGATTCTCTGGAGCCAAGCGTAGACAACAGGCCCACAGAAGAGGGTAGACAAGAGGCCCACCGAAGAGGGTAGGAAGGGTAGAGAGGCAGTGCGCGCTACACAGACTGGCGGGAGGGAGCCGGGGCAGAGGGGCAGCCCACTGGCAAAGCAGAGCCCCCGAGTCTAGCTGGCAAAAGCGGAGGGGCCGGATGGAGTGTGTTCGGACAGCTAGCAGGACTTAACATCTGGAAGGTTATAAGCTAACAGCTCTGCATGGAGAACGGGAGGGCTGGAGGACAACGGGAGGGAGAGTTGTTGAGCCCCAGATGACAGAGATCAGCTTGGCAGGGAACAAAGGTGCTCACCAGCGCCATCTCCCTCGCCCATCCCACAGCCAAAATCCCAAAGGGAACCGCCAACACCCAACGCTGTGCTTTTGCAGACCCATCCCTCCAGCGGTGGGTCTGACTCACTCCCGGTGCCTCGGGGCCCCTCCTGAAGTAGATCACCGAAGGAAAAGCCAGCTGAGCTTGCCCCTCCTGCCTCCATGCACCTTACCAATCCACCCCAGCTAATACACCAGATCCCCAGCACCACAAGCCTGGCAGTGTGCAAGTAGCCCAGATGGGCCATGCCACCCCACAGTGAATCCCACCCCTAGGAGAGGGGAAGAGAAGGCACACACCAGTCTGACTGTGGCCCCAGCGGTGGGCTGGGGGCAGACATCAGGTCTGACTGTGGCCCCGCCCACCAACGCAAGTTATTCAAGACAGCACAGGGGAAGTGCCCCGCAGTTCCGCACCACTCCAGGGACTGTCCAAAATGATGAAACGGAAGAATTCCCCTCAAAAGAATCTCCAGGAAATAACGACAGCTAATGAACTGATCAAAAAGGATTTAAACAATATAACAGAAAGTGAATTTAGAATAATAGTCATAAAATTAATCGCTGGGCTTGAAAACAGTATACAGGACAGCAGAGAATCTATTGCAGAGATCAAGGGACTAAGGAACAGCCAGGAGGAGCTAAAAAATGCTATCAATGACCTGCAAAATAAAATGGAGACAACCACGGCTAGGATTGAAGAGGCAGAGGAGAGAATAGATGAACTAGAAGACAAAATTATGGAAAAAGAAGAAGCTGAGAAAAAAGATAAAAAAATCCAGGAGCATGAAGGGAAAATTAGAGAACTAAGTGATGCACTAAAGAGAAATAATATACACATAATTGGTATTCCAGAGGAGAAAGAGAGAGGGAAAGGTGCTGAAGGTGTACTTGAAGAAATCATAGCTGAGAACTTCCCTGATCTGGGGAAGGAAAAAGGCATTGAAATCCAAGAGGCACAGAGAACTCCCTTCAGACATAACTTGAATCGATCTTCTGCACAACATATCATAGTGAAACTGGCAAAATACAAGGATAAAGAGAAAATTCTGAAAGCAGCTAGAGATAAACGTGCTCTAACATATAAAGGGAGACTCCTGACTGATGTCTCTACTGAAACTTGGCAGGTCAGAAAGGAATGGCAGGAGATCTTCAATGTGATGAACAGAAAAAATATGCAGCTGAGAATCCTTTATTGAGCAAGTCTGTCATTTAAAATAGAAGGAGAGGGGCGCCTGGGTGGCGCAGTCGGTTAAGCGTCCGACTTCAACCAGGTCACGATCTCGCGGTCCGTGAGTTCGAGCCCCGCATCAGGCTCTGGGCTGATGGCTCAGAGCCTGGAGCCTGTTTCCGATTCTGTGTCTCCCTCTCTCTCTGCCCCTCCCCCGTTCATGCTCTGTCTCTCTCTGTCCCAAAAATAAATAAACGTTGAAAAAAAAAAAAATAAAATAGAAGGAGAGATAAAGGTCTTCCCAAACAAAAACTGAAGGAATTCGTCGCCACTAAACCAGCCCTACAAGAGATCCTAAGGGGGATCCTGTGAGACAAAGTATCAGAGACATTGCTACAAGCATGAAATCTACGGACACCACAATGACTCTAAACCCATAACTTTCTATAATAACACTGAATGTAAATGGACTAAATGCGCCAACCAAAAGACATAGGGTATCAGAATGGATAAAAAAACAAGACCCATCTATTTGCTGTCTACAAGAGACTCATTTTAGACCTGAGGACACCTTCAGATTCAGAGTGAGGGGATGAAGAGCTATTTATCATGCCACTGGAAGTCAAAAGAAAGCTGGAGTAGCCATACTTATATCAGACAAACTAGACTTTAAATTAAAGGCTGTAACAAGAGATGAAGAAGGGCATTATATAATAAACACAGGGTCTATCCATCAGGAAGAGCTAACAATTATAAATGTCTATGCACCAAATACGGGAGCCCCCAAATATATAAAACAATTACTCACAAACATAAACAACCTTATTGATAAGAAGGTGGTAATTGCAGGGGACTTTAACACTCCACTTACAGAAATGGATAGATCATCTAGACACACGGTCAATAAAGAAACAAGGGCCCTGAATGATACATTGGATCAGATGGACTTGACAGATATATTTAGAACTCTGCATCTCAAAGCAACAGAATATACTTTCTTCTCAAGTGCCCATGGAACGTTCTCCAAGATAGATCATATACTGGGTCACAAAACAGCCCTTCATAAGTATATAAGAATTGAAATCATACCATGCATACTTTCAGACCACAATGCTATGAAGCTTGAAATCAACCACAGGAAAAAGTCTGGAAAACCTCCAAAAGCATGGAGGTTAAAGAACACCCTACTGGGGCGTCTGGGTGGCGCAGTCGGTTAAGCGTCCGACTTCAGCCAGGTCACGATCTCGCGGTCCGTGAGTTCGAGCCCCGCGTCGGGCTCTGGGCTGATGGCTCAGAGCCTGGAGCCTGTTTCCGATTCTGTGTCTCCCTCTCTCTCTGCCCCTCCACCGTTCATGCTCTGTCTCTCTCTGTCCCAAAAATAAATAAAAAACGTTGAAAAAAAAAATTAAAAAAAAAAAAAAGAACACCCTACTAAAGAATGAATGGGTCAACCAGGCAATTAGGGAAGAAATTAAAAAATATATGGAAACAAACGAAAATGAAAATACAACAATCCAAACGCTTTGGGATGCAGCGAAGGCAGTCCTGAGAGGAAAATACATTGCAATCCAGGCCTATCTCAAGAAACAAGAAAAATCCCAAATACAAAATCTAACAGCACACCTAAAGGAAATAGAAGCAGAACAGCAAAGACAGCCTAAACCCAGCAGAAGAAGAGAAATAATAAAGATCAGAGCAGAAATAAACAATATAGAATCTAAAAAAACTGTAGAGCAGATCAAGGAAACCAAGAGTTGGTTTTTTGAAAAAATAAACAAAATTGATAAACCTCTAGCCAGGCTTCTCAAAAAGAAAAGGGAGATGACCCAAATAGATAAAATCATGAATGAAAATGGAATTATTACAACCAATCCCTCAGAGATACAAGCAATTATCAGGGAATACTATGAAAAATTATACACCAACAAACTGGACAACCTGGAAGAAATGGACAAATTCCTAAACACCCACACACTTCCAAAACTCAATCAGGAGGAAATAGAAAGCTTGAACAGACCCATAACCAGTGAAGAAATTAAATCGGTTATCAAAAATCTCCCAACAAATAAGAGTCCAGGACCAGATGGCTTCCCAGGGGAGTTCTACCAGATGTTTAAAGCAGAGATAATACCTATCCTTCTCAAGCTATTCCAAAAAATAGAAAGGGAAGGAAAACTTCCAGACTCATTCTATGAAGCCAGTATGACTTTGATTCCTAAACCAGACAGAGACCCAGTAAAAAAAAGAGAACTACAGGCCAATATCCCTGATGAATATGGATGCAAAAATTCTCAATAAGATACTAGCAAATCGAATTCAACAGCATATAAAAAGAATTATTCACCATGATCAAGTTGGATTCATTCCTGGGATGCAGGGCTGGTTCAACATTTGCAAATCAATCAACATGATACATCACATTAATAAAAGAAAAGATAAGAACCATATGATCCTGTCAATCGATACAGAAAAAGCATTTGACAAAATTCAGCATCCTTTCTTAATAAAAACCCTCGAGAAAGTCGGGATAGAAGGAACATACTTAAACATCATAAAAGCCATTTATGAAAACTCCACAGCTAACATCATCCTCAATGGGGAAAAACTGAGAGCTTTTTCCCTGAGATCAGGAACACGACAGGGATGTCCACTCTCACCGCTGTTGTTTAACATACTGTTGGAAGTTCTAGCATCGGCAATCAGACAACAAAAGGAAATTAAAGGCATCAAAATTGGCAAAGATGAAGTTAAGCTTTCACTTTTTGCAGATGACATGATAATATACATGGAGAACCCAATAGACTCCACCAAAAGTCTGCTATAACACTGATACATGAATTCAGCAAAGTTGCAGGATACAAAATCAATGTACAGAAATCAGTTGCATCCTTATACACTAATAATGAAGCAACAGAAAGACAAAGAAACTGATCCCATTCACAATTGCACCAAGAAGCATAAAATACCTAGGAATAAATCTAACCAAAGATGTAAAAGATCTGTATGCTGAAAACTATAGAAAGCTTATGAAGGAAATTGAAGAAGATATAAAGAAATGGAAAAACATTTCCATTTTCATGGGTTGGAAGAATAAATATTGTCAAAATGTCAATACTACCCAAAGCTATCTACACATTCAATGCAATCCCAATCAAAATTGCACCAGCATTCTTCTCAAAGCTAGAACAAGTAATCCTAAAATTCATATGGAACCACACAAAGCCCTGAATAGCCAAAGTAATTTTGAAGAAGAAGAAGACCAAAGCAGGAGGCATCACAATCCCAGACTTTAGCCTCTACTACAAAGCTGTCATCATCAAGACAGCATGGTATTGGCACAAAAACAGACACATAGACCAATGGAATAGAATAGAAACCCCAGAACTAGACCCACAAACGTATGGCCAACTCATCTTTGACAAAGCAGGAAAGAACATCCAATGGAAAAAAGACAGTCTCTTTAACAAATGGTGCTGGGAGAACTGGACAGCAACATGCAGAAGGTTGAAACTAGACCACTTTCTCACACCATTCACAAAAATAAACTCAAAATGGATAAAGGACCTGAAATGTGAGACAGGAAACCATCAAAACCCTAGAGGAAAAAACAGGAAAAGACCTCTCTGACCTCAGCCGTAGCAATTTCTTACTTGACACATCCCCAAAGGCAAGGGAATTAAAAGCAGAAATGAACTATTGGGACCTCATGAAGATAAAAAGCTTCTGCACAGCAAAGGAAACAACCAACAAAACTAAAAGGCAACCAACGGAATGGGAAAAGATATTTGCAAATGACATATCGGACAAAGGGCTGGTATCCAAAATCTATAAAGAGCTCACCAAACTCCACACCTGAAAAACAAATAATCCAGGGAAGAAATGGCCAGAAAACATGAATAGACACTTCTCTAAAGAAGACATCCTGATGGCCAACAGGCACATGAAAAGATGCTCAACGTCGCTCCTCATCAGGGAAATACAAATCAAAACCACACTCAGATATCACCTCACACCAGTCAGAGTCGCCAAAATGAACAAATCAGGAGACTATAGATGCTGGAGATGATGTGGAGAAACGGGAACCCTCTTGCACTGTTGGTGGGAATGCAAATTGGTGCAGCCACTCTGGAAAACATATAAGCTAGCACGTAAATCATGTATGATGAGTTCCCCAAGGCAGCAAAAGTGGTGGCAAACCAACAGTGCTTCTATGACCATGGTCATACCCTTGGGGGAGCTTCAAAGTTAGTGATGTGGGGAAAAGGTTGAGGGGCACTGTAGGACTTCACAGGGGACATAAGAAGAAACTATAAACTACTACAATGACTTCAGGAAGATTTATCTGCATGTTTATAGCTCTTGCCGTTAAATTTTCCCACTTATTTCCATATGGTTTGTGTTTCTCCCTTTAACTCTAAGAAATTCAATTAACGTTAAAAGCTATCCCAGGTTTTGAAACAAACATTATCTCAGCCTGAACTCAGCCATAGCTCCCCAAGCAACTGCTTCCCAAGTGTAGGAATCTCAAATACAACGAAGCTTCGTACCCACTGTACCCTCCAGGCAGGAACCCTTGAACTATAGAGACCTGTGCACTTTGTCAGTGACACCTGTGGGGAAACTCAGATGAACCTCTGAACACCTCACGCTTACCATCCTGTCCATCTCTTCGATTTTGATGGGGCCTGTGGCATCCTTCATTCCAGGTGGAAGGTGTTTGTCTTAAGGAAAGATTCTGGAACTCATGGAATTTGACAGCTGATGGAGAGATTTCCTCTATCATGCTCTCAAAATTTTGGTTCTAAGAACAATGCCTCTGCTGGAGGCACTTTTTTCTTGCCCAGAGCCCATTTCCTACACTTCCGGGGTCATGTAACATTCTCTGTAAGAGCAGCCCCTTCTCAAAACAGAGTTTATTCACATTTTAGAGTTCTATCGTCAGTCATAGGGCTTCTTTAGGAGCAGTGCTAATTGTCACCATGTCACCCTCCTGCTCCATCTCAGAGCTCCACTCTGTTGAATGTGTGATCAGATGAAACAACTATGCCAACCAGAGCAGGATTCACAAAAGGTCACTGATAAAACTTGTACTGATTTTCGGCTAGGCCTCAACATTTACTAGGACCATACAGTTTAAGAAAGAAGCCTCACTCTAAATCCCAGGTAGAACCACAGAACTTCAAAATTACTTCACTCTCTAAACATTTCCATGCCAATCAAAGAAGCTGAAACACTGAATTCTCCTTTACTCCACACTCTGTAGAGCCACGCTGTTACTCAGGATCCTGGTTCTCTGCCTCCTCCCCACTACTGCCCAGTTTGGGGTAATTTGGCTATTAATTCCTCAAACAAGAGGTAGGAAGAAAGAAGGCGAGAGTTTAAAATTCACAAACAGTAAACTGCGTGGTATGAACATCCTTTATAAAATCTCCATAGCTCTTACGGTATAGAAGTTGATACTGCTTCAACATACTTGAAAACTCTGCATGTTTAGCCCCATGGTATATGCCTCTGCCATCTCCCTCCTCAACAACACAGATACCAAGATCAAGTATGAATGATACTTCCTTCGAGAAAACTGCTTCTACTTTCTGTAGTTCGTCCTTCAGCCTCATTGCTCTGACAGAACTCTGTTTGGTATCGACCGTGCTCTAGTAGTCGGCATACTATATCTTAGTATTTTCCAGGCATGTCTTGCCAGCTAGTCTGTGAGTGCTCATGCACAGGGATCTGTCTAATGCATCTTTATATCCACACAAGACACGGTGTTTCATACACAGGTAACAGAGTTTTCTTGAATGAATGAATGAATGAATGAATGAATGGACTTTCATTCACCAGTTTACCACTTTTGACCAACCGTTGCCTTGTCCACTAAGTAAGCCTCTTTACAAGTTTACCCCTTTCATTTTTTTCTTACAAGCATCTGGATACTGGTTCTTACCTCCTTACTCCATTTTAGATAGACAGTGTCCCGACACCTTACATTTCCATTCAGACTCAAAGAAGGAGAGGAAGCTGGCAGGAGAGGCAAAGGAAATAGAGAACTCAGTTCCATGACGGGAGCCACGTAATTTGGAGTACAGCTATAACCCAGGCCTTAGAAAGCGTTTAAAATTTTTCTAAGGCTTACGTTTTGAAATGCCCCTCATAAGGGAAAGAAACAATCCTTGCAAATGTTTACCACAAAGAATGTAAATATTCAAATGTGGAAACCATATAGTAATAATAACTAACATTTATTGAGTACTAACTCTGGGTTAGCTACTTTTGAAATAATTGTAATTGTACCGTAGCTTTATAAGCGTTCCTGACATCTGGTAGGTCAAGTTTCTCTTCTTCCTGTTCTTCAGGAGTATTGTGGCTCTATTTTTCGTTTATGGCCCTTCCATGTAAATTTTGCAGTCAGCTTTTCCACGTTCTACCAAAAAAGAAAAAAATCCCTACTGATATTTTAATTGGAATTGCATTGACTTTATACATTAATTTGGAAAGAATCAATGGTCCAAGATATTAAATCTTCTACCAAATCAACACAGTATAGTTCTCCATTTATTTAGATCTTCTTTAATATCTTTCTATAAAGTTTTAAATTTTACTTCATAAAGATTATGTACACCTTTTGGTAGATTTATTCATAAGTACCATTTTTTATTGCTATCATAAATGAGATATTCTTCCTCCTGCTACATTTTCAACTTGTTGATGGTAAATACTTTTTGTAATAACATGATATCCAACCACCTTCTTACTAATTCTTTAAGAAGCCTATAGATTCTTTTAACTTGCTGGGTAGAGAATCATATTATCTGCGAATAATGACTAATCTGCTTCTTAATTATTTCTTGCCTTACTATAAATCCAATAAAATGTTAATGAAAACTGGCAATAGTGGGTGCTCTTGCCTTTTCTGGATCTTAAAAAGAATGCTTCCAAGATTTCATCATTAAGAATAATGTTCACTGTATAGTTCTGGGTTTTTTTTGTTTGTTTAATGCCCTTTATCTGATTAAGGGAATGTCCCCCAATATTCAGCTTCAATATTAAGGGAATGTCCTCCAATATTCAGATTTCTTTTTAAAAATCATAGGTTTTGAATTGGTCAAAAAAAATTTCTGCATCTATTGGATTTTTTTCTCATTTAATCTCTTGATATAATGAATGGCATTTATAAATATTTTAACATTAATTTTTAGAATTTTTACACCAATGTTCAAGAATGAGACTGGCCAATAATTTTCCTTTTTGTACTATAATTGCCAAATTTGGGTGTTAAGTTTATGTAAGGTTCACAGAATGAGTAAGGAGGTATTGTCTCTTTTTCTATATTCTAGAAGCATTAGTATAAGGCTGCAATAATTTATTCATTAAAGTTTGATAAAAAATATCTGGGCCTGGTATCTTTTCTGGGAAGATTTTAACTACTTATTTAGATTACTTTTTCTGCTTGCTTCCTTCTGATGAGTTTGAAATTATAAAATTTGTTTCTATTCTTTTAGTAGCTGCCTTTTTAAAAATCATTTTAATGTTTATTTATTTTGAGAGAGAGAGAGCCTGTGCAAGCAAGCAGGGGAGGGGCAGAGAGACACAGAGAGGAGAGAATCCCAAACAGGCTCCATGCTGTCAACGCAGAGCCTGACGCTGGGCTCTAGCTCACAAGCCCTGAGATCATGAGCTGAGCCAACACCAAGAGTCAGACGCTTAACTGACTGAGTCACCCAGGCACCCCAGTAGTTACCTTTATAATTTTAAAATCTCATTCTTATTTTTATCAAAGATACGTGTAGACATAGCTTAGAGGCAAATAATTTTTTGAGTCAAACGCAGCCTCATTTCCTGATCCCCAGAGGTAAATACTTCCAATGTTTTCAATGAATCTTGTACTATTTATGTCCATGTCTCTACGTAACATGCTTCCATTGCTACTTCTTGATTTTTCTGTTTTAGGCATCGTCTATTGCCTTCCCATTCTGGAAAACAAAGATTTAACACACTTTCACACGTACCCCATCTCCTCTTACAAGCTACCACACACGCACAAACACCATCCCTCAATCTGCACAACATAGTTATTTGAATTTGAGATAGGGACGGCTGTTTTGCACACACTCAGTACCTACCCTTCAGTATTTATAAGTTTAACCATACCCCACTCACAGCTGAGTCTGCCCCTTGCCAGCCCAGAAGTCATGAATCATCCTACCCACAGGAAACCTTCAGGTAGAGAAGGAAGCTGGAAGGCCAGCCACTCGGTGGAAAATCTTTCGTCCACTTCTCCTTTGATAGCCTCACCTCCCCCCACTTCCAGGACCCGCCTGGTGACACCGGAGCTTTCGGAGCATTCCTCAACAGGTTGCTCCTCAGCTTTCTCCATCTGGATGCACATGATGCCATTTATTTCTTCCAGGTACACATTGCACTTCTGAGAGTGTCTCGTTGCTTTCCTTTTTATGTGAGTGCATATGTTATTTCTTTAAGCAATTTTGTACATAATTAATTTATATTCTGCATCTGGTAATTCTAAATCTGAAGTTCTTAGGAATCTAAATCATTTTTCATTGTCTCTGCTGACTCCTCCTGCAGCTTGGGAGTTAGCTTTCCCAGGCTGTCTGAGACAATTATCACTCATCCACCTGCTTTCCTAAATGAGCTTTCCACATTTGGCTGCCATTGTCTCCTCACTTGGGTCTACAGACTTCTATCTTTTAAAAATATCCATTTGTTGCCATGCTTGTGATTTGGGGAAGGGAGTGAAAATAAATGCATACATGCAATCCATAATGTTTAATTGGATATTCCCCATTCTTAAAACGTTTCCTTCATATTTAAGTTAAATTCTAAAGCTATGCAGTGCCCTAACCCTCCCTTGAACACCCTTCCCAATTCACATGCTATGGTCACCTCTTCCAGTCTACATGCCACCATCCCATCTAATTTAACTCTAACGTTTTAATCCCCAACAAATAAGACATTATTATTTTATACACATAAGATGTGTTAGATTCCCAGTTTTCTTTGTTCACTAGACCTTCTTCTATTTCAGACCTTACTTCTGGAGATTCTTCTCATTCCTTTGGACTAGCAGTCTCAAAGTGTGCTTTATGGTTCCAAGACCCTCTTAGGAGGAGTCCAACAAGGTCAAACTACTTTCATAACAATAGTAAGGTGTTATTTGTCTTATTCACTGCATTGACACACACCTTAATGGTGCGAAAGCAATGGTGGGTAAAATTGCTGTTACCTTAGCACAAATCAAGGCAGTGGACCAAACTATGCAAGGAATCGTGTTCTTCTCTGTCACCCACTCATAGTAAATTTTCGGAAATGCTAGTTCCCTTAACGGTATACTTGGTGAAGCAGAAAAAAAACATATTAATTTTTTTAAATCTTGGCCCTTACACAATGTCTTTTTAATATTCTCTGTGGCCAAATGGGAAGTACAAAAAGCACTTCTGCTGAATACCGAAGTATGATGGTTGTCTCAAGAAAACACTTGTGTGATTGAGTTGCAAGCTGACGTAACCACTTTTTTCATGGAACACCATCTTTACTTAAAAGAATGACTGACAGATGAACTATGGCTATTCAGACTTGGATAATTGGCAGACATTTTCTTAAAATTGAATGAACTAAGCCTGTTACCTCAAGGAAAACAACTGACAGGATTTGTTGCCAATGACAAAATTCAAGTTTTCAAGGAAAAGTAGAATTTTAGAAAACTTATATTTCCCACCATGAACTTGACAGCTTCTCAATACATGGGCTTTTCTAATAAGATCCGCGCAGATGTTATTAATGAATGTGACTTTCATATCAATGTTTGGAAGTCCTGCATTACTCAACGAACCAGTATTTTCCAAATTACCAGTCCATGATGTGACAAAATCATACATGGGTAAAAGATCCATCTAAAGTTGAAGATAGGCAAATAAACTTTAATGTAACAAAATGCAACACGTTTATTGATATGGCTTTCAAATTCCACATGGCAACTAACCATTAGGAAACTGCCATTTGTTGAATTTTGGTACAATACCAAAAATAATATCCTCCATTATCTGAAAAAGCTATTAAAATACTTCTCCCTTTTGCATCTACACATATGTACGAGGACAGATTTTCTTCATATATTTCAACCAAAACAACATACAGCAACAGAATGAGCGCAGAAGCAGATATGAGAATCTAGCTGTCTTCTAATTACCCAGACAATAAAGATTGTCAAAAATGTAAAACAATTTCTCCGTTTTTGTGTATGAAAATAAGTTATTCTTTATTAAGTAATTTATGTTAACATCAAATGAGCTTTTTTAAAAAATAAATTTTCATTTCAATTTTAACTTCTAATATGATAAATACAAATAGATATAACCCACGTACACAAAAGATCTTTGGGGTCGTCAATAATTTTTAAGAATGTAAAGGAATTTTGAGACCAAAGTGTTTGCTTTAGGGGGTCCCTGGGCGGCTCAGTCCGTTGAGTGTCTGACTTTTGGCTCTGGTCATGATCTTGCAGTTGGTGAGTTCAAGCCCCACGTTGCGCTCACTGCTATCAGCATGAAGCCGCTTCAGATCCTCTGCCCCCCCCCTTCTCTGCCCCTCCCCCACTGGCACGCTCTATCTCAAAAATAAACAAACATTAAAACAAACAAAAATGTTTGTTTTAGCAGTTCATTCGTTAAGGGCCTATTGGTGATAAACTCTCATACCTTCCATCACCATGTCTTTCTGTGCTGCATTCTAGGTAATTTCTTTCAATCCATCTATCAATGATTATCTCTTCAATCATTTGATTTGCTGTGTAGCCAACTCATTAATTTTTCAAAACTTAACAATTATATTTTCCCATTTTGAAATTTGTTTTTTGGTTTCTTTTCAAATCTTCCCGCTTCCTGTGAATAGTTCCTTGTTGCTTTCTCATTTCTGTGAGATACCCGGTTATTTCCTTAAACGTTTCATATACAATCATTTGATATTTTATACCTCATAATTCTGAAGTCTGAATTTATTAGGACTCTAAATCCTTCGTTTATTGTTTCTGCTGACTCTTCTCATGGTGAGACAGAGGCTTTCTCTTCTGTCATTTTGGTGATCTTTGACTGTGAGTTTATATTTGGTAGATATTAATCTATAGGAATCTCGAGGGCCAACTGAGGTCACCCTCCTCCAGAGCAGGTTTTCCCTTGCTTTTGCTGGGGGTCACGGAGCACTAGACCTGGAGCTGCCTTATCTCCCTTCCAGGGTCTAAACTAAAATAGAAGTCTCAGGGCACCTGGGTGGCTCACGTTGGTTAAGAGTCCAGCTCTTGATTTCAGCTCAGGTCATGGTTCCATGGTCCTATGCTTTGGATTCTCTCTCTCCTCTCTCTGCCACTCCCCCAACTCGCAGGTGCACTCTCTCTCTCCCCCTCTCTCTCTCAAAAATAAACAAACATATTTTAAAAAATAAAATAAAATAAAAGTCTCATGTCCCATTCACTCACCTTCATTGGGCACAAGGCTTAGTCTCCTGATTGCATTTCCTTACTGCTCACTGCATCTGTTACTCAAATTTCAACAAACGATTCTTTTTTCTACACTGTTAGATATTTCCCTCATTTCCTACAAACAGCGCTGCATTTGAAATCACGATGTTACTCAAGCACATGTACATCATAATGTAATCAAAACACAACTTTATTTTTGCCTCTCACTGTTCCATTAGGCTTTATTTAGCAGGGGTAATGTTTCCCTACGCCTGGAAGAAAAACAGTCTTGATTCAGAAACTAGAATGTCCAATTCTGTATAATAATTATAACTATGGGCTTGATTTAGCAGTAAATCTCCTCCTCTCCCAGCTCCCTCCTGCTTCAAACTGAAAGCCCACAATGAGAAAGACAGGCTGATTGGCTTCTTCCCTAATTCACTGCCTTCGGCTTCTCTTCTCTTCCTTCCTCTTCCCTCTCCCGAGCTGATGTGTTGATGTCTTCAGGGTCAAAGCAGGAGGATGGCAAAGAGACATGGGACAAATATTCTTACTTGAATTGATACCCTCATGAGTTGAGGATTAATGAGCTCTTCAGAGCTTACTGTATCAATGGACAGCTTTCTCTCACAATGTCTAGCCCCAAATGGGTGCCTTAATAACCTTAGTGGCCATTCATAATCCCTCCCAACCCCGCCCTTAGTCTTTGTACACCAGTGGTATATAACCAGCCTCTATCTTCTGATATCGTCTCACCCATTGCAGATGGGAGGCTCTAAGAGAAACCACACTGGCTTTTTCACCCAAGTGCCCACATATCATATCTTGTCTCTGAATCCATAAAGACAGCTTTTTCAAAAAAAAAAATTCAAAGCCAATCCCTCCCGATGTCTGCCACAGGGTGGTTGATCAGCCCTTCTCTTGTCCTCTAGATTTCTGACACCAGAATCAGACTCCAGCCCACATATATCAAAGCTCTGCAGATGGTGCCGTGGAAGTCTCCCTGGACCTGAGATGAAGAAGGAATATCTCCCTCTGTGTGGGGAGAAGCTGTGGGATTTATCGCACGGTTTTCTCCAAAGATATCCTCCCCACTGATCCTTTCCTCTCCCATGCAGTGACCTTTGCATGTCCTTAATCTACTGCCTCATCGACACGGTTCTCAGAATGTTCTCTCTTTGGTATCTACCATACTGGCGCTTCAGTCAGAACTCAGGGGGAAGAATTTTGGCCCAACATTCTGTTACTCATCAGTAAGTATGTTTTATCCAGGAACTAGCTGACTATTTAGTTCACCAAACTGGAGGAAGCAGAAGCATATTCTAATAAACTTAAGTAACTCATTTAAATGTTGTAAATGCATGATAAAATGCCTTAAAAATAAAACTGCAGCATTTACTCATACACTGAAGGTCCTGAGCTGTGAAGAACAGTGTAGTCACAGCCACAAATCAATGTCATTTCTGGAAAATAATGATCAAGTATACTATAGTAAAGGACCTGCCTTCTTCATTAGGCAACGTGCTCCATGTACCCCGTTACATGACTAAGTCTCAACCCGCTTTTACCTCATTTGGATGCACATGAGGCTATTTATTCCTCCAGATACACATTGCATAATTATTTTCCGCTCTAGTAAATGAATAGCTTAATTAGCTCCTTAATTTGATTTTAAGAGCCGAAAAATATAAGTGATAGGACATTCTTTGTAAAAAAATATTCTAAATAATCACACTTTGTGACTAGTCCTTAAATGTGCAAACTGTACAAAAAGAATACGAAAAAAAAAAAAACAGAAAAAAGCAACCTCTACTAAAAGCTGTTTCTGACAATTAAGAGGATTTCTTTTGTTTACATTAGAGGAGAAATAGTACAAAAGTAACTGAATACATGCCAGAATAATTAGCAGCTCTTGGCTCATTTAAATTATGTGCACATTGCCATTTTAATGCATTTTTTAAACACCCACTTGCAATTCTATTTTATTCTTGGAAGAAAATTTATGACTTTCCACTAGGTATGACTAGTAAAACCAAATTTGTGTCCTGTTTTCTTGGAAAACATATATCTTCCTGGCTTTATAGAGCCACTTTTAATAATAATTAAAAACATAAAATAATAATAATTGTACTTTGGACGTATACAGTACTTCTGCATGAAAACTGGAAGCATTCTTTCATGTAAGATAAATACCTCTGTAAAAATATCATGTTGTTTCTTCATGCTTACTATATAACATGTTCTAAAGATAATCTAATATTAATAATGAAAGGATTAAGACTGTGATTTTCTTTTTTCAGGAAAATATCTCAGTGGCTCCCTAAAAACAAATTCAGGTCATGAATTTTACATATTTTCTTCTAAATTTAAGGTCCCTGATGATTAGTCACAAAGTAGTGATTAGCAAGAAATGCATGCATAAGCATGCTTCATGTCCTAGGAGATAAAAACAGGGAACAAAGAGAAGAGATAGCTACTTCTCCTTTTGAAGACATAAATGCAGAAAATTTGGTCATAAGGACACCAGACCCACTGGTTCAAAAGCTATAATCCAGACCAACAAAAGCTTTGTCAGTAAGTGTTACAGCATATATAGCTCAGCTTAAATATCATGAATATGCCTCACTCAGACTTCAGAATACGTGCAAAACATTGACACAACCCGCACACTTTTATCCTGTGCCTGGTCTGCTCAGGCCCCAACCAGAGGCCGTGTGAAACCACAAAAGTGAAGGTAGCCACGACATATCCTGAGCCCTCCAGAGGCTCCCAGCTTATTGAGAGATATGACCGGTGCATAGGTAATTATATCAAGGCAAAGAGTTGGAAATTCTCAGAATCAGAAGAATCAGATGGAGTACTGAGGAAATTCACATAAGGGAGCTATTACTTCTGCATGGAGGGACTGAAGAAAGCAAACTCAGCCCTCAACCATATGGCCAAGTAAAGCCATGAAAGTGTATGGGCTGCAAGAGGGGCCCTTTCAGGCTAACGTAAGCATGTATCACACTCAATCACTGGACAGGAATGCAGTCCCATTTCACCAATGTTTGCATAAGCTATTCAAAGACTAAATAAAGGTACACATAACAGAGAATTGTCCATAAGCCAACAAGAATGAGGCAAGGTCAGAAAACATGAGCAGGTGATCCAAAGAGACAAAAAGCAAGGATTCTGTTCAAGTAATTAGCCTGACACATGTATTTTTACACTGGGCCCTTTTAATTCTAGATCCAAGGCTTAAATAGGATATTTTAGAAGCTGTGATCTGGCCATTGGGCATTAGGGAGCTATCATGGGAGGCAGGAGCACGCATGTCGTGTGACATGTCCATGGCCAGTCAGACGCTGAGAATGAAAAACAAGCACACGTGTGGAGCCCACAAGTGGGTAGAGAAGACACGCCACGCTGTTAGCCCAAAAAGACCAAAGTTTTCCACTTTCCATTAGAATATTCGCTTCTGTCTTTGCTTTGAAAGAAGAAAAACTAATTATAACAGTGCCATTTTTATTTTTGGAGCCTTATTCCCTTCATTTGATGATCTACAATCAAGCTACAATTGTGGAGACCAGATATATCACCAAGGGGTCCTTGAAATTATGCATTCATCATTTCTAAGATACGTGTGCAGCAAGAACATTCATATTATTTGATCGTATTTTTGACAACCAAATAACATGTATAACATATATTCTTTAAAACTAATAATTTTTGCAAAAGTATATAAACATCTGATTATATTTTAAAATCTCTCTTCCAGCACATGTAGCAACTAGTTCATGAGCTGATTTAATTTGACATGTGAAAATTAATCAACATCCTATCTTTGATCCATGCATGTAATTTCATCGATTTCAGTGGAATCTATCTTCAAGGGGCAAGGATAGAATCACTCCATAATTATCTCTACCAATCCAGTCGCTAGAGTTATTACAAAAGCCACTTCGCTTTCCATATTGACTTTTGGAAACTCAAAGTACATATATTATATTCTGTTGAATTTGTTCCTTCCATATGCAGAGTATGAAATCCATCATGAAATCTGTAATATAAAATTACCAGAACAAAAATGTTTCTGAATTGATGAGAGTGAACGTTTCTGAATATTTCAGAGGGAGATACAATTTTACATTTACTTCTTCAGTATATAATCTAGGATGGAGAGAAAGGCCCTCCATGGGCCTCTTATTACCATTTAGCAATAATACCAATAATCCTTGTTTTTGTCCCATCCTTCAGAACGCTGCTCTTTACCTTTTACAAATACCTCCCTAATTCCTTTCCAAAATTCACTCTCTTCCTTGCCTCAGCAGTACTCCCCAGCCATAGTCCAACAATATAATATGGAACTTAATTAGAAACTTAGCCCTGAAAAAGGCACTTCGTGCTTCTGAAACTAGAAGGTGTAATGAAATAGCTAATACCGAGAGCATTAAACCAGTTCACAGAGCTCTTTTCTGTATAAGGCATCAGTTAAAATTACTCAAGCCCACAACAAATAAATTGAGCAAGAAAGATGTCACAGAATCTGTTTTCATTATCTTTCTTCAAAAGAACTACAAATTCAGGTATTCTTTTTTTTTTTTCTTTTTCCCCTTGAAGCTCCAGTTTAATTCTCTTCTGAGGTAATGTCTTTTATTATTTTTGTTAATCGAAGTAAGGAATTAAGGAATTTCTTTCTTTCTTCTTTCTTTCTTTCTTTCTTTCTTTCTTTCTTTCTTTCTTTCTTTCTTTCTTTTTTTGATGTTCACATGAAAAAGAGCCCCGAGCTCTGCCCAGGGGAATCAGAAACATTTTACGTTTGTTTTGCTGTTAAAACCTGCACAGTTTATCTGCAAAGACGATGTCTATTTTCACATCCATTGACAGTCTTACTAAGTAAGTGATACCATGAATACAATCTTCAGGAGCCAAAAAACTAAAATCAGCACATATCACCCAATTTTTTCTATTAAAAGCATTTACTCCTTCTAAACAAATTAACTCAAAATGGATCATGGCTTTAAATGGAAAACATAAAACTATAATTAGAAACAAAAAAATATATACAAAAACTTTGGGTCTCGGAACAGGCAAAAAGTTCTTAGACTTGACCCAAAAAGCATAATCCATTAAAGGAAAACTCGATAAATTGGACCTCATCAGATTGAGGACTTTTGCTTTGCAAAGGACTGTGAAGAGGATGAAAAGCAAGCTACAAATGGGAAGAAAATGTTTGCAAACCACATGTCCCACAAAAGACTAAGATCTAAAAAATATAAAGAATTCTCTGAATTCAACAGTCAAAAAAAAGTAACAATCCTTTAGAAAATGAGCAGAGGCATCTGAGGGTCTCAGGCGGTTAAGCGTCTGACTCTTGATTTTGGCTCAGGTCATGATTTCAAGGTTAGTGAGTTGGAGCCCCCTGTCAGGCTCTGCACTGACAGCACGGAACCTGCTTGGGATTCTCTCTCTCCTCTCTCTCTGCTCCTCCCTCTCTCTCTGCTCCTCCCTCTCTCTCTCTCTCAAAATAAATAAATAAACTTTAAAAAAAAGGGAAAATCTGAATATCTGGGTTATGATATTGTACTATAGTTTTGCAAGAGGATACCCTTGGGGGGAAAGTGAGTACATGATACGTGGGATTTCTCTGCATTATTTCTTTTTTTTTTTTTTTTAATTTTTTTTTTTCAACGTTTATTTATTTTTGGGACAGAGAGAGACAGAGCATGAACGGGGGAGGGGCAGAGAGAGAGGGAGACACAGAATCGGAAACAGGCTCCAGGCTCTGAGCCATCAGCCCAGAGCCTGACGCGGGGCTCGAACTCCCGGACAGCGAGATCGTGACGTCACCTGGCTGAAGTCCGACGCTTAACCGACTGCACCACCCAGGCGCCCCTCTCTGCATTATTTCTTGCAACTCATGGGAATCTCCAATTATCTCAATAAATGTTCAATTAAAAAAGGCATTCTTTACTATCAGCATACTAAAATAGTATCTTCCTCTTTAACAGGAGTTTTACGGCCCTCACGCAACCGAATACTGTTAGCATTTTAGAAGTACTCTTATAACTATTACAAATAGTTACATATTGGTACATAATTTTTTCAGTCATAGAAGAAAACTACCCTTAAGTCAGATATGATTCACTACTCTAAATATTTGCTTTTATTTTTGCCATGTATACATTTCAGCATGCCCTACTCTAATAAACCCTTCCTATCTTCTACCACAAGTAGAATGGTGGCTAAAGCTTCAGTCTTTAAAATACAATTATCTGGGTCAAACCCAAGTTTCACATAAATTTATGATTTATGTGTGCTTAACTTCTCCATGACCCAGGTTCCTCCACTGAGAAATGGAATGAAAAGTAATACTAACCTAAAAGGGTCATCATGACAATTGAATGAGTTCACATGTGCATATAAAGACTTGACCTAGAACCTTATACAGAGAAAATGCTCAATAAATATTACTTACTATTCCAGTACACACATTATTCCTGCTGTTTTATCACCATCAGGGTGACTATGGCCACACACAGATGGGATTCACAAACCTAAGGGGAGAAACTACGGTGAAGGCCATGCCATATGAGGGAGTATCCATTCTTGTGATGATATGAATGGCGCCCTTTGTTGGCAGCTGAATGACTTACTCTGGAAATCTCTTTATGCTCTGTACTAAAAAGCCACTTTGCTCTGTTTCTCTCTTGATGTCCACGCTCCCACAGTCCTGTGACACAAACTCATCTCTTTGATTAAACTGAATTCAGGGTACCTGTAAATAGTAACAGATTGTGTTTCCATGTTTTGTTTGTAGCCTGATTTTTTTTTTTTTTTTTTGAACGTAGACGAGATGGCTTAGGTTTGTAATGACGGAAAAGGCAAAAAGTTGTAACTTTAAAAAATTGGGGTAAAAAAATAGGTTTCATAAAATTTACCACTTGAGTCATTTTTCAGTCTACAGTTGAGTAGTGTTAACCATATTCACTTTTTTGTGCAACAGATATCCAGAACTTTTCATCTTGCAAAACTAAAACTCTATACCCATTAAAGAAAAAAAAAATTCCCTGTTTCCCTTTCCCCCAGCCCCTGGCAACCACCATTTTACTTTCTGTTTCCATGAGTTTGACTATGCTAGACACATCGTAAGTAAAATCACAAGGTAAATGTCTTTTTGTGACTGGCTTATTTCGCTTAACATAATGTCCTCAAGCTTCATCCATGTCGTTCCTTCCTTTTTAAGGCCAAATGATAGGATAATATTCCATATCCACGGTACATTTTCTTTATCCATTTACCCATTGATGAACATTTAGATTGCTTCCATCTCTTGGTTATTGTGCATAATGTCACTGTGAACATGTAAATACACGTCTTTGAGACCCTTCCTTGAATTCTTTTTTTTTTTTTCTGCTTAAAATTCTTTTGGATATATACCCAAAAGTGAGATTGCTGGATCATGTGGTAGTTCGATTTAAAAATTTTTGAGGACCTGTTATACTGTTTTCCATAGTGGTTCCACCATTTTACAATCCCACCAACACTGTATATGGTCGCCCACGCTTGCTTTTTTCTGGTTTTTTGAGAGCAGCCACCCCAATGGGCATGAGGTGATATCTCACTGTGGTATTTGTATTTCTCTTATGACTAGTGATGTACTGCATCTTTTCATGTTTGTTGGTCGTCTGTATGTCATCTTTGGAGAAAGGTCTTTTCAAGCACTTTGCCTACTTTTTAATTGGGTTATTTGGTTTTTGTTGAGTTGTAGGACTTCTTTGTGTGTTCTAGATATTAAAAGAATGCAACTTTGAAGGTAGAAATAAATGGGAGTGAATTTTTAAAAATATTATGAGTTAATAAATATTATAATTAAGTATGTCAGCAGCTTGAATGGCTCTTACATGCAGCAAGGTTTGGGACAGAGTCTTAAAGCTTTCTTTGTTTCTCCCTCCAGCGCCTTATCAACACTTTATATCCAGGACCTACTCCATGTTCTTTGTCAATGGCTTCTTTCTCCTCTCTATTGACCAAGCCAGAAACTCCACTTTTTTTTTTATCTCCTATTCCAACCAGTTTTCAAATACTATTCACTTCATCCATGACTAGATAACCCTATAGAAATATTAAGTAACTTCTTAGGACAACAATGAAGGAAGGTCTCCAAGAGCATGAAAACAAACTTTGTTTGTTTTTAATTTTTTAATGTTTATTTATTTTTTAGAGAGAGACAGAGTGTGAGCAGGGAGGGGGCAGAGAAAGAGGGAGACGAGAATGTGAAACAGGCTCCTGATCTGTCAGCACAAAGCCCGATGTGGGGCTCGAACCCACAAACCATGAGATCATGACCTGAGCCAAAGTTGGACGGGTAACTGCCTGAGTCTCCCAAGCACCCCTGCTTTCTGAGTCATAATCAGAATTTGGGCACTTCTTCCACAACTTCTGGCAAGTTGCTAGGCTTTCTAGTATCATCCCAGCACAATTCCTGGTGCCAGATATGTGCGATTGTAAGTTAAAGATCTATCCTCAGCATCCGGCTACCATATTTCTGGTTCCTAAGTTAGCTTCAACCAGGAACAGTGAAAATGACACGATGTAAATGTACCATATCCAGTCAAATATCTCAGAACGCACTATGTGTCATCAGCATCCACCTTGTGTGCTGATAGAATTCGCTTCCTTACGCTCTAAGTTTGAATCCTCCTACTACATGAAGCAATTTTACAGTCATCATGTTCAACCACTACCATGTGTAAATCCTTCTCTTTTTAGGTTCCTGGACCCAACTGCAATGTGGTGAGGGCCAGGTAGGCGCAGGAGTCTTCCACACCAACAAGCAATTCTTGGGACACCAATTGGGTGTCCATGAATTCAACTCATTTCTGACACTATTGGGGCACCTGGGTGGCTCAGTCAGTTAAGTGTCCACCTTCGGCTCAGGTCATGATCTCCCGGTTCGTGAGTTGGTGCCCCATGTTGGGCTCTGTGCTGACAGCTCAGAGCCTGGAGCTTGCTTTGGATTCTGTGCCTCCCTCTCTCTCTGCCCCTCCCCCGCTCATGCTCTGTCTCTGCCTCTGTCTCAAAAGTAAACATTAAAAAATAAGAATTAAAAAATAAATTTAATTTAATTTAATTTAATTTAATTTAATTTAAAAAGCAATTCTGACACTATCTATCTCTAGATAGCATCAGATTCCATGAGGGCACCATCCCACAAGACACACACACACCCCAACTTCACACACCCCATCTGGGTAGCAAGCCCAGATTGTTACCTGGTTTCTGACCAAACCACTAGAGACTGGAGGTCTCCACACCCCCCTCCTTGTACTTCAGATTCAAATCACATTCCAGGTTGTTACTGTACTTCTGACTGACCGGCTATAAATCTGAGGTTCCCGAGACCCTTCCTTAGGTTTGACTAATTAAAGCAACTCACAGAACTCAGGAAACCCATTTACTCACTAGATTACCAACTTACTATAGAAGGATAAAACTCAGGAACAGCCAGATGGAAGAGATGCAGGGCAAGGTGCCGGGCGGGAAGGAGGGGGGGGATGTACCTTCCAGGCACACTACTCTCCCCAATCTCCCCAAGTTCACCATCCTGGAAGTCCTCCGAACCTTTTTGGTTTTTATGGAGGCTTCATTACATAGCAACTGATAAAACTCAATCTCAAGTCCCTCTCCCTACCCCAGAGGTCAGGAGGGGCAAGAAGTTGCAACCCTCTAATCACATAGTTAGCTTCCCTGGTGCCAGCCCCCGTCCTTAGAAGCTTTCCAAAAATTGCCTCATTTGCATCAAAAAAGACCCCTGTATGTCCCTCAGCACCTAGGAAATTCTGAGGGTTTTAGGAGCTCTGTGCCAAAACAGGAACAAGGCCAAATATACTACATTTATTATTATAAACTACAACATCACACCTTCCAACGGCTGAGCAGTCAGTACTATCTCTACACTGTAACTAGATAAACTTAAGTCCTGGAAACCAGCATTATTTTCTCCAGTACCAATAGAGTCGAAGTTTCTTTCCTTTCAAATACAATGTTGTTCAAAAGAGCAGTTGGTCTTGGGGTGCTGGGGTGGCTCAGTCGATTAAGCATACGACTTTTGATTTCGGCTCAGGTCCTGATCTCACGGTTCGTGGGTTTGTGCCCCACATCGGCTCTGTGCTGGCAGCACAGAGCCTGCTTGGGGTTCTCTCTCTTTCTCCCTCTCTCTCTGACCCTCCCCTACTTGCACTGTCTCTGTCTCTCTGAAAATAAATTAAAAAAAAAAAAAAAGCAGTTTGTCTTATCTAGGAAGCCAGGTAACAAGGAAGGCCAAATCCCTGGATAGACTTAAGAATACAGGATACCAAGGCAGCTACAAGTGTTGGAAGTACAGCTTCTCTCCCCCTGACCTTGACCCCTGTGTCATTCCATCTTACCTGTGCTTCCACCAGACAGTTGCTTACATATCAGCAACTCTGTCCCATCCACAGAGAAACAGAAGTTAGACTTCAGTCTGCAAGCTCATCCCCATTCGATCTAAAAGTTTGATATCCAAGCCACTGCTTTGGGTAATGGTCTAAAAACCAGCAGCCTGGTGAGACACACAGCTCTGTTCAGCCCCTAACAAATGCTTTTGGTCACAGTAGCAGGCTCTCCAAAGAACAAGAAGGAATCAACTGCTGAGCCCTCTCAGGGTTGCAGACACCCCACAAAGCAACTGGGTCCCAGCCTCCGAGACACCTAGACATGAAACGAGAAGGATGAGCACACTGCAGAGCTCCTGCGTCTTTTAAATGAACATAATTTTTCAGAGGATACAATGGAGCCTGGAGAAAGAATAAATACGGCACTCTTCAGAGCCAGTGACTATGTAAAAAAAAAAAAACAAACAAACAAAAAAGATATGTGCTAACATTTAGCCAATATATTCCTCACCATTGACTATTTTCCCTGTCCATTCTAAGACATTCATTATCAGATAGCTTTGCCTAAATGCTATCATTCTACCATTTGTTGCAAGAGATGCACTGAAATGCCATCAGCTCTTGTCCATGCTCACGATCAGATAAATGGGTGTGAGAAGCAGTTCTCTGTGTATAGAAAAGCTTTCATTATCATGTACTTTTGCTGGCATTTTTTAAAGGGGAGAGGGAGCTAACATTATTCATACATTAAATCAGAGCCTTAAGTGCAGCGCGAGAGAAGGCTCCCAAACTCGGCTGTGTATCACATCACAACACTGACATCTGTTGGCTATAAGTGTACTGGATCATCTAGTCCTTCCTTTCCCTGCAGCCACAGAACAGCTTCTAAACCAAATCTTTTCAGGGTCCTCAGCCATTTAAGGTATGTTACGTGCTTCATTCCCAATAGATTGCAAACTTGTGTTCAGTTTCTTGTGTTAGCCTTCAACTCTCTCATGACACAAGACTTTGTCATTTTAATTCTTGTCTAAAACCAAGCAGACATTCGTGTATGCAGCATACGCGCTAATCCAAACATAAGCTACACAAATGAGGGAACTGTCCTTTTACTGATACAATTTTGAAATGTATGTCATGAGGAAGATGACACAAACATGTTTATTGACACATCAGCATGTCCCCCCACACGAATGCTTCCTGTTATTCACCATGTTAACTGCTCTTTCCTCCTTTCTTGACCCCATTCTCCACTGTGTTCTTTTCCCCAGGATCCTGCACTCCTCTTTTTCTTCCTCTGCCCACTGAACTATGAGAATCCACAAAGACTCCCTCGCCAGGCCCCCAGGGGCCTTCTAACATGCGGTGTCTAGGGAATTGTATCTAAGCACATGGTTTAATATTGCATACTAGAAGAACACCTTGATCTTTCCTCTTCTGTATCTCCTGAGGTTTCAAAGACTAAGAGTAAGAGGGATTACCTCCAAAGCCCCTTATTTAATGCTGTGATTTCATCAGTATCAATCAGTATCTGTATCAATATCTATAGCTTTACCATAAAAACTGAGCTTTCTCTCCCCTTCTGAATCAACACCCCATTCCAACTCCCCCATATCTACCAAATGCAGCACTATCCTTCCAGCCCCTCAACTGCAGCTGGACATGGTTTCGTGGTGTCGTGGTTGCCTCCTCTCCCTTCTCCCCCACAACATTCCTTACCCCTTCCCGTGGCAGGAGGCCTGACCCCCTCCCACTGCCTCTCACCTAGATAGAGACAACAAGACACTCTTCCTCTTCCACGACACCGATTACCATCTATGTACTGATGACTCCCACCTCCCGTCTCCAGCCTAGACCTCTCCCCTAAACTCCAGACCCATGTAATCCACATAGTCCACAATGGATCATCTTCACTTGGCTATCCCCCGGCACCTGAAACTCTACATATCCAAAATCAAATCCCTATTCTTTCCCCTCTCCCCCACAAACTGCTCCCTCTCCTCTGTTCCTTATATCTCTGATCGCTGACTTCGCTATCCAAGCCAAAAACCTTGGGGTCATCCACAGCTTTACCTGTCCCTCAGATAGCAATAGCCAATCAATCACAGAAGCTTAATTAATTCACCTGTTGATTCCAGCGCCTGGTTTACTCTTTATTTCATTCATGTCTCACCAACCCAACTATAGCAGACACCACAGTCTAACACTTAAGATGTGTGCTCCTTCCTCCTCTGTAGCATGGAATTGTCACCTATCCAGATGGAAACTATATTTTCTAGCCCCTAGTATCCGGGGATAGGGAAGAGAGCATATGATTAATTGTTGCCCATGGAATATAAGCTGATGTTACTTGTACTACTTAGTATTTACAAAGCAGATATACATTCCCAAGGCTCTTTCCTCATCTACCAGCAGAATGGAGTGGACTCTTGGGTCTTGGAAGATGATGGGACCACAAGATAGAAGGAACCTAGGACTCTGAATGAGCACTTAGAACGCTGTCTACCAGGGATACTCATATTGGGCTGTGATACCATTTGAAACGAACTTTTGTTGTATCGAGCCACTGAGAGTTCTGGGCTTTATAGGCTGAAAAGTACTCTCTGACACTAACTAGTTCAGGGCCCCATCATTTCTCCCCCACGTTATAGCAGGTGACTCTCAGCTGATCTGCGCCTTGGTCTGCATGCCTCTCTTGCTTAGTACAAGCTCCATGAAGGCAGAGGCTGGCTCTGCTTGTTCAGCGTATCCCCATCAGGAGCACAGCACCTGGTATGCAGTAAAACTGACTAGGATCCTTTCTTCCTAATCTCTCCCTAGCCCACACTCTTGGTTTCTATTACCTCATGCCCCTTTCCCTTTTACCCCAACACACACACACACACACACACACACACACACACACACACACTCACCAAGGTTCGACTTGAGCCCTCCTTCTAGTCCTCACATCCCATTCCTTCCTACCAAGGCCCTTTCCTCTCAAGTCGCTTATAGCTCAGCTTCTGTGAATTTTTCTGTAACTTCACTGGGAATGATCATGCTAACATTTACCTATCCCATTGCATTATGTACCTTGTCTTAGACCTCCCCGTGCATTTGCAATAAATTCCTCGTGTGTGTGTGGCATGTATTCTGTCCCATATCCTGTGCTACCTTACACACTCCTGGGGGAAGAATTGAGGTTCACTCTTACACACAGAGCTCCTCAGCAAATGCTCGATAAACACCACCCACTGAATCCAATAATTTGCTTTGTATCATACATACTCTGTGTAGCATCTTCTGGGATGCCTCTGGATCCAAACCTTTTTTTTTTCCCCATACTTGAATTAGAGGGATTTTAATAAATCCTACGTAAATTCTACATAAATCTAAAAGGAAACACAGCATTTACAAAGAAAAGCATCTCTCCGTTACCTCCTTTGTGACTATGTAGTTTTCTTTTTTTTTTTTTTTTTTTTTTGCTCTTTATTTTTTTTTTATTTATATATGAAATTTATTGTCAAATTGGTTTCCATACAACACCCAGTGCTCATCCCAAAAGGTGCCCTCCTCAGTACCCATCACCCACCCTCTCCTCCCTCCCACCCCCCATCAACCCTTAGTTTGTTCTCAGTTCTCAACAGTCTCTTATGCTTTGGCTCTCTCCCACTCTAACCTCTTTTTTTTTTTTTTTTTTGTTCCCCTCCCCCATGGGTTTCTCTTAAGTTTCTCAGGATCCACATAAGAGTGAAACCATATGGTATCTGTCTTTCTCTGTATGGCTTATTTCACTTAGCATCACACTCTCCAGTTCCATCCACGTTGCTACAAAAGGCCATATTTCATTTTTTCTCATTGCCACGTAGTACTCCATTGTGTATATAAACCACAATTTCTTTATCCATTCATCAGTTGATGGACATTTAGGCTCTTTCCATAATTTGGCTATTGTTGAGAGTGCTGCTATGAACATTGGGGTACAAGTGCCCCTATGCATCAGTACTCCTGTGTCCCTTGGATAAATTCCTAGCAGTGCTATTGCTGGGTCATAGGGTAGGTCTATTTTTAATTTTCTGAGGAACCTCCACACTGCTTTCCAGAGCGGCTGCACCAATTTGCATTCCCACCAACAGTGCAAGAGGGTTCCCGTTTCTCCACATCCTCTCCAGCATCTATAGTCTCCGGATTTGTTCATTTTGGCCACTCTGACTGGCGTGAGGTGATATCTGAGTGTGGTTTTGATTTGTATTTCCCTGATAAGGAGCGACGCTGAACATCTTTTCATGTGCCTGTTGGCCATCCGGATGTCTTCTTTAGAGAAGTGTCTATTCATGTTTTCTGCCCATTTCTTCACTGGGTTATTTGCTTTTCGGGTGTGGAGTTTGGTGAGCTCTTTATAGATTTTGGATACTAGCCCTTTGTCCGATATGTCATTTGCAAATATCTTTTCCCATTCCGTTGGTTGCCTTTTAGTTTTGTTGGTTGTTTCCTTTGCTGTGCAGAAGCTTTTTATCTTCATAAGGTCCCAGTAATTCACTTTTGCTTTTAATTCCCTTGCCTTTGGGGATGTGTCGAGTAAGAGATTGCTACGGCTGAGGTCAGAGAGGTCTTTTCCTGCTTTCTCCTCTAAGGTTTTGATGGTTTCCTGTCTCACATTCAGGTCCTTTATCCATTTTGAGTTTATTTTTGTGAATGGTGTCAGAAAGTGGTCTAGTTTCAACCTTCTGCATGTTGCTGTCCAGTTCTCCCAGCACCATTTGTTAAAGAGACTGTCTTTTTTCCATTGGATGTTCTTTCCTGCTTTGTCAAAGATGAGTTGGCCATACGTTTGTGGGTCTAGTTCTGGGGTTTCTATTCTATTCCATTGGTCTATGTGTCTGTTTTTCTGCCAATACCATGCTGTCTTGATGATGACAGCTTTGTAGTAGAGGCTAAAGTCTGGGATTGTGATGCCTCCTGCTTTGGTCTTCTTCTTCAAAATTACTTTGGCTATTCGGGGCCTTTTGTGGTTCCATATGAATTTTAGGATTGCTTGTTCTAGTTTCGAGAAGAATGCTGGTGCAATTTTGATTGGGATTGCATTGAATGTGTAGATAGCTTTGGGTAGTATTGACATTTTGATAATATTTATTCTTCCAATCCATGAGCAGGGAATGTCTTTCCATTTCTTTAAATCTTCTTCAATTACCTTCATAAGCTTTCTATAGTTTTCAGCATACAGATCCTTTAGATCTTTGGTTAGATTAATTCCTAGGTATTTTATGCTTCTTGGTGCAATTGTGAATGGGATCAGTTTCTTTATTTGTCTTTCTGTTGCTTCATTGTTAGTGTATAAGAATGCAACTGATTTCTGTACATTGATTTTGTATCCTGCAACTTTGCTGAATTCATGTATCAGTTCTAGCAGACTTTTGGTGGAGTCTATCGGATTTTCCATGTATAATATCATGTCATCTGCAAAGAGCGAAAGCTTGACTTCATCTTTGCCAATTTTGACGCCTTTGATTTCCTTTTGTTGTCTGATTGCTGATGCTAGAACTTCCAGCACTATGTTAAACAACAGCGGTGAGAGTGGGCATCCCTGTCGTGTTCCTGATCTCAGGGAAAAAGCTCTCATTTTTTCCCCATTGAGGATGATGTTAGCTGTGGGCTTTTCATAAATGGCTTTTATGATCTTTAAGTATGTTCCTTCTATCCCGACTTTCTCAAGAGTTTTTATTAAGAAAGGGTGCTGGATTTTGTCAAAGGCCTTTTCTGCATCGATTGACAGGATCATATGGTTCTTCTCTTTTTTTTTGTTAATGTGATGTATCACGTTGATTGATTTGCGAATGTTGAACCAGCCCTGCATCCCAGGAATGAATCCCCCTTGATCATGGTGAATCATTCTTTTTATATGCCGTTGAATTCGATTTGCTAGTATCTTATTGAGAATTTTTGCATCCATATTCATCAGGGATATTGGCCTGTAGTTCTCTTTTTTTACTGGGTCTCTGTCTGGTTTAGGAATCAAAGTAATACTGGCTTCATAGAATGAGTCTGGAAGTTTTCCTTCCCTTTCTATTTCTTGGAATAGCTTGAGAAGGATAGGTATTATCTCTGCTTTAAACGTCTGGTAGAACTCTCCTGGGAAGCCATCTGGTCCTGGACTCTTATTTGTTGGGAGATTTTTGATAACTGATTCAATTTCTTCGCTGGTGATGGGTCTGTTCAAGCTTTCTATTTCCTCCTGATTGAGTTTTGGAAGAGTGTGGGTGTTCAGGAATTTGTCCATGTCTTCCAGGTTGTCCAATTTGTTGGCATATAATTTTTCATAGTATTCCCTGATAATTGTTTGTATCTCTGAGGGATTGGTTGTAATTATTCCATTTTCATTCATGATTTTATCTATTTGGGTCATCTCCCTTTTCTTTTTGAGAAGCCTGGCTAGAGGTTTGTCAATTTTGTTTATTTTTTCAAAAAACCAACTCTTGGTTTCGTTGATCTGCTCTACAGTTTTTTTAGATTCTATATTGTTTATTTCTGCTCTGATCTTTATGATTTCTCTTCTTCTGCTGGGTTTAGGCTGCCTTTGCTGTTCTGCTTCTAGTTCCTTTAGGTGTGCTGTTAGATTTTGTATTTGGGATTTTTCTTGTTTCTTGAGATAGGCCTGGATTGCAATGTATTTTCCTCTCAGGACTGCCTTCGCTGCGTCCCAAAGCGTTTGGATTGTTGTATTTTCATTTTCGTTTGTTTCCATATATTTTTTAATTTCTTCTCTAATTGCCTGGTTGACCCACTCATTCGTTAGTAGGGTGTTCTTTAACCTCCATGTTTTTGGAGGTTTTCCAGACTTTTTTCTGTGGTTGATTTCAAGCTTCATAGCATTGTGGTCTGAAAGTATGCATGGTATGATTTCAATTCTTGTAAACTTATGAAGGGCTGTTTTGTGACCCAGTATATGATCTATCTTGGAGAATGTTCCATGTGCACTCGAGAAGAAAGTATATTCTGTTGCTTTGGGATGCAGAGTTCTAAATATATCTGTCAAGTCCATCTGATCCAATGTCTCATTCAGGGCCCTTGTTTCTTTATTGATCGTGTGTCTAGATGATCTATCCATTTCTGTAAGTGGGGTGTTAAAGTCCCCTGCAATTACCACATTCTTATCAATAAGGTTGCTTGTGTTTATGAGTAATTGTTTTATATATTTGGGCGCTCCGGTATTCGGCGCATAGACATTTATAATTGTTAGCTCTTCCTGATGGATAGACCCTGTCACTATTATATAATGTCCTTCTTCATCTCTTGTTACAGCCTTTAATTTAAAGTCTAGTTTGTCTGATATAAGTATGGCTACTCCAGCTTTCTTTTGGCTTCCAGTAGCATGATAAATAGTTCTCCATCCCCTCACTCTCAATCTAAAGGTGTCCTCAGGTCTAAAATGAGTCTCTTGTAGACAGCAAATAGATGGGTCTTGTTTTTTTATCCATTCTGATACCCTATGTCTTTTGGTTGGTGCATTTAATCCATTTACATTCAGTGTTATTATAGAAAGATATGGGTTTAGAGTCATTGTGATGTCTGTATGTTTTATGCTTGTAGTGATGTCTCTGGTACTTTGTCTCACAGGGTCCCCCTTAGGATCTCTTGTAGGGCTGGTTTAGTGGTGACAAATTCCTTCAGTTTTTGTTTGTTTGGGAAGACCTTTATCTCTCCTTCTATTCTAAATGACAGACTTGCTGGATAAAGGATTCTCGGCTGCATATTTTTTCTGTCTAGCACACTGAAAATCTCATGCCAATTCTTTCTGGCCTGCCAAGTTTCAAAAGAGAGATCAGTCACGAGTCTTATAGGTCTCCCTTTATATGTGAGGGCACGTTTACCCCTTGCTGCTTTCAGAATTTTCTCTTTATCCTTGTATTTTGCCAGTTTCACTATGATATGTCGTGCAGAAGATCGATTCAAGTTACGTCTGAAGGGAGTTCTCTGTGCCTCTTGGATTTCAATGCCTTTTTCCTTCCCCAGTTCAGGGAAGTTCTCAGCTATTATTTCTTCAAGTACCCCTTCAGCACCTTTCCCTCTCTCTTCCTCCTCTGGGATACCAATGATGCGTATATTATTTCTTTTTAGTGTATCACTTAGTTCTCTAATTTTCCCCTCATATTCCTGGATTTTTTTATCCCTCTTTTTCTCAGCTTCCTCTTTTTCCATAACTTTATCTTCTAGTTCACCTATTCTCTCCTCTGCCTCTTCAATCCGAGCCATGGTGGTTTCCATTTTGTTATGCATTTCGTTTAAAGCGTTTTTCAGCTCCTCGTGACTGTTCCTTAGTCCCTTGATCTCTGTAGCAAGAGATTCTCTGCTGTCAGCTATACTGTTTTCAAGCCCAGCGATTAATTTGATGACTATTATTCTAAATTCACTTTCTGTTATATTATTTAAATCCTTTTTGATCAGCTCATTAGCTGTTGTTATTTCCTGGAGATTCTTCTGAGGGGAATTCTTCCGCTTGGTCATTTTGGATAGTCCCTGGCGTGGTGAGGACCTGCAGGGCACTTCCCCTGTGCTGTGGTGTATAACTGGAGTTGGTGGGCGGAGCCGCAGTCAGACCTGATGTCTGCCCCCAGCCCACCGCTGGGGCCACAGTCAGGCTGGTGCGTGCCTTCTCTTCCCCTCTCCTAGGGGCGGGATTCACTGTGGGGTGGGGTGGTCTGTCTGGGCTACTTGCACACTGCCAGGCTTGTGATGCTGGGGATCTGGCGTCTTAGCTGGGGTGGGTAGGCAAGGTGCACAGGGGCAGGAGGGGCAGGCTTAGCTTGCTTCTCCTTAGGTGATCCACTTCAGGAGGGGCCCTGTGGCAGCAGGAGGGAGTCAGATCCGCTGCCGGAGGTTTGGCTCCGCAGAAGCGCAGAGTTGGGTGTTTGTGAGGAGCGAGCAAGTTCCCTGGCAGGAACTGGTTCTCTTTGGGATTTTGGCTGGGGGATGGGCGGGGGAGATGGCGCTGGCGAGCGCCTTTGTTCCCCACCAAACTGAGCTCTGTCGTCCGGGGGCTCAGCAGCTCTCCTTCCCTTTGTCCTCCAGCCTTCCCGCTTTCTGAGCAGAGCTGTTAACTTATGACCTCCCAGACGCTAAGTCGCGCTTGCTGTTGGAACACAGTCCGTCAGGCCCCTCCGCTTTTTGCAAGCCAGACTCGGGGGCTCTGCTTGGCCGGCGAGCCGCCCCTCCGCCCCGGCTCCCTCCCGCCAGTCCGTGGAGCGCGCACCGCCTCGCCGCCCTTCCTACCCTCTTCCGTGGGCCTCTCGTCTGCGCTTGGCTCCGGCGACTCCGTTCTGCTAATCCTCTGGTGGTTTTCTGGGTTATTTAGGCAGGTGTAGGTGGAATCTAAGTGATCAGCAGGACGCGCGGTGAGCCCAGCGTCCTCCTACGCCGCCATCTTCCCTCCCAATCTCGACTATGTAGTTTTCCATAAAGGGGAAATAGATTGTTAGAGAATGAAATAAGCTATTAGGTCCAATGCATAGTTGTCATTAATAACAATTAATAGTAAAAGTTACAATTTAATGTCTATTAAACCAGTGTCTGGCCCACAGTACACACAAGTTGTTTTCTTGCCATTTCTGAATTTTATCAACTTCTTCTTGAGCTTCCTTTCTTGAGGGAGCCCATAACTGAGGAAGGGAGCTATACCAGAGATACCTGGACAGCTCGCTGGTGAGGCCTTCTAAAAGATGAGGGGCCTAGTGGGCATGCCAGAACATAGCTCGAGAAGAAGCACCAGGGGTGATCAGCCTCGGAGAAGACTCCTATCTTCATGGGGTGGCTGCTGGGAAGTGACAGGGGAATCCTGGCGACGCGAAGCCCAGTCATCATACAGACACCATTACCACCACCGTAATCCACCCAGTTCGTATGCTCCGCTCCTCACACAGTCTACACATCAACGTCGGACATGTGGTCGGTCAAGTGACATGGGTCATCTTATGCACATGGAAGGTGTGCATCTATCATAACTCCCAGTAGGCTAACACAAGGGCCAGCCTAGGACCAAAATCCCTCCAAACTTTTCAGTTTACCACCCTTCAAAGAGACATAACCTAGCCCTCAAATACAGTTGTTAAAGCTTTCAGGCGTGCCTCACCGTGCATCTGAAAAATCATTTTTCATTTATGAGCTGTACCTTATCACTCTGTGCAGCCACCATATATGTTATGCTGCACAAAAATAATTGATTACTTATGAGTGACAGAGTAATTGGCACTACCCTGGTTATTCAGCTATTTTTATGCATTATAATTACCAGCTTCAGTACACTAGACAGAATTTAATGTTCTTGAAAATTAATATTATTGAAGGACTTAATACAAAAGTATGTAATGTTCTTAAATTAAAAACTTGTCACACACGCTGATAGAGTCTCACATTGTTGGCTATTTATCAACATTTTGTTTTAATCATTTCAAACCTTTTTATCAAGGTACAGAGCCTGGAGCTCGTGTCAGTTCAGTACAACTGAATTCTAGTAGCTCACAGTCTGAATTAAAGTTGGCAATAACAATGTTATATGTCTAATGTTATATCGAAGACCCAGAATCTGTTGCCTACCGACCTGTATTACAGCTATGAGTTCCTTGAAAGCAAGAAAACAAAAACAAAAACAAAAACAAAACAAGTCATTTATATATGATTCTAATAAGTGGCTGGTGTGCTGAGGCTGCGTGAAATATATTAAATAAGCAGAATAATATACAACAATGATGCCTGTGAACTCACTAGAAGAAATTCCGTCTTCCACACCGGGGCCAGCTGTGATTGAGGAGACAGACGCGGCCAAGAGAAAAGATGTGGTTTGTGAAGCTGGGTGGGCCTCTAACCTAATGTCATCCTACCCAGGGTGAGGGTACCAAGATGGGCTATCTTTCATTTTTTTGATTGTATAAAGGGAACACATACACACCCTTTAAAATGACTTAATCCCAGTCTCTCAAAATGCTGATTACTTCATGAAACCTGCTTTTCTCTTCAGTGCTGTGATAAATTTCTATGTTTACTCCAGTCTCCTCCTTTCCTCTTTTAATCTGTTTCTCTTTGTATTTTAACAGCACAAGAATTTTTACATGTTCAACTGAGTGTCATTCATCTAGGCGGGTCTCCTGCACCCTGCCACAGTCCCCCTCACTCCATATGAACTGCCATCTCCATATGGCTTTCCTGACTATTCGTCTCTCTCCTGAATTCATTTTCCCTCATCCTTCCTTCCCAATCCCGGCGCTCCTTTTTCTCTTCCTCAGCAGTTGGCCAACATATAGAACCATAGCGTGCTTAAATACTTCTTTTTTTGTTTATTTTTGAAAGAGGGAGAGAGAGAGAGAGAGAGAGAGAGAATGAGCAGGGGAGGGGCAGAGGGAGAGGGAGACACAGAACCCAAAGCAGGCTCCAGGCTCTGAGCTGTCAGCACAGAGCCTTACACGAGGCTCAAACCAACAAACCATGAGATCATGACCTGAGCTGAAGTCGGAAGCTTAACTGACTGAGCCACCCAGGCGCCCCTAAATACTTAATTCTTTAGTGCTTACATAGTACTTTCTAATATTAAAGTTATGTTTTACTCCTATGGCTCAATGAATTGCCTTTTTTTTTTTCTGTTAGAAGTCCCTTAACAGAAAATTATTTCCCATCCCCAGCATAGTGGCTTAACAGATAGGAATCAAAGAATCATAGAACATTTTACCATGATTAGTTTCAAGAAAATTAAAGTTAGAAAAGACACGGCTAGAATCAATTTTAAATTTGAAGCCAAAATTCTAATATTTCTTCACAATCACATTAACAGATTAACATAATTTCAAGTAATGGACTATATGGCTTTAATACACGTCAGTTTAATAATGAAATTGTTATCTGCCAACTTGATTAACTCCCATAAACTTGCATCAAAAATGCTTATTACCTCGGGGCGCCTGGGTAGCTCAGTCAGTTAAGCGTCTGACTTCGGCTCAGGTCATGATCTCATTGTTTGTGAGTTTGAGCCCCGCGTCGGGCTCTGTGCTGACAGAGCCTGGAGCCTGGTTCAGATTCTATGTCTCCCTCTCTCTCTCTGCCCCTCCCCTGCTCATCCTCTGTCTCTCTCTCAAAAATAAATAAACATTAAAAAAGAATTTTTTAAAAAAATGCTTATTTCCTCATACTATGTATAAAAAACCAAAATGGATTATAAACCTAAGGTTTTAGTTCTTACTATAAGAACTAAAAGTACATATTTCACTTCGAGGGAAATACAGGCGTAAATCTTTGTGACCTTGGATTAGGAAATGGCTTCTTAGATACAACACAAAAAGCACAAGTGATACAAGAAAAAATAGATAGGGGCACCTGGGTGGCTCAGTAGGTTGAGCGTCCGACTTTGGCTCGGGTCATGATCTCACGGTTGGTGGGTTCAAGCCCCGCGTCACGCTCTGCGCTGACAGCTCGGAGCCTGGTGCCTGCTTCAGATTCTGTCTCCCTCTCTCTCTGCCCTCCCCGACTTGTGCTCTGTCTCTCTCTGTCTCTTAAAAATAAATAAAAGATAAAAAAAAAAGTTTAAGAAAAAACAGATAAATTGTAATTCATCGATATTAAAAACTTTGTGCCTTGGAGGACACCATCAAGAAAGCAAAAAGACAACCCACAGAATGGGTGAAATATCTGCAAATTATATATCTGATAAGGGTCTACTATCCAGAATATATAAAGAACTCAACACAATTAAAAATGGGCAAACGATGTGAACAGCTATTTCTCCAAAGATGATACAAAGATGGCCAATAAGCACATTAAAAGACGTTCAACATCATTAGTCATTAAGGAAATACAAACCAAAAACCATTATGAGATACCACTTCACACCCACTAGGTTGGCTATAATCAAAAAGATAGATAATAACGAGTATGGGCAAGACGCGGAAAAACCGAAGCCCTCAGTGTTGGTGGGAATGTAAAATAGTGCAGCCACTTTCTTTTTTTTTTTTTAATGTTTATTTATTTTTGAGACAGAGAGAGACAGAGCATGAACGGGGGAGGGGCAGAGAGAAAGGGAGACACAGAATCGGAAGCAGGCTCCAGGCTCTGAGCCGTCAGCACAGAGCCCGATGTGGGGCTCGAACTCACGGACCGTGAGATCATGACCTGAGCCGAAGTCGGACGCTTAACCGACTGAGCCACCCAGGCGCCCAATGCAGCCACTTTCGAAAACAGTTTAGCAGCTCCTCAACAAGTTAAACGTGAGAGTTACCGATGACCCAGGAATTCCACTCCTAGAATACCCCCAAAACATGAAAACATACATCCACACAAAAACTCATACGTGAATGTTCATAGCAGTATTATTCACAATAACCAAAAAAAAAAAAAAAAATGGAATAACCCAAATGTCCACTGATTGAAAAATGAATAAACAAAATGTAGTATATTCATACAATGGAATATTATTCAGCCATTAAAAGGCAACTAATTCATACTACAACACGGAAGAACCTCGAAAATATCATGCCAAGTGAAAGAAGCCAGACACAAAAGGCCACATACTGAATTATTCCATTTAGTTAAAATGTACAGACAGGCAAATCCATCGAGACAGAGAGCAGATCAGTGGTTGCCAGTGGTTGGTAATGGCTCCACAACTCTGTGAATCTACTAAAAACCACTGAATCGTCTATTTTTAAAGGCTGAACATTATGATATGTAAATTATATCTCAACAAGCTGCTATTTCTTTATAAGTGCTTATTGATAGAATGTGTTCTGTTTGCAGAGATGGGGAAGAGGAAGTGTCTAAGACCCAAAAGGGATAGAATTCCATTCCAGAACACCAGGTTCTTCACCTGGCCTTCCCCTTTTTTTTTTTTCTTCACTTAGCTAATTCAGAAAATCAGCCATTTGTTGATGTTACTTGAGCTAAATTAACTTCTCCTGACTTCAGTTTTCTTTTCTAAGGTAGTCACCCAGAGTTAGAACCTGGACATTAAGAGCACACACACGGGAGTCAGAGCAGTTACTCTTTTCCTCCCAGCCCTACCAGATGGCAGACTTTGGTCGTGTTTTTTAACCTTGCCAGGCCTCATTGATCCTCACTGTAAAATGGGGATAATTCATACTCACCCCACAGATTGCAGAGAATGAAACATACATTGATTGGGATCGCTGACAGGGACTAAGTACTCTGCAGCCGTCGCTATTATTGGTTCAAAGGCTCATTCCAGTTCTTTTTGTTTGTTTGTTTTTTGAGAGAGAGAGAGAGAGAGAGAGAGAGAGAACGAGAGAGGGGGTGCAAGTGAACCAGGAGCAGAGAGAGAGAGAGAGAAAGAGAGAGTGAGAGAGAAGCAGGGCTCACCCAAAGTGGGGCTTGGTTTACTGCAAGCAGGGCTCGGGCTCACTCGGAGGGGAGCTTGAGCTCGCCCCATGTGGGACTCGAACGAGAACAGTGACAAACTGTGAAATCATGACCTGAGCGGAAGTCAGATGCTTAACGACGGAGCCTTCCAGGTGCTCCAGCTCTTTTTTTCTTCTTAAGTTTATTTATTTTTGAGAGAGAGAGAAAGTGTGAGGGAGGGAGGAAGAGGGGGAGAGGGACAGGGAGTGGGGAGAGGGAGAGAGAATCCCAAACAGGCTCCACACTGCACAGAGCCCGATGCAGGGCTTGAACCTACAAACCTTGAGATCATGACCTGAGCCACAGTCAGATACTTAACTGACTGAGCCACCCACACGCCCCTCATTCCAGTTCTAAAAGTCTCTGAGATATCAATAGAATTACAATTTAAGTAGTATATATAATAAAAATAGTAACACCACTACAAATAGTTGAGAAGGTTTTCATAATTCAGTGAAGTCTGAGGCAAAAAGGAGGGACTATATAGGAAAAGTGGTTTGTTTCGTCAATAGAACTTGTCCTTTTTAGCATGCATAATTATAAACTGTAGTTCTAAAGAACTAATCAAGTGAAAACTAAATGAGGAGGAAAATAGTAACAAAGACAGAATTATGACTTAAATTGACTTGGCATAAAGGTTAAAATTATAAGAAAAAGCTGAAGTCCTCTTGTCATTCTGTCCAAATACTGCCATGACAACAGTGTGTACTTGATGCTTCTTCCCATCTTTTGCCAGTTGCCTGATGGCTCAGATAAAGTAGAATTTCCATAGTCCGGCTAGATACTGGGCCATGACTTTCTAATCAGACTGAAGATTGCTCTGGCGGGTCACCCAGTCGATGGATGTACAAGTTTAAGTCTTATGTTAAGCCATGGTGACACTGTTCTCTCTGTCCCTTATGTTCTGAGTCAGAGAGAAGATGCTTAGATGATGGCATGGGGTTTTTTCCTACTAATTTGGATGCCTGGGTGCTTGAGATGCTATTAGATTGTCAAGCAAGCATTATTGCCATCATTGGCAAAATGACAAAATTACAGGGATGTCGCCACTGACTGCTTTGATGGACTGACTTCTAGCTCTCAAGGTGTCTTCCCTTTGCCTCAAGCAGTAATTTATCTAAAAGTTAATTACCAACCATTAGCTCCCCTACTGAGCTAGCCCAGCAGTCTGAGAGTGAAGAAAGGGGGAAATCCTGTAAGCTATCCTTAGTGCAGCCACTGATTTTTCTCGAAAAAAGAAAGAGAAGCAATACTAAAGGACAGTACCAACAACAACAAACTCCTGCAAGAAAAATCCCTTAGACCTGGCTGCAAGATAACATGGTCTCATTTCATTTTTGAAGGAATATGTGCTACACTAAGAAACAGCAGCCTGTTGATTAAATCTAGAGCCATTCAAATCCCTCCAAGCCTGTGAACGTATCATAGAATAAAAAACATCCTGATGTTCATAGGTCAGCCCATCTGCAGTACATTTGCCAACATGGGAGAGGGGGAGGGCAGATACACACTTGAGATAATCCCTTTAAAACATATCAGGGCTTCTACAGCAAGCTGTCCTCCGCCTTCAAAGGTGCCCACGGGGAAAATGACAATCCATGAATACAAATCACAATTTTGAATCATAATTTTAAATAAGTGAAAATGATACCATCCAACCAATTATTCCATAGCACCAGCAACTGTTCAATTATGCAGGCCTCATCAAAACAGGTGACACGCACAATGACATTTAGAATAATGTTATTGCTCTTGATCTTGTTTTGCCATTTGTGAGACTCCACAAATAATGCAACCTACCATGGGTTACCACTTTGTCAAATTGGAATATTGCGTTTAAGTCCATGGGCTTTGTGATATAGACTCTTAGTAGATAAACTGATTCCGAAAAAGGCACCTGAGTGGCTCAGTCAGTTAAGTGTCTGACTTCGGCTCAGGTCATGATCCCACGATTCATGGGTTCAAGCCCCAAGCTGGGCTCTGCACTGACAGCTCAGAGCCTGGAGCCTGCTTCAGATTCTGTGTCTCCCTCTCTCTCTCCCCCTCCCCCACTCGTGAGCATGTGCAAGCTCTCTCAAAAATAAATATTTTAAAAGAAAAGAAAAGGGAACCAAAACAAATTCTAGAACATTTAAGGTATATTAAAATAAAAATATTTGGCATTCAAATAGACCTACCACAAAACCTGTGTATTTGCATATTCGTTTTGAAAGGGAACGAACTCCAGAGCCAGATGAACTGGGTTTGAACTCTGGTTCTGCTAAGCTGCATGACCCTGGGCAGTTTAACTTCTCTGTGACTCAGTTAACTTATTAGTAAAATGGAAATAGAAATAGTACCTATCTCACAGGCTTGTAAGGCAAATCAAATGAGTTAACATGAGTAAAATACTTAACGGCAACGTCTGGTGCAGGGGACGTAAGTACTACATAGGAGTCCGTTGTCATTATGTCTATGGTACCAGAGGTGAGGGGTCCAGGAGGGCGCTATTTTAGCATGAAAAACACAAGTGAGCCCCCTGGCTTGGTACTTCTGGATGCTTGGGCCCCCAAATCCAACCTGGTGATCTGAACCAATGAATAAGCCCTTCTATTAGCAATGTAAGGAAGCACCATGAGTTCTCTTTTGTCCAGATCCCTTCAATTCCTGAACATCCAAGCGATGGGAAAGACCATGATCTGGATCAGCAAACCTTAATCAACTAAGAGATGCCATGACAAGACCCTCCATGATTACCACATTGCAGAAAATTGTGATGCTACTGTATCTACCCATAATAACACTTATAAAGCAGTTTTGCCAAGTCAGAAAGCACTTCCTGATCCAATCATTATTATGAGCATTTGTTATCCCTAAACTACAGGGCTACAGACCTAGAAGAATATCAAGTTGACCTTGCATCAGCTATATCCTAGAAATAGTCTCTCTTTTTTTTTAAACTAAATATCCTCGATACGCGTATTCTTACTTACAACTTGGCTTTGGGTTGTTTTTTTTTTTTCCAGTTCATTGTGTCCTCTTTTTCTGCTTCTTACCCAGCCCCTCAGAGGGTTCTTCTCAGCTCACCACACAGGTTGACTACCCTCTGAACGTAGAACCCCAAAGTCAAATATCCAGACCTGGCAAGCACTGAACTAGGAGTTCCCAACATTTTCGCCTCCTTTTATTTTCTTTCCCCAAAAGAAATGTTTTAGGAGACTTTATCTACTGAAATGCAATCACTGGCTCTCCATGCACTTGTTGAAGGATCTCTGAGTTGTTTCCAATGTTTAGCTATTACAAATAAAGCTGTTATGAACATTTGTGAACAGCTTTTTGTGTGAACATAAGTTTTCATTTCTCTGGGATAAATGTTCAAGAGTGCAACTGCGTGGGTATATGGTAGATGCGTGTTTCATTTTATAAGAAATTTCCAAACTGTCTTCCGGGGTGGCTGTACCATTTTACATTCCCACACACAACATATGAGTGATCCATTTGCTCCACACCCTCACCAGCATTTGGTGGCGTCGTCATTTTTCATTATAGCCAATTCTGATAGGCATATACCTCATTGTGGTTTGAATTTGCATATCTCCAGTGACTAGTGATGTTGAACATGTTGTCATGTGCTTATGTGCCATCTGTATATCCTCTTCAGTGAAATGTCTGTCCATGTCTTCTGCCCACTTTTTAATTGCACTGTTTGGTTTTTACTATTGGGTCTCGACAATTCTTTATCTATTCTAGATGCTAATAGTCTTCTATCAAACATTTGGTTGCAAATATTTTCTCTCAGTCTGTAGCTTATCTTTTCAACTTCTTCACATAGTCTTTCACAAAGCAAGCGTGTTTCATTTAGTGAGGTCCAATTTGTCAAGTTTTCTTTCCATGATTCACGCCTTATGTGTCAAGCTTGACAACCCTGCAGCAGGAGTCGGGACACTAGGACTAAGGTGACGCCAGCTCGCCCGGGTTTATCCAGGACTTTCTTGGGTTTAGCACCAAAAGTCCCACATCCTAGGAAACCCCTCAGTCTTGGACAAACTGGGAGAGTTGGTCACTCAAACAAGAGCCGATGGAGTCCTGCCCCTCTTTTGCACCGACACAGCCTCAGCTGAGAGTGGAGGGACCAGTGCCAGAGAGACACCCATCCTGGGCCTGAGAATCAAGACATCATCACTGACGCATGAGTAGCTGTGATGCCACAAGGTTCTGAAGGGCACACATGGTAACCTTGCCATTTCCTCTCTCACGACGATGGGCAAGATTTTTCAGAAAAGGCAGGCTGGCAGGGAAAGAGAGGTCCCCTTACCTTACACGGCCATCCCACTGTCCTCCCCTCGCTTTGGAGCCTGTACTTGAGGTGGCTCCCACCCACATCCTTCTGGTTCATCCAGTTCAACACTTTGGGCCAAGGATGCCCAGTCCTGGGCACACTAGATTTCCCCCGAAAAGCACTTCAAAAATGCGGATGACTGAGCCCCGTCCCAGACCAGTTAAATGTGCTTCTCTCCAAGTGGGAGTGGGGCTCAGTCAATATTAGCCACAAAAACTCCCGAAGTGATTCCAGTGTGCAGCTGGGGTGAGACCCTTTGCTGCAGGCTCCAGGGGTGTGAACTGCTTGTGGACATGGATGAGAGCACCCACAGCACCCAGCAAAATGCCTGCATATAGCAGGCATCCAATATACATTCCGTAAGTTTTTTAAATGAGGAAATAATATAGAAGTGATCAAAGACTGGGTCCAAATATCATTTACTTTGTCTCTCCTGCTTGTAACTGAAGGACCAAATGAGGTGCAAGGTAAACTGTAGGATAAGCCTCCCTAAAACTAGACTGTCTCCAAGCCTTTCCCAATCTCCCAAAAAGTTGAAAAGTCAAGAAATCCCTGACTGCCCCAATGGGCATTTTTACAGATGGATAATTAGGCTGTGTCAGTGTCACCAGGAAGTTGTTAGAAATGCAGATTTTCAGGCCCCATCCCAGAGTAACGGAAACACAGTGTGCTTTTTAACAAGACCCCAGGTCATTCGCCGCAGCTCCTTAAAGTCTGAGAAGCACCCACCAGGCTGAGAAGTCCCTGTGGGAGAGAACCAGCTGGCTGCACTCCGGCCCCTGGGAAAGCATATGAAGGGAAGAGACCCTCAGAAGAGGTTGAGGGAAGGGGTGGAGCCACACCCGGAGGCCAAATCTCAGAGCTTTTTGACTTTTACAAAACCCCCAAAGCATCTAAGGACTTGAATCCTTAACTCACCAAGTCTAAACCTTGAGCAGGTAAACTGACACAGCAGAGAACTACCTGTAGATACTGAACAGTGTACTTGTTTATGGATCGGAGTGAATTTAGGGCTGTGATCAGTTACTAAGTACCATCCTGAGATGGATCAAAGAATGTGGTCCTGTCCATGAATTAGCCTGCTGAGAGAGAGGCAAGCTCTTTAAGGTTTGCTCAGGGAGGCAGGGTGGGTGGGCCTCCTCGCTCCCTCCCCCACGTGGCCAGAGTTTTATAATTCCCACGTGACGTCCACTGTGCTGGGCAATCCCCCCCCACACACACACACACTCACCAAGATCCCTTAGAAACCCTCTCTAATAATTCCCCAACTAGAAGTTGGTCAGCCTACGGGCATCCTACCAGCATTTTACAGTGGGAAGCCATTATTTTCATCATTTGCTTCATCCTGAAAGCAGCCCGCTGTGGGGTTTGCAGATGGAAAGAGGTGCCTGTCTTTTCTTTTGTATAGTAGGAGGACTCACACCTGTGAGGACATAATTTATTTTTTTGCAAATTCTAGATAACTTTATGCAATTTCCCCCAGATTCTAGTATCACCTCTGTGTCCTTCCCTGCGGAGACGATAGCTGAAGCTCACAGAGAACAGCCCCCAAATCAGGGTGAACATCAAGGGAAAAGCTAAAGCCTCAATTCCAGGCGAAGCACCTCTCTGCCTACAGTGTCACCTGACCGTAGCTTCACACACACAGAAGCACAGAATGGGTGCTCTCGGCCAGAGATTGTGTTGAAATAATTATGCTCTGCCCTCGATGAAATTGCTTAAACTGCTTTCTGCTTTACAACATCATACACAGAAAACAATTTTCATGCCCGCACCGTGGCCTGAGGCAGATTTTGCATTCTGCATCAGGAGGAAATTGATTAATGTGAATGTTTTAGCTGTGGTTGTTGTTTGTGTATAAACTTTTGTTAAAACAAGTACGGCAGAATAAATGACCTTTATGTAGACACCTATTAAGGCGCTAAAAGGCTTGGCTACATTCATCTGAGACGCGTACACATAACGAGTGGAACAATGAGGGGATCAGCAGCTGCAAGGGGTTGAATTGAATTCTTCAACAATAGAAAAGTTTTTCAGACCCAAATACCAGCAATCAAAGAGAATTTTTGCAGATAATCCGAGAGAAAGAAAATAATAAAATAAAAAAAAAAAAAATGCTAGCCAACTTTGCACCAGTTAGCATAAGGTTGCCATCTGAAACATGTCAGCTTAAGAGCAGACCGAACCACCATTCTTTTGCCCAACTGCAGTATTCAGAACTGTTTCCCCAAATAATCCCAGATGGCATGCCACAAAATTTCAATTCATTTTAAAAGCTTTCTTTGCTGTTATTATGTGATTGAAAGTGCAAAAGCAAGTTGCCATTCTCATGGCACTATTTGCATTGGCTATTATCCCCTAAAATCCCCTTTAAACAGCTACATTGTCAGCCCATAGGCCTCATTTAGAACTACAAAAAAGCCCAGATTAATTCGATCAAAGAAAGAGCCAAGTACAAAATGCACTTTTCAAACTGTATCAGAGTGGGTTCGCTTTACAGATCGCTTCGGGGCAAGAACCGCAGGGGAAAGAAAGCCCTGAAAATAAAGCTTGGTTACGAAGCGAAATAACTAGGTTTGGCTCCTTCTCTGATTTACTGGAGCACCTCAAGGCGAAATCGCCAATTAAAAATTCTTAGAGGGAAAGATATTTAAATATAAATGCTGAAACAGACCCCCACAAACCGCAGCATCACATTCGTACCCCCTGGCTTTCGGCCACCATTCTTCGGAGGCAGTTCGAAGCCTTGCCTGGGTAACCCGGTTAGTAGGAGGATTTTCTGAAGTCGCAGACACCACATTCAGCCAAAGGACTTTGCACTGGCAAACATTTATGTCCGACTCTTCTCACCCCATCCCCAGAGGAAATGTTTTAAGTTACCACAAGAAAAGAAAATGCTGGAAAACAAAGGGGGGAAAAAACCGGTGATGACAACATTTCTTTTCACAAAACAAAACCTGCTCAAGATTCCGGTCGAATTCCGGGATCGGAAGCTGGCTGCAAGCGCCCTTCCACAGGCAGGCTGACGGGGCTGTCTCACCTGGGGGTCTGGAGGTGGGGGAGAAAGCTGGGGTGAGCCAAGCTGGAGTTTGGGTCTCTTAGGGACGCTCCATTAGTTTCCTAGGCGGGGTGAGCGGCGTCCGTTTTCCACTGCAGATGGTGCAGCCGGCCAGCTCCCTCCCTCTCGGCCCGAAGCTGTTCCTTCCCTTCAGCGGCGGCTTTTGTGCGCTGAGAACATTTTACTGGGGAGGGAAGGGCTGCACAGAGGTAGGGCTACAGGACGCGGGCAGCGAGACGTGCCGGTGCCTCTTCTGGGACGGAGCAGAGCCGGGAGAGCGCTGCAAACACAGGCAGCTGCAATAAATATCAAAGTCGTTTGCAGGAGGGAGGAACCCGGGAGGATTTCGGCCGGTTGTATCGGTTCAAGCTTTTGCTCCGGGAGGAACGAACTCAAAAGTCCTGAGTTGTCTGCTGTTTCCCCAAACCCACCCTGGAAACAAAAGAACATCGTGCTGCTGTAATCACATCTCATAAAATGTTTAGAAAGGGCACGCTCACCAAGAGGCTCCAACCATAAAACAGCAGTCCTGAACTTCCTGGTCGCATGCTCAGCTAGAAATGCACAGGGCTATTAAGTTACTCAGTTTGCTCGGAGGTGTTCACCACCCCCAACAACCAAATCCTCATCCTCCTGAAAATTATCTGGAGGAAACAAATATGGATAGAAAACTGCAAATTTGGATGTTATTCCTCCTCCCATCCCTGAAATCAGGCAAACAGAGAAAGAAGTAAATGGTGAATACATATACAGGAAAGAGAATATAGAATCGAGTTGTTTTCTGTGAAGGAAAACCTTCTATTTTCCTCCCAAATCTTCAAATTATTCAAACTCATTCCCTGGTGGTCCTAACTTTTAACTACAGCAATACAGTACCAAAAAACAAAAAAAACAAAAAAAAAAACCAGTTCTGGATTTTTGAGATCTGGATAAACTTTCTGAAACTCTGCAACCTAAACTTAACAGAGGAAAGACCACTATATCTGATTTGTGATGAGACAAATTGAATGAATCACTGTGAAAAAACACACCCACAGTAATTTCTTTCTAGTAAATTTCAGTAGCCTGTTAACTAGTTGGAATAGGAATGTTTCTGTGACTTTTTGTAGGTCTCGCTGCCTGAGCCCTAAATGAATACACAGTTACTTCCCTTGGTGGTAAAGATGTGTTTGATAATGAGTCAAGAATTGTCCAAGCAAAATAAGAAAGGAAGATCAGCACCTCTCAGATTACCACCACTGCCAGTGTTCAGAGACCCAAGGTGATCCCATCAGGACTCACAAGGACATTGTTTAAGGTAAATCCCTTGAGGCCATTTTTTTAGGAGGCAAGGAGAATAAAGGAACAGGTGTCAGGGAATATTGTAAAAGCTTCCACTCTCTGTTAGGAGATCTAATTCTGGTCCTGGCTCTGCCTCTGACTAACGAAATGACCTTAGCTTAGTTGCTTTCCCTCTCTAGATCTTACTTTTCTCATCCATAAAATAAGGCTAAACTAGATGATTTCCAAGGGCCATCCCAGAAATAATATCAAAGAGTGTTGAGAGCATTCCTATGGAAAACGCAGACAACACTAATTACAATGGGTCTAAAATGAGTTTCTCATGTGCTATCTAGGTAACAGAATAGCGTCACTGGCATAGGTTGGGGCTTGAAAGATTTCGTCTTAGCCTCCTAAAGGCTCTGGTCATCCCTAGGCTGTGCATAAGAATTAACTTCAGGGAGGTCCATTTGAAATTAGTCACAGAGTTTCTGGCAGTTGCCTGCACAACTGATCCCCAGTCTGAATTGTCCATAGGGAAGCCTATTTGACCTATCTGGCCATGGGGCCCAAGCTGTTAGTCCTCTAGAAACAGTTTCTAGGTTTTCTTCAGTCAAATGAAAAACAGGATGCCACTTAAAAAAAATTACTGAGGCGCCTGGGCAGATCAGTCGGTTAAGCCTCTGAGTCTCAATCTCAGCTCAGGTCTTGATCTCAGGGTTGTGAGTTCAAGCCTGGCACTGGGCTCCGTGCTGGGCATGAAGCCTACTTTAAAAAAAGGGGGGTGGATGCCTGGGTAGCTCTTGATTTCAGCCTAAGTTGTGGTCTCACAGTTGTGGGATTGAGTCCGCATTGGCCTTCACTCTGAGCATGGTGCCTGCTTGGGATTCTCTCTCTCTCTCTCTCTCTCTCTCTCTCTCTCTGCCCCTCCCCCACTCATGTTGTCTCTGTCTCTCTCAAATTAAATAAATAAACTTAAAACATTAAAAAAATTTTTTAATGTTTACTTATTATTGAGAGACAGAGAAAGAGCATGAGCAGGGGAGGGGCAGAGAGAGGGGGAGACACAGAATCTGCAGCAGGCTCCGGGCTCCGAGCTGTCAGCACAGAGCCTGATGCGGGGCTCGAACTCACAAACCACGAGATCATGACCTAAGCCAAAGTCGGACGCTTAACCAACTGAGCCACCCAGGGGCCCCAAAACATAAAAAAAAAAAAAAAAAAAAAAAAGAGTGAGGGGCGCCTGGGTGGCTCAGTCGGTTGAGCAGCCGACTTCGGCTCAGGCCATGATCTCACGGCTTGTGGGTTCGAGCCCCGTGTCGGGCTCTGTGCTGACAGCTCGGAGCCGGGAGCCCGCTTCAGATTCTGTGTCTCCCTCTCTCTCTGCACCTCTCCCACTCACACTCTATCTCTCTCTCAAAAAAAAAAAAAAACACTAAAAAAAGAATTTTTTAAATAAAATAAAACAAAAAAAAAGAGTGAAAAAGAATAAGCTCTCCACTCCTCACACTCTAATGGAGGTCAGCAAGAGAGAGCAAATAAACAAAAATTATATCAGCATAGGGTGTGGGACAGGAACCGGGTAGGCCACACTGCGTTGATGGACTCTTCAGAAGAACTAGCCATGCACGGCTCAGGGAGGAAAGCCCTCTGGGCAGAGGGAAGAGCTGCGGGCAGAAAGAAAGCCAGTGTGGCTGGAATGCAGTGGTGGAGGAAGTGAGTGGTATGAGATAGTCAGGGAGAGAGGCAGGAGCCAGACCACGTACAAGATTGGATTTTATGCTAATTATAGGAGGGAGCATAATCAGAGAGTTTTAAGCAGGGTACTGACATGATCTGTGTTCCATTTTTAGAAAGTATTCCTGCTCTGTGAAGAACGGATGGAGCAAGTGTAGAAGGGAGGTTGTTTCAATAATACAAGTAAAGGTAAAAACGGCTTCAACTGGGAGGTAGTGGTGAAGTGAGCATATTCAAGATATGCCTTGGAAGACTTGTTACCGGAGCAAATGGAGATGAGTCACGGGAGGGGTCGCTGAGGGAAAGAGAGGAACAAGTGTATTGAGCAACTGCTTGGAGGAGAAGCAAGTCTAGTGGGGTGGCAGGAATTACGAGTTCTGGTATGGCAACTTTAAGTTTGAAATGCCGTATTAAATGTGTGTGTGGCCAAGATCAACTAGGCAGTTGGACACATGAGTTAGGAGGTGCAGGGAAAGGTCAGGGCTGCCATGAGATCTGCAAGTCCCTGGGATAGGGTAAATGACCATCAATAGTCAATTATTCTGATTAAGACCCTTCATCTCACAGATAAATGTAGCAGAAGCTCTCCAACCCAATTCTTCTAGGATTTGTAGTTGGTTAATAAATCAAACACTCCTTTTGTGTTTTGCTTCGGCACTCTTGGTCAACCCGAATCCAGGGATTTTGGTCACTTGTTCTGGGCCCAGCTGCCGCAATCTGACAGTACCTACCTTTGTGCCCACGCCCCACTTCTCTCACTTCCCCCTTCCGGTTTTCCTGGAGGAAAGACCTGCCCACATGTATATACATTGTCCGCATATGTGCAATTGGGAAGTGCGAGGAAATTAATGCCCAACGGGGCAAGTTTTTGACTGAGGCAAAATGGCAGCTGACAGATCAATTCTTCCTTCCCTCAGACTCTATATGAACTGACCTGAAAACAAAACACAGCAAAGCAAGGCCTGTCAGAAAATGACCTCACAAGGTTGAGAAATCATTTTTTTTTTTTGAAAAAAAGATGTTAAGTAATCTTGGGGCACCTGGGTGGCTCAGTCCGTTAAGCATCCGACTTCGGCTCAGGTCGTGATCTCATGGTTCATGAGTTGAAGCCCCGCGTCAGGCTCTGTGCTGATAGCTCAGGGCCTGGAGCCTGCTCCAGACTCTGTGTCTCCCTCTCTCTCCAACCCTCCCCTGCTTGCACTCTGTCTCTCTCTCTCTCGAAAATAAATAAACATTAAAAAAATATTTTAAGTAACCTCTACACCCAACGTGGGGTTCATACAACCCCGAGATCAAGAGTCACACGCAATTACTTCTCACCAAGGCTGATGTAGCTTGTACCACTGCTGAATGCTCAATCTGCCAACAGCAGAGACTGGCACTGAAATATTTATTAACGTACCACTATTCCTCATGGAATTACATTTACATCACCTTCTATGTTAGATGGGGAACAGTAGTCTTCTTTCCAGATTTTGACATCTGCTTGAGTTAAGATTTGCCTTTTCTCTCCACAATGCCTCCAACAGCACCACCATCCAGGGTTTACAAATGCCTATTCTATTGACATTATATCACATATAACATTGCCTTGGTCCAAGGGACCCACGTGATAAAAAGAGAAAGTATAACAAGGGACACATGACTATGGACTCCACTATCTCACCATATGCCTCATCACTCTGACACATTCAGGCTAATAGATAGTGTAAAGCCATGGGGCAGAGGGCAGCGGCAGGGGTGGGAAGAAGGTTGCTGAGAACCCATCCCAGGGAATCAGGGAAAGAGGAGAGACAGGACATCTTGTGAGCAGGAATCCCAAGTCCCCAAGCACAGGCTTCATTGTCTCTCAAATTCTCTTACAAAACACACATTCAGAGATAAAATTATGCAGAATTTCAATGAGGCACCTGGGTGGCTCAGTCAGTTGAGCTTCAGACTTCAGCTCAGGTTATGATCTCATGGTATGAGGGTTCGGGCCCCACTTAGGGCTCTGTGCTGACAGCTCAGAGCCTGGAGCCTGCTTCGGATTCTGTGTCTCCTTCTCTCTCTGCCCCTTCCCCACTCACGCTCGCTCTCACTCTCTCTCAAAAAATAGTAAACATTAAAAAAAAAAAAAAAGAATTTCAAGACAGTAATACAGAACATTAAACCCCAGGAGTCAGCCCCCTCCTGAGCTTGGGGCCCTGTATATTGGTCACATGCCCAAGAAGCCAGCCCTAGTGCCCATACATGTCTAAATGGGAGTGTAAGAAAGTTAATACTCCATGGAGCAAACTTTTAACCAATGGGAGGCGGGAAGTAGCAAGTAAATTCTTCTCCCTCTTTTCACTAGACATACTGTCCTAAAAAGCAGCCATTTATATAGTGTCTCAGAAAATAGTCCCATAAGATCAAGAAATCGGTCACACTTGATTGTAAGCGTGGGCCAGTTCAGCTTGGCGTTTTCATATTGGCTCTCCCTCTTTCCTTGCCTCACTCCCCTTTTCTTCATCCTGCTTGGATTGCATTCCTGATTAAAGTAATAGCACATAAGCCATTTCCACAAGCTCTGCATTCTGGGTAACTCAGGCTAAGACAATCAGTTCACTCAAAAAGCAAGCAGGGAACATACTTTAAATATTTATTTTAATTTAAACATTCAGTTTTAATTTAAAACATTACTTCTATTTAAAATGTTTGAGCACGCATTCGTTTGCAATTTCTCCAAAGGTTTTTGTCTCTTTAAAGACTGGAACCAGAGACTGAAGTTCTATTTTGTTTTTATTGACTAAATCACAACCAACGCACATCATTTACAACTCATAACCTCCACCACCCCTAGTTTATTTAAAGTAAAACAATAATTTAAAGACCCTGTTAAAGCAGCTTAAATGCATAATTCCTCTAAATTTTTTTACAGACTTTTTTTTCTGGTCTCAACAGTTGCCCCACCAAACCAAACATTATTTCAGTGAGCACCTATATTAAGTCCCTCCAAAAACATTCAGCTTGGCTTCGTGGTAACAATCGTTTTTTTCAACTACTTTTTCATAGGTTGATGTGATATTTAATTAAATTGTAATCACAAGTACATTCCGTATAAACAAATTGACATCGTTACAATTGAAAAGACGATCAAAAATACAATACATACACAGGATTCAGGATGTACGTAAGTGATTCCTGGTAACATTCAGCTCTCCCTACAAGGACAGAAGACTGTAGTGTCCTCAGATCAGCATCAGAGTGTGTCCCCAGACCAACAGCATCAGTGTCGCCTGGGAACCAGTTAGAAATGCAAAATTCTCCCAGGTGCCTGGGTGGCTCATTTGGTTAAGCATCCCACTTCGGCTCAGGTCACAATCTCGAGGTTCGTGGTTTAAGCCCCGCTTTGGGCTCAGTGCTAACAGCTCAGAGCCTGGAGCCTACTTTGGATTGTGCGCCTCCCTCTTTCTGCTCCTCCCCTGCTCTCCCTCTGTCTCTCAAAAATAAATAAATGTTAAAAAAAAAAAAACTTAAGAAATGCAAAAGTCTCAGGCCATCCCAAACCAACTGAATCAGAAACTCTGGGAGTAGAGCTCGGTAATCAGTTCTGAGTACAGGCAAGTTTGAGAAGCACTGTCCTCGGGGCGCCTGGGTGGCTCAGTCGGTCGACTTCGGTTCAGGTCATGATCTCACAGTTCGTGAGTTTGAGCTCTGTGCTGACAGCTCAAAGCTTGGAGCCTGCTTCGGATCCTGTGTCCACCTCTCTCTCTGTTCCTCCCCCACTCATGCTCGCTCTCTCTCTTTCAAAAATAAAAAAACATTGAGATGCACTGTCCTAGAGCATATAGTAGCCAGGAGCCTTCACATGATGGACAAGTAGAGAGAGCCCTTCATTTAACAAGGTAGTTAATTGGAGGTCAGTTAAAGAACTTCTATTTTGTTTTAGTTAGGGTTAGGTTTGGCTTCATATAAACAAAAGCCAAAGCAACAGTGGTTTGTGTGCAGATAGTGAACACTACTGAAATATTCATTTAAAAATGGTTAAGATGAGAAATGTATTTCACTTTTTGACCACAATTTAAAAAAAATTTTTTTTAACGTTTTATTTATTTTTGAGACAGAGACAGACAGAGCATGAACGGGGGAGGGGCAGAGAGAGAGGGAGACACAGAATCGGAAGCAGGCTCCAGGCTCTGAGCCGTCAGCCCACAGCCCAACTCCGGGCTCGAACTCACGGACCGCGAGATCGTGACCTGAGCTGAAGTCGGCCACTTAACCGACTGAGCCACCCAAGCGCCCCTTGACCACAATTTTAAAATGACCAAATGCATCAATTAAAATTTTAAAAACAGTAGCTTACGCAAATTAGGAATTTATTTTTCTTCCATCTAGAAGAAATCTAGAGGTAGACACTACAGGGGTACCTGGGTAGCTCAGTCAGTTGAGCATCCAACTCTTGATTTCAGCTCAGATCATGATCCCAGGACGGTGGGATAGAGTCCCGTGCTGGGCTCCACAATGAGCATGGAGCCTGCTTAAGATTACCTCTCTCCCCCTCTATCCCTCTCTCATGCTCTCTCTCTAAAAAAAAAAAAAAAAAAAAAAAAAAAGTAGACAATCCATTACATACATGACACTCCAGTAAGTAACAAAAGACCCAGGGTGCTTTCCAGCTCACTCTCCACCATCCCTAGTGTGGGGCCCTCCTCCTCATGGTCTAAGAGGGCTGCTAGAGCTTTAGCCACTGAATATCTTTTCCAGGCAGCAGAATAGAGCAAAGGAAAAGACAGAGGGTACTTCTTCCCTTTAAAAAGAGCCTTCGGGGTGACTGGGTGGCTCAGTGGCTCAGTCAGTTAAGTGTCCGGCTTTGGCTCTGGTCATGATCTCATGGTACATGGGTTCAAGCCCTGCATTGGGCTCTGTGCTGACAGCTCAGAGCCTGAAGCCCACTTCAGATTCTGTGTCTCCATCTCTCTGCCCCTCTTCCACTCGACTCTATCTCTTTCTCAAAAACAAAAACAAAGGGGCGCCTGGGTGACGCAGTCGGTTAAGCGTCCGACTTCAGCCAGGTCACGATCTCGCGGTCCGTGAGTTCGAGCCCCGCGTCAGGCGCTGGGCTGATGGCTCAGAGCCTGGAGCCTGTTTCCGATTCTGTGTCTCCCTCTCTCTCTGCCCCCTCCCCCATTCATGCTCTGTTTCTCTCTGTCCCAAAAATAAATAAACGTTGAAAAAAAATTTTTTTTTAAAACAAAAACAAAAACAAAATAAAAAAAAAGAGTTTTCACAGCAATCCCAAACAGTACTTTATTTCAACATTTCCTTACGTAGTAGTCACATGGTCTTGCATAGCTGCAATGGACCTTAGCAAATGTCTTTGAGCTTGAGGCACAACATGCCCACTTCGATACTGAGGTGCTATTGCTAAGGGAGAAGAAGAGAATAAATATTGGAAGCCAATCAGCAGACTCTACCACACATTGTAACTGTAAAATCATGCCAGCCATTACCCAGACCTCAAATGAAGAAATCTCTCATATAAACATTTCTAGACATTGCTGTAGTAAAAATACACATGAATTCAGCTCTCTTTTGAGAAGTAAGAATTCCCATTTTTCATGAGATTTTAAAAGGGAAGAGGGGGGAAGAAAAACGCCTTCACCAAGGCGTATTACAATCCAACCGCTGTGCCTTTGTATCTGTGCTCTCATTGATTGTCCACCAGCCGGTGTGGCAGGAAGTCTTACTTTCTGTAACAAGATGGGCTAAATTTGATGCAGTTAAAAAGAAAACTCGCTGGCCACTTGTTGGCCGGGAGATAGGGAAGTGAAGGAATCATACAAGAGTTTCTATAGGTTTTGACCTATTGAAGGGACATGACCACACCCAGCTTCTAGCAGGTGACCAGTTTCCCCGGAGATCTGGAAACATCAGTTACTAATGGCCCAAGTAAGAAAGAAGCTCCTTGACACCAGGTGTCTCCCTGCGTGGTAATTAGCAGCTGGCCCACATCCTCACACAGCCAAGGAGCCTGATAAATATTTAAATTGAATTGTTTGTGATTGTAAGTTTAAAAATCCACCCCCAAATCTCTCATGTGAGCTTCAATCATCTTTCTAGAACTACTGTTGTCTCAAAAGAATTAGCTGCTGCAGGCATTTATTCTTAGAATTCATCCAGGTAGTAAAAAGTAAGAAATTGCTGAAAATTAGGTTCTGCCCCACTCTGTCCACACTGCCTGCCGCTCCTGGGGCAGGGGGTCGGGGTGGGGGGTGGGGGGCTCCCCAGGACAGCATGGGTACCAGCCCTCTAGTGGAGGAAGCATTTACTTTGATTTTCAGGCTGCAGTACAATTGGATGTGTCAAAATTCTGCCTGCCCTTTTACGAGGCAGTAATAACAGATGTTGCTATGGGAATTACATTTTTCCAATGATTAGATTATATAGCGAGCTAATCACTTTTGCTTTTATGAAGAATAAAATGCACCACCACACAGCTGGAGTTGTTATTAGCAATTGTCAACTAAATAATTTAAGCGGTGCTGTTTATGTAAGTCCCTAATTACTGCTGGGATTTGTACAGTGAGATAGAATTAATGATCTTTTCTGTCATATCTCTTCTGTAATGTGATGACTTTTGTGAGCTTCCTCCTTCTAATTGCATAAAACAAGGAAAGCACCCTGTTAAGGAAAAATAGGTACCTAAATAATGATGAGTCGAAACCCACCTAATTAAGACATGTGTGCCATAGCTGAGCCCAGAGCAGCTCAGGGGCACATTTCTAATCATTGCGGATGTCTCAAAAACAAACTATGCATTCATATACCAAGGGAACGGCCAGCATTATCCATTCAAACATCTTCACCTACATATTTCTCGGCCTCTGGAGTCAGGATTTTATCATCTTTATCAATGGGATGCTGGACTTGGATAACTTTATACCACCTTTGGAAATAAACCTTATTATGTGGGTTCTCATCCCATCTCACAACTCCCCAGGCCATTTCTGGGTTCACAAACCCTTTAAAGGTTTTTTTTAATAGCCCTTGGACCATTACAGAATTTTGATATTTCTTATGATTTCATAGAGGTATTAGCTGGCCTGGACTCTGACCCAAGGCAGTTAATGCAAGCGATGACAGGGTACAGAGAGAAGTGTGACGGTCTAAAGGCTCAGGACCATGGCTCACACAGGAGGTCTAGGTTCATCAGCCTTCTGGGTGTACCAGAACAAGGCCAGAAAGACATCATTTCAGAGAAGAAGGGCAGAACTCACCTGCACAAAGGAGGATGGAGACAGGGAAAAAGTACATTTCCATCCACTAAAGAGACTTCAAAGGGCTCAGCCTGGCTTGAAGACAATACCAGGTTACCAAGAAGAGTGGCCTCTTAGTCGGGGCTAAGATCTGGAAAGGGGAGAGACCAACGTGGCTGGAAGGAGCTATTAAATGTATTATACTTTAGCCTATGGTTTCCTTAAATGTGTATTTTGTGTCCTAAAATCCTCTTGCATCATAATAAAAGTGAGTATAGACAAGTTTTGACAGTCTATTGATTGGGTAATTCCTACACTGGTACCAACTGTGATGTGTGTGTGTGTGTGTTCACTTCCTTCAAAACTGTTCAACATCTATCTTTTAAATCTTCACTGAAAACTATGAATTCTTCATCTCACCAGAGGGGAGTCTGTGGTTCTAGGTGAGGGAAGAGACACATCAATACGGTTTGTAGAACACTCTGAGTCACAAGTGACTGGTACCACCAGATAGAAACCCTGCATTGGGTATATGAAGTTGAAGCTCAAGGAAAGGTCCAGAACTAGAACAAGGGGTTAGGGGTCACATGGTGGTGGCAATTAAAGCTAGGAAACTGGATGGTTCCCCAAGAGAGTTGTGAAGTAATGAAAGAAGTTCAAATACAGAACTCAGGTCAACAGCAACATTTTCTAGTGAGTAGGGAAGACAACTAAGTCACAGAGGTAAGAAGAGAGGAAGTCACAGGAGAAAGAATACAGAGGTGTTGCTACCTAGGAGAGAAGTTTTGGGAAGGGATGGTTCATAGTGTCAGAGACTGTGGCCACACTATGACCATAGTGCGGTCAGAGGCCACAATGGTCAAGCAGACCAAGGAGCGGAAAAGAAAGGCATCTCTGCTTGAAGGTGCAGGACAGGTAACTCCTAGAGAAGAAATTGTGGTCACATCCCATAGAACCACCGGGAAAACTTTGCAGGAGGAGTTTACATAAAGATTTCACAAGGAAACCCCACATGGGCAAGCCTTCACTGTGGGGGAGGGGGTGGGTAGAAGGCAAGGGTAACCCCCATTATCACCCACCTAATTATCACCCATACTAATTTCTCATTAATTTGGGGACCATGTTGGGGCTCACAATTATGAGGCTCCAGCTCCAGACTTTGGATCTGCCAGGGACCAGGCATCACCACAGCCTCAGGCCCTCCAAGTATAGCTGGTGCTGCACACCTTCCCATCATCATCCCCATCAGGTGTGCCGATTTCCTCAGGCCGCCATAACAGAGAACCACAAACTAGGTAGCCTAGAACAACAGAAATGTAGTCTCTCTCAATTCTGGAGCCTACAAGTCCCAAATCAAGGTTTCAACAGTGCCAAACTCCCTCTTCCTGCCTTCTGGTGGCTCCTGGCAATCCATGCTGTTCCCTGGCTTCCGGCCGTATCACTCCATACTCTGCCTCCGATTTCACATGGCCTTCTTCCCTGTGTCTGTGTGTCTCCTCTTATAAGGACAAAAGTCATTGGGTTAGGGTCCACTTGAACCCAGAATGACCTCATCTTAAATAATTATATCTGCAAAGACCCTATTTCCAACTAAGGTCACATTCTGAGGTTCCAAGTAGATGTGAATTTGAGAGACACTATTCAGCCCATCACACTGAATATATAAGCACCTCCCTAGGAAAACCAGGCATTGCTTAAAGAGTAGGACAGGCTGCCAAGTTTTTTCTCTCCCCTCCCTCCACCTCTTCAATCTCTCTTTTCTCTCAGCAGTGTCCCCCAGAGGAGTGGACAGAGGCATTTTGTCAGCCAGGCTATCTATCTTTAACGGTTTGTCATGAGAAGTGTGCTGGCCCATTGTGCACCCAAATCGGAAGCCTGGGAACCAGAGCTCCTGAACCCACTTCTGAATGACCCAGTTACGTGGCTTACACATACCCCTCAGCCCCTGCTCATTCTCAGACTGTGCTCACGAGTTTGGCACAGAGCCCGGCTGCACTTCAGCTCCTGACCTTTGGCTCTGCCATGGATGCAAAATTTACCTCAGTGCCCTGAGATGTGTCTTCATGGGTCAGTTCTTTCCTAACAGCCATTTGGACATGGCCCAGGGTTACCACAGTCACTCATTGTCCTTTAAGGCCTCATTCACCCTGGGACCAGGATGTGCACCTCTGCTCATCTTCCTATCCACTCACCCAGGACTTTAAAACCCTGTCCTTTATACGTGGATAAATGGACCTTTTCCAGGCTGCACTGATGATACAAGTAGTATAGAGAACTACCCTTTAAAGAAGGCATACGGAGGGCGTCTGGCTGGCTCAGTTGAAGGAGCTTGTGACTCTTGATCTCGGGGTTGTGAGTTCAAGCCCCATGCTGGGTGCAGCAATCACTTAAAAATAATTTTAAAGATCCTTAAAAAATAGATTAAAAAAAAGAAGGCACATGGGATGGCACGCTTCCTTTAAAATGGTCTGGCTAGGGGCACCTGGGTGGCTCAGTCAGTCGAGCGTCTGACTTCGGCTCAGGTCATGATCTCGCAATTCATGGGTTCGAGCCCCACGTTGGGTTCTGTGCTGACAGCTCAGGGCCTGGAACCTGCTTCGGATTCTGTGTCTCCCTCTCTGTGTCTGTCTCTCTGCCCCTCCCTCGCTTGTGCTCTGTCTCTCTTCTCTCTCTCTCAAAAATAAATAAAAACATTTAAAAAATAAATAAAAAATAAAATAAAACAAAACAAAACAAAATAAAATAAAATGGTCTGTCTAGTCCAGAGCTAAATGCTCTGATGGAGATCAGGACACTGTATTGGGGGGGGGGGGGGGGCGGTTAATGAAGTTTTAATTTTAGAATAATTTTAGATTTATAGAAAATTTTCAAAGACGATACAGAGAGTTTCCATATACCTCAAAATTGTTTTCCCTGTGATGAACATCTTACATTAGTATGGCACATTTGTCTCAATTAATACACAATATCAATATATTATTATCAACCAAAATCCACACTTTATTCATATTTTCTTAATTTTTAACTAATGTCAGTTTTCCATCGCAGGATCCCATCCTAGATACCATGTCACATTTAGTCATCATGTCTCTTTACACTTCTCCTGGCTGTGACAGCTGGGACTCTATCTTTTACGGTGGTTTCTCCACCTCAGACTCAAAGTTCATGCATCTCCACCCTACTTAGACCCCCAGAAGCCATGAATATGGGGACAAAGTTCACAGAGGCAGACATGAGTCACTCGAGGTTAACACACGGAGCTTAATCCAATCTATACTTAATCCAATCTATGTCTATTAGAGTGAAATAACTCTTAAGAGTGGTGTCAGAAACAGTACTCAAGGAGTCATGGCTTTGGAAGTTATTCTCTGTGATCTCCTTATTTGCCACAAATAAAGTTTCATTTGTGTGACAACTCCAAAAAAAGAAAAAGAGAAAGAATGAAAGAACAATAGAATGAAAGAAAGAAGGAAAGAAAGAAAGAAAGGAAGGAAGGAAGGGAGAGAGTAAGGGAGGGTACTTGGTTTGTACAGCACAAGACTAACAGGAGACAAATCAATAATAAAGCCACATGTCTGTGAAGGAGGTGTCAGAATGTATGTTCTACTCTATAAGTGGGGACTGGAGGGAGGACGAATAGCCTGAGGGCCCAGAGCAAGGCCAGCCAGGGGAGCGGGGGACAGGAACTGCTAGTTCACATCCCCCATGGAGATTAGGGACACAGGCAGCCCTAAGATTCTTCATCCTCCAAACAGATGAGCAAACTGCACAGTGGGCCACAGGGATGTATCAAGCTCACAGAGCCCCTCCCCTGTCCCATCAAGGCCAGAGACTCCCAAGGACACTTGTTCTCTTGAACCAGAAGTGCCTCCCATGTGGGGACACCATCAGTAGCAGGGGGCATGAACCCTATTCCATTCTGTTTCCATCAGCACATTCTCCATTTATCTCTGTAGGGATCAGAAATGCCATCTCTCTCCCTGTCTGGGGCCAGGTCAGCCTCACCCAGTGAACATTCTGCTGTTTGTAGTTGGGTAGGAGGAGAGGAAGGAGGCCCAATACATGGGAAAGAAAGGGCAACCACTCTAAGGCCTGGAGAAGGAGCTGGGGGGAGGGGAGCAAACAGCCAACAGGAGGTACTTTTCTAATCTCTTCTCCATGTCCTCTAATTATTCCTCACCCATTTTTGCCTCCTTGATCCTCCTAGCATGCTTTTAGTAACTTTATTGAGATATAATTCACATACCAAACAATTCACCCACTTAAAGTGTACAATTCAATGGTGGTTAGGGCTTTTAGCACATGCAGAAAGCTATTCGACCATCACCACTAATTCCAGAACATTTTCATCACCCCCAAATCAACCCTTTGCTCACTAGCGGTCACTTCCCTTCTTCCCTTCCTACTCCCCAGCTGCTGGCAACCACTAATCTGTTTTCTGTCTCTATGGATTTACCTGTTCTGGACATTTCATATAAATAGAATCATACACTATGTGGCCTTCTGTGTTTGGATTCTTCCAGTGAGCATAATGTTTTCCAGGTTCTTCCACATTGTGGCATGTATCAGTACTTCATTCCTTTTTATGGTTGAATAATATTCCATTGTATAGAGAGATCACATTTTGTTTACCCAATGACCTTTGTGTCATTTCCACTTTCTGGCTATTATATGTGTTAATAGGCATTAGTGTAAAAGTTTTTGTATGGAAGTGTGTTTTCAATTCTCTTGGATGTGTATTTAGCTGTGCAACTGCTGGGTCCTGTGGTGACTCTATGTTTAATTTTTCAGGGTGATGCCAGTGACTATACCAATTATTTCACAAGAACAGAAAGTGAATTTCTCTGGGATTTAAGCCAGTGTTCTTTCGGGTTTTGATATATGTACACCTAAACCTAATTGTGACTGGTACCCTTGGCCATTAAGTCTCCAGTGGGTACATATCTATGAGTAAATGAGTACATATATATGCTTTTATTGCCAGCGTGTGGCTTGTCTGCCCAATAAGACTGGAAACAATTTGAGGATGGGGATCGTGTTCTTATCTTTCTCCATCAATCACAGAACCCAATATTGTGTCATGCCCCAAACAGAATTAATTTAAATACTTCTGGATGTCTGCATGGATGTGGGGGCTCACAACTAGGTCTAAAGAACAGATAGAAGAGAGAATCACCAGCCTTTTCCCTCTATGAAGTCATGAGAATTTCCTTTCTCCACCACCAGTCACTGAGCTGTACCTTCTAGTCTATTTTTAATTACAGGAAGCTTTATGTTTTCTGTTGAAATTTATTCGGAGAGACACTAGGTGTTGCTGGTTTCCCATGAAAAAGAATATCACTAGGAATTATCCAGTAGTACTGGAAGGCTTTATTACCAAGAAGTTAGAGAGAGTTTTGATTTTCCATTTTTGCTTTTGCTAAAATTATTTTCAGATAAAATACTTATGTGGTCGGCAGAATAATGTCCCCCCACAGATGTTCATGTTCTAATTTCCAGAGCCTGTTAGGTTACATGGCAAAGGGGAATTAAAATAGGGAGACCATCCTGGTTATTCCAATGGGCCTAATGCAATCACAAGGCCAATCAAGAGTAGAAGAGGCAGAAGAGACTATGGGAGAAAGGCACAGAGAAATGTAACATCACTGGCTTTGAAGATGGAAAAAGGGGACCATGAGAAAAGGGATACAGGCAGCCTCTAGAAGCTGGAAGAGGCAAGGAAACAGATTCTCCCTTGAGCCTCCAGAATGGGATGGAGGCCTGTGGACACCTTGATTTTACTTCAGGGAGACACCTCTCAGACTTGTGACCTCCAGAACTGGTAAATAATAATTTGTGTTATTTTGAAGTCACTAAGTTTGTGGTAATTTGTTATGGCAACAGTAGCAAATCAGTACTTATATTAATATTTTCTCCCACTTCATCCTTTTGAGAATATGACTATATTTCTTAGGGAGACAGTGGGATGGGGGAGCCAGGCTGGGGGGTGGGTGACACTTCACCAACATGTAGTTAATTTATCATTGCATTGTGTTATCTAGTGTAAAAAATGTCAGACATTAATATTAACTGCAATTTATAGTACTTTATACTTTTCCAAGAACTTGCAACGCATTGTTTGGTTTGATCATTAGAATAACTGAAAAACTACGTAAATGCATTGCTTCTTCTCTAACAGATTAAAAACAGTGAGTTGCAAAGGCCCCAGGGTCCCAAAGACAGGTGACAACAGGATCGGCATGTTGTTTTTATCTCTTTCAGGAGTGGTCCTCAGCCTTTCCTAGCTTACTCTTTCATAGAATGTGAGTCCCGGGGTGCTAGAAAGACAATGGGCTTTACTCTAAATACTAACCTCCAAAATATTTTGAGAGTGGACAGCACACCCCCGGTTAATAAAAAAGTGTATGTGTAATCTACATTTAAAAAGTAATGTTTGTAGGGGCGTCTGGGTGGCTCGGTCAGGTAAGCAGCCGTCTTTGGCTCAGGTCATGATCCCACACTATTCATGGGTTTGAGTCCTGTGTTGGGCTCTTGTGCTGACAGCTCAGAGCCTGGAGCCTGCTTCAGATTCTGTGTCTCCCTCTCTCTCTGCCCTTCCCCTGCTTGCACTTTGAATCTCTCTTTCTCTCAAAAATAAATAAACTTAAAAAAAAATTTTTTTTAATAAAAAGTAATATTTGTATAGGGGCTCCTGGGTGGCTCAGTCGGTTGAAAGTCTGACTTCAGCTCAGGTCATGATCTCAGGGTGTGTGAGTTGGAGCCCCGCATAGCACTCTCTCTGCTGTCAGCGTGGAGCCCACTTTAGATCCTCTGTCTCCTTCTCTCTGACCCTCCCCCACTCATCCTCGCTCTCTCTCATTCTCTCTCAAAAACAAATAAAACATTTTTAAAAAGTAACATTTGTACGAAGTGGTGTCAGTCTTCAGAGTCATACTCTCAAACATGAAAGGGAACATTTGGTCCCTTGTCCAGAGCCTATAGGGACAGACAAATGTACAGGGAACCAGAGAAGGTCTACCTGCTAAAGTGAAAAGACAGAGGGGCACCTGGATGGCTCAGTCGGTTGAGCATCCGGCTTCGGCTCAGGTCATGATCTCACTGTTTGTGAGTTCAAGCCCCACGTCAGGACTTGTGTTGACAGCTCAGAGCCTAGAGCCTGCTTCGGATTCTGTGTCCCCCTCTCTCTCTGCCCCACCCCTGCTTGTGCTCTGTCTCTGTCTTTCAAAAATGAATAAACATAAAAAAAATTTTTTAAGTGAAAAGAGAGTTTGCCATGTTAGGTGGGTCATTAGCCCCTTGATGGCTTTTGCTTTTGGGGGCTCCCTGCACTGTGGGTTGTCAGAACCTTTGACATTTGGGTTATCCAGGAGATCAGGGTCCCAGGAAAAACAGGCCGTCACTACCCAAACTCACATAAAACTGAGTTGTAACACACAAGCCCAATTCATGATTTTCGGGGTGAAAGGGCTCCGTTGCGGGGCTAGAATGAGGCTTCTAAGAAATTAGAAGACAGTCACTTGCCAGTGCAGAGAGGGTGACCCTTCTCCCCTGCCTCCAGAAACACAGCCCCCTAAATTTCTCAGCGAGCCACACATTTCCAGTATTTCCCCGTTGCCCTCTGCTGGGACACAGAACAGATAGAGACCGGGCCACACGTGTTTAAATCCTGAGTCTGTCATTACTAGCCCTGGGCCTTTGGCAATTCATTTTATTTTGCCAAGCCTCCATGCCCTCATTTGCAAAATAGATATGCTTCACAAGATTGTTGTGGTAATTAAGTAAAGTAATGTAGGAAAATGCTAGCAGTCTGCTTTGTAGCAGGCAGTCCACAAAAGGCCATTGTTATTTATTTTTGCTTACAGCAACATTTGTGGCTAAGAATCACTAGACTCAAATCCAGAGAGCTCAGTCTAACTTCCATTCTGCCACCTAAATACTCTTGGGAAAAAAGAATCTAACACGGTTTAGAACCTACTTTGTTTTGGGTACGTACTATGCTGGTTCTTTACTTACTTAATTTTTCTCTAAGATGAGGAAAAAACCCTGAAAAGGTATTATTATCCCCATGTTAAGAAAATTAAGTTCAGGAAGATTAATTTATTAAGGTCACAGAACCGGCAGGAGATTGGATTGAGACTTCCACCCAGAATGTGTGAACCTAGTTCTTTGCTCCAAAACCATCAGCCTGAGGTAAGGCTGCCTAGCAAGGCCCCCGAAAACAGAGAGGAGGCAAAGGGGATTGAAGATGAGGTAAAGTGACACATTCGTTAGGGCTCTATTTTTAATTCCCCAAGCTGTGTCCCCAGCTTTACAAGAGGCTATAGTTGGAACCCACCAGGGCAACAGCTGGTACTCAGCCCTCCTTTTGCTTTGTTAGAGTGCTCTGAGTCCTAAATATTAGCTGTCGTCTAGAACCTGGGGAACAGGGCAGCTTTTAGGGCTTTTTATAAAGAACCAATGTTGCCTGTTTAATTCTACAGCATAGCAAATTTTCTTGGCTGCAATTTATAGCTGGAGATTATCTCTCCATTTGAACCAGCCCAGTTCAACCTAGAGGTCAGTCTCTCCATCCCTAGTAGTCATCTGTGGAGACAGGCCTTGACCCTCCCAAGTCCTGAGAAGACAGGAACACACCCAGATTAAATAGGCATTGGGTAACCTGACCTGGTTCAGGCATCCACCATTTACATTGTCTTGGACAAATTTAACATCTCAGCCACTCTCCTGATCTGTAAAATGGAGGGTAACAACACATGTGTGGCGTAACAGGGGTCAATGGCTCGACGTGGTGCTGGCAGTTGGCGAGAGTGAGCAAACACAACCCTATAGTGGCAGCTTCTCAACACAAGGCCAAGAGCCTTAGAGTACTGGGTAAGAGAGGGGGACTTACATCCAGGGCGTGATTATATGGCGATTTTTTTCCCAGAGGGGAGGTACCCAACAAGAGAAGAGGAAAAAAAAGGAAAGCAGAAAGCCTTAGAATCATCAACTTGCCTTCCTGCCCTTCTCCCTGCATCTATTCTCAGCAATCCTCCTGATTTGTGTGATAATAAATGAAAGGAAGGTTGTCTCCTTACTTTATTGACACACCTCATGCACTGATATTCTGGAACTGAGACCAAGAGAAAACTCATTTTTCTCTGTATCTGATCTCAGTTCTTTTTCTCTCTCCCTTTCCTTAGAGTATCTAGCACCAGAAAACCAGTCAAGTAATTGGAAAACATATTTGGGAGGAAAATGTGGGAAGACAATGAACTTCTTCTTAAGGGTAGGAAGGGAGCAAGCTTTTTCCATTTCAGTTGGGAGCATTCACAGGCTTATGAATATTAATACTTTAAAAATTATTAATCAGAGGGGCGCCTGGGTGGCTCAGTTGGTTAAGCGTCCGACTTCTGCTCAGGTCATGATCTCACGGTTCGTTGAGTTCGAGCCTCGCATCAGGCTCTGTGCTGACAGCTCAGAGCCTGGACCATGCTTCAGATTCTCTTCAGAGGATCTCCAGATCCTCTCTCTCTGACCCACACTACTGTGCTCTGTCTCTCAAAAATGAATAAACATTAAAAAATTATTTTTTATTAATCAAAACTTGACTTCTTTCCCCATGTGGTATCTACTCAAAAGTCAAAAGCCCCAGAATTACTAGTCCTAGGAAAGCAGCTGGGACTATGGATCTTTCTATGCTGTCCAAAACCACCAGAGAAAGCAACCAGAATATAGGCTACATTTAAGGGGATCAATTAAAAGATGACAATGATGATTTACTTTAGCTTGCAATCCTGAGAAACGTTCCCAGGATACCATGAACCCTAACTTGAAGCATAATAAAGCGTTCAATAAACGGATTAACTCTAAAAAGTTTCAAGCAGTAATTATGGAAGTTTTAAGCCTGCCCACTAAACCCATGAAAAAGCTTTTTCCAGTGTGGCTGCTTACACACAAACACCCATAATTCCAGGCTAAAAAATGTGTTTTGTAATTGAGGTAAAGCATGGAGACATGTTATTTCCATCCTTTTCATTCACTATTTACATTCACTCTGTGTGTGTGTGTGTGTGTGTGTGTGTGTGTGTGTGTGTGTGTACCATTAAGAAAGCACACAGGTCAGGTTGTTCAGATTTAATGATTCCACAGTTTATCACTTGGACACATTGCATGTTTCATTAAGTCTGCTGTTTGTAGATAGTGCAGGTCACCCAGCCTCCCAATCAGAACATTTCATCAAAGTCTCCTGCATCCCAAACCCTCACAAAGCAGATCTCTATGATGACATGAGAAGGATATACATTAGTCCGGTCAGTGGCAAAGCACCGGTCTTTGGGGTCCAAAGATCTCTATAACCAGCAAGAGAAGATGGGGAAAGGAAAAAATAGGGGAACTGATACTGTTTGAACCCAACTTTTCTGAGATCCCCCTTTCCAGATGCCTGAAGCCCCCTTTCCTGAAGTGCAGAATAAACCTACTTACACAAGACCAAATATAAAAAACTGCAGGAAGGAGGGAAAATTATAGTGACGCATGTAGGAAAGACAAGGATTGTGTACTGTAACTATATTAACCCCTAAAGGCAAAATACCCTGGTGACAGTAACCCATGAACACCCTAGCTGCAGGGACATGGAGATTTAGCCAGAATGCTATCCACGGGGCAGCAAGCACTCCAGGCCCTTGGCTGAATTTCCACCACTTTCCTGTGAGAGTCACAGCAATCTTCTGGAATCAGAAAACCCCCCTCCTCTTCCCTGTCCTATAAGGGCAGAAACAGCTGGGGAGGGGGGAGGTTGTAAATCTCTGAGCTATTTCTTTGTATCCAGACAGGGTCAGAGTTTCCCAATCTGACCACTCTCATAAGAAGCTCAGGTTTTTTTCTTAATCAAAGTTCAACGCTGAGGAAAAGACAGCAAAGTCATTCATCTCAGCCCACTCTTAGGCAGACAGGTTAAGGCAGGGTCAAATGTGAGAGACCTAACATATCCCTATCCAGGGCAAAAGCAGGCTACTCAGGAAATCCCGAAGACCGAAGTGGTGCTCAGCGCCCCCTACAGGATGGTCACAGTGATGTGTTTTGTCCAGATTAGGTCGTTATCCAGTCCCAACTAGACCAAGCCTCCCAGTTCCAGGACTGAAGAATGTGTGGATAATAGTGGACAATCTGTCACTATCCGAAACTTCTTGATCCCTCTCCAGCCTGGATTTACGTCCCCAGAAAATTGGGGCAGCGGTGGACCAGACTCAGATTGTGATGAGATGGGGAGTAAACGGCTGGTCCCGAGAGTGTTTAGAAATAACTGAACTCCCTTTGGAGTCACATTTACTCCTGGTTCTGCATTAGGAGCATAATACTCAAACAAAAAGTCTTATTTTAAAAGATTCTCACCACTTCCCCAACTTTGGCACTTCTCAACCTTCATCTCTCGCCCCCTCTTCCCCTCACAAACACACCACCCCAAGATGTTGGGACTCTTCCAGTATCTCTAGGGCCCCAGGATAATGTGGCATTAATGGCATTTGGCAGAAAAATCCCGTCCCACAATTAAGACTCTCCCATTTCAATACACAGTGAAGAAAAAAATGATAATGTAAGAGAAGAGGCAGCAGAAACCAGTCTGTCCCTTCCCACGTAAGAGGCACAGAAATTTCAGGAGTCAATGAAAATGGCATCATCTCTTGCCAGAAGGCCACCAGCTACCACTGGTTGGGAGACGCATTATCACCTGTTTCTCCTCTGGACTGAAATGCAAGATAGTCAGGATGGCCGTGAGCGTCTGCTGGCGGCCCAAGGTGTCAGGCAAGGTCAGGAAGCGGTAGATGATGTTTTTGAGGTACTCCAGGTTGGCTCCCTCCCTACTCTGGTCCCTGATATTCTTCTCGATGTGGCTCTGCAGCGCTCCAACCTCCTCGCGATGGCGCTCCCCCTCCTCCAGCAGCCGGTCCTGCAGCTGATGCACCTCGACCTCCAGCCTGTGTCTCTGCTTCCTCAGCGATGTGATCTCCACCTCCTTGCGGGCCAACTGCTCGGCATACAGGAAGAAAGTGGGCTCATTGGCCGCAGCCAGCTGCAGCGCCTGGGTCAGGCTGTCTGGGGAAGACGCGTCAGCCGGGTCCCCGGGCCCCCCGCCACCCACGGGGCTCCTGCGCCCTGGCAGCCCGCAGGACAAGGCCACAGAGCGCAGCTGCTCCAGCTCCAAGTCCTTCTCGGCCAGCACGGCCAGGGCCCGGTCCCGCTGCTTGTGCAGCTCCTCCTCCAGCTTCAGCGTGCGGTCCCGGAAGTCCAGCTGGCTGCGCTCCAGCTCCTGCCGGTGGAGGTGCTGCAGCCGGGCCAGCTCCTGCTTCCAGTCCTCAGCCTCCTGCTGGTGCTGGCGCTCGAGCTCCTCGCAGGACAGCCGCAGGGAGATATACTTCTCCTTCAGTTCCGCAAGCTGTTCCTGGGCTTCCTCCAGCTCCTTGGCCAGATTACCGTCTTTGGTGTTCTTGCTCTTGAGGACGACCTGGGCCCTCATCTTGTACCTCTCGAACTCCTCCTTCAGCTGTTTCAGCTCCTGTTGGTAGTAGAGCACAGAGGCCTTCTCCCCGTCGGCAGCCTCGGAGCTGGGCATTATCTCCAGGTCACAGAGCTTCTCCACATCCAGGGTCACCTGGCTTTTCCTGGCTGCAACCTGCAGCAGCCTCTTCAGCTTCTCCATCTTATCCTTCAGGACATTGACATCCAGACTGGACTCCTCTCCATGGCCGTCGAGAGGGGACCGGCTGGAGGCTGCCAGAGCCAGGGTCTTGTTCTCCAGGTCCAGCTGCAGAATGCGCTCCTTTAGCTTCTGGATGGCCAGCTGGTCCTTCTGCTTGGCTTTCTCATAGGTGCCCAGCAGTTCCGACACCTCGGATATTTGATTCTCCAGGGCCGCCACCCTCTGTTCTTCCACCTGAGATTGCTGGCGTAGTTGATCTTCTGCAAGGGCTGCCTGGAAAACAACGGAGCAGATGGAAACGCATCCAGAAAAGTCACAAAGCCCTACGGCAATCTTTGAGAAAGCAAGAGAAGGGAGCAAAAGGGTCATAGGATGGGAATGGCCTGGCAAGAATGGGAACCGGGGATTTTTCTGTTGATGCAGAAGCTAACCAAAGTTCCTATACCCTGCCTGGGTTCTGCTGCCAGAGATATATTCTACCAAACGGTATTTTTTTTAATATAATTTGCTGTCAAATTGGTTTCCATACAACACCCAGTGCTCATCCCAACAATAAACCAAACGGTATTAAGAACCTCTGTGTATCTGCTGTTGTTCTGCTTTAGTGCCTCCACTTTCCCCCATCATACACCAAGCTCGCACATGAAGTGTGTGACTTTTGTTTATCATCTGCTTCCCCAGATCCTACTAAGAAATCACAGGACGTTCTTTTCCTCTCCCAATATTCCCGCAGTTCAAAACTCAGTTGGATCTCTCTCTCTCTCTCTCCACACTGAAAGGAGCACTGTAAAATGGCACACCTTTCCAGAACAGGCAAATTGACCGGAAGCAATTACAAGAGGTGACTTCTGCAAAAATTCCTTTTGCCCCGCCCTATAGGCATACACCACGGACTATCCAAATATAGGCATATACCTATGGTATACACACTACCTTTCACTGCATGGCTGCCACGACACTGCTTCACAGAGCAGGGCTGGGAAGACGCCAATGCCCAGAGGTTCAGAGATGTCTGGCTCCAAACCAGCCTACACTGAGAAACCCCACATCCTGTTGGAAGCACATTCTGTGAACACCGTCAACACCACACAGAACAGATGTCCCAGGGCTCAAGGTGGAACCTTCTGAATGGCATCAAAACCTGATAGCACAGCCCCTTGGTTCTAATTACCAAAGAGGAAAATACCCTAATATTTCCCACTCCAGGCTAACTGACTAATGTTTGGAGCAATAATTACCTTCCTCATTTCCTGCTGCAACTGAGCCTGGAAATGGCTCTTCAGGAAGGCGGCCTCTTCCTGAAGCTCCTGCAGCCGAGGGTCAGGCCGATTCTTCTCATCTCGAAGAGCCTGCAGCTCACCTTTCAAGTCCTCCACCTCACGGGTCAGCTGCTTGGTCTGCAGTTCGAACCCTTCCATCTGACCAGCTGCATATGCCCGCCCCGCCAGGGCTTCTCGGGTCTCTTCTAGCCGAAGCTCCAAGTCCTGGCGCTGGGTCCTCTCCTCCTGCAGCAGTTTCTGGAGCTCACGAAGCATCAAGGCATGATCACTCTGCTCTTGGGCCCGATCATGCTGCTGGGTGATAAGCCGGGCTTTGGTTTCTGCAATCTGGTCCTGCAGCCCCTTCAATTCTCCCTCCAGACGGCCCCTCTCCTCCTCTGCCTTTTTACTGGCATCCTCTAAGTCCTGTTTCATCTTCTTCTTGTCTGCCAGGTAAGACGCTTCCATGCGAGACTTCTCCTGGGTGACTGTAGCCAAAGAGCTGGTCAAAGTAGCCAACTGAGTCTTCAGCTGGTGCAGTCGTTTGTCCACTTCCCCACCCCCAGACGGTCCATCCCCACTGCTACTGCTGACGCCACTCTCCGACCCGTTGGCCTCTTCAGACTTTGGAGGTGGTGGTCCACGAGCCAGTCTGTCATCCTCTACCCCAAACTCACCCTTGGTGCTGGTGAGACTGGCCGCAGTATCCAAGCTGGTGGCGGTCCCAGTGCTATCCTCGCTGTGAGTGGAGCATCGGTCATCTACAGAGTCAGGAAAAGTGAGGCCTGGAGGCTGGACACCTGTGAGGCCCACATCCGCCTCATGGGATACCGACAGCACCTTAATGCTGGCCTCTAGAGCCTCCTTCTCTTTCAGTAAGCTTTTATAGGCACGGACCACATCCTTGAGACGTGCCTGGTACTGGAGAAGCTGCTTCTTCTGCGTCTCAATGGTTTCCAACAGGTCCTTCTTGCTCGGTCCGCCCCCGAAATTCATCCCAAACTTCTCCATGTTCAGAACGGGTTACTCGACGTCAGCGTTCTGGCAGCTCAGAAGAGGGTCGCGAAGACCCTGGCGGGGACAGTAAACTACAAAAAGAGACTTGTCCCCACAGCCGCACGCCCGCTCCTCCTAGCTGTCCGAGACCGGATGCCGGGTACCGTGCAGCCTAGCAGAAGCGCCCGCCAGGTCCCAGGCACCGAGGGCGGGGGCGGGTCCTACCTTAGAGGCGGGGCGACGCCGGGACGAGAGCAGCACACGGCGAGGGCTCGCCTGTACTGTCTCAGAGGCTGCTCCGAGCTCCTTGCTTGCCCGGGTCACAGCAGTCCCAGACGGCCCTCAGCCCACGATCGGCCAAGAGTTTAAACCGAACGTAACCCCATCAAGACTTCCTAAGTAGGGCTGCCCGAGAACGACGCTTCCGGGTCCGCTGGAAGTGACGACACCGCGACGCATCAGGTTCCGCCCCTAGTGGGCGCGAGGTGGGTGGGGCTATTTCGCCGGGGGAGTGGGAGAGAGCCGGTTCAGAGCGTAGCTGCGCTTTGAACGCAGGGCCGCGAAGTCAAAAACTCGGGAGTGATTATGGTTTGGTGGAGTACCCTAGGATTACGATGAGCGAGAGAGAGTGGGTAACATGGCACTAAGTCCTTACCAAACACCCGGATGAGCGACGTGTCCCCGCATTTGCGGCTCAACACCTTTGTCTCTAAAGATCAACAATTAAGACTCCCTTTTAGAACACGAAAACTTCAACCCTTGACGGGACAGTTTTGGCAACTCCTAGGCATCTAGTATAATTATTAGCACCCTTCCTGAGTTCTGTTGTGTTGATTCAACAAATACATGTAGACGGCACCCTATAGCCAAGACCTCCATCCTATGTGCCAAGTATATTTCAGAACCTTCGCAAGAGTTTTGGTATTTAGCCCTTACAATTGTTCTGCTCAGTGGGTGCAAACATGAGACACAGAGGCTAAATAACATGCCCAAGGTCACACAGCTAGGAATTCTATCTATATCTGTCCAACTCTCAACATACCAAACGCTGCTCCTGGTGATTACCATGAAGAGACAAGTTTCTGCCCTCACGGATCCCCCATCTAATGAAAAACCAGAGGTGCAAACACAAGTCCTGCTCTCATGACTGTATGTTTGGGTTTATTCAAAGTGGTATGGGAGTTAGGAGGGAGGCCTGTCTAGAGGAAGAAGAGAAGGTTCTCAGGGAAAACACTTGGGTTGTTGAAGCATGTGTAGTGATCTAACTAAACATGAGGGAAACAAGCATTCCAGGCAGAGGAAAATGATTGCAAGGACTCCTAGGGCATCAGAGAGCCTGGCTCACCCAGGAAGCATTGAGAATCACTTCATGGCTGTAGCTTAGCGTGAAGGAGGTGGCAATAGATGGGGCTGGCCCAATAGATAGGTACCTAAATTAAGGCATTTTTAAATTTGTTTTAATTTTTTTAATGTTTATTTACTTTTTGAGAGAAAGAGAGAGAACAAGTAGTGGAGGGACAAAGAGGCAGAGGGAGACACAGAATCTGAAGCAGGCTCCAGGCTCTAAGCTGTCAGAGCAGAGCCACACATGGGCCTCGCACCCACAAACTCTGAGATCATTACCTGAGCCGAAGTCAGACACTCAACCGACTGAGCCACCCAGGCACCCCAAGGCATTTCAATTTTTATCTTGAGTGCTAAGACACTAAAGGATTTTAATATTGAGTAGCATCATCAAGACTTGTATGACGGGGTAAAGATACCAAGGGGCAGGAGACTGATAAGGAGGCTATTTCTGTCCTGAGGAAGAGATGATAGTGAAATAGGGCAATGACAACAGGGATGGAGAAAAAAGAGTCTAATTAAAAGAGCTAAAGATTGGGGTGCCTCAGTCAGCTAATCATCTGATTCCTGATTTCAGCTCCGGTCGAGATCTCACCATTGGTGAGATCAGGCTCTGCATCAGTCTCTGTGCTGACAATGCAGAGCCTTCTTGGGATTCTCTCTCTTCCTCTCTCTCTGCCCCTACCCCCTCATAAATAAATAAGTAAGTTCAAGATGTAAAACTGACCTGACTCAGTTCTAGTTGTGTTATTATATTGGAACTCTTTTAAATGCACTCTTCAAAGCTTGTAAAAAGCCTTCTTAGGAATGCAAGTATATGGCTAAAGAGTAAAGGAAAGTCTTAGACTCACTCCTACCTGGTACCCAAAGTGTATTCTATTTACAGACTTTTAAGGTCAGTTTGGGGCAGACCCTGGAGGTATTTTCAGACCCAATTTCTTAGTGGCCCAGATAACATCCACCTGAAACATACAGAACATACAGATAGTCTCATAATTTTAATATTCACCATCACCTCATGAGATAGGGCAGATATTGGTCTCCTTTTACAGAAAATAACAAGTTATGAGGATTGTTGAAGCCAAACCCTCAAAAGGGGGGCGCGGGGGTTGATATTTGAACTGAGACCTGGAACAATGGTACATAGTAGGCATTCAATATTTGTTGAATAGGTGAATTAATGAAGGTTCGCTGATTCTCAGCTCACCTCACCATGTCCAGTTCATAAGCAATTGATTCCAGAAGCCAACTGGCAATCCAGTTTCAAATCGCTTGTCCTTGCTCCAGTGAGCATCCTTTTAGTCCGTTCAAACCAGCAAGTATCATATTTGCTAAGCATTATTATGTGCCAGGCACTGACCCAGCCTCTCTCATAGAAGAAACTTAAATTCCTTTCCTGCTATTTCCCCTCTGTTGCTGAGTGGGGAAATTACTTCTGAAGCTCTTGGAGTCTAGGGCCACAAGAGTCTCATAAAATCCTGGATAGGTGTGCATTAAAAATCCGGGTTCTCAGGTCTGTGGGAAAGTAAAGAAGCTTCAGAAAAGCTGCGTGGATCAACTGAAAGGTGTTGTGTCTGGAACCATGGAGGCGAAGGTGGAGTTCTCCAGCACGCAGGAGAAAGTTCTGCTTATTGGAAAACCAAGAAGTCCAGCTAGCACTAGGGCACCTTCTTTTTCCACCTCCGGCGCACTCCTCTCGAGATTCTAGGGTCACTTGAACCACCTGCCACGTTCAAAGCCTCTCTCTGGGCGCTGAGAGGGCCAAACAGAGGAATAGGATACTTGCACCGACCTTCCGCTCCCCTCGGAGGGTGGTGCATACAGTCGATAATGCTAATTCGCAAAAGCTACACCGGAGCGCAGGGTGGGCTGGACGCGACAAACCAAAGCCGAAAGGCCGGCCACTTAAGCTAGGGGTCGGGGGCCGTGTGGAGCACTGTAGACTTTCCTCGACCCCGCTCGGGCTGCCATGAAGCAGCCATAGACCTGCCAGCGCTCTTGAAACGGAGAGACCCAGACCCTTCACTCTTTAAAGCCGGCGCCGGATTCAGCAAGGATGCGGAGACTCGCTTAGCTTCAGAATTTGCCGGAGAGGTAGCCTGGGGGTGGGGAAGGGGCGGGGAGGGGGCGGGGCCCTGGCGGGGGCGGGCCCGCGATGACGTAGGGCGGACCGGGACGCGCGGAGGCGGCGGCGGAGCCTCCTCCTTCTGCTGCTGCGCCCCATCCCCCAGCAGCCGGCCGGTTCCAGCCCGCACCCCGCGTCCGTGCCCGCACCCCCTCCCCCGGCCCCGCCATGGGCCTCACCGTGTCCGCGCTCTTTTCGCGGATCTTCGGGAAGAAGCAGATGCGGATCCTCATGGGTGAGGCAGATCAAGCGCGCGCGGCCCGGACCGGAGCGTCGGCCCCCGCGGAGTCCTCCCGCCCCCGCATCCCTCCGATCCCGGCTCAGTCTGGTCTCTGACCCTGAGTCACCCACCTCCTAACCACCCCCACCCCCCGCCGGGGTCACTGTTCTCGGGCGGCTTGCGGTCTGCAGCGCCGACCCCGGGGCCTGGGCTTGGGAGCTGCGGGCCTGGGTGGGGTGAAGCTCCCTACGCCCCAGCCCGGCTGGTAAGAAGGGAGGATTCCGCCCTTGGAGACGACTTTTAAAAGGAGCGTGGCCCTCCTCTTATGCCCTTTACCCACTAGCCCTCTTCAGCCCCTCGCCCGCTTTGGGGCTGGAGTTGGTGTTCACCATCAATCAGACCGCCCTCAAGGCCTCGAAGGCAGATAACAGCGCGCACCTGCAGGCGCAGGGGCTCTCCGCCCCCGTCTCCATCGGCTGTCCTGGCCTCTCCCCTTCCCTGGTCTCTAGAGGGCTCCCTCGCTCCCGTCTCCAGCCCTCTGCCCCTCTCCTTTGCAGTTGGCTTGGATGCAGCTGGCAAGACCACAATCCTGTACAAACTGAAGTTGGGGGAGATTGTCACCACCATCCCCACCATAGGTGAGTTCTGAGGCGAGCCTGGGAGGAGCGGGAGGCTGGCGGCAGGCCTTCTCTGGGTCTGCTCGCGATTCTGCCTGAGGCCCTTATCTCTGTGCAGGGGCTGACCCTGACACTAGACACGGCTACCTGAGAAGTGGGTCACAGTTACCTTTACTTGCTGGATAGTGCCGAGGCTGGGTGAATGTGACCTAGCCCCACCTGGTCTGTGGACTGCAGGTCCTCTGGGGTTCTGTTCCCAGCAGACTTGATCGTTTCCTGGTTTTAGGTCTCTGATGACTCTACATAGATTTAGTGAGTTCCTTTCTTTCAGGACTTTGTTTTCATTTTTTTTTTTTTTCCCAATTATCTCCAGGCTTCAATGTGGAAACAGTGGAATACAAGAACATTTGTTTCACAGTCTGGGACGTGGGAGGCCAGGACAAGATTCGGCCTCTGTGGCGACACTACTTCCAGAACACTCAGGTGGGGATGGGGCTCTCCAACCCCACGAGAAAAGGTGTTAGGACTGCAAAGACTGAGATGTTGGCCTAGGCTGGGCCCCCAAGCCAGGAAAAAAACCCTTCACCTCCTTCTGTCTGTGTTTGTAGGCTTGCCTCTACTTGTCCTTCAGAACTGGCATTATTAGTCTTCTGAGACTTAGCCACCATACACTCTCCTGACAAGCAGGGTTCTGGGTCCATCCTGTCTTATTTACTTTTTTTTTTTTTTAAGTTTATTTATTTATTTTGAGAGAGAGAATCCCAAGCAGGACCCGTGCTGTCAGTGCAGAGCCAGACAAGGGGCTCAAACTCAGGAGCGGTGAGATCATGACCTAAGCAGAAATCAAGAGTGGACATTTAACTAACTAAGCTACCCTGGTGCCCCTATTTATTTTATTTTATTTTATTTTATTTTATTTTATTTTATTTTATTTTATTTTATTTTATTTTATTTTATTTTATTTTATTTTTTTAAGTAAGCTTTACCCACAGTGTGGGGCTTCAGCTCAACTCCAGGATCAAGAGTCACACATACTACTGACCGAAACAGCCAGGCGCCCTCATGCTGCCTCATTTAAGTCTCATCAAGTCTTTCCCTGTTCCCTTGCACCTCTCCTAGCCACACTGCTTGCCTGAGGGCAGAGGCTGTATCCCGGGCAGGGTGTCTCCAGTTTGTGCCAGGATGTTTGCAGAGCCTTGTGAAAGTTTAGATGAGAAGGGTTTGGACACAAAGATGGGAAGAAGAAAGCCAGACTAGGGTATGTCCCAGGTGGGAGTAATTGCTTGCCCTTTCTTTCTTCCTTCCCACCCAGGGCCTCATCTTCGTAGTGGACAGTAATGACCGAGAGCGGGTCCAGGAATCTGCTGATGAGCTCCAGAAGATGGTGAGCCCCCAGAGCACTGGGAACTGATCCCTGGTTTGGAGGCAGAGCTCTGAGATCTCTGTGCCAGTGTGAAAGTCAGGAAATGCCTCACAGGCCTTGAAAGTGTTTCTCTTTGTGACACCGACACAAGGAGTATCTCACCCTGTTTTGAATTTGAGTCAGGTGAAAAGTATAGGACTGACTTTTTCCTTGTCAGGAAACTGATTTCTTACAGCTTCGCCTCTGAGAAGTTGGCAGGGAAAGGAGGATTATATGTCGCGGAGAGAAACTTCATCTTACATTCTTCATTCTTGGTTTTCCATTTGGAAATGTTGTCACTTTGACTAGGGCAAGTCATTAGACAAAGGCTCTGGACTTCGGGCCAGATGGCCTCAAGCTGATTTATGACTCTGCGTCTTGTGTTCAGCAGCAGACCGCACAATATTACATTCTTCCCCACAAATATGCTGGAAGGTAGAAGGGGGGGCTCCCTCCACAGCAGGGAAGAGGAAGCCTGGAGACCCTGCTAGGGCTCTAGATTCCATCCCCTTCGTCTCTCTCAGCTGCAGGAAGACGAGCTGCGGGATGCGGTGCTGCTGGTGTTTGCCAACAAGCAGGACATGCCCAATGCCATGCCCGTGAGCGAGCTGACCGACAAGCTGGGGCTGCAGCACTTGCGCAGCCGCACGGTGAGGGTCCTGCCTCTCCCAGGGGAGCCACAGGCTGGGGCCAGGAGGAAAGGTATCCCCTTGTCTTCCCTGCTACTGACCTTTCCTTCCTTCTCCCCACAGTGGTACGTCCAGGCCACCTGTGCCACCCAAGGCACAGGCCTGTATGATGGGCTGGACTGGCTGTCCCATGAGCTGTCGAAGCGCTAGCAAACCAGGGGCCGGCCCCTGCTGCCCGGAAGCTCCCGCGTGCATCCCGGGATGACCAGATTCCCGGACTCCTCAGGCAGTGCCCTTCCCTCCCACTCCTCCTCTCCCACAGACACAGGCCTCTGCTCCTGCTCCTGCCTGCATGTTCTCTCTGTCGTTGGAGCCTGGAGCCTCGCTCTCCGGGCACGGAGGGGTCCACTCTCCTGCCTGCTGGAGCCTGTGGAAGGGACCTCCAGGGCTAAGGCCCCTATTTCCAGAGGAGGAGCAGGGATCTGGGTTTACTTTTGTTTTTTCCATTTTGGGTGTACCCTTGGGGCCAGATGGGGAGGGAAGGTGAGGGCTCCGGGTGGTGCTATGATGTGGCACTGGATATTGAGTAATAAATTTGCTGTGGTTTGTACACAGTGTTGTCTGTAGCTTAGAAGCGGGGGTTTGGGGGGAGGCTGGGTTGTTGGGTACAAAGGGACAATATGACAGGGGGAGGCTCAAAACGCTAAGGCTGCACAGCCAACCCCTTCCCCCAGCGCGCACACACACATCGCTGCCTTCCCCTAGCTCAGCCTCTCCCTCCTTGTTCTTGAGGATACAGTACTTCGGGGGTTCCAGTGGAGGAAATTCCACTCCCTTCCCGATTCCAGGGGGCCTTTGCTGAGGATAACAGGCTCTACCTCATGATTCTATAAATCACACACTTCCTGTTCCTCTCTATCTCCTAGCTACCTAGAGCAGTGGCTCTTCATGGTTACTGTGCACATTAAAATTCAGGGGGAGGGGATATTTATTAAAAAGAGGGTCCCGAGATAACCTTTAGAAAATATGATTCATCAGGACCAGTGTGAAGCCCAAGAATATGCATCTTAAAAATTACCCAGGTGATTCTGTCACCCGTAGTCTATTAGCCTTTTTCTGTAAAACATTGATAGGGCCTTGCAAATTACAGTTCCTCACCTTGCACTGGAACTCTTTCTACCTGGGAAGACAACCCTGCCCTCTACTCCCCTATTCCCACCGCGGGGAATAAGAAAGCATATGAGTGGAACCAGGAGTGTGGGCTATTCTCCAAATGTGGTTTACTCTGCCCGTTCTTTGAATCCCAGCAAAGCTTAAGCAAAAACCACCATCACCACCATTATTTCCTCTTGCCTTTCTCCTTTGATGTTGTTAATTCCCCCTTGTTCTTCACTGATTTTCTCCATGAGCTTTGTAGGAAATGAGCCCTGTAGGGGCTTTCCCTACAGAGGAAATGGCCATTGGCCAACAGAAACCCTTTGAGGGCAAGGGCTCATATCCTCAGGGCCAGCACTCACTGGCTGCCCAGCAGCAATGCGGCTGGGGATTATGAGGAAGATGCCCAGTGCTCTCCCCATCTAGGGCATTTTCCTTACCCTGCTCTAAGCCAGCCCTTTCTGATTAATATGAGTAATTTGATCCTTGATGGTTATCTGTGTAGGGTTTCCTCACACTTCCTGAAAAGCACCTTCTGAGACATTTTGGCCTTATCCTCCCAAGGGCTGTAAAAGTTAATCGATTTTTCTTGGATATCTTGAACTTTAAAAACACTTGAGTCCCAAGGGAGCCAAGCAGAACTCATTTCGGAGGGTGGAAAGAGGTTGGTTTTTACCCTGCCATTAAAATGAGGAACAGGCATGAAGAAGGAGAAGGACTTGCCTGTAGTCATGGGCTATCACTGGTACAGGCCAAAGTTCTGATGCCCAGTCTTCGTTCAGCCGACCTCGGTGCCTGGAGTGATGTGAGGAGATTAATGCCCAAGGCCCTAGACCCACTTCCTCTGGGCTGTAGATTGACAATGCTGTGCCAGTGCCCTTTCCCCACTATGGATAAGAGGCAGCCCTCACAGTCACAATGCTCCCGGGTCACAGAGGCGCTGGGCCCTAGCCCAGCCTCTGCCTGAGAAGTTCCCTCTGGGAACGTCTTCTGGTGGGTACTACAGGCCTGATTCTAGGCCCTATGGCCTGTGGAACCGCACCACTGGGGGGAAGGCTGGGCCGGACAGAGTCATCACGTGTGGTGCCGGCCCCATGGATGACGTGGAGTGGACGCAAAGCCCCAAGCCTGAGGAGCTAAGGGTTGGGCTCATCAGCTGGGCAGGATCCTACCTCACTTATGAGACGTATAAGAATATAGTCACTGCTACTGCGAGGGGTTTGGGCCGGAGACAGGTAACAAAGCAAACCTGTACTGGAGCCATTTTTCCCAATGGCCAAGCTCTCATGAGCGTATGCGTGTGTCCATGTGTCTGTGTGCGCACACGCGGTGGTGGCAGGGGTACACGCTCAGCCTAATCATCTTCCCAGCCTTTGACATTGTCAGGCTGAGAGCCTCCTACCCCAGGCTTTTGGTCACAGGTCTCCACTGCTCCCTCTCCCCCTCTCTAAACCTGTTCCGACAGACAAAGCGTTAGCCCTTCCTTCCTAGTCTTCCCTGGCTGCTCTCTTCCTTCCATCCCAATACAGAGTGGTTGCGTCATCACAAAGAGGCCAGATAACAGCCCAGGCTGGAAGACAAAATTGTGGGCGTCCAAGGGAAGTTGGACAAGTGGAGTGACGGCAAGGCCTATGATTCTGTTCTGGCTGTAGTTCAGGGATGGGGTACTCTACAAGCATAGGAGAGCTCATTTTAGAAAGGGGTATAGGCAGCCCTGCAACAGTACAACAGAGTGAGGCAGTAGCAAGGTCCTTGTTTAGAACAGGGTTGATCACAGCTGAACCAGACAACTGCATCTCAACTGTGTGTGTTCCCATCCTTATCCCTGGAGCCTGGACCCACCTGTAAGAGGTCTTGCTCTTCTCCTGCCATGCTGGCGAGGTGGGCTTTGGGGATGGGAGTGTGGCTAGTGTGCTCTCCAGGGGCAACAGTGAGGAAGAGGAAAGTAACATTGAAACCAAAACACTTCTTGGAAAATTAGGTATTGAAGGAAGCCACCAAGTAAGAGAGAGGGAAGTTTACCTTCTGGTAGCTGGAAGAAGTAAGCATTTAGAGCTTCTCTTGGGATCTTGAGAAGCGCTCTGATTCCAGGAATAGAGGCCCCCTGAAATCTTTTGATCACTGTTGGATGAGAGGGTGGAAGAGCTGACCGCAAGGAGGCTGATGGGGAGGAGAAGGTGGTTGGTCCCAAGGAAGGTTCTAGGGTGATGCCAGGGGTGATGGTGGTAGGGCTCCCTGGCCTAGTCATGTGGCAGTACTGATTTCCTTCTTCCTCCCAATGCCTCTAGACCTGGGAGATCTTGGTGAGCAATCAACACGACGCACAGGCTGTTGTACGACTAAGGAGCTTTCAGGGCCTCTACCTCCTATGCGAGGCAGATGGCAGTCTATCCTATGGCCGGCCAAGGACCAGCCACCATGGATGCTTCCTACTGCGTTTCCACCGCAATGGCAAGTGGACTCTCCAGTGCATTATTAGTGGTCGTTATCTGGAGTCTGATGGTGAAGATGTGTTCTGCAACTCCAGGGTCCTCTCAGCTTACCACATGTGGACCCCCCGGCCAGCTCTGCATGTCCATGTGATCCTCTACAGCCCCATTAACCACTGCTATGCCCGGGCTGACCCTACCACGGGCCGCGTCTGGGTGGATGCGCCAGTGCCCTGCCTGGAGGAATGTGGCTTCCTGTTGCATTTCCAAGATGGATGCTACCACCTGGAGACCTCAACACACTTCTTCTTGTCCCACTTAGACCGGCTGGCCCCCCAACCCTCATCACAGACAGCTTTTCACATGCAAGTGCGACCTGGAGGGCTCGTGGCACTGAGCGATGGAGAAGGAGGCATACTGTATCCACAGGGCACACGTCTGCTCCTGGGCCTGGGCTCCAGTCCCCATAGGGGTGAGGAGTGGTTCATCCTACAGCGCTGTCCGACGTGGGTCAGCCTCAGGTCAAAGACTCGGAAGTTCCTCTCCATCATCTATGGCAAGTGCTGGGTTCAACACTGCTGTGGAGGGAGGGAGAGCTGGCTGCTGAAAAGAGAAAAATATGTTTGGGATCAGCAAAGATTTTTGAATGTGCTGGGATCCCAAGAAGATCTCTTGTGCCATGGAGCAGGGTGATAAGGCCAGGGTCATGGGCTTTAGGGGAAAGTAGCCTGGGTCTTTCCAAGCTCCTATGGTCCAGAAGGGGATGAAAGCTGAGGGGGGCAAACAGAGGGAACCCCAGCCATAAATCGTGGAGGAGGGGCTGACACTGAGGGTGAGACCAGACTCTCCCTCTGACATATTCTTTCTCTGCAGATGTTGAGGTGTATGCTGCCTCTGAGCACGTAACCCCAATGTCCTTGTTCCAGTTTGAATGTGACAACGAGAGCCTCACCCTGCAGCTTCGTGCAGCAAATGGCTGCTACCTAGCCCAGGTAAGACCTTGGCCTTCTGAGCAAGAGAACCCTTGATCCCTGAGTTCTCTCATTCTAGACATACTTTTTCCTTCTTCAAGGCAAGTGACTAGGTGCTGAAGTGAACAATGGAGGCCCATATCAATTTTCAACCAATGGGCCCAATTTTATCCAATAGGGCCTCTTAAAAAAAATTTACTTTCTTGAGGCAGAATTTATTTACAATAGAATGTACCACTTTTAAGCATACAATAAGTTTTGACAAATATATATATACCTATGCAAGTATGCCACAATCACAAGTTAGAGAATATTTCTATCTCCACAGAAATTCCCTCTTTTCCCTTTTATGTATTCTGTCACTATAGATTAGATTTGTCTATTCTAGAATTTCATATAAATGGAATCGCATGGGGTTGCAGTATGTATTCTTCCATCAGCATAACGTTTGTGAGATTCATGATCTGTGTACCACTGGTTTGTTCCTTTTTATTGCTGAGTAGTGTTCCATACTAGCACTCATAAACACAAACGTAATTTGCTTATCCATTTGCTTGTCGATGAACCCTTGAGTTGTTTCCAGTGTGGGCTATTATGAATAAAGTTACTATGAACATCTGTGTACAAGTTTTTTTGTGGGCCTGTATTTTTAGTTATCTTAAGGCAAGTACCTAGCAGTCGAAATACTGGGTCACGTGATCAACGTGCATTTATATTTTTAAGAAAATGTTAGTTTTTGAAAGGGAGTATGCAATTTTACATTCTTGCCAGTAATGTATGAGGGTTCTAATTACTCCACATCCTTATCGTGATGTCTGTCTTTTTAATTTTAGCCACTCTAGTAGGTATGTAGTGACATCTTACTGTGGCTTTAATTTGCATCTCCCTTATAATTAATAATGTTGAGTATCTTTTCATGTGCTTACTGGCCATTTGTAGATCTTCTCTGTGAGGTGTCTGTTCACATCTTTTGCCCATCTGTCACTGGGTTGCTTATCTTATTATTGAGTTTTGAGAGTTCTTTCTATGTTCTGAAGTCAAGTTCTTTGCCAAATATATGTGTTGTGTTTCCTCCCAGTCTGTGGCTTGCCTTTTCATTTGCTTACAAGTGTCTTTTGAGCAGCAAGTTTTTAATTTTGATGAGGTACCAATTTCTCCATTTATAAATGGTTAGTGAGTTTTCATCCCAATAAATCACTGCCTGTCCCAAAGTTACAAAGAATTTCCCGTGTCTTCTTGTAGACATTTTATTGTTTGGCTTTCATTTTTATGTCTATGATCCATTTTGAAATGATTTTGGAGTCTGGGCTGAGGACTATTTCTCTCCATATGGATATCCAGGTCCCTTTTTAATAATGGGCTCTGGGAAATAGCAAACTGGGGAAGTGGAAGAGCTAAGGCCACAACACGTTTTCCAAAAAGGATGGGAAAGCATAAAGCATACCCTCCCAGGGTAGGGAGAATGAAGAAAGCTAGTGGGTGGTATGTGGGAAAGGGTCTAGGAATAGAAACGCTGGGAAGAAAGCTGAGATTTTCAGTCCTTGTTTCCCCTCTCTGCTCCCTATCATCTCTCCAGAGGCACCACAGGACAGTGGTAGCTAATGGGCACCCAATGGAGTCTGGCACCTTCTTCCACATGCACTGGAACTGCGGCAGGATTATCCTGCAGGCTCCCAATGGACGCTTCTTGGGCATCATAGACAATGGCCTGCTGATGGCCAAAGCCACCATTCCAGGTAAGCACAACAGCCTTCCTGCCAGGTTATTCCAAGTCAGAGATGCTTTCAGAGGGAGCTGAGATATGACAGAAAGAGCACTGGAGTTGGAGCCAGAAGATTTGGGTCTGTATATTTGCTGAGTCACTGATTTTTTGTCATCACTTGGGCAAACCACTTCTTTGAGCCTCAGTTTCATTGGCTCCATTATCAATGGAAGTGATATCCAACCTGCCTGCCTCACAGGATTATCGTGAGGATTAAATAGGCTCACACATCTCAAAGGAAGGAAGAACATCAACATTTCTCGGGTTCCACAAGTGCTTTCACAAACATTTCATAAGCACCTAGCATACAATCCAGCACATAGTAGGTGTTCAAAAATTGTTAAAGTATTGACAACACCTTACAATTAGGGCCCCTCTTCCTGCTTCTATCGGTGAAGACATCTAGAAGCAGCTCATCCAGATAACTCCTTTCTGTTTCTTTTAGGCCCAAATGAGGAATTTGGGATTCGATTAGCTAACCGTCCCTTCCTCGTATTGCGAGGTCGTTATGGGTATGTGGGCACCTCATCAGAACACGACCTAATGAAGTGCAATATGGATCAGCCTGACTGCATTCACCTGCTGCCTTGCCACCAAGGCATCTACCACTTCCAGGGTGAGGAGCTCCTCTTCATCCCTGGGGTCAGAGTCTAGCCCTGCCTTGGCCCCAACTCAGACTTCAGGGCCTGCTGCTCAGACCCTACTCACCATAAAAGGAGAAACAGAGTTTCTGTTTGTTTTCACACTTCAAGACCCCCCCCCCCCCCAAGAATGGGTCGGCCGAACAAAACCCAGCCCTCCTGTATTTCCATAAGGGGACCTGCCAACACAGGCAGGGTAGGGTAGTCAGGGAGGGTTGGCATGCTTCCCAGGAGCCTCCTCAGGCTGTACTGTTGGAGAACTTTGTCCTGAATAGGGCACTGACCTGAGCTCTTCCCTCCTCAGCACAGGGTGGATCCTTCTGGTCAATAACGTCCTTTGGCACCTTTCGCCCTTGGGGAAAGTTCGCTCTCAACTTCTGTATAGAGCTTCATGGGAGCAACTTGCTCACAGTACTGGCACCCAATGGCTTCTACATGCGATCCGACCGAAGCGGCACCCTGTTGGCAGACAGCGAGGAGATTACCAAAGAGTGTATTTGGGAATTTTAGGTAAGACAAAATGGGCAAGGACCTGGAGATGGGGGAGCAGGAACTGAGGGGCAAGAAAGGAAGGGAGGTGGGTGAGAGTGAGACCAAAACACCTCCCCTGGGCTGACGTCTGTCCCACAACTTGATCAAGGCCAGACATTTGTTCCAGATATGTGCTTTTCCTCTTAGGGCTTCTAAACCCAGCCTTGCTAGAGAAAGGAGGGCAATCAGATCTAGATTTCTCACTATTATGCCACACTGACACGAGTGTGCAAGCAAACTTGCAGGGGACAAAATTGGGTGTACTCGTGTGTGTTTATCTTCCTTTGTTAAGATGCAGTTTTGTCCCATGTTTCGGGGAGACAGGTAACTCTGAGGGTATGCTTTCTATCCCATGCACTTTCTATCCCTACACCCTTGGATCCCTGGAGTGCTAATGGCTCCCAAATATTCATCTGCAGCCTTGACCCTCCTCCCGAACTCTACCTTCATCTCTTTCCAACTTCCTGATGGGCACTTGACTTGACTTTGTCATGCTATCCCCTCAGAATCAGCCGACTCACCCTCCCCTCCCCTCCCCTCCAAAGATGATCCTTCCTGCCCTCCCCATGGCCATCTAGGGCATGGCTGCCCTCTCAGATGCTTCTGGATCAAGACCTCAGCACCATGTCTCCTTCCTCCCTTTCATTCCCTTTACCAAACCCTGAAAATTCTTGGGTACTCCCTTAACTATGCCTCTTGAGGGCTTACTCTTTCTTAACTACCTTGGGTACCTTTGGTTCCAGGCTTGTCACCAAAAGCCTTCACCGCAGTAACCCCCCGCCCCAGCAGCACTCCCCTGCCTCAGGTCCATCCTATTCAATCTCCTCTCCACACCAAGTTTGCTTTCCTAAGGTGCTGCCTCCAATCCATCATTCCCTGTTCACACCTCTTCAGGACGTTTCACTGCTCTTAGCCCCGTTTCTTCATAGCTGACCTCGCTTTCTCAACTTGGAAAGTTATGAGGATGTTGTAGGAAGAAGAACTTTGGTTTTTGTATCATATAAACCTGGAACTTTAGGGAAATTGCTTTAACATTTCTAGGCCTTGGTTTCCTTATCTGTGAAGTGAGAATAATATCTACTTCATAGGGTGGTATGACGGTCAAGTGACAATATGAATCTGGATATAGACCCCTAATACATGTTCACTCCCTTCTTCCATTTTCTTTTTTTTTTTTTTTTAATTTTTTTTTTCAACGTTTATTTATTTTTTGGGACAGAGAGAGACAGAGCATGAATGGGGGAGGGGCAGAGAGAGAGGGAGACACAGAATCGGAAACAGGCTCCAGGCTCTGAGCCATCAGCCCAGAGCCTGACGCAGGGCTCGAACTCACGGACCGCGAGATCGTGACCTGGCTGAAGTCGGACGCTTAACCGACTGCGCCACCCAGGCGCCCCCCTTCTTCCATTTTCTACCAGTTTTCTACACAAATCCTTTACTATGGCCAAACTGGATGAAATGACACTGGGCTTGTTTACTTATCTGTTACGTGAAGGGTTTTGATTTAACTAAATTTCTCAGGCTCCTCCCAGCCTGACATTCCAATAGACAGTGTATCATAGTGGTTAAGAGCTCATTTTTGGACTCAGAACTGGGTTCTGATAAAATTAGATTTTTATCAGTTTAACTTGTTGTTTGACCATGGAAAAATGAACCTCACAAAGCCTATTCCTTGTGGATAAAATGGGAATATAATATCTATCTCCTGGGATTGTTGTGTTATGTGAGATAATGATTATAAAATGCTCAGTAAACAGCCTGGCACCTAGCGCATTCTACTCTATCAGAAGTCTTCCCCAATCCTGTTGAATTCTTAGTAAATCTTTTCTGTTGAATTTAGTATCCCTTTGAACTCTGATGCTATTTTTATGCCATTAATATGATTTTAAAAATAAGTTTTACTGTCTTTTCCTATCAATTAACTTCACATGCATCTATGTGATCCCTCATCAAGAATGGAACAAATCATTTTATTGTCTCTTTTCACAGATGGTCTTACCAGATTTTTCTTAAAAGCCTAAGCTCAGCAAATGACTGACTGCAGCTTTCTATTTCCTCTTCCCTTCCCAGGTCAATGGGATGCTACCTACAGAAATCCAAATCCTCTAGGAGAAACTACTACGCTAAACACAAGAGGAACCCCAGAGTCCAAATCCATGAGAATATCTGTTACACAACTTTCCCTACCCAGTTTAGCAAAACACCTGTTTCGAGTGACAATACATCACAAAAGGCCACCCCCAAGACCCTGGTGTGCATCTGACTCAGTACAGAATAGGGGTCTGGATATGGGTGGAGACTGAGGCCCCAGACCACTCCAAGTTCTATCCAGAAGAGGCGGCACCAAATGGTAACCAGTTCTTACAATGATCTTCCCCATTCCCACCAGAATCGCTAGACTTTTTCCAGTGATTCCATAAGGAGCCAGTTTTGCCCTGAAGGATTAAGAATCCAGATATGATTAGCTGTCCTTTTGGTTTTGAAAGAATGATTACTAATCCTATGGGCACAGGGCAATGGTAATAACACCTTATGCTGGTGTAGCATACTCCCTCAGCACCACCCTGGAGGTTTACCAACTATCCCACCTTATCATTACCTTTGATCTCATCAGTTGGGCAAGACAGGTACTTTCCCCATCACTGCCCACCTTTTACAGGGAGCTGAAGTGATTTGCCCAAGGTCCCACGACTGGGGTTTCTGACTCAATTTCCTCAACTAGAATGGACTGTAACGTCCACTACTCTTTCATCAAAACAGAGTTTCCAAAATGACCATCGTTCTTGTACTGTCTGTATAACTTTGGCCTTCATCTACCTACCATATGCTCTATCAATGTCTTTATTGACATAGACTCTTAAGTACTTTTATTTAGAAAGGAATATTTTAATCACTGTCATAAAATGGAAGACCAGAATCACTTGCCATAAATAGAAAGTGACCTTAAAAATAAATACAATCAGGGCCACCTGAGTGGCTCAGTCAGTTAAGCACCTGACTCTTAACTTTGGCTCAGGTCATGGTCTCACAGTTCGTGAGATCAAACCCTGTATTGGGTTCTGTGCTGTGGGCACAGAGCCTGCTTGGGATTCTCGCTCTCTCTCTCTCTCTCTCTCTCTCTCCTCCTATCTCTGCCCCTCCCCTGCTCATGCTCTCTCTCTCTCTCTCACAAATATAATTAAATAAATAAATAAATACAAAATGATTCTCAAATCCTAGTTAGATTTCCCTCCCCTGTCCGAGGCTCAGAACCTGTGTTTCCCTTTCCCTCTGTTAAAAAAAAAAAAAAGGGGGCAGGTGGGCAGGGCGCCTGGGTGGTTCAGTCAGTTGAGCATCCAGCTTTGGCCCAGGTCATGATCTCACGGGCTCTGTGCTGACAGCTCAGAGCCTGGAACCTGTTTCAGATTCTGTGTCTCCCTCTCTCTCTGCTCCTCCCCTGCTCATGCTCTGTCTCTCTCGCTCTCTCAAAGATAAATCAACATTAAAAACAAAAAGATTAACAACTGTTATAGAGGCACTAAATACTAGGACCAAAATGAAAGCTTCTGTTTGATGCAATCAAATTAAATTGAAAGGGAGTTGAAAGGTGAATAATTTTCTCATTTCTGACTCACTATTATTTAAATTTTTTTTAACGTTTATTTATTTTTGAGACAGAGAGAGACAGAGCATGAACGGGGGAGGGGCAGAGAGAGAGGGAGACACAGAATCAGAAGCAGGCTCCAGGCTCCGAGCCGTCAGCCCAGAGCCCGACACTGGGCTCGAACTCACGGACCACGAGATCGTGACCTGAGCTGAAGTCGGACGCCCAACCAACTGAGCCACCCAGGTGCCCCATCTGACTCACCCTTATTTTTTTTTTTTTAATTTTTTTTTTCAACGTTTTTATTTATTTTTGGGACAGAGAGAGACAGAGCATGAACGGGGGAGGGGCAGAGAGAGAGGGAGACACAGAATCGGAAACAGGCTCCAGGCTCTGAGCCATCAGTCCAGAGCCTGACGCGGGGCTCGAACTCACGGACCGCGAGATCGTGACCTGGCTGAAGCCGGACACTTAACCGACTGCGCCACCCAGGTGCCCCGGACTCACCCTTATTTAAAGCAGTGTCTACATGCCTCCTAAAATGTTCTCAAATACCAACAGTGATGCCTGACCCCCACTTTGGGGGAATTGCACCACACTATAATGAGTGCCTGGTTTTTAAATCTGTTGAGAAAAGAAGCTAAAACCACAACATGAGAGAGGTTCCATCTGCACAGAGAAAAGTGACCTCAGGTTTTTGTAAGTATGTTTCTCCTCAAGAGATATAAAAGAATTTTGTAAAAATTTTAATATAATAAGTGAAGCTTGAGAACGCTAGAGACTAGGGCATTTCTTTCCCAGAGAACTTTAAGAACAGGCCAAAGATATGGAGTGGAATACACTCTTCAGAGAGATAGGACCTCGGGGGTCATTTAAGGCAGGATCTCTTCCTCATCATTCCATAAACACATGTACAAACTCAGATGCATGGGTATGCGTGTGCATGGAGGCACACACACACCCCACTCATAGTCTCTTAGGGCCCACTCCCCCCAGGTGGCCATCCATCCTCCGCTTGATCGTGCTTGGCCATGGGGCCTCAGCTGACAGCTCCCTCCACTGCTGACATCAGTCCTGTAGTTGAATGAATGGCTTGTTCGCAGACTGTGCCATGCAGATTGTCTTCCCACAAAACCTTACCCATTTACCTAGGCCGTCTGTCAGCAGGGCAGAGGCAGGGTATGCTCCGTCCCCCTTGGAATTTCATTCTAGAGCTGTGCAGTCCCATAGAACGTTTTGTGCTGATGGAAATGTTCTGTAATGTTTACTGTCTGATACGGCAGCCAGGGGACACATGTGACCTTTGGGCATTTGATATGTAGCTAGTGGGAATGAGGAGTTGGGGTGTTCATTTTACACAAATTTTTGAAATGTTTTGTTTTTGAGAGAGAGAGACAAAGAGAGAGAGCAAGCAGGGGAGAGGCAGAGAGAGAGAGGGAGACACAGAATCTGAAGCAGGCTGCAGGCTCTCAGCTGTCAGCACAGAGCCCAACCCAGGGCTTCAGATTAGTGACCCATGAGATCATGGCCTGAGCCAAAGTCAGTTGCTTAACCGACTGAGCCACCCAGGTGCCCCAGCATTTTACTTAATTTTAGTCACATTACAATAGCCACACGTGGTTGGTGGCTACTTATTGCAGAGCACAGCTCTAGAGTGTTTGATGAAGATAGCTTCTGGATGAGTAGCACTCCCAGATGAGAGAAAACAAACGTGCCCCCACTCCTTTTATTCCGCTTTGTGCCATCAGCCATTATCAGTCCATGCCCCTGCTCTTCAAAAGGGAAAGAATTTGGATATTATTCTTCACAATATCCCATTCTTCACCCCATTCTCCCCATATTCCCCCTCTTTCTCTACATACCAAGGCTTCCCAGGGGGAGCCAGATTTTTTTTTTTTTTTTTTTGCAGAGAGACAAAACTGAGAAGATGTGAAACTTACTGCCAAGAAGTTGCAAGCAAACATGCCCCAGGGGGGTGTATAAAGGGACAGAGTATGAAAGATGGCATTTCCACTCTGCTGCTTTGCAAAAAATACACATGCAATTAAGGAAGTAATGTCTATTTCCTTAGATTAAGGAATTACTGTATATTGTAGTTATGTAAAAGTCCCTTATTTTTGGAGATACCTGTTGGGACTTAAAAGTGACATGCCATGATGTACTATCAGTGTGTGTGTGGGCACAATATGAGTGCGTGAGTGTCCACACTAATATAGATACATATCTACATACATATGTAGATATACACCCAGGTAGATGAATATATAGATTAGACAGATTGGGTAGATAGTTCCATAAACATATAGATAAATTAAAAAGATGGCAGCTAGATACATACATAGTTACATACATAAAGAGATCATACAGATAGATAGATTGGAAGATAGGAAGATAAAAGACAGCTAGCTAGCTAGCTAGATATAGAGCAAATTATATCATTGTTAAAAGTAGGGGTGGGAGTATGAATGTTCATGGGAAAAACACAAACAGGAAGTACTGCTAATTAAAAAAATGCTTTTATTCCTGCCAACTAGAGGCCATTTAAGGCCAGCGTGAGTGGGCACGGCTTTCCCAGCCCCTCCAAACAGGTGCCGCATAGAAGGGGCAGCGAGACAGGACCAGACCGGGTCCACAGATGAGGAGAAAGAGTCACAGGAAGGAAGAGGAACCAGTAATCTGCTTGGGCAGGATGATATTAGATCCTCCCCACCCCATCTCCTTTCCACTCTGGCCCTCCTCCCTCATTCCAGGCCTTGCAGGGGTGGGGAGCTGGACCACAGCAAGGCCGCAGGGGCACCAACACTGGCCACGGAGGCAGTGGAAGGAAGGGTAAGGATGGCAAAGCACTACTGAATCCAGGGAGCTCAGCTGCAGGAGGCAGGTGGCCTGCAGAGACAAAAAGAGGGTGAGTTTGGGTTTGTTGCTGTCACCCCACCCCTCAAAGTCACTGGTGGGGAGAGGGACAGATATCAGTTCTCTACCCTGGATATATACACTCACATCCCAATCCAACCCCCTTTTCCTTCTACATCTGTCAGTGGAAATATAGACTCAGCGGGTGTTAGCATCTAACCTTGTAGGCCATGGAAGGAATGAAGAAAGCTGTATCAATGTTCCCTTGGTGACCCCAACTGGAGATCCATGCCCTCTTGCGGGTCAAGGAGTAAGCCTTCCCCACACCCTGCAGGAGTGAGGCCTGGCCTGTGGATTCTTACCCCAGCAGGGCTTGAGAGAGGCTTGGGGTGGGTTGTCACTCAGACACCTGTCCGGTGCTGTCCCCCAGCACAGCTGATAGCAGGAGGGACCCAAGGATTCCAGGGCAGGCAGGACTGCTGAAGACACACTCCCAGGGGGCTGCCACGAAAAGTAAGAGGAGACCCTCAGTTGTTAGTGATGCCTCCTATTTAGCAGAACTGGGGCCCCAAGGCTGCCCCCATGCCTCCAACTGTCTCCTGCACAACTCTAGAGGGCACCATTCACGTAGTAGACTGTGAGCATGGTGCTTTCTGAAATGTGAATTGTAGGAACCAGGAGCAGTCAGGAATTGGGAGAAGCAGTGAGCCCTTGTCTTCCCAGTTCACAAACTCCCCTCTCTTCCTGGATACCTGTGCAGAGATGATCCCAGGGGAGGCATTGGGCACAGTTGGTACATGGGAAGCACCTACAAGGTGAGAGTAGATCCACTCAGAAGGAGGAATATGTTTGGGGAGCGGGGAGTAGCGGGGAGGTTCTAAGAAAGATGGCAACTTCTGGCAGGGATGGGAGGAGATGGATGCTATAACCCTAAACTGCCTTCCTCCCCAAGGCAGGCCCTTGGGAGACTGGGGAAGAAGGATTAAATGTCAGGGATGGTAAACGGGGCAGTGCAGACCTAAAGAGCAGAGACTCTGAATGCTGAGCATCTAACACAGAATCTGGCACATGGAAGATGCCAAGTAAATGTTTAGTGGATGGATGGATGGATGGATGGATGGATGGATGGATGGATAGTGGAGGGACAGACAGGTGGGTGGGTGGGTGGATGGATAGGTGAGTGGATGGATGCATGGATAGATCCATGCACGCATGGATGCATGGAAGGATGGGTGGGTAGATGAGTGGATGGAAGGATGGATGTGCAGGAAAATTACCTGGAATCTGCATTTCCCACTTGAGCTTCTCTTGTCGGCGCCATTTGGCTCTTCGGTTGGAAAACCAGACCTGAAGGAGAGCAGAACGGTGTAGCTGGCTGTGCCCTTCGCTACCTGGCACCTACTGCTCTCATCACATGTTTCTGGTCTGGACCCAGAGCACAGACCCTTCCTCAGACCTGATGTCCCTCCTCCCTGCTCTGGCCTTTGTTCTCTGTCCCCCTCCTCACTTCAAAGGCTTGGAGTGGGGAAGAGAAGAGAGGAATCGGCAGAAGGAGAACAAGGAGGGTCTTGTGTCTGACTTTTTTCTACAAACGAATCTCTTTCCACCTTTTCCCTGCCATCTGCCCCTCACCAGAACCCAAAACCACTTCAGCACAGTCTTTGTTCTTGCGTTTTGTGCACCTTGTGTGGCAGAGTTCACTCACCCTCACCGTGTCCTCAGGCAGAGAGGTGGCAGCGGCCAGCTTTCCACGGGCCACCGAATCAGGATACTGCCCACGCTGGAACTCTGCAGAGATCGAGGCTCAAGTAGTAAGGTCACAGGGAGAGGAGCAAGGCATGGATCTCCCCCTCAGGCCCCATTCCCACCTGCTATGACCCTAAACTACCCTCCTCCTTAAGGTAAGGCCACCCACAGCCTCCGCTTCTCAGCCTTTGCCCACAGGCCACAGGGCCGTTGGCCTGTGTCACACCAAGCACCCTTTCACCTGCTGTCTGACCCAGCCCTGGCACCTTTCTCCAGAGCCTCAGCTTGGCCTGGGGAGAAGATGGTCCGATTCCGGTGGCCAGTCCCTGGGTGGGGACCCCGAGGAACCTCACAGCCACTGCGGGGAGTGTGAGGAACTGGAGTCAAAACATCTGTAAAGGGGGACAGTGGCTTGTAGCGGTTTGTGATGCTTCTTCTCATCAGATGGGGTTCCCAAGGCCCTGGGGCTATGGATAAGGGACAACATGGATATAAGAGCAGAGCCATGCTCATAGGGCATTCACAGTTTCTTGGAGGTTACTAAAGGGGCACTTAGTGGGAGGCACTCCCAATGCCATGGTTGAGTGCATGCTTCGTGTTTGGGGAAACAGCAGCAAGGTTGGCCCAGGTTTGCATGATTCCACAGAATGTGAAGAGCACTCTGAGAGGCTGTGCATGAGGCATAGGGAGGGTGTGGGAGGTCCAGCCCTGCCTCTTCCTTGGCAGATCCTGTGAACCTAGGGGCCAGAGGACCTGAATTCTGTCACAGGACCTGCCAACAACTAGCTGGTAACCCTGGGTAGGCCATTCCTCTTCTCTAAGCTTCAGTTCTTTTCTGCCAGGAGAGAGCAATACTCCTTGCCAGGCCCTCCTTATTGTCTTGTTGTCAGTGAGGGTGATCCAAGAAAGAACAAGAAAGGGCTTTGCCAACTGTAAGATGCTTATGTTTGCTCTGATCATTCCTGTAAAATGCTTACGTTTGCAGCTCCAAGACCCACCTGGTGACCTGAGCTGTGCCCAGGGCTGTTGGTGGTCCTCCTGTAGTGCCCGCAGGACTCGGTTGATGGAAGAGACCTGGGGGTGTCAGGGTGTTGAGAGGGGAGGTGGTGCACAGACCCAGGGTTGTAACCTGAGGATGTTTCCCCAGTAGCCTTTCTCTCCTCCGTCCTGGCCCACACATCTTTCCCAGGGAAGCCTCCTTTCTTCTCTCCTATCTCGCCACTCCCACTTTACAGAAGGGGGCCCAGCAACCCTGCCCTGCCAGGCTGGAATGGCCTCATTGCCAAGTAAGAAGGGATCTTCTTCCCAGACGGCCTGTTCACCAGCCTTGGTGCAGGGAGGGGAGGGCACTTACACTGGGAGTCTTGTCCTGGGTGCAAAGCCCTTCAGCACAGAGCTGGCGTTGGATCTCCCAGGCAAAGAGGGCAGGGCGCTCACCCTTCAGCTGGGCAATTCGAGCCACCACAGAGGGTGTGGCCAGTCGGGGTTTGCTTCCCCCAATCCCCTTGGGCTCCAAGACACCTGTGCGGTAGTAACGCGCTAGGATCTTGCTCACACAGCCATTGGAGACCTGGGTCAGATAAGAAGCAAGGACAGGTAAGGCATGATGGGCAGAGGGTGAGTGTCCCTAGGGCAGCAGGAGGCTCCAAGGCAAAGTGAGACTTAATGGACCAGGCTGCAGAGTTAAGAATTCAGCCTCACCTTTGGGAGCCTGAAGCTCCCCATCCCAGGCCCCAAGAGGGTCTTCTAGGAAGTAGCCCAAGCCTCGAAAGCCCTCAGAGTCTGCAACAGCCTCAGACTTGCCTTAAGAGGGTGCTTTGTTCCTGCTTCTTGTCCCCATCACCTGGTAAAGCATACTACCTTAAGGCTCCGTGAGATGTCGCAGGGCCGCATCCCACTGACTGCCAGCCGAACAATCTGCTGCCGGGTGTCCAGGGGCAGGGGCCGGCCGTTCACAAAAAGCCCCCCCAGCTGATTCACACTGCTGGTCCCTGGACATGAGAAGGAGGCATCCACACATCTCCCCTCTCCCCGGCCCACCTGTGGCAAGGAGGACCCTCTTGGGGAGGGTTACTCAGGCCCCTCAAGTCTGGTTTCCCACCACACAGAAAGTCCTCTCCCCAGGGGACTGCTCCCCTTCTGCTCCCAGGGTCCCCCAGCTCTCACTTTCTTTGGGAGGTGGCTCATAGTTGAGTCTTTGCTTTGGGGCCATTTGCACTGACCCCACTGATCTAAGGGAAGCAGGGTGTGACTGAACCAAACTCCCCCAGAACACTGGCCAAGGGCATGGAAACCATGTGGATGAAAGCAGGGCCCTGAGATATACCTTCCCTTCTTGCACCAACCTGTTCTTCCCACTTCTCCCAGGTGTCTTACCATCCTGTGGCATGTTCCAGGCTGACACTTCTCACAGAAGGGCAGGAACTGGGAAGACTGCGGCGAGGGGTTCCTCCTGGGAGCTCCTTCTCTGGTCTTGGAGCTCGGTCTACAATGATTGAGGTTATTTGGGTGAAATCTCTTGCTCAGAACCATCTTGGGTTCTAGTGTTTTGTGATAGAGGGCCACGTTTCTAAAATTTGCCAGAAGGTTGGCTGAGAAAATCCAAATTCTCTTTACTTATGCCCTTCTGTGATGAACTAATACATCACAGGGCCAGCAGAGGACTGGATCTTTCTGGATGACCTGATAAGGGCCTGGAGGGTGAGAGGGTTCTCACTTCTCACACATTCATTATAAGAATTCAGGGAGGTGGAAAAGGATTATGCTCCCAAACGCTCATGCCTTTCCCTTTTGCAAATGGACACCTGTTGTCTCTGATCCCTCAAAAGCCTTCTCAGCACTTGGGCCTCCTAAGTTCAGTCTCAATAGGGTCAAAACCCAAACCTTAGAATATTCTGTCTAGCCAGAAGAGGGCAATCAGTGACCAAAGATCCCAATTGCCTTGGTCTGAGGTTAGAGACCAGGTTCAAGACTCTGCCTTCACTATCAGGAAGCTATTAAGGTTAGTTTCTCCAAACCACCAACCAGAAAGCTTTCCTCAGAAAACTTCCCCTGGGAGGTCTTGCTCCTGACTCTTTTTGTACTCTCCAGGGACCTCTGGGGAAACACAGGGGCTCCGTTCCCCGCCCCCCCCCCCCCCCCCCCGCCCTGGGGAATTGAGGTTCTGGTTCCACCCACTGGAAGTATTGACGAACAAGCATGAATTCCTGGCTTCTCTCAGAAGACACATATCCTGGCATCTTCTAACCTGCTGGGGTTGTTGTTCTTATTAACTCTGGAGAGTTCTAGATCTCACAGAGAAGGAGCTTCACTCTCAGAGACCAATTCCTTGGGATCAGACACTCACTCGTTGAACTAACACTTATGGAAAGCATGTTGAAGGCAGAGAGCAAGGAATAGGAGAGAGCTGCATGGTGACACAATACATTGTGAGCACAGGAGAGTCTCTGAGCAGCAAGGGACGCTTTGTCTCTCTTGCTTTCCTCAGCAAGTAACAGGAGTTGAAACCACCTCTTTTCATGCCTGGAACCCTGGCAGGGCTAGAGGTCACCCCAGGAAATAGCTTGTGCATAGAACTTTCCTGTAATAACTATGCCATCTTGGCTCAGTTAACTAATCTGCAATTATTTGCTGAATAAAGTATTAACCATCAGCACATTGCTGGTTGTTCAGGATGAAGGGAGTGAAAAGAAAGGAACAAGGGTTTTGCCCTCCAAGAGATTACAGTGCAGCCGGGAAGAGGAGAGAAGCACAGGGGGGAAACAGGGAACTCACAGATTATGGCATCCAGAGCCGCTTTTCAACTCGGTGGCTGAATTGGCTTTTACTCACTCCTCTCCAGACAGGTAGAGGCACATTCCCCTTTGAGCTCTCATCTTTCCAGAAAGTCAGGAAAGAAGGCAGAGATCTTTCCAAAAAGAAAGCCGAGGCACGGATCGGCATTCCCACAAATCAGGGACCACCCAGGGAACAAAACTCAAGGAGGGTTAGTTAGAAGCCAGTCCCTCACCAGAAGACAACATTTCCAACTCCTCATCGTGGGGCTCTTTCTCTGCCCCCAACCCTGCTTCCCATAGGTGCGATTGCCAGCTAAGCAATGGAGAGAGGAGAGTCAAGAATGCAAAGGGCTCTGTCGGGGCAGTGGGATATGGGAGCTCAGGATACCAGCCAAGCCTTTGAAATGACTGTGTGCCCTCTAAGTGACCAGAGCTCAGAGGAGGAGTGGGGACTCAGGTTCCACATCCAAACTTAAATCCACATCCAACCTTTCCCAACAGCCACCCACTCCTTCCCAGCACTCATAATAACTTGTCTGGGAAAAGAACTGATGCTCACAAGTTGGAAAAGCAGGGTAGGAGTTGGAGAGGCAGGAAGGCGCTAGGCTGCAAAGACAGAAGGGGAGAGAAGTTGGCTTGGTCACACAAAGACATGGAGACAGCATGGGAGGCAGAGCAGACAATGAGCCTGTAGGTGAGCTACCTGTGTGGAGGCAATGAGGTGGGTGCTTCAGTGGGAGGGTCTCAGTCTCCTGTGCTGGGCTCCTGAGACCCCTGCAGGTTCCAGGGGTGATGGTGGTCTGGTCCTAGTAACAGCCTCCACTCTGCTCCTGCTTCAGTCCTGCCAGGGGGTCCAGAGCTACAGAGAGCCCGTGCTCAGGAACAGAGGGCGGCCTTCTGGGAGCAGCCAGTGATGTCACAGGCCATGAGCAGAGGAGAGAGGAGGAGGGAGGTGTGCATGGGGCTGACAGACACCGGCCCCGAGGCAGAGCAAACCACAGCCACTGACCCATTCTGTCCTTCCATGGGAAGTCCTCAGAGCCCATCTTGTGTCTACCTGCCACCATAAAGCAGGGACAGAGCCATCTTCCATGCAGGCCCCCCTGGACCCAGAGTGCACCCACTCAGGGGCCAGTACTCCTGAAGGGAATGGAGAATATGGAGATGGGGGAATTTCAGACTATATCCTCAAGGCTTGGAATGCACAGAAGCCCAAAGGTGACTTCCAGAACCACAGACAGCTTCCCAGCCAGAATGCACACGCCAGGGGTCTGGGATCAACTCCTGGGTCTTGTGTGTATTACTAGCAAAGATAAATGGGTATATAGACTGATACCGAATACTGGCCAAGTTGACCTCTAACTCTCTGAGAGAACGATGGTACATGTAGAAAAGCACGTGTCACACAGCACCAGCTCTCTCCAGAGAGCATCTTCACCAATGCTCCAATTGGCTCCTTGACTGAGGTGACACCAAGGGTGAATTTTTGCCTAGAAATAGGGGGACCCTCGACTAGAACCCTGGCAACAGTGGTGATGGTAATGAGCCTCTAAGGGTAGTTAGGATGCAAGTGGGGTGTTTATGAGGAGGAATGCAGCTTGGTTTTTATTCTCTCCATCTCTAGATGTCAGCAGGCTCCATTCTACCAGGGATTTGGTGCTATTAAACTCTATGTTATAAATGACACTCCTGTTTCCACAGAGGACACCAAAGGTTATCTGGATCATTGTTGGGGTGGGGGAAACCAGTAGTTGGCTAGGTGGTTCTTCTGGAGTGGGATGCTGCAGGTGAAAGAAACACAGCCCTAGCAATGGAAGCTTCATGGCCACCATAGTTTTGGGCAGATCCTTCATGAAGGAATCAACATGGGAAGTCCTTTGGGTCCATTCCATACCTTGGATTCTGTGAAACCCTCTCAGAAGTCAGGCTGAAAGTAAGTAGGGTGTAGGGCAATAAGAGTAGCCCCAGAGGGTGGAAGAATGGATTTCGCTGGCCAGTGCTCTGGTTTTGGGGAGGAATGGGGTGGGTTGTTGTACATTCAGCTTGATCCTAGGATTGAGAACACTTGTTCTCAAAACAGGGCCAAATGTGTCACAGAAATGGATTTTCTGTCTTACCTCCATTTGTACTCCCCTCCTCTTCAGCCTCTTTCAGCACCCTCAGGCTGGCCTAGAGCCCCTGGCCATGGGGGAGACTGTAGCACGTGACTTTTGCATCGTGGGTAGGACAGCACATACTCTAGTGCCCATAGAGCCCATTCAATCTCTGGGCAGCTGGGTCGGCTGCTCACTCTACTCAGCCATGCCTGGGTGAGAGAGGGTCCCATGGAAGTCCTGCCCTTAGTCCTCCTTTTCTGCCTCATCCCTTCCCCCCACATCTGCCCCTGATCTGGGGGCACAAGTCTCCAGGTCCTGACCCGCTATTCTCACAGACAGCTGCATGAGGGTGGAGATAGGGGTATCAGGGGGAGAAGGGACAAGCCCTGGCAGATGGTGGTGGCAGCGATTTCCCCCATAAACTACCCTCCCCCCCCCCACCTTTACAACATGCTCTTGGGTCTGAACAAACAGAGTCTTTCGACCCAGAGATGATGAGGGGAGGGAAAAGAGAGGAAGGGCCCTGGCAGGGGGGCCTAGCCTGCCCAAAGGCTCAGCCACTCAGCCCTCTGCCCAGCGCACCAGACTGTTTGAGGAGCAAATATCTGCCCTCACCGTCTGACTCTCTCAACCTCCCCCACCAGGTTTGGGGCTAATTGTCCCTCATTAGCTAGGACCAGGCTGCTACCAGCCCCCGCCATCTGCTCGAAATTATACATTAACTCAGAGGTCTTGCCACCCGCCAGCCAGGCTGTGCGCCCCTCTCCAGGCCACCCGTGGCCATTCCAGCCTGTCCCTCACCCTGATGCAGAGCCCCAACTGCTGGCTTCTTCTGCCCTCAGGACCTCTGAGTATAAAGCCCAGTGGCTGTGGGAAAAGATCTGTCCTCAGGAGAGGTGGTAGGAAGTCCCCTGCCCTCCTCGAGGGGCCAGAAGACAAGACAGGCTCGTGCGTAAAGCTGGAGAGGGCAGGGCGCAGCCAGTGCGGAGTCCGGGGCAGGCGGGCGGCTTTGGTCTGACGCCTCACCGGGGGTTTCTGGCACTCACGGGGGGAGGTGACACCGATTCCAGGCTGTTTCCACCCCTCTCTGTGGCATCTGTTAGTAGGCTGTGGGGTTCTGTCTCGCATCTTCCCTCTCTCCAGCAAGCACCATCTCATACCAACCCTCAGCTTTCCAGAGCGCACTGTTAACCGCCACCTCTCCAAAATCCCTCTCTGGCAGCGCTTGCCTCCTGGTTTAAGGTCACTAGTTTCCTTGCTACAAAAACATGGGGAATCTTCAAGTGCTCTGGATATTCCTAGGCTTGACATTGAATTTGCAACCCCTCCTCACCCTCAAAACTCGATGTAGTCATCCTGCTCTCCCCACCCAGACCCTGCCCTTTTTCGCTCAGTTTCTAGAACGCTGACTATCTGGCTCCCTCCCTCCCAATGCGCCTGGGAGGCAGTGAAGAGCCCGTCCTCCCAACTGTGGCTTTGAACTGGGGCACAGAAAATGCCCCCCTTGCCCAACCTCCTTTTTACCATGAGCCCCTAGCTTCTGAGCTCAACCCTTCCCCATGTTTCTCTCAGGACTGGGCTTCGCTGGGTAGGGTGGGGAATCTGCACTCCCCTGGAGAGAGCCGGAGAGTTCAAACGTTAGAACCAAGTGCCCAGGGAGGCCAGGCAAGGAAACCCACGGGGACGTGAAGGGCAGGCGACGAAGAGCCCAGCCCAGAGCCACCGGGACCAGCACTGCGCGCGCCTCAGACCCCAGCCGACCGGGGCGGTCAGACAATGCTCTGCGCGCAGCCTGTGGAGTGCGTGCTCGGGTCCGCATGCGCACCAGCCCTGCCGGTGAGGAAGGGCACCAGCCCTGGGGAAGGCGCTGCGCTCGGGCTGGGCCTTCACACCCACCCAGTAACCTGAAATCCAGTCTGTTCCCAGGAGACCGGCAGCTCCGTGCTCCCCAAAGCTTCCCTCCTCCCTCCCCTCCTCCCCCCCCCCCCCCCCCCCCCCCCGCCCCAGGTTGCAAGGGGTAGGGGATCTGGGAAGGCAGAATAGCAGTCCAGGGTTTTAAGTACACTTGATAACCTTTATGTTTTTAGAGCAGTCCTAGATTTACAGAGAGCTTTCAAAGATAATACAGAGAGTCCTCATATACCTCACACCCAGGTTCCCTGATTATTAATATCTTACATTAATATTGTATATTTGTGGTAATTAATAAACCAACACTGATATGTTATTATTAGCTAAAACCTATTCTGTATTCAGATTTCCTCAGGTTTTCCCCTTTCCGGGAGCCATCCAGGACCCCACTTTACATTTACCTGCCATGTATCCTTGGGCTTCTCTTGGCTGTGACAGTTTCTGTTTCTTTTCTTGTTTTTGGTAACTTTGAAAATTTTGTAGAACTTCTTTCCATTGGGATTTGTCTGATTTTTTTTTTTTTTTTTGAGAGAGAGAGAGGGTGTGCACATGGGTGTGTGCAAGTTGGGGAGAGGGGGAGAGAGGCAGAAGGGCAGAGGGAGAGAGAGCGCGCACGCGCGCACTCGAAATTCCCAAGCAGCCTCTTTGTTCAGCACAGAGCCTGTTGCGGGCTCTACCCCAGGACTCTGGGATCATGACCTGAGCTGAACTGGACTACCCAGGAGTCCCTAATGTTTTCCTAATGGTTACACTGGGCTTATGAGTTTTGAGGAAGACCAAAAAAGGTAAGTGCCATTCTCATCACATTATGGTAAGGGTACATGTTGTCAGGGGCTCCCGGGTGGCTCAGTCGGTTAAGCTTCCGACTTTGGCTCAGGTCATGATCTTGCAGTTTGTGGGTTCAAGCCCCGCGTCGGGCTCTGTACTAACAGCTCAGAGCCTGGAGCCTGCTTCAGATTCTGTGTCTTCCTCTCTCTGCCCCTCCCCCTCCTCCCCCTCCCCTGCTTGTGCTCTGTCTCTCCCCCCTCTCAAAAATAAATTTTTTAAATTTTTTAAAAAAGGGTACATGCTGTCAAATGACAGCTCTCTGTTGATGTTGACCTTGATCACCTGGCTGAGGTAGCGTTTGTCAGGTGTCTCCACTGAAGTTACTCATGTGTCTCCTTTCCGTACAGTGCTTTTCTGAAGAAAGTCCTCACACTTGAGGGGGGAGTTATGTTTTCAGCTCAAGGGTGGAGTATCTACATAAATCGTTGGGATTTCTGCTGCCCAGGAAATTTCTCTCTTACCTCCCATTTATTTATTCAATAATTTCTTTATATCAATATGGATTTGTGGATAATTATTTTATTCTTTGCATTATAATCCAGCATACTACTTTATTTTGTTGCTCAAATTGTTCCAACTTTGGCCATTAGGAGCTCTTTCAGTTTGACCCCTGTATCCCTTTGGCATAGCCCCATTATTGTGGAGTTTGGTTTTTATCTCGAGCCTCTGTGTGTTTCCTTACTTTTTGGTGCTGGAAGAGGATCCAGGCTTATCTTGTATATTTCCTGCCCCAGGGCTAGACTCAGCCATTTCTCCAGGAATCCTGGCACCTTTTGTTGAAGAATGGCATGAGAAATAAAGATCTGGTACTAGATAACGTTTGCTGCTATTGGGGTGTCAGTGTTTCGAGGTTCTCTCAGGTGACAGAGCAGAGAAATAGATGTGCGAGGACTAACCAGTGTCTATAGACATGTCTATAAATAGTTCTATATGTAACCATTTGAATCTATATTAAACTACACGCGTTTAACTAAATGTGATGTCTCCAGCTCTGATCCATTATTACATGGATCCTCCCCTCCTAGTTTCTGTGAACTCTTGCATAATATTGATGTACAACTTACTTTCTGTTCGTCTTACAGACTCCACTCATTTCCAAAGATACTTAAATCAGCACCTTTTCCCCCACTCCCTTCATTGAAGCTGTTCCACACATTTGCAATACAGTTAGATTATTTTGTCACATTCTGGATTTCGTCTTAGGAGCCCCTGACTTCTACATAATTTTTTAAAAGTTTGCATACATTAAGGTTCACTCTTTGTGCTAGAAAGTCCTATAGTATGTGATAAATGCATACTGTTATGTATCCACAAGTACAGTTATTGTACAGAGTAGTTTCACCACCCTAAGAAATCCTCAGTGCTCCACCTATTCGACCCTCCTCCCTGCCCCCAAGCCCCTGGCAACCACTGATCTTTTTACTATCACTATAGTTTTGCCTTTCCTAGAATGCCATGTAAGGGAGCCATGCAGTATATAGCCTTTTCAGACTGGCTTCTTTAACTTAGCAATATGCATTTAAGTTTCCACCATGTCTTTTCACCGCTTGATAGCTTATTTTTTAGTGCTGAATAATGTTCCACTGTCTATATATACCACAGTTTCTCTATCCATTCACCTATTGAAGGACATCTTGGTTGCTTTCAAGATTTGGCAATTATGACTGAAGCTGCTACAAACATCTATGTGCAGGGTTTTGTGTGGACGTAAACTTTTAGCTCCTTTTGGTAAATAACAGGGAGCACAATTGCCTGACCATATAGTAAGAGTAGTTTTGTAAGTAGCTGCCAAACTGCCTTCCGAAGTGGCTGTACCATTTTGCATCCCGCCAACAATGACCGAGTTTTTGTTGCTCTGTGTCTTTTCTAACGTTTGGTGTTGTCAGTGGTCCAGAGCTTGGCAATTCTGTGTCGTGGTATCTCATTATTGTTTTAATTTGCATTTCCCTGATGACCTGTGATGTGCATTATCTTGTCATATGCTTATTTGCCGTCTGCGTATATTTTTTGGTGGGGGGAGGGGTCTGTTAAGGTCTTTGGCCCATTTTTTCATCAGATTGTCTCTTATTGTTGAGTTTTAAGTGTTCTTTGGATATTTTGGATAATGGTCCTTTATCAGATGTGTCTTTGGCAAATATTTTCTAACAGTTTGTGGCTTATCTTCTAATTTTTTGACATTGTCAAAATTTACGATGTTGTTGACAATAAAATTGAAAATTTTATTTTCAATTGTAATAAAATCCAGTTTATCAATTATTTCTTTTGTGGATCGTATTTTAGATGTTGTATCTAAAAATATATCACCATACTTATAGACTTCATTTTTTTTAGAGCAGTTTTAAGTTCACAGCAAAATTAAGAGGAAGGCACAGGAATTTCCTGCAGACCCCCTACCCTCCACAAGGCATAGCCTCCCCTATTTTCAGTATCCCCCATTTGTTACAACTGAGGAACCTAAGCTGTAGATTGTGTGGACATTCTTTATCAGGTTGAAGTAGTTTCTCTGTAATCCTAGTTTCCTGAGAGTTTTTATCATGAATGGATTTTGTTAAATGCTTTTTCTACGTCAGTTGGTACAACTTTTTTTATTCTTTAGCCTACTGATGTGGTGGATCATATTGATTAATCTTTAAAATGTTGAACCAGCTTTGCATACCTGGAATAAATCCACTTGGTCACGGTGTACAATTCTTTTTATACATTATTGGGTTCAGTTTGCTGATATTTTGTTGAGGATATGTTAATAAGACATATTGGTCTTCAGTTTTCCTTTCTTTTATGTCTTTATCTCCTTGGGTATTAGGGTAATTAATGTTGGTCTCATACATTGAGTTAGGAGGTGTTCCCTCAGATAGCCAACTTTGAGAATGAAGGTATAGTCTGTCAAGCGGATGTAACTCAGGCTGAAAGAGACACACAAAGCTCGTCTCCTGTAAGTGCATCCAGGGCAGTTCGACTCAGTAATTAACAGTGGGACCTTTATATCCATCAAACCTCAATTCCTATTGTATCCCTGCTATGTTAACGGCATGATCTTGGACCAATTCACTGTTAATTTAACCTATGATTATTGAATACCTACTATGTGCCAGACACTGGGGATAGTGGCAGGGAATAGTCAGAGAAAGACCCTTACCATGTGATTTCACTCATATGTGGAATTTAAGAAACAAAACAAATGAGCAAGGGAAAAGAAAATAAGAGAAAGAGAGAGAGAGAAACAAGCCAAGAAACAGACTACAGAGAACAAACTTATGGTTACCAGAGAGAAAGGGGGGTGGGTGAAACAGATGATGGGGGATTAAGTAATGTACTTGTCAGGGCGCCTGGGTGGCTCAGTCGGTTAAGCAGTTAAGCTTTTGATTCTTGATTTCAGCTCAGATCATGATCTCATGGTTCATGATTAGTTCAAGCCCCCAGTTCGAGTCTGCTTTGGATTCTCTCTCTGCCCCTCCCCTCCCACGCTGCCCCACACACTCTCTCTCTCAAAATAAATAAACACACTTTAAATGAAATAAAAGAAAAAAGAAGTACACTTGTGATGAGCACTGGGTTATGTATGGAATTATTGAATCACTATATTGTGCTTCTGAAACTAATAAAACACTGTATGTTAACTATACTGGAATTTAAATTAAATTAAATTAAATTAAATTAAATTAAATTAAATTAAGAATATAGGGGAGCCTGGATGGCTCAGTAGGTTTATTATCCGACTCTTGATGTCGGCTCAGGACTTGACCTCATGGGTAGTGGGATCGAGCCCTGTGTTGGGCTCTGCACTGACAGTGCAGAGCCTGCTTGGGATTCTCTCGCTACCCCTCTCTCTGCCCCTCCCTCGATCGCGCGCGCTCTCTCTCTCAAAATAAAGAAATAAACTTTAAAAAAAATTAAAGAAAAAGACAAATCCTAGCCCTCTGGGAACGTGTCTTTTTTTTTGGCTTACATCTTAAAAATTTCTGTGCTTCAGTTTCCACATCTTTAAAATGGGACTATGGTAGTACCTACCTTGTAGGACTGTTGTATTATGTAAGTTAATATACATAAAGAACATTCTGTATGAGTATTATATTATTATTGTTATTACTGTTGTTACCACTACTGTTGTATGCCAGTAAGTAATACCATTATCTGTTGACTGAGTTCAGTAGTTCTAGTCTAGGAAATTCCTAGTGCCCCCTGCCCCCCACTTGTTGCTTTTACTCTGCACTCCTGTCATTTCTGCTTATATGCTTCTTCAGTTGACCCTCCTGATCTCTGGGCGCATGAAGCCTATTGTATGAAATTCCTTCTCTGACCTAGAGTTACCTTACTGGGAGGTAAGTTGAGTGGCTATCTTTCTGCTGCCTTTGAAATACACTAAAAGTTTTGCATTTTTGAAAGGGAGGGGGTGAGGAACAAAAGTCATCAGTGATCCAAGGTCTTTGCTTGTATGTTTTCTGAAGGTTGTGGGCGCTTGGCCGGGCCTAGGACAGAGTGAGAGGGGACTGTGTTACTTTAGTCTAGCCATCACTGAAACTAGATCTGTAACAAGTCCTACGTGAGAGAGCTCAGTGCTCCCACTTGGGTAACTTTCCACTGCTTTGCAAGACCAAAGGCAATGGGGAGAAAACTCCCTCCCTAAGGATAAGGATCTTACCTCTGTCCCAGAAATCCAGAGCTCTTAATCTTTACTGTGCCTCCAAAGACCTCCCAAGCAACACCTGCTCGGGCCAACAGAAGTCACTACCCTATCCAGAGATCAAACTATGTAAAGATAGGTGGTTTTAAAGAAAGTCTCATTATTGTCTCTGGCTTGGCACCATCAGACACAATAACCAGACTCTGGATGGTCCATGGTCCCAGGTTTCATCGTCAGCCCACCCGGTATCCCCTCTGCCAACATCCTCAGCTCACCTGGTACCTTCTTTCTGGTCCTCGGGTCCGCTCACTCTTGGTTCTACATCAAACTGCCCTCACTTTCAAGTCTCCACTATCTGGAATCAATGATTTTAGCCTTCCCTGCATTGCAACACATTTCCTCCCCCTACTTCTTTTTTTCCTGGAAGACATGCAGCACTCATGCTTAGGGGAAGCCTCTGTTTATTCTCTAGTTCTCTTTCCTTCTCCCACTCCCCAGCATGTAGAGCACCCACTGCAGCCCTGATTTACTCCACCCACTATGTCGCTTTCTCTTCAGTCACCTGGTACCTTGAGTTCTTTTCTGTCTCTTAGTTTTCATTATATTTTTTTATAATTCAATGTATAATAATAATTGTCCCAACCAAACGGTGGTTGGAGAGAAAGCTGGGTATTGCTGCTTGACCCCGCTGAGATCAGTCACTTGGGAGCCTGGCAGATGGAGGAGGCGGCCCTCTGTGTCTGCAGGCGGGCTCCCCCTGCAGCCTGCCCAGCGCTCTGCGTTTGGTGCGGTAGCTATGGGTGACCCAGAAAGATCCCATCTCACCTGAAAGCCTGAGCAGAGTGACTGTCAGGGGAGTCAGCAGTAGGTCAGAAGGGTCAAAGGAGATACACACTTGGGAAAGACTTGGCAGTTGCAAGCGCCCTGAAGCACCAGGTCCCCTCCAACCCCACATTCTCCCAGATCTACTCCCTGCATCTTGCATCACGTATCTTTTTGCCTCCAGGGATGGAATTGAAAAGACAGACTCTGGAACCCAACAGAGTAAAATCTTTGGGGTATTATCGTCACTGTTAGAGGAAGCAGGTTTGAGAATAGAATTCCCCCCTCATTTTTTTTTTCAAAAGAAAGCAGGGAATTTATTTTAAAACAACCAGTACAAATATCAGCCAAATTATCTAATATAAATGCCCAAAGGTATTAATCTTGGTAACTCAGAAAAGAAAATTGTAATTATGTAGGATCAGTAAAAATGTTGATTTTACCTCTGGTGATTTTTTTTTTCCATCACATGAAAATATACACAACATAAAGCTTACCACTTTAACCATTTCTTAAATGTGTGTAAGTGTGCAGTTCAGTGGCATTAAGCCCATTCACAATGTCGTATCATCACTCTCCATTTCCAGAACTTTTCATCATCCTAAATTCTGCACCCATTAAATAGTAATTCTGCATTCCTCCCTCCCCCAAGCCTTGGAGCTCCACACTACTTTCTCTCCATGAATTTGCCTATTCTGGGCACCACGTGTAAGTGGGATCATGCAATACTTGTCCTTTTATGTCTGGCTCATTTCGTTTGGCGTGATGTTTTTGAGAAGGAAGCTCTTGAACGTGCTTCCATGTTCCCTCCTCCTCATTACCTTGGTGTCAAAAACTTAAAGCTGTTTTGGGGATTGTTGGTGGAGGCTTGAGGAAGAATGGAGGTGTCAGTTTATGAAGATAATGGGTAAAAACAAAGCAAGTCTGTAAAGATGTCAGTGTATGAAACAAGAGCCAACGCCCTTATAGGTCTGAGTTCATATATCTTGAGTACTGGGAGAACCCCAGCTGAGAGAGAAGACAAGGCCAGAGACTGTAACACAATACCACAAACTGGGAGGCTTGAACAACATAAATTTATCGTCTCATAGTTCTGGAGGCTAGAAGTCTGACATCAAGGTGTCAGCAGGGCCACGCTGCTTCTGCGGCTCTGGGGCAGGACCTGTGTTAGGTCTTTCTCCAAGCTTCTGGTAGTTCATTGGCTTGTGGCTGCATAACTCCCGTGTTCACATGGTGTTCTTCCCGTGTATCTATCTCCTCGCAAGGCATTTTTCATTAGGACACCTGTCATATTGGATTAGGGGCCTACCATACTCCGGGATGACCTAATTTTAATGAAACTAATTACATCTACAATGACCCTGTCTCCACGTACAGTCACATTCTAAGGTACTGGGGGCAAGGGCTTCATCACATGAATTTTGTGGGGGACACAGTTCAACCCATAGCAAGACCTATTCCATTGTTTCAATCAGAACCTTTCCTAAGGTAACCTCTGAGCACTGAGGCCTGGAGAGAGATAATTAGGCCAGGAAGGACCTAGGGTAAGGAGGAGATCAGGAGCTATCCAGGGTCCATCTGATAAAAAGTCCTCCAGTTAACTGACTGCATCCTGCAAACACCTTGACCATCCTATGACATCTGGAATATGTGACTTGGGATGGAGAAAGAGGATGTGAGGTAAGCACTGGGCACACCCTGCCAACAAGGCTTTGCTGGGCAGCCAGAGGAGAGTATTTGGCCATCAAGAGGGGGCAAAAGCCCTGGATGTGGGGATAGAGCTGGAACAAGCAAGGACTATTAAAGCAAATCTCCTCCTTAAAAATCATTCCCAGGAGTTCCAAACCTTCTCAGATATTGTCAGCTCTGCCTGAACCCAAGAGGGAATTTAGAGGAGATTCCCTCTAATCTCACTGTGTAGGAACAGAAAATTCTTTGGCAGAAAAGGGACAATCAAGTTGGAGAAAATGGAAAAAAATTTCCCAAGGAGCTAGATAAGTTTCTGTAGGAGGATCACAGAGAATTGCCACAGAGGCTGGCAACAATGACTCACCTCACCAGCATTTTTTTTCTAGGACTGAAATAAAAAGGATCATTTGATGGGGAAAATAAAAGATAAGCAGGAAGCCTTGTGAAGTAAGAAACAAATGGGCAGATAAATAAGGTGAATGTTATTAAATGGAGGAAGTTTTTGACAAAGACTTCAACCTTTGGGTGGGGTGGGATGGACTCCTAAGGCTTCCAAAACAATGCTTCATGAATAGATTAGCTGATAGAAGTATTAAGATCTTGAATTTAGTAGTCAAACGGAACTGAGTTGGACTCCTGTCCTGAGCCTCAATGTTATTGTCTTTACAATGGAAACATTCCCCCATGGGATTATTTTAACAATTTCAGGAGATAATATAATATATTAACAATATCTAGTACTATGCCTGCTACATTGTAGAGACTGAATAAAAGGTAGTGTTTGTAATTTACAGAAGCACCAACAGAAGGCAACAAGAAGCTTCTTTGTTACCAAAAATGATGAACATGTGGGTTACGCAGGCATACTGAAGTGATGTCATACAAAATCAGGCTAAACAAACAGCCCAAGTGGGAAAGAGTCTTCTGCAGTTTTTCTAGGCTGATGGTTTACAATCACGTGGGGCTCACTCCTATTCATTCTCCCTCATCTGGGTGAATGCTGAGCTAGAAACTAGAAAGGTGTGACTATCAATCATGCTGCCACTGGGGAGAAGCAATTTGCTCTTTTTCCATGGTGTACTCTGGGTTGTGCTGGCCAGTAGACAGGGCTGGTGCAACTGAGTCCTGCAGAGTGGCCACAACACTATCTGAGTGATCAGGGCTGAATTTCTGGGCTTTTCTATAGCATTATAAACCGGCACCCCCCAGAGGAGTGCTGACTCTTAAAAATGCTCTCCCTACAGAGGCTGGGGGTGGCAGGGAGGTGAGGTCCTCTGTGAGCACCCAAACACTTCCACATTGCCTTGTTGGAGAAAAACTCTTCAGCACCACCTACCTCCTAACCTCCTAACCAATTACAACCCTTTTCTCTTAGCATTTATTATGCTCCCACTATGGTTTTTTTTTATATATATAATTTTTTTTAGTTTATTTATTTATTTTGAGAGAGACAGAGACACCAGGAGTGCAGGAGGGGCAGAGAGAAAGAGAGGGAGAGAGAGAATCCCAAGCAGACTCTGCACTGTCAGCACAGAGCCCGACATGGGGCTTGAACCCATGAAACCGTGAGATCATGATCTGAGCCGAAACCAAGAGGAGGACACTTAACCAACTGAGCCACCCAGGCGCCCCTGCTCCCACCATGTTTTGACTCTTTTTCTGTCTCTTGCATTTCCTGGCCCTAAAAAAGTTCTTATATTTTAGGTTGAAAGTCTTAAGAGAAAAAAGCTTGGGGGTGGACTTTTTGTATTGGGGGCGTCTGATTACAATGTGTTTGTTTTTAGTTTGGGGAAAGAGACAAAGTCATTTAGGAAGGTGAAGGAATCATAAGCAAGAAGAAAGATGAATGAGAGGAAGAGAGGAAGGAAGGGAAATGAATGATCAGGGGTGTCTGGGCAGCAGCAAACATTAGGGTAAGTGAACAGATTTTCCCACTGGTCTGTCATAGCTAGGAAGAAGAAGTTTGTCCCACATCTTAGAGAACAGCAGCCTGGAGATCTAACCTCACTGGAATCCCATGGATAATAATTCCTGGGAAGAGAAGCCACCTTAATCTTTCCAGGGGAACTCAAACACTCAGATGTAAAGTGTCTAAAGTTACAGTTAAAATGAACTGACATCCTCGCATTTGCCCCTAAATCTGAGAATCCAGAGTTCAGAAGAGTTAGTGGCCTTGTCCTGCCCACAAGCTCTAGATGGGAAAGGAAACATTTATGTTTGTTTGGCTATCACAGTGAGAAAGGTTGAAAGCCACAGGTTCAAGTACAACTTGGTTTGGAGCAGAGGTCTGAGACGGGGAGAACAGAGTGATTTGCTAACCTCTTGTTAGAGTTTGGGTCCTAAATGATTAAGTTGGACTAGGGTACTCGAAGAATAAAGAGTTTACTCTTTTAAGATTTGTATTTTATCTCTTGGTTTACAATTATGAATTTCTAAGCTCTGGGAGCAGGAGAATTTTCCCAAGGTTAAATCTCTCACCCTCCTCTCTCATTTTGGATTAGGATAGCATGTAAATGGCTACAATCCCAAAAGATGCACTGAAGGGAGACAAATGAAATGATTCACAGTACCTCTAGAATTGTTGCTATGGATGTGATTGGTAAAATAAAAAGCTCCTGGAATACAGGAGAATATCTTCATGACCAAATGCCAAATATACATCATTTAAAATGCCAGCCCTCATTAGAAATTAGGGAAATGCAAATTAAGACAATAATGAGATACTATTGTGGGAGTCTAACTTGGTACAACCACTTTGGAAAAAGTTTGGCATTATTCACCAGGGTTAAAGATATTCACAACCTATGGCCCCCTCTTATTCCCCCAAAGAAATTCATGTGCATGATTTTTGTTTATAATATCTAAGAATTATATACAATACTGTTCTAGACACTGTTTCTGTGTTTTCAAACAATCCAAACTTAGAGGCATAAAACTCCCACCATTTTGTTACGCTTATGGATTCTGTAAGTCCGGAGTTCAGAAAGAAAGGACCTAAAGAAGATTGCTTGTCTCAGCTCTGTAATGTCCGTGGCTTCTGCTGCGAGGCTCAGAGGCTGTGACTCAGTGGTGAGGGGCTTGAGTCATCCCTGTTCTGGCTGTTGATGCCAGCTATTGACAGGAATTCAGCTGGGGCTAGGGACCCAAACACCTGAACGCAGCTTCTCTGTGCTTTCTCACAGCATGGTAGCTATGTTCTGAGTACAAGCATCCCAAAAGAGCAAGGTGGAGGACGTACAGGGCATATTTTATGAAGTGACTTAAGAAATCAGTTTTGCTGTAGTCTATGGGCAGAGGCAGAATAAAGGCTCACCCAGATTCCAAGGGAGGGGGCATAGATTCCACCTCTTACTGGGAGGAATGTCAAGGTCACTTTGTAAAAGGACCGCGTATGTTGAGAGATACGTCTGTGGCCATCCTTTGGAAAATACAATCTGCCATAAGCCAAATGTCCATCAATAGTAGAATGGATAGATAGATTGTGGTGTATTTGTTACAATGGCACACCATATGACAATGAAGATGAACAAACCCCAGCTACATGAAAGGACAGGGATGAATCCCACAAACGTAACGTTGAGTAAAAAAAGCCACACAAAGGAATGCATAGTATTTAATTTCAGTTATAAATTTGTAAAAACACGAGCAAAATTACGGTGTTTTGCGATCCATGCTCAGAGAGAGCAATAATTAGGAGAGAGGGTTCCGGGGATGCTGCTGTCATTTTCTCAGCTTGGGTGGTAGGTAATTAATTACACTGGTGTTCACTTTGTGATAAATCATTAAGTTGTACATTTTTGTTTGGGGGACTTTCCTGTGTCTTATATTTCACAATAAAATAAGAAAGTGATTTCTATAATTATATGTGATTCTTTCAAAATAAGAAATGAATCTCTTGGCACTGAGAACTAGATTTATTTGAAAAAGAATTCATTATGAACATTAGAAACAATAGCCAGAAAACTGACACATCATTAAACTCTATTAAAAATTCTGTTGAGGGGGCGCCTGGGTGGCTCAGTCGGTTGAGCGTCCAACTTCAGCTTAAGTCATGATCTCATGGTTTGTGGGTTCAAGCACTGCATCGGGCTCTGTGCTGACAGCTCAGAGCCTGCAGCCTGCTTTGGATTCTGTGTCTCTCCCTCTCTCCACCCCTCCCTTACTCGTGCTCTGTCTCTCTCAAAAATAAAAATAAACATTAAAATTTTTTTAAAAATTATTTTGGGTTATTTTAATATATATATATATATTTTAATGTTTATTTTTGAGAGAGAGAGAGAGAGAGAGAGAGAGAGAGAGAGAGAGACAAGTGGGGGAGGGGCAGAGAGAGGGAGACACAGAATGCGAGGCAGCCTCCAAGCTCTGAGCTGTCAGCACAGAGCCAGATGCAGGATCTGGACTCACAAACAGTGAGATCATGATCTGAGCCAAAGTCAGATGCTTAACCAACTGAGCCCCCCCAGTTGCCCCTGTTGGGTTATTTTTAATGTAGATATGTCTTCTTGTCTCGTTATAATCAATATGTAGAACTCTTTCATGTCCTGGGCACTATGCAGATAGTTTACACACATGTCATTTTAATAGCTACCTAGTATTTCATTGTGTTTACATACCACATATTTTCTTAACTATTTTCATATCTTTGGGGCTGTAGTGACTTAAAATTTTCAAGATCATCATCATCGTCATCACTTTTACCAAACTTATTAAGAGCTCCCTAGATCCCAGGCACTGTAAGTAGGACTTTTTATTCATTGTCTCATTTAATATCACAACAACCTAATGAGACAGGTTCTATTTTTATTCCTATTTTACAGATGAGGAAACTGAGACTTGAAGAGGTTAAATAACTTAGACATTTTGCAAAGTACAAGTTTCGCAAACAGTTCATACTCTGGCAATCACATCCCAGCGCCCTTACTCTCTACCCCTTTGTCAGAATACTTGATTTGGACCCCTCCCACCCTGACCTGGAACACTTTTTTTCCTTGGGATTTCCCAAAGTGGAACTGCCAAGTTAAATGTCTTAAGCAATTTTAGAAGGCTCTTATACATCTTCCAGATTATTCTCCATACACTCCAAACCAATTTAAAATGACATTGGGAGAGTTTAGTGAAGGTTCAGGGTCACGTCAGGTTTAGGGAATCCAATTATACAGCCTCTCCATATATCTTCCCCTAGCAAAATGGTACGTGCCGGTGAATGATTTAACATTATTCTCTACACTCAACCCACTTAGAATATTATAGGTCTTGTTTTCCCTTTCTTACATGTTTTGCTTGACTGTCAGTACCTGGAGTTAGATATTTTGCCCTCTTTTTTCAAGCATTTTTTTTCCTTTATAATGATTGCAGCTTCCTTTTAAACTCTTGCTGAATTACTAACCAATAGTATTTCTTTAGGTTTTATGTGAACTTTTTATAAGAAAGAGCCACATTTCTGCATTTCTTTCAAAACTCTGCTAAAAACATCACCCATTATGTTACTCATTGATTGCTCTTTAGATACGAGTCACGTAATGAAAACTTTCTAGAATGCAATGTCAAGGGAAAAGTTTGTCTCTTCCCACAAAATAGTATGCTTCCTTTAGTCAGAGAGTGAGACACATATAACCTTAATGTGTCTTTTTAAATTTTTGCCTTTGTTGCAAATATCTCTAATCCAAATTTAAAGTTCAGCCATCATAATTATCCCATCCCAATTTTCTAATATTAGAATGTAAGCTCCCAGAAGGCAGAGATTTTGTCCCTTTTCTTCCTTGTTGCAAGGACAGAGCTCCAGGCAGAGGGAAACTGCTCAAAGGCCTTGCACTGAAAAAGAGAGAGAGAGGAAAAAAAAAAGGCATGTAAACATCACATACCTCTATGGTTGTTTAGCCTGTTTCAGTTGCAGCATAAAGCAACATCCTGTCCTCTGAAGTACTCTTAAGAGAGCAAACTCTATTAACTGCTCTCCACTGAACAACAGGATGTAGTATAATTTTAGAATTATCTTGCCTTTTCATAAAACCATTTCTTATTGGAATTTATGCCACTCGCGAATGCATGAAACAAAGACTTGGGTGAAGAGGAAAGTGAGGTGATTTTTCTGACATCAGAACGTCCCTGTGGAATTTTGTGGAATGTGACTGTACTATTTGACTTGAAATAGCTTTCTTTCGAGTGAATTAAGCTGGGAGAAATCCCGAACAGAGTACCTGAAAAAAAAAAAAAATGCATGGATCGTCCTGAAGTTCGAGCCCCTTCAAGCTGCCACCTGAACCCTGGCCTCTTGCCTTAGCTCCACCCCTGCTCTTTCACCCTCATCAGATGACAAGCCTGCCTGGACTCTGGCCACTTAACGCTGGCAGCTCCAAAACCCCCACATTCCAGGTGCCCTGTCTCTGTCCCCCAAGCCCAGTGCCCAGTTCCCAAGTCCTCATGTTTCCCCTACATTCCGCACCATCATCTCTCCCCTAGATCCCAACCTCTTGCAAGTGGGGCCTCTTTGTCATTCTGGCCCCTCAGCTCTGGCAGTTGACACTGGCTGTCCTGGTGGGGACTGCTGGCTATTCCAGGCCACAGACCTCCCTGGAAAGGGTCTCCTCATCAATCCCGGAGTCACTGCTTCCACAGGAACGCATCCTGTCCGCTGTCTCCCAAGTTCTCCTGACTTTGTGTAGAAGATTGAGAACATCCAATGTGACCACCTCATTGTCTTTCTTCTCTTCCACAAAATGTTTCTGCATCATTACATAATCCCTCTTCCTTTGCTCTTGACTTTAAAGGACAGTTCTGTTAGAGTCCCTGTTAATGGACAGAAGAGCTGCGACCAGCCTGGGCCTTTGGGTGACTGTGCGGCTGGGCTGCTATGTGAGAGAGAATTACACCTCTGTATTATTTAAGTCACTGAATAATTGTTGTTTCTTTTGCTTCTGCAGCTGGCCAACCCTGCCTAAGCAGAGGGAAAACTAAAGTTAAGGTATATGTGGTTGCCAGGGTTCAAGAAGAGGTGGAGACACAGACGATTGCTGGCAGGAGTTAAATCAGACTCACACCTCAGTTGAACTGCCTTGTGTCTGGACTTGTCCACTGATAATACCCCCCACTATAGTCCCCAACTTCCACCTTAAACACCCCAACATTCTCAATTTCGATTTCTAGCAAACACAAAAAGGGGCACCTGCATGGCTTAGTCGGTTGAGCTTCCGACTTCAGTGCAGGTCATGATCTCATGGTTTGTGGGTTTGAGCCCCACACCGGGCTCGCTGCTGTCAGCACAAAGCCTGCTTTGGATCCTCTGTCTCTCTCTCTCTCTGCCCCACCCCTGTTGGTGCTGTCTCTCAAAAATAAATTTTATTTATTTATTTATTTATTTATTTATTTATTTATTTATTTATTTTAAATGTTCATATTTGAGAGACAGAGATAGAGACAGAGAGAGAGAGAGAAAGCAGAGGAGGGGCAGAGAGAGAGGGAGACACAGAATTGGAAGCAGGCTCCAGGCTCCGAGCTATTAGCACAGAGCCTGATGCAGGGCTCGAACTCATGAACCGCGAGATCATTACCTGAGTTGAAGTCGGACGCTTAACCGACTGAGCCACCCAGGCATCCCATCTCAAAAATAAATTTAAAAAAAGGGGCGCCTGGGTGGCTCAGTTGGTTGGGTGGCCGACTACAGCTCAGGTCATGATCTTGTGGTCTGTGAGTTCAAATCCCTCATCGGGCTCTGTGCTGACAGCTCAGAGCCTGGAGCCTGCTTCCAATTCTGTGTCTCCCTCTCTCTCTGCTTCTTCCCTGCTTGCTCTCTGTCTCTCTCTCTCTCTCTCTCTCTCTCTCTCTCAAAAAGAATAAACATTAAAAAAATTTTTTTAATAAATAAATTAATTAATTAAAAAAACTTTCAAAAAAGTTTTTTTTTTTTAAAGCGAAGTGGCATAATGCAAACTTAAAAAAAAAAGAAAACACAAAAAACTATGGGATGAAATATGGGAAGAAAAGAGAAGGTAAATAAGGTATCTCAGTCATTCATACAGACTGAATACTTCCATTTCATTCAAAATATACTCACTACACTCACTAAATAAGAGTGCTTATTCTTTACAAGGCTGTGCCAGGTCTGTAGGGAACACAAAAACTAACAAGATGCAGAGGAGCCTGTTATCAAAAGGCTCACTGACCAGTACAAACGTTGCACAAATAACTGTGACACAGGAAGAGTATAGTACACACAATTGGAAAGGTATGACCCGAGGGGCCTAGGGATACAGGAGAGATAGAAGTCATTTCTAATTGCAGGTGTTGCAGAAGATTTTATAGGAAAAGCTGTGTCTGCACCGAATGGAAGGGCAATCCAAGTGGAGGGAATTGGGCTCTGGGTATATTTAGACTGAGTTTTCTAGTGCTGCTAGAGCTGCTGCGGCCACGGTGAGCAACACAGGGCAGTGCAACACGTGGTTCTGGCTCAGTGACTAGAAGGCTTTTCCATAGGCAGAGAAGGTGGACAAGTGGAGGGAGTCCACATTCCCTCCCCTCCACAGAGGCAGGGCCTTTCATAGAGGAGGTTACAGTCCAGAGACAGCAGAGATGAAAGACAGGCTTTCTGCTTTTGGCTTTTTTAGTCTGGAAAGCATGAAGGGACAATATTCTTCCTTGAGGAAGGAAATGGGGCTTAGAAATAGGCCAGGGGCATCTGGGTGGTTCAGTCAGTTAAGCATCCGACTCAGGTCAGGTCACGATCTCATGGTTTGTGGGTTCGAGCCCCGCATCGGGCTCTGTGCTGACAGCTCAGAGCCTGCAGCCTGCTTCGGATTCTGTGTGTGTCTCTCTCTCTGCCCCTTCCCGCCTCTCACTCTCTTAATAAAAATTAAAAAATTGAAAAAAAAAGAAATAGGCCAGAGTTCTAGGGAGGGCAGACCAGGGCCAGAAGCAAAGAAGATGTCCAGTGCTCGGGCCTGCCCCCAGCATCCATTCTGGAATCCTTCTCCATTGTCAATCCAAGGGCCTTCTCAGCCTCCCCTGGAGCAATGTGAAGCCTAGGCCAGAGACTTTGGGAAGACTTTTGCTTTCCTGATAAAAATGGGCAGGTATTTTTGGTACTGGTCTTTTCCCTCTTTCTTGCCTTCTTCTCACAGTGTCTGGACCTGAAGCAGCCATTTTGCAACCACAAGGGAAAAGCTAACAGGATTACAAAGATACCACCCTGAGATGCTTGAGCCTCTAAACAAATACCTCCAACCTCTTGATCTGTGAAAGAAAAAAGTATATGCTTAATCTATGGTTCCTCTAGTTTGCTATTAGTTGCTCGAATGTTCCTAAGTCTTGAGTTTGCTAGCCAGAGACTCCAGGACTTGAGGACAGAGAAGAGGAATCCTTAGGTTCCATCCCTGCTTGACCATCTCAGGTTGCAGAGAGGAGACAGATTCAGAGCAGCAAGCTGCTCTGTGATAAAGATGGCACCTCTGGGGCTCTCCTTATGCTTTTTTTCTTAGAGGTTTGAGTAGGGCAGGGAGGTCCAAGGTGACAAAACTCAACAGTGGTTAAAATGATGGCTGTAGCAGGAGAAAAATCAATATACAATTATCTAAGGCTGCTGAGAACCCAGAGGCGTTGATTAATGGCATTTGGGAAAATGGAATTAAGGTTGGTCATGCCATTACATGACAACAAAACAGGGTACAAAGTTCATGCACTAACTGAAATTTTGTAACTTTTGCCCAAAGAATTAATATAGTTGCATAAATGTGTATTACATCTTTTGAAATCCTTTACATTGACTTACTATATAGACAGGGCAAATTGGGAAGCACACATGATCTTTCTTAAGTTGATAGGAATTTTGTCCTAAGGTTTGTAAAGTTTGAGAAATAATGTCTAAGTCTCAAGCACAGGATAATTTCTTTCTTTCTTTCTTTCTTTCTTTCTTTCTTTCTTTCTTTCTTTCTTTCTTCCTTTTTTCAAATAGGATTTAAGTTCTACTTTTAATGTTATAAACTTATTTTGTTGTTTCTTAAGTTTTTTTTTTAAGGGTGCCTTAAGCACTTTAATCATGTTTGGACTACACAAGGAATATAGAAATCACTTAATTTAAAAACTTATATGGAAAATTATGGCATCAGATATTCAAGTGTAATCAAGATTCAAGGTCAATCACCTACACTAGTGCAGTGTAATAATACATTAGTCACTAGCCTCATGGAGTTATTTAAACTTAAATTAATTAAACTTAAATAACAATAAAAACTCAGCTCCTCAGTTGCATTAACTGAATTTCTTTCTTTCTTTTTTTTTAATGTTTATTTATTTTTGAGAGAGAGACAGAGACCGAGTGTGAGCGGGGGGAGGGGCAGAGAGAGGGAGGCACAGAATGTGAAGCAGGCTCCAGGCTCTGAGTTGTCAGCACACAGCCCGATGTGGGGCTTGAGCTCAAACTGTGAGATCATGACCTGAGCTGAAGTCAGACGCTCAACCGACCGAGCCACCCAGGTGCCCCTGCACTGGCTGAATTTCAAGTCCTCATTAGCCACGTGTAGCTGGTGACTACTGTGTTGGGCAGAGCATATACAGAATATTTCCATCATCACAAAAAGTTCTTCTGATCAGGGCTGATCTGGACAACTTGGGTTTGGAGACTTTTCTTTTAAGTAAACATACAGTGAAACTTTGTACTGGTCAGTTTGGACTGCCATAACAACATACTACAAAAGGGGTGGCTTAAAAACCAGAAACATGTTCTCATAACTCTGGAGGCTAGAAGTCCAAGATTAAGGTGTCAGAGTTGTCTGGTGAGAAGTCTCCTTCTGGCTTGCAGACAGCCATCTTCTCATTGTGCCCTCCAATGGTCTTTCCCCTGTGCGCCTGCAGGGAGAAAGAAAGAGATCTGGTCTCTTCCTCTTCTTCCTCTTTTTTTTTTTTTTAACATTTATTTATTTTTGAGAGAGAGAGCATGTGCATATGAGTGGGGGAGGGGCAGAGAGAGAGGGGGAGACACAGAATCTGAAGCAGTCTCCGGGCTCCAAGCACAAAGCCCGACGCAGGGCTTGAACTCACAAACCATGAGATCATGACCTGAGCTAAAGTCAGACACTTAACCCACTGGGCTAACCCGGGGCCTCTAGTCTCTTTTTCTTCTTAAAAGGACACGAATCCTATGAGATGAGGGCCTTATTCTTTTGACTTCATTTAACATTAATTCCTTCCATAAAGTCCCTATCTCTAAATTCAGTCACACCAGGGGTTTAGGCTTCAACGTATGAATCTGGGGGAGACACAATTCCTTCCACAATAAACATACAAAACAAAGAGGCAGAGAAAAGGAAGAGAAGGAAGAAAAGCAGATCAGGGCCAGATTGTAAGGGCCTCATGTGCTATGCTGTGGGGTTGAAAGTACCCTGAAACAGAAAGGGAGCCACTGCAGTGTTGAGGAGGGTTTCTGTGTCACTGGGATTTGCATTTTATTTCATTTATTTTTCATTTTTAATGTTTATTTTTGAGAGAGAGAGAGCACGAGCAGGGGAGGGGCAGAGAGGGAGGGAGACAAAGAATCTGAAGCAGGCTCCAGACTCTGAGCTGTCAGCACAGAACCCAACACGGGGCTCAAACTTGAGGCTTGAACTCATGAACTGCGAGATCATGACCTGACCTGAAGTCGGACACTTAACCCAGATACTGAGCCACCCAAGCGCCACTGGGATTTGCATTTTGAAAGAATACCAGGTAACAGTGTGGATGATGGGTTGAAGTTGGAGGTGCATCAGGGAGAATGGAGGCAGGGTTACTCTAGTGCTGAGATTTCTCCTGTTTCCCTCAAGGAAGGTTACTGGAGAGTTGAAAACCCCTTCTTTGCCCAGCCTCCAGATCCTACAAGTGCAGGAGGAGGGCATGCTTGGTCACCTTAGAAGTCGGTTGGTTACATAGTTAACAGCAGACTATGGTCAGAAAGTTCTGGGTTCAAATTTTGATCCATCCCTTATTTGTTATTGACCTAAAGTTGGCTGCTTACCTTTTCTAAGCATTATGTCCTTTGTAGAAAGAGATTGATCATATCCATTTCAAAGGGCTGGTCTACAGATTAAAACATGTGAGGCAGATAAAAGCATTTATTTATTTTTAAAAATTTTTCAATGTTTATTTATTTTTGAGAGACAGAGAGAGACAGAGGAAGGGGTGGGGGCAGAGAGAGAGACACAGAGTCCAAAGCAGGCTCTAGGCTCTGATCTGTCAGCACAGAGCCTGATGCGGGGCTTGGACCCACGAACTGAGAGATCATGACCTGAGCCGAAGTTGGATGTTTAACCGACTGAGCCAACTAGGTGCCCTAGATAAAAGCATTTAGCACAAAGTCTGTTGTTATTTATTTATTTATTTATTTATTTATTTATTTATTTATTTCCCCTCCCCTAGTATAAAGTCTGGTGCTTATGTTTAGTGCTTAATATATTTTGGCTAATATTACTACCAGGATATATTTCCTAAATTTGCTCTCGAAGGAATACAGGAAGCAGGGTGTTTTGTTTGTTTGTTTAAATGAGTCTTGTCTGTCTCTAGACTCTGTGTGTGTGTGTGTGTGTGTGTGTGTGTGTGTGCCGCGTGCACCACACAGGAGTCACCTTTAAGGATTTCAAAGTCTCTTTCTCTCTTTTTCGCAAGTGGCTCCACTTATTTGAGTAAATAGCTTGTAAATAAATCATTGGTAAACATTACAAAATTAAATACCTTTTCAAAATCTTGCCAGTATACACAAAATTCACAAACATACTAGATCCTTTAAAAAATAAAATACATTCAGAGCAGCCATGATATAAAATGCCTGACCTCTGTCTGGGGCCAGGGCCACCTAGAGACATCTTACAGCAGGTGTTTCTGCGGGGAGGTGGAAATGGGGGCTTTTAGATGGAAGGAAGTTTGTACTCTGGCCTTTTACCCCATCTGCTTGCATCTGACTTTTGATCCTTTTTCAAGGAGCTGCTACATGACTGAGAGAGGTGGCTCAGGTGCCCCAGGCTTAGTTCCAAGCAAGGGGTTGGGGTGCACCGTTAGAACCAGGAGCCTCACTATATTACACTAGGGGAAACCAGAGATTCAATCTCTACCATGTTTCTAAAACAGCAAATGCTGCTCTATCAACTTTCTTGAGAGAAGGTGAGGATTTCTCACCTCTACACCTGCTCGGTACTGCGTTCACCCACTGCCTCTGGTCTAATGCTGCCCAGGCACAGAAGTGACCAGAATCTACTTCTAAGGAAGATCAAAGTCTCTTTCCTTCCTGTAAAGGCAAAGTGAGCATGAGCTTTAGAGTCACAAGAACTGGTGTCAAATCCCTTCTCTGCCACTTACTTTCTCTGTGACCTTCAACAAACATCCTCCATGAGGCTCTAGCTCCTTATAGGTAAAATGAACATGATAATACTTTGGTCTCATTCATTTATTAACAAATATTGGCCGACCAGCTATGTTGAATTCCCAGACATTGGGCTGGGGATTCCACTGTCAATAAATCAGACTGAGTCTGATGACATTTTAGAGGGCAAAGAGACAATTATGTTCCAATCTGATAAGTGCTTTGATAAACCAAAAATAGGAGGCAAGAGAACTAAACCTGTCATCTTCTCAATGCCTTTCAGGGGAGAAAGGGGAGAATGGTTTCCAAGTAGGAAGTTGAAGGATATGGAGGTGGTAGTCACGTGGAGTGAGAAGGGTGGAGAGGAGGACAAAGGGGTGGAAAGAACGATCCAGGCAGACACAAAAGTATGTGCAAAGGCCTGGAGACAAGTGTTTCCTTGAAAGACCAAAACCAAGTTCACTTGGTCTGTTAGCTGTTTGAAGGGTAGAGCTGTGACAGGAGATCTGGGGTGAATAAATCACATGAGGGAATCGAGGAGAAGAGAAATGAGCAGATCTGCATTTTAGAAATGCCACTTTGACTACCATAGCAAGAATGGATGGGGTATAGGTAGGGAAGACTGGCATCGGGGATCTCTAGTATAAGCCTGGTGCAGTAGTAGTTCAGGTAAAAATAAGCCAAGTTTAAGCAATAGGATATATTAAATAATCATCATAAAAGTTTAACACAGAGATGATCCAGACAGTGTTCTATGTGTTTAACATTTACTAATTCATATAATCTTCAAGACCAGAACAACCCTAGGAGGAAGGTCCTATTATCATCTTTATTTGACAGAGGAGACAGCCATCGAACAGAGATACATATAACTTACTCAAGGTTATACAATGTTGGGATGTGAACCCAGGTGGTCGGTTTCTGGGGCCTGTGTGCTTGACTGTGCCGCTGTGGATCCAACATTTCAGAGGTTGACTAGGAAGTGAGGAATGAGAAAGGGGAGGTGTCACTGATGATCTCCAGATTTCTGGTTTGCAACTGGGTAACTTCTGGTGTCATTATTGGGGCTGTGACACGTACTAGGGAAGAGCAGGTTTGAGAGGAAAGATAATGAGTTTCTTGTGAGACATGTTGAATTTGAATTCCCAAGGTGCTAGGTTATTATTATTGAACATAGGATCTGCAGCTGAAGAAAGAGATTTAGACAGGAGCTATATACCTATATTTAGGAATCCTTAGCATGCAGCCAGGGGAGTGGCTAAGATGTCTTAGGAAGAATGTTTCAATGATTGTTTATTTTTGAAAGAGAGAGAGAGAGAGAGAGAGAGAGAGAGAGAGAGAATGGGGGGGGGGGCAGATGGAGAGGGAGACATAAATCTGCCCAGAGCTGTCTGCCCAGAGCCTGATGCAGGGCTTGAACTCACGAACCATGAGGTCACGGCCTGAGCTGAAGTTGGATGCTCAACCCAACTAAGCCACCCAGGTGCCCCAAGAATGTTTCAAATTAGAAAGGAAGACGCTTTGAGAAGAACCCAGAGGAACATCAATATCAAGTAGAAGCAAAAGAAATCATTCACAATGGTGATGAGGAGGAGCAGCTAGATAGATGGGAGGAATACAAGGAATGTGGGAAGGAAAAAGGCATTTTGAGGAGCAAATAGTGTCAAATGTTATGGAGGAGGTGTGAGGTGTGAGAAGGAGGAGGTCAGTATTGACCTTGGAGAGAACAGTTTCAGTAAATTGATAAGAGCAATAGTCAGACTGCAGTGTGCTGACAATTGAATGCAGGGTGAGGATATAGAAAGCAACAAAGAATTTCACAGAGGGGGTTTGTCTGTGAAGGGAGGAGAAGAGCTATCGAAAGAGGGATGTGGAGAAAGGGAAGATTTATTTAATTATTTTCACTATGCAAGAAATTGGGAGAATATTTAAATGCTAATAAGAATCCAGATAAACTGAGAAGCTGTAAAAACAGGAGAGAGAATTATCTATTAAGAGAGTTCTTGACAAGGTGGAGGGGGGTGGATCCAGAACATAGATAGAGGGGTTAGCCTAAGAAGTAGGGGGAAGTTTTTCTTTGTAATGAGGAAGAAGGAGAGGGATGAGAAAAAAGGTAAGGTTTCAGATTTGGTGTGGGAAATGGAGGCAGTTCTTGATGGCTTTTATTCTCTCTCAAGTAGAAGGCCTATCACTATCTGAGAGTGTGGGAGCCAGTGGAGTTGGAGTTAAGAGGGAAATAGAGAAGGTTTAAAACAGACTCACTGATATTTATTTTATTTTTAAGTTCATTTATTTACTTTCAGAGAGAATCCCAAGCAGGCTCTGCACTGTCAGCACAGAGCTTGACGTGGGGCTCAATCTCATGAACTGTGAGATCATGACCTGAGCCAAAATCGAGAGTCGGACGCTTAACTGACTGAGCCACCCAGGTGCCCCTTATTTTATTTTTTAATATATATATATTTGCAACCTCCCTCTCCCTACAGACTCACTGATTTTTAGGGCAGTGAAACTACTCTGCATGACATCATAAAAGTCCATATGTCATTATACATTTGTCCAAACCCACAGAATGTACATCAAGAGTGAACCCTAATGTAAATTATGTCCTCTGGGTGATTATTATGTGTCAGCATAGGTTCATCAACTGTAGAAAGTGCACCACTCCAGTGAGGGGTATTGATAATGGCGGAGGCTATGCATGTGTATGGTCTGGGAGCATATGGGAAATCTCTACCTTTCCCTTACTACTGCTTTAAACCTAAAACTGCTCTCAAAAAATAAACTAAACAACAACAGCAACCAGACCTAGTGACCAAAGTGACTGAGGAAACAGAAGAACTCCAGGCAATGTGGGAGGGCCCATGAATTCACTGTGGCACCAATGTGCGCATTTGTGTGTTTTCGGTAGCTAAGTGGTAGATTTGGAGAAGGCAGAAGGATCTAGAATTGGAGTTTTGACAGGTAGGTCGGATGGAAGACAATGGGAATTAGAGATGAGGACACTGAGAAGAGAGAGCAAAATGACAAGAGTCTAACCAAGGATTCAGGAGAAAGCAAAAGGGAACAGATTACAAAGATAGAGAGGTTCAGGGACTTTGAATTCTATGTAAAATTAAATAACAGTGTGTGATTGGCAGCCTCTAAGATGATCCCCAGTGATCCTGCCTCCTAGTATTTATGCCCCTGGATAATCCTCTCCCCTTGAGAGTAGGCTGAACCAAATGACTTTTCTAAGGAACAGCATACGGCAAAAGCAGCAAATGCGATGGGATGTTACTTCTGAGATTAGGTTCAAAAAGACTCTGGCTTGCTTGTCTTCTCTTGCTCTCTCACTTGCTTGCTCTGATAGAAACCAGCTACCAGGTGAGCTGCCCTATGGAGAGGCCCACTAACAAGGAACTGAGGCCCTCAGTCCAACGCTCTTGAAGAACTGAATCCTGCCAATGACTATGTGAATGAATTTGGAAGTAGAGCCTCTGTCAGCTAACAGACCTGCATGAGAACCCAACTCCCAATGACACCTTGATTACCGCCTTGTGAAAGACCTCGAGGCAAAGGTATTCAGCTAAGCCACGCAGAGATTATAAATGATCATTGTTTAATACCTAAGTTTTGGGGTAAATTGTTATGCAGCAATAGATAAGACAAGGTGTAAGAGAAGTAACTAAGTGAGAAAGTAGAAAGGACAGCAATTATGATCAGAGAACGGGGTATCTGGAGTTCACAATTTCAGCTATGGAACAATTGCCATACTTTATCTGTACTGAACAGGGTGGCTAAACGGGGTATACAGAGGTGAAGTTCACTGAAGATGAGGTAAAGGAGCTGAGAGGCCAGGGTATTGGACAAGTCAGGCTCATAAATGTTGAAATCATTCAGGATCACCGGGTGGAGAAGTGTGCACCAGGTGTTGATTTCAACGAATGACAAGGTGGCAGTTAAGGCAGAGAAGACAAGAACCTTAATGAGATAAGAGTGGTATAAATCTGGTGGAATGAGCCTTCACAAAGTTGTTGTTGTTTTTCTGGAGAGGGTAGCAAGTTAATGGTATGGAAAGGGCAGCACTAAGGATCTAGGAAGATTGGTGGCCCCAAAACTTCACTGGGATATGTGAAGTGTGGAAGTATAGACAACCTCTTCTCAAAAGAGCTACAGGTGAAGTGGTATCCTCAACGTGGAGCCAGGTTTGAAGATTAAGATTAAACGGCATAAGGTCCTTGGCTCCACATAGTGAGCACTTGACGGATTATTAGTTGCCTTTAAACATTCACTTAAACATTTGTATGTCCTTGCTCCGCACGCCTCTCCCCCAATCTCTTTATTCAGAAGAGACTAGGGCCAGGTTAAGGGATGGGATCAGGTGGTTGGAACCGGCATGGCTCTTCACAAGCCATCAAGGGACTGCCTCCTCTAGGCCCAGGGAGAGCTTGTACCATGGCTTTCCCTAACCTTCATTGGCGAAGCTGAGAAGAGCCCGAAAACGAGGGCCATTCTCTCCCGTGCACAGGGCACATCACCCCCTAAGAGAGATTTATCCTCCCCCCCCCCAACATTAATCGAGAGCCTTACAAGTGCCAGACACCGGCGACACAAACACGAGAGAAATACACTCCCAACTACAGGAAGGGTGCCTGGCCGCGTTCCGTCAACGCCAGCATCCGCAGATTTAACGATGCTCAGACTTTTCCAAGTCCTCCCCACACTTTTAGCTGACGTAAAATGTCGGAATTAAGTGTGCAGCCTGTACGGAGATTGTTCAGGTCCTCGCCTCCTTGGCTCCGGATTCCCCAAACCGCGCTCCCCAATCCGGGTGCGCCCTCCAGGAACTCAGCAGTACACGTGGGCTCCCCGCTGGCCCGCGGGGCGGGGCGCAATGGGCGGGACTAGACTGGAAGGAGAGGCTGTCCCCGCCCCCGGGGCTCCCATGGCCCCCCGCGCCCCGCGGCCAGATGCTGACGTGTCCTTTCCTTCCCACTACACCTCCCGACACTACCTACTACGGCTGCCCCGGAAGTCCCGCCTCACACATAACCCGTCACCGCAAATCAGCTCTTTCAGCGCTTCCTGGAGCTTGCCACCCGTTTTGGGACTAAGGGGCGGGGCTCCGAGAGCAGGGTGCCTATTGGCTTGAGGTCCGGCGGGCCCTGGGTGCTAATTGGCTGGAGGGCGGTGGCGCTCTGGCACGCTTGCGCGGCGAGTAGAACGTGTGGCGGCGGCGGAGAACGCGTCCCCTCTTTCGCTCTCAGTCCCGCTGCTGCTCTTGTGAGCGCCTGCCGCGTCCGTGCCGTCCATTGCCCGAAACCCGTCGCCTGCCAGCTCCCTGCCGCGGCGGCCTCCCACCAACACCGACACCCACATTGACACCTCCAAGCCGGCCCACCGCCTTACTTGCTGCCTTTCTATCTCTACACATGGCCTCCTCCGCGCAGAGCGGCGGCACCTCCGGGGGACCCGCGGTCCCCACCGTGCAGCGGGGCATCGTCAAGATGGTGAGAGCGGGGACCCGGACACTGACCCCACCGCCCGCCTCCGGGCGGGTTTTGGCGCTGGCTCTTCTTCCCCTTCCGCCAGTCTGCGTGGTCTCCTAGATCCCTTCCTCCTACCCCTTTTCTCACTTTTCACCCATTCTCGGAATTCCCTTCCTAGACGGAACCCGACACGGTCTCCCCTTGGTACTTTGCTTCCCGGACACCCTGGCATCAGGGGTCACAGTGATTTCCGTGGTCGCGGCACTCAGATCTCTTGTTTACTAGGACAGATCGATTACTTAATTGGTTAACGGAGATAATAAATTGATATCTGCCCTCCCATCCCCTCGTTCTTCTGTTTGTTTTGACATCTGCTGAGCAGTTTGCAGCTTTTGGAGATCCTGACATCCGCTCTTCTCTGAAACTAAGCACTTGGCCATCTTGAAGATTTTCAGTTTCCACCGACGCTCACTTAACTCCCAAGTTTTCTGGCTCTTTGGCCCTCATATTCCGTCTTTTTCTCTCCACCTCTGGTGTCAAGTGTGCAATCCCAAGAGCTTTTAATATTTGTGTTCCCTCTCCTTTTGACCCTTAAATGTTAGGCCAGTAGAAATCTTAGAGATCATTATTGTTCCTCCACCTCTTACGCCTAAGGAGACTGGTTTGAAGAGGGCAGTGACTTGCCTAAGGTCATCGCATGGTGGTGGCTTGGATTAGGGCCAGGACTAGAGCCCCAAGTGTTCGGATTCCCAGTCCACCGCGGTAACACTTGATTCTGCCTGATTTTTATATACCCTCACTCTCTAAATTCTTGAATTTTGAATTTAAAACCCTGCAAGGCTCATTTTTAAAAATTTACCGCCAATTCCATGATAATTTTGTAGTATAAATTCTTATTATCACTTGTCTCCTTTTTCTCTCCCAAATGCTCCCAAATCCAGGAACTTGACATTTCTTGGTTAACAGATTTTCCATTTGTGATGACCACAGACTAATAGATTTCATTTCAGACTTCGATACTGACTTCCTTCTGGAACAACAGATATTCTTTGTGACATTTTCTCCCAAAGCTCCACAGTTTTTTGTAGTTGCAGGAAGTTTAAAAAACATTTTGTTTTCTTGGCTCATTGTCAGGGTTAAAATGTTCTTTAGCTTGCGTGTGTGTGTGTGTGTAAAAATTAGATTTTGAGATTTTTCTCCCCAGCCTGATTCTCATGTGTTCATTTCTTGGGTGATATTCTGCCACCAGTTGAAATTTCCAAGGTTTTCAGTATTGTTTCCCCTTTATACATAATTGGAGAGTCAGAATTTATTAGAAACTGATTGAGAAGGGAATTTCCAAGGTTCACATATTTTCCCTTCTTTGAAATATTGATCTGACCCATGAGGAGATCCTTTTAAATTAGGTTTTTCATTTGCACTGATCTTTCCCTTCACCATAAGGACACAGCATTGCTTGGCTGTCTGGTGGTGCGATTGGCAGCATTGAGTGGATCTGAGTGTTTTCCTTTGCTAAGGCTTGAACTTTTCTTAAAGGTCCCTCTCATTTGTGGCGTGGGAATGAGGCTGAACACGTTTTTGTTTCTACCAATGCTAGAGGCTTCCAGGGTATCTGGATTCTATGAGGTGACCATGCCTGACAGATTACCCCCCATGGATACTGAATATCAATATCACTTGTTTATTAAGGGTCACGTCTTGTGTTGAGTGTCCTGTTTATATTACTGCATTTGTAACACCTAACAAGTAGATAGCATTTTTGGCTGCATTTTACAGATGTGTAATCTGAGGTTTAGAAAGACTAGTTCACACAAGGACAGGCACTTTTTATTGGTAATAAGAGGCAGAGATGAGACTTGAACCCAGGCCTGTCTACCAAAGCATGTACTGTTTGACATGCTATGCTGCTTCTGCCTCCAGGGCAAGACTTTATAATGTGGAGGGTGGGGCCAGTGATGTATGACCACAAAATTGCAGGAAAGTGAAGCTGACTGTAATCAAGTTAAGGAAAGATTAGATGTTACTCCTTGACTTATCCTCGAGCTGTTATTGTGGTCAGAGGCTTCATTATGTGCTTAGGAGAGTCGTGTGGAAGACACATTTGAATCTGGGAGGAAGCTTTTATTTTTATTTATTTATTTAGTTATTTGGGAGGAAGCTTTTAAAATTCAGCCATTGAGTAGTCTATATTGCTGTGTTTTTTTTTTTTTTTGTTTTTTTTTGTCTGTGACCAAACTGCAGGGATGGGTGGGTGAGTTGAAGTAGGGATTAGGGGAGGGAAGCTGGATGAACTGCAGAGTGACTGGCCGATTTATGCCAGGTGTAGAAGCCTTCTCTGGAATGAAAAATCGACCACTGGAAAATTGCTCTGTGTGAAGCTCTTCTGCTAAGCAAAGTTTTATTTTCCTGGAGAGTCATCATTTCCAGTGTTACTAGGAACTGCTTTGTAAGAAGTCCAGAAAGGAAGATGGAGCTCTGTGACAGGAAAGTGAGAAGGAAATAATAGTTTGAAGAATTGGAAAATAGTAGTTACTGCCACTGGGAGAAGGGTAGAAACCGGAACACTGACTAACCAGGGGTGTACTTTTCAGGGTGAGCCCTCCACATGTGTCTGGACTAAGGCCGAGTTGCAGGTCTGAAATGGTCTAGGGATGAGCTTTGCTGCAGTGAAGAGGAAAAGTCCTTCCTCTGTTTGTGGGGGCAAAACTCGGATTATAGGGCCACGGAAGGTGCAAGTTTCTAGTAAGTCCTTTGTTACTTTTTTAAGGTTAAAGAAGAATGAACTTGGAAAAAAAAAAAGAATGAACTTGGGAATCAAGTTGTAAAAAAAAAATCTTTGCATTTGACCAGTTTTTAAAAACGATGGCGAAGGTAGAGGCTCTGTCTGCTCTGAGAGTGGGAGCAAGGGGACAGAAACAGAGTTGGTTCTGGAATGTGTTTAAGGAGGAAGTGGGCAGTAAGTTGACACAAGCATTTTGGAGCTGTTCTGTTACTGAAAAGGCAGTGAGGATGATGGAAAAACTGAAGGTGGATTTATATTTCTTGAGTTGGGATGAGACTGGCAAGTGTGTGGGCAGACAAAATATAACCTGGAAAAGTAAATGTCTTTGTTAAATCAGATACTGTTTTCTCAAAATCCTGAAAGATTCTAACTCTGGATTTCTTTGAATGATATGCTAGACTTTCTGTTATCTCAGCAGATTGTTTTCAGCACATGTTAAATGGATGAGGTTGAGAGAAGTCTTGGGGTACTTAGTATAGAATTTGGTCACCACACTTAGCAGCTATTAGAGATGGCTCTTTTCTCTGGTTTTATGCACCTGATTTACTTTCTGTTTTGAGGATAGAGCCCTTTTCTATGTCTTTTCACCCTAATTTTCCCATCTAACTTGTGTTTGTGTGTCTTTCCAAGCAGGAGCACATGGATTGCTTTCAGGACAGCAGAGTGAGTCTGCCATGGTTCTTGAAGCTGTGTGCTTAGCAGAAGTGGCTATGGAAGCAGCATATCTGCACCTGCTTATGGTGTAGAAGGCCAGAGAGAGGACAGTGCGAAAGCATTTCACCCCACCGCATGTAATTGCCTTAAGGAGAAAGGAATCCCTCTGCCAGTCTTTGGTTTTATGCTAAGAACCAAGATTCTCTACTGGACGACTAAGGCAGAGGGTCATCCAAAGGAGAAGATGGCCACAAGTTTCCTCCTTCAATGGGAATTGTGCTGCCAGGTTGTTCTAAAGTGGGATGTAGGCTTCCTGGTGAGTAGCTTAGTGGAAATTTCTCCAGTGTACAGCTTGTAGGAAATGCTGTCTATAATTTAGATCTTAGGTTTCTGAACTAAGAAGTATGTGTCTTTCCAGAGTGTAGTGGGGACAAAAGTAGTAGTCCGTTGATCTGCTCCTTCCTACGTGCACTTAGCTCATGCAGACTGAAAGAAAAAAAAACCACATCTTTCTTAAGCTACTTAAAATAGTCTTATTTTGCTACTCAAAGGGACAAGGTGGCTGAATAATATTTTAGTAGAGCCATTTGCAAAGAACTAGGTAGAATAGGATGGCAGGCTTTTCCCTATAGTTTTAAAATTGCCCACATCTCAGCAGGTGAGCATGGTGGCTTCCCATCAAGATTGCGAGTAAAAGAGTACTAAGTTTTTACTGTATCTTAAATGTTTTCTGTCATTTTTTTTCTGTATGAAAAGGAAGCATCCAGCTGGTTCTAGTCATGCTAACAGTGGCTGCTGCCATGTACTAACTAATGATACAGAATGATGAGCAATCATACTTCCTTTCTTTCTTGAACAAATTGTGCATCTAGCTTTGTGTGGGTATTGGAGAAACAGTAGTAAAAAGTAGACCAGATTCCTGCCCTTATGGTTTATGAAGGAGACAGACAATAAACAAGTAAACAAGAAATGCACGATATTATGAGATAGTGATTTCAGGTAGGGGAATGGGACGGGGTGGTTGGGACTAAGGGAGGGAGTGGCTCTGTTAGATAAGGTGTTTAGGAAAGGTTAAAAAAATGCTGTTCGTCAGCATTTGTGCTGAGATCTGATGGACAAGAAAGAATCAACCGTAGGAGAAGTGTGTTCTTAGTAGAGAGAACAGCAAGTGCAAAAGCTGTAGGGTCCCCATGGATGTTTATCTTCAGTATTTTTATAGTATCTCTTTAATTTCTTCAAGTTCAGGGTGCCACATAAGTGGTATGGGTTAACGTGAGCTATTCATTTGTGTTTTAGGGTGATAGAAGGCAAAAAAAGCAGCGCAGGTGGTTGTTCTGGTACCTTGGTGAGATCAGTATCTGACATTAACTTCACTAAATACACGTAAACAATGGAGAACTGATAAAAAAAATTTTGCTGTTGGTCATATTCATGTCTCTTAAGGGGTCAAGACTAAGCTTTTTTGACTTCCGGTCAGCCAGTCCTGTGTATTCCTAGGGTTACCATCTTTCAACGAAAGGTACTTAGCTGAAAAGATAAATGCCAAGAGCAGCCTCAATGAGAGTTAAATAGCATGCAGAACTTGTCCTCGTTTATATTTCTGTTAGCATTTTATTGCTACATGGAATAGTCTGCTGCTCTGGCCTCTGGCAGTACTTTTTAAAAAAATTTTTTTTAATGTTTGTTTATCTTAGAGACAGAGAGAGCACAAGTAGGGGAGAGGCAGAGAGAATCAGAGACAGAATCTGAAATAGGCTGCAGGCTCTGAGCTGTCAGCACAGAGCCCAATGCAGGGCTCGAACTCACAAACTGAGAAGTCGAGCTGAAGTCGTACATTTAACCGACTGAGCCACCTAGTTGCCCCCCTCTGGCACCACTTTTAACCTAGCAAGCTGTAAGGAACAGTGATGGTGAGGCACAGAGTAGCGTGCTTCAGAGCTCAAACTAATGGTCAGAAAGGAACTAGCTCATGCACAGTGTGGCTTATTATCATGAGGGAAGACTCCTAAGGTTTGGTGGTGATCGGTGCTGGTAATAAATGGGCAAATGATTTAAAAAAAAATTTTTTTTTTTTTACATTTATTTATTTTTGAGAAACAGAGTAAGACAAAGCGTGAGCAGGGGAGGGGGCAGAGAGAGAAGGAGACACAGAATCCGAAGCAGGCTCCAGGCTCTGAGCAAGCTGTCAGCACAGAGCCTGATGCGGGGCTCGAACCCACGAACTGTGAGATCATGACCTGAGCTGAAGTCGGATGCTTAACCGACTGAGCCACCCAGGCACCCCTAAATGGGCAAATGATTTGGTGGAGTCTATGCCTCAGTTTACTTGGAGGGTGAAATTTGGGAAATGAGTGAAGGTTCCAAGGCCTTTTGTGTACCCACCTTCCAGTGGGTTAGCGGTCTAGCTGACAGGTGTGGTTCTAGCAGGGGGTGCAGTAGATATTCTTTGGAATCTGGTCTTTGGATTTATTTTATTTCATTTCTCCCAGGAACAGCATAGCTAATAAATATTGTAGGAAATTCTTTGTCTTATCCAGGACAGGGAATGAAGGGATTCAACTCTTAAGGGGCTTAATGTCGCTTTTCCTCTTATTTCTTGTTGGGAAATGGATAGACACCCAGTTTCTGTTGCTAATTCCTCTCTTGGGAGACTGACATATGCTTTTTGTTTTTACAGCACAAATTAATGCAGAATCACAGGTTGTGAACATTTGATGCAGATGGAGTGTTGTGGGATTTCACTTTCAGTGAGACTCAATATGATATACTAATGTTTTTTACACTTAGCTCTGATGTTTGGGGAAAAAAACAGTGGTTTCTGTTGGCATTTTTTGAAAATTAGGAAGGAAAACAACTTCTAGGTGAACATCATATGAAAATTTAGGTGATATTTTCACATGTCATTTTTGAGATGTTCAGTCAGTGATATAAACTGGACTTGGCACATTGTCTCCATTTACAAGCTTATGACGAGTGATTTAAGGCACCATCTCCTCTCTTTATGCCTTGACACATTTTGAGGTGCTTTGGGTTCTCTCTGTGTGGGAAGTAGTCTCCTTGGGATGGGCTTGTAACACCAACCTCCTGCGTAAGGGGAGGAATTGAGGAGACTGGAGAATCTGTGCTTAAAGTTAATAAGCTTTATTAATTTATTAACATTAATATGAATTTATTAACATTAATTTATTAACTAATTTCTTAACATTGTCTCTGGGAAGCAACCTGGCAGAGAAGAGAGATCGTTGGCCTAGGATTCAGGGGATACAAGTTCTAGCCCAGATGCTGCTATTCTCCACTTGGGTGATGTGGGGTAAGACATTTCACCTCTCAGTCTCCCTCCCGTCCTCCCTCCTTTCCTTCCTAGCTTATTTATTTCAAAAGAGAGAGCGAGAGCGAGCAAGCGGGTAAGGGGCAGAGAGGGAGAGAGAGGATCCCAAGTAGACTCTGTGCTGTCAGTGCAGAGCCTCACGCAGGGCTCAAGCCACAAACTGAGATCCGTTGCCTGAGCTGAAATCAAGAGTCAGATGCTTAACTGACTGAGCCGCTTGGGTGCCCCTCAGACTCTTTTCTTTTTTAAACGAAGTGGTAAACCTGTTGTCTCTAAGCTCCCAACAGTCCCAAAGGCTGTGATTGTATAAGAAACCCTACAATGCGTGTCTTTTAGGCATGATGAACCCAAACTGAGAAATCTGCCTTATGGTAGGCTTCGCTTTGAGTTGCTGCTTATTCTGCATGAAACATGTTTTCTGTTCCTGCTGCTTGTTTTTTTTTTTTTTTCTTTTTTTTTTGAGACAGTAGATTATGAAATATGAAATGTGGTAATGTGGTTTTTGTAGTGTGGAAGACGAGAGTTAAAATTTGAATTAGACTAAGTGATTGGATAGTGGAGTGGGTTGAAGGTGGATAGAAATGAGCTAGGGAGGTTCCTGGCTTCAGTACTGGTATCAGGATAGACTAGTGGGAGTGCTTGTTGGAGACCTAGAGAAACGTGCCAGCGGTGGGTTTTAATCACACAGTCTCACCTCTGCATTGGAACACCCTGACATTCTCCTGGGGCTATAAGTCTTGAATTGAGAAGGGTAGAGATGAGGAGGGCACCCTGGGAACCTGTAGCTCATGGGGAGAGTTTATTCTGGCCCTGCTCTTAATTGGAGGAATCTCGGGGGGCTTGGTAGGGTTCTTAGCTTTTTCACACTTCAAGGCTGAAACTTCTTCCTGTAGGTGATCCTAATTGTCTTTTGCAGATCTTTTCCACTTTGTTTAATGTGCAAGTATAGGAATCATAATCTGTTCTTGGTAGTTCCTCACATGGTTTCTTTTCTTTTGAATTTATTTTTTATTGTATGCTTTCTTAAATCCTTTCTGAGAGTAGATTTAGAGAGAAGCCTCCCAGTGATTTCCTGAACAGATTCATGCTTCAGGACCACCTAGAAGGGCCTTTCAGAGGCACAGAAATAGAATCTCTGTGAGTGTGGCCTGGGAATCTGTTTTTTTTAAAAGCTCTCCTAAGTGTTTCTGAAAGAGTTGTTTTTTGGATGGATCTGGGGACTGGCATTTGAGACCCACTGATCTTGTTTAACTCCTTTTCTGTATGTAGTTGAAGGGGCAGGACACAAATGACAGAAGGAACATAGTGTGTGGGGGGCGGGTACATCAGAATTTAATGAGGGGAGGATACTAGTTTCACTTTCTTTTTAGCACTTATCTTGATGGCTGCCAGGACACTTTGCATTGCTTTTAATCTGTACTTCAGTATTAGGCTGATATCCTCAGGGGTCCGTTTACAGTGACTCCGAGATCATATTCTTGGGTCATAACTGACAGCTGAGAAGTTGTTGTTTTCTATGCCTGATTTAGGCCATATGCTCATTTTAACACTCATCTGCCACTTTTCCTTTTATTTGCTTAGGTTCCTAGGATCTTCCTATAATTTGGCGCCAATAACTTGGCACATTATTACTCTGGAAGTCTTTAGTGTCCTCTACAAACATGATTCTGTGCTGCTCACTTTCTGCTTTTGTAATCCTTGGGAGCCACACACTTAGGCCTTCTGGTTTGTCTCTATCCTGTTTCTTGTTTATAAGCCCCATTGTTAACAACATCAGTAAAACCCCAAATGACCTCTTTGGTGGTCTCAGTTTTTATTTTTTATTGCACTTGTTTGTCTAATATGGAAATAAAATTTTCTTTATAATTCTCAAGTCTTTGAAGTCCTTATGATTAAGGGTTACATCTACAATTCCCTTTGTGGCTTTTCCTTGTTTTGAGCAGCAGTTTCCTAGTTCATCCCTGAATTCCTTCAGAATGTTCAGGTGAATGCCAACTAGCATTAATTATTTAATAATTACCAGTATTTAAGTTTTGGACTTAAAACCTGCTCATAAGATTTCAAATAGCATAGAAGTATGTAAATTAAATATAAAAATCTCCCTCTGACCTTCTCGGTTTTCTGTCATTCATTCTCATTCCCCTAAGAAAATGTGTTTCCAAACTTTTCATGCAGAGATGTAATACATGCTCCCTCTTTTTTTAAGAAACAGAAATGGGGTCATAATACATGTTTCCTGCAACTTTAAAAAAAAATGCCATGGCTATCTATTATATCTCATTATAGATCCTACCTCATTCTTTTATTATTTTTTTTTTTATTAAATTTTTTTTTTTTTCAACGTTTATTTATTTTTGGGACAGAGAGAGACAGAGCATGAACGGGGGAGGGGCAGAGAGAGAGGGAGACACAGAATCGGAAACAGGCTCCAGGCTCCGAGCCATCAGCCCAGAGCCCGACGCGGGGCTCGAACTCACGGACCGCGAGATCGTGACCTGGCTGAAGTCGGACGCTTAACCGACTGCGCCACCCAGGCGCCCCAATCCTACCTCATTCTTTAATGGTTGCAGAGTATTCCATCATTTGGGTGTATTTACTTACCCACTTTTTTGCTGATGTATGTTTTAAGTTTTTCATGATTCTAAACATTGCTACACTGAATGAATGTTGTTTTTACATCTTTGTGTTCTTGTTATTGGCATTTCTGTAAGATACATTCCTGGAAGTGCAGTTGCTGGTACGCTTTAATATCAGTTAATGGTTTTGGTGGTTGTAGGGGGGCTTTACTTAAACTTAACCTGTTTATTTCTTACAAATACCATCTTAGATAAAATTTAGGGCAAAATACAGCTTAATATCTTATTATTCATTAATCACTGCATGTTTGGTAGTCCTGTTTCTCCAGGGTATCCTTGAAAACCATTTTATCTCTTTGGCAGAGGGCAGGGCTTAACCACCTGGGGATCATTAAATAACTCCTTTTTACTTGCTTGAAGACCTTCAATTGTTTCAAGGTCCTCGTGTTTATTTATTTATTTAAATGTTTATTTATTTTTTGAGAGAGAGAGAGACACAGAGTGTGAGTGGGGGAGGGGCAGAGAGAGAGGGAGGCACAGAATGGGAAGCAGGCTCCAGGCTCTGAGCTGTCAGCACAGAGCCTGATGCGGGGCGCAAACTCATGAACCACGGGATCATGACCTGAACCGAAGTCGGATGCTTAACCGACTGAGCTACGCAAGCATCCCAAGGTCCTGCTATTTAAAGGAGAGTAGACTCTTTGACCTTTGGCCTCATCTGCTTTCTCTGGGTTCTAGAGAGCTCCATGACTAAGGAAGTGTGCAGCTACTGAGCTACAGATGACATGAGGAGGTGAGAGGCAAGGTCATGTGGGAGGTTTGACTTTCCTATGGCCTGGCACACAGCTTTTCCTCCTTTTTCTTCTCGGATGAGAAGGTGGCGATGGGAGGTGGTGGTAAGCATGACCACATCCTGTATGGGGAAACTGCCATTTTTAGAGTTGTTTGGAGAGACTGAACCAGGGGAGTTAGTGTTGGCAGCCTCTCAGTCAAGTGCTGATCCCAACCTTGGTGTTATGCGTTACCTCAGGTTTGCTGGGCTTCAGATGTGTGTGTATTCCTACCATGGTTTTGGCATGGGAACACTGCCTCTGCTTCTATTTCGTTTGAAAATCTTTTGGCAATCAACTATTCTAAAAATTGGAGTATTATTTTATTAAAGAAACTTTTTAATGTTTATTTTTGAGAGAGAGAGAGAGCACAAGGCGGGGGAGGTGCAGAGATTGAGAGAGACAGAGACAGAGGATCTGAAGTGGGTTCTGCTCTGACAGCAGAATGTGATGAAGGGCTCGAACTCCGAAACCGTGAGATCAGGACCTGAGCTGAAGTCGGATGCTCAAATCACTGAGCCACCCGGGCGCCCCTGAAATATTATTTTTAAAGCAAACTTAATTTCACTATTGACAATGGGAAACCAGTGTTACTTGCCATAACTAGAAAGTACCTTAGGGGTGCCTGGGTGGCGCAGTCGGTTAAGCGTCCGACTTCAGCCAGGTCACGATCTCGCGGTCCGTGAGTTCGAGCCCCGCGTCGGGCTCTGGGCTGATGGCTCAGAGCCTGGAGCCTGTTTCCGATTCTGTGTCTCCCTCTCTCTCTGCCCCTCCCCCGTTCATGCTCTGTCTCTCTCTGTCCCAAAAATAAATAAACGTTGAAAAAAAAAATTAGAAAAAAAAGAAAGTACCTTAAAAAATGCACAATGAAAACAAAGTGTTATTAAATTCTAGTTTGGTATGGTGTTTTGCAGAAGGCTATGAAGAAAGTTTAACAAGTGATGAAGATGTGCTAAAGGCTTCTTGCCACCAGACTGGAACTTTCTTCTTCATTTAATAGGAATGACTGAAGGAGAATTGGAAAGGGGACAGTTCTTATGTGTGTGTAAATATTAAAATCTGGTATATATAACAGTTTTTCACTGCGATGTAAAACATTTTCTATTTTCTTTATCCCCCAGGGGAACCAAATAATCCAAATTTGTTTGGGGGTTTTTTGGTTCTCTGTGCCAGTTCCCTAAACCTCCAGTTTCCCAGCAAGAACATAAATTAGTTATTTGCAAGGAACAGCTCCTTTACCTGGCCTTGGCACCTTTGTAATGACAGGGCAGCTTCCATCCCAGTCTGCCTGGGCTCTTGCTGTTCACACCTGTTGTCTTGGCATAATTATCAGTAACACCTCTTTTCACTTCAGAGTATGTGATTCCAGTGATGAAATGGATGTTTACTGTGCTTAGTAAGAACAGTTAAATCTGGGAGAGTGTGGGGTCACAAAGTTCGCAGAGACCTAAATAAACAGAAGGTAGGTGTTTCTGTAAATCTAGCAACTAGGATGGCTGAGGGGAGGGTCTCATGGCTAAGGAAAGCCTTTAATGGAGAGTAGGCAGCCTAGGCTTGAGACCTCAGGTTATGTGCTTGGTTCTGGGAAGAGCTTTGGTCTGATGAAATTTTAGTTGTCAGTCTTATTAAAATGTTGCTGTTAAATAGAGGTAGGTAGCTTTGTTTTATGGTGGAAAGGGGAACTTGTGAATTTAAGTATTGATGTTTTTTGGAGAATGGACGCATTGGAAAATCAAATGTCATATTTTCATATCCATTTGTTTTAAAAATCTTTTCTGGAAAGGTGGTGAAAGTGACAGGTCTTGACAGAGGCAGAGGAATAAAATGGATGAGATAAAAGGCAGGAGATATGGCTACGTACAGGTGGGAATACTCAGATGGTCTTGAAAGCAGCTGTGAGTAATCTGGATGCAATGTGTAAGGTTAAGGCAACTTGCCTAAAGTGACCTAAGTGTTGCTGGAAGTTTGTAGTAGAGAAAGGAACAAGAAGCGAGGCTTTGAGTCTTTGTTCCTAGTCTCTGGAATGGGAGGTTAGTGAACTTTTAAACTTTATGAATTCTGTTCCAGGAGAGGGAAAATCCATTGTTTTATAGCCTTTAATACCAGGGGCATTTTTATTTTTGGTAACAACCCAAAACAGTGAATTACTATGCCAAGTGTAATTTATCTGCTTACCTAATAGGACTCTCTAAGGTCTTCATGAAAAGTGGTGCATTCTTTCCCTACCTCCCTTTCCTTCCCTCTGCGGAAGGGGGGACTCTGGAGTGCCTGGGTCCTGGAATCCTGCTGAGATCTATTATTCTGTGTGCAGTAATTGCTTGTGTTATTACTCCTGGCAGGTGAGCCCTTTCACAGCCCAGAGGCCAGGAGGTTGCCTCTATTACTTTAAAGCCCAGTTATCTTGTTAAACTCCTCTCTTGTGAGAGCTTTAGAATCTCCTGAGACCTCCCGCAGGCTCTCTGTGGGGCACAGGCCCAGCTCCTGCCTGGGTAAGCCTGCCCTGCCCCAGTGTCAGCCATCAGATTCTAGCTCTGGAGGAATAACTTTCCTTTACGTGGCCAGGCAGCTATAGGGCTGTTGGCTCGACTGCTTGGTTTCCATTTAATTCTTAAGTGTTCCCTTATCAGTGCTCTTAATGAGAGTATCTCTCTCTCTTGTGTGTTAGAAAATGCGTTTCTTTGATTGTCAACAGGAGAAGCTGAAAGCCAATGTAGGGACAATAAGAAGCTTGGGACTTAGATTATCTGAGGGACAGGAACTTAGAAAATTGGTTTTTGAAAGTGGTTGATGGTAATGCTGAAAGTAAAGATGCTCTGTGTCTGTGAGCTGTCCGTAAACTTGGATTTGAAATTTCTATGCTTTATATGTTAAAGAAATGTATTTATTTTGTTATTCAGTAGAGAGTGTGCTCCCCCAAAGGTGAGGGGAATCAGAGAGCTGGACTTTATGGTTAGCATAGGATATGTAGAATATTATGGATGTTTTTAATAAAAATGGAGGGGCAGTACCTGCAGTGAAGATAATGCAAGGAAATTCCAGATAGGCTAGATACCTTCTGTTTAGCTTCTTGAGGAGGTATGCAAATCTGTGCCTTGTGCTGGAGGATGGAGGGGCTAGGCTGGGCCACCAGCAGGTAGTAGGGTGATCTCCAGGTGTGTTAGATGATTGGAGACTTCCATTTTTAATCCCCCATCATAGTTTTCCTAGGATTTTAATTATAAGAATCCTGGGATGGTGCATTAATTTAGCAATAAAGGACTCTGAAATGTTTATGTAGATTTGTGATTTGTACTTTATTTTGACATCTAAAATTGACCATGAACGTTTCAAATAGGAAAAGTTTCCAAACAAATCTGGAAAATAAAATGGGAAAATTAATGTTTTTCATGGGTAGCATAGAAATTGAAGTGCATCCTAAGTTCTGCAGTCAGTCCTGCATATAAATCAAAATAAACGTATTAGATGTCCTTTAGAGATGATTCACTCTGAATAGTGCTGAGTATTACGCTTTATAAGCTGGCATCCCTATTGCTGTAAGTTCATTCTGAGGAAAAATGCATAGGACTTTGTGGAAACAAGCCTGAGAAATACTCAAGGTACTAATCTTCATTTCTCTTGGGTATTTCGGGATCTCTGGTGTGCTTTCATTTAGCTGTTTCTAGTGTCAGCCCTCTTAAACCTCCTTATCATTGGACTATGATGTGACCTATTGTACTCAGGGCCACTATGCCAGCAGTGTTGTGAGAAGTCAGGGATGGCAGCCACGGGAGCTGCCCTCCGGCCGCTGCCTCCCTGGATCAGGAATCATGGGGGTACTTCCCTCCTTCCTCTGAGCATTGGTCCTGAGGAGGAAGGAGTCAGAGTGGGGATGAGGGCTGGATGGATCCAGTAACCGAGTAGCTCCTGGAATGCACTCCCAGGCTTCTCCACCCTACCTTGGTCACTGCTGGTTCACCTCTCAGTTACTGCGCAGAGGAGGGGAGGTCTTGTTTGCGATCAGGAACAACTTTTTCTTGGGTTTCCTTAAGAGAAGAAGCCTGTGTCTTTGGGGAGTTGCCTCCACTACCTGTGGTGAACACACAGAAGTTCAAGAGGCATATGATCTTCAACCCTCCTCTTATATGACTGTCCGTATGCAGTAGTTCTGAAATGCAGAGTGGGCATGTATATGAAATATATGGAAACAGAAAAACTGCATCAGTTATTGAAACCCGTAAGATAGGCTGAGGCCAGATACCCTAGAAGTGTATATTTTGAAATGTTTAAGAAAAAGTACAAATCTGTAACTTAAAAAAATTTTTTTAATGTTTATTTATTTATTTTTTTAATTCTTTTTTTCCAACGTTTATTTATTTTTGGGACAGAGAGAGACAGAGCATGAACGGGGGAGGGGCAGAGAGAGAGAGGGAGACACAGAATCGGAAACAGGCTCCAGGCTCTGAGCCATCAGCCCAGAGCCCGACGCGGGGCTCGAACTCACGGACCGCGAGATGGTGACCTGGCTGAAGTCGGACGCTTAATCGACTGCGCCACCCAGGCGCCCCTAATGTTTATTTATTTTTGAGAGAGAAAGAAACAGAGCGCAAGTGGAGGAAGGGCAGAGAGAGGGAGACACAGAATCTGAAGCAGGTTCCAGGCTCTGAGCTGTCAGCACAGAGCCCGACGCGGGGCTCAAACCCACGAAGTGTGAGATCATGACCTGAGCCGAAGTTGGAATGCTCAGCCAACTGAGCCACCCAGGCGCCCCCACAAATCAGTAACTTTTGAAAGTGCTTTTAGTGCTTTAAAATTTCTGATAGTCCCCAACCAAATCTTTGGATTAGGGCTCCTGTCCATCATTGTTTGGTAATCACTGTTACAGGTTGGGATGTGGAAAACATTCAGAACGCACAGGCCTTGGAATTGTTAACCCTGCCCGTGACCTGCACAGGAACACATCTATAATACAGTGCTTCATCAGAGTCCTAGAGTCTAGAATTTGATGTTTTTAGTGGCTGCGTTGGACTCCAACTGGGATCTGGTGGTGGTGGGGGGAGGGTGGGAAGGGGGGGGTGGATTATGAGCCTGTTGCCAACAGCTGTGAGCAGCTGTGAGCTGGCTTGATGGTGGCCTAAGCTTGCCAGTGCCTTCTCTCAGCACTTCTGTCCCTGTCATGGTGTGTTCTTTTCCTGTCTGCTTACGTTTCTCTGTGAGTTGCTTCTCTGATGATTAAAAGGAAATAGTGTTACTTTCGTTGCTACCAGTTAAGGAATTCAAATATGTTTTTGTTACCTTAGGTATTTGGATATAGACTTTGGGGTGTAAATCTACCGAGAGATGCTTGTCTGTTAAATAAGAATAAATATAAGAATCATGGAGAATATAATCATAGATGAAATTACTGCATTTGCTTTGTGTCCCTTTGGGGGCTATGGGAAATGACTGAGGAAAGTGGGAAGGCAATTGAATATTGAACAGTTAATTGGGAGATTCTCCAGTGTGGTCTGGGATATAGATTTGAGTGGTTTCTGTTGAATAGAGTAGACTTGACAGCTCACAGGAAACAATCAATTGAGTAGTTAGAAAGGAGTCAGGTAAGACATTCTTGAAGGAGGTAACAAGGGAAATTCGACATCACGTAATAAGAGGATTGCTGAGGGAAGGGGGTGCTGAGGAAAATGTTCTCAGCAGCAGCACAGACTTCCTAGGGGAGAATGGAATGATGCTGAGGACTTGGAGCTGCCTTATAGAGGGCAGAGAGAAGGCTGGACAAGGGACTGAACTCCGGGAGTGGAGAATACGGGATGAAGCGGACTGGGTGAGGACATGCCTGCCTGTGGATCATGCCAAGGGGGTGGGTGGAAGGCCTTGGAGAACATTTGGGCTACCTGTTGTCATTTGGCAGAGAAATAGGAAAACAGCTGTGAGTGTGGCACGTGCTCTTGAGATCCTGGCTCTCGTTAGCTTTGGCAAAAATCCACTAAGCTAGGAGTTGTTTAAGGACAAGGACCATGTCTTGATTGTTCTTGTCCCTTCTCTCCAGAATCTGGCACTGTGCTTTTTACACAGTAGGGCCATTCATTTATTCAAAAAATACTTATTGAATGCTGACTTTGTCTCTGGTCTTGTTTTGGGCTCGGGGGCTATCAGGGTGAGTAACATAGACCTGGTCCTTGCCGTTATAGATCTTGTAGCTTAGAGAGGAAAGCCAGTACTAAACAACTATACTATTTAGTGTTGAGATAAATTCCATGAGTAGAAGTACGGTGTAGTCAGAGAGCACACGTAGCAAGGCTGTCTGACCCAGTTCGGGGATTTGGAAGGCCTCTTTGTGGAGATAGTTTAAGCTGAATTTGCTGGAGAACATGTTTCTAAGCCAGGGAGTTAGGGTGGGGATAAAGAGGCAGGGAATTAATAACTTTATTGTGCATACCCATCACTCAAGCATCTTATTGAAATGCAGGTTCTGCTTCTGTAGGTCCTGGGTGGAATTGGTGTGTCTGCATTTCTAACAGGCTCTCCCGTGATTTCTGGTCTGTAATTTTTTTCAGAGGCTTTCTGTGCACCCTTCTCACTTCTGCCTTTTTTATTCTTTTGTTTCAGTTGAAAGATGATGGGACTCAACTGAGTCATTTTTCTCTGTAGTCTGTAGCCATGGTGGCTGCAGTGACATAACTGTTCCGTGCTTTCAAGCTATAGTTGATTAGCAGTAGAGACTCTTCTTCCTGTCCCCTCCACATGCTGGCTGAAAATACTACTCTACATTTTGATCTGGACAATCCACATTGTGGAGAAGGCCAAAGGTATGGAGGACAGGAGGAGGAAATTGTAGAATTCGGTTAAGAACGAAAGAAAATCCGGTGTCTTGCAAATTAACAGAATTTCTTTTGGCATCTCCCAAAACCACTCCTTGTAGATTAGAGAGGGGGGACTCAGGCATTGTTTTTGATAATCCCATTCCTCTATGATGATAAGGCCAACTCTGAGAGGTAAAGAGATTACAACCAAGATTCCAAGGCTTCACTGAAACCAAAAATGTGGATGGTGCTCTCCTCTCTTACAGAATGTTCTTAATTATTGTAACTGAACTTCCATCAGTTTTTCCTTAAAACTTTAGAGCCGTTGAGGAGCTTCTGGCTTTCCTGACTATACAACCTAATTAGACCACATATGTAAATTTTTAAAATTCCCACCAGATAACTAGCATAGGAAGAAAGAGGGACTCTCTTTAAAACCCAAGATCCTTTTTGGGTGTGATAGCCTTTTTGAACTGTGTGCTTAGGGAAGGTTTCAATTCTGTGATTCCAAAGCATTTTGGGGGTGCCTGGGTGGCTCAGTTGGTTTAGCGTCTGACTCTGGATTTCAGCTCAGGTCATGATCTCACGGTTTGTGGGATCGAGCCCCATGTTGGGCTGTGTGCTGAGTGTGCAGCCTGCTTGGGTTTCTCTCTCCCTCTGCCCCTTCCGTGCTTGTGCACTCTCTCTCTCTCCCTCAAAATAAAAATAAGAAAAAATAAATTTAAACAGCACAATCTCCAACAAAAAGCCCTGCTCACTACAGTAATTTTTCATCTTTAATATAGTGTGAGTACTTGACCTTAAGCATTTGGTAGAGGGGTCAAAATCCTTTAAGTGATAATCTTTTATGTTCTGAAGTCAATTTTTGCTTCTTTGGTAATTTTCGCACGTGACTGTTGCCCACTTTGAGATTTTCTTTTGACAACTGAAATGGATTTCTCTGAAATGACACATTTGCCTGACATACAGTTCTTCCTGAGTTCTCTTATTTCTGCATAACTGTGTCTCGATCTCTGGATCCTTGACAACAGCGGGGCTCAGCATTGAGTAGTGAGAACTTGGCTCTGCAGAGGACCATCATCCTGGGTACATCCTGGTACAGGCTTCCTGGAGATTGAGTCAGTTCCTTCATGGTGAGGCTTTATTTGTGCAGAAGTTACAACCTTGGTGTTTTATGTAAGCTATATATTAGCATATATATTAGTTTCGGTTGTACGGCATAACAGTTGGATATATAAAATGTTCACAATATGGCTAGTTAGAATCTGTCACTGTACATAGTTACAGATTTTTTTTTCTTGTGATGAGATCTTTTAAGCTCTCTTTGCACCTTTCAAATATGCAATACAGTAGTTGCCGTGCTGTGCGTTGCATCTCCACGACTTACTTTGTTTTATAATTAGAAGTTTGTGCCTTTTGACTCTCTCCACCTATTTTGCCCTCTGCCACCAATTGTTGATTCCCATTTCACATATATTTAGTATTTGGGGTTTATTGGAAGTGTGCTGGGAAGACGTGTGTCCTAGCTCTGATGCCATCGTATAAGTGCCACCGTTTCTTCAGAAAGTGAGGAGAATGGTGCCTGCTCTGCTTCCTCAGAGCATGGTTGTGAGGATGCAGAGGGGTGGAGGATAGGAAGGGAAGGGAAGGGAAAAGGAAGGGAAAGGGAAGGAAATGGAAAGGGAAGGAAATGGAAAGGGAAGGGAAGGGAGACCAATGTGCCCTTAACGTTACTGAGTACCTGCTAGGAGTCAGGTGCCGTGAGGCGTCTCACTTAGTAATCCTCACAATCCAGAGAAGACGGTGGTCGTAGTATTGCCCTTATTTATTTATACAGGAGGGAACATCACAGTGCTTGGAATCGTTTTTACTTGAATTTGTTTTCAGACTCAAGACTGATTTCAGAGTTCATGGTCACCTGAGGCTTTGATCACCACCACTCTTTGTCAGGGATGAAGTTCAGTGCAGACATAAGATAGGATACTTAACATTACCTTTGAGGACAAAAGTTCTGACAAACACATAACATTTACCTCTCTAGGGAGGGGGTATCTTAGCTGGCAAATGGGGAAGGTAGATTATGGGTTATTTAATCCTTTTTTTAACATATAAATAATACGAATTTAATAGTAATAACATTGGAAGTTTTTGAGGACAGACTTGTTCACTTCTTTAAGTCAATAAATTATTACTTAAGGAATTTTACATGTGATTCCTTCCAGTGCCAACCCCTGCAGTTCCTCCAAAGTCAGAATCATAATCTTCAAAATAGCCCTTTTGAAAAGAATCAATCCATGGTTGTCACTGTCAGCCCAGGTTTCTTTCAGTTCGGCTTCTTTGATCTCCACTTGCATATGGACATTCTTCAGATATTCCCCACCTGTAATCTTTGTGATCCAGTTCCTTTACTTTATGGCCCTAGAAGTAAAATTGTAGGAAGTACATTGATTGCTATTTTGGCAAATGATCTAAAATTATTATTCTTTAGTTCCTTCTGGTATTGAAAAGTTTTGTTACTTCCACTCTGCTTCATGAGCCTAGCAGAAAGTGTTACAGGTCTCATTGTCACCACTTCAATAAACTTGCTGTCGTGGAAGCATCCCCTGTGTCTCAGTGTAGCCACTATTTAATCCTTTTTGACTGAATTCAGTTGTGGGAGAATTTCCATGATTTTGATACCTTCTTTTATACTCCTGGAGGAAATGTCCACCTTTTTCTATTGTACATACTCTTCCAGTCTTTACTTGTGACTACAGTCTGAGCTGTTTTCTTCTTTTTTTTTTTAAATAATGTTTTTAAAAGTTTATTTATTTTGAGAGAGAGGGAGAGTGTGCACAGGAGGAGCAGAGAGAGAATCCCAAGCAGGCTCTTCACTGTCAGCGCAGAGCCCAACGTGGGCTCCCAACCCATGAACCGTGAGATCGTGACCTGAGCCAAAATCAAGAGTCTGATGCTTAACTGACTGAGCCACCCAGGCTCCCCTCTTTTTTGTTTGTTTATTTTGAGGGTGAGTGGGCACAAGTGGGGGAAGAGCAGAGAGATGAAGGGAGAGAGGTAATCAGAAGCAGGTGCTCTGCGTGTTGTCAGCTGTCAGCGTGGAGCCCAGTATGGGGCTCCATCTCACGAGCCACAAGATCATGACCTGAGCCGAAGTCAAGAGTCTGCCACTTAACTGAATGAGCCATTCAGGTGCCCCTTGAGCCATTTCTTATAACAATATTGGCATTATGTATTGGGTCTTTTGACCAGCCTCTGTGCTCAGTGCTTTTATTCTCGTTTAGGTTTCGTAACAACTCTCGTGGGTATTCTTACATGTTTTGTGAACATTTATAAATGAGGAAACTGAGGCTGATAGAGCCAATTAACCACTGACACTGCTTTGACTCTGAAACTAAATTCTTATTGTCATATACCTCTGTTCTCTGATTTCAAAAAGGAGCAGTTTGTATAACTTGAAGTGGTAGTCCTGAATTTATTTTTGCTGTGCACTTGCTATTTAGACTTCCATAACACTAGTTTTTATCTCCTTTCCTTGTCATGTTATAATATATAAGAGGTTGGCAAAGTGACTCTGTAAAGGGCCAGGTAGTAAATATTTTAGGCTTTGCAGGCCATACGGTCTCTGTTGAAGCTGCTCAACTCTGCTGTTCCAGTGTGAAAGCAGCCATAGACAATTATGTAAATAAATGATCTTGGCCATGTTCCAATAAAACTTTATTTATGGACACTGAAATTTGAATTTCATACTCTTTTCATATGTTACATAATACCCTTTTGATTTTTTTTCCCCCAGCCATTTAAAAATGTAAAAACCATTTTTAGCTCTTGGGTTGTACAAAAGCAGGCAGTGGGATGGATTTGGCCAGTGGGCTGTAGTTTGCCAATCCTGTTTTTATCATTCTGGAGTTTTCTTCCTTTGTGCTTCTTTTTTGGGTGTTCTTTTGTAATATTAGACTCTTAAGTCTCTGCTTGCGTTGCATATGGTGGTATTTAACAAGTGTTGGTTTGATTTGGAGCAGTAAGCTCATGGAAGCTTTACTTGCTTAGTCTTTGACACCTGCTCTGCTGACACATAAAAATGGAGATTTTACTTGGGAAAAAGATCTAACCAGTAGGTAACTTCAGATACCGTTTTAATAGACGTCAGCCCCCCCCCCCCCCCAAAGCTTGTTTCTACATGCAGCATGGTGGAACATCAGGATTGGGGGACTTTATGTCTAGTCCTTGCTCGGCCGTCAATACTTTATTGTAAGCAAAAGTCATTTTACTTGTTTTGCTTGCAGATTTTCACCTCTAAAATAAAAGGGCCTGGATGAGATCTTCTCTTAGTGGCCCTCTCTCTGTAGATGACCCTTCTGGTCCCTCTGAGATGTAAACTCCCCAGATTTCAAACTGAGAACCTTGTGGTATAGCTGGCCCCCGGAGCAGCTGCTTACTTACACTCATCTCTGCTGGATGCACTGGTGCGCCTGCAGCAACTGAAATGGCCTGCCGTGAGTCCAGGGGCTTCCAGTTCATTGTGTTTGATTGCTGGCCCTCTAATTTAGGTTTGCCTCTTGCTGTTGCCAGAAAAAGAAAGAAAAAGCTGGCTGTGTTGGCGAGTATTCTGGGAAAGACCTCCCAGACCACACAGCTTATGTTCTTTTGGGATTGCTTGCTCTTTGTCTCAATGACTTTTTAATTTTCAAGAAATGATTCTTCTTGTGGAGGCAACGGTGCTGGCTGCCAAGAAGTTTTTTCCTGATACACTTTTTCCGAAATTTTCCACAATTTAGTTTCTCTTCAGTTACTCTTACTTTAATCCTGTTTTTTTTTTTAATAGTTTTTTGCTTCATGAAAATGTATTTAATAAAAGCTTTCCTACCCCATCCACAACAGCTTCTTCTTGATCCCCTGATGGTATTTTCAGGTAGAGAAGATTTCTTGTCCAGGGAAGGGTCCCTGGCCTGCTTCTCTGTCACTCTGACATACAGCCCCTGCACGTGCAACCTGGGTTGTGGCAGTTGCATGCTTCCAGATGGCACTGTGGATCTTTCAGCCCAGTGACTTTCCTCATTCTTCTTTCTGTGCCACAGAGGGAAAGGAGTGCATTCTCGTTGCTGTGTGGTTTCTCAGAAAAAGCTTCTATTGTTTTCAGCCATTTTCATCATTCTTGAGCTTTGTAGATTTTGCTGAAGTCCTGCTTCCTTCCTGTCACTTCTACCTTGTTATTTCTAGAGGACTGGAAAGTTTACAGTGGCCCTCCATTCTTTGGTGAGTCACCATGGCTGGCTTTTGCTACTGAGTCAACTGCCTTTTTTAAAACATTTTTTTGTTAGGGTTGTTCAGCTAAGCACCTAACCTTTCTGCTAGATATGGCAATCCTCTGTAGCGAAGTATATGTTTTATATCCTCAAGTTTTTGTACTTCCATGTTGGATGTTAAAAAAGTTTTTTCTTTAGAAATAAATTCACATACCATAAAATTCACCCTTTTAAAGCATACAATTCAGTGGCTTTTCCTGTATTTATACAACGTTCACCATTGTCTAATTCTAGAACATTTTCTTCAGTACTGAAAAGAGAAAGAAACCCTAAACCCATCTGCTCCCCTCCCTCCAGTCTTTGGGAACCACCAATCTACTTTCTGCCTATGGATTTGCCTATTCTGGACATTTCATAGAAATGAAATCATTAAGGGTGTAGCTGTTTCCGTCGGGCTTCTTTCACTTATTGTAATGTTTTCAAGGTTCATTCATGTTGCAGTATCAATCAGTACTTCACTTCTTATTTCTGAATAATGCTCCATTTTATGGATAGGCCACATTTTATTTATCCGTTCATCACTTGATGAACATTTGGGTTATTTTCCACTCTTCTTGGCTATTATGAACAACATTGTAATGAACATTTGTGTACAAGTTTTTGTGTGGACATATTTTATTCTCTTGGGTATATACCTAGGAGTGGAATTGCTGGGTCCTGTGCTAATGCTTTGTTTAACTTTTAAGGCACTGCCAGGCTGTTTTCCAAAATGACTGCATCACCAACAACGTATGAGGGATCTAATTTCTCCACATCCTTGCCAACACTTACTATTGTCTCTCTTATTGCTTATAGCTTTCCTAGTGGCTGTGAAGTGATATGTCATTGTGGCTTTGATTTGCATTTCCATGTACTTACTGGCCATTTGTATATCTTCTTTGGGTAAACGTATTCCTATCTTTTCCCCACTTTTTTTTTTTTTTAATTTTTTTTTTTTTCAACGTTTATTTTTGGGACAGAGAGAGACAGAGCATGAACAGGGGAGGGGCAGAGAGAGAGGGAGACACAGAATCGGAAACAGGCTCCAGGCTCTGAGCCATCAGCCCAGAGCCTGACGTGGGGCTCTAACTCACGGACTGCGAGATCGTGACCTGGCTGAAGTCGGACGCTTAACCGACTGCGCCACCCAGGCGCCCCTTCCCCACTTTTTTTAAAGTTCGAGAGAGTGTGAGCAGGGGAGGGGCAGAAAGAGGGAGAGAGAAAACTCCAAGCAGGCTCTGCCTGGAGCCTGATGTGGGGCTCTCATGAACTGTGAGATCATGACATGAGCTGAAATCAAGAGTCCTACACTTAACCGACTGAGCCACCCAGGCACCCCTTTCCCATTTTTAATTGCGTCATTTTTTATTTATTTTTTTTATTTATTAAAAAAAAATTTTTTTTTTAACGTTTATTTATTTTTGAGACAGAGAGAGAGAGAGAGCATGAGCAGGGGAGGGTCAGAGAAAGAGGGAGACACAGAATCTGAAACAGGCTCCAGGCTCTGAGCTGTCAGCACAGAACCCAATGCAAGGCTCGAACCCACGGACTGTGAGATCATGACCTGAGCCGAAGTCGGATGCTTAGCCGACTGAGCCACCCAGGCGCCCCAATTGCTTTGTTTTTTAAATTGAGTTACAGTATTTCCTTATTCTAGGTACTAGACCCCTATCAGATATGTTTTGTAAATGTTGTCTTTTCACTGTCTTTATAGTGTCCCTGAGTCACTGTTTTTTGTGTTTTTTTTAAAGAGCATGCCAGCGGTGGAGAGGGGTATTGGGAGGGGGAGAGAGAGAGAGAGAGAGAGAGAGAAAGAGAGAGTGAGTCAGGAGAGAGAGAGAGAGAGAGAGAGAGAGAGAGAGAGAGAGAAAGAAAGAAAGAAAATCTCAAGCAGGTTCATCATGCTCTGCACAGAGCTCATTGCGGGGCTTGATTTCATGACCCTGGGATCTTGACCTGAGCCGATAACGAGAGTTGGACGCTTAATGGATTGAGCCACCGAGGCGCCCCTGAGTCACTGTTTTAATTTTGACGGCCATTTTATCTTGTTTTTGGTTACTTGTGCTTTGTAAGATGGTGTCTTATCTTAGAAATCATTACCAAATCCAAGGTCATGAAGATTTATACCTGCATTTTCTTCTAAGAGTTTTATAGTTTAACTCTTAAAGTTGGATACTTTCTGAGCTAAGTTTTGTATGTGGTATGAAGTCGAGGTCCAACTTCATTATTTTGTATGTGGATATTCAGTGTTCTAGCCCATTTTTGTTGAAAAGATTCTTTTCCCACTGAATTATCTTGGTACCCTTTTTGAAAGTCATTTGGCTGTAAACATCAGGGTTTATTTCAGGCCTTTCGGGAACGTGTTAGTGTTCATCAGGTGGCTGCCCTTATTCTTTATATTAAGTCTTCATATTGGCAGGTGTTGCTAAGAGATTTCTCTTGAATCTTAACAGGCAGATAGGGGCGCCTGGGTGGCTCAGTCGGTTAAGCGTCCGACTTCGGCTCAGGTCATGATCTCACGGTCCGTGAGTTCGAGCCCCGCATCGGGCTCTGTGCTGACAGCTCAGAGCCTGGAGCCTGTTTCAGTCTGTGTCTCCCTCTCTCTCTGACCCTGCCCCGTTCATGCTCTGTCTCTCCCTGTCTCAAAAATAAATAAAATGTTAAAAAAAAAAAATTAAAAAAAAAAAAAAGAATCTTAACAGGCAGATATATATGTTAAGCTAGTTCTTCTTGCAGAGCTTAATGAGATGTTCTCAGCTAATAAGATTCCATTCTCAGGCCAAGATGATTTTTATTCTTGTACTATGGAAAAAATACTGGCTTTACTGATATACTTAAATGGATTTCTGTACCATCACCTTCTTAACCAGTATACATGCTAAGTGTAGCATGACTAGGGTTTTCTATAAGTTTTCTGTCTTCCTCATGTCTGTGGTCTGGGGGTTTAAGACTTATGTGCGCCAAATTGTCAGGGTCTAGTGAAGATTTAATGTGGTGTTCTGTTGCTGGGCAACATGTTAGTGGCTGCCCATAAAGCGTTTGACTTTAGGTAACTCTCCCAATAAACCTGTATGTGGGTGTGAACAGTTTGAGTTCCCATTTTCCTTCTCAGCTGGCTTGTCTTAGCCTTTGTCACCGTCCAACTTATGCCCTGAAGCCAGGTCCTCTGAATCACACCACGTCCCTTTGCAGCCTTTATTGGCAGAGCCGAGAAATGTCTAATCCATTATCTCAGTCAAACTGATTCATTGTGACAGCTGTTTTCACAAACCTCCTGCTGTATCAGGTAGGGCTAAGATCATTTTTCTAGAATATGTCATTTTATTAATATAATTGGATAAAGCAGTTACCATATGACTGGCTTTCTATGCCCTATAAATTAGCAATTAAGGATAATTACTGCATCCATGAAAGTTTGCAACGTGAATCAGTACAGCTTTGGCAGAACAATTATCCGTGACAGTTTCCTCTCAATCTTAACCTTATTCTTCTGAAATTAAAATTCTGATAAACTAACAATGTATTTTATTTACTTGTTATGTTTATTGTTTGTCTCCCCCTACTAGGATGTCCGCTCTCTAAGAGAAGATTTTTTGGTCTGTTATATTTCACTGAGTATGCCACTAGCCTGGAACGATACCTGGCACATAGTAGGCACTCATATTTGCATTGAATTAACCAATGAATAAATGAATCAGTCAATGAATAAAATTTAAAAAATCTGCTTAGATGTCAGGTCTTTCACAGAGGAAAAAATGACTTGTTTTGGTGCTATAGGAGATACAGTTTAAATTTGATATATAAACCTTGGTCTTTTTAAATTTTTTTCCAATGGAGCTACTTCTCCTTGGCTTTATTTGGTGAAGAACGTTGGATAAGAGAAGGCCATTAATATATTTTTATTGAGGAAGAAGTTGAGTAAAGACTTGGCAAATGAGGCAGGTGAAAGGAATTTAACAATTCTTAGAAGGAGAAATGGAGGTAGCAAGAAGGAGGTGCAGTGTGTGTTGAACTATTTCAGTTCTATAAATAGTAGGAAGGAAACTAGTTCCTCTCTTATAGATAGGTCTCTTCTTTCTTAATGGTCTGCAGATGGTCTTTTCCTACTTTTCTACCAAGGCCATGCCTAAATGTGGGGGAGCAAGTTTTACTGGAGAGATGTACACGTGTCAGCCTTTTCCTCTTGGGGGGATAGGAATGGCAATGTCTCCCACGATGAATATCTATTCTTGTTGCTTAGGAGGTTGAATTGGTGCCTGCTGCTTGAATTTGTATACTCAGTAGTATAAAAGGTGTCAAGCAACCTGTAAAGTAAAAGTCTTCTCTCTCTAGTATTAATCCAAGCATTGACTATTGTCTGAATGGCATATTTGGTGCAATAATGCAGAGATGTTCTGACAGCAGTCTTCAGAATAGCATTCAGGGAGAGAGGAAGAGGTACAAAGGAAGTTTTGCAAAATTCCTATGCACAAGTTGTTTGCCAGGGTAATAGTTATAGACCTATTGTCTCCCAGGGACCTAGGTTATTCAGTAGAGGCATTAGAGATAGCACCTTTCTGATATTTAGGGGACAAAGGAGGGTTCTTTTCATCAGTCATTCTGTTCTTGAGCTTTTCAGTGTGGTGTGTGTTTGTTTTGTTGCTTTTATTTTTTTATTTTTTTATTTTGTTTGGTTTTTGGTCAGACTTGAGAAATCAGGACTTTTTTTTTTTTCCTAGCGTGGGTCATTGCTCACTCATCAGGGTTTAACCTTGATCAACCAAGGTGGGTTTTCTTATACGTGGGCCTTAGCTTTTCCAGCTGGGCTTACTGAGAAGCACTAGGTCTCCTGGGAGTACTTTATTACTTTTTGTGAAAAGTTGACTAAAACTGAGGTGCAGGCATTGGGGACAGATGCTCTGGTTTGTATGCTGGATGTAGTTTGGCTCTCCTCAGCCCCATTTGGAATTTGTGCGTCAGTGATTTCAAGTACAGGTACTCTGCAATGTGCTGTTCTCCTGATTATGACGAATTGACTATAAATGAATCAGATGCAGACTCTTTTCCTTTACTTCCTTTGGTGCTTCTCATTTCAGGAACCCCAGACATCCTGTGCTCTAGGATACCTGTTCTTTCCTGGCTTCACTTTGAGAGCTTGTCTTTTTTAGAGTGTCAGTTCCCAGGGATGATGCCCAGGGCATGGGTTCTCAGGAGAGGCAGTTAGAAAGGCTGTCTGGTTGGAAGCTATAGAGTTTAATTGCTGGTGACTGGTGACACTTGATCAGAAAGGATATAAATGAAGAGCAGGACTTGCCATATATAAAGAAGACCATCATTTATTATATGTGTCCTGGTATAGCCAAGGAAGAGCCATTTAGACCAAGGTATGTGCTTCAGGTATTGGTGATACTGAGGCATTCATCAGAACGCTATTTTTTTTTAATTGGAATGTGTATATTTGTTGGACAGAGTTTCTGTAAGAAGGTAGATCGGATAAATATGTTCTATTCATACAATGAAATATATAGCCATGAAAGTTAATAAACAGGTGTTTTACATCAACATGTATGAGTTTCACCAAAACAACATCAACAAAAACCCAAAACAGAAACAAAAAACAAAGGGCAAAAGAAGCAAGTGACATATGGGCACACACAGTAGACTCACTTTAGAGAGAGTTCGGAAATAGGAAAAATGAAGCTACATTGTGTAGAGATGTATACCTAGATGGTAAAACTGTACAGGAAAGTAAGGGAGGGGTGGTCATAATGGCGGCGGGGAAGGGGCTACAAGTAGAGTAGGGCACAGAAGGGAGCTTAGGTTCTAGCATGTTCTAGTTCTTCACTTGGGTGGTGGTTATTCAGTTTGCTCATTTTTTTAAGTGTACATAGGTGCTTAAATGTGCTTCTGTATTTATATTAATATTTCATAATTTAAAGAATTAATTAAAGTGGAGAGGTGAGGGAGAAATGTCAGCTAAGCAAACGTACATAGGGGTGGCTTCCTTTCCAAGCATCGTTCCTTTATGGAGAACTCTGCGGTGCTGTGTACCGAAGGGCTCTATGTTGGCAGATCTCGCCAGCCTATCACTAATTTTTCAGCACCTATTCCTTGTTCTGAAGCGTGAGATTGGGAGTCTTTTAGATCTAGTGAAGCCAGTGCTCCAGTCCATCTGTTCATTAAATTGTGTCTTGCTGAGCAAAGACAACTTGAATAGCTTGGGTGACGTTTGTCATTTTTTTCTATACGCCTTTTCTTCTGTTCTCCCACTTGAGATCCTCCCTTCTCCCCTGCAGATATTTTAAGTTAAATCCTAGTGAGCTTCAGAGCTCTTTTGCAAGTGGGTTCTATGCCTGATGCCTTTGATTAGAGAGATAAAAGGAGCTACTGTGCTTGGGAGCTATAAGGTGCCTCTTAGAGCTAGAAGGTTTTAATCCTAGAGAGCGTGGATTTTCTGGATCACTTTGTGTGTCTCCCTTGGCCTAGACTGAGTGCTGTCCGCAAGGGACGTGCAGCATTGGGTGTACTTGGCCTCTTGTGGGTGGAGTGTAGGGGCTTCTTCCTTCAGCTTCCCCTTTTCTTAGGCCTTCCGTTGCTTGCTTCCCTCCTAAATGGGATGTGTGGGTGGAGACATTAACTTCTTAATAATTGAAAAGAGCATGGGTGGTGGTGCTTGCTGGCATGAAATTTCAGAGGTCCTTCATCTCCATGTCTCACATGCCCTTTATCCTGAACAGTCTATTTCTTTTATGACTTTTCTGTTGTTTGTTTAATTCCTACTACTATTTCTGGGTCTGTCATTTCAGAATGTAGCCCAGCGTTTCCTGTGGGTGTTTCTCATAATGAAATTAAGAACAATCCCATTCGTTTATTTGAATGCCTCCAAGGTGCCAAGTATGTTGGGGATACGGTGAGGGAACACCTTACATTATGGTGAGATTACCTCTAGACCACTAATTTTCTCTTTTTCTCCCCCTCCGTAGGTCCTCTCAGGGTGTGCTATCATTGTCCGTGGACAGCCCCGTGGAGGGCCTCCTCCTGAGAGGCAGATCAACCTTAGCAACATTCGAGCTGGAAATCTTGCCCGCCGGGCAGCTGCCACACAGCCTGATGCAAAAGATACACCGGATGAGGTGGGTGCTTCCAGAGGCTTCCCTGAGGCTGCGGACCCGGGTTCTAGCCTAATGTCTTTGACCGATGCACATTTGTACTCTTTGTTTTCCTGTGTATTTTGAGTATTTTTGTGTCACAGGAACGATGACTCTGGACGCACCCGTGTGGCTGGCAGAGTTCACACACTCAACACCGCTAGCAGTGAATCCCTGGCCCAGCCTGTCTCTCCTGCCTTTCCTGCCTTTTCCCATAGGCTTCCCACCTCTGCACGCTTGTCGGCATTGTCACTCCTTCTCATGGGACATAGGTTGGAACATTTCCTAGGTAGTCTCTCAGCCATTGGAGGCTGCCGTTGGTTATGGCAGCATTCTTTTATTAATTTGTGTTTGAATTCTTCATTCACGTTCAAAATTCAGAAGGATATGGAGTGAAAAATCCAGTTCTCTCCAGGGACTACTGATGTCATTAGTGTCTTGTGTCTCCTTCCAGAGATACATTATTGCCTGTCCAAGCAGACATTCTCACTTCCATAAATGGGAGTGTATTGAATGCCTGTGCTTTATTACAGATTCCTAATCTTGGATCCATCTGTGAACCCCTTGAAATTGTTTGCAAAGTTTTGTGTAAACATGCATTGTTAAGGGAGGGAGTTTTTTCATTTATTTTTTATTTTTTAACATTCATTTTTGAGTGAGAGAGACAGGGCGTGAGTGGGGGAGGAGTAGAGAGAGGGGGAGACAAAGAATCCGAAGCAGGCTCCAGGCTCTGAGCTGTCAGCACAGAGCCCGAGGTGGGGCTCAAACCCATGAACCGTGAGATCATGACCTGATCTGAAGTTGGACGCTTAACCGACTGAGCCACCCAGGTGCCCCAAGGGAGGGAGTTTTTAATTGGTTTCTCAAGGTAGCTTATGGCTCAGTAGTCAAGAACCATTGTGTTATGGCGATTTGAGAGACTTACGAGCTTGTCCTGCCTTCCCCTCCTTTGCCCTATCACTCTACCTCTGTCTGTGGTCTATCTTGAACTCCTTGAGTTCTTCCATCTCCTAGTAGCTGCTGTGAGTCCAAATTTGGTATGGTCTAGTCTTCTTGGCTCCTATACTTTGAAACCTCAGTTCTTGTCTCTTCTTAAGTAGTGCTTTGGCTATCATTAGAAGTGAAATTTCTGGGTTCTAATTACTTGTCCTTTCCCCAACTTGATGATGTTGGGCAAGTTTGGTAGCTCAGCTTTCCTCTGCTGTTTCCTGACGTGAAAGTAAAGAAAAAAAGGCAGTTCATGGTGGATCTTCTGTTTAAGGAAAACATGTGTTTTAAAGAATCTATAATAAAAGGGGCATTTTGTTTGAATTACAATAGTGAAGCAATATTATAGAAAATAGTGATAGAGACAACTTACCCATAGTTCTGCTGTCAACAGTAATCCAGTTAGATTCTTGGGATAATGACAAAGTAGATCAAAGAAATTCTTTTTCATTGGTCCTCCATCAGTGACCACAACTGTTGGGAATAGTGATAGTGTAGACATTGTTTGGGAGACTTAAACAAGATCACGTGAAGCACTTAGCACATGTCTATAATGTACTTGATGAATGTTACTTGTAATCTCTACTGCTATTTGTTAATTTGTTATAAATACTCCTAGTACTGTTAGACTTAATCCCTGAAGATTAATTCTCTCATAGCACTTTTCAAATTTTGCATGCTATAAGTGCTTTTCTTGACCAGCATTTTCAATAGTTCTTTACCTTTCAATTGTGTGTTGTGTAACAGCTTGAGTGCTCCTGTGAGGAGAAGAGTTGACCCTGGCTGGCTAGGGCTGATCAAGTTCATTGCCCCAGAAGAAAGAAGCAATGTAGTCTCTAAGAAAGAAGGGTTGGGTTTTAATTTCCTGTTTCGTGGATGGGAATCTAGGGCAGAGAAACACAAGGCCAGTTGGAACTTGTTCTAAAATATTTTAACTGTATCCTATGTAACAGTACAATAAAATCTTACAGGAACTCTTCTAGCTGAGAGAATACTCCGTGATCTGATCCCAGCCCTTATTATAGCTTCATGTATTTATACAGTGTGGTGCTTTTTTTTTTTTTTTCTTCCCCCTCTTCCAGAGCAACCCTGTCTCACTAAGTTTCTCCTGGTAACTCTTCAAAGGTCCCTGAGACATGAAGTATTTGATGGCTACAGATTTCACCCTTTCTTAGCCACAGTCACTTCTTCTCTGTCCTGATAATCTAGTCTCTCTTTTCCCTGCTGTGATCTGGTTTTCTCCCCTTACTGTGCTTTTGAAGCTGCTCTGGCTCAAGGGACCAGTGATGCCCACTGATAACCCAAATCAGAAACCTGATTTCCCTTGCTGTCCCCTTGCCCTGTGACGTCCAGGCCTTTATCAAGACCTGGAGAGTCTGCCTCCTTTAAGATCTCTCTTCTGCATCCTTGAAACTTCATTACTACTCCTATTGTTCTTTGTTTCACTCTGATAGTGTGCTCGGAATGCTGAAATAATGGTGCTTCTGCCTTCAGTCTCCTCCCCTCTAACCCTTTCTCTATATGCTCCCAGATCTTTTTGAAACAAAGTTTCATTTATTCCCTTGCTAGATATTATTCTCACATTCATTCCTTGCTTATATGTCTTTCTCTACAACACTGTAAGTTCTCTAGGGGAAGGACCTTATCTTTCATCTCTCTTCTTGTGCCCAGTCAGTGCCCAACACAAAACTGATACACAGTGAATCAACATGTGAACAATGAGGGTAAAAAACCTGAGCGTTTCCTTTGGGGGATCAGTGGATTGTGGAATGTGGCAGTGCCCTTTCTTTCTGGCTTTTTGCTGTTTTGGAGCAGGTTGTCCATTTTTTTTCACATTCAGGTAGAGTCCAGGATGGTATTGCTCATTTGCTTCCCTTTGTATCACTGTCCCAAATATCATTTAGTTGATTATTCTCTGCCTTCCCACATCATACTTCCCTCATCATCTCTTCTTTCAAAGAGGCTCAGCTCTCCCAAGCCGTGTGGCAGTAAAAGCGGCTCCACTGTATGTTCCCAGGCCTCTCTGCCCTGTTGCAGGCTAATCTCCAGTGTTGCCTAGCTACTCTAGGCAGCCTAGATACTGCATTGATGGGCATTGTGGGAATTACATACTTATTTCCCACAGATTTATTGAGTTCTGTTATGTGTGAAGCTCTGTGTTGGTTTCAGGAGAAATACAGAAATGAGTGTTAACAGTCCTGCTTTCAGTGGGCCTTTTGAGAATTGAATTAGGGTGGTAGGGTCGTGGGGCCTTGAGGGATTAGTTACATACACATTAGTTACATACACAGTGGGTGGGGTGATAAGAAGGTGGGACAAGACGTATTGAGCACTGGGCCATGGCCAAAAGTAGCTAGTTTTAAGGATTTACACTCTCACAGTAATTCAGCAGTCCATCTGGTTCGAAGAAAAGATGGGAATTAAAAAACTTATTTCATCGTGGTAGACCTCAGACATTGCTTGAGGCAGGGAGCAGAGTGCAAGCTGCTAGATTGCCAGCCGTTGGGCATTCTAAAGGAAAAAGGGAATTTTGAGTCTCAACTGCTTACTAGCCATTTGCTTCTTAGATTGAGCTCTGAGACATCATGAAAGGACCACAGCTGTTCTTCCTATTAGGCCATTCTGGAGCTTCCTTGATAAATGCTTTGGGCAACTTTCCCATTCTTGTTCCTAGAGTTGTTCTGGGAGGCTGTGTTGGGATAGCCCTCTCTAGCAGACAGCCGTCTGCAGGCTGTCCTCTGTATGGACACTTGCACAAAGATTTGTCCTGGAATGCTCTGTTGCCCTTGTGAGGAGTGGTTTGATCAGTAGCTCTCATGGGTCCCTGTTGCCTCTCTTCATAGCTAGTGTTGTGCAGTTAGTGAATTTGCCCAACCCTAGATGGAACACAACTTGAGAAGGCTGGTTTAAGAAAGCAAGATTACAGAAATTAAATTAGTTTTCTTATAGGATTAAGTATATGTCCTTTCCAAGACCTAGAGTATGGCTTTCTCTTATTGCCTAGTGACTGACCAACTGTAAAACATGAGGTCCTAAGAAAAGGGTGCTCCTTCAGCAAGTCTTAAAATCTGTTAGTAATTTTGTTTAGTTGGTAGAAATTGGAGGTTTCCTCATAGGTGCTACATAGTTCCTTGTGAACTGACCCGTGATAAAGGAATTTTTAATCAAGTTCCTTTAAGATTACTTGTTTTGTCAGAGCTTATCCAAGTTTTAGGCAAAGCGTGTATTACTGAATTTTAGATATTTATTAGCGTGCTACTCAAAACTGAATCCTGAACATCAGACCTGTAGCCGAGGATGTTTTTTAAGTGGATCACTAAGGTAATAAAAATGGAGGACGCTGTGCTAGTTTATTCAGTACTGTTTTTGTGATGTGGCTGATAATTGGGCTCATTTTTCAATTATAAGACTCTTTTTGGTGACAGGTGGCTGTTTTCATTTTAAGGGGGTAGAGATGGGACATGAAAATGCGGTGAACTTTCTATGACCATTGAGTAATTGGCTCTTTTGCTCTTGGGTGCTTTGAGGAGAGAGCATTAGATGAGTGAGGATAAGCTTGTTTTTCTGTCTTTGAGAGCACTTACACAGGATCAGTTCTTCCTAGAAGCGTTCAGAACTGATGTTATACAACAGTACTAGTTTTGTGAACACCAGTCCGGCGGGTTGGTGAACTGCCATCTTTTGATTGACTTCTGGTTTCTGGGAAGTCATATGGGCGTTTTCTTTTAGAAAAGCTTGTTGGATAACTCCATGGAATAATCTTAATGGCCTGAAAAGGTTAGCAGAGGCTTCCTTCCCAGGCCAGTCATGTACTGTTTGCCTTTACTATGTGTAGCCCCAGCCCTGTGGCTCCAGGCGATTGTAACAGGCAGCGTACGCATGTTGTATACACTTTTCCTTTTTGTACTTTGCATTTTTCCTGCACGTGAGCTCCTGCAGATCATATATTCCTTGAACTCATACGCCCTCCTTCCTCATTTCTGTTCTGAGGGAACTTGGGGGCACTGAGCTAGGTCTAGACTGTAAATTCAAGTGCAGGTGGCTGCTGACACAGGACTGCTTCAGAGGAGACATCTCCCTTGTACCATCCTAGAAGTGATGGGGTGGGGATCTGGAGGTCACATGGAGACTCCTTGGCATTATGTGGATATGTGGCTCACCTCCTGTGTCAGAGCCTTAGATGGGTGACAGGAAAGAACCACAGTTGTCAAGATGACCCCTTACCAGGGCGTGTTACTGGTGTCTTCCCTAAGGTTGTGGGACCTGGGTCCCACGGGCACAGCCTCAGACTACAGCAGGAAAAGGAGACATTTTGGGGAGAATAGATCTTGCCCTTCTCAACTCTGTTGTTCTTAAAAAAGGTAGGGGGATTGGGTATAAGCAAGGCTCTTTCTTCTTCTTTTTTTTTTTAAGTTTTTTTAATGTTTATTTTAGAGAGATAGAGACAGAGCGTGAGCAGGGGAGGTGGCAGAGAGACAGAGAGACACAGAATCTGAAGCAGGCTCCAGGCTCTGGGCCGTCAGCACAGAGCCCAACATGGGGCCCGAAACCACGTACTGTGGGATCATGATCTGAGCTGAAGTCGAATGCTTAACCGACCGAACCACCCAGGTGCGCCAGCAAAGCTGTTTCTTGAGCAGGATACTCACTCTGGGAAATAGGAGCACTAGAACCTTGCACTTACTCTGACAGTGCCTTTAGCTGCTTTCAGGCTAGTTTAATAATTTGTGAAAGCACTTTGCAAACTGGAAAGAGACAAACAAATGGAGGTGGTTGTTCTTTATGTTTTCCCTTTGACTAGGTGAGTTCCTGAGGCCTGGACTTCCCATTCAGGAGTGGGCTGATAAATACAAAGCATTTAGAGTAGTGGCTGGCTCATGGCAAGTGCTGTAAAATTATTGGCAATTATTATTCATGAAGTAAACTATAGATCTGAATAGAAAGTGGTGGAGGAGAAAGTACTACTGCCAATATCTGGGAAGCTGTGAGGCCTGTTTTCAGGGCCTGTGCTAGTTAAGTCAACTGCTAGATTCTCCTTTTTTATGAGCCCCCTAAGTGTGCAATCTGTGTTGTGTGCATTTCATTTTTATATTCCCCTCAGGGCTTAGCATAGGGCCAGGGTATTGAAGGAATGAAGTTGCTTGAATGCTGATTATAGTCGGGAGCTAGGCAGTTCTTACGTGACACATTTGTTTTGTCTTTCAGCCCTGGGCATTTCCTGCCCGAGAGTTCCTTCGGAAGAAGCTGATTGGGAAGGAAGTCTGTTTCACAATAGAAAACAAGACTCCCCAGGGGCGAGAGTATGGCATGATCTACCTTGGAAAAGGTGAGTTAGCAAGGAGAAAAGGACTCCTTTCTATCTATGTCTAAAGTTTCTCCAAAGATCTGATTTTATCTGGTGGAAGGCCAGTGTGAGTTCTGGTGGCGGGAGTTCTAGGACAGTTGGCTGTAGGTGTAATTGAAAGTCCTTTGAGTATCAGAGGTCATGGTGCAAAGGTGCAGGGGATTGCTCCTGATTCCTGCTCCTTGTTTACTCCTGTGTCTGGTTTCCTGGCCTGGTTTAAATGTGTGTACTACACCATAGCATTCTTCCTTATATTAGCCATCAGCCTGTGGAACTCCGTGGCTCTGTGCTTCTAGGTCATAGTGCTAATTGAATTCCTATAGATTTCCTATTGCATCTTCTATTTCCTTTATCTGTCTTGTGGCTTTTCTTCTCCTGGGGCTTTTTAAGAAAGGAAGAGTTGTTTGGGGCTTGTGGGATTTTGCAAGCCACTTGGTTTGTAATGAAATGGAAAGAACACAGGCTTTGGAGTTTTGTAGATGTGGGTTAGAATTCTGGCTTCTGTTGGGGTGCCTGGGTGGCTCAGTGGGTTAGGCATCTGACTTCAGCTCAGGTCATGATATCGCAGTTTGAGGGTTCGAGCCCCACGTCGGGCTCTTTGCCGGCAGGCAGTTCAGAGCCTGGAGCCTGCTTTGGATTCTGTGTGTTCCTCTCTCTCTGCCCCTCCCCTGCTCACACTCTGTCTCTCTAAAAAATAAATAAACATAAAAAAAAAAAATAAAAAAAAGAATTCTGGCTTCTGTTTCCGTGTACCCTTACTTAAATCTTAACCTTTGTAAGTTCTAGTTTCATCTGTAAGCTATTGAGAGAGTTGAAAGAGATAGTGTATGTAAAACAGTTGTAAAACAGATAGTATATGCAAAACAGCAGAGTATGTACTCAGTGTATGTGCGTGGGCGCACATATACCTCTTGTTTCACTGGGCCAGATGGCTCATGGGACATTAGGTGTTCTGATCTTTTTTGGATTAGGTAGAGGGAGAGGAGAGTATGATTGTGGAATGGAGTTTGAACAGAAATCGGACATTGAAAGGATTGATTGGTACGATATTCTCCATAAAGCAGCCATTTTGGGAGCAGATAGGGTTTTGTTTTGTTTTGTTTTTTTATAATCTTTGATTAAGTTCTGTGATTCTTTTTTTTTTTCTTTAATTTTTTTAATTGTTTATTTATGTTTGAGAGAGAGAGTGACACAGACTGTGAGTGGGGGAGGGCCAGAGAGAGGGGGAGACAGAATTGGAAGCAGGCTCCGGGCTCTGAGCTGTCAGCACAGAGCCCGACACAAGGCTCGAACCATGAACTGTGAGAGCATGACCTGAGCCAAAGTCAGACGCCCAACCGACTGAGCCACCGAGGCTCCCCAATTCTGTGATTCTTTGATGTAGTAACCTTCCTACTGAGCTGCTTTAGATAATCTTTTGACTTGGGTAGCAAGTAGTTGGAAATAAGTAAAGAGGGTATGTGGCATGGCTAACAGCATCCTCTTAAGATTCTAAGCGTAGAGGTCTTAGAAAAGTGAGTTAGGGATGACCATGAAGTTGTCTTGTTTGATTTACCCAGCAGACAAACACCCTTTTCACCCTCCCAGACAGATGGCTACCTGCTTCTCGATTGCATGGGAAACTGTAGGATTAGTCATCTTTTCAGAAAGATACAAATTTGCTTTTTACCCAAAATTCAAATAACGTAGTAGGATATAAAACACTTAAGCGTTATTGTTGGATGGCTACCAGTTAGAAAGAACGGAAGACAGAAGTGCACGGTCTTCAAAATGCAATCACTCAAGGATTTTATCACCTAAAAAATTGCAATTCCACAACAGCTGGTCAGTCTTCTGTCGCCCTGCCAGAGACCTCACTGAAACTACCGAAAATGTCAGGCATAGGTAATTTCTGTAGGGACCACCTTTAAGAGTTCTTTTAAGTAAACTCAGCCTTCAGCTAAAATGGCCTAAGTATTTATGTTGAGGGAAATTGACATTTAAAGTCTTTGTTTTTAGAAAGTTTATTTTTAAAACTGACCCAAATTATAAACTGGATATACTGTAGCATGCTAATGTACTAGTGTTTAAAATAAAACCTGGTACATGGGAGGTGATCAATAAATATGTACTGAAAGAATGTTTGGAATTACTTACATCTTTCAGTTTTAAAGGTTTAAATGACTTAAAGTTTAATATTTTCACTCAACTCTTTTATCTCAATGCCATTTGTAATGAAATGTAATGAAATCTCAATGCCATTTGTAATGAAAGGAACAGTGGCTTAGATAATTAGTATCCTTATGTGTATCCTATTTCATGGTTTCTCCCTTTAAATTTTTTAATGTTTATTTATTTATTTATTTTGATTTTCTTAAATGTTTTAATTTATTTTTGAGAAAGAGAGAGTGTGCGAGCAGGGGAGGGGCAGAGAGAGAGGGAGACACAGAATCTGAAGCAGGATCCAGGGACTGAGCTGTCAACCCAGAGCTTGATGCGGGGCTGGAACCCATGAACCTTGAGATCATGACCTGAGCTAAAGTTGGACACTTAACCAACTGAGCCACCCAGGCGCCCCTCCTTTTTAATTTTTTAAGTTTTACTCTTTATTTTTAATTTCGAGAGTGTGTTTGTGCCTGTGTGTGCTTGAAGGAGTGGCAGAGGAAGGGAGGGGGGGAGGGAGAGAATCTTAAGCATGCTGTATGCTTGTGCACAGCCCAACATAGGACTCGATCCCACAACCCTGGGCTCATGACCTGAGCCAAAATCCAGAGTTGGATCCTCAACCAACTGAGCCAGCCAGGCGCCCTACTCACTTCTTTTTATGTCGTGGAAGAATGGTAGAATTTGGGAATTTGTGGTTGATTTAGAACTTACTGGGAAAAAAAAAAAAAAGATTAGTCCTCTGACATTTGGAGAAAATACAGTCCACTTGCTCAGAATATCGTCCCAATTGTGACTTGATCAGTTTTATAATTTGATAAGTAATAAGCAAAAGTCAGATCCTTGGCCTACAAATTCCCCATTTCAGTATTCTATCCACCATGTTTTGTTGCTTCCTTTGGGAGTCCAGCCCAGGGAAATGTATTTTTCTCCCTTTTGAAGGAGCAATCAGAACTCACTTTTTAGAAGTGGGTCAGCCAACAGCCGTTCCATCGTGCTCTGTGCCAGGAAACTGAAAGCTGTTTGGTGTGCAACTAATTGGCTGGCTTTATGACCACACATCTTGTTTGTACCTGGGCTTTTTCATGCTTTCCACCCCTCTGACCTCTTGGCACCTTACTTCTCAACTCTTTCTTTCTTTCTTTCTTTCTTTCTTTCTTTCTTTCTTTCTTTCTTTCTTTCTTTCTTTTCAAGTTTATTTATTTTGAGAGAGAGCGTGTGTGCGTGATTGGGGGGAAGGGTAGAGAGAGAGGGAGAGAGAGAATCCCAAGTAGGTTCGTGCCGTCAGCCTGGAGCCCAATGTGGTGCTTAATCTCATGAACCATGAGATTGTGGCCTGCGTGGAAACTGAGAGTTGGACACTTAACCGACTAAGCCACCCAGGCACCCCTCAACTTTTCCTTTAATTGTTAAACCCTTAAAAACCCTTCCTTTTGACTTTTTGCTCTTTGGGATTCTTGTTGCTTTGAAATAACCAGTGCAATACTTGCTAATGTCAGATAGTTCTGTGTGTCTGTGTCTGGCTTCAACAGTAACCTCAGTGGAAAGGTTCTTATGATCCGTGCTCAGCCTCAGAAGCTGAGAATTCTTTTTTTTTTTTTTGAGGGGGGCGGGTGGAGGGGCAGAGGGAGAAGGAGAAAGAGAATCTTAAGCAGGGTCCAGGTGCATCACAGAGCCTAATGGCAGGGCTTGATCTCAATTGTGAGATCATGACCTGAGCCGAAATCAAGAGTCAGATGCTTGACTGCCTGAGTCACCTAAGCGCTCCAGAACCTGAGAATTCCTTGTAGAAATATCATTCATCTGAACTTTCCTTGGTAGGAAAAGAGGTTTAATTTGATTCTGTAGAAATTTGGGCAATGCTAATGGCAAGGCATTTAGGCTGGGTTTGGGGGTGGTGTGTATATTGTTAGTGCTTATAGAAGTTGATATATAGTGTATCGAATATAAATCTCAACAGAATTTTATTCTGTGCTGACATTACCTATCAGCTAGACTCCTGTGTTTGTTTATCTGGGACCTTGTTCTCTGCCATATTAAAGATTTTTATGTGGCGATTCCTTTATCACTTTGTCTGACAAGCAGAGATTTAAGGGAATATACAGTCTGAAACCTTTTTCAATAGCATGGAAATGCAATTAATGTTTCAGGTGCCCAGGTAGAACCTAATCAGATTGGGTTTTAAGTTTAACTTCATTTTTCTTGCCTGCTGCTGTATGACAGATTAGAAACCTAGACATTACCTCTGCCCCCGTGTCTCCCAGAGCAGGAGAAAGTCTTTGACAAACGGTGTAGCTTGTCTTGGTGTCCTCTTGGAGCAGATAATAGGGCATCCTGGGAGGAATTGGACTTTCTGTGTAAAACGTGATAGACATTCCTAAACGAAGCCATATGATTGTACAGGTGTGACGACTCATTTGATTTGTTTTTAATTCCTGCTGTTGTGCTGAGCACTGTGCTAAGAGATTTACAGACATTGTGGTTTAATTCTCACAAAAAGCCACGTGGCAGGTACTCTTCCCTATTTATAGATGAATAAATTGAGATACCGAGAGACCTTGTCTAAACTAGCAAGTGGCAGAATTTGTATTCTGCCCCAGACCTCTGCTCCTTAGGTCAGCGTTCTTTATACTCTCCTGGGCTGCCGTATATGCCTTGTTTTCCTTCAGTCCCCAAGATTGCCTTTTGCCTGGGAGATACACAGGAAAATTGGAAACAAAGTCCTAAGAAGATTTATAGACCTTTGGGTCTTTGAGAGTAGACATTTTAGGAGAAGAGGTTTTCTGAAAAACCCAGAACTGTATTGGTTCCTTGTCCAATTCTCTGGCAACATCATTCTCCTTGAAGAGCTAAGGGTTAAAGTGGTTCCATTTGAGCTCTGCTGCTGCTGGAGGGAGATTTGAATCTTGTGTTTAATTCCCTTTTTCCTCCTCAGATACCAATGGGGAAAACATTGCAGAGTCTTTGGTTGCGGAGGGTTTGGCCACCCGGAGAGAAGGCATGAGGGCTAATAAGTAAGTGTTCATTACTCTTCTGTCCCCTTCTATTCCATTGTGAGAGCTGGGGTTACTCAAGTGGGGTGGGTAGTCAGCTCTACAGTGGCTTGCTGCATTTTCTTTCCTATCCCCTGGCATACAGTGGCATTTGACATGTATAACGCCTTTAAAAGTAGGCTTTGAGACAAGATACTTCCATTATTTATATTCATAAGAGCCAATAGGCTATGTCTTATACCACTGACCTTCAGTTACAGAGTATTTATCCATCCATCCCAAAAGATTTATTGAGCACTTACTGTGTGCCAGCCTGTGTTTTGGGCACTGAGAATATAGCCATGAACAGAGATAGCTTCTGCTAACATTTTAATGGGGAGACAGACAATAACCCAATAAACAAATAAATATACAATATAGCATGCACAAGAAGTAAGTGCAATAAAAAATAAAGTGAAGTGAATAAATAGAATTCAAAGCAAAAAGCTGCTGCTTAGAAGAAGCAAGGGTAACTGATAAGGGCTCAATGGTTCTGTTTTTAAAATCAGGGAAAATTCTGTCTCTTTCCAAAGCCTTATAAGTCTGTTTTGGTCCGTAGATCTGTAGATGGTTAAGTAATAGGTAAAACTGTATTTGTTTAGCTAATGGCAGTGTGAACTTAATGGAAATGAGTGTTAGTTATGTAAGCTTTATAGTACATGTATCGTGTTCAAGTTCACCAGTATTGGCTTGCAGTAGGATGGATTGCAGCTGGCTTTAATTAACACTTTAGTCTCTGAAAAGTGATATGTTACATCAGTAATTTGGAGGTTAAAGATGCTGTTTAAATCGTTAAGTCCTTGATATATTATATGTGACTGTTGTTGGTGCATAAAAGGCCTTAGGTAAATATTTGCATGAACTGTACCAGTGATGGGAATGAGCAAAGGCAAGAATGTACTTTTTGCATTCTTCCTGCCTTCATAAACTTTGGGGCCAGCCCTTTAACCATACACTTCTGAGGGTCCTTTTTAACTGCAGAAAAACATTTGCTGGAGCCTATACTTGGGGAGTGAGCATGTGGGAATTTAATGAATAAAAACATTTGTCTTAGGTGGTGTTTTGGAAGCATGCTGAAGTTATATCTTAAGGACTGTTGGCATGATTATTGTTGGCAGTAGTTTTTAGGAATCCAGTTTGCAACTAGAATGAAAATTTTTAAGAAGCCCATACCTATATTGTACCATCTCAACAAAGAAATCTCCCCTGGAGTCCCAATCTTTTTTTCTCTGAAGCTGTCTTTACTTAAATTCTCCTTTTCTCGGTTTCTATGTTTGCTTCTTTCTATCTCTGAAGTACATTTTTTATTGAATTCTGTTTGCAATCTTGGGTCCCCAACGATGTGACTGTCCTTTTTGGGGGGAAGGGGGATACAACAGTACTGAAGACTTCCGGCTTGAGAAATTGTAGGTCAGGGATCCCTGTTCCGGTATCCCTACTGCTCAACGTGGGAGACTGAATTTATGCATGTAGCCATTAATGTCACCATTAAGGTATTGAGATTGTGGAAAGGCCCTGCAGTTCACAGTTTCCTTTATCTCGTGTGTGTGTGCGCGTGTGTGTGTGTGTGTGTGTGTGTGTGTGTGTGTGTGAGAGAGAGAGAGAGAGAGCGAGCTAGCGAGAGCATGCACTTTGTTTTTTGGTCTATCTTTTGGCTTTCTGGCTGTTCTCCTATATATTTGGTTTCTTGCTTCATGAAGAAGGAGTCTTCCATTTTCACAGTGGAGGTTTTTCAAACTGTTTTTGCTGAGCTGGTCTTATTGAATGTGTAAGTAGTTTTGGGGTGACATCTATAATAACAGTATTTGCTCTGCATTCCCCAGCTCTGTTCTGTAGACAAGAGCAGTAAGGATGATTGTTAGTCCCTTTCTTTGTGCTGTGTCCTGCTGAGTTCTGCCTGGATTCCAGTTCCTGATTCTGGGATGGTTAAATGAAGCTGTACCCCCTGGAGTGGCTTCCCTGTGAGCCACCAACTTGTTCTCTTGTAATCACTGATGGTGGCAGTACCGAGATGTGTGTTCTTTGTATCTTCTCATTAAATGCTCTTATGAGCGAATCTGTTGTTTGAGGGAACAAGTCTGGAATCCGGAAATTGCACTCATGGTGATTTTCTGGTTATAGGCTTGGGTCTGCAGCCATAGATCTGAAACGAGTGCTTTGGTATCTTCAAGGGGAGCAGATGCTGAAGAAAGAGTTCAAAGAAGAGCCTGATTTTTTTTCCTTCTTGTTGTGAACTCACTAACCCACACATGTTTATTTTTCACGTCCTAGTCCTGAGCAGAACCGGCTTTCGGAATGTGAGGAACAAGCAAAGGCAGCTAAGAAAGGGATGTGGAGTGAGGGGAACGGTTCACATACTATTCGGGACCTCAAGTACACCATTGAGAACCCAAGGCACTTTGTGGACTCGCACCATCAGAAGCCTGTCAATGGTGAGGCTAGTGGGAAAAGACCGACATGATGCAGGGTGATTTCTGTTTGCTCTCAAGTTTCTTGAGGTTTACCAAAACTATTTTACTTGGTATCTAAAGGAATTGTTAAGAGTGCAACAACACCATGGTATTTTGGAAGGTAACTTGAATGCAGTTTACATAGGTTACATCAGGTATATTTTGACAGAAGTTAGTCCTTTGCTGGTGCAGGGTAGTAAATTGCTGGTAATTTTCCACATTGGGGATCTTCCTGTTTTCTAAAAGATGCCGCTTAAATAATATCCCTGAAATGTATATTCTGTAAAGATGTAAACACACATACACACACACACACACACACACGCACACGCACGCTATAGTTCTTGGCCCAGTTTTGAGACCCGGTTAACTACAGACTGAGTAAAATTATTAACAGATCTGACCCATTATTTTTTTGCTGGCACCTGGTACTCAGATAAGTATCCTAGCTTTACGGATAACAAAGCTCAGGGATGAGCCGTGAGATCCCAGGAAGTTCAGAAGATGGAGAAGTCAGTCTAATCTGTATTCCCAGGAGTAGTTTGTAGAACAGTCTGTTGTGTGCACACTTGTGATCTCCCAGTGCTTTGTCCCTTCTCAGAGGGAGGCTTTCTGAGGGTTTTGGGGAGATGAACTGTGTTAAATGCAGCTTGGTTGGGTACTGTTCATTCCTGGCATGACTTTTGCTAATGACTTAAGCTATTTTTTCTGTCACACAGCTATCATCGAGCATGTGCGGGACGGCAGTGTGGTCAGGGCCCTGCTCCTCCCAGATTACTACCTGGTTACGGTCATGCTGTCAGGGATCAAGGTCAGACCATACACTGGGCTATGGGGTGGATATAGGGTTTGTAGAAGCGTTCAGTGACAGGTGGATTCTTCTACTCTGGGATTTTGGACTTATTGACTCTTCCTAGTATGGACCATTAACATTGACTAGAGTACTGTATACTGTAAGCTTTGCAGTGGGACTGTTCTCATTAGATCAAATAAGATTAGAAAATTATTTTAAAGATTTTTTTAAAAAACTATTTTAAAGTACTCAGTGTCTGTTTGGAGTGGGCTGTGTGGAGAGATTGTTGAGACCCAGAGATATGGGAGGTTCTGATGTTTGCTGAGAATGGTTTGTCTCAATGTGGGGTATCCATCTTTGATTTCTAAAAAATCAGGAATTTAAAACTAGGCATTGATGAATCTTTTCTTGGCAAGGGGTCATTTTCAACTATAATTTTAAATTTCCTCATGATAGTGACCTGAGTTTATTTGCCTTACCAAGAAGTCTGAGAAGATCTATTTCTAGTCACTTTTACCAATATGTTTTAAAAAAGGGGTTATAAGGCCTGATTTGAGACCTTACCTGGTTTAGCTTTGTGGAGTTTGTGGTTTTGGCTGGTTTGGTGTGGGGTGAGAGTGCCTGGCACTCACATTTAGGCTGTACTACCCACCTACTTTACCTTTGCTTTAGTGCCCAACTTTTCGACGGGAAGCAGATGGCAGTGAAACACCAGAGCCTTTTGCTGCAGAGGCCAAATTTTTCACCGAGTCTCGACTACTTCAGAGAGATGTTCAGATCATTCTGGAGAGCTGCCACAACCAAAACATCCTGGGTACCATCCTTCATCCAGTGAGTGTGCCCATGCAGACTGGCCTGTGTGGGGTTGGATGGGGGTGGGGGGGTGGGATGTGCATTTGGTGTTTGATGGCCTGTGGTTTGCTTCTCTTCTTTTTCTCTGTATTTAAGAGCCATTCAAAGATCTTGGCAGGATTATCATCTGATTTTTGAGACATTTTCTAGGGAGATATTAGTTAGCTGATAGAGTTGGACAAATCTGCTGAACTACTACTCACTTTTAGAAAGTGGATCTCAACTTTTGAGTTCGTAAGAAGAGGAGCTCTTGACATTTCCTCAAGTGTTGGTCCTTGATGTTGAGAAGAGAAAGTTGCGAGGCAGCCACACAGGTGAGAAGTGGCACTGAAATGTGTGGAATAGGATTGCTGAGGTTTATATGTAGGTCTAGAAGGTAGCTTTTTAAAGTATTGGAAGAACTATGATGAGGAATCCTTTCTATGGAAAAATTACTTTGTGTACCCCAGGCCTAATCCAGTTACCTCCTAACTCTGCTTTTGAGTCGGAAATAGGTTCTTTATGTTATTTTAGTTGTGATTATCCGTTCTACCTGGGCATAGACTTTGGTAGGTGGATTTCTCCCGGAAAGGAAATGACCTTTTTTTTTTATAACACCCAAGTGTAAATGCATTTTCATTATTGTTCCCTATGTCCAGTACAGAATAAACTCCTGTTACTCTTATTCTTTGGCTGGAGAATTCTTTCATGATGGCCGTTGTGGAAGGCTGGGACACTTGGTTTGGAGTGTGCCAGGGTCATGTCTGTTTCTTCTGGAGCACTCGCTGTCGCCAGGCCCTACCAGATGGCTCTGTGGCACAGTAGAATGGGAGTTGTAATTCATTGGGCAAAATGTAGCTGAAGTTACTCCTTTCCTCAGCCTGTTCTTCAGCTCTCTCCTTATGAAAAGGGGAGTAAGTGCTGATCTTAGGGAAGGAAATAATGAGGTGTAATCTCTACTAAAGATTAACATCCTCCTCTGCCCACAAGAAGAGCTATTGAAACGTCAATTCCATTCAGTGCCACTAACATTTATCTTACTCCTGTTAAGTGAGAGTTACTGTGTTAGGTGTTGTGGGGATGGGAAGCCAAGGCTGTTAGGAGGGGCCGCAGAGTGGGGTGTCTCATCTTGGGGCTGGTTTCCTAATGAGAGAAACTCTACCCTCTCCTTTCCTTCCTTCCTTCCTTCCTTCCTTCCTTCCTTCCTTCCTTCCTTCTTCAGTGAACTGCAGTATAAATTGTGGCTGTTAATTTCAGAAGTCTAGAGAAATGGATTCTCTTATGCCTGCCTTCTCATGTGCCTTGTTTTTCAGAATGGCAACATCACAGAGCTCCTCCTGAAGGAAGGTTTTGCACGCTGTGTGGATTGGTCGATTGCAGTTTATACTCGGGGAGCAGAAAAGCTGAGGGCAGCTGAGAGGTAAGGTCTGTTAGGGAAGCCTTCTAGCCCAGGGATCTTATTTAGGATTTTTAGGGAAAGAAATCTAGTGGTCTTTTCTCCTCTATCTCTATGTCAGTATTTGTTACATTTCAGTAATGGATTAAGGAAATTCCACAAAAGGGTAGGATCTTACAGAGGAGTGGTTTACTTATAAGTCTTTAGTTGTCTGATTCACTGCTGTACATTGAGGGCCTAGATTTTCACTTAGAAATTGTTCTTCACCACATTTGCTGCTTTAATGTTTTTGGGTCACTTTTTGTCCAAGCATCTCACTTAAATTCTGGATTTTAGGCATTTGGAATGAAATAGTTTGAGGCTCGTTTGAAGATGATGCAGTCACTTACTGGCTGCTACCTAACACTCAGGCTGGAGCCAGGGGTATGATGGAAACATAGAGCCTGTGGGTCCTAAAACAGGACCGTTCAGTGTTGTTATGAAGCCTCATGCCCTCATTTATTGAAGCACGTGTCAATTAAAAATGCTAATGCAACTATGAGATACTGTTGTCATGTTTTCAGCTTGGTGCCTCATGGTTAAAGCAGATGTAGAAGAAACTTATTTCCAGGAAAACAATAGTCGATATTCCAAAGATTAGGTGGCTGTTTCAAGTATTGAGGTCAAGAATTTCTGGGCGTAGGTGAATTTCATTCACTTGACAGGGTAAATGGAAGACCATGAAGCAGGTAGCAAGAGTAGGTGAATAGAGATGATATTTGGGGAAAGTCCTGGCCACCATCTCCCAGGGTGCATTTCAGCAGAACACCACCAACCACTGATGCCAATGATTCACTCTCGAGGTGTGTTGTATGGCTTGTTTCAGAATCATAGAATTATAATGGTCTGGATAACTTTACATTTTTGGCCTTTGAGGTACACAGCTCAGAGATACGCAAGAACATGAATTGTATGACCATAATTTTCTTCCCTTGGATCTTTTATATCCTTCTTTGCCTATAAGCAGAAATACTTGTAACTTTTTATAAAAGTAGATTTTAATCTGGGCCATTAGATATGGCGTATCTGATTTAAAAACACCATGGTTCTATAAAATTTTTTTAGTCTTTACGTTCCACAGCTAAATTCAAAAGATAAAATACTCTTACAAATAGAGCTTTCCAAATACCTCTATTCTGTGATGCTCAGAATTTTTTTTTTTGTTTTCAGAAAACCCTGTAAATCCATTCTAAATACAATTTTTGTTGATAATTTTTTTTTGCATTAAGTTCCTGCCTCTCTTTGAAGAAAGTGAGTACAATGGCAGTAGTATCTACATGTTTTATAACATCTGTAGGTTTTATGGATTTTTAAGAGGGCACATCATTAAAAAACAGGTTTAGACTAAGGAATGCAAATCATATTTCAATAATATGTGATTACTTGCCTGCTGTTTTGCATGCTGTATTTGACTTGCTTGCATTGTTAAATCTCTATCAAAGTATTTTATGTATTTTACAGCTACTACATGCTACTTTGTCTTTTTCTCCTTTTAGTGCTTCTTTTAAAAAGTGGCAGTACTGTTTTCAGAAATAATCATTCCTTTCCCTTTGACCTGTATCCGTTTATTTGTAAAGACTTGTCATTACAAAACACAGAAAGCTTATTTGTAAATCTAGCTGTTCATTGGCTTTAAAAAATTTTTGCACATATTCCATTTCCCTCTCTTAGCCTGACTGAAAAAATGCCTGATGGTTTTAGTACCATAAAACAGATTTTTGCCAGCAAGTTTTTGCACTTTTGTCAGTGAACTCCTAGTGGATTTTTATCCCTTTTCTTACTCTTCAGATGTACTACAAAGGTGATTTGGTTAGCTGATAGTCTTTTTTTAAATTCAAATGGAAATTGAGCAGGCCTATGCTTTTTAAAAAAATACATTTGTTTGTTTGGATGTGGGTGTTCTTCCCACTTGAGAGCAGTTGCTCTGTGTTTGTCATTCCAGTGCGTGGCATTTACTAGTCACAGAGGAGATGCTAGATAAGCTAAAGAGCTAATTCAAGGTGGACTTGTACTGTCCGGGCTAGAAAGGCTGCACAGCTAGATCCCGGTCAGCCAGCCAGGGGCGTGTATGTCTTGGATGCCAGTTGCGGTACACTTTCTTGTTGCTTTCATACTCTGTTCTGGTTTGACCGGTGGCCTTGCCCTTGGGTGTCGTGTCTCTGAGTTAGATCTAGAAGGATGCTGTACTCTTTGCTCCCATGGTGATGGTGGGTTCCATTTGCTGACCTATTCTGTCTGAATGATGTGCATCCTTGTTTTTGTTGCCAGGTTTGCCAAGGAACGCAGGCTGAGAATATGGAGAGACTATGTGGCTCCTACTGCTAATTTGGACCAAAAGGACAAGCAGTTTGTTGCCAAGGTGAGTCATTCTCAGCGTCTTGAGATGCATAGTGGACATTGTCAGGCTAGTGACAATACAGTGATCTCTGAACCATCAAGCCAGGCCTGGAAGCATTTCTGTTTTAAGGCAAGCCAGTAGTGTGTGGATTGTGTGTGTAAGGGTTGTGTACATGCATGTGTTTATTGCAGGGGAATTAGAAACCATAAGAACTTGTCATAAATTTGCATAACTTCATTAGGGGTTCATGAGTTAAAGTTGTGGACATTGCCATCTTGAAAGATCGCTCATATTGTAGGGCTTCTATTTACCTAGCAAATGGCTTTCTCTTAGAGTTCCCATGTCAAAGTGTGTGTGACCTCAGGTTTCTCTTCTTTCTGGTTTGGGACTCTCGTGGTTTTGAGTTTTTTCTCATGTGATGTTTTTTTCCAGAGAGCTCTCCTGAAGTGTCCTGGGATGGATTCCTTTGACAGGAACTAGTGCTACTCAGTAGATTGTTTGGGTCCATCAGCAGTGCTGAGTGTTTTCTTCATTGCTGGCTTTGGTACCGTGAGCGGTAGACCTGTTTTCCTCACTTTACCAAAGTGCTGTCATGTTTTCCAATCTATTTTTACTTTTGGCAAGAGATGCTTTAAGCTTTGTTTTCCTGAACTAAAAGAAGTTAATTAACATATCTATATCTGCTGAGAGGTGGCTGTCCCAAATGAGTTGAAGATGGAATACCACTAGGTGGCACTGTCAGCCTAAAAAATCCAGGTCTGGTTTCTCTTAGAATGGTCAAATTTTAACAGTCTCTGAGGAATTGGCTGAATTTCTTCACTTTCTTTTTTATGATGCCCAAAGCAATAAGTCACAGAATGCTCAAGTGGCTTCCTTCCTTCTTGTCGTAGGTGGTCTCCAGGCAGCTGTCAGGTTAACCATAATTGGGTCTTTGAGACCTAAGCATAATTAGGTCTTTTATCCTATTTAGGGAAAAGTTCCTGGTTGGAGACTCCCCCATACATCTTCCAAGTCTTGGTACAGACCAGAATGAACCCCTGCTTCCTTTCTGTGTGAGGACCGCACTAGCTTGGAAACTTGGACATGGCTGTTCCACCTAATTGGAACTACTTGGTTTTGCTTATGTTTCCTGTCATCTGTTCTAAGACTGTAGCTACACGGTGAAAGGGCGATCATTCACTCAGCAAGGGAGGCATGTCTTCTGTTTTTCACCATCATCACTCTGAGAGGGTCTGATATTTGTGATATAGATGAGGCTTAGGAGGGTCCCCGTATCTTGTACTGTCCCTGCTAGACCCTCTTCAGTTGAAACTGAGTTTATAGCAGGGTGCCTGGGTGGCTCAGTCGGTTAAGTGTCCAACTTTGGCTCAGGTCATGATCTCATGGTTCGTGAGTTCGAGCCCCACGTCAGGCTCTGTGCTGACAGCTCAGAGTCTGGAGCCTGCTTTGGATTCTGTGTCTCCTTGTCTCTCTGTCCCTCCCCTGCTCGTGTTCTGTCTCTCTGTCTCTCAAAAATAAATAGACATTAAAAAACAAAAAAGAAACTGAGTTTATAAGAGAAACCCAGAAAATTTTGCAGGGTTTTAGGCCTTTGCTGGTCAAGGTACTAATGCATTGCTGAAAAAAGAAATTTGAAAGAGTAGATGATTGAGTCAGTAGCTTTGTATTTTTCTTAAATATGGCTTTATTGGTAACTAGAGAAGAGCTGGCACATTTTCTCCTGGTTGTTTTTTTTGTTTTATTTTTTGTTTTTGTTTGTTTGTTTATTTGTTTTAATCTAGGATCCCAGGATATGTATATATGTTTTGTTTTAAAACAGAGTGCGGCTTTCTTCGTTACAATGAAGTTTCATTTGTTAAAATGTTGAGTAGAGGAAATTGCCTCTAAAAACCATCTGAGGATTAAGGGGAATAGCCATTCTCCTGTAAGTATCTTTAATATAAATTTAGGTCATTTGGATATAGGCCTGCTTCTAGAGTAGAGAGAGAAATGTAGGTAGGTAGGTAGGTAGGTAAATGGTTTCAAAACTTATTGAGTTTTAGAAATTCTTCAGCATTATTATTATTTTTTTAAATAGAAAGCATAAAAAGGAGAAGGAAAAACACTCATACTAGATGAAACTACTATCACACAAATTTTTTTTTTTTTAAGTTGATTATACTGTTTATCCCAGCGGTTGACAGATGATGGCCCATGGGCCAAGCCTGGCCCTCCACTTGTTTTTGTATGGTCTGTGAAGTATGGGTGGATTTTACGTCAAAAAAATGTTTTGTGGCACATGAAAATTACATGAAATTTAAATTTCAGTGACATGAATACATTGGAACATAGCCATGTCTGTCCATTTCCATGTTGTCTGTAGCTGTTTTTGTAATACAGTGGCAGAGGTGAGTAGTTGTGACAGAGACCAGAATCATCTGCAACGCCTAAAATATTTGATATCTGGCCCTGTACAGAAAAGTGTGCTGACCCTTGATCTTTCCCAGTCCTATTTGTAATGCCTTGATAGGATATAAGGCGCTTGAGCCAGAATGTAAATCAAGGCATTGCTTCTTTCATCAAGAAAAGCTTGCTACAGAAAAAATATCAGCAATGTTCTCAGTGATGTGGTTGATTTATGTTCTGGTACAAGCTCCTACTCTCATTGCAGGCTGGCAACCACTTTTGAGTAGTACTGAGCTATATTCTTTTGTATATAATTTTTAAGTTTTTATACTTTTATTTTTAATGCATAAAAGTTTAAAGAACTCTGTGGCTTATTAAGAAATGTACTAGTCTGTTTTCCTTTTTCTTGAGGCAGCCATTTTCAGTTCTTGGCTAGTCCATATCTTTGAATAAAATGTTTATGTCGCCTTCTTAATTTTTCAGTTTTAGGCACAACCCTTTTCCTTCATACCGTGGAATGAGGATTCACATGGGTGTGCATGTATTTTTCCTTAATCCTTGCAATAGGACTATATTCTAATGCTGGTTCAATGTTTACTTTGCAAATGCTAATAACTACTGAGTCCTATAGCATATTGTGGCTACTTTTCATTTTCTGCAGAACTTTTTGTTTGCCCTGGATTTAATAATTTTAAAAGTTTGTTTTTTTTAATAAACTTATTAATTCAACCCCTAGACTCTACCTAAATCTTCTCTAAAGACATTGATTCAGCCTGTTTATTTTATCTTTTTCAATTACATTTTCCAGGAACCTTGTGACCTATACCAATCTGGACTAGTTGTTTTGTTCTTCTTCTCACTGTTCTGGAGCTGTCATCTTTGGATATCTTCACCATTTGCCTCTGAAACCATTCTGATTTCTCCTCCTCAGATGATTTGGTTTTTCTTTCCGCAAGGTCTTAGCACTTGCTTTTTTATCCTGAAATTTCTCAGTGGTGCACTGTTTTATCCATGTGTGAGCGTATTCTTTTTAGTTTTAGCTCTTTGTGTCTGGTCTGGGAACTTTAACTATTTTGTTGTTGATTTCCAACTAGCTTCTCTGCTATTTTCTAGTACTCCTGTTTGGATTTTTGACTTTGTTGACTGGTCTTCTAATTTTTGCCTCCTGTTTTCATCTTTGTCTTTTCTTCTTCCTAAATTTCTTCGTATTTACCTTTTAGCCCTGCTACCAAATGTTTTCTTTATGATACTGTATTTTAAGACCTTTCTGGTCTTTGCTTCTCTGAATGGCTCTCATTTTTATTGAAATGTAGTTGGCATACAGTATTATATTAGTTTCAGGTATATAACATAGTGATTCAACAGTTGTATACATCAGTGCTTACTGTGATAAGAGTAGTTACCATCCATCATCATATGAAGTTATTACAACATTATTGACTATATTTCCTATGCTGTACTTTCTATACTCATTATTTATTTCTTTTATAACCTCAAGTTTGTACCTCTTAATCCTTTTCACCTATTTTGCCTTTACCATTTCCCTTACTTTCCCTTACATTACCCTCTGGCAACCACCAACTTGTTCTCTGTATTTATGAGTCTGTTTCTGTCTTGATTGTTTGCTTGTTCACTTGTGTGTTTTTTTTTGTTTGTTTGTTTGTTTGTTTGTCTTTTTAGATTCAATCTAAAAAGCGAAATCATATTGTACTTGTATTTTTCTAACTGTTTCATTTAGCGTGATACCCTCTAGATCCATTCATGTTGTTGTGAATGGCCAGATTTCACTCCTTTTTATGGTGTAGTAATATTCCACATCATATATATAGTGTGTGTATATATATATGTATACATATATATGTGTGTGTGTGTGTGTATATATATATATATATATATGTATATATATATATATATATATATATTTCTCTCACATCTTTATCCATTCATCTATCAGTGGGCACTTAGGTTGCTTCTATATCTTGGCTGTTATAAAGCTGCAATAAGCAGGAGCGCATTTATCTTTTCAAATTAGTGTTTTTATTTTCTTTGAGTAAATAGCCAGACATGGAATTACTGGGTTGTATGGTATTTCTAGTTTTGATTTTTTTTTTGAGGACCCGCCATACTGTTTTCCACTGTGGCGGCACCAATTTACATTCCCACCACTAATGCACGAGGGTTCCCTTTCCTCTGCATCCTCTCCAACATTTGTTATTTCTTGCCTTTTTTTTTTTAATGTTTACTTATTTGTGACAGAGAGAGAGAGAGAGAGAGAGAGAGAGAGACAGACAGACAGAGCATGAGCGGGGGAGGGGCAGAGAGAGAGGGAGACAGAATCCGAAGCAGGCTCCAGGCTCTGAGCTGTCAGCACAGAGCCGAACTCACAGACCGTGAGATCATGACCTGAGCTGAAGTCGGACGCTCAACCAACTGAGCCATCCAGGTGCCCCACCCCCCTTGTCTTTTTGATACTAGCCATTCTGACAGGTGTGAGGTAATATCTCATTGTAGTTCTGATTGGCATTTTCCTGGTGATGAGTGATGTTGGGCATCTTTTCATGTGTCTGTTGGCCATCTGTATGTCTTCTTTGGAGAAATGTTCAAGTCCTCTGCCCATTTTTAAATTGTATTATTTTTTGGTGTTGAATTCTATGGAGTTCTTTATATATTTTGGATATTAATCCCTTATCAGATATTTTATTTGCAAATACCTTCTCTTGTTTGGTACTTTGCCTTTCCATTTTCTTGATGATTTCCTTTGCTATGTAAAAAGCTTTTTAACTTGATGTAGTCCCAGTAGTTTGTTTTGCTTTTGTTTCCCATGGCTGAGGAGACAGATCCAGAGAAAAATACTGCTAAGGTTGATGTCCAAGAGATTACTGTGTGTGTGTGTGTGTGTGTGTGTGTGTGTGTGTGTGTGTGTGTGTGTGTTTTAGACTTTTATGGTTTCAGGTCTTCCATTTAGGTCTTTAATCTATTTTGAGTTTATTTTTGTGTGTAGTGTAAGGAAGTGGTTTAGTTTCATTCTTTTTGCATGTAGCTGACCAGTTTTTCCAACACTGTTTACTGAAGAGACCATCTTTATTGTATATTCTTTTTTCCTTTGTTGTAGATTAATTGATCACATAAGCATGAATTTATTTTGGGGCTCTTTATTCCATTCTGTTGATTTATGTGTCTATCTTGTTATTTTTTAATAGTAATATCACTTCTTCCAGAGATAAAATATCTTCTATTAACTTTCTGAGGAATTAATTATAATTTTTTGAAAAATTTCCTTGCATAGTCTATATTTTCCATGTTGTTTTTAATTCTCTTCGGTTATTTTGGTCTCTTATTTTTCATATTAGAGGCTTTCCTTAGATGCCTGGTGATCTTTAGTTATCTTTCTTATTTAAGAATGAGGTCTCAAACACTGGGCTAAAATTAGTGAACCTATATATGGGATTTATGGTATATATCTTAAAATCCAGGTGCTTCTTACATAAACCAAGTCTAGGTTTTGGTCCCATTTTCATCTCTACTTGAGATTCCTGATTTGACAGTTTCTTTGTCTTGGTGGGTGGGGGAAGTCTGCAGTATAAATCAGGCTGGCTATTATGTTTTCTTATCACTGGCTCAGGATTTAGCTTTTGTGAATCTGTGAAGTCTGTTACCACTCATCCATCTGCTTTCTAGCTTCCAGTGTTTTGTTGCCATATTCTTTTCTCCCATTATATTTGTCCTATTGGACTTAGGGCCAACAACAACAACAAAATCCCTTTATTTTTGTTTAAAGGTATTTAGGGAGGGCGCCAAAGTAAATGTTTGAGCTTGCTTTAGTTTGTTCATAATGTTCCATTGTGAGCCTGCATAATTTATGTAACCAGTCCCCAATAGGTCGATATTCATATAGTGTATAATTTTTCCATTATTTAGAAAATGGAATAAATCTCTATGTAAATGGCAGTTATTTCCATAAGAATGTTTTGCAGCATATTTGCCAAATAGTTTTCTAGGAATGTTAACCATGTATTGCCCTATGTGTTCATTTTCTAATATGTTGTAGAACATAGGTTGACCAATTTTTTCTTAAAGGACCATATAGTAAATATTTTACATTTGGTGGGCCACGTAGTCTCTGTTGAAACTATGCGACTTTGCTACCATAGCGAGAAAAGAGGCTAGAGACAGTAGTATGTAAGTGAATGGGCCTGGCTATGTTCTAATAAAACTTTATGTTCAACAGCAGGCAGTGGGCTAGATGGCCCTTGGGCCATAGTTTGCCATCCTCTGTTGTAGAGCACGGGATACTACCTTATAGCCAGTAGGAAAAAAAGTGATTTGCAATTCTTTTCATAACCTAGAATCCAGTGGTTTTGTAGTCATATACCTGATTTAAAATGTCTGTTGATACTGTGCTACTTTTTCTTTCAACGTTTTTTTTTTTTTGTTTTTTTTTTTTTTTTAATTTATTTTGGGGACAGAGAGAGACAGAGCATGAACGGGGGAGGGGCAGAGAGAGAGGGAGACACAGAATCGGAAACAGGCTCCAGGCTCCAAGCCATCAGCCCAGAGCCTGACGCGGGGCTCGAACTCACGGACCGCGAGATCGTGACCTGGCTGAAGTCGGACGCTTAACCGACTGCGCCACCCAGGCGCCCCACTGTGCTACTTTTTCAAGAGAACCTAGAGGTGTCCTAAGGTGCCCTGGGACTTCACCAACACTCTGACCGTCCTACAAGTTTTTGCTAAAGGATACTTCTCTGAGGCTCATGTGACTGTAAGGCCTGAACAAATCATGGTTCTCTCTTTCGCAGTCGCCTGCCCTGTCCCCTAGAAGTTAATTGTATAGGGAGCAGCTAAATAGCCTGAAAAGCCTGCAAAAGGTAACCTGAACTCTTGAACTGGGTGCCTCTTAGGTCCTGTAGGTGATTTTGGGAACTGATGCTGTAGATGAGATGTGCTGGCCAAGAGTCTCACTTCTGAGAAACTTGAAACTCAACGAAGTATTGTCTTGATACATGGTGTCTACTGAAAGAATGTGTTCCATCCTCTGCTTAAACTGTGTCACTTTTTAGGGAAGGAAATGCAAGCGAGGGCTCTCCTTGTCTCTCCAGGTTAGCAGAGAAGCATGTTCACTTCACAGCGATTAGCTGAGCCTGCTTGAGACTTTTGTGCCTGTCGTGGCTTGCCAGTTTCCTGCCTGCCTTCCCTGTGGCGTTTTAGCTGATCTGTGCTGTTTGTAGCCATATGGTCCCCTGAGCACGTGGCTTGGCTTCCCTGTCCCTGCTGCTGGATTCTTGGGCCTTGCTGATTTTATAGACCTGAATAACACTCAGGGGTGGTGGCAGGGCTGGGGAGTGACAGCATGTCTTCAGGAGGTGGAGTCTTCTCACTGCCCTGCCTGGTTAGAGGACTCTTGCTCAGTTCTCTTACCAAGTGATTGGTTAGAGCCCTTCTGCTTTGGGAAGAAGCAGAAGAATGAGAAGTGGTTCCTGCTTTCAAGGAGCTTGCCCTCTAGGGCTCCATCTGGGAGATTACTCTAAGTAGTTAACTGTCTGGACTTGTGGCCATGTGCAGTTTTGGAGGTCAGGTTGAAGCTATGCATGGATGCACACAGTGGACTCTAGGACTTACTTGGTGTGGCCCTGATAGCTTTTTGCTGTGCTTCTAGTCCTAGCTCTGAATGGAGTTCACTATCATGTCTCTCGGAGATGGTTTTTAAGCAAAGACACCTTTTAATATTTTTGGCATTATTTAGACTCTTCTGTTATGTTTGCATTTGGTAACGTGATGAGAATTTCCTGGGCTTCGGCCATAGGGCTTTCAGGTGAAGAGGAAGTTCTGGGGATGGTTTGGTTTGGAAGGTGACCTCTGCACCAAAAAGAGATCAAGACTTGGTTTGTAGCTTGCATTAGTAAACTGATTTGCTGATAAGAAAATAAAAATTGAATTAGAAAAGATTTGTAAAAAACACTTACCTGGCCTTTTCAATTCAATAAAATAAAAAATTTTATTTTTTAGAACAAGTTTTAGATTCACAGAAAAATTGAACAGATGGGGCAGAGTTCCCACATTACCCCTGCCCTCATCCCAGTTTGCTCTGCTCCCTGACAGGAGTATGGTGCAGTTATTATAATTAGCATACCGGTATTGGTATGTTATTATCAACTGAGGTCCATACTTTAGTCGGATTTCCTTAGTTTTTCTCTAATCTCTGTTTTTCTGTTCCAGAATCTCCTCTACCATGGCACACTCAATTTAGTTGTCATGTCTTGTTAGGCTCCTTTTGGATGTGGCAGTCCCTCGGACTTCCCTTGCCTTTTTTTTTTTTTTAAATGTTTATTTTTGAGAGAGAGAGAGAGAGCAAGCGAGGGAGGGGCAGAGAGCTTCAAGCAGGCTTCTGTGCTGAAAGCACAGAGCCCGACATGGGGCTCAAACTCCCAAATTGTGAGATCATGACCTGAGCCCAAGTCTGATGCTTAACTAACTGAGCCACCCAGGTGCCCTGGACTTCTTTTGCTTTTGATGACCGTGACAGTTTTGAGAAGTGCTGGGCGGACATGTTGAAGAGTGCCCCATCTATTGGAATCTGTCTGATGCCTGGTTTCCTTTTAAGTATTTGCTATTAACTAGTCTGCTTGCTCATGCTCAGGTGCCTGGAATTATTTGTATCAAGACATTGTCATGCTTAGTCTTTTGTCAAGGGTACAGGCTGGCAGCTGTACCCTTCTGGGGAACAGCTCCAGGCCACTGCTGTAACAGTTGTGGCGTACTTTTAGTCGCTTCCTTTTAGTTGCTTCCGGTGCTGCTTCAGTTGTGTTTCCATGATTAGCTTTGGGGAGATGAGACCTAGCATACAGCCGTAGGGAGTAGGAGAAGCAGCCCAGTGTCATGATTGCAGATTTGGTGTCCCATTCTCAGTGGCCCCGTCAAAGCCATTCCTTGGTGGCATCCATAGAAGCCCCAGTGTACACCGATGGTCCTTTTATTTTTGTCCAGCACTGATAATTTAGGCAGCTTTGGGAGTATTGGTAGTTGCGTTTGGGGAGCTATTCTGAGGATCTCTGAAGCTCAGGAAACTGTTGGCTCTTTTTGCTCATTTTATATATGCTGCAGGGGTTTACGAAGCTGAACAGTAGTTTCTTGGCCTCCCAGTGAGCACGGTGGACAGGCTCTGCAGATGGGGAGTGTGGCAGCAGGCCAGAGATGGGAATGGATGTCGCTTGCCCCTGACAGAACTCTGCAGTTGTCTTGACTTGTGGCAGCCCTTAGCCTACACTCATCATCATTAAGCCACTCATTTTTTCCTTTTACAGTTGGGACTTCAAGAAATGGAGACATTGGGTTTAGGTCTAGTGTTTCGAGTCCAGCTAGTGACTTTGTGCAGACTTCTGCACCTGTCCCTTAGGTTATCTCCTGGAGTGTGTGGTATGGTAGGTGTGTATAGGGGTGGGCTGAGTAAGGATCTATTGGCTTGTGGAGAGAGTGAGCGATGTAGACATACATGGACTTATCCAGGTGAAAAGCACTGTAAGATATATCACGGTTATAAATGCGGTCTGCAACGGTGCTGATGAGTAGGCTTTGAACAGTAATCCACTCTGCATTTTACTTATTGCACAGTACGTGACTATAACCACTATTTTATTGCTTCTTCCGTGTCTCTGCTCAGGAGCTGCTTGTTCTCTGGACAGTAATGACACAATTTAAAGAGGAATAAAAAGTCGTAAGCCTCACTTATACACACATGGGCACACACACACATGCACTCACCACACACCTCTTCATCCAAAAGCCGGGCCTCGTTCAGTTGCCAGCATCAGAGTGTGCAGTTCCTGAAGAGGAGGTTTCTAATCAGGGAGATGCCGAGCAGAGAGGCTGTTGCCGAGGCCTGAAATTTACAGCTCTAAGAATCCATTTGCTGCCGCTGCTGCTAAACATTATAAGGGGTGACGAATGCCAGTAACTTATCACAGGGGTACGCTTAGATCTTCACGTTCTATAATCGGGGTGAAGATGTGAGCACTACGATGCTTTTCCTGGTTTTATTCCTCTCTGAGCACAACTAGGGGGTGGGGAATGTCTAGATATTTCTCACATCTTGATTATGGGAATTTCCCTGTTTTTGGCACTTGATAATTTAATAAGAGTTTTGGTGGGAGAGGAATGTGTAGCTCTGTCCATCATTGAGATTTAGCAAATACTGTGAGGTGTGTGCATTGGAGATGGTGATCCTGTACTTTTGAGGGAGGAGCAGTGTTGATTTGCTATACTAGCTACTTTGCTTGGTGTGGCTTTATGGAATTTTTCTTCTCTTTGGTTTGAAGGTAGGATAGCAGAATAGCATGTATCTTGGATTCTTTGGCCCATGAATGTTTTATCATCCATTTTATGATACTTCTCCTTTTACCCAAATGTGGGATTTTGAAGAATAGAGAAATCATTAGCTGTGGTCTGTCTCTTTTGTGCAGTTGTCCAAGCTGCTCCTGGTGCCTTTAGGGAGTGGGAGGAAGATTCCATTGTGATGGGCATTTTTGCTTGGCATTAATGTCTAGATGGCAATGGGAAGGTGTGTTTTTTCTTTCTGTTAGTGAATCTGTATTTTTGGTTGTACCTTCTGGGCTGTTTTCTAAGTCCTACATGATTGGGCTGGTGTAAGGGGCTCTTTGATTTGGAGGGTCCTATAGACGTTGGTACCACCCATACGTAGGTAACCAGCCCTGACCTTGTGGTCCTCATGTCACCCACCACAGCTCATGCTTTTGATTGCCTGGGGACTTGACTAATTTTTTCTGGCCAGGTGAGTTTTGGGTTCTGGCTGTCTGGGTTTTAGTGTTTAGCCTTTGCGATTCTCAGATCTATCAAAAAGGTTAAAGCAGAATGGCTGTGGCAATTTTAGACTAGCTTTTCTAGTCTAACTAACCTACTAACTAACTAACTAACTAACCTACATTGAGGTTTGCAAGTTAATCTTATGTACTTGAAAATTAAAAATACCCTCTCTCCTAATCTACACTGTTGGTTCTCAGACCTTTCATTACTCTCTGATCACTGGCCTGTTTTTCCCTACACTTGCTGCTCATTACTTATGGTAGAACCTGGGGATGCCTTCCCATCTGCCAGTCATAGTCAGCCTTCCATGGACTACAGCTTGATTCCAACTGTCATTTTTCTTTTTTCATTCATTCTGTCTGATGGTGCTTTTTTCCTGCTATTTCCTGTCATGTATAATTTCTCACTTGGTTCAGATTGTTCGTTAAATCAGTCTTTTCTTTCTGGTATGTGGTTGGTTGGTTCTTTGGAACAGCCATTTTTTGGGGGTGGGGGGCAGGAGTCTGCAAGTGAATGGGTGTATTCTGTTTTAAAAGATATGAAGCCTTCTAGAGAATAGTGAGGGCTCTTTTAGGATACTTATCAGTGTGATATCCACCATAGCAAAGGCGAGTCTAGCTCCTTTTGTTTCTTGCTTGAAAGAGGAGGGAAATTTTGCGAGTCTGCCCTCACTGTGGCACCTGACCCTGTAGTTTGTTCAGCTGCCTGTTGGCTCCTGATGGGGCCTGATTGAAGCCTGGAAGAGTTGGTTTTGATTCTGCAGACAAAGTGGATGGTGACAGTGATATGTAGTCAATAGCTACCTTGTAAAAAAGTATTACTGGTTTAAAAAACAAACAAACAAAATAAAAACCTCCAAAAAACCCTGAATAGCCTTGTAACAACAGGCTCTGAATATAATCAGGTGAATTGTAGACCACTAGCTGAATTACGGGTTCTAGTTGTAACCCTGATGTGATCCTAGGCCAGTTTCAGTGCGATTTTATTCTGTACACTTTGGTGGAATGTTCTAATCTCCTCAGAGGAATATTTGTGCTTTTGCACTTTGAATAGATATCTTTGGAAGTTACCCAAGAGTGGAAGTTAATCTTTTTTAGCTGAGAGTGGGCTCCAGTGTTTCTGATACTGGGGTCTAAAACAAAGTTGCCCATAGTAGTGCTCTGAAAAGTTGGCTTTTAGAGTAGTTGAAGTAATATATTAGCAATTTAATGTTTCTGCCCTGAGATTAACAGCTGAGCCTCTCCTTTACCATGCTGTGATGACAATTCTTTTTGCCCTTCACTTGCCTTTGATTTTTCTGCTCTCTTTTGGGGCATCCTGTTTTGGTTCTTACCTAGTGCTGATATCTTCTATCCAGCCCTTGCTTCGTTTCCTAGATTCACACTGAGTAAGGAATTTTGATTTTAGAATCTGTTTCAAGGAAAATCATGAATAACATGTAGAGACGAGATTTCCAGTTTGTAAGCTTTGTAGTTAACTACACGTCTTGGTCAGTTAACTTCACGTCTTTGTGAACGATACAGATTTTGCCTCATAGAGAAATCATAATAAGGTCTTTGGGGACTGATAATTCTAGCATTGTTCTCTCCAACATTGTTGTACCATGAAGGATGATATTGAAATGCCCCAAATGGCTATTGATCTGACTTTTCTCCTTATGACTGTGGTGGGTCTTTCTCCTTAGCATGTGTGCTATGAGGTGGGCCATCTGAGCAGGTCTGAGCATTTTTGCTTCTTGCCCACAGGTGATGCAGGTGCTGAATGCAGATGCCATTGTTGTGAAGCTGAACTCTGGTGACTACAAGACCATCCACCTGTCCAGCATTCGACCACCGAGGCTAGAAGGGGAGAATACACAGGTGAGAATGGGGAAGGAGTGGAGCCTCTTTTCAAAAATCAAAAGGAAGGAGCTGGAGAATACTTAAATATGGTACATATGTATGAGAATGCTCACAGACGATATTTTAATTCTCCAAAGTATTATTTCCTAGTATCTGCAGCCTGGCTGGGCAGGTGTCAGTTTCTTCTGAACCACATTCACTGATCTGCTTTGTTTTGGGTGGGCATTGCTGGCATTCTGCTCTAAGGGGCTTGAGAGGGGTTAGGGCCAGGATACATGAGGTGGCAGTAAGTTTTGTTAACAAGATTTTCTTTGAGAATAAGGAGAGGAGAAGGTCCGTATCTCATGTGCATGAATGTAAGGCCTGTTTCTACTGGTCATTTTGATTTGAAAGTTCTGTATGTTTTTGTTCAGGGAAGAAATGAATCTTGGCGTATGTATTCTCTGGGGTCACCTGCTTCGTCTGTTGCAAGTGGTAACTGAAATTATTAGTTACACTGTTTTGTGCTATTTGTTGGATCTTTTGGCAGCAAAGGTGCTTCCCTAACCAATGTGTATGATTGGGGTATATCAATTTTGAGAAATACTTAGGAAGAAAACTATTGAGTTGGTAGTCTGCAGGCAGTTTTGCTGTAAATTTTCTGCTCATTTTCTTTCCATTGTTACGAGTGGTGAGAAGTTGGAGATACAGACTGAAGTTTTTGTTGAATTACTTGTTTGGTGATACCTTGTTTTTACAGACCACTTTCCAACTTTTATTTTTGCCTTCTCGTGAAACTACAGTGTGTAACTGGTTATAGAACTGGGTCCATTGTGAGAGCTGGTGCCACAGGCAGGTGTTTGGACAGTTTTCGGAAATTAAACACAGCATGGTTTACGTTAGTGCTCTGTGCTTTAATTTATCCCTTTTGTAGTTCTAAAGAGGAGAAATTTGCTTTTCTGATGTTTTGCACGGATACATGTCTTGGTGCATTTACAAGTTTAAATTCATGCCCTGTTTTCATTTGCATGAGAGTTTACAGACAGCCCATAAGAGTAAAATAAAAATATCGTGATTGTCTTTTGAATCTGATTGTGCGTAAGAAACACATACAGGAGGGGTTCTTTGAATGTCTGGCCAATCAGTTCGTTCTCTCTTTTAGTCCCCCACAGAGGAGGCAATTTAATGCGGCAAATGGTATTGTGGTAAGGTTGAGAATTTAAATGCATGAAAGTCTAGAAATGCCAAAATAAGGTTCTCTCAGTAACTGTAGCTGTGCCTCATTGCACAGAGTAAATAGACATCTCCAGTTTTATCAGTATTGGGAGTACTCCACGATTCGCATCTGTGCCATGCAGTTGGAATTAAGGTTCCCACGGCAACCACAACTTTGAAATTCTTGAACGTTAATTTTTGTGCCTGCCTCATTGGCCAAAGCATTATGTTAATATAGACTGTGTAGCTGAATTTCAAGCAGGTTTTAGGAGGGTGGGGATGTTATAGCTCAGGTAAGGTAATAGCAGGTGTTCAGGAGTAGGAACTACTACTGAGAATTTTTAGCTTTTCCAGGAGCCTTTGGAACTCTTCAGGGGGTAATGGATGGATTTTTCCCTTAGCCTACTGGATAATGGGAAGTTGTTGGAATATATTCCCTAGTTTAGGCAGAGTCCTGTTTATAGAATTCCTTGTTCTTTACCAAGGAAGGTTATTTCTCACTTTGTGTTTAATTTTATTTTTAACTTCTGTTCACTCCAGAGATCTTACACCATTTTAAGGAAGTTTGAAGTAAGGCTTAGCTGTAAGAGTCTACAATATACGGCTTAGATGAAGTGAAGAATGATTTTTCTTATTTCTTCATTAAATTCCTTTCAAAGATTTTAATGAGGCAGTCACGTAAGAAATAAGTTAACATAATGCACTCTGAGTACATTGGCGGAGGGTGCCGTGAAGAACCCAGTTAGAGTGGGCACTCGGGAGTCTCCCCAGGAGCAACTAGGGTTCCTCTCTTGAGTGTTCACGGATGAGAAGTTAGTGGATGGAAGAAAGGGCACTCTAGACCAACACCGACTGCTCCCTAGATCTATAATGCAAGCCACACAAATGAACTATATTTGTTATTTAAAATTATCTGGTAGCTATATTAAAACCATCAATTTTAATGCATTTTATTTTACCTGATATATCCAAAACAGTATTATTTCAACACTTAATGAATGGAAAAAGTTAATGAGAGGTTTTACTTAATTTGATATTTAGTAAGTCTTTGAAATCTGGGGTATAGTTTTATACTTGGAACACATTTCAGTTTGTTTTAGTGTATTTCTAGAGCTCAGTAGCCACCTGTTGGTAGTGGCTTCTTAGAATGGACAGCATGGATTGAGAAATTCAAATGAATGCCATTGATAAGTATTTACCAGGTATCTGCTTTGTAGCAGATGCTATGGGAATGCAGCAGGGAAAAAACTTTCATGGAATCACCCTCATGGAACTTTAATTTAAAACCTAGTAGGGGAGATACACAAGTAATTCCATTTATGTGAAATGCTATGAAAGAAAAGTTTGGAATTTATAAGAATGTACAATCTGGGAAGGCTTCCTGGAGGAAGTGATGTGTAAAGTGTAAAGCCTCAAGGGTGACTAGGACTGAGCTAGGTAAAATGTGGGGAGAAGATAGTTCCTGACAGAAATGGCAGTAATGACAAGAGTTGGGTGAGTTTGGGAAGAGGGAATAATAGGCACTGTGGATAGTGCATGAGGGGTACGATGCCTGTGGTACAAAGTGTAGGCAGGGCCAGATCACACTTGTCCTGTCAGCATCTCAGGATACTCAGAGACTATGGGGTATTTTGTATGACTGGAATAGAGGGTAGTTAATGCTAGGGAGTAGTAAGAAATGGGTTTGGGAGTTAGGCAGGGGCCACATGCTGAAAACGTGTGCCATACTTTTAGATTTTTGCGTGAAGAATTTTAAACTAGGCAATGGCATGTTTGGATTTGAGTACTCTTGCGTTGGTGGCTTGCATTTACAAAACATGAAAGTAATTTGCATTTATAAGGGAAGATCATGCTAGATGAAAACTCATCTGTAGGAAGGAGTTGTGGTGTTTCTTTTGCTAAGCCCCAGTTGACCATGGCCCTGGGGGCAAATGGAGTGCTGACTACGAACCTGTGGAAGTTGTTCTAGCAATTTCTATGCAGGAGGATTCAGAGTTCTTTCTACTAAAAGAATTCCCCAGATCTGTGCTTACTTTAAAGTTATCAGAGATTTACAATGTGGGTATCGAAATATAAATCACCCGGGGATCCCAGTGAATCCATAACTTCATGTATGTAATGACTGGGAGAGCAGGCATCTGCTTGGAGTCTTTGGTTTTTAATATTCTTTACTGTATACCATCTGTTCTTGTAGCTACAAGGGGAGTCCAGTCAAATACTCAAGGCATAGATGTTGGGGCTGGGACCTCTGTTAACCCATATGGTGCCCTTGTGCAAACTAGAGAGGGGTGCCCCCTTCTTCCAGGGCACCCCTTGTCAGGGCACATGGCTTGGCAAGCAGAATGGCGGTTGAATTTCAGCTCCCATTCAGCCTCTGTCTCCTTGGCCAGTGCCCTTGTGCACAAGAATATATGGCTGTCCTAGTTAGAACAGGGCTGATTAGAATCTCCAGTGAAAATGTTGGTATGTTTGGGGAATTGAAATGGTCTTGTAGTTGCAGAAATGCGGCACGCTTGAGGATTGTCCGGAGACGACGGATGGACTGCGGAGGGCCTCAGATGAGACACTTAGATTGCTTTCTGCCTCATCTGGGGGAAACTTTCTGAAGATGATTGACTTTGAAATGGAGAAAAAGATAATCTTACAGTTTATGGTTTTGGAGCCTGTTGTATGGTATTAGAGCAGAGTGGGAGAAGGTGCAGGTTAAGGAACTGGAGGAGTAGGTGAACAGGGAAGCGAAAGTGTTAGCATGACCTTCCTCAAGGGCAGGCAGATGGCGGGCAGTGTCTCCTGCTGCGGGCTAGGCCTCCCTACAAGCTCCCAGATGACGACCCAATGGGGCTTGCCCTTCAGGTTAGGAAGGGGAGATTCTTTTAATGGTTATCTTCCCCAAACCCTAACAACTCTAAAAACCTGTCATCGACTTAATGTAGATCTTCCAAGACATCTATACATTGTGGGGATAGTAGGGCAAATTGGATTTTCCTTTTTTGAACACAGAGACAAGTTCATTTCTCTTAAATTATACATGAAGGCAAGGAGGTTTTGCCCAAGGCTAGCCGTATACTCCACTCCCCTTTTTTGGGTTACTTTGTAATGCAGCCAGAGGAAGGGCTCTGGACAAAACAGGATGATCAAAGGACCTGTTTTCATCCTAGGCAGCTGCTATCCAGTAATATCCAGGAATTCATGGGTAGCCATTACTCCCAGAGTTTGGTTAAAACTGAATTTTTTGCTGGAAAGTTTGTCAGGAGAGTTAAAAGCAAGGATGTGTAATATTTTCCTCAAAGATTACAGTTAGATAGATGCCTGATGCTGTTGATTCTACTGCTGTTGATTCTACTGCTGTGGCATTGATGCTTCTGGATTATTTAGGGTGAATCCAGTGTCAGCTCTTTGCGATCTTAACTCCTTCAGGCTGAGGGCCATTTTGGACACTGAGGTGTGGTGTTCCTGAGTACCTAAACACGTATCAGGGTTTCTCTATAAAGGTATACTGGAGTTTGTTTTATGCAGTTGTTTGCTGCAGAGAGACAAGTGCTAAGTGTTGGAGGAAGACTGTGGCTTTTCTGAGCTACTGCCTTAGAGGAGACAACACACTGTGTAATCCCAGGACTTCTAGAGAGCATTTGACTTTGATCCGACATTGGAAAACATAATGCTCCTGGTGCCCAGGGCTGCCATGGCTTTGTGTCACACTTGGAGTGTTAATGACAAAAGATACCCCTCTGGCATCTGATGAAGGGGCTGACTTTTCCCCCCTTAAAGTTGGTTTGGCCTGCGTAGTGCTGTTGTGGTGGACAAAGATACAGAGCTGGAATTTACCTCGAAAAAGGTACGTGATTTACCCAACGCCCAGGTGTTAAGTGTAGAAAGTTTGCTTTTAGTTGCAAGGCTTTTTTCCTCAAACTCCTGTCTATAGAGTCTCTCTCCCTCTTTCACACATGCGTGTGTACACACACACACACACACACACACACACACACACACACACCTTCAGCTTGGGCCTCTGGGAAGTGTGGAAACCTGAAGGTGGAGCCTTTCCCCTGACCTCACAAACCTATGCTTTCAGTTTGTATTTGATTCTATCACCTTATCTTTCAGCCTCCTCCCTATGGAATTTTCCACATAAATGTTCTTTCACAGCAGGCCTCTAAATATTTAGTCGTGGGCACCAGAGGATCAGTTTTGTTAAAGCTGTAATCTGCCTAATCTCCCAGTGTCCTTGCTGCCTTTTTTTGGGGGTGTTTGTTTCCCAGGCCCGACCCCACGGGGTCTCTTCTGTAGGCACTCATGGTTGACAAGCTGCAGGTAGGCCCGTTAGTGATGCCCTGGGATTCCTAAGGGCGTTTTCTCAGAGGCAGGGCAGTTTCGGGTGCTAATAACTCCATTTGTTGTACAGGGCCCCAGGGTGCTTTGCCATTTAGACACGATTAAAAGCGGTTCTCAACCTATTCCCTTCAGTTGAGATTTTTGAAAGCAAGATGACTGGTCCCTCTGGACCCTAAAGCAGACGATGCTGCCACTGAGATGCACACCAACAGAGAGCTGTGGGGCCGCAGTCCCTAAGTGAAGCCAGGGCAAACCAATAAACCCATTGACTGTGATCTCGCGCATGGGACTGGGAGCATAAGGCAAATAGCAAATTAGAGCGGGACTCCAGCTTGGCATTAAGGACCTTGGAGAAAAGCAAAAGCTCTTTGAAATGGATATAGCATTTCACCGGTTTCCAATGGAGAGACTTGGGGACTGCAGCAATGTGATCAAAAGACGTAGAATATGTCAGAGCGCTGGCAGAGGCATTCTGTACCAGTTTCCGATTTGTTTGATCTGGGCGTTTTTGAGAAGAACACTTGAAACCTCCTTTGTGAGAGGATTGAAAAAAATTACCATTCGGAGACTGTGGGTGGGTCTTAGCTCATCTATTTAAGATTCAGGATGTACGTACTCTGTCATTTTTAAAAGATTAATTCCTGTTCCTCTGCTGGGGAGGGCACTGGGGGCAAGCCTGACTCTTCTTGAGGTCAAGACATTTGCTATCTGGGTAGATAGCAGGGTTCCTCAAAATGTGAATTATAACTGGGAAAAGACAGCAATTGCCTGTTTCCCTTTGATTTACCTTCTTCTCCATATTACTACTTAAATTTTCTTTTGTTTCCTTTAGTTAATGCATCCCCTTTCTCATGATTTTGCCTATCCCCTTCCAATAATTTTTGTAGGATTTGAACAATCTCGTGGGGCCTGGTGCTTAATCCTTCCCCGAACCATGTGCATTTACCTTTTTCAATCCATCTTCCTCTCTTTCTTCTCTCTCCATTTAATCATCACTATTACACAGTTCTATATTTTCAATTTATCTAAATCTTCCAAGTGCTAGCGTGTTCATATTTCTTGCCTCTTTTCAGTCCTGTGAGCTGCAGTAATTCTCTGTTGTTTCCAGAGTTGGCAGCACCATCATATTTACTGTCCTGTGATCATTTACCATAGCTGCTGTGCTGAGGTAACTGTCTTTCTTGCCCTGGTTCTTGAAAGCTCCTTTAGGCCAGAGATTTCCATACCCACAGTCTTTCCCTCCTCTGTCTCATCCTGTACTGTTACTTATGTCCAGCCCGCTTTTGGTTACAAAGCCTAAACTCCACTGTGAGCCAGAGTGGAACTGGTTTTCTCAGCTTCATACCCCTCTCTTTCAGAATCTTGCAGAGTGCTGTGAATGCAGCAGGTGTTTAGTAAATGTTTATATCAAAAATATATGCTGAGGCTTAAGACCTAATGCATGTATTGCTTTTGAGTGGCATCATTGTTATCCAATCCATTTGACTGCTGCCTATAGTCATTCCAACTTGAGGCAGCATGTCCTGGTGTTGAAAGGTCCTGGGAGGGAGTGTTTTTTTCTCCTTCCTAATTGGATTGCTTGTTGTTGTTTTTTGATGTTTGTTTATTTTTGAGAGAGAGAGAGAGCACGTGCACAACAAGTGAAGGAGGGGCGCGCGCGCACACACACACACACACACACACACACACACACACACACACACACACACACACGCAGAATGTGAAGCAAGCTCCAGGCTAGGAGCTATCAGTGCGGAGCCTGATGCGGGCTAGAACCCATGAATCGTGAGGTCATGACCTGAGCTAAAGTCGGACACTTAACCAACTGATCCACCCAGGTGCCCCTTGGATTGTTTGTTTTGATAGCCAGGTTACCCATGGCTTCCTTTTCTGTAGGCACTTCCTCTTTCCCACTCCCAGGTTTCAACCTAGTTGATGCATTTGGATTGCCTAGCCCTGCCCCTTTCTGAGCCCTGGTTTTCCTCATACTGGCATTCCATTAGTATAGTATGGACTGGGTTCAGTCCACCAGAGGGGCTAATCTCAGGATTTTAAGTGATTTTGCGGTTGGTCCCCAATTGCCTTTCTTTTAACACCTCCACCCTTATTCAGGCTTTCCCAGATATCTTTCCTTCGTGGCAGTCCAGGTGTCTTGATTCATTGGAGTTTTTAGGTGCACTTTTTCCCCAAAGGCTATATATTTTTTTACTGTTGTCGACCTTGTTGGTTGTCAGATTATTTCTTTGCTTGGAACTAATTTTAAAATCAATTAGAGAGCTTTCCCTTCATCTTTCTCTTTTTATTTATGAGATACTGATTGCAGAGCTACCTACACTGTGTTTAGATAAATTACGTTTTTTTTTTTCCCACATAACATTTATATTCAAGGCAAGTTTAGTGCAGTCATCAGTGCTTTCGACTTCTGCAGGCCAGGGCTGTAGGTTTCATTCCTTGGTGGGCTAATTAGCTTTTTACTTGGAAAATTTGAGTTAGTTCAAAAACCAAACATTTCAGATCCTCATGTCCTATAGGTGCTATGGATCTAGGAAGTTATTTTTATTAGGGAAGTGTTGATAATTTTAGAAACAGAATTTCTAATCTTGACCATTTGGTGTATGTTGTGGTCACAAGGTGGATTTCAGACCAGATGATAGATTATGGAGGAAGAAGCCTCATTTCATGTCACTGCTTTGGAAAAGGCTTTTCAGAACTGAAACTAGAAGGGGAAGCTGAAGGACACAGATGCTTGCTTTTTTTCCTAGTAAATGACAGGTCTATTGCTTAGGCATATTTTTGATGTCACTTTTTATTTCAGCCCTTCTTTGAAAAGCTCCGGTCACTTTCTGGGTTGTTCACATTTCAGAGGCCTTCATTTCACCATCTAGTCTGGTTTTGGCTGCAGATGCCTTTGCCTGGTTCATTGTTGTGTGGTGGCCACCCTGGCACATTGCTGTCCCACAGGAGGGTCTCAGAGAGAGAGGCCAGTTGATATGCTCTCCCTTATCCGTGTTTCACTGCATTGGGTCCTTCGTGAGGCTGAGTGGAAATCTCCTCTTTATGTGGCATCTGCTGCGTCTTTGTGTTCAGACGCTGGTCCCAAAATTTGGTTCCTTCTGCTGTCCTGCTGATTCTGGATAACCCACACAGTGGCTGCCTGTAATTTCTAGTTTCTGCTTTGTAAAATGCTTTTTCTCTTCCCCATTCCCTCCCCGCCCTTCCCTACTAGGTTTTTCCAGTTTGGTTTTTCTGCATCAGGTAGATTCCTCATTTCTTCACATCTATTGCTAGCTCACTTCCTGGCACATAGTTGATACTTACATGTTTGTTGCATAATGGCTTATTTCATTCTCACTGGATGTCTTTTCACTCCTTGTTCATAATTTGGGAATGGGGTATGGGCAGAATACACCAACACTTGATTTTCGGAGTCTGTAGCTCTACCATTGGTAGGACATTTTTCTCATCCTTACTAGGGAGGCTGATAGGATTGTTTGATTTTCTGTGCAGTTATCTTTTGTAAGGTGGCCTGGAATTAGGAGAAAGCCACATTCTTATTCATATGGAGCTGCCTTTAGCATCTGCTTATCCAGCTGGAGGGGCTTGTTTTAGAAACACTGCCTTGCAGAAAGCTGTAGGTGGATCTCTGTGGAAGGGCTGCTGGTGTGTTGCATGCCCTGGGCTCCCTTTGCAGCCTGCCTGCTCCCTCGGGCTCTGGCTGGAGGCTGGTCCCTATGGGTGGGATGCAGTCTGTACTGTCCTCCCTGTCCTTCTCGGACCCTTTTTCCTTTTTACCTCTTAGCTCAGCTGCTGTGCGTAAGCGCACTGTATTCCGCATGGGGGAACTGGCGGCAGGTGGCTCCGTTTTCTGGTTTTGGCCACTGGGACAGCCAGGAGTATCAAACCAGTTTGTTCTTTAAGAAGAGGGAGACTTGGGGCCCCTGGGTGGCTCATTTGGTTAAGCGTCCGACTTCGGCTCAGGTCTTGATCTTGCGGTTTGTGCGTCGGGCTCTGTGCTGACAGCTCAGAGCCTGGAGCCTATTTCGGATTCTGTGTCTCCCTCTCTCTCTGCCCTTCTCCCACTTGTGCTCTGTATCTCTCTCTCTCTCTCTCTCTCTCTCTCTCAAAAATAAATAAAATGTTGGGGCGCCTGGGTGGCGCAGTCGGTTGAGTGGCCGACTTCAGCTCAGGTCACGATCTCGCGGTCCGCGAGTTCGAGCCCCGCGTCGGGCTCTGGGCAGATGGCTCAGAGCCTGGAGCCTGCTTCCGATTCTGTGTCTCCCTCTCTCTCTGCCCCTCCCCCGTTCATGCTCTGTCTCTCTCTGTCCCAAAAATAAATAAAAACGTTGAAAAAAAAATTAAAAAAAAAAAAAATAAATAAATAAATAAAATGTAAAAAAAAAAGAAGAGGGAGACTTGACATCACTCAAAGCAGCGTCTTTTATTTATTTCTTATAGAGGAGAAAGAAGTTATCCCAGTCCTTTGCTATTCTTTGAGTGTGTATTAAACTAACAGCTCAGTGTTTTCCTCAGGAAAACATCCAGGGTTCCTCCCTGTCATTTGGGCCGGGCTCTGTCTCGCCTTCGCAGATTGCGTTGTGGTGCGGCCGCCTCACTGTTAAAGCTTTTTGGCTTCACCGCCTACCCCCACCCCCTTCCAGTCCTCTTCTCTTGGAGGAGTGAATGGCTCTTTCAGTCTAGACACTCCTGTTTGCATACCAAGTTATAATTATTCTGGAGGTGCTTATACTCAGTAATAGCAGAGTTCAGAAAAATGTCCGCTTCCCAATTGAAAAATCATTAAGCTGCTTTCAGTTTGTACCAGCGTTTGGGCTCCATGTTGTTGTTGTTTTTTCTTCAAGTAGAATTAACATAGTTCCAGGTGTACAATATAATGATTCAACAGTTTTGTACATTGCTCAGTGCTCATCAGGGCTTATAAGTATAGCCTTAAGCCCCGTTCTCTCTTTCTCCCATCCTCGCACCCACCTCCCATTTGGCAACCACCACTTTGTTCTCTGTAATAAGAGTCATTCGTGTTGTTGTTGTTGTTCTTTTTCTTTTTTCCTTTGTTTCTTAAATTCCAGTGAAATCATATGGTATTTGTCTTTCTCTTACTTATTTCACTTAACATTATTTTCTCTAGTTCCTTCATCCATGTTGTTGCAAATGGCAAGATTTCATGCTCTTACGGCTGGATAATATTCTTCTGTGTGTGTGTGTGTGTATATATATATATATATATATATATCTCACATCTTTATCCATTCATCTCTGGATGGACACTTGGGCTGCTCCCATTATTTGGCTATTGTAAATAATGCTGCAGTAAACATAGGGGTGCATGTATCTTTTTGAATTAGTGTTTTTATTCTCTTTGGGTAAATACCCAGTAGTGTAATTACTGGATCATATGGCACTTGTATTTTTAATTTTTTTGAGGAATCTCTGTACTGATTTCCACGGTGGAAATGTTATTATCCATGTTATTATTAGGTATCTATAAAATACAGCAGGTAGGGGATAGTCATTGGAGCTCTGTTAGGATAGAGACATCTCTCTCTAAAAGATACAGATTGGTCCCAGGTATCTGACATGGTAGATGGAACCTGACAAACTGAAAATTCAGTGTAAAAATCCTACAGCCTTTCATTTCTTACCCTCATCACCCAGCGAGAAATGAATTCTGAGGGCAGAAGCTGATGGTGTTGAAGATCTCTGTCCTGGAATGTAATCGAATGTGCTCAGGTGGAAACATGCTCTCTCCTTGCTGCTGTGCCCGCCTCAGAGTTGGCTGCCTGCAGACTTGGGCCTGATGCGGCTCCTTTCTCCTCAAGCACAGTATTTTCCCCACCTTTGGTTCTCCAGAGTTTTAATACAGGCCGGTGCCTGTTCTTTTGTTTGTTTACTTTTGTGTTTTGACTTGGAAAGCTTTCTGAAGTACCTGAACGGTAAGAGTATTGATTTGTGCTTCTGCTACTTTAGCTTTCATTCTGATTTCTTTCAGTTAATCTCCACCCCCAGCTCACTGCCCCCCTCCCCCCCCCTCCCCCCCCCGCTATAGTTCTTCCCATCCCCTCCCCCCCTCCCATTATGTCTCTCCTCAAGTACAGAGAGAGAGTTTGTAAACTTTGGTTTGGATGAAGAAGTCGCTTCTGGCGCACACAGTTTGGTCACTCCATTACCTGTTGCTGCACTCCTCACACAGGAGCTTGTGGCTGCTCCCTGTGCCCCCCTGCTCTTCAGTGTTACTCTGACAATCTCTGTGCTATATTTTGGATGCTGCATGAACCTGTGAGTGAATGCTTACCATTGTTGAAGTTCACTGTTGCCCTTAGCTGCCTTGCTTTGGGGTTCACTTGCTTTGGAGTGGCACCTTTAACCTGAATTCAGTAAAGATATTGATAGCAGCCAAACTGGATTGCTCTAGTTTTCTTGGATAACCACATTTAATTGCTTATTAAATATAATTTTATGTTCTAGGAAACTGCATTTGCTCAATTTAAGCTAGGCCGATATCCTTCCGCTCCTAGAATTTACATAAATTGATACCTTCATTGGTCAAATGCCTAAATCTATAGCTGATTGATATTGATTTGAAGAAGTTGCCTCACTGATTGCTTTAGAGTCTTTGCCTTCATTTTATTGAAAAAAAAATTTTTTTTAATGTTTATTTTTGAGACCGCGCGCGAGCAGTGGAGGGGCAGAAAGAGAGGGAGACAGAATCTGAAGCAGGCTTCAGGCTCTGAGCTGTCAGCACAGAGCCCGATGCGGGGCTCGAACCCGTGAACCGTAAGATCATGACCTGAGCTAAAGTCAGATACTCAACTGACTGAGCCTCCTAGGCGCCCCAAGTCTTTGCCTTTTAATGAGTGCTTGAGCCTGTACAGTGTGCTTGCAGTAGGACAGAGTTTTCCTTCTTTTGGCTTCTTTGTGTTAAAATGTTATTCATGACACTTGCTGGAGAACAGTAAGATACACCTAATTCGTAACCGTTGTGATAGGTGTAGGGGCCAACAATGGGGTTTGGCAGTGGGGAAAGAGCTTGGGTTCTGAGTCCAAAAAGGAAAAGTGGGAATTTGTCATCAAGGAGCAGGGTGGGGTTGGGGGTGGTGGAGGATGAGGAACCCAATTAGATATCGAGAGTAATCAGATATTGAGGGTGGGGAAATTGGGCTAAACTGACTTAGCAGGATTCTTGGCAGAAATGGACAATGCAGAGATGAACAGAGTTCCCAAAAGTCAGGGCCCTAGCTGAGAAGGGAGTTCAGAGGAGCCTGAGTAGAATTTGGTCAAGGAGAGAATCTTTGTCATTTGTGGTGTCAAGTTTTACCCTTGCTATCTGTAACTAGTGGTAGAAAGTCCACTTCTTGAGAGACTGTAAGGTTCTCTTCCTTGGTGCCTGTGGGAGAAAACAGGCTTTAGACCATTGCAGCTTCGGATACTTTCCCCAGCTGCTTTCTTGCTCCGTCTTTCACTGCCATCTTTAGACTTTTCCCTCTCTCTAGCTTGCTCCTCAGTATTAGTATCTTTGGCGGTGGGCAGGAGTAATAGGGAGCAAAGAACTAAGGAAATGGTTTTATTTTCCTTTTTTCCTTTAACCGTAACTCCACAATGACCATGTCTTTTCTGCCCGGCTGTAATCTCCTGCCATGGCTAGTTCAGGGATGCAGAGCCCCGCATCATAGTAGAGTCCCTGAATTTGATGCTGCGGGAGACTTGGGGATGTGCAATCTAAGGAAGCAGTTTTGGACTCTCCCATCCTCGTGCTTGCATATCTTACAGCATCGCGGTGGTACTGAAGTGCCTGGAGTCCAGAAGCTGGGCAGTAGGAACTCCTCCCTTGCTCTTTCTGGCTGCCATTTGACTCTGATATATCTCTCTCTCCCTCTGTCCCCTTCCCTGTTAGGAAAATGATGCTTGTGTGTGTGGTTCTAAGGTATCCCCTGATAGGAAGTTCTACAAGGGGCACATCATTTGATTGTTAACTGTCAAGTTCACTTACAGTATGGCTGCTAACACTGTTGCTTCTCGTTTGCTACAAACAAGCTCTGTCTTTCTGGGTTTGCCCAAGATTCCAGCAAGGACAGAGATTGAGTGGATCCCTGTTGATGCCATGTCTTTTGATTGAATAGCAACCTTGGAATGCGTACAGGGTTCTGCCCCTGCCCTCTCCTCCTTGTTTCCCTTCCCCTGCCCCGCCCTAGCTCAGATACAAAGATGTGTGCCCCTTTGAGTCACCATGAAATCCAAGTGAGAGCATTTCTCCTAGAGTAGAGGCTAAGTCAGTTTTTCCTAGGGTATGGTTTGTAAGCTCCTTGTGTTAGAATCCCTGTGGTTAGAGCCTGGTGGGTTCATTTTTCACACTTGCCAGGTGTTTCCATTGTACTTCCACTTGAGGCTACTGTTCTAGATTAGTGTTCCTAGCAGTAGGAAGGTGGAGCTTTACCAAGGCTGGCTGTCCAGGATTTTGGTCACTGAGAATATAATTTTTCTTTCCAGAAGCAGACTTAGATGTGGTAACATCTCTGCTGTTTCCTGTGTGAGCTTTTCTTCCCCCAGGTCCCAGAGCCAACCGCAAACCAGATATATCCCTTCTTAGCTTAGAATATCTCTTGAGGATTCTGACGAAAGGAGATAGGAGAGTTCTGTCTGAAGACATTTATCTGCGTCAGAGAGCAGGGCTCTTTGGGGAATAGTGGAGTTTCTTGGGGTTTATTACATACGATTTGAGCCAATGTTAAGTTTAGGTGGGGCCTGTTCACAGTTTCTGGGTGAATTTCATGACAAAAAAATGAAAAGATTTATGAAGTGCCTTGTTAGATCTGGTTCACACCTCACGTGCCATCATATTAACTGAACTTGGTACGCGGAGGAAAGGGTGCAGGGTAAAGAATGTGCTTGCCTTGGGCGTGTCCAAGCAGCCCTCGAATGGCTGGTACGTAATGGCACATACGGAGGGCCAGAGCCTGACTGCCGTTCAGGATATAGCACAGCAGAATCCTGGAGTGCCTTCTGAGTCGTGACAGGTGCACAGCAGTACGTGGTGCAGGTGTAGTGTTGGGCGATGATGACTCTGTATTAAGACTGATGAGGGAGGAGGAAAGCTGGTCCATTTTTTTTTTTTAATTTTTTTTTTCAATGTTTATTTATTTTTGGGACAGAGAGAGACAGAGCATGAACGGGGGAGGGGCAGAGAGAGAGGGAGACACAGAATCGGAAACAGGCTCCAGGCTCTGAGCCATCAGCCCAGAGCCTGACGCAGGGCTCGAACTCACGGAAGCTGGTCCATTTTTTAAGGCCTTACAGAAGGTCTTCTCAGCTCAGCTGCTTTCTAGGGCTAGCTCTGAGCTTTACAGGCTGTGAAATGCTGTCTGTTATACTGGTTAACTGATTTCGGCTAAAGGAACTCACAAAGATGTGATTTGTAAGTCCGTTTGTGGATTTATTAATTTATGATGCAAAGTCCAACTGCCAAACAGACCAGGATGTTCTGATGGGTGAAAGTGTTCTCTTTCTTGTGGAGGAAGTTGGTTTATTGTTTACAGAATTGGAGTGAAGGGGATTGCTGGAGACCGAGGAAGGCTGAGGGGCCCTGGATGCCTGTGTGGCCCAGGTCCATTTCCATCCCTGTCAGGTCAGGAAACTTGAGGCTTGGGAAGACCAGAGTTTGCTCAAGGCTTTTTCTCTGGTAAGTGGAGGAACCAGGATTCTAACAGAGGTCTGTGTTACCTGTCTCCAGATGTGCTGCATGGACTTTCATGTTGCTGGGGTAGGCTAGTGACCCTCCGCCTTACACACTGTTGTGGTAGGGGGACTTCTCTGTACACTCCCATTTTCCAGAATTTCTGTCATCTGCCAGAAGCTGCAGCTGGTTGTCTTTGTTTAGCTTTCTTATTTCAATGTATTTTTACAAATTAAAGTATTTCCTGCAACCATTTTGGAGGTACCATACTTTATATCAGGAGATTCTAATTTATACTTTGAACGAGTGTTTAACATCAGAAAAATATATCTCCATATTCTTGTCTCCTGTATGAAGTTTTTCTGGCAGTAATCTTGCTGTTTAGAATGGTCAGGCCATCCCTATGAAGAGAGAAGAGATTGGATAATAAGGACTCTGAACACCAGTCCTTTTTGTACAGCCCTGTGAGCATTTGCTTGTATATACTTCATTATTTTCAATGTTTTTTTATTAAAAAAATTTTTTTTCAGTGTTTATTTATTTTTGAGAGAGAGAGAGAGAGAGAGAGCATGAGCGAGAGAGGGGCAGAGAGAGGGAGACACAGAATCCAAAGCAGGCTCCAGGCTCTGAGCTGTCAGCATAGAGCCCGATGCGGGGCTCAAACTCACGAACCGTAAGACCATGACCTGAGCCGAAGTTGGAATGCTCAGCCGACTGAGCCACCCAGGCGCCCCCATTATTTTCAATATTTAATGTTCATTTATTAAACCCATTAGATGGATGGCTTAGGCTTCTGATTTCATCTAAATTTTCCACCTTAAATATTTTTTCCTTATTATAGGTGATACATTTATTTACTAAGTTTTGGGAAATTTAAAGAAGAAAATACAAATTAAATCTTACCATCTAGGGGCAGCATCACCACTGTTAATATCACGGCCTTCTCACCTGCTTCTTTGTGTTCGTGCTTCGTAACTGAGCATTTCTGTTGGCCTTTAAAAAATTTCCAAGGTTATTAAGTAACCTCCACACCCAACGTGGGCTCAAACTCACAACCCTGAGATCCAGAGTCTCATGCTCTTCTGACTGAGCCAGCAAGGCGCCCCTCCAGAACATGATTTTTAATGACTGTGCAGTTTTTAAAAATGTGGATGTACCAAATCTGTTTCCACTAATTTTTCTGTGTATAAATTATTTTGAATTTTTATAGCTGTTATATCTACATTCTTTTTTTTTTTTAATTTTTTTTTTCAACGTTTATTTATTTTTGCGACAGAGAGAGACAGAGCATGAACAGGGGAGGGGCAGAGAGAGAGGGAGACACAGAATCGGAAACAGGCTCCAGGCTCTGAGCCATCAGCCCAGAGCCTGACGCGGGGCTCGAACTCACGGACCGCGAGATCGTGACCTGGCTGAAGTCGGACGCTTAACCGACTGCGCCACCCAGGCGCCCCAGTATATCTACATTCTTAAAAGAGAAAATTTGCCTCAAAGAATGAAAAGGTCCGCTCAGATCGGAGGTAGCTCTTGGGCAAGTTGTGCTGTAGTACAATGTAAGATACATGTTCCCACAGGGGCTGATATTTAGCCCCACTGGCAGTACACTCTCTAATCAGCTAATTCCTTATCTATTTGTGTTATTTAGAAGCAGGCTGTGATCCAGGCCCTTTGTGTTTGTTGCCAGGATGGCTCTCTCCCCCCAGCTGAACTTGCTGCATCTGAAATAAAGGGTAGAGTAGATGGTAAATCTTCTCCCGGGGACCACTGCTCTTTTCTGTTGCCCAGACTGGGATCTGGTGAGACACTTTAATGGGAACACAGAGGCTCCCATGGCGCTTTGTGAGTGCAGCCTGCAGTATTTGTTTCATCCCCTGAGCTGCTCTGTCAGTGACTTCCACAGTGCCACGTGCTTGTGAGTATTGGCACAATTACATTGCACCCTATTGTGATTAAAAACAATTATCCCACAAATAAGTGTATGTAAAACAGCTATATTTAATTAAAAAGCAACAGCACTGATGTCCAGCAGATACTAAAATCACTATTGCTAATTTAAAGGAATATACCAGGCCCCATCTTGAGGAGGGGATGCTGCCCGCTCAAGGTTGGCAGGAAATGAGTCAAATGGGATTTCTGCACAACCCTTCTGCCTGTCTGTGTGGGGAAACCTGAGCACTGGCAACAGTCTTGTTTGATCGCAAGAAGTGGAATGGTATTTACAGGGAGTTAGGGCTCAAATTGTTGAGGCCGTAAGCTACAGTCAGCATCACAAATGTTCTTTCAGGCAAAAAGGCAGCCATTGACAAATGCAGACGCAGGTACAGTGAACTATCTGTGTTCCGTGTCACTCAGCAATTGAAGTGCTGCATTCTTTATTGGCTAAAAACTGGTTTGGTGCCTTGGGAGCATAGAGCGTCTTATGATACACCAACCCAGAAGTTAAAATAACTCTTTGTATGGCTACCATCTTTATGGCATAATCAGAAGACACTCTCAGAGCCTCTAAACTGTTCACATGCACAATTTTGCATTCTTTTTTCTGATGATTTTTTTGTCTTTTCTCTGAAGGTAAGTACTTGCTGTTGGCAGACCCCCACCCCCAAGCTGAGGACTGGCACGTTTCCTTACTCCCAGCGTGTTGTCCCAGCAGCTGGCAGGATAGCTCTGGCCGCACATGAAGCTGTTTCTTTAAGGATCACCTGTGTGTGTGGGAGAACTCCATCAGCAGAAGGTTAGAGGGCCCCAAATGAAAGTTACATATATTTACAGTTTTTTTAAACTCTGATCCTTTTCATATCTGTCCTTCAGAGAGGATCATCTCTTCAGATAAATGTGGTCTAGGGACCCCAGGAGACTAGGGAGAACGGAGGGAGAAGAGCTGAGTCACTGGTCTCTGACTGTAGGAGGTGCTCTGTATGATCCCAGGGGTGGTCTTCACTCTTTTCACAGCTGCCTTCCTGCTTCTACTTGATAAACTCTCCCTGTTCCCCTCCAACTGGCTCTGCAGAGCCAGCTGTAAGAGCCAGTAGAGGGCTTTGGAAGGGCACTTACAGGGTTAGTTGTGTTGAGTGGAGATATTTTAATTTGTGCACAGGTGTGTAGCTTGGAGTGGCATTGGCTCCCTCTGGTTTGATTCCAACGAAACTGGGAGTGCTGGGTTTGTGCTGAAGTGTCTGCAATTTCAGGAAGGGAAAGAATGAGTTCAGGGCTGGTGATCATCTTGTGATATTGTGTCATTCATATGGGCCCTTCCCCATGGTTCTGAAGAAGAAATTAGTATATTGGTCATTTGAAAAAGTAATTTTAACTCCTAGACACCCTGCTACACTTGAGTAACTTCTGGAAAGTGTAATATTTTACCCAAATCCCATTAAATGTTAGGCACTCTTTCTACATTGCCTTTACTGTCCTTTAACTGATTAGTGAAATATTTATGTGGACCCAGAAGCTGATTTATTTATTTTATTGTCTTTTTTAATAACTTGCCTCTCCCTCGTGCTGGGTGCTTTCTGAGACCCAGACAACCACCATGATTTCTTCTGCCCTCCCTTGGCCTGTATCCGCAGGGAACTGATTTTAGCTTTCCTGGCTTTGATGAAGCCTCTAGCTGTCCCTCCCCCTAGGTGGGTGGTGATAAATCCACCCCAGATGCCTCCACCAATGGACAGTGTAACTCATTTTAGGGTATATAGCAGATCAGCGGATAAGACTCAGCATTCTTTCTACCCCCGCAGATCCTAGGGAAAACCATGGAAGAGATGACACATGTGAGAATGGACTTGGACCTCTTGCTCTGGGAGCCTTTCTTGTCCTAGGTCTGGGGGGTTGGGCCGTGGTTAGTTCATTGGCCAAGGTGCTTTAGAAATTTTTTAAAAAATTTTTTAAAGTTTATTTATTTATTTTGAGCAAGTGAGAGGGAGAGCTGGGGAGGGGCAGAGAGGGAGAGAGAGAGAGCGAGCATGAATTCCAAGCAGGGCTCCTTGCTGTCAGTGCAGAGCCTGATACGGGGAGATCATGACCTGAGCTGAAATCAAGAGTCAAGATGCTTAACCCACTGAGCCACCCAGGCGCCCCCAAGGTGCTTTAGAAATTCTTAACCACATGCCTCTGTCTGGGTAATCAGGCAATCGCTGATGAGGATGGTTTCTGAGATGTTGCTCTGGAAATAGATGACAGAACTTGGGGACCAAATCCTAAAATCATGGTGGTAAAAGATTGGTCAGAAGAGAGCCTCTGAGTGGGGAGATACACTTTTCACAATGCACTTAATCCCCCCAGCCCTTCATGTTTGCCAGCATAAAGCATGTGACGTACCTTCCTGGCAGATCCCTCCTTGGTGAGCCCGCGCTCAAGTTGCTCTCCGTAATTAAATTCTCACTGTTGCCTGCAAGCTCAGGTCTCAGGTGTTGTTTTAAGGTTCAGGGCAAATCAGGTTTCTGTATTTCCTGCTCTAAGGCTAATTGGCTGCATTTGTTGGTAATGGACACATGTCTGGTTGTGTGTGGGGAGGGAGGGGTATCTTTTACTCATCAAGCATCTTTTGAATACAAAACGCTAACAGAAAAAGACAGTAGCTTGGGTATTTTTTGAACATTAACTTTTTTATGTGTTGATTTGGAATCATGGAATGAAAAGCACACACAGCTTGGAACCCAATAAAAGATTAATGGGAAACAAAACCATGAACTCATCAGTGTCTCAACTCCACTAAATTACAGTCTCAAAGAATCACAGTAACTCATCTGTGTGCCCTGGATACAACCGATTATTGCCTGCTTCGGGTCTGACTCTAGCAACATGGCTCAATCAGCAGAGCAATGCAGAGTGAAAATGTTAAGTGTCGATGCTTTTAATGCAGAGGTTCTCAAACCTTGGCTGCACATCAGCATCACCTAGGGATCTCTTAAAAATCCTACGTGCCTCAAGTCTACTGAATCAGAATTTTTAAGTGTGTAGGGTCCAGCTGGTGTTTTTCTTTTTTCTTCCTCTTTCTCAGATACTCCTGATGAGCAACTACGGTTGAGAACCTCCTTTGTCTGTGTCCTGGGTGGCTGTGGAAGTGGAGATCTGAGTGGGATTGATTCTGAGTGAGGCCTTAAGATTAAAAGTGATGGCATCCAGCCCAGATAAAATTGTGTAGATGTAAATCTTGTTAAACTTACCTTACGAATTGTTTAAAGTAATCTTGTTCTTCTACACATTGGGGAATTTTAACTTATTCCATAATAAAGATGTCATAGTCACTCATTTTTGAAATGACAAGTTTAAATATTTCCTTTCTGGAAAGCTATTCCCTTATAAAGCATTATTCCATATTCTTGTCACTTCTGGAGGTAGGGAGAGAAAATCATCATCATAGTTGTGATATTGTGATTTATAATAAGAAATATATATTTGGTCTTCCTCCCTATTCCTGGCACAGAGCTATTAAAACCCTTGGAAGTTCTTAAGTGGTGAGAGCGATGCAGGTGTCATTTGTATTGTTAATGAGGTGACTTTGGGAAAGCACTTGAGGATGGGGGCTGGTTGCCCAGAGAAGGAACATGTCCTCCAGAGTATTGGAACTTGGAGTCCCATCCACAGAGGGGAGAGGGGCGAGCAGCCAGTGATCTAATCACTTGTGCCTATATGATGAAGCCTCCATAAAAACTCTAAGGGATTGAGTTTGGAGAGGATCTGGGTTGGTGAACAGGTGAACGCTGGGTGAGAGTGGTGCACTTAGGGCATGGAACCTCCTCGCTCTTTCCCATACCTCCTCCATCTGGCTGTTCCCAGGTTTATATCTTTTATAATAAACCGGTAATCTAGGAAGGGAAGTGTTTCTCTGAGTTCTGTGTGCTGCTCCAGCAAATCAGTTGAACCCAAGGAGGGAGTTGTTGGAAGCTCCAGTTTACATCTGTTCAGTCAAAAGCACAGGTAAACCACCTAGACTTGCAGTTGGCATCTGAAGGTAGCCGGGGGCAGTGCGAGAGTATGGAGCCCTTAATGTGTGGAATCTGACATTATCTCCAGGTAGATTGTGTCTGTCAAAATTGCTAAGTTGTAGGACACCCAGCTGGTTTCAGAGAATTGCTTGTTAGTGTGGTGCCACCCCCTTCCCTCTACATAAGAATTGGTATGAACCTTGTTAATATGGTCTGACTCTTGTGTTCCGTGGTTTGGGCTAGTAGTTGCCTTAAGAACTGGCAGAAACTTATCTGGGAAACTAACTCTTCTTAGTGATTCTCATAACTTATACAGATACCTGGGTGGGTGTTTCATCTCCTGTTCTGTGTATAATGAACTTCCTCAAGAAATAAAATGACTTTAAAATTTGTTTTAATGTTTATTCATTTTTGAGAGAGAGAGAGAGAGGGAGACACAGAATCCGAAGCAGGCCCCAGGCTCCGAGGTGTCGGCACAGAGCCTGACGTGGGACTCGCACCCACAAACCGTGAGATCATGACCTAAGCCGAAGTTGGACACTTAACTGACTGAACCACCCAGGTGCCCCTAAAATGACTCTTTTAAATTTTGAATGTGATTTTATTTTTACTGTTTTTATAAGCTAGGTCCTTGAAATGCCCTTTTCATGAAAGTTTATTTTTTGTTTGTTCCTCATTTGTAACATAGTTTGTTAAGTTAGAGCATTACATTAAAATTACCTGTGGAACTTTAAAAAAGAAAAAGACCAACCCTCAGGCCCCCACCAGAACAGTGAGTCAAAGTCTCTGGGAGTGGAGCACAGGCATTGTACCACAGGCAATGCTAGTTCTCAAACAGGATCACTAACCGCTATTTGAGTATTGCGTGGTGGTCTGCCGCTTGAGCAGCCCTTCATCCTCCCTCCTCTGTTTTTCTAACATTATCTCCAGGTAGATTTATTTTTTTTGTGATAGCCCCGTGAGAGAGACCTAATCATTTCTCTTCTGCAGGTGATTTTAAAAGGCCCTCCTCTTGTTAGGATGGAACACCATAGACTCTTTTACTTTGAACTTTGCCTTTAATAAATGGTAATTCTGTACCTTATTTAGTGTTTTTTGGGGGGGCGGGGAGCTCAGGTCTCTTTAAAAGCCTTATAATTAATCCTCACAGTCCTTCCCTAGAGTCAAGTAAGGGATTCTTTTTTGTTAAAGATAATACCCTGAAATTGCTGGGCCTTGCTATCTTGGTCTCAATTTTTCTCAACTTGAATCTACCCCTACTGGGCTGGACAGGTTCCCAGATTGCCTTTTTGGTAATTTGAGCAGTAAGATTTACCACCTAGGTTTTCCTTAGCCCGAAGGTAGGTCCTCTAAGGCCTCCAGAAAGATACTCTTTGTAATCTTTGGTGAAGAGATCTAGTTGATGGGCAGCTGCTGGCTGGGCTTGGATAGTCATAGATGAAGGATGTTCCGATGTTAAGGTGAGTGTGTGAAATTGGGCATGAAGGCTGGACGGCACCAAGGCAGAACCAGTGAGACCAGAGGACGTGTGCCACCACGACGTGTCTCTGGCTGATGTTTAAATTGCCTCAAATTAATGGGTGTTTCTCATTCTCCATTGTGGTGTCACCAAAGGGCTGAATTAGTGTCATTTTCAGCAGCTTTGAGCTTCTGAACTGTCATTCTCCTTGAGGGTCATGAGGGGTAGTAACCCAGCATTTCACTTTCTGAAAAGGCAAGAAACTTCTCTGGAGGGCTTGTTTAGAGTTATTCCAGTTCTGCTGAACCCTACTCATCTTCGTTTTGCCTGCGATGCCTTTTTTGTTTTAACCTATAGTAAGAAGTCCACGTTAACTCCTATCTGTCGCACTTAAAGGAGCAAAGGTATTGAGGCGGTGGGGAGAGTATGGCAAGCACCATGTAAATTTTTCTTGCATGTAAGTGCCTTACAAACATGGCTCACAGGAACGTTTTCCATGTCTAATCATTTTCTAGCAGTGTAGTTGTTCAGGTGCTTACTTGGTCCTTGCCTTGAGCAATGCATTGTTGCGTTGTGTTGGGGATGAGGAGGGCTGCAAAGATCTGCAAGGTGAAGCCCCTCTGGTCAAATGCAGTTTGGTAGCAGGAATAACTGAAGCATATGTTAAGGTAGTATATGCTGCAGGGCTGGGAAGGGTACAACCCAAGTGCTATGGGGATTCAAAGAAGAGAGAAATCTCGTTTGACTTATTCTTTACAGCTTGGATTCTGGTGGCGGTCCTGCTTGTACCCCTTGTGAGGTACAAACCCAAACACGGGCCATTCACAGATTCTCACTGGGCAGGGTGGTGGAGGTGTAACATGTTGTAAACCTCCACACTCGAATTCTGCCTCAGGGATTTCTGTCTGTTTTTTCCATTTAAACCCTTCAGTCAAATCCAGCTTTGCAGGAGCCAACCTCCTATCCAAACAGCTATTAACTTTCCTCTTGGGGGAAAGAAAAAGATAGATTCCAAAGATTGATGGAGAGCTTGATACCAGGGATGGAACTGACTCACAAGCTCGTCAAAAGCCCCAGAAACTGCAAAGTGTTGGTCATCAGTTGTATGTTTTCGCTTTGAAGAGGTGTCTCTGCAGTGTACAAGAACTTGAGTCTGCAAGGTGTTCTCTCTTGAAGCTCTGCCTTTTACCTAGACATTTTGTGAAGGCCACTCCTCAGGCAGCCCTTGTCGTTTTGCTGAATGTCAGCAAGCATTGACTGTCACCACTCTGATGCTGGGGAGGAAGGTGATGCTTTTACTTTCTCGCAAAATAGCCCCCGGCCTTTTGGTAACTCTGCACTTAAAGGTCAGCACCCTCTGTTTCCTTCTCTTGTCTCCTCTGTCCTCACTCTCATCTTTATAACCTGTTCCTTCTGGAAGCTGTTTTTGAAAAAAGCACTGGAGCTATATTTTAAAGAGCGTCGCTTCAGCAAATCTGAAGGTTCTAATGTTGACTGTGAGCTTGAGGTGGTCACCTTGTTCCTCAGGAGGAAGTTCATGATTTATGATTTTTGGCTCATGGAAGAAACTAGCATTGATTTTTGGGGGGTGGGGGGTTTGACTTAAGCCATGTATGATTATCATTCTTGGATTATTTCACAGCAAGAATATATTGTGATCTTGAATAGCTGTCTCACTGAAATCAGCCAAGGCAATCATGGTGGTTTTAGCGGTAGGATCTTTACCTCTTATTGCCCCGTTTCATTTCCCAGGCCTTGCACCTGTCTTTATCAACTGGCATGTAAATTGCACATAGATACAAATATTTTTCAAATGTGTAATGATGATGCTACTTTTAATGAAGAACCTAGAGTTGCTGTAAAAACTCCTTTTAAATTAAGTTTGTCTGTGGTGATTTTTAATGATAGTAGATTATAATATATCTTTCATGATGGTGATTAAGTTGTAAGTTTAGTCAAACATCTGTTTATTTAAGCAAAGTGATCATGAATATTCCCATTGCAATTAACACTGATTTAGGGAAGATCTGTATTTATAATTAATAGATATTGAAGGTGTGCTAAATATACTTAGGTTTCTGTTCTTTCCTATTCTTCAATGTCCTTTTAATTTTGTTCTTTTTGTACTGAACTTATAATATTAAAAAAAAATATCCATGTACTCTGATGAAACGCTCACTTGCTAAGTTAGTCACAGTTTATTTTGTACAGCCATATGTGGCCAAGGTTAGATTTGTTGCATGTACAGTGAGCATAAATGTTAGTGCCTGATAGGGGCCCCCCATTTTTTTTCTGTCTCTTGGCCTGTCCTGCATGTGGAACATTTTGAACTGGGCTACTCAGGTTCCCATGTGAATATGTAAATAATGATGTGCTCATTTTCCCTTAGCTGTCCTATGTTCTCTCTCAAAGGAACCATCTCTGTGTGATTATCTTTTCCCTTTTTTGTGTTTAAGAAAATAATGTACTTGATGATGACTTCTAATCTTGGTCTCATTCCTGTAAAATGCAGAAGTATAAGTGCAGAAAGAGAAGTGATTTCTAAAGAATACAAAATAAATAGTGGGAAGAGAACGTTGGGAGAGATAATAAATATTCCTGTCTATAAAAACATACCCATAACTTCCCTGAATGCTTAAGTGGCCACTTGGAGTCCATTTAAATTCTAAGATGGGGGCGCCTGGGTGGCGCAGTCGGTTAAGCGTCCGACTTCAGCCAGGTCACGATCTCACGGTCCGTGAGTTCGAGCCCCGCGTCGGGCTCTGGGCTGATGGCTCAGAGCCTGGAGCCTGCTTCCGATTCTGTGTCTCCCTCTCTCTCTGCCCCTCCCCCGTTCATGCTCTGTCTCTGTCTGTCCCAAAAATAAATAAACGTTGAAAAAAAAAAAAAATTTAAATTCTAAGATGACCACATGTGTAACTGATTTTTTTTCAAAATTCTGTCTCATTTGCATCTTGCAAATTATGTAATCCCTGAGCAGGATTTCCTTTTTAAAACTTCTGTTATGTTCATAAACTGATACTTAGGAAGATTAATTCCAAGAACCTTCAACTATGTAAAAATAGTACTGTTAATCCTTTAAACACCCTTGATAAGTAGAAAGATACTCATGAGATGAGGTGTTCACTCAGCTGTGTGAAGATTTGGGAAAAGGATGGAAACAAGGGACTTCATTTGTTCAACTCTTTTTCTGTTGTTTTTACTGTTTTGTTTTGGTAGCAGCTTTAAGACTGTTGCTGTTTTGGGGTGCCTGGGTGGCTCTGTTGGTTAAGCTGCTGACTCTTGATTTTGGCTCAGGTAATGATCTCACGGTTCATGGGATCAAGCCCTGCTTCAGGCTCAGAGCTGACAGCTCAGAGCCTGCTTCCAATTTTCTCTCTCTGTCCTCTCTGCCCTCCCCCACTTGTGTACGCTCTCCTTCAGAATAAATAAATAAATTTAAAAGAAAAAAAAAAAGACTGTTGCTGTATCTTATTTTCAGAATTTTACTACTTTGTTTACCAGAATTTCTGAGTAGTATGCTTATTGGTTGTAACATTGTCATCAATGACTCGTAATGGTGGAGGGAGACATCTTCTTAACACAAGGGTGAAGTAAATTGGGATTAGGTATCTTTCACTATCTGTACAGTTAAAATTGGTGCACACTTTCTGCTTGCCTTCCAAGGGCTGCCACGGATTATGTAATGGTGATTTTATCTTCTTCTGCTTACTGAGTGGCTTCTTCACGGACATAAATAGTTAAGTCTCTGATGACTCTTCCGACTCATGAAACCTTGTATAGTCTGATAAAATGCTGATTGTCAAAGATAGACCTGAATGGCCTCAGCCATTCAAGGGTCTGAATGTTTAGGGGAGGTATCAGGCCCCAGGGCCTCCAGCAGAGCCCCTAACTTCAGCTCCTGTCTGTCTGGTCTCCTAGCATGTGCTCCGGTATTGAGAAGGCTTTGAGGCCATGATGGAGTACTCCGCTTTATCTGCTCAGAAGGCTGCAATTGTGTGCGCACTGTGTGTGCTGCTGTTGTAACTTATAAGCTCAGGGGGGAAGCAGTAGGGACTACTTGAAAGGGAATGGTCGTGGGTTAAGAATTGTGTATCTTCAGAATTTTTTTTTTCTTTGTTTGATGGCATTACTCTCTGCCTGCTGTTGGGTGATGCTTTGTAATTTTACAGATACTTTTAAAAAATGTATAGCTTGACCATATCGTCGTTTTACAGAATCAGGTAGAGGTCTTAATTTAATTTTCTTACACATTTCACTCAGCTCTTTCTTGCCAGCCCAACTAGCTTTTGAGCCCTCGCCCTTGTGGTCTTACAGTCATTTCCATAACAACCGGTTGTTGTGCCTCAAACTCCAGGGATTGTGATTTGAGGTGGGAGTGAATAGCAGGAACCAATGAATGCTTAAATGAGAAATCTGTTTGTAATGTCACAGACTCATCAGAGTAGGGCATGAGAGGTGGAAAAGAAGAATGGAAACACAGACATCCTGCTGGCAGATTGGAAGTTTCCCCCCTTCCCAGTTTTCTGTGCCTTATTTCATTGGGAGATGCTTCTTATTGTTTTATGTGGCTGGCCTTTTCTTTACTATTCTTTTCATCCTGTGAACATTCATCCTTTGCATGCAGTAATGTTTTGGGCTAGACAACTGAAGTCTGGCTTTGGTAGTACAAAAATACCCATTTAAGATCTGGCTTGTGTAGCGTTGTTGATGTCCAGTCTTTCCTTTCAGTCCATGCCACTTTTAGTGAGTTGCAGAAATGGCTAATACAGGCAGCTAACGTGCAGTCTTGGCTCCTGAGTAGTCAGCCTGTGTGGGTAATGTTTGACTACAGGTAGCCACTAAAACTTGAAGGTAAAGTGCTCTGGACTTCTTTGCTAGCACATTTTGCTCTGTATTATCTTTGGTATTAAAATAACTTTTTAAAAACTTTTGTTGGAATAATTGAATGAACACTTTAAGAATGGTTTTGCACTCAGTACACGAGATGTCCTTTGATTGTGTATGTGGAGGATGTAGCTTGGGTGGCAGCGTTAAATTTTATAGAAATGAAGGGAAAATGTGATTTGCAGGCTGCTTTCCAGGTTGGTCAAGTTCTTCAAATTGACAAACATCTCTGTTCCTTTGAAAATTATAGACATTCTGGTATACCCTATCATTAAATGAATTGTCAAAGGCCCTGTGCCCTATGCTTTGGATATAAATAGCGCATGTGGCTGTAGAGAGGACTCTGTTAAGTGTAAGATTGCCTGTGGCAATTCCTGCCCTGTCTCTCTGAGGAATTGTGGAGTTGAAATAATTTTTCTTCTGTTTTTTTACTCCTGTAGATCACCAACACTTGTACTAACACAGCCAATTACTATGACACGCTGTTTCTTTTCCAGACTCACAGGGTATATTCCAAGGAATTGGCATTGGATATTGAGGGATGTTTCTGTGAGAATTTGTTCTCTGGAGATGAATGATTTCTCTAGCTACAGTCTTGGAGGGAAATTAAAAGTCTAGTAACCTCAAAACTTCATGTCTAGGTTGGAAGATCTTTGAGAAAGTTTTTTTTTCCTAACTGACAGCAGTTATCAGAACCTGGTTGACATATTTGACAATACTGAACATTAGTGGTTTGAGAAAATGACTATTACTTGTGTAGTCCCACAACGTGTTGTTTTCTTACAAGGATGAATTTTTCAGGGCATGCCACTGTAATAACTTTTAGCAGGGCTTTAGCTAAAGGCAACTGATGTCTTTCCATTATCAATGTCACCATATAGTATTGTCACTTAGTTGGGCTTTCTGTCCTTTTTCAACTTTTATTTGACTAATCTGGAAAGAAACTGTGTGTTGTAGATGGTGTAACAGTGTACCTTGCTGATTGTAGAATTAATATATTTTTGTATGATGATGGCCAAATGTAGGTACTGCCCTGCTTCCTTACTCTTTTCTGTGTATGCGTTGTATTGCTTTGGATTAGGAAACTTCTTGGCCCTTTATATCTTAAATGTTTGGTTATCAGCTGTCTAAGTCACTGTTGTGCTAACTTGTTCCTTTGACCTTGTTAATGGCCCAGTGGAAACACAAGCTTACATGACAACAGGATGTTGAAGTGAGAACCTGGCACTCAAGAGAGTCATTCCATCTTGGCTGCACTGTGCCTATAATTCCTTTGCTTTCCTGACCTGGGTTCCTGTATCTTTGTGTTGACATGTTGTCTCCTCCCTTCTGGTTCCATGCAAGCAGATATGAATACTTGGTAATATGATTTCTGTGACGAGGTCTCTGCATCTTTTCTTAGGATGTCCCCTGTGAGCAGAGCTGGCGCACATAGTTATGTACTTCCAGAGCACTGACTGCCACCCTGCTGGAGGTACTGCTCCATGACCGTGCCAGTCAGGGGGATGCTGGCAGTTATTTGTGTGAACTGGTAGCCATTAAGTCTGTTAACCCACGGCTATATGGCAGAAGTAATTTTAAGATCAATTTATAAGTTTTCAAAATATACCCTAACAGTATGCAGGAGAATTAAGCGAAGTACCCAGTGAAGAATAGAAGAGTTTAAATATGTTTTTCTTTCTCTAAATTATAATCTAGTTGAACAAGCTCGAAAATACAAAAAGTTTTTAAAAGAAGTGTCTTATGAAGCATTCTTATTTCTGTAGAAAATGATTTCATAGGACTGTATGGGTTGTTAGAAATTTCATAGGACATAGGGTTGTTAGAAATTGCTGTAGTTAAGAGACAGAAGAGAGTGTTTCAAATGGGTTAGAGCATGTTGGCTTTAGTAGAAGAAATGGCATTTTAGTAGGACTGGAAGAGTAGGTGGGTTTTTCTTTTTTTAAGATTTTTTTTTTTTTTTTTAATATTAAGTAATCTCTATACATAACATGGGGCCCGAACTCACAACCCTGAGATCAAGAGTCGCAAGCTCTACTGCTTGTGCCAGCCAGGCACCTCTAAAAAGGTTTTTCTACCTCAGGGGCCCCCAAATCATGAATGTCCAGGGGAATCATGGAGCGACTTAAAAAATACAAAGAGCAACAGTAACGGTCTGGTGTAGCACCCACTTTAATTAAAAACAAGATATCTGGGGTGAGGGGAGATAATACAGACAGGGATATGCATCAAAAATTTCCCCCCTGTTGATTCAGATGTATATCTAGCTTTAAGAAAGTAAGCTTGGAAATTTTGCTTAGAACCAAAATTGAAAGTTCTCAAAAGCTACACTGTGGGTAGTTTTGGCTTCGTTCTGTGGGCTGAGAGGCCTTTGAAGATTTTAGAGCAGGCATTTGTGATCAAAGAGAGGGGTTAGGAATATTCATCTTGTGGCAGAATGCAGGTTAGATCGAAGAAGACCCTACAGTGGAGGGTCAGTGAGGTGGCTTTTGGTGGGATTAATGATGAAGGGAAAGTCGGAATCAGGTAGTAGACACGGGCAAGGAAAGGATGCTGCAAGAATGTTCTTGCTATGAAAAATCAGCAGAGTTTGTTGGCACATTAAATTTGGGAGGGAATAGTTAAGCTGTATGTCAGTGGATATGGATTTGTCAGTAGAGAAGTAAGATTTTGATGCTGGGAGGTAAGAATTTAGGTAATGGATATTGGGGTGGCTGGGTGGCTCAGTGGGTTAAGTGTCCGACTTGGGCTCAGGTCATGATCTCATGGTTTGTGAATTCGAGACCCGCGTCAGGCTCTGTGCCGACAGCTCAGAGCCTGGAGCCTGCTTTGGATTCTGTGCCTCCTCCTAACCTGTTACGTTAGGTAATAAATAGAAGTAGAGCTGGTTTGAGAGACTGGGTAACCACAGGAAGTTCAGCTTCGGAGACGTTAGCACAACCTACAAGAGGGAGTGTTCACACGTGGAGTGAGAAATAAGTGAGGGGTAGCTTGGTAAAATGTGTGGCAACAAACATTTTTTGACTGACCTGCTTTGAGGTTTATTGTTAACCCAATGCTCGTGCTGCAGATGGGCTGGAAGATAAGTCTTGAGAAGACTTGGGGGTTGGGTTGGAGGATTTGGAGGCACTCTGTGCTGGTTCCCATGAGTGGAAAGATTCAGAGCTGGCCACTGGTGCGAGTGATGAGGAAGATTCAGGAAATATAAACCCACAGCCCTCTGTCTGAAATCTCCTTAAGGGTCTGATGTTTCTGAACTCTGAAGTTTTTGGATTTGAGAAAGGTTATATTACATGGTACAGGTATGGTATGTTAATTGTACAGTACCCTTAGTGGAGTTGTGGGTAGCAACCCTATAATTAAACACGTTAATAGATCTGCAGTGAAATGTGAATATTCACACTAAATGGGATTAAAGACTTGAAAGTAGTCGTGCATCTGTCGGGTTAGGTTTTGCAGCAACTCAGTTCTAGTTAGGTTAAGTTTTACAGTCTTTTGGTTTTTAGAGCTTTTTGGAGGTCAAATTGTGGATAAGAGATATTTAAACCTGTAGTCTGAATTGTGAATTGGTAGCCATAAAGTCTGCTCTTTTTTTGACCTTTGACAGTCACCATCACCACCTATACCTCTTAACCCCTAAACCAGAGACTGGCAGAAAGTGAAAGGTGTGATGTGGGAAATTTCCTTAAAAGGATGAATTTGTACTAGTATCATTGCACCCTATACTCTTCTTCCCTTCCATTTAAGTGTCCTCCTGCTGAGCTGTGTGTAATAATGGTACTATGTGTTGGTAGTAGAATTTTTCTAGCTTATCAATGGCTCTGTTGAGGGCAGACCATTCCAAGTGTTTTGATGTTACTGAAGCCAATCTAAAGAATTAGAAAACACAAGCAGACAAATCCATTTTAAGTGGTGCTGGGGTTTTATTTCTGTGGTAGCATTTTTTTTTTTTTTTTTTTTTTTTTTTTTTTGGTCTGAGCCTCTTGTTGAAAGGGGAAAAAGCAACCTAGATTGCAGTTTATAGATGGTCCGATTTGGTTCAAAAGAAGCATTCTTAGTTTCCCTGGATGGCTTTCACAGATTTTTTGCTTTTTGCTCTGGATGCTGAGACATTTGGTATCCTAGCCCATTAGCTACGTGGTATGCATCGTTGAGAATATCAGGTGAGGAGTGGAAGCTTGCCTTTCTGACGGTGCATTGCCCATGTTAAAGTGTGTACCATTCCCACTGTTTTCTCTGATTTTATGTATTATTTGAAGGATGGATTAGATGGGGAAGGTTTTCCAAGGCAGACTAAACTACTGATTTGGGAGGGGGAGGGAAGGAACTTGGTGGAGGGAACCTTAGCTTATAGGTTTCGTTTGGCCTATGGACATTCTTTCTAGAGAGACTGGCCTCAATGTCCTCATTTGTTTGAAAGATAATGGTGTGGGGTTCTGTGTGACTCACAGCAATATCCCTGCTCTGGCAAATCCTTGGCTAGGGCAGGTTTTGGAAAATAAGAAGTGTCCTTGCAGTTTTCCAGGATTGTTGTTATGAACAAATGACCCTATTGCATTCCCTAGTTCCTCAGCACCCTCTGGACACTGGCCTAGTCATGGGCAATTGGCTGTCCAAATAGCGTGAGCGGGTTTGCAGCCCGAGCTCTTAGTGAGGACGAGGCACAGCGCTTCCCCAGCTGACTGCTCGCGGGAGCATTACCCAGTGTGCAGCTGTTGCCTGAATCACAAGTAGCATCCGAGTGCAAGGCTGGCACTTGTCCCACTCCCCTTCCTTTCTACTTGCTGCTCTGTGAATATCTGATCGACGGGGCTGTGTGTTGGCTGGGATCCAGCTAAGCCAGCCATGTTGTTAGATGTAGCGTTTTAGCCTTTCCCCTTCTCATGTTCTTGTTTTTTGTCAATATCCTAAGATATTGTCTTCCAGATAGAACGAACTGGAGAGTTTATTACAGCAGGAATTGTACCGGTTGTGCTGGTCTCCATATGTCGAAGGAGTGGTTTTCATTCTGCTCTCTGGTGTCTTGTGGTTTCTAAAAATGAGCACGCAGAAACTTGGAGGGGGTAGGTATGTTGGTAAACCTGTGGGTGGAGTTTTGTTGTAGAGCCATCAGAATGCTTATATTCACAAGCCACCCAATGACATACTTTATTAAATACCTCTTGTACACCAGATATGGGAACTCTAAGGATGAACCTGACCACTTTCTTCTAGGATACCAGCCAGCCTCTCATTGCTGGACAGGCTGCTCTGCTTGCTCCTCGGTGGTTCTACTGGTGAACTCTGGGCTTATGGACTCTATTCTGGGATGGGGGGTGGGAGCAGGAGCAGAAGAAGAATTTAGAGAGAAGAAGGTAGGGGTTGGCACATTTTCTTTTGTCTATAAGGGGCTACATGGTAAATAGTTTAAGTAAATATTAAGCTTTGTGGGCCATATAATATGTCACAACTACTCAATTCTTTGAAACGCCCACCTGCACACAAACACACACCCACCCCTCCATGTAAAAAACATTTTCAGCTCACATACCATACAAAAATAGATGGTGAGAACTGGCCAGTGGGCAGGAGCCTGCCCAGCTCTCTGTATAAGGTTTTGGGCATTGGCCTCCTTCCTGCCGCCGTCCCCCCTTCCCCCCCCCCCCCCCCCCCCCCCCCCCCCGCTGTTGCTCTCTCAGGAGTGTCTCTTTGAAGACAGCTGGCTTAGCATTGATCGGGAACTGTTTTTTGTTTCGGTTTTTGGTTTTGTTTTCCCCCTGCACTCTTGTTTGTGTGGTTTGGCAGCTTCGAGATAAACATGGTATTGACCCAGTGATCTTAACTCACTCTCAGCTTTTTTAGGGACAAATAGCAACCCCCTTCAGGGCTTCCGAGGACCAAAGGTTCAGTGCCTGCGCCTGGATATTGAATTCTTGTCAGGTGTCTAAAACTCAAGAGTTTGGTGTAGAAGAGCCTGGGTTCAGAACGACCTGTTTTACATTCTTACTGGAGAATGTTGTGCTTTTGGGAAGGTAATTTGGATGGAAATTTTTACTAACAGCCATAATGATAATAGGAAACAGTGGACTTTAATCTTTCAAAGAGCAGAGGTAGTACACAACAGGCTCATTGGAGCCTTGGATGCTGGAAGCCAGATGTTGTATGTAGATGTGTTGGGCATGAAAATTGAGATGTTGATTTTTTCTTAAAAAAAAATTTTTTTTTTTTTTAATTTAAAAAGTCCCTTCTACCCACATACCCTGGTCCTGAGCCCCAAACCAAATCCTTTTTTATTCTGTTCACAATTATTGGTTCTATAACAGGGCTGTGCTAAGTGTAGGACAGGAAAGTCTCCTAGGGTAACTAGATGCATAGTGCTCCTCATTTCTCGCTTTCTTTTTTAAGTTGATTTTGAGAGAGCGAGCGAGCACGCGAGAGGGAGCACGAGTCGGGGAGGGGCAGAGAGGGAGGGAAAGAGAGAGTCCCAAGCAGGCTCTGTGCTGTCAGTACCGAGCCCAGCGTGGGGCTCAAACTCACAAACTGTGCCCGGTGCCCCTGCTCCTCATTTTTGATAAATCTTTTGATTCTTTGGAAGAAAATCCAAAATGTGTAACAGTCTGGTTCCTAGATTTTCCTTCCCCCAACAATATTGCATTCCTTAAGGTACTGTGTGTTGTGTCCTGCCTACTTAGGACTCAGAATTTTCCTGACACTGAAAAGCATTTCAACTCTTTATGTATCTTGTCTCCTGAACCCTGTATAGCTAATAAAATTTTGTAACAGTTAACTCCTGCTAAAATGGTTACTTCCCTTTGTTATATCTCACCTATCCTGATCACAGTGAGAAAAGTAGAATTTTGACTCCTGAAGATCTAAAATAAATATCTTCCCCCAAATTTGCCTTTAGTAGAGGCCCCTGGAACCCTCAGAGCCTATTTATTCATATTTTATTCACACTTAGCCCAAAGTAGATTATCAATTAGAAGCGAATTGGATCTAGCAGCCTTAAAGCAAGATAGGAAGCAGAGAAAGATAAAACAGACACTAGACTTTCTGAGTATGTGTGTCATTATGTATCACGGTTTTTTTCTGTTTTGAGAACAGAAAATGATTTCACTGTTGGAATTGTATAGATTATCTTCTTGAGTGAAAATAAGGTTCAGGTTGAGGAGGTCAGGTAGAAGAAAAGAATTCTGCTTTCCTAACATGAGCTGTCATTCTTTGGAAGATCCTATTCTGCCTCTGACTGGATGTTTTGTTGCATTTCACTGCAGCATTAGTATGGATGCTGGGACCAAATTTCCTGTAGCCTTTATTTAGTTTGATGGTTTGTTTATTTATTTAGCTAAGTTCTGTTGCAGTAACAAAGCTCTGGGGCTTGTAAAAAGTAGAGGTGTATATTTCACACTCACATATCCAGGATAGGTAAGCTGTGGCTCTGCTCGTGTACTTTTCACTTTGGGACTCAGGCTGATAGATCATTCATTATCTGGGATCTTACCGGTATCCTAGTGGGGGGAAAGACAGACATGGCAACCAGGAGCTGACTCTCTCATTTCAGTGGCCATTCCTGAGTTCACCAGGACAGTGATGAATAATCCTTCCCCAGGGAAGGGTTCTATAAGCTACATGGCCAATCTTGACAGTGAGGTAGGAGATTTTTATCCTCTCCCAGAGAGAGAGACACACACACAACATTTTGAAACAATACCACAGACTTGATCGATGGCCAGACTTCTCCAGCCCCAAATGGAGAACCAACCCATATACCTTCGCTCTGGGGAGAAATGTCCAACTACTTTTGGCCTGCAAAAATTCCCACTGGTCTGATGGGTCAGTAATCATAAGCATTAAAAGCCTAAGGGAATATATTATTCAAGTTGTGGGTCTAATTTTCAATAGCATTTTTACTTTTAGAGAAGTTCAGTTTTACACCTGAAGAAATCCCTCTGGGTCCAAGGACTTGTTCTGATTTGCATATCTGTACTTAGCTCTGGGGCCGAGTTGTAGGGGTGATCTCCATAACCAACAAAAACAATTGGAATATCTTCCATCTGCCACCAACTTGTATTTTGGGTGAATGATGCCAAGAAGTATATTTTTTAACTGATACCTACTTCCTGTTACCTAAAAGACTGGAGTAGATTCCTGCTTACTTAGTTAGTACAGCATTGTTTCTATTGGGTACCATAGTTTATTTGGGGTAGCATGGATCCTAAGAGGACTAACATCTTCTTCTTCCACAGCCAGTAGAGTAACAACTAAATGCCTACCTCTGTGCAGTTGTAGTGTGGAGACATCTGATTGAAGCTGAACCAAAAGGAAGTTCTGTTTGGAAGGGTTGTTCCCCCTCCCGCCACCCCCACCTTTCCCCTCATTCCCTATCTTTGCAGGAGAAGAATAACGTTTGGTGGTTTGACATGAGCCAAGTGCTGATGTTAAAACCCACTATCTCATCTGACCACATCTTTCACCCTTGCCAGCCAATCTGAGCATCAGAAGTTGAATCTGTCTTGTTTCAGAGACTTCTCAAAATACAGCCCTGCTGATGCCAGGTGGCCATAGGTGCTTTATATCTTGGGAGTGAAATTTAAAATCCCTTGATGCTGGTGAGGAGGAGGATGGATGCCGAGTTTCTGTGTCTGTGCCCTTCAGAATGTGTGGCAGTTGCTGCTCTCGTTTGACGTGGTGGCTCTGGCGCTGTCTGAGAGCGGAAGCTGCTGGATTCAGACTGGCTCCCTGTAGGATAATGAATTGTCATGCCTCTGCTGATTATCTAACAAGTTTGTACAACGTGTAACACAAGCTGACAAGACAAACAATTTTATTAATTTAAGCCTGGGGATAATGGGATTGCAGCGCTATATGAATGTAGGAGTTTTACCCACAAATACGGGAGTATGCTACCCCACAAATACTTGTATTCTGGGTTTGGTAATGGAATAGTTTTATTAATTTTTAAAAAACATTTGTCCTCAATAAAATAATATTCATTTGAATTTGAATTGAAAAATACTTATGAATGTTCAGGGATTTGTGGAGCTCAAATAAAATGAGCTCTTGTGTCAGCCTTTGAAGTATTAGAGCTGATAAATGCCGGTGGGCAGTAGATAAACTTTGGTTTTTACAAACCAATTACAACTGCAGGAGCTTTTGTCTTAAATCCGTCTGGAGTTTGGTCTTCAGTTGGGCAAGTGCTGGGGCCTTTGGGGAGATGGATTCTATTTTTATGGCCTCTGATCTGCAATATTTTCATTTCAAATTCTCTAATGTTCTTATATATGAATGCCACAGTTTGAGGTAGTTGAATCTTGGATTGTTGACTAGAAGTGATTAACCTTGTTTATGAGAGGAATTCATCATCCAGGAGAAACTGGGTAGGTCCAGGTAGATAAGAAAGAGGTTTCTCGTGAACTGTGTGTAAGCCGATTTCTGGGTTCTGAGAGAAAATGTTCCCAGCATGGAAAATGATCTAGCATAAGAACCAAGGAGTTTCAGAATCTGTAAGAGTACACAAATGTAGGATAATAACTTCAGCAAGAGTGGTTACATTACAGAGCTTCAGAGACCATAGCAGTGGGCTTTTCCTTTCAAGACTTTGGGTAAAGAAAGTAGCAGGCTCTTGTCATTTGGGTAGCCTACCAACACGCAGACATTTAGAGAGTGTAGGCTACAAAATGTGCCAAGTTGATGCGGCAGGCAATCAAGAATTTAGGACACTGGCATTAACAAAAAGTCAGTTAAAAAAAACCCCAGCCAGTAAATCTAAAGCAGCAAGAGTTTGAGGCTTTTGGAATAATTCACTGTTTACACCCCAACATTGTGATGTCACTGCCTGTTAGCCCTCCTTCCCTCTCCTCTTGCACCTCCTTCACAACATCTGCTTAATATCAGCTTATATACAGTTGACCATTGAAAGCATGGGTTTGAATTACTACATAGGTCCACTTACACAAGTGTTATTTTCAATAAATATGGTACAGTACTGTAAATGTATTTTAGCTTGTGTATTTTTTTAAATTTTTAAATATTTATTAAAAAATTTTTTAATGTTTATTTTTGAGAGAGAGCACACGTGCACGAGTGAGGGAGGGGCAGAGAGAGAGAGAGAGGGAGGGAGGGAGGGAGGGAGACACAGAATCGGAAGCAGGCTCCAGGCTCTGAGCTGTCAGCACAGAGCCTGACGCGGGGCTTGAACTCATGAACTGTGAGATCATGACCTGAGCCAAAGTCGGAGGTTCAACCGACTGAGCCACCCAGGCGCCCCTATTTAAAAAATTTTTAAATATTTATTTACTTTTGAGAGAGCCAGGGACAGAGAGTGAGGGGGGAGGGCAGAGAGAGAGTGAGGTACAGAATCTGGAGCAGACTCCAGGCTCTGAGCTGTTGGCGCAGAGCCCAACACAGGGCTCAAATTCACAGACCACGAGATTATAACCTGAGCCAAAGTTGGATGACTGAGCCACCCAGGTGCCCCAATGTTTGTTTATTACACACACACACACACACACACACACACACACACATTGTGAGTGGGGGGGCAGAGAGAGAGGGAGACACAATCCAGGTGCCCCAGTGTTTGTTTATTTCACACACACACACACACACACACACACACACACACACACACTGTGAGTGGGGGAGGGTCAGAGAGAGAGGCAGACACAATCCAGGTGCCCCAATGTTTATTTCACACACACACACACACACACACACACACACACACACACACACACTGTGAGTGGGGGAGGGTCAGAGAGAGAGGCAGACACAATCCAGGTGCCCCAATGTTTATTACACACACACACACACACACACACACACACACACACACACACACACACACTGTGAGTGGGGGAGGGTCAGAGAGAGAGGCAGACACAATCCAGGTGCCCCAACGTTTATTACACACACACACACACACACACACACACACACACACACACACACTGTGAGTGGGGGAGGGGCAGAGAGAGAGGCAGACACAATCCAGGTGCCCCAATGTTTGTTTATTACACACACACACACTCTGTGAGTGGGGGAGGGTCAGAGAGAGAGGGAGACACAGTCCAAAGCAGGCTCTAGGCTCCGAGCTGTCAGCACAGAGCCTGACTCAGGGCTTAAACCCAGGAGCTGTGGTATCATGACCTGAGCCCAGGCGCCCCTCTTGTATGGTTTTCTTAACACTTTTTTTTTCTAGCTTACTTTATTGTAAGAATACAGCACATAATACTTATAGCCTACAACATATGTGATAATTGAGTGTTATTAGCGGCTCTGGCCAACAATAAGCTATTATTAAGTTTTGGAGAGCCAAAAGTTACACATGGATTTTTCAACTGCAGTGGGGTGGTCAGCATCGCTGATCCCCACATTGTTCAAGAGTCAGCTGTACTTCAGACTTGAGTGTTGTTGTTAAAGCAGATCGGGGGCAGTAGGGAGTACAGGTATGTTCTGTAAGTGCGTTTTGTAGAACTAAAAAAAATTCACAGACTAGAGAATAGTTGTCAGTGTGATTCCCATTTTGTCTTTATTCTTCTGAAGCAGAAGCTGTGTTCCCAGAATACGTAGCCTCTGTCTCTTACAGTGTCCTTCCCCTGCTCCTTGTGTTTTCGTGCATGTCTTCAGTTTCTTCTTACCACCCAGCAGCTGCACTTGCCATTCCTCTGAGATTCTTACCCTCCAAGTAGCAATACAGAATCTGGGCTTCCCCAACTCGAATACTTGCTCCAAAACAAATTTATATGCAGCTTCATTTTTAAGAGATGGAACTGCCAGCTGCTACCAGAAATAACAATATATTTGCCTGGTGGTAGAAATTTCAAGTAATTTCCAGATTCTGCTCCCAGTGCTAATAAAAGTTATTCTTTGTCTAAGTGTAAATGGTATTACTCTGCCAATCTTTGCCACTTTCTGAAAACTTTTTTTAAAGAAACTCTTTAAATTGAGACTAAACATCTAGTTGTGTGTTAAGTGCAGTAATCTTAAGCGTATAGCTTGATGAATTTTTAGGTGTGTATATACCCATGTATCCAGCACCCAGATAGATATAGAATATTTTCCTATCCTAGAACATTCCCATTCTCAGTATTTTTCTGTGCCACAAGGTAACCATCGTTCTGATTCTCTATCGTCACCAATTAGTTGTGTCTATTCTTGAACTTTATGGAATCCTGCATTAGGTGCCCTTTTGATTTTGGCTGTTTTCATGGGAACATTATGCCTCTGAGATTTATGCATGTTGTTACATGTATCAGTAGTTGTTCTTTTGTGTATAATATTCCATTGTATAAATAAACTGTACTTTATGTATTCTCTTATTAATGGACAGTTGCATTGTTTCCAGCTTGGATCTATTATGATAAAGATGCTAATGAGCATTCTTGTATGTGTTTTGGTGAATATGCACATTTATTTCTCCTAGTGCATACCTCAGAATGGTATTGTTGGGTCATAAGGCTGATGAATGTGGATGGATTTAGGCTTTTTTTTTTTTTTTTTAATTTGCAGCTTCATTAATCTGTTTGGCTGATTTATTACTTGGGATACCGGATGATGAATGGCAAAGGAATGGACTTTAAAGAACTGGACTAGTGTATGTCTGAAACCAGCCTACCACTAGCTCTGAGGCATTAAAAGGATAACAAAATCTGTTTTTGAATCTCTAAGATGGACGCTATAATGATGACTTTTCTTAGTTATTGTGTAGTAAATGAGGTTTAATTAAGATAATACATAGGAGACATGTAACAAACGTTCCCGTGTTTTTTGTTGGTTTTGTTTACTTTTTAGGGAAATCTGATTACCTGATGATAGGCAAGTAAAAGTGTTTGACTTTAACACACTAATAATTTTGAACTTTCCTAGCTTTGCCTGGGACAGTCATCTTTGTGCATTCATGACAATAGGAAAAATGAGTCAAGAGGTTAATGTATAACTTTGTCAGTCTCAAAAGGCACCTCTCTGCTATATGGTTTGTCATTCTGTCTTCCCTTTGCCATTAATGAGGGATAAGCTTCTGCAAACTCTTACCTAATTATCTCTATATCCGATGGTTCTTTTAAGTGCTAGCTTTTTGTCCAACAGCTTCCCCTTCTTTGGTTGTTTCTTCATACCTTCAAGCATTGGGACCCTGTGTGTCCAGGCATTTAATAATTGCTGGTATTGTGACATTATGGACTTGATGAACTAGAAACTGCGTTATAATTGCAAACTATATTCTGGACAAATTTGTATGTCATCGCAATTTCAGTTTATAGCACAACATAATTTTTAGAGCACATTTAAAAAGTACAAAAAGATTTCAGAAATAGATTCCAAGTGGTTTATTGCTCTCCATATATACCTTAACTAGGGCTTCTTGAAATCACTGTTTTCATCATGTCTCCATATGGTTTTCTAGGCCATCTACCACTACCGTTTTGGCCATCAAGTATAAGATCAGCCTGCTGAAGAATTTTGAATATTTTGCCTGACTCTAATTATAATTCAGTTTCTACTAAGTTAATCGTCCCCAAACCCAAACAAATTTCTTTTTTTGTGAGGGGTGAAGGTTTTGGGGGAGGAAAGAAAGTGCTATTACCATTTACATGTGAATTCCTATAGAAAGCAAATCCCCAGACTTGAGTGGTTAATAACTAATGCTGGCCACGGTTCTCATTTGACCAGTTGCAGTTTTGTGGATTAGTTTTGGTGAATTTCAAGGTGGGTAAGCTGTGGCCATCATCTCACCTGGTATACTGGGGTACTTTACCTCCTCGATTCGCTGAGGAAATGTCAACTAAGAGCAGAAAGCTAAACAAAGAAGTACTTAATATGCCAAGGATAGAAGATTTACGGAGACCTAGATATTTAAAATAAACACATAGTCCTACTTAAACTGTTCTGTAACATTCAACAATCTCTTCCATCCTTATATTCTAGAAGTCGTCAGCCTTACGAACCTGAAAAGTTCTAGTTTTGATGAAATTTCTTTATCCATGGTTCAAAGTTAGCATGTATCTGGTTCTACTGATCCTTTGACCTCATTCTCCACACCCCTGTTTCCTTGAAAGCTGTTAAAATTAGCTACATCTCCCTGCTAGAAGTAAGTTCTTCCTCTTATTTGTTCAAAGCCCTTGTGTCTTTAAATTATCCTGTTTCAGTTTTTCTTTGAAGGCACATCTTTTGTAGAGCAGGTGTGTTTGGTAGATCCAAAGCTTTGTACCTAGGTACATTGTTGTTCAAAACTATTGGCTGTTTTTGAGTATCCTCAAGAATTGTGTCCCAGAAATTAATTGATTTAAATTAAAAAAAAATTTTTTAATGTCTGTTTATTTTTGAGAGAGAGAGAGAGAGGGGAAGCACAAGCAGGGGAGGGGCAGAGAGAGAGAGACAGAGACAGACAGACAGACAGACAGACAGACAGACATAGAGACATAGAATCCGAAGCAGGCCTCAGGTTCTGTGCTGTCAGCGCAGAGCCTGATGCGGGGCCTGAACTTCCAAACTGCGACATCATGACCTGAGCCAAAGTTGGAAGCTTAACTGACTGAGCCACCCAGGCGCTCCAGAAATTAATTGATTTAAGATTAAATTGTGGGTCTTTGGTATTGATGCTTAGAAATATCGAGGACTCTCGTTTGTGATTATCTTTACATTATGGTGTAAAGAGCTTTGGTGTGAAGAGACGTAACCCTTCCTTGATATTCTGCAGTCACAGGTGAAAACTCCTAACCTCAAAGAGCTTGGTTTCCTTATCTGTAAATGGAAGGGGTTGGAGTCGACTGGGAAGAGCATGGAAATGTTCTCAGGGGTCAGATTGGTAACTATTAGTTTGCTGGGGTTGCAGTGACAACATACGCAGAGTAAGCAGCTTAAACCACAGAAATTTATTTTCTCACAGTTTTGGACGCTGAAAGTCCACGGACGATCAAGGTGATGTTGAATTTGAGTTCTTCTGAGGCCCCTCTCCTTGGCTTGCACGTGGCTGCCCACTTTTCACACAATCGTCCATCTATGCATGTGTGACCCTGGTGTCTCTGTGTCCTAACCTCTTCTTCGTATAAGGACACCAGTCACATCAGGCGAGTGCTCACCCTACTGACCTCATTTTAACCTAATCACCTCTTAAAAGGTCCTATCTCCAAATATAGCCACATTAGCATGTGAATTGGGTTTAGCATGTGAATTTGGGGTAGCTATAATTTAGGCCATAACAGTAACCTCAATTTACCAGGCAGGTTAGAGTCCAGCAGAGAGAAGACTTTACGTTAGATGTTATGTTTGCAGCTATGACTGAGTCCCAGGTTAGGCTTGACACATCATGCTGACTCTCATCTGCAGAAGGCTAGACATTCTTAAGTAAATTCTAAGTTGAACTCATGACGATTTCAAATCGTCATGAACTCATGAACTCATGAGGATTTGTAAAATCCTCTTTATTTTTAAGGAATAATAGAGAAAAAAATGAGATGTGCAGTGACACCCTATCTTTTGTTGGGACCAAGTAGTCAAACTCACTAAAGATGTGGGTGGCTTCACAAAAAGTACATAATCTTCATCAGAGTAGTCACCCTTGTTAAGCTCTGTTTAAGGAAAGGTTTTAAAGCAAGAGTCACTTTGTATCTGAAAACGTTCGCTGTAGTATGATCTCTCAGAAAAAGTAGTAGTAGTCTAAATAGCTAGAAATGATATCAGTGGTCCATTAAGGTTTTCTTAAATTGAATTATTACTTTTTTTTTAGTACAGTGTAGAAACCTTACGGGTACAGTTTGTTGAACTTTTACATTTGTGTATAACCATGCATTGCAATTCTGTATCTATGAAAATGATAAAGATTATGTGTCTACTGGGAAGACTTGGATACAGTGTTAAGGGATCAAAAAAGCAGAGATCATTCTATTTGTGCTACAATTATAATTGTACAAAAGTATAAGCTTAGAGTAGGACTGAAGGGGAACTGTTTTTAGGGCACAGTTAAACAGTTGTGTTTGGATAAAAAGTAGAATGATTTTTTTTTTTTTTTCATTTTCATTTCCTTTAAGGTTTTCTTTTAACGGGATTTGTCTGTATAACTGACTCTATTTCAAAGATGAATTTTGATGAGGAAGTGTCACCTTAAGGCTTTCCTGCATTGGGCCTCTCTCATGCTGTGGGTAACTATAATGTATCTTTTGAGTTCCTCTGAAACAGTAGTTCTCAACCTCTTTGATTTGAGGACTCTTGTATAGTAAATTTATTGAGAGCCCAAAGAACTTTTATTCATATGGATTGATTATCTCTATTGATACCTACTGTTTTAGAAAATGAGACATTTAAAAATATTTAATTCATTAAAAACAACAGTAATAAGCCTGTCACATTAGCACGTTTTTATGAAAAATATTTTCCAAAAAAATTTAAGAGTGACTTTACTTTTATTTTGCAAATCTGCTTAATGTGTGGCTTAATAGATTACCGCTGGACTCTCACTTGCTTCTGTATTTTCTCTCTTTCCATGTGTTATTTGGTTGAAACATTTGAAAAATTGTAACCTCACACACATCAGTAGTTGGAAAGGGAGGAAGAGAGAGGAGCTGGGGGTTTTGATCACATTTGAGAGCTGCACTAAAACAACGGGAGATGTTTCCCAAGGGACATTGTCAGCCACACTGAATATACCACCTGAACCTTGTAGAAAGCTTTTGACTTGAAGTCGGCTATAGATTGTGGGCGGTACTGTTGATAAAGAAAAGGTACGATCTGTAAATCAATAGCTTGTGACAGTCCGCTTAAGTTGTTCACTTGGAGTTGAAACTTAGATGAAAGTATTCACCTGAAAGAGCGAATATGCTCTCTAATTATACTTAGGGAAGATAAATTCCTGGAATTGTTAGCCTACCACCGTTATCAGGGAACAGCAATACTCTCTCTATAATTGTGTATCCTGTGAGTCCCTTGTTTAATGTCTAACATGAGCTGTTTTTCTGAACATTTGAGACTCTGCCACCATTAAGTTTTATATACAGCACTGGTTCCCAAACATGTTCAGGTGGCAAAACTCCTAGAACTCACTGGATATGGACATGTTTAATGCTGTCGTTTTAGTTCAGGGTAATTCTCCAGGTAGGAAATATATTGTACATGATATAAAATCAAATGTATGTGTGTACCAGAATATGCATTCTGTTAATAGTAATTAATGTAATATAGTAGTAATAATGACTTGATATTGGGCATTGGTTTATTGCCATTTGATGTTTGATAGCAGATACTCTTTGTTTATTAAAGCAAAATTTAGGGGGGCGCCTGGGTGGCGCAGTCGGTTAAGCGTCCGACTTCAGCCAGGTCACGATCTCGCGGTCCGGGAGTTCGAGCCCCGCGTCAGGCTCTGGGCTGATGGCTCGGAGCCTGGAGCCTGTTTCCGATTCTGTGTCTCCCTCTCTCTCTGCCCCTCCCCCGTTCATGCTCTGTCTCTCTCTGTCCCGAAAATAAATAAAAAACGTTGAAAAAAAATTAAAAAAAAAAATTAGGGACAAAAATCTCAAATGAAGCTATTCTATTTATTGACTTAATTTTTGATAACATTATTTTAAGTGATTATGCCACTTTTTCTGTATTCTGTTTTGGAAGCACTAGTATTCTAGAAAAGCTACTGAAATGTTGTCAAGGCCTATTAAGTCTAATTTCAAATACTAATATACCTATGGAGTAGAACTTAATTCCAGTATGAATGTTAGGGCTTTTGCAACAGTAATCTGAACGTCGCGATGGACTTTTTCCTTGTTGGTATATATATTTTTAATAATCTAATGATACTTTATTTAAAAAAATTTTTTTTAGATATTCATTTTTGGGAGAGAGAGAGAGTGTGAGCAGGGGAGGGACAGAGAGAGAGAGGGAGACACAAAATCCCAAGCAGGCTCCAGGCTCTGAGCTGTCAGCACAGGGCCCGATGCGGGGCTCAAACTCACAACTGAGCCACCCAGGCACCCCTTCCCTGTTGGTATTGAAGAATTTCATTTCTTTTGCTAGAGGACAGCTCTCCTATGCTTTGCCCAGTCCTACATAATGGGTCCTTTGGCATTTCCTTTGGTTAGCTCCATTGAGTAGGTGCAGTGTGTGTGCGTGCGTGAGGTACTTGAATAGGGAGATTTGGCTTTTTCATGGTCCTTAACTCTGGAAGGAAGTCCACAGCCTCACTAGGTTTCTGATGTTGCTGGAGGGTGGTTGCTGCCAAAGGCTTCCTCTGCCCTGGGCCGCCATCTTCAGTTTGCTTAGTGGAGAGTCAGATGACAAAACCAAGCCTTGGCACGCATGTAGCACGCTGTGATTTTTATCAGAATGTATTTCTATGTTTGTGTATTTGAGCTAGTATTTGGAAATCTTATCCTGATTTCCCTTTTGCATTTCTGTGTCAAGTGAAAGATTTGGGATCAGAAAAAGAGTAATTTTTAAGTTGGTACCAAATGATGTTTCTAGGACTGGTTTGTAGGATCAGATGTGAGTTTTTCAAATTGGAACCTTTTCTAATGGGCCCCTGGGAAATGTCTTAGCTAAATTGCAACAGTGACTGGCGAAGTCGATCGAGGTAAATTGCTCCCATTGCTGAGGGTTCGGAAACCAGGCAGTCAAAGCTAAAATTCCTGGGGAAATCGGGCAGAACTATTGCAGATGGTTTCCCCCTTGAATGGAGAAGGGGGCTGGTGTCACTGTTGATGAATGAGAGGAGATTAAAGCCTGACTTTGTGATGAATTTGTAACATGGTCTTTGGGAAATTAAAGAGAAATTTATGAAAAGACCGTTAGAATCATTTAGGTAATTCTTTTCAATATTGACTATAAATGAATCTGAGAACATACCATGAGAATATTGGATGTCTAGTAGTTTGCATTACAGAAAAGTAGCACCAAGAAACATTGTCGTGTATACCTTCAGTGAACTCAGAGGTGGAGGGATTCCCCAGATTATTTTTAATGTCTGTTTAGTTAACTACTGAGCACTTTGCATTTAGAAAAATGAACCTGGCTGTTTTTGACTCTTCATGGTAATTATGTTAAAATCGAGGTCATCGAGAAAGTACTTGTGATTGGTTTCCTGATGGCCTGGCTTATGTCTTTCACAGGTACCTACTGTATATTTGAGAAAGCCCTTTAATCTCCCTGCAAAATGGGAATAATAGTAAATCACAAAATTTTGTGATATTGGGCTTTTTGTAATTGATAAAACTCTGTACTAACAACATCTATCTGTCCATTGTGGTGAATCTCTAGTAAAGTACAGACAACACTAAATTAAGGACCAGGCTTAAATCCTTAAAGTAACCATTTCGAGACTGAGGCCTTCTGAGATACGGCTCATTGAATTGGTGGGGTACCTCGTGAATGTCTGGGAACACAACCTTTGTGCGTTCTGTCAGTGAAATTTCTTATGTGATAGTTCTGTCTCTTGGAAATACTTACTTTGCAGATGTTTTTGAAGCTCAAATCTTTTGTTTATCTAGGAGGATAAAGGACTTGATGGCTCCCTGAGTTGATGAAAATTGTGTAACTGTCACTTGCAAGGGCTGAACTTCATATACTTCAGGTTTGCAGCTCTCCCAGTCTCTAAGGTCATTTGTTGGACCTGTTTTTTGTTCCTTTTTTAAACATTTGGATGCGTATTCAGTATTCACATCTTAGTATTGCTTGGATGAACTTGTCATCATATGATTAGAAAAGCATAATTCATGTTTTATGTCAAAGGTGGAAGTTGTCATAGAATCACTCTGATATCAACTCTTTGCCTTCAAGAGTTAAGACTGTGAATTACTGATGGGTTGATTTTGGTTTGTGTAAATCCTCCTTTTACAGATCACTCCTTAATAATTAGTACCTTTCCCAACTGCCTCCCAGGAGTGTTCTTGCCTGGAATTTGGTGCAAGGAAATATTTTCCTGTTTTCCTCACCATTCCTCTCTCCATTTCTATTTAGTCTGAGTTCCTCCAGGCTCTAGTGCCTATGTTCTGTGGTTTGTAAAGTGTTGTGTACTTTTATAGCCTCTATAAATAACAAAATATAGCTCATGGCAGTAACACTGTGGCACCCTACATGTTTAGAGAAAGACAGGAAGAGAGAGACATATGTATCTTGGGTACAGAATGTCTAGCATACAAATCTGTTCATCTCACACACATCAGTATTGATTCCAAGTTTTGTTCATTTGTAAGTAAATGACATCCCTTGATCTTTGGGACATTTAATGGAGAAAAACTGGTTGTGATGCTGTGGTTTCTCACTACTCTGTCCCCCTTTTAACATAGCAGAGATGAAGAGGGGTAAGGCTGGTTGCTAGCATGGTGAGCTTTCCATCCAGATGTTCGTGTGCTAGGGGCCCAGCTTCCTATCCTGGTCTTCTGTTTTTCTCTTCAGTGGATCACTACAGGTGTCATCACATATTTGGGAGATGTGAAGAAGCTAGAAGTGATTTCTGTTAGCCTTGTCAATATAGTTTGATAAAATGCAAATGCCTTTAAAATGGGTAGACTTCCAATTAAAAGGCTCCAGCAGGGAGTCTGTTTTGATAATGAAAGTGATTAAGAAGTCTCTATTTTTTTCCATTGGTATGAATGTTCAGCTAAAATAGCTTGGTTTTCTCTCTGTAATTGGACTTTGCTAATGGGGATCTAATAACTCTGAGGTTCTCATGATTTTAGCAAATCTCTTAGCTGTCTTTGGTGATCAGTGCTGGGGACCAAGACACAATTCCTGGATGATAGTGGTGTATAGGATTCCTTTTCTCCCTCATTCTAAGAAATCAACAAGAGTTCATGTTTCCTTCCTTTCTTCCTTTTATTAATTTTTTTAATGTATGTTTATTTTTGAGAGAGAGAGAGAGAGAGAGAGAGAGAGAGTGAGTGTGAGCAGGGGAAGGGCAGAGAAGAGAGAGGGAGACACGGAATCTGAAGCAGGCTCCAGGCTGTGAACTGTCAGCACAGAGCCCGATGTGGGGCTTAAACTCATGAGCTATGAGATTATGACCTGAGTCGAAGTCGGATGCCCAACTGACTGAGCCACCCAGGTGCCCCAATGTTTATTTTCTTTAATTCTGTAATCTGAGTGCATCCTAGATTAAAGTCATACATATATAGTTTATCAGTGTTTATGTTTGGAATTGCCTTCCAAAGCTGCAGTTTAGAGGCTTAGAAGCAGTGGTTTTGATGTGTAAAGGGGAAGGACTGAACAACAGAGCTATGGAATTCATTGCAGATGAGGCTGTATCTGAGACCTAATTTCTACAAGTGTTTTAGTCTTCGAACCCTTTCTTCCATACATAGCCCCAAGGAGGAACATGAAAGAGGATATTCTGGTCAAACTGTGTTGAAGAAGTGAATATACTATCGCATAATCTGGGACATACATGTATTGAGCTAGAACAGTTGTTAGAGATGGGTTGCCCTATTTATCTCTCAGCACCTCATTAACAGCCTGTCACCCTCCCAATTTTCCTTAATAGGGTCCTTGTTTTTGTTCTCTTTGATTTTAATAAAAGTCTGTCCTTTCACTGTCTATTTTTCTACCTTGTTCATTGCTCATTTCCAAAGGACCTAGGTGTTTGTTTTGTATCACTTTCCCTTATAACGAACTTGTGAGGCAGAGTATGCCTCTCTAGTAGGACAGGATTATAAAGGCAATACAAAGGAAATAACTGTCCTGAGTATGCTCTCTGACTCAGAATGGTCTCCTAATTTGCTTTGTTATTTAGATTCATAATCTTTTTTTTTCTTGCTCCCTGCCCCCCCCCCCTTTTTTTTGATGGTGCATCTGGATTTTGGGGACCTCTTGATTTGCATTCCAAAATCTCTTACCTTACATTGTGGCCTTGTCTGTGTAGCTATCTGAATAGAATCTATGGGGACTATTACAGAACAAAGGTTTTCTCTAATCTTGATATTTGAAGCGTACTTTTTAATAAAATGATAAAACTGACTAAAGATTTGCAGGTGATTCGTCTTGACTTTGTGTGAACATTCCTGTGGTTGGAAGAGCCATTTTTCTCTGGTTTCAAACTTGAATAGATGATGTTCATATTCTCTGTAGCCAATTAAATATAGGGGAGTTGTGGTTTTTAAATTTAAATATCAGAATGACAAATTATAGTGGAGTTGTATCCCATTGGGAACTGCGGTCTAAGGTCAGAGTATGGGATAAAAGTTGTGTATAGTAAAAATGATCCATGAAAAATCTCTATATAGTCATTTTGCATAAACAAGAGTGCTTTAGGAAGGTCAGATACATTGTGTGGGACCAGGAACAGTTTAAAGTCAAGTTTTTGTTTGTTTGTTTGTTTGTTTGTTTCATCCCCCTCTCGGTGTCAGCTGGCTAGATAGCTAACAATATATAAACATATAAAATATATGGCAAATTCTTTGTCTTCTTTGCGCCTCTGGAATTCACAAGGAATTGCCCCGGAAGGAGTAAATCCCAGAAGATTCATGTTACGTATAGGAGTGGGAAATAGGGACAGATAAAGTCTTGGTACTGTTGGTGAAATTGTGTCAGCTGCAGACCCACAATTAACAGTGGTCAAGAGTGAGGCCTTGGGCTTGTTTCAGGAGGCTCAGAAACATGAGGTGGAGTGTTCTTAAGAAGTGCCAGTGCTGTACTTGCTTCAGCAGCACATATACTAAAAAAGAAGTACCAGTGCTAAACAACTGAACTCTCTCTGAATGGTGGCTAATCAGAAGCCTGTGCTGTCTTGCCACAGGTCAGACAGGTGTATGTTCTTTGCCCAGGGCCGGCTGGAAAGGTGTTTGCCCATCTGTGTTGGATTCTTTGCGCCATTACTGGGTGACTTCTACCTAGGGTGTTGAGTTATTGCTGAATTCTGAGAGCTGTTTTGGTTTCTTTCTAGCAGCATGTCCAGTTGTAGCTGCTTATTTTTCTGTCAGCCCCTTCCTGGTTCCTCATTTGTTAGGTATAGTCTGACCAGGTTCTATTCCTTGTCCATTTATTTATTTATTCCATTAGGTCTATTCTACGTATCTTGTTCTTGAGTAGATATGTCAAAATGTCTTTTCTTTTTCTGGTATAATGTTGGCAGAGTTTATATATATGTATGTGTGTATATGTGTGTGCCTATCTCATATGGAATTCCGTGTGTTGGTATCTTCTCGTGTCTTTTCTATTCCTTTTGCATTACAGAGGCGGCTGTATTAACTGGAACAATGCCCTTTTGTAGCCCACTACTGGAGTGTGTGTTGCTTAATCCTCTCTTGCTTTTTAAACTCTCAGCCTGTGATGAATTAAATAGTTTTTGACTCTTCCTGATAAGGGTATTTATGGGTCAGACTGGCAGAATTCCACAGAAGCACATTAGTGTCTTCTTTAAGTGGAAGCATTTATGTAGAGGCATCCTTCTGAATGGAGGGAAATGGAAATGCTTTGGGACCTCTTGCTGCCTCTGGGCTGCCTAGCCTTTCAGCTTTGTTCCACTCACCTTCACCAGAGTGCAAGATGCCAGGCAGCGAATACCAGGTCTTAAACCTGTTAGGCCGGTGTCATTCATGCTTCATTGCCCAGATATTTCTTTCGTTGCTTTGTAGAACTTAAATACTTTTCAATGCCATGTTAGTTGTTGAGGGGATACAAAGGTGTTTCTGAAAGTAGAGTCGGGGGGACGGTATGTGGGTGAGTCAAGATAAAATACAAATAAAGACAGTGCAAAGTAGATTAACAGTGTTTTAGGAGAGGCACAAAAGCAACAAACCAATGAAAATCAGAGCAAGAAAGAGGTTTGAAGGTTGGGAAGTATATAGCTTGATAGTGCTGGCACTAATGATAAATAGAACGTACCATTTTGCATTTCCTCCGCTATGCCAGATACTCGGTAAGAGTTTTCCTGCCCTATCTAATTCTACACAAAGCTGAGCCCTGTGAGGTGAAGGTTTTATCTTTTTTTTTTTTTTTTTTTTTTGGCATGTGGAAAAACTGAGGCTAGGGAAGGAAGGTCACGTTACTTGTGCAAGGTCAAACTACTGTTAAGGGAAACAGGAGTAGAATCCAGGCCTGTATCAAGGGTTGTACTTGCAACGACTACTAAATTCTCTTGATTTTTCAATTCAGTGTTCATCTAGGTCACCAGTTCTTTCAGTTAAAAAAAGTGTGGTGAAATGAATGTGTTGAGTAATTTGTGTTGCGCTAAATGCTTATTGCTATTTCATGCTATACACTTAATTGCTTCTATATGTTTATTGCTTAATTACATAAAATGCAGTAGTCCCTTCATCATCTTTCTGCAAAACTGCTCCTTATTTATTATGACTTAAACCAATAAAAAAAAAAAAGCAAGAGTATGTGCTACCTTTAAATTTTGGTGGCCAGAATTCTTGTAATGTTTTCTTTACGAATGCACTGATCCCTCATTGGCTAAAGCATGTGTCTGGTGAGAATGCAACTATTCAGGATCGAAGCATGAAACAGCTGTCACTGTGTAGCATCTTTTCCAGGCACCAGGTTGACGTCTGGATTCAGTATTTTGGTGCAAGAGAAATGGGTCTTGGTAATCGTGTTGTGATAGGATCATACATCAAACAGAGCTGGGGGCTGTGTGTTTCTGCCAATTGCCTTCTGATCATTATTCACTCTGAGTTAATGCAAAGAAAATGATCAGCTTGGGGCCACAGGCGCATTCTCGGCATATACATACTATTGGTTTCCCAAAGGACCAAATTTAAGTTTCTTTATTTTCCCTAGATTGGTATAAGTGATTTGGATGGTGTTTGGCCAAGCTGTAAACTAGATAGGTATTTTCTATCTTCTTAGTTTCCTTCTGGTTGGCACAGATAGTTTTAACTATTTGAGGTCCACTTGCTGGTAGAGTGATTATACTTGATATAAATGATATGTAATGAACATAAAGGTGGGAATAGCTATAAAGTGAACTTGCCAATAAGATTTTTTTAACTGTGTTAGATGAAAAATAAAGCTTTGCATTTATAAAGTAATCCTGCCTTCTTGACCTTACTGGAAATATACCTCATTTCTTTAATTCTTTTTTTTTTTTTTTTTAATTTTTTTTTTTTCAACGTTTATTTATTTTTGGGACAGAGAGAGACAGAGCATGAACGGGGGAGGGGCAGAGAGAGAGGGAGACACAGAATCGGAAACAGGCTCCAGGCTCTGAGCCGTCAGCCCAGAGCCTGACGCGGGGCTCGAACTCCCGGACCGCGAGATCGTGACCTGGCTGAAGTCGGACGCTTAACCGACTGCGCCACCCAGGCGCCCCTCATTTCTTTAATTCTTAAAAAATATGTCCACATTTTAATTTAACATGTCAGATTTAAGGATGAAACTTATTGTTGTAACTGATGGCTTTTAATGACTTATAAAATAATAGTGCATCTTACAACAAGTGGGATCTTGAATTTGATTAAGTTTGATAGCTCTGCTCACCATTACTTTGTTCTAACCTCCACTGTGATCTCGGTTTCTGTTGACTTGGTAAATTGCTTAGTAGATTTTGGACACGACACCTGAGTTCTTTTGGTTCTGGCCTGTCTGTTTAGTTCAAAAGATATGTTTCTCACTTTTATCATTGGGTGCTTTCCTACCCACTGGATACTTTTTTTTAATACTTCAGAGTTTTTGTGACATTTGAAAATTGTATGTGATGGAAAAGATGCTGGCTAATATAAACACTCCAGAAATGTAGTCTTCATAAATGTAATCAGTGCAGATGGACATTAGAGGAGGGGAGTGGAGTGTATATTTTAGTGATAATTTATTCGGATTTAATGCTGTTTACCAAGATAAAGAGTAGTAGCTGTGTCCTTGAATCTCAGAGAGGCAGAGACCTAAAGGAGACTGTGAACATGTCTTTTCTCACAAGTCAAAATTAGATTTAAGTTCTTCTAATGAATGGTCCTTTTCCACATAAACAAAGGTTGAGTATTTCCTCACCAGTTCTGTAAGATTATTTTCCTATGTTTGCGGTATTTTACCACAGATAGTGGACTTTGTGCCCTTAGTTCTAAAGAGATGCCAGATAGATGGATAGATAGATAGATAGATAGATAGATAGATAGATAGATAGATAGATAAAACTTAAAAAAAACCCAAACCATGATGTAATGTTTTTGTCCCCTGCCCTGCTTATGGATGGTAATTTTTAGGATTGGAAGAAATGGATGGTGTTAGATCTAGTATCTCTGTTCATGCCATATCTAGATCCAGCCCTAAAACATTAATCACATTTTATACATTGTTATAAATCAGCAAAAAAATTCACCCAGTCTCTCATCTGTGCCACCAGCATGCTCACAGATGTAAAGGTATGTTAGAGGTCCATTTTGACACTGTCGTTTACAGGCTGCCTAAAAATAAATTATGAAACATACAGTTTCCATTTTTTTAATTACCAGGTAATTTACTCAACAGACATCTCCAGGCACTGTCTGGCAAGCAAATCATGTGAACCAGATACCTTTATTTGATACATTTGTATTGATAGCAGAATGAATCCTCTGTGATCTGTGCATCTGAGAGGTCATTTGAATATCTGGTGATTTATGTCTTGGCCTTCAGTTTCTTCCTTAGTGACTTAATGGGTTTAATCACTTAATTTCAGTTAATAAGTATTTCACTATTTAACAAATCTTTTTTTTTTTTTTGTATTTGAAAATCTAGAGGATAGAAATCACATTTTAGTGTGTTCGTATTATGCTAAGCTTATTTGATTGGTATACACTAGACGCTGCGTGGAAGAGAAGAATGAGCTGTGGTGATATCCTTCACTCTTAGCCCTATAAGAATGCAAGAGTACATTCTAAAAGTGGTGTTACGCGTACGTGTAATTGAGTGTGTATGTAAACATGTTAAAGATCATGAAACACCTTTGTAATAATGATGGCTCAGAAGGACAAGACTAATATTCCTGTAGAAGCGCATTCACTTCTGACTTAGATGAAACTTTTTTCCCCCTTTCTGGTTGTAAAAGTACATGTAGTCCCTGACTTATGATGGCTGAACTTAAAAAATTTCTACTTTATGATGATCCGGTAGAAACTGTACTTGGAATTTTGATCTTTTCCTGGGCTAGTGATATGCCCTAAAATAATCTCTGGTGATGCTGGGCAGCGAGCTGCATCTCCCAGTCGGCCACTCGATCACGGAGGTAAATGACCAATATACTTACAAATGTTCTGCACTCATACAGCCATTCTGGTTTTCACTTGCTGTACAGTATTGAATACATTACATGAGTGTTCTGAGCATGTTTAAGGTAGGCTAGACTCAACTATGATATTCAGTAGGTTAGATCTTTTAAATGTGTTTTTGTCTTACTATATTTTCAGTTTATGAGGGGTTTATCAGGTTGTAACCCTGTTGTAAATTGAGGAAGATTTGTAGATTCTTACCCCCTAAGCTTCAGGCAGTGTATTTGAGAATGAAAATTGTTAATTCCTCGCAGGATGGATGGAATAAGGGTCAGGGATATTTGTTGCAAACATAATTTGGAAATTAGAAAAGAACAAAAAGGATTTCATTAGCCATATTGAATTTCTTTTGATTGAAAACTAGATGGCTGCAAGTGTGTGCTTCGGGAAAATATTTCTTGCTACATTAACTAAAATTTCATTCTCCCTTGTTACTGCCTCCTCGAAGAGAACTGTACTATGTTAGATGTTTGCCCCCACCCCTGTTGTGTATTGAACTGTGTTTTCCCAAAAGATAAAGTTCTAATAACTGAGTATCTGTGGATACGACATTACTTGTAAAAAGGGTCTTTGCAAATGTAATCAAGTTAAGATGAGGTCATGCCAGATTAGGCTGGGCCCTGGATCCTACTCATAAGAAGGCCAGTCACACACAGATGGAAGAAGGCCATGTGACCACAGAGGCAGAGATGGGAGTGATGTGTCTATAAGCCAAGCACTGCTGGCAACCACCAGAATTGGAGGATTGAAGGAAGGATTCTTCCCTAGAGATTTTGGAGGGAGCTTCACCCTGCTGCCTACACTTTGATTTCGGAATTTAGGCTCTTAACTGTGAGAGAATAAATTCATGTTTTAATTCACCAGATGTGATAATTTCTAATGGTAGCCATAGGAAACTAACGCCTATGGGTTCTCCTCACCCCCATTTTTTTTTTTTTACATCCTATATCTTGTAAGTAAGAATGGCTTTTCTTTTTTCTTCTATAACAAAGCCACAACATGTGGGTTGTTTTTTTTTTTTTTTTCAGGGAACATCAGGTATGGCAAGGCGTGTTAATTTGGAATTTAAAAATGTGTTGCTTTGAAATGCTTTCGTCAATCTGGCATTTTAAATTAACTGGCATTCTGGAAATTGTGGGGGCTAATTTCTAAATATTATTATCCCTCCTGTGGACAAGATGGCCCTTCATGTTTCACCTCTGGGTGCACCCTGGTCGCCCTAGTGACATTAGGAAACATTTTTTTCTAGCTTCTCTGCTTGTAGTTCTTCCAAAGCATCTGTCTCATTTCCAAGCCTCTTGTTATTCTGAGTGTTGGCACTGGTGGAATTTAGTTGGGAGTGATGAATGTAGAACAGAGGTTGGCATCTTAGGAGTTGTGCGGTGTCTGTTTCTCTCATGAGACTTTTGCATATGGTCATGGGCAAACCGTCTCCCAGCTCTTGTTTCTAGAAAATAAGAATGGCCGTTTAGATTAAATTAACTTAGTGGGTGTAATTGTTTTTAAAGGGTTAAGTAAAAATTCAGAAGACCTTAACAAATTTTATGTATCTCTCTCTTAACTTCGGATGATTGTGACCTTTATATATGTTACTTTATATTCTAATATTTACAACTGTTCATGCAACCACTTTTCCCCCTGTTTTTACTAACAGCTTAATTGGGATATAATGGATAGTCAGGAAAACTGCCCATATTTAAAGTACATATTTTGGTAAATTTTGAGAAACGTGTATACCTATCAAATCGCTACAATCAAGATAGTGAACATGTTCATTCTCCCTCAGTTTTTCTTATGCCCCTTTGTATCTCTTCCCATATACCCTCCAGTCATTGATCTGCATTCTGTTACTATAATTTGCATTTTCCGGAGTTTTGTATAAATGAAACCATGCAGTATCTGTTCTTTTTTAAATCTGACTTCTTTTGCTCAGCATACTTCGTGATTCGTCTGTATTGTGGTGTGCTGTCAGTACTTCATTCCTTTTATTGCTAAGTAGTATTCCGATGTAGGTCCATACCATGGCTTATCTCTTTGCTTGTTGGTGGCCATTGGGTTGTTTCTGCTTGTTTTCCAGTTTTTGGCAATTTACGTATAAAGCTTCTATAAACATTTGGATAGATTTCCATAGATTTCCTTTGGATATATGTCTTCTCATCTTATGGGTAAATAGCCTGGAGTGTGGGGTGGTTGGACCATTACAGTAGGAGTAGGCATCATTCTTTCTAATGCTTTCTTATGGTTCTTTCCCTGTCCTCAGGTGGTTGATACTTTCTGCACACTCCTGTGCTAATCAGTAGTATGCTCAAGGGGGACCCTGTGTGAATCTCAGCGGTTCTCTGTGCTGCTCTCTTCTCCCTCTTGATGTGTGCCATGATCATACTCGAGCTGTCTAGGTCTTCCCAGACCCCCCACCCTCACCCCAACATGCCAAACCTCTTTCTAGGCAGTAAGCAGTGGTTGGGCTCATTTATGTCCTGTCTCTTAGGGATTGTTGTCCTTTGTTGACTGTTTTCTAGCCTATTGAAAACCATGTTTCAGAATGTTTTTGTGTTTTTGGCTGTTTTAAGCAGGAGGAAAGATTTGATCCTTGTTCCATCTTGGTTGGAAATGGAAGTTCCACATTTTTCTTTATTTAAGGCACTTTAAAATTTTAATACACATACACATATTCCGTTATGCTCATATCTAATTTTCTAATTATTCCCTCGTTCCAGATTTCAGTTTTTCTTTTTCTTTTTCTTTTTTTTTTTAGTTTTTAATGTTTATTTTTGAGACAGACAGAGAATGAGCGGGGGAGGGGCAGGCGCGCGCACACACACACACACACACACACACACACACAATCTAAAGTAAGTTCTAGGCTCCAAGCTGTTAGCACAGAGCGCTCGAACACACAAACTGCTAGATCATGACCTGAGGCAAAGTCAGAAACTCAGGTGACTAAGTCACCCAGGTGCCCCTAGTTTTTCTTAATAGTACTAAACGTATACCTTTTCATCCTATTTAGGATACTTATTTATTTATTTATTTACTTACTCAGAGTTAATTAACATACAGTGTAGTCTTGACTTCAGGAGTTGAACCCAGTGATTCATCTCTTACATATGACACCCAGTTCTCATCCTGAAGACTGTCCTTCTTAAGGCCCGTCACCCATTTAACCTGCCACCTCATCATCCCCATCAACCCTGTTTTGTTCTCTGTATTTAAGAGTCTCTTACATTGCCTTCCTCTGTTTTTATCTTATTTTTCCTTCCCTTCCCCTATGTTCATCTGTTAAGTTTCTCAAATTCCACATATGAGTAAAATCATATGATATCTGTCTTCTCTGACTGACTTATTTCGTTTAGCATAATACCCTCCAGTTCCATCCACATTGTTGCAAATGGCACAATTTCATTCTTTTTCATCACCAAGTAGTATTCCATTGCATATATATACACCACACCTTCTTAATCCATTCATCAGTTGATTGCTGTTTGGGCTCTTTCCATAATTTGGCTGTTGTTGATAGCACTACTATATACATTGGGGTGCATGTGCCCCTTTGAATCAGCATTTTTGTATCCTTTGGATAAATTCCTAATAGTGCAATTGCTGGGTCGTAGGGTAGTTCTATTAATTTTTTGAGGAACCTCCACACTGTTTTCCAGAGTGCATGCACCAGTTTGCATTCGCACAAACAGTGCAGTAGGGTTCCCCTTTCTCCACTCCTTGCCAACATAGAACTATATTCTCAAAGTGGGTCAATAGGCCAAAGGATATATAAGCTAATTTTCAGACAGCATCCCATAAATACTTAAACTGTTGTACATGTAATTTGGTTTTGTCATGATTTTTGTTAGATTTCTTAGATTAGCGGGACCTTAGAATTGTTTTCATTTGCATATAATATTGCTAATAAGGATGTACACTTTATGTTTTACATTTCATTTACCTTTGTGTATACTTTTTATCTCCCTTGATTACTTTTTTTTTTAATTTTTTAAATGTTTTATTTATTTTTGAGACAGAGAGAGGTAGACCATGAGCAGGGGAGGGGCAGAGAGAGAGGGAGACACAGAATCCAAAGCAGGCTCCAGGCTCGGAGCTGTCAGCACAGAGCCGACGCGGGGCTCGAACTCACAAACTGTGAGATCATGACCTGAGCCGAAGTCAGGAGCTTAACCGACTGAACCACCCAGGTGCCCCTCCCTTGATTACTTTTAAAGCACAATAATTATTTTATTGACTATATGTATTTTTCTGGTGTGGCTTTCAGATGGGTTTCGCTATATGGCTATTTTTCTATATTTGGATATTTTGTTTTTCAGTACATTTCATTTTGTAAAACTTTTTTAGAGTATTGATCATTTTATGTCATAAATTCATTGTCTTCCCATAGCTGGGATTAAAATAAATCTTTCTCCGTCCTGTCCTCCATTCATTTGTTTTAGTGCTTAATTATGTGATGCAACTGGAACCTTATTGCAGTGCCTTTCGAAACAAGCAAAGCTCTTGTTAGAAACCAACTTTCTTGACATAGAAGTGACTGGTATCCCAGTTCATTCCATCCCAGCTCAAACCATCTTTTTAAAACTGCTTGTTGAAACCCTGGTTTTTTATTCCACAAGCTGCTTCTCTGAAACAGCCATACAGATATTCTGGAAGCCTACTCCCTAGTGATGAAACACAGAAGTTTAATCATTCCTAAAAATGAAATTGGCTTTCACATGGACATTGGCCATTGCTTGAGACGGCTAGAATCCCCCCGAGTGTTGTGAATATGTATATGTAGAGTATGTGTGCACGTTTCCTTAAATTGCTAGCTGCTACTTGGAACTCTCAAGTGGCTTAGGGTTGAGTAGCCATAACAAACATTTTTGGGTGGCTCCTAAGGTACCAGATACTGCTTCTGAGTACTTGACATATATTATAGATTTAATCCTAATAACAGTATGTGTTTGAAAGGATTTATGCTCAACAGTTACAGATAAGGAAGCTGAGGCACAGATAGTTTAGTAAACTTGCCCAAGATAATGCCACTAAACAAGTATCAGCTAGTAAAGTTTGAAGCAAGAAAAATTAATTCTGACATTATACTTCATTTTAAGTGTGTGACTGCAGTATAGAATTACAAAATAGAAGGACGAATAGTTAGAAACCATACATTTGGTCAGGGTCCAAAAAAGTCAAAAAAGTTCACAGTCACAAAGTACAGGTTTCCTGACAAAGTAAGACTCAGCATACCGACTGCCGAGTATGAGCAGGATGCTGTAAATACACTGTGAAGCTCAAATGGTGCCATACAAAATGTGCCTGTTCTAGTTTGCTTTTTCTTTGAAACTAGAACTTTTTTTAAATAGGCAACTAAACGTTGTTAGGATAGTAATCTGTATCATTTTAATAAAATTTTACTGTTCTACATAAGAGGAACTTACTGGCTATATAATGATCAGGTACGTCTAACTCCCACTTTCTAATGAGCACATGAATTTATAGCGACTCTTTCATTCTGTGGCCAAACTAGCATACAATCTTCATTTCATTGGCTCTTGTCTGGTTGTTCTAGGGCAAAGCCTGGTGGAATCTGAGTAATTCATTTGTTTGGGTTGACCTTTAATGCACGGCATAGCATTTGAAATCGCTCTAATAAAAGGATATGCCAGTTTTCCTCCTGATTTTTATGCACCAACTTTGATTATCTGTTAAAACTAAAGTTTATATTTATCTTGTTTAAGATTCACTGATTTGTTGTTTTAAGAAGATGGGAAATACATGGGGCAGTGATGCTTTAAATTGGAAGATAAATGTGTTTGAAGTTTTGTATCCTGGAGGCCAGACCATGTAGAGTGCAGGTTCCAGGGCAAAAAAGAATAAATAAAGATATTTATTAATTTTAATAAAACATTCCTATTACCCAGGAACTAATTCTTCTCCTACTGTTCATACTTTTCCTGGGGATAGTGTAGCAAAGGCCTGTAAGTATAAGTGGTAAGTAAAATGTGTGAAAATGGTAGTACCTGTATAAATGGGTGTAGTGAAGAGGATAAGGAGAGAGACTTTGTGTGTATGTGTATATTCCAGTTACTGTGCTCTTTAGACATCCAAGTGCAGGGGATAGTGTGAAACAGTGGGTATTTCTTAAAACCAACAGTTCAGGCATTTATGGCCAAGCCACAGGAGTGAGGATATTGGGGTAGTGTTCACTCTTCCAGGCTAGTGCTTATGCAAAACAAGGCTCCATTTAACTTTCAACTCAAAAAAGAAATTTCTGCTCAGGGACAGTTTAGTTTTAAGAATGTGATGACCTTTTATCCTCTGGGATCTGTGGATTCAGGGAAGGCACATTCCTCTTCTATTCTCATCCACAGAATTGTAATACCTTTCTTCTGTAGTCTTCACATCCACCTGCTAATTTTTAGCCTACTAGGGCCCATTTTATCCTTGTTCACAGATAGTGAATTTTATAACTATTAAGTTGTTATATGCAGGCACCCGGCTTGGTAAGAAGAAAGTCAGAGTTGTAGATTTGTCTTATGATCAAGCCCTCCTTATTTCCCCATAATGAGTGGAAAACCATCCCTATGAAGAGGAAGTGAGACCTTCATAAGGCAAAAGGAATTGAATTTAGGAAAAAAGCTATGTTGTTGTTAGATTGATACCTTAATGTGATATACAAAATACTATCTTGGAGTTGTCAGAAATAAACATTGAAAAACTCTCAGGAAGAGTTGATACAATCGTTCAACTTGAGGGGGAGGGTTCAGTAGAAGCTACTTTGGGATTGAGATTCTTTTAGCCTTGTAGCACAGACTTGGTTGTTCATTCCTCTTGCTTACCAGGATAAATGCAAGAGCAAGTTCGGTTGTCTGTATTTGGGGAAAGAGCCAGGAATGGGCAGTAGTGAAAGGATAGCTACTGTAATGCATGAGATTGGATTTTACGTTCTTGATTTCAAAAACACATATTCATAGTATACTGTAGAATAGAATGCATTTTAGAGTTTTGAAAGGGAAAGCTCAATGTATTTGTTAGCTTACACAAGAAAATTTGTAGACTTTGAGATTTTTATTTTATGGCAGAGTAATTTTTGACTGTAGCAGAGCACGTAATGAACCTTCATACATTTCGTGAGGGAGAGGAGAGACACCTTGTGTTTTGGTGGTTTATTATGTGTATTCCTAAAGACCCTGCCTACAATTAGGTATCCTCATTCCTTGCATTTGCTATTGCTCAGCTTTGTGGCTCGTAGCTCTGTCAAGCTTCCTCAGAAGTTTGCATTTGATGTTAAGTTTTGCCCCTTACCCTCCAGGTAGGGTTTCTTGACCCTAACTGGTCATGTGTGTCTACCCTCTTGCCTGTCCCATTTATGTGTGTCTTCAAATTATTTGCCTTGTCATTGTTAACAGTAATTTCTAAATTGAGTGCTGTATGTAGAAAGAGGACAATTCCTAGTCAGACTGACCTGGGTTTCAAGTCTGTTTCTGTATATTTAGTAGTGACTAACCTTGCATGAGTTATTTAATATATTTGAACTCTGCCTTCCTTATTTGTGTTGAAGTCATAGTGTTGAAATCTTAGTCTTTGGAATATTAAATGGGTCATACATAGTGCCTGTGCATATTAGGCATTCAGATATTATGTAGTTATCTAATAATTATTTTTGTCCATCACGCTTATTTAGTAACTCTGACTCACTTTGGGTCCCTAAATAAGAAAGTGCCTAAAAGCAGCTTCTGGCTTTTCATTTATTGTACATCCACCTCCCCTAACTGAGAGCTGCCGGCTGCTTCCCTTAGGTCTGATGATTTTTTTCCCTGTTGAAAGACTTGTATTAATAATCTTGGCTTATATTTTGAATGGCCTATTCTCAAGTGTCATTTTAAGTTGATTTGTTATGCTAATGCCTTAAATAATGAATGTGCTTCCTAATTACTCCATATGTAATAAGGCAAGGTACCGACCTGCGTACTTGCATACCACAATTTCTATGCAAAAAAAAAAAAAACCCTTAGCTCAGCTTTGCACCATTGGGGGGGATTATTGCAGCACATAAAGAAATCTGTTCTCTCTTGGACATGAATGGTAGTGACATATTCCACTAGAGTAAATCATGAAAGCTAGGAATACATGGTTGTTGGAGTCATTTAAAATTGGTTTGGACAGTGTGCTGTTGAACAGAACACCTTTTGAGTAGTTTTGGTTCTAATTATATCTCTCTGCACCAGGATAACAGCCTAACTGGCTTCCTTACCTCCAGTTGTCCATCTTCTAATCCAGTACTATATATGACTACTAGATCAGTCTTTCTGAAATATACCTCTGATTCCACCACCCACCTTGTCCTAAACTTTCCTGGACAAAAGGGCCAAACTTCTAAGGTCCCATGATGTGGCCTAAGCTTCTAAGCTTATTTGGTATAATATTCTTTATATACTATGTGTTTTTAGACTAGCTTTTAATGGGGGGAAGTTTGAAATATGTATGGACAGTTTTTTTGTGTATGTCATTGGCGGCATTTTTAGTGGGTGAGGGCTAAATGTGCTCGATGGGGCAATCCTTACTGAGGATTTGACCTAGGAGTGGCTGTGGTGTACTCAATGAGCAGTGGTATGGCACAGTTTCGACAGACTGGATGGTGGTTTTCCGTACATGCTTCATGCTTTCTTTATACTTTTCCTAATGTGCCTCCAGCCTGGAATACTCTTTTCCCTCATCTGTATGCCAGTGTTACCCCCTCGTCAATATTCATACAGATAGGACCATCTCCACAAAGCTTCTTCAGATCCTTTGTGTCAGAAGTAATCTCTCATGCTGAGCTGCCATAGCATTTTATCCATAAACATAAACGTAATTTGGTTTATGGCACCATTTTCTACTTTGCATTGTAGGTACCTGCCTCATCTCTATTACTAGACTTCTAGCTCCTTTTGAACATAGATTATATGTTTGATTCATGCTTGTATCCCCCGCATATGCAGCATGATTCCTTGTAGGTCATGGACACTTGTTTTACTTAGGTAGGTAAAGGCTTTTGTTCCTGCCTGGAATTGCTGCTAGTTACTTGAAAATCCCCAGTAAAGGGGTTGAAGCATTTTGTGGTAGTTTTGGTTTCTCGTGTTTCATATGTTTTATAATCATTCCCAGATCATACTGACTAAAGTGTGGTAGCTTCTACTTGTGAAATCTTGCCAACATATGAAACAATTAGAAAATTGTTTCATCTTTCAGTGCGTAGGATCATATTCTCTGAAGGAAGCAGTATGATGGAGTCAGAAGTCCTTTCACCAGTTAGGATAATGCAGTGTCAAAATGGTCAGTCTTCTAATGTGCACGTGTCCAGGCTCCTACTATTACAGCATTTGAGGCCCAGTGAGGCAACACCATGAATCCCAGTGGAAATAATTTCAGCATTGTCGTATTTGTTTTCTTCAAAATCTGAAATTTGTACTTAAAATCACCTGCCTCTTCCTTGGTAATTTTTCTTCTTGACATAATGAAAGCCAATCCCAGTGTTCTGTTTACGGTTTAATTCACTAATCATAATGACACCATTAGTCTTTCTTATCTCTTTTGCTAGAATTGTTTCAGTGCTTTAAGTGACAGTGAGAAGAAGAAATCCTTAATTTTAGATCCCTTTTTGTCCAGTTGGGTCATTTCGATCAGAGCAACAGGCTATAAGTAGTTCATGAGGAATGGGTTTCACAGTGCACCAGGATTTAGTAGCCTAAGCCACCCTGTGGAGGAAAAGTGAGTTCTTTATGATTCTGGCAGCATTTAGAATCCTACTGCACTACAGAGAACTCAGGTTTTATGACCTCTCTGTTAGGCTGCCCTGCAGAGAAACTCTAATATTGCACAGTCAGTGAGAAAGTTTACTAAGTTTGTTCTGGTGAACATCAGAGAGTAAAAAACTAGGACCAGTTATAGGGAAACATATTTAAGTTTACTCTGAAAAAACAACTTTCTAAGCAAGGTGTTTAGTAAGAGAGTGGGCTGCCCTCCAGCCGGGAAGTTTCTTTTCACGGAAGGCATTTACACATGGGTTGAATAACCGTACAATAGGAATGGTGTGGAGGGGATGTGACAGGAGGCTAGATGTAAGTTTTGGAGCTTCTGTTCAGCCCATGGACCTTGTGATTCTATGGTTTATAAATCCATGAAAATGACAAGACTGATTGATTTAACCATGGGAACAACACATTTGACCTATCTTTTCCTACATTCGTTCATTACAAGTGAGGTAGCTGGTTTTTGTTGAAGTTTGCCTTCACCATATGACAATGGTGTTTTTTTCCCCCTTGTTCATTATACTGATCAGTATAATTGAATTATAGAATTCATCAAGAAAAATGGAAACTGGTTTATTGCCTATGATTCTGAATTTCCTAAGTCCAGTTATGCCAGGTTGGTGGAGCAAAGATAATAGCAGCGTTTTGGGCCTCTTAGGACTTAAGAAGGAGGAAATTTTTTTGTTCCTTTGAATTTTCATTTGGAATAGAAGACAGGGTCTGAACCTTATATACTGGTTTGATTTATAAGTCCTACTTTTTAATCCCAGGAATGACTTTTGGCTAGCCTTAGAGCAAATTAGCCAGATGCTTATATATTTGATAGAGCTTTCTCTTCTGTTATTAATCATTAAAGTAAAAGCAATCATAATGAAATGTCATTGCAGTAATAGTGAAAATATTCCAAAGCATGTTCAGATTTGTAATCTCAAATACATGAGAATGATTGCTTTGATTATTCACAGTAATTTCATACAGGAGAAACCCCCCTGATATTGAAATTAGGGAATTGTTTACAGAACCTAGACCAGATTCCCTTTTTCTACTTATATAATGAGTTCCCATAAAAGTTACCTGGGGTTTAGAGACTAGTTATCTAAGTTCTGACTAGGTGTTTGTTTGGTTGTTTTTGGTATCTTTGTGATCAAGCTACAGTTCTGTGATCCAACTCAGAGCTGCACATCTTTTATAAAGGAAGGCAGACAATAGTTTCCTGCCCTGCCTGTTGGGATCCTCAGTGACTATTCTTAGTCTAATACCTATTTACCTGTCTGATTTCCTGTTGGTTTTTGATTGCCTGTCTCAGGCCAGTGAGATTAATTTAAGCACACTGACCTCCTTTGTGGTTATTGAGGATGATTACCATTGAGGTCTAATTTGTTTTCCAGGGAGAAAAGGGAAGTTAATTTTAAAAGATCTTAATCAGAATAGCATTTCCTATGATTATATGTGTATGAGTTTGAACACCAGTACTAGGGTCCTACATTCTGACATTAGCCTGCATGCTTTTTGCCTGGGACTTTGATAAGATACCTGGAATTCAGATGAGATGTGTAGTTCCTTTGAGATTAAGACACCTTTAAATAGCTTGGGGAGCTTATTTTTCTATTTAAACCTCATTCTGTCATAGGTTACAATCCTTTGGGTTATTAGTTTGCTGAAAATAGAACTTAATTGGCTACTGTACAAAATAATGATTTTTAATTTGGCAAGAGAGTCATAATTCAATCAGGCTGTTAGGTCTTTAAAGTTGTTTGAAAATAAGAAAAGGTAACTAAAACCCCACTTGGACCACTGCTCCTCTGTAACTACAGGTCTGTAGACTTCTTTTTGTGATTGTGGCTTGTACACACTGGAGCTTCTGAGCATCATGTGTAGCTGGAGGGGGAAGTATCTGTCCCACCTCTGAGGAGTGTCAGTGACCATTTCATTGGCCTGGAATGAGTTTTTACAGCTGCTCTGCTTTTATTTGCTATAGAAATGCCAAGGACTACAACTGCCCAGCAGAGGCATTATCTTCTTCTTCTTGACTTTAGATTTTCCTATTTTGCTAAATGTGAGAGCGATCTATTGGGGTGGCATAGTAATGTTTTTGGCCAGTCATCTTCTCTTTAATTCAACAGAGATATGATATTTCAGGAGAGTGGGGACTTCTGGTAAGCATCTGCTTATAGAATACTGGGGAGGGAAATTCATTCTGGCTATATTTTCTCTAAAGGGTAGTTATCACTTCACCTTCTGAGGCACACGTGAGTCACTTTCCAGTGTGGTGCTCGTTTTCAGTTGAGTGTGGACTGCTATGGTGACTCTTCCCAGCAGACATTGAACCAGATGTGCCTGCTGTTACAGAAGTGAAGTCTGACAGCTGCAACCTAACCTTTAATATCTTTCTGCTATTTCAGCCACTTTAGACTTTTGAAGCCTTATTAGATATGAGCAATTTTTGCCCAAAGAAACAGGCTTCCTATTCCCAGTGATTGACAAGATACTGGTCAGCAGACAGTGATTAACAGTGTGCTGTGATGCCCATTTTCCTCTGATGAGTATTGGTGGCAACAGACTAACAGCAGCTTTGTGCTATAGCACAGTCATTTGGCGTCACAGGGAGATAGATAGAATTCCTTCTAGTTTTAGCTTTTATATGCTTGCACTTTACTGTGAAAGATGTTGAGTGCTCTTAACACCTTGATATTAAGGTTGCCAAAACTAAAAGGATAAGCCAAGCATACTTGCATGTTCCTCAGGATTCTTGTAGTGGCTGCACTTGGACTTCAGTTATTCTTTTTATTATTCTTTTATATTGTATATCCTTTTCAATTTTATATTGTATATCCTTTTGTTATTCTTTAACTTCATGTGACATTTCACGAAAGAAACTTCTCTTCAATCATCAAGTGTTTATTGAGCACCTACTGTGCCTGGATCTTTGTGCAGTATTGAAGACTTCTTAAATTTTCACAGATTTCGTTGTAACTTTACTCATGTTTTAAAATATTGGAATTTGAATTTGGGTAACTAGTTATTCGTTAAAATGGGAACATACACTCATTATTTTACTTTGATATTTTTGTATACCGGTAAGAAACATGTTAAATCGAAATCCTTGGATTCTTAGTAGATGTTTATGGCTTAATGCAACCATATCTAGATGGGTATTTCTAGGTATAAAGAAAGCAAAGCAAACAGAAAGAACCGACTTATGTTGAATTTCAACATGTGAGTTATATTGTGGTGACCCAGGCTCTTGATATATATTAATTGATTTAAACTTCAGATTATCATCTCAGAATTCTTCCTCCCCCCACTGGTGAAGCCTTCATCCTTTGTTTCACGTGTTGCACAAGTGTTTGGGCTCCCTGTTTCAAATGTCACTCTCCAGTCTGTTGTTCCACACTGTTGCTCATTTGGTCTTTGTGAAGTTCAAATCCCATCATTCTTCTTCCCAAAAAGTTTTCTTTGTTTCTATACTCCACAGGTTAACACCTATCTGGCAAACAACATTAGGCCCTCCTTGATCTGTCCTTGGCTCCTTGTCCGGCATCACTTCCTGTTTCAACTCTTTATCCTTCCTATTGCTTCTCTTATCCCTCCCTCTGGAGAACTGGACAAAAAAAGTGCCCCTCCTCCTTCTGACATCATTGCTTCTTAGCACAAACAACTCATTCCTCAGAAGTTAAACAAACAAGGGCACCTGGCTGGCCCAGTTGGTAGAGCTTGCAGTTCTTAATCTTGGGTATAGAGATTACTTAAAAATAAAATCTGTTAACAAACAAACAAACAAACAAACAAAAAACCCAACAACATATAATTTAAGAATAGTAGATAGGCCTTCAATCTGGAGTAGTTTACAGTACATTTGTTCCAGCCCAGACATCCCCCACGCCCCACCCTTGATTTTGTGAAAACTGGGGAAATCTTTACCACAGGCTGGTCCTAGTTCACAGACTTGTGTTTTCGAACCTCTTGTATATGTAGTAAAATTGGCAGAAAGGCCAGATATATGAGGATGTGAATGAAGCAGGGAAATTTTTTTTTAAAAGGCTCTTTTTATTGAAATGGAGAGTATTGGGAGAGGATAGTTTTTAGAGAAAGCCATGAGCAGTGTGAGAGCAAAAAGAAAAAAAGAAAGCTAGTAATTATGAAAAGGAGGCTGACCTAAAGGAAGGCATTTTAATTGACCAGTGGAAGGGAGGGATGGGTTAGTCAAAGTAGAAATTAATTGGAAGATGAATAGCACATGGAAAAAGGGGGGAGACATGAAGCCCTCCTCCTGGATTGTTTAATGACTACTTGGAGTGGATTCCCGATTATACCGAGACAGAGTGATATTGATTCATCTTGTGAATTCTGGTGCAAGCTATTCAAAGAGGAAAGAAAGAAAATTCTTTATACAAGTTTATTAGTAGTGAGATGACATTCCTTTTAAGAAATATCATCCATGGCGACCCTGGGGAACTCAGCCATCTAATAAGCCTTTTGGCCTAAAAGTAATTTAACAATTCTGTATCTTTCTGGGTGACTGAAATTGCTAGATGTTCGATAGTCGTGAAATTTTGTTAACATTCTTGCTGTTGAATTGATTTTTAATGTTTATTTACAAAACCTCAAATGTGTGTCCAAAGCCTTGAATGCTTTCCCAGAGCTATCCATTGTACACTCCCTAGATATGAAATATCAATTTTACAGGCTAGCGAAATGGTATTTAATGGTGGCTGACAGGATAGTGTTTAAGGACAATATGTATTTGGATACTTAAATTTTTCTATTATCTGACTCTTGGCACAGATCATTGAATTTAAGTTGTACTGAGATTGCCGAAGATCTGGCTGCCTTAATAGCCCAAGCTATGCTGCATGTTTGTTTAGTTTCGGGATCTTCCTTTGCCTTTCTGCTTTCTAAGCATATAGAAAATAAAATAAAACAATTTTGGTTTCTACCTTCACATCTACTTGCATTAGAACAAATGTTTAAAAAATGTGAGGGACATTTTCAGGACGCTTCCTGAAGCCTGGGGCATACCAGTTTTTTTTGTGATCTGTTGACATCAGGTTTGTTTGTTTCTCTAATATTTGCCTTCCTTGGTTATACTTGAAGACCAAAGGTTTTATCGCGTTTCACCTTAAAATTTTGAAGTTATTTGGTAAATCTACAGCTGTAAAGGATATTTTGTTTCATACCTATACATTTTATCTTGAATTTCTTTTTAAATTGATTACTGTAGGGGCGCCTGGGTGGCGCAGTCGGTTAAGCGTCCGACTTCAGCCAGGTCACGATCTCGCGGTCCGTGAGTTCGAGCCCCGCGTCAGGCTCTGGGCTGATGGCTCAGAGCCTGGAGCCTGTTTCCGATTCTGTGTCTCCCTCTCTCTCTGCCCCTCCCCCGTTCATGCTCTGTCTCTCTCTGTCCCAAAAATAAATAAACGTTGAAAAAAAAAATTTAAAAAAATAAAAAATAAAAAAATAAATTGATTACTGTATTTTAGGCATATGCAACGCCATCTTAATGACTCCTTGGATAATATACATTTTTCGATTAGATAAGTAAATGAAATCTTCTGAGTTACTGAGCATGACTCACTTAAAATCTCATTTGGAATGATTTCTCTTTCTACCCTTTGTTAACCATATGTCCTGCTGGTTTGTGGCACTGGGACTTTGCACAGGAGGTAAACCATGAAGTTTAGTTTTGTGGATAACCCCCTTCTCAATACAAAGACTGTGGATCTCTTTCCTTTTCGTTTTTCCTTTGATCTGTTTTTGGCTTCACTTTCATCCAATGCTGTAGGTTTCTTAGCTGTTTATTTTTTCTTAGAAAACTGTGAGCACATGAGTTAAACTGCAGGGAATTTTGGAGTGATTTAATGGATGTGAATTCCTATACATAACCCATATGGGTTGTCTGAATAAGAAGCCCCTTTATGATAGGCCCATATTTGCATATTTGCTTAGAGGATCTCCACTGTATCCTTGTGGTGGTGCCTGTGATACACAGTGTAAGCTTCCCATCTTTGCCATGTATCCATCTGCTCATCGGAACACTTTCTACTTACTCCTCTGCCCTTGCCACTCATAATTCTTAAATTATAACCTCAGTGTGGAATGGGGAGGGAAAATATCTGGTAGCATTGAAGACTATATAAACCTGTTGAGGAAATGGGATGAAAAGGAAGCAAAGCCATCATTGTTTTCTTAATCCCTTATATCCTCTCTCCTCTTGAACATTTTTTTTTACTGGTGCTAAATTAAGTAATGATAATTTGTTAAATGTATGAGGATACAGTTTAAAGGCATTAGAAGTAGGAAGAGAGAAAGTATGTAGCTCCCCACTGTAATGTTCCCGGAATACTGCAAATAAAAATGACTATTGGTAAATCAATTTATGCTTTAGAAGCAATGGGAAAATACCTTTGTAAAGAAATGATTTTTAAAGTTTCTGTGTAGGGGCGCCTGGGTGGCTCAGTCAGTTAAGCGTCCGACTTCAGCCAGGTCACGATCTCGCGGTCCGTGAGTTCGAGCCCCGCGTCGGGCTCTGGGCTGATGGCTCAGAGCCTGGAGCCTGTTTCCGATTCTGTGTCTCCCTCTCTCTCTGCCCCTCCCCCGTTCATGCTCTGTCTCTCTCTGTCCCAAAAATAAATAAAAAAACGTTGAAAAAAATTAAAAAAAAAATAATAAAGTTTCTGTGTAGAGAGAAGAATCTTTTTATAATGCAAATAATCACTGTAGCATTTTTTCCCCCTGTTGGGCTATATATATATATATTTTTTTTTTTTTTTTTTTTTTTTTTTCTCCTGTAAGTTTCAATCTGTGCTACTTGATTTCAGTTTGGATTGATCAACTAAATGTTTGTGGATCGATAAAGAAAATAGGACAAAGTGATGTGATTTACTAAGTTTGAACACATCACTGTTTGGAGATTCAGTCTATGTTCTTTGAAAATAATCCCAGGCAAAAACTTTATTGCTAAAACCTAAATTTATCTTATTATTATTTTTTAATGTTTTATTTTATTTTGAGAGAGCGTCAATGGGGGAGGGACAGAGAGAAGGGGTACAGAAAATCCAAAGCAGGCTCTGCGCTGACAGCAGAGAGCCCGATGTGGGGTTGGAACTGAGGAACCGTGAGATCCTGACTTGAGCCGAAGTGGGATGCTTAACAGGTTAAATCACCCAGGTAACCCGCTAATACCTACAATTTAAATATTTCCTGTGGATTAAGCCCCACTAAATTGTGTCTCATCTGTTCAAAATCCATGTAGATGGGTTCCTATTTTATATTTAAATTCTGATTTTGCAGTTTGACTAGAAGTTCTAGAAAAGGTTGGACAGATTTGAGGGGACAGTGGAGGTACTAAGGTTGTAGGTGATAATGATTGTGGTGAGGGGTGGGGCACAGTTTCCTGTCACTGCCTCATCAGTGCCTGGTTCTCTCTGGTATTTCTAGTATTGGACAGAGTTGACTTTGGATTTTTAAGGGTGTATGGTTTTGTTGACAGGGATATTGGTTATTCATTTGAGTTCTTCTATTGATTAGTGTTGATATTTTAATTTCTTACAAGTGTTTCTTATCTGCTTGCAGATAAGAAGGCATCTCTACTTTTGAAATTTGTTTCTTTTCTCTCTGTTCTTCCTGTCCTGCCTCCCTAGCTCCCAATTTGGATTAAAACTTAAACAGCCTAGGCCTGGAAGACAGAAGACATTTACACAGTTGCAGATTTATTATCTTTGGATTTTTAAAAATTAGCTTTTTAAAGGTTCCCTTTACATTTTTTAAGTTTCCAAGTAGTGCCCATATCTCTGCAGACTGAAGGGGGGGAAGGCAAAGGAGTTACACTCATCAAAACATTTTCTGAACAAATCTGTCTTCTGTTTCCTTCCATGACCTGATTTAATGAAGATATTTTCACCTCAGAGGACCATCTCAGGAGTACCATATAGTGTCATTATTAGGTGAATGGGTGTGGGTTTTGCCCTTGCTTAAATGGGAGTGTTACATCATGGCACATTTTCAAGGAGTCATAGGGAATTGACCCATTTTATCTAACAGTTAACACACTGATGGGCATTTATAGCTAGAAGGAACATCATTTAGATCCAGCCACTTTCCCGCCCCAGAGGAGGAAATTGAAGCCCAGAGAGATTAAGTAATTTTATTCAACAAACATTAATTGAGCATGCACCATATGTTAGACCCAGTACTAGGTGCTGGGGGCTACAGCGATGAGTAAGTGTAAGTCCCTCTTGGAGATAAATACATAGTGCTTAGATCATACAGTTTGTAATTAGCAGGTCAGGAAGTAGAATATTTATGAATCCTTCATATTCAATCAAGTCTTTCTATATTAATATGATAAAAAATAATGTCATCCTTCTGTTCATTCTTCTACTTTCATTAAATCCTTTAATAAAGATTTTCATTTATTTATTTTTAGAACAAAGTTCAGCATTCTCTCTTTGACATCAGTACTGCTTAGCTCCCACTCTTTCTTGAAAGATAGCGTACAGTAACCATCTACATTTATTCAAGCCCCTAAAATCGGACCAAAAGTACTCCAGCTGAAGTCATTGCCGTGTCTAGTTTTTATCTTGACGCATGTATTGTCCTGTCTTCTTAAAACTTTCCATTGGGTTATTGATGCCCTGATTGTCCTACCTCTTTTCCTTTTTAATTTCCCTTAGAGTTTCATCTGCCCACTTCTTATTCCCCAAATGGGCCATATGTTTGCAGAACTTCTGGAAACTGGTCATTCTTCAAGAGTTAGGGTTCTTGAGGAGAGGTTATTCTAGCTGTCTGACCTTTTTAAGATTTTAGGTACTTCCATCTCTTTTCATACCACCTGTTTCCCAATCCTGTAATGTTATGCTTTGCATACCAAGTTTTCTTTGATTTTTTTCTCAAGAACTGGGACCATTTTCTCCAGAGACTGGCACGTGATAATGATTTTTAAAAATGTAGTTTATTGCAGAATGATTTCTCCCTGGCTCAGGCCACCCCTCCCTTCTCCAGCAGTCCATCCCTCTGTTTCTCTTTCCAGCTCTCTGCTGGGCTCTATGAGCTGTGTTGCTGCCAGGAAACAGCTTGTGGTGGTTCTCTGTTAATGGTGGATTTATAGTTTTATGAATTGCCAGTATATTAAGTAAGAAGCTTAAACACAACCCTTAGTTACACTCAAATCGATTGGCAAACCTTTTTTAAAAATTCATAAATTATACGTGCATAAACTTGAGCCTTCATCTGTCTGATTAAATCTGCATTCGTAATTAGTGTGAGACAAATGAAATTTTTTACAGCTAAAAGAAGGGTGTTTCCATTTCTCACTATGGTTGAGAATATCCTACATGATGGTATTTTTTCCATACGTAATTATAACCTAAACATTTATGGTACATTTGTCCTGGGCAGCACTCCATCCTACAAAGGACAGTTTCTGTCCTTAAGGAAATACAGTGTACTGTAATTTAAAAAAAAAGTATGCAGATTGATTTTCCCCAATGCCTTGTTAATGTGGCCATGATAGTTCTTTTGGGCCTGTTATCAAGCTGATCCATTTGCTGAGTTAGAGTATTTTTCTCTTGCTCCTCCACTTTGTTTGGGTTGCTGACCCTTCATCCTTTGCTCTACGCTTGTCCTTGATTAAAATTAGATCAATAAAGCTAAATCAAGGTAAAAAGTGGAATTTCCTCAGGAGTATAAGGGATCATATATTACAATTAAACTGTTCAGAAGGAAATATTAGATGGTTTTTTGTTTTATTTTTACTTACAGCCTTTTAAACTCAATGGGTTATTCCTTGTAGTTTGAAAGTATGGAGAGAGGTGAAATGGATCTTTAAGCTGGTGTTTCTGAATTTTTTGTTTTGTTTTGTTTTCCTGTAACCTCCTAGTCTTGGGTTGTGTTCAAATCTCAAAGATTTATTAGGTGAACATTCTGTAGCTAAGTGGCAAGATGTTCTGGCTTCTCATTAGCGGTGACCCTGGGTAGTTTTCTCATATTCAGCAACATTTGTTAGGAGCCACCCAGCATTCTTGTCACCGAGTGGTGAGGCCGAGCTGGAGTTCTGGGTGAGGAGGTCACCTTGCATATATCTCTCTAGGTTGGGGGGCGGGGGGAGTGCTTTGTAGGGAATGCTCAGGCTAATTGTGATTTCCCTCTTCTTTTTGTACACGAACTCTACTCTTACAGGACAAAATGCTTAGTGGTTGGAAGAAGGAAAATGGCTTTTTCTCCTTCCCTAAAGAAGGAGGAGCATACGGGGTCCTTATGCCTTGTAATAGGATCCAGTAGCTATGCATTGTGGAATCAGAGTTCAGCTTTTGCCCCTGGCATTTTCTACTGGTGGGACCTAGGGTGTAAATTACACTGAGCCTCATTCCCTTACTCTGTTGAATTGTTTTTGAGGATTAAATACAGTTGGTTTAAAAAGGTGAGTATGATGCGGTTTTAACCTGGAGTTATAACCTATGAGATATAAGAAGTCTATGTACTGACTTGGGAGAGATGTGCCATGAAAAAAAAAGAATATTTGGTTAGAGAGCTCAGAAAAGGTTTCCTGATAGGGGTGGATGGCATTTGAACATGGCCTTTCAGAATTTTTGTCATTTTAGTAAGATTCTTTTTTTATTTTTTTTATTTTTATTTTTTAAAATATTCATTTATTGTTGAGAGACAGAGTGTGAGCAGGGAAGGGGCAGAGAGAGAGGGAGACACAGAATCTGAAGCAAATTCCAGGCTCTGGGCTGTCAGCACAGAGCCTGATGTGGGGCTCGAACTCAGGAACTGTGAGATTGTGACCTGAGCCGAAGTCAGATGCTTAACCAACTGAGCCACCCAGGTGCCCCTGTAAGCAGATTCTTTAGTGCTGAGATAGCAGTCCCATCCAGGCAGAGGATATAAAAAGAGGAAGAGACGATTCTATTGTGGTTCTTGTTCAGGAAGGAAACAGTTTGGGATATAGTTGTTGGGATGAGAACTGGGCTAACATGTTTGATTATACCCATAAATAGTGACCCAGTAATCTCTCTCTCTTTTTTTTTTTTTTTGTTCCCCTAACCAGAGATCTGGATTCATATGTAAACTCTCATGTTAACTTGGAATTTGATAGCATGCTGATGTTTCTCCCAGATTATAGAAATCAGTCTGTTGCCTTGAATGAGCTCTAGTTTTTTCTTGTGGTAAAAAACCCCTGACTTAAAATTTACCATCTTCTATATTTTTTAAGGGTACAAGTCAGAAGGGTTAAGTATATTCACATTGTTGGGGGACAGATCTCTAGAAATTAATTTTGTAGAATTGAAGCTCTATGCCCATTAAATAATTTTCCCCCTTTCCCCTCAGGTCCCTGGTAACCAGTGAGCTCCACTTTTTTTTTTTTTTTTTTTTTTTTTTTATATGGGCTGATGACATGAGAGAAGTTTCTAGAATCCATTCAGTAACCTTCTATGATAAAATCTATAATGTCAAATCTGGTGTTATTTTTCTCATTCTTCTATCTTGCTATAGAAATATGACATGTTGTTGGTGTTCTATGCCTGTGAGTCTGGCCATGCCTACTAGCCCTCACTTTATTCCATTCCTCTTTGTGCTGTAGCAACCACCTTGATACACTGAAGGTTTTTACTTTTCCATCTTTACTTACCATGATCCCAACGCATGAAACCATGAATGTAGCCTTGCCGTAGTTGAGCTTTTTAAGATCACAGGAGGATTCACTATACAGAAGAGCATTTAACAACATATCAGGTAGAAAAAGGTTTAGGGTACATTGTTCTCATTGCTTAAATTTTATGTTAACTTCATGGATTAGGCATGTACTGGCTTAGAAATCTCTTTAGTGTACTGTTTGTGTTACCAGCTAAATCTTCCAAGCATTTCTCTCCATCATCTGTTTTAACAATGGAAGCCTTTCTTGTGCACCCCTTCCATTTTTCTTGTTTTTTTACATTGTAGATGGTCCTGATATGTGGGCACTGCCGGGTGCCAGTAGTCTAGAACAGGTCAGAGACAGTATTCCCTGGGGAAAGTGTTGGTTAAAGAGACTGGAACTATCTGGTGTTTGCACGTTTCTTTGTCCAGTTATATAGTGAAGAGGCTTTTGTCCATTGTCTTAGGGGATGGAAACCATACCAGTTATTTTAGCAGATAAACCTGATATAAGACATTATTAATCAGGTATGAGAATACTGAAACGGCAGAAAGAGAGCACTAAGGCTCACATAGTGGTTGGTGTTCATTATAAGATGCACCTACCACCTGTAGGGCTGGGAGGACAAATAAGAGACCAGAATATGAAAACTTAGAAATTTGAAGGATGGACCCATTGGAAGGGGGACACAGACCTCTGTTGAGCTGAGGTTTGTGTCTCTAAACTTGAAGGAGAAACACCACGGAGCTGGGACCCAGCTCTGCCAGGAGGGGCTGCCAGTTGATCGGTTCTGGAGAATGTGAGGAGGTGTGCTGAGACTTCTTCTGGGAGCGTTGGGAAAACCGTAAGCTGGAATCAGTTACCGCCACTGGAACAGACCACCATTGCTGAGAGGAGGAAGTGTGGCTCTGGAGTAGCCGACAGGAATAGGAAAGAGTTTGTCCCTTCTTCCTGTCCATTCTCCTGCTAACATCCCCTACTGGCAGAGCCTAACAGGGAACCAGCTGGCAAAGCAGAAACGTGCTTTGGCAGTTTTCCCATCTCAGCATCACAAAGTGGAATTTAAAAAAGGTTAGATTTAAAACTGAGTGACAGTAGGTTCGTAACTGGCACAAATAGTGCATCCAACTTCCTTAATCGCAATGAGCTTCCCGGGAGCTGGTGGCTTTGGGTGGGCATGCAGTACATGTTGAAATTAATTGACCTTTTCAGGTCTGTGGGGGATTGAGTGTGGAACCAGATGGGAGCGAAAAGCCTGTGGGTAATCTGTCAGTCTTGCCACCTCACTGGTATCGGCCACCTCACTGGTATCGAGGCAGATGAAAGAGAGGAAGTAGTATGGGCTCTGGGGCCAGACAGCTCTTTTTTGGGATCTTCTGCTCTGACGTGTGTTGTCTTGGGCATGTTTTTCCTCTGGGTGTCTAACCTCTCAGTTGAGCAAAGCTAGTAATTCCAGTTTAATTGGTTGCTGTGGGGATTGGAAACGAGTTTTAAAGTACCAAGCACACAGTAGGCACTCACATCTTTGGGATGTTTATTTTTCTTTTTAACAAAGTGTTGTAGAAATTCTGGAGTGGAGCCAGCCCCTTGTGTTGGGGAGTGAAGTCAGAAGGTCAGCACTAGGAACCGCATGTGGTGGTCACAATGGGATGGTGATGTGATTGACATAAAAATGTTGTTAAATAGGCACGGTTAAAGTTTCATTTATCAATTTAGAGTGACATTACATAATACAGGAGCTTAAACTGCATTCTCAGTGACCAAGATACCAGCCTCGGATCCACGACACAAATGGCCATGGATGACAACTACTGTTGCAGACAGAGTGGGAGGCTCTCCACCCACACCCTCTTTTACCTGACTCTTCTGGGGATCTGGTCACTTGCCTGTTTGTTCATCAGGTGCAAATGGCTGGTACAGAATAACCTCAACCCCTTCCTGACTGTGTTAATTCCAGATTGGGTGAAAGTACAGTCTCTTTCCTAGCAGCAGCCTCTAGAGGTCTGGATTCCATTTTGTCAAGGTCTCCTCCTGTGGTAGGGCAAGGTATAATGTCTACATAAAGAAATTGCCTTGCCAGTTTGGGGCTGGACATGCATGTCTGTGCTGTTCATAGGGCTGGGAACTTGATTTGTCCATATTTCTCCATGGTGGTAGTGGGTGATAAATGTTGTAGTTTTCTGATTGATGACAGGTAGACCAGAGAGTAAAAGAGAGTCATCTTCGTTCTGTAGGGTTAGAATGATATCTGTCCTGAAAAGTCACAGGCCTCATTTTAGTGAATGAAACCCAGACTGAGAGTACTTTGAATTTGGTGGATAAAATATGTGGCACTAGACCTGACAGCCTGATTTAGACCTTGGAGTGATGCAACTGGCAAGTCAGAAACTCCGTGTCTAAAGGGAGACCTTAAGCTGCTCACTTACATAATTCAGTCTGGGGTTTTGAAATGCACCGCAATTTATTGCACAAATTTGACTGGAAATCTGGCTCAATGGAAGGTTCCACTGGCACTAGCTAAATAATGGTGTCCTATCCAGCATCATTTTCCCTCTGTGTTGTTCCAGGAAGAAACTTTAATAATTATTTTTTAATATGGTGAAGAAGGAAAGGCATTCACAAAGAAACCTTTCTCTAACAAAAAATTATCTTCTGACTGGGCTTCCCTAATCGTGTGGTCTGTTACAGAGAAAATTGGTTTCCTATTGTAAGAGATTTATTTTCTTTTCCTCCTTTTCCTTCCTCCTCTTCTAGAACTGTGGGAGGGCTTGTGGCACATCACCGTGCTGGATGGGTTTCATCTGGCATGTAGCCTGTACTTTAAGTAACGGGGTTGTCTCTTCGGAGGGCATCGGCTCTCCATTTTTAGCCTGGGATGAAGGGTAAGAAATGTGGGAGAAGATTTCTCCATTACTAGAAAACATGATTTGGGGCCAACTGGTTAATTATGAGCTTCCAGTGAAAAGGAAAGCAGTTCCAGAAGGGAAGAGCCAGTTGTGATATACCGGTCCCTGCTGGTTTCCATTACCTCGTAGACCTCCAGGCCTGCTTTTGTCCTTGAAGATTCTTTCTCCCTGCTGCATTTTCCCTTCTGCCTTTAAACTCTGGTTTCTTATTTGCAGACGTTTTGTGTTCCTTCCATTGAAGGGGTTTCCCATGTTAACATTGATTCGTGTTTGTAATCGATCTTCAGAACTACTAGCTCAGTAGAAAGAGGCCCTGCTAGAGAGTCACTGATTATTTTTTATTTCCTCCCAGCTCCATTTGCTCATTTGAACAGCACACAGAATGCGTCATTCAGCATAACTTTGCACCTGTTAGGATTGTTGCACATCAGTCTCCAGAACACAGGAAGGGCCCTGCGGTCTTCCTGGGCGTTCTCTTTTCTCCTGTCTCAACCACCACAAAGCCCACCCCAGCACATGCCCTTGCCTAGGCTTAAGTTTAATCTCAAATGTATGAATTTGGGGCGGGACACTGGTGCTTTCGATTCCACATTAGGAAATCTGCTTTTATATTGTAAGTTTACCGTCATTTATTTTTGTGTTGAGCTGCCACACTTGATATTTTTAAAATATCAGTTCAGTTTTACTTAAATTCTGAATGGTACTGTAGGTGTGCTCTGATTTCTCGTAACCATTAACTAATGATCCAGTGTATTCTTTTACCCACAAAGATGGTAAGTAATAGAATTCATTGTGTCACACATGCAGAGAGAACAGAAGAATGCTTTAAATTCTTAGCCAAGTCAAAAGAGGGCAGACTGATTTTGGATTTTGTATATTTGTTTTTTTCTAACATTACACGCTGCGAATTAGAGTATTACTTTTGCATTACTGCTTACAGAGAGCCTAGATTTTATATTTGTACAGTGAGATATCTAGCCTGGAACATTTTTAATCATTATTCAGTAATAGAATTTGTGGAGTATAGCATATTACTTGGTAATATTAGCCGGAAGGTAGAGACATTAGAAATAGCTCATATTCAAGTAGTGTTCTATGAGAGGCATTCATTCTGCTAACAACGGTATGAACCTACAGTGATATTGCCCTGCTCCCTCCCACCCTTTGTAAATTCACTTTGATATTTATTAACCAGCTCCATTTATTCCTGTAATTGCAAGAATTGTAGGGGCGCCTGAGTGGCTCAGTCAGTTAAGCGTTCGACTTGGCTCAGGTCATGATCTCGCAGTTTGTGAGTTCAAGCCCCATGTCGGGCTCTGTGCTGACAGCTCAGAGCCTGGAGCCTGCTTCCGATTCTGTGTCTCTTCCTCTCTCTGCCCCTCCCATACTCATGCTCTGTCTCTGTCTCTCAATAACAAATAAACATTTAAAAAAATTTTTTTAAATAAAAAATATTGTAAGAAGTGTAGTTTGAGTTTAAAAAAATAAATCTTTTATTCCCCCATTTTATTCTCTCAGCATGTTGAATTTTCTAGGAATATGGCACTATGCTAGGCACTTTCTGAGCAGTATAAAGATCTTTTTTCTCTTATAGCGATCTTCCCTTATGTGGTCTGGTAGGGAAGATAAGACCTATATGGAGTAATTAAATTACAGTAATACAAGGCAGAAAGTGATTAGTGCTGTAACTTTGGCGTATCTCTTCTGTCTCTTGACATTTTAACTCTTGTTGACATCCATGTTAGATGTTGTAAAACTTAGCTAAGTAGCTTTGCTTCTCTGTAGCACTGAAAGTATAGATTTGGTTTTCCCGTGGAATTTATATTACCTGAGATGTTCCTTGATTGTGAACTTAGAGTTGCTTCAATTTGTACTAATATATCTATCCCTTGTATGATTTTTACAGAGTTTTGAAATAATTTTGCCTGCTTTTCCCTCTTTTCACCTGTGTAATGCCAGGTAATTCTTAAATTGCTGATTCTTCGGAGGAAACTGAGGCAGATGAGCAGCCAGGAGCTGCTGGTGCCAGAATCATTGTTTAGAGCCCAGCTTTTTATTCTATTGATCAGCAGCAAGCTGCTCACTTACTCTTGATCATTTCTTGCCATCAAATGCTTGAGGAATGTTTGAATTCAAGGTCCAGGGCAGCCCTTTCGTCTCTGACTTCAGGAATAGTGAACTTGAGCTTTGTTCTCTTCAAGGATCCGATGCCCTTTCTGTCTCATTATCCAAGTCTTATCAGCAGAATCCTCACTATTCCTCTAGGAAAGGTGGCACAGACGTAGTTCCCCCTTGGAGCAGACTTCTATTTTCAGAGCAGTTGGTGAGTGGGGGAAAAGATTTTGCCCTCTTACTTGTTGGAAGCCGTCCTTGTGTGAGGAGAAGATGACAGGGCAGGACTCCAGAGTCTTTTTTATTTTCAGTTTTCTTCCCGGGTCTGGGACCAGCTCTGCTGTGGGTTACACAGCTTCTTCTTTGTGAGCACTGGTGTTCTCACCTTGTGAGCACTGGTGTTGAGGTCTGTGAGGGGTAGTGCTGTTCCTTTATTTCACTCTCTCCTATGCCTGCAGAAGTATTGTAGCTAAGTGAAGGGACCGCATATGGTTTGCCGCTTGGATAATGGTTTTGGAGCATCGTAGAGCCTTTACCGTATTTATTCTTAAAGTCTTGACAGGGTCTTGGGGGAAAAAAGGACCTGATATTTGGCCTCCCCCCGTACACCCTCCTTTCCCTCTCTCGGCCTTACTGCATCTGAGCAATAAATAGCAAGTACTTCTGAAAATGCTCCTAGTTGGCTAATGTAATTGAGTAGAAGAACAGTCTCCAGAGACATTTTTCCCCCTTTCATGATGGTCTTGAAAATGGTACTTTAATTTGGGGATGTGCAAGTTCCTGTGGAACATAATCATATGCTATGCACTGCAGATGACGGGTGAGTCCCTTCAAGGACATGAGGCCGCCTAAATATGCTCTGCTTCTTTCCCTCTTTGGATACTGTGAAGCCGTTTTCCTGGCAGGTTGCCAGAAGACATTTGTAACTGGGCCTGTCTTGGGGAATTGTCACTTCCTCTCTTTTGCTGTCACCGTGGCTAGTCTAGGTCTAGACCACTGTGTGTCCGAGGACGGGGCAGACAGGAGAGAGGATATGCCTACTTTTGCTGTTCCCTGCCAAGGGGAAGGTTGGTTTTCTCTCTTGATTCTCAGATTCCACATTTGGTCTTCCTGTAGCGGACTTGAGGAATATTTGAAAATCTTGTTTTGCCACCATTACTAGAATGTTTCAAGTTGCCTTACCTGTTTAGAAGTTCAAGAAGTATATTGAGTTACCTCCAACTACATATACAGAGATACATCTGAATTCCCTAGTTATTTAGTTGTTTATTTTGTTTAACCATTTGACATTAATCAAACACTTCAGTATTGCTTCTGACTTTTAAACCTTTAACCTCCCTTTACTTGCCATGGTTTTAAGTGGGGCTAGGTGCTCAAAATATATACAGCAGCATTTCTCGAAAGTGTGGTCCACAGACCTTCTTGCTACTTTCTAAAAATACAGAATTAAGGAAATCACATACCAGCCTTACTGAATCACAATATCTGGTGTGGGCCTGGCAGTCTGCATGTTTACAAGCTCCCAGGGGAGACTTAGGCACACCAAAATGTGACAACCGCTGGTAGGTGGTGATTGCTTTTTGGAAGTAACAAGCCAAGAGTACAGTGTCCTGCCCACCAGCAGTAAGCATGGGTCTCTGAGATAGCTGGGTCCACAGTCCTGGTTCTGCTGTTACCTGTTACATGAGCTAGGAATGTTCCTGTTCCTTGCTGTAAAATTGGGATCCTGATCCTTGCCACCATCCAGGTAGCACTGCTGTCAGCATTCAGCCTGCTCGATAGGATTGTTATTGTAGGTGTCATAGGGTGTCATTGTAGGGGAGGAAAGTTTTCCTTCCCCTCTAGGGTCCCTGTGTGGGTCTGAAAATTAAACTGACAAAGATAGATTATAAGGAGAAAGACATACAGATTTATTTAATGTAAGACTTATGTGACATGGAAGCTTTCATAAGGAGATAAAGATGCTAAGAAACAGACCTGAGTATTTTTATGCTGGGTCAGTGAAGAACGGATTGCCTGGTAGAAATATGATGGGTGAAAGAATACGAGGGAAGTGTCAAGGCCTGTTGGTTTTGATTCTTCACAATGTCATCTTTTCTTTGGAAATAAGGATGCTCTTTTCCTTCCCCCGAATATAGGAAGGCATCTCCCCCATGAGGTTTTATGACCTGTTGGAGGTGAGAAGAATAGGGATAAGTTCAAAATGACCTTCCTATTTCTATTGTTTTCTCAGACTCCTTCTACTTGAACCCCATCATTAACAATAGTATTTATTATTATACCTTAAATTCCGGTGGGTTTTTTTTTTTAATGTTTATTTATTTTTGAGAGAGTCAGAGGGAGAGACAGGGCAGGGCAGGGGCAGAGAGAGAGGGAGACAGAGAATCCCAAGCAGGCTCTGCATTGTCAGCACAGAGCCCGATGTGGAGCTCGAACCCATGAGTTGTGAGAGCATGACCTGAGCCGAAAAGAAGAGTAGGACACTTAACCGACTGAGCTACCCACGTGCCCCACATTCCAGTGTTTTTATACATGTTATTAGATCCTTAAACATGAGATCAGCAAGGTCAAATATAATTGTCAGAAAAATTAAGAAAAATTGAGGGTCCTATGAAAACAGTGGAACTTCAGGGGCATAATCATGGGGGTGAAAGTGTAGCCCTTCTAATCTTATACATGTGAATTTTTATAATCACTTTTTTTTCTAATTTGATTTTCTAATTTCATTTTTTTTTTTTCTAATTTGATTTCTAGTGTTTACCATCCCCTCTTTGCCTCATGGAGATATGTATGAAATGTATTGCCTTGTGAATTTAGGACTTAACTCAGACTGTGTCTCTTTAATAGACCCTATTTACCTTTGATTGGCAGGGTGAAATGGAGCTAATTAGGAATTAAACACCTTTTTCTATGAAACAACTCCTGGAGAAATGTTTGGATATACGAACTTTCTCTGTATGGTCCTTTAGGTAGAATGGTACAAACTCTCTTCCATTTGGCCAAGTTTTGAACCTTTCCCCAGGTGCCGACTGTTGCTTTCAAGTTAGCTGACCACGTTTATTAAAAATATGCTACTCTGTGTTAAGGACCATAAAACAGTGGATATCCATGTGGATTCTGTCTCCTGGCTGCCAAGGGAATTGAAAGGTTCTTGATTGTAAATATGCCCAGGGCATGTGGTAATGTTCCTATGTTCAGTCTATAATTCAAATGGAAATAGGAGTTTATCAAAATGCATGTGTGTCAGGGAAGCTGGGACTGGCCATTACTTACTGTTGGAAATTTTATCCATTTTAATCTGATCATGTCTGTTCTTATTTTAGTTCAACGGTCATTTTTTAAAAATCTTCATAGAGTACAGTTCTGCTTGGCTACTTTAATTAATATTATTATAGTTCAGGTCTCCTATTAAAAACAAAAATCAAACTTCTTTTTGACCCTGGTTACTTGAGAGCACATTTGTAGTTAAATTTTTCCCCTTCTGTCTCATGGAAGGATATATCTATGAACTTTTTTTTTTTTTTTTTTTTTGAGGGACAAAATGGAATTTAATTCATTTTTTATGAGGAAAAGAATGGCTGTTTGTTTCATATTTTATTCCTGTGCAGTAAAGTATTCCCTGAGCAAAGGGAAAATGTTGACCAAACAAGGTTTGGGGTTTGCTATCCCTAAACATTTTTTGCTTAAGAAACATTCCAACATTGTTGAATAATCTAGTAGGCATTCCTTTCTCGGCCTTGGTATTATACCACATGTGCTTCAGGCCCTCTTTTTTTTCTTTTTCTTTTTCTTTTTCTTTTTCTTTTTCTTTTTCTTTTTCTTTTTCTTTTTCTTTTTCTTTTTCTTTTTCTTTTTCTTTTTCTTTCTCTTTCTCTTTCTCTTTCTCTTTCTCTTTTTCTTTTTCTTTCTTTTTCTGTTTCCTTTTTCTTTTTCTTTTTCTTTTTCTTTTTCTTTTTCTTTTTCTTTTTCTTTTAAAGACAGAAAACCTCACAGAGATAGTTGGAAGTGCCATGTACTCATTCTCAAACCCATTCTTTCCCTCTGTTCCTTTTTTTTCCCACTGCCCATCTCACATCAGTAACCACTGTCTTTGATTTCTTTGCATTTTATACTTTTGTTGCTTATATGCTTCTATGTTGCTTGCGTGTGGTTTTAGTCAGTATTTAAGTGGGATTTTACTGTAGCATTCTACAACTTGCTTTTCCTACTCAATATTTTTTGAAATTTGCTCATTTGTTGGGTGCTTTAATTTAGCATAACAGCTCTGTAGTATTTGACTCTGGGTCGTACCATAAACATTGTTACTGTGAGTGTTGTTATATTTGCTTGCACATATGAGACTTTTCTACGGTATATACCCACCTCTAAGTAGAATTTCCTAATTATAGAGGTGCATATCTTCAACTTTAACCAAATGATGACAAGTAGCACCATGTCAAGATGCCATAGTATTTGAGCCATTTTTTACTCCCCATCTGTGGTTAACAGGGCATTTGCATTTCCCCACGTTCTCACCTTAAAATTTTTGCCAATGTAGTGGATCATAATTTACTTAATTTCCTTGATGATTAATTAAAAATTACTTTTTTCATATATTTAGTGTCCAGTTGGAGTTTTTTCATGAAATGCCTGTTTATACCTTTTGTCGGTTCTCCTGTTGGATTGTTTCTCTTTTTTTCTTATTGAGTTGTTACAATTCTTACTTTCTTTACAGAGCAAATCGGAGTAATCAGAATATCCAGTGATTCTTACACCACATCTACCGACCTGACAGTATTTGCATGCACACATCTGAGCTGAATTACAGTGTAAAGAAAGCCGCTCCCACCTTGCCTATTCAAGGACATTGCTTTGGAAGTTCTGTCCTCTCTCTTCTACGTTGTCAGGTTTTTGCTCTCTGCTGGACCATTGCCTGTCTTTTCTCTTATCGAAAATGGAAAACGGAAGTACTTTCTCTTTGCCCTGCCTCCTCTGCCAGCTGCCACGTAATCCCTTCAGACTCCTTTGTGGCACAGCTTTCAAAAGCATTGCATGTGCTTGCTTTTTCCAGTCCTTCACTTCCCATTCCTGGTTCCAGTCAGCCTTCCACCCCCGCTGCTCACCCAGAACTCTTCTTGTCCAGTTACTGATGGATGACCTCTACTTAGCTTAATGCATCATGCAAATCTTAGTGTCGCCCTCCCCACCCCCGCCCTGGTTTGCTGCACTTGACACCATTGGTCATTTCCTCCTTCTCAATTCACTTTCTTTTTCTGGCTTCTAGGGCCTAATGCTCTGGTAGTTTCCTCCTACCTAGCTCACTGAGTGCTCCTTCTCACTCTCCTTTTACAAATTCCTCTCTTAGCCCTTTTTAATGTTATAATGTCTCAAGGCTCAGTCCTCAAGTCCTTTTCAGACTCATAGCTTTAAACACCACCTATGTGCCAGTCACTCCCAAATGTGTACCTTCAGTTCAGAGCTTTCCTCCCAACTCCACCCTTGTTTATCCAGCCTGTAGACTTGGAAGTCTAGCATGTTAGGAACTAAACTCCTGATCATCTCTGATGACCCCACCCGTTTTTCTTTTTGCTCACCTAAAAACCCTTGCAGTCGTCCTTGGCTCCTCCCTTTCACACCTCTCATGCCTTCTGTCAGAATATTTCCCGATTCTGATCCCTTCTTACCTCCTTCACTGCTCCCTCCTTGATGTAATCTACCACCATTTGCTGCCCAGATTACTGTCCTAGTCTCCTAATGGATCTCTTTTTGCTTTACCCTTTTCTTGCTGTAGTGTCTGTTATCAACAAAGTGGTCAGAGTAACCTTTACAGATGTTAAGTCAGATGTGTGTCTTCAACTCCGATTGCTCTCCCCTTGTGCATGCTGCCATAGCTGCAGTGGTGTCTTCGCTGTTCCTTGAACCCACTCAGGGTCTTGGCTTTGGCTGTTTTCCCCGTCTTTCTCCAGATGGCTCAACCCCATACCTTCTTCGAGGCTTTGTTTTTAACAGACCCTGATCACATTACAGCTGTGGCTCTGCACTCCAGCTCGCTCTCATCCTGCTCTGCTTTTTCTATATCTGTTTCAGTTATCAGCTACTAAGTGTTTGTGCTTTGGCCTGTCACTTTGTTCATGAAGTCTTTTCACTAAGGAACTGCTTTAATTTTAGTGGAACCACATTTATTAGTTGTTGTTGTTGTTGTTTGTTTTTTGGTTTTTTTTGCCTCATGGTTCCTCCCCCCACCCCCTTATTTTAAAGTTTATTCACTTATTTTTGAGAGCGTATGAGAGGGAGCGAGAGAATCCCAAGGAGACTCTATACCCAGCTCAGTGTGGATCCCGATATGGGGCTCGATGCCACGACTGGGAGATCACGACCTGAGCCTAAATCAAGAGTCAACTGACTGAGCCACCTAGGTGCCCTGGTTTGTATTTTTTCAGGTCTTGTTTAAGAAATCCTGGAGCATCCCTAGGGATATTAGATATTTGAGCTACAGGATGAGCTAGATGAAATTTGGTTTCAGGTTGAGGCCCAAAACTAGGGGGTTGAATATAAGGCCTTGATTGGAGGTCTCTTTCATTCCCTCTAAGTTAGCATTGAACGATGTTTTGGCAGTAAGCCAAACAACTCCTGTAAAAATGCCAGGTGTGTCTTTAGATGCTAAGATTTGGGTGTTGGGCCTCCCTTTCCAAACCAGTGAGAGGTATAGATAATTAAAGTTATCTCTAATGTAGGAGTCATTTCAGGGTCTATATGTACCATGTCCTTTCTCAGGAAGAACAGTGATTACAGTACATACTGGTTTGTGTATTATCTGTCCACCAGATAAAGCAAGAATTCTCTTCTATTTTTATTTTTTTAAAAATATTTCTGTGTAAATTAGATTCTAAACTAGACAGTCCTTTTTATCAGGCAAGATTCTGCTAAAGTCCTGTTTTCTCAGAATACATTCCATACCTCAGTTGCCTCCTAGAGATTTCAGAGGCTTTTATGTGCCTGGTAATTTGGAGGAATTGCTTTTATTTTGTGGTTTCCTAGGGACTTCTAATATCTCTCTTGTAAGATGTTTGCAGATGTCAATAGCTACTAGCTCTGAAGGGTTAGAGTAACAAGATCATTCTATTTTCACTTCTGATACCTTGTTTTCTGCTTGTGCTATTAGTTCTTTCCCAGCTTCATGAGAGACATGTAATCAGACTCTGAAGTTGACCGTTTTTTGATTGGGATATTTGTTGGTATAGTATTTACTTTTCCTTCATTCTTTGAGAGCATTTTGTCTTGGGTCAGTCCTGTTGAGTCTTTCTTATTCAGACAGCCCTTTCCTTTTCCTTTCCTTTCCTTTCCTTTCCTTTCCTTCCCTTCCCTTCCCTTCCCCTTCCCCTTCCCCTTCCCCTTCCCCTTCCCCTTCCCCTTCCCCTTCCCCTTCCCCTTCCCCTTCCCCTTCCCCTTCCCCTTCCCCTTCCCCTTCCCCTTCCCCTTTTTCCCTTCCCTTCCCTTCCCTTCCCTTCCCTTCCCTTCCCTTCCCTTCCCTTCCCTTCCCTTTTTCCTTTCCTTCCCTTCCCTTCCCTTCCCTTTTTCCTTTCCTTTTTCCTTCCCTCCCCTCCCCTCCCCTCCCCTCCCCTCCCCTCCCCTCCCCTCCCCTCCCCTCTCCTCTCCTCTCCTCTCCTTTCCTCTCCTTTCCTTCAATGTTTGTGTATTTATTTTGAGAGCAAGAGAGGGAGAGTGAGACCATGAGCAGGGAAAGTGGGGACAGAGAGAGAGAAAGAGAGAGAAACTCAAGCAGGCCCCACACTGTCAGCACAGAGCCCTGATCTCCTGAACCATGAGATCATGACCTGAGTCAAAATCAAAGAGTTGGATGCTTAACCGACTGAGCCACCCAGGCGTCCCCAGACAGCCATTTTCATTTATTTAGGTGTACCTCATCTCGTGACCTTCATCTGAATTCTTGATAAAACCGTATCTCTTAGCTTTTGTTCATTGTTTTGGAGTTCCAATCAAGTGATACTGCCTTGTGATCTCTCTGGTGTTTCAGAAAAAGTAGAGTAAGGTTCATACATTCAGGTTCTGTGACAGATCATGAGGCTATGCAAGGTAAATGTCCATACTTTGTTCAGTTTACTTTTTAAAATACTGTTCACTTAGGCTTGTGTAATTATACAGCTACTCTCTGTAAATAGATTGTCCTCTATTGTGTGGTAAATATGAATATGCTGGCACTTCTTTATTCCCGAGGGCTTATTTTGATAACCATTGATTTTGTCTGTATGAAAAATCCTGTTCATTATTGGCACCTAGAATCTTCTGTCTAGCCAGCATTCTTTCTGTATCATTGAGTGTCATCATAAGCTCTGTTTTATGGCTTATATATTATACTTGGCACCTTCGTCGTGACTCAAAATTTTGATTGGACTGCCTGGATATTTATAAAATATCCGTAACCCTGTATATCTGCCCTGTATTACCCGGAACTCCCTCTACCTGGGCAACTCTCATGTATTCCACTTCCCCTTTTCTTTTTCCTGTAAGAAAAAGTTCAGTTCGGTGTTACTGTTTCTTTAAAGATTTTCATATTCAGGGCCATACCTCACTTATTAGGCAGTGATCGTGACACCCCAGGGCTTTGGTCAGGGTATGGCCATTGATGTTCCTGTTAAGAGCATGTGGAGGCTCACACATCCAAGAAGGAATAGAAACTTGGGTTCATTTCTGAACGTGCCTCCTTAACTTCCAAGAAGAGTACCATAATGCTGCTGCTGCCTTTTGGTCACTGTTGTTTGAACCAGAAGAATCAGAAGGCAGTTAGATGACGAATGTGAAGCTCACACTCAAATTATGTGTATTCTCATAAGAGGTTTATCATGGCGATATCAATGAATTGAAATGTTTAAATAACGTGTTCTGGACACCAAAGCTTGATCAGGGCCTAGGAGGAAACACCTATTTCAGTTCCCTTGACCTCAATCTTATCATTAGGATTAGTTTAAATATGGGGTATTAAAATGATAAAGATTTTTTATTTAGGAGGAGTTGGCTGTTTATGAGAAGAAATAATTTGAATGCTTCTTTGAGTGTGGAATGGATTATAAAGAGATCTTGTTTTGTCAGAGGTGTAATAGATGGTAAAGGTAAGGCCGGGTGAGCTAACTGTACAGGATGGTAAGCAACAGCACACCTCTGGGTCAGGAGTTCGTCCTTGATTTTCTTCTTTATTTGTGAATTTTCCCTGCAGCGTTAATGGTCCAGGAGATTCTGAAATCTGTACATAGTCTTCTTCTAGCTTGGTTGCGTTTTGTGTGTTGTGTGTGTGTGTGTGTGTGTGTGTGTGTGTGTGTGTATCTCTCTCTCTCTCTCTCTCTCTCTCTATATATATATATATATATATATATATGTCATTTTTCATATTTCTTTTGTATTTAGTTCATCCAGCCATTACTTGAGTATGAGGGGAGGTACTGTACTTGGCTCTAGGGTCACAGAATAACAGAAGTGGATGGGATTTCTGTTCTTTTGGAACTTCTGGGTTAGCTGGGGAGAGACATTAAAGTAATCATAGCAAGTGATCTAGCTAGCATCTCCCTGTTTCTTTTAACATCCTCCACCCCTCCATTCTCCCCATCAAAAGGCAAACTTTTCTAGACTCCATGTATGTGTCACCATGAGTTAGAATATTGGATTCTTTTTTTATCCGCTCTATCCATTCTGTTAATTCATTTCTTAAAATGCTTCTCATATCTCTTCAGTTTCCTACCCATTCCCTCTTCTTTCAAGTTCCTCTAGAACTTTCTCTCATATTCCCCAAGTTCTGTGCTTAGAATAGTAACCCTTTTGGGGAGAAGTCTGGGGCCTGTGAGATAATGAAAGAATTGTGTATGTCGATATTCATGCATGTGAGTGTTGTGTTGAAATACTATTTATTCCTGCCCCCTTTAGCTTGTTCTATTTTTTAAACTCTAATTTTCTTCCTAGTTTTTTCTTACCCTGTAAACTCACATTAATTCAGTGAAACCTTGTCACCTTGTCAGTGAAACATTTCCTGATTACTTCTTTCTTTCCACTTCCCTGAACTCTGATAGCACTTAGTCCCTAGTCTGTATCACAGTTTAGCACTTACTCAAAACTGCTTTGTGTTGCCATTTCGTATCTTTTCTTGTGTTACTCTGTTAGGTTGCAAATATTTTGAATCTAGGATTATAACCTGTATTTACAGAGAGCTTTGTATGGGTCTGTTGGTTGGTAGGTGCTTAATAACAGCTTACAGAATAATGGAACTAGATTCATAGTGTATCTATGAATATTTGGAGGGCCCTAATACTTACTGAGCTTCTTCTATACCACAGTTAATACAGGTGATGACCACTTAGGTTGTTTCCAGGTTGGGTAACTATAAACATTCCATTAGTTATTATTTATTTATTAAAAAAATTTTTTTAATGTTTATTTATTTTTGAGAGACAGAGTGTGAGCAGGGGAGGGGCAGAGAGAGAGAGAGGGAGGGAGGGAGGGAGGGAGAGGGAGACACAGAATCCAAAGCAGGCTCCAAGCTCTGAGGTGTCAACACAGACCCCCACGCGGGGCTAGAACTCATGGACCACAAGATCATGACCTGAGCTGAAGTCAGACGCTTAACCTGCTGAGTCACCCAGGAGCCCCTCCATTAGTTATTTTTGAGTCTATCATGTGAAAAAGATAATCTTATTCCCTATAAAATACTTCATCCAAATATTTATTAATTATTTACGGTGTATCTAGCACTTAGTATCTGTGATATGAGGAGGCAGTATATTTCCAACGTAGCATATTTCAGATGTATTCCAGTGTCTGGTTTTATTGGCTGTGTTCATTTGCCTGTTTTTTGTTTTTTGTTTTTCATTCCTGATGTGACACTTTGTTTTTCTTTTAGGATAAGAACAAGAAACTACGTCCCCTATATGACATCCCCTACATGTTTGAAGCTCGGGAATTTCTTCGAAAGAAGCTTATTGGGAAAAAGGTAAAGGATGACAGAAACATATTTGCAAATTGTTGGGGATCATCGTAAGCTGGGCCCTCGTCATGGAATCCCAGAGACCTGCAGATGACACTCATCCACCAAGTCAAGTGGAATTACTTTTGATATGAAGAGGGGCGTGTCTGTGTATCGGGAAGTGGTATCCCATGGGAGAAATTGAAAATTGGGGCCCTGACCACAGTGTGATTGCCAAAGCCCTCACAGTATGCTCTTTCCAGGGTCCAGGCTCAATTCCAGTTTCAATAATTGCATATTGCCCTGAGCTTCATTTACTTGGCTCTCTCGTTCCCTTCAGCCACCTCCATTAAAAGTCGGTGCTGCGGGATATGCTATTGAAGGAAAGTTTCCTATTTTTTTCTGCCTCCCTTGCTTCTGAGGGATAGGTTGGCTGTTGAGAAGAGGGGCTCTCCTGGATCGGGAGCGTGCTTCCTGAAGTGAACTGTGGTGCATATGCCTCCTCCACTTCTTCGGCTTTTGTCATATTTCCTGGAGCTTCTGCTGCAAGTGTGAGGGGAGCCTTGTGTGGTTTCCCAGGAGTTCCTGCGAAGCCTTTGGTGCAGCACATTGACTTTCTAGTCTAGTGCAACAGCTCAGAGACCCTAAGAGTGCATTTCCTTGTGTTCTTAGAGCATAATTGTGACCAGCTGCAGAACTTGCCATTCTGGGAGGCTGAGAGTGAGCCTCTGAGCATTCCCTTATTTTCCCTGCCCTCCCCACCATCAATATTCTGGGCAGGTGTCTGTGTCCTTGATGAACAAAGGAAATGAATGGCGTCGTTCCTTTGATGGCAATTGATGGAAATCTGTTCAAGGAGAGACTGTGATTTGTCTTTTCTGTACTTTGCTTCAGTGAGGGTTGTTCTGGAAAATACCTTGTTTTGGGTTGATTTTTCCTATATCTTCAGAAAGATAAGGCCATTCTGCTGTATATCTGGCCTTAACACATTAATGCCACATTAGCATTCTTTACCTAAATGCAGATTTTTAATGATGTGACAGGTTTGATAAGGCTCTGGCTTTTGAACCAATGCCAAGGTAGTCTTTCATAAACATAAGCAATTTTTTTTTTAATTTTTTTTTTCAACGTTTATTTATTTTTGGGACAGAGAGAAACAGAGCATGAACGGGGGAGGGGCAGAGAGAGAGGGAGACACAGAATCGGAAACAGGCTCCAGGCTCTGAGCCATCAGCCCAGAGCCCGACGCGGGGCTCGAACTCACGGACCACGAGATCGTGACCTGGCTGAAGCCGGACGCTTAACCGACTGCGCCACCCAGGCGCCCCAACATAAGCAATTTTTATTGTATACCACAGTCACTAGAAATATAAATTATAACAAAGAGATTTTGAACTTGGCACGAGATGAAATTGCTAATTTTGAAACAGAGAAACTAAACTGGATTTCCTAAAACGAACGTTAAATCTCCTCAGGTTCCTCCAGAGAATAGGCTCATTTGTCATTGTATAAAACTTGACAGAATGCTGTATTCATTCATGAAGTGTAGTGCGAATGATGGCTTTAAGCCTCTTTCAATTTCTAGATCTCCTGTTATCTGATCTAATGTCGACATCTCTATTTCACCAAGTGTATATCCTATCATTCATTTACTGGCTCATAAACAGTAGCATAGAGGCAAACAAGGAATTCCCTCAAAAGTGTGGATTTCTATTGAAATCCATCCAAAATCACCTCGAAAGGAGTGGTGGCGCATATTTGATTCCTGTGCAGCTGTTTGCGTGGCGTGTGTTCTGACATCCACCTGGTTTCTTTAATAGTGCCCTTGCCTGATTCTGTTTCATCCGTGGGAGCATCGATCACAGCTATTGCAGCCAATGCTGAGTGGTCCTAGAAGGTTAGCCCAAGGTTCTGCTCTCAGAACCTGTCCAGGCCTCTGTAAAGACCTCTGTCTGTGGATAGAAGGACCGACCTCAAGTGTCAGATATGATGGCAATTCTTAAGCAATTAGGTTCCTTCTTGGTGGGAGAAGCGTTGTTTACTGGTTCTTCTGCATAAGAGTGATTGGATTCTATTTGTGCTGAGCCCAAGTTTTGTCCCCCACGGTGACATTGTATAAATGATGAATACCGTATCCCTGCGTGGGGAGTAGGATGCCGCTCAGCTCTGCTGGGCCGGAACATTCCTGATGCAAACTGCTTTTCCTGACTCACCACCTGAAACCACTTGCCTGTCTTCTGGGCCCATCAGTTGCGACAGCGAACACCCATGTTTACTCTCGAGTCTGGGAGCAGGCAGGGCAGTTGCTGCCTCAGGGGGGTGGCTAGCACATCATTGCACATTTCTGCCAATTCCCTTCAGACCTCTGCAGCTGTTCAGCATGGCACATGGTGATTAAGAGGCACCGAGAGGGAGCATGTGTGCCTATGTGCCTCTGTGCACGAAAGCTGATTAGGGCAGCCTGTCAGAGCTTAAGCAAGATAATGGAGGTAAAATCATCTTTTCTGCCCAGACTATTATTTGACCATCCCAAAGAGTCTATAATATGACAGTTTTGAGGAGTTTCTAGAATGTAGAGAAATAAGATTGAAGGTAAACTGCTGAGGTGCTTTGTTGGGTTCAGTGGTCTCCATTTCAGTTAGGGAAATTCACTTCAATTCATTCCCAAGGTGTAATTCTGGCTAAGTGCCTTAATTAATGGAACCACGCACCTCTCTGAGCCTTCGTTTCATCACTTGTGAACTAGGAATATTATTTGCCTTCCCCTGTCTCGTGGGATTGTTACCAGAATCTAGGATATTAGCCTTTCATATTTTTCCAGATGCCAGTCTGTTGTGGTGTTGTGTTTAATAATGCTGCTTCTTATAGAATCTAGCACAGCCTCCCCTTTTCAGTTATCAATTTTTTTTTTAACTGGCTCTGAGGTCAAGAGATGTGAATCAGTGTGCAACTAATTTGACTGCCATCAGCCCATTGCACAGATTTTTCTTTTTAGATTATCTCTCTTTTTTAAAATTTATTATTATTATTTTAAACATTTATTTATTATTCAGAGACAGAGAATGAGCATGGGAGGGTCAGAGAGAGGGGGAGACACAGAATCCGAAGCAGGCTCCAGGCTCTGAGCTGTCAGCACAGAGCCCGACGTGGGGCTCGAACTCACAAACCACGAGATCATGACCTGAGCCAAAGTCGGACACTTAACTGACTGAGCCACCCAGGCGCCCCCAGCCCATTGCACAGATTTGAGTAGTATTGGTTGGATGTGGTGTCAAGTTTCCAACTTCCACAAAATGATTGCCTGCTCGGGCATTTGTGTGTGTGTAAAGTGTGTATGTGTTGTGTAAAGTGTATGTTTGTGTGTGTGTTCTCTGGATGAGAGAGACGTAGAAGGATACGTGTGTATCTTGGAAGTGTTTCAGAAGCTGTCTGACTTGCCATACTGCCTGGTAGAATTCCCTACCCATCCTCTGTTTACCATCTGCCATCTGTGCTTTCACTGAAATCTTGACTAAGGAATATGCATGGTGAAGAACTGTCTTGTTACTTTCTTCTGGGGTTCTTCATGGCCCCAATATAGTGGAGAAATGGAATCCATGGTAACTTCCACACGTCTTTCAGTTTTGTGGTGTGATATCCTAGGTGTGTATAAGATGGTGAGAATGATGTCCTCCAAAAATAACCAGGGCTGCAGCCTTCTTCTAGCAGCGGGAGCAGTGTCTTTCTGTGTATGTATATTTTTCTTCCTTAGAGAAGGTCAGTCTATTGAAAGGAAGAGTGTGGGTGCCTAAGTCATTTTGTTCTCAGTGGAAGAAGGTAATGGTAACTGGGATCTTCACTGGGAATTTTCTCCCAGCTACCTCATAGAATCTCGAAAGTAGAATCTCAAAATATTTTAAGTCTATGTAATACAGCATTTACAGATGACTTTTAAATCACTGTAACTCCTGTCCCTTAATTGCACAGTTTCCATCACCATGGGAACTGTTGCATTCAGACTTGTAACTTGTTTGGACAGTTGAGGGGTCAAAAATGGACAGGTGGAAGAGATGGAATCGCAAGAAGCAAGAGTGCATGGAAGCTTCGGCCCTGGGATTATATGCTCAGTCCAGGCTCTCCTATCTCCACTGAAAATTGAGCATTTTTCTTGATAAATGCAGACACTTGGAAAGTTACTGGGATATAAATAATACCAGGAGTTATTTCAAATTCATATTGCTTTAGATGATTCTTCTCTTTTGGAAAGTTTGTACTTTTCTTCCTGAAGTCCGTACTTTTGGGGTCATGGAACTCCTTGGGGTAGATGGAAATGATCTTCATGTGCACCAGACTCACAAATCCGTCATGTCCAAACCCAAAGTTGTGATATCCTGTCAGAAAATTGGGGCTCCTCCCGTGTTCTGGAAGTCATGCCTCTCTGTTGCTGTTGGAGACATCTTTGACACCCTCTCTTCCTTAACCCCCTTATTCCAGTCCCTCACCAACTCCTGCTGTGTAGATATGTGCATTTCCTCTTCCTTCCATTGTATTGCTGCTGTCTTGTCTTAGATCTCCTCTCACTGAGGCTCCTGGAACTTTTTTAGTGCTTTTCCCATAGCCACTCTTTCCCATTGCAGTCCATTCTCCACCTGCAGCTCCTGGGAGCTTCACCAATGACAGTAACATTGTGCTCTGCCATTGCCTAAGGCTTTGGCTTCTCATTGCTTCCTTTGGCTTACTAGGTCCTGCATAATGTGGTTCCATCCTGCTTCCCAGAAAGAAGCTCCTACCCCTTTTCTTATCTACCTCCTGGCCCCCTTTCTGGCATTCCATTAGGTTTCTGAACTACATTATGCTCCCTCTCACTTCAGGGCTTTTGCACTTGGAATTTGTTCTGTTCGGGATACCCACTTTGTCCTCCTTTCCCCTTCCTTATTAATCTCACAATTATCCTTCAGATTTAATTTAAAATTGACTTTGTGGAGAAAGTTGACCCCCCTTTTCTAATATTTTCTTCCCAGTTTTTCACATCTTAATGTATTTGAGAGATTCTCTGTTACTATCTCTCTCTTGTTAGATTCATTATATTAGGCCAACTGGGGCCCACATCTGTTTTGCTCAGTACATGCAGTTTATGATGCACAGTAGGTGCTCAATAAATTTCTTCCAAATTAATTAACTTTAGGGGAAAATGGGAGCAATGGGATGAAGGCTGTGTGGATCCAGATATGAATATATTAAGGGTGGTAGGAACTGGCCCTACCTGATTTGCCTAGGGTTAGCCAGATGTGGAAGACGTGGCACGAGATTATCTCTTCGTGTCAGGACTCTTGAGTCAACCTGGAAATGGTTGATACTACATATAAATGATCTTCCCTCTATTTCTGGGTTAATGTGCTTTGAGAACCAGTTGGTGACCCAACTACTGTTAATAGCCTTATTTCCTTAGGATGCCAACTATAGATGAAGATGTGGCTTGTTCGCAATTTGGTGAATACTTACGTATGATTTTCATGCTGTTCCAATTTGTACTGTGAACTAGACAGACTTCTTGGGACACTTTACATAACGCTCATTCAAGCTTAACAGGGTCAGAGCTGTCATTCATTGTCCTTTGTGGTAAGCACTGAGTATTTAATTTTACTTAATTTACTTAATTTTACTCCATCCCAAGATGTATCATTCCTATTTTTACAGGTAAAGAAACTAAAGCTCATAGAAATTAAGTGTTTTATCTAGGTGTCTATGCATTTCATTGCTGTGCTAAATTAAAGGTCTAGAAAGGCCCACCACCATGTTGTGTTACTGAATAATGTAGATACATAGGGTCATGGTCCTCTTTGGGATAACATCAGTTCTTGTATATAACACATACCTGGCATACTACAAGAAGTTGATTTCTGTAGCTGTAGGACCTAGTCTACAGATCTTAGCAGGTGATAAGAGCACCATAGATCAGCCCTTTGAATGCCTTCAGCCCTCTAGACATGATCTCATTAGTCTTTGAGATGTCCCTGTGAAGTGATGTTTCATCAAATTGTTCTTTGGAGAAACCTATGTCAGATTACATGTTCTTCTGCTAGTTACACAGACTATGTGAGGTCATAGGTAACATTGCTAAGCCAATGTTGAGGCTTGATTTCCTTTTCTCTTTGATCTCTTAGCATAAGTGTGACTTGGGAGCATCTGGGAGAAAGGAAGGGTCAGGTTGCTTTTTCATCTTGGCCCAAAGCCAGGGAGTAGTTGAGGCGCACTCAGTGCTCCTTCCCCTGTGCAAGGACAGATCTCTGAAGGTACCTGGAGGAACATTCCTTAGCAGAAGCAGTTTTTCACTCAACTTTTGGAAGTTCTTCAAGGACCTGGAGCTTTCTTGAGGAGGAACTCCTTCACTCCTTGCTTGTTATTTAACAGGGCCATCCTTTTCCTTAAAAACACTTCTAAGTTCTGTCTTTTGCAGTGTGTTACTTAATCAGCTGTGTTGCGTGCAAAGCTGGAAGTCAGCGGATTTTTGTTCTTAATTACCTGCGATGTATTTTAGTTTGGTTTTTATAAACATTTCCTTTGTCATCTCCTCATTTTCCACTTCGTATTAATTTGATTCACTCATGATATGGAAAAGTCCTTTACATTAGTGATCAAAACAGGCCCTGAGGTTGTGAATGAGTTGTGATTTAAATTGACAGGTTTATACGAGGTTGCTTGTCCTTGCCTTCTCTGGGCCAGCTGTTACCATCAATGTGGCTGTAAATTTTTTGAATAAATGACTGTAGATATTCACCAAATCCAGAGATGACTTGAATGACTTATAATTTCTGACTGCTTTTTTCTAGTAAGACTTCTCCCACTTAGACCTGAAGGCAATGTGTCAGGATGCATTGGAGACCAAGGGTCATCTACATGCCCTTTACCTTATGGACTTTGGGAATGATCCTTGATTCGTTAGCTCACTTATCTAGTGAAAGTAATTAACAAAACTGTAGAGTTGTCTGTTTCTGAAAATTTGGCCTTTCTCGGCAAGGTAGCTTTCTACCTGCTGCCACCTAAATGCCTTTTAAGTAATGAGTTCTTGAATGTTTTATGTGCAGCTTTTGAAAAGTACCTCTGTGCTTTCAGGGCCGTCAGGGTGTGTAGCTGAGCACATTGCTTCTTGGTGAAAGTGTGGTATTTGTATGAGGTATATTGTAATATCCTCTTCAAAAAGCATCTGTCTCTAAGTTAAATGAAAAAAACTAAAACCTTCAACTGCATTCCTGGAAACTTCTGTATGCTCACCTGTGAGAAATGATTCACTAGCTACCAGAATCCTCGAGATTCTCTGATCTGGGTAATACTCTTATGTTGTTCTGCTTATTATTAAAGACTCTTCCCTGGACTCCCAAGTTGCTCACAGTTTTCTGGTGAAAGTTCTTCTGTTTAGAACATGATTTGTGGTCAGTCTCTCTTAAGCCACCCACTCCAGATCTTTTTGGCTAGGTTTCTGAAATGTCGTCCTTGGGGCTGGAACTTTCCATGCTTATTCTCTGCAAACTAGGATTTTATTTTAGGGGGAGATTTGTGCTGAATCAGCTCAGCTGTGTTTGGGGGTAGGGAGAGGACAGCCTTTTTTTCCCTCTTTAAAAATAACCCTTATGTGCCAAAAACCTTACAAAATGTGCTGAATTGCAAATCTTCGAACGTTCTATACCTCCTGGTTTACAGAGACTAGATTCTTTTGCACTTGCGCTCTGTGACAGTGTACAGAATGTCTCATGTTGTAGACGAGTGTAAAGTGGGATGGGGTATGGATGTACTCAACTGGAAAAGAAACTCGACTCTTGCTATCTTTCTCAATATTATTTTCTCCAATAGTTTCATCTTAAAAGGACCTATAGAGAGACAGTGCATGTAACTTTTCTAATAACAAAAAATTCTTAAAGAAAACATCCTGTACGTGTTTGCAAAATAATACATCATTGAGAATCGGTGAATTCCATTTTTAAGCACTGACTTTCCAGGGTTTCCTTCTCTGTGACCTCTCTTGTTGATTTGTTTGTGTTTTTTACATTCGGAGAGTTAGGCTAATAATTCTGGTTTCCTGCATGTTTCTTTGCCGAGGGTGTAACCAACCTGTGTATGTACAAGAAGGCAGTGTATACAGTGTTTGTTGGTTCTAAGGTGGAGGTTTCGTCAACTCCTCACATCCGGGTGATAGAAATGGTGTTTTCGGACCATATCTTCATAATTAGGGTCGTGTAGTTGTAAGCTCCTTGTTTTAATGTGTTTAAAGTCTGAGTGAAGTCTTTTGCTCTTATCTGAAACAAGTTCATTTATTGATACCTGGAACTGCCTTCTTGTTTTCGCTTGCTAGTTAACTTTTCTCTGGCAAGTTTTCAGGTATGCCTAAAGTTTTGCAATGTTATTTCATGAGGATTGCTGGCTTGGGCAGTCTTTCCTGGTATTTTCATGGTGATAGGTGTAGTGGGCTCTGTAGTTTGCTGCCCCCCCGGTTCATGTCCATTTGGAACCTCAGAATGTGATCTTAGGTGGAAATAGTTCCTTGCAGATGTAATTGAAGTTGAAATGAGATCATACTGGATTTGTGTGGGCCCTACACTCAATGACTGGTGCCCTTATCAGAAGAGGATGGGACACGGAGGCCAACAGAAAGCCATGTGATAGCGGACGTGGAGATTGAAGTGAGGTAGTTGCGAGTCAAGAAACGCCAAGGATGGCCAGGAGCCACCAGGAGCTGGGAAGAGGCAAGGAAGGATTCTTCCCTGCAGCCTTCAAAGGAGGAGCATGGCCCTGTCAACACATTGATTTCAAACCTGAAATATTCACAAGGAAAATAGTTTAGCTTCTTCATGTGTCTGACCACTTGGCTCTTGGTTAGAGTTCTCGTTCCTGGGTTTGTACCTTGGTAATGACCTCCTCTGCAAAATTAATCCAAAGGAAAGGGTCTGAATGTTCTTTTCACCTCTCGTCCCCTCCCTGCCTGTGTTGTCTTGCTTTTTTATCTTTGCATTTATTCTTTTGTCATTACTTACCTTGGTTTATGAATTTGCTATAGAATAATTGATACTTGAGAGCACGTTTCTAGTTTTGTCAGTAGGCTCACCCTGACACTTGTCCCGTTTCCCTTCCTTGGAGGATGAATGCTGCTGTCCACTTAAGAAGGCTGCCATAGCCAGGGCCTCTGTGGCTTCTACTTCAGTAATTAGCAGCATTTTGAAATATGGCGTGCTCTGGGAGGAATCATTCCTGGCAATAGCTTTTGATGAACCATGCTCATCCCATTCAAGGGTGATGAATAGGACATTAGGAATAATTACAAGTCTGTATTCTGGAGCACCATGTCTAACGTTTTGCCTGCAGAGCTATGCATGAATTTCTTTCTGTAACGATAAGAATCTCAGGTTTTGTCTTCAACCAGGCCTTTTTGAGCCAGGTATTTTTTTCTGCAACTTTGCCTTTTCTCTTCTTCTGGTTTCAACAAGTGTTTGGATTGGGCTGTGCTGGGCAGATGAGCAGTTAGTCATCTTCTGAAGACAAAGGTCAAGTCGACTTACTCTCTTTGAGGACTCAGTCCCTGAAACTTCGGTGATGCCTAATTGCTTGATATGTTAAGAAGGCCAGGAGTGGTAGCCTAGTGAAATCAATTCATTTTTATTCATTTACCGGATATTTTTTTGAGCAACTACTATGTGGCGTACCTTATTCTAGGCATTTGGGGTAGAGCCTTACAAACTCCTGTTCTCGTGGACTTTTAGAAAAGGTACATATGATTATTAGGTACCTTCATGGAGGTAAAGTCAAGATGAATAAAATATCATCTGTGTCACCAGTTGCTTACAGTCTAACTGGGACAAGATTACGTCAAAACGGGTGAAGTTGAGTAGGAACGTATTTGAAGAACTGGCGAGATAGCAGAAATGTGTCTCTTGGCGGTATTAGCTTAATACTAATATGAATTATACAGACGATAGTTGTCTGTCAGAAGCAGGAGAGGTCTTAACCTGCTGTGTGACCTTATCCACTTATAGGTTTCCACTACCACATGTACTGCTGACACTCGCATGTGAATATTTCCACTCATAACTTCTTTCTCCTCCTACAGATGTTTCCAGCTGCTGACCACTGGTTACTCAAATACAGATTCCAGTAAATAGGTGACATCTATTACATCCAAAATGTAGCTCATGGCCTCCATATGATTTTTCATCCCTGCCCACAAACTGTCTTGATTACCTTTGCTGTTGGTCTTAAATAATGTCTCCCCTGTCCATTGTCCTGATCTTTAGAGTCTGCGATGTCCTTATCCTAAGTTCGCCTGATTCTGCCACAGTTATCTTTTTCAAATCCTCCTTTTCACAATACTTCCAGTGACTGTTAGTCTCTTTGCTCCTTATATTATATCTCAATTTAATTATTGCGGCTCCACCTTAGGTGGTTGGCCTGCTCCTTCTGGTCTTTGCACACTTTCATGTTACTGTCAGACTGCCTTCTGTATGCACACTCCTGATCCTTTCACGAACTCTGGGGATCTCCAGATGCCTCCAGTAAAACATCTAATTCCTTAAGTGAACGTAAAATCAAAGGCGGTTGTGTATAAAATACCGTGATGCCATTTCCAGTCTTCCTATTGTACGTTCATAGAGTGTGTCACAAAGAATTTCTCACCATTCTGTGGACACGGCCGAGCCCTTTCACACCCTCCTGCCTTCGCACTTGTTTCTCTTTAAGCATCTTCCCAATGTCCTGTATTCCAGGCTCCCCATGTGAAGTTTGGGCTCTCCAGCCTCCTTGCATACTTCTGTGCCCACTTCTCCTGGAGCATTTTCCCAGTCTGACCTCCCTCTCCCAGCCCTACAGGGCAGAGAGCTTACCTTACTTTTTGTTCAGCTCGCAGTCCCTGACATCGGGAATCTGGTTTGATCCCCATCAAGTCTTCACAGAAGAGGTTGGATTTGTCCTGTATCTAGAAGGTCTTAAAGATTGGGGAGAAGGGAAGCAAAAATAAGATAAAAACAGAGAGGCAGACACTCCATAAGAGACTCTTAAATGCGGAGAACAAACTGAGGGTTGCTGGTGGGGTAGTGGGTGGAGGGCCAGGCTAAATGGGCGATGGGCATTAAGGAGGGCACTTGTTGGGATGAGCACTGGGCATTGTATGTAAATGATGAATCACTAAATTCTGTTCCTGAAATCGTTATGCTGTATGTTAACTAACTTGGACTTAAACATTTAAAAACAAGAAAGGTTGGGGATATGTAGATATACGGAGAAGGGATGCAGAGAGCTCACATTGTAGTTCTGAGCCAGGGAGCTGGTTTCCTTGTCGCCTGCTTTCTTTAATTTCCTCATCCTGAGAGACTTTGAGCCTGGCTTCGGTGAAACTCTAGGCATGGTGTTGTCTGAGAGACAAAGGCATTAAAAATATGTAGAATAAGTATATGCTTTTTCTCTTGAAAAAGAGAAATGAATTATGATTGTGAACTCACCTCCCCACCTGGCTCGGTGCCTAGTGCGGCCTGCCCCTCACTGCCAGGCTGCTCTGACGTTTTTGTGCTGCTGCCTGAGCAGGCCTTCCTGGGTGCTAGAGGTCTGGTCTGGGGCTGTTTCTGTGACTTTACTTCATAGTCAAAAGTGTGCAGTATTTGTAATTTGTTCTCTTTTAAATTGATTTGACAGGGATTTAGTGGGCAAAATTAATGTTTTTTTATTTGAGTCTCCATTATTTTAAAACTTGGTGGCCCCCGACTACTCCCTGCTCTTCCCATCCTCCCCGACTTGGGGTTCATAATGTCCCTAGTCTCCAATAATAGTTTGAATGAATTGAAAGTAAGTTGCTGACTTGCTCCACTTTGCCATTTCTGCAGTATATGGGGTACCTTTTAGCCTGGCAGTTTCCTGCTGAGCCCAGTTCCTCGGAGCCTGGCAGGCTCAAACTCTGATGGTAGAGGGCTGAGAAAGGAGAGACCAGTTAGAGCATCTGACTTCTCCCTGCTAAGCCAGGTTTCTGCCACTTCTGAACCTCTGGCCCTTCTTTATATTTAAAAAAAATTAAAAAAAAAATTAAAAACAAATGGCGGGGAAGGGAAGAAAATACGGAATTAGAAGAAAGAAAGGAAGAAAATCCCAGAAGTGACTTGATCACTGGTTAGAAATTAGGTGAACAAGTTTTGGTGAAATGGTACCTACCACATGGCAGCTGGTGAAGTTCTTGTTTTTGTTTTTTTTTTTTAATTTTTTTTTTTTTAACATTTATTTATATTTGAGACAGAGAGAGACACAGCATGAACGGGGGAGGGATAGAGAGAGAGGGAGACACAGAGTCGGAAGCAAGCTCCAGGCTCTGAGCCATCAGCCCAGAGCCCAACGCGGGGCTTGAACTCGCGGACCACGAGATTGTGACCTGAGCCGAAGTCGGACGCTTAACTGACTGAGCCACCCAGGCGCCCCTCTTGTTTTTTTATTGACTCTCAACAGCTAAGAGATGCAATCTTAAGTGTATGGTCTGAGTGTTCACAAAGCCTCTGTTTCTTCATTTGTAAATTGGACAGGATATTTTGACAGCTGTGATTTCTTAGGTGCACTAGTGTAGGGAGGGAACGGTAGCAGAGCTGTATTAGGAGTAACTTTTGGACAGGACAGAAAGAAACTGTTTTAAGTTCCTCGGGATGGAAATACAAACTAGTATGTGAAAAGCAGGCCTCCAGTCTTTTCTACAACTTATCAGCCCACATTACAGTGAAGAGGTAGGACATTTCTGTCATTTCAGAGGCAGGAAGACACAACAGCTAAAGTTTGTGTATGTTCATATTCTTATGCTACACACGAATTCCTTTCTTTCAGTGTGCCTTATTTGCTTAAATTGTGAGATGCGAAGGAATGGAACGGATGGAAAATACATCCTCTAAAAAGATGATCTTACTAAAAAAATCCAGAAAGGCTCAATTAGTCATCGTAGTATATCCAATCAGACTCTGGTATAACCACATTTACTGATAAATGTGTATTTTTCCTAGTAGAGACTCTGGGGCGGGGGGAGCACCACAGAGAAGCTGGCAGGTTTCCATGGCCTGAGCTGGCTTCACTTCACAGGATGGGCTGAAGGTAGAAAAGCTTGGGCACCTGGAGCCCCAGACCTGAAGTGCATCTTATCCTAACTCCATGACCTTGGATGTGTTCTTTTATATTAGCTCTTAGTTTCCTTATCGTGAAAGGGGAGCGAACTGCCAATCCCAAATATCTGTTCCTAAACCCAGTAGTGAAGATTTTTTTTTTTGTCCTGTTAGCACTGATTGACCTACCTGATGCTTTTATATTTCTGTAAGTTTCATCTTTTGCTACCAAAGGTTTATTTTAAATATCAATGAATGTGAATACCTGTGGTAGACAAAATGATAAGATTAAGGAGGTTATGTGTGTAAGACACACACACCTGAGTCTTGTGACCACTGGGTGATTCTTTATACTAAGAGCAGTGAATGTCAGGAGACTGTTGGCGAACTGCCATATAAATCTTTACCTACCGCCTCTATGAAGCAGCTCTAATTAGCTTTTACCCACCGGCTCTCTCCCTCCCCAAGAGAAGGCTAAGAAATTGAATTCATTCTTTTCCTGTTTGTGCTTATGTTACTGAGTTATAGTTAGAGCATCTTTTATGTCTTTTCATCTGAAATGTTGGGTCTGAATGGTTATGGTTCGGGTTACAGTCTGGTTTACCAGTGGGGCAAGGGCCTCTTTTCTCCTTTTTTAGGACCTGTGTCTTCAAATGATTTTCTCCCTTTTGAGAGCTGGTGTTTGTTTCCTTCCATCATTCATCAATTCACTAAATTTTGAAATGATGGCTTTAGAAGCCAAATCCATCAGAATGATTGATTCTCTGACGTCTCGGTCTGGCACTGTTTCCGCACTTCCACACTGTCCACCAGGTTCTCTCGTGGCCAGCGGTGCCGCCAGCTGTGTGGAAGAAAGGTAGCACGTGGTTTGAACCCTCCATGTGTGAAGTTGTTGAAGATGAAAGACAAAGACGAATTGTGTTGTTGCTCTTCCGCTCTTCTGGTTTGGTGGTCACTAATCATAACTTTCCAAAGGGAAAATCGTAATGGGATCGCAAAATGTATTAGACTTAAATGCTATTTTCTCTACCAGTGGAGAATGAAAGTGGTGTTGATAGTCTTTTTATCCCTCCCTTTATGGACACAGAGTTCCTCTGCTTTTCCTTTTCTCTCTCACCTCCTTGTTGTTTTCCTTCCTCCCTCGATTTAGTCTTCCTTTCCCCTCCCATTTCTCTGCCTTCCATTTTCCATCCCCCTCCTCAAAGGTGCGCAGACCTTCAACACGAGCAACTTCAGAATTCATAGCCTGTAGTTGCTCTCATCTTCCAGTACACACACCCCATCTGCTGTACTGTCTGACTTGGCTGTGGCAGTGGATCCCTGGGACCTTTCTGGCCTTACGAGGAAAAAAGTGATTTGCTAAATGTCATTTTTTCTTGTTTCTGTTCTTCCTCTCAGCAGCATGAAACTTGGTTCAGTACCAGAGTTGCTGGAGCATTTGCTTCTCTGAACAAGGTCCACTTAGTTCGCTTGATGGTTCCAGGTTGTCTTTGGGCTTGGGTCCTCTTGGACGAACATGAAAATTTCCAGGCTAGATAATAATTGTGGTACATTCAAAACTCTTGAGTGCTTTAATTGTCATTTCTTAGTGTTTTGGGAAAAGGGAAGACACGAATGAGGAAGCAATTGCCAGTCACTTTTTTCAGTCTGATTTCCCTTCCCACAGGGTTTCTAGTTGTTGGGCCAGGGTATGTGTGTCCTTGCTAGATGTTCTAATGCCACCTCTGCTTGGTGCTGCCCCAAGTACAAGTATGAGTGAGGGGCTTGAGCATTGTATCCACAGGAAAAGAGAAACTATTTGGATGGCTCAAGAAGCCTTGGGAAGCTGGTTGCGTGGCTTAACTTCCTGGAATTCACGTTCACGTTTGTTTCTTCCTTGGCTGCATGTCATCATCCCTGTCCTCCAAATCGTGTGTGTCCAGGGTGATGAGTAGCAGTGCAGAGTTGATGGCTCTGGGTCTTGCTTTTTTTCCCTTCCTTCAGAGACGCTTTGTGTTGGTGTGATTTCCATGACAAGGCAAAGATACTTTTCCTTATAGGATTTTTTAGATTTAATTTTTAAACAGCCAGGAAGACAGAATTCAAAACGTTTTTGTGGTTTTATTTGACATAGCAAGTTCTTTACTTTAAAAAAAAATAGATGTAGATATCAGTTTTAGAAAGCACATATATGGATAAAGTAGTGATTCTTTTTTTATTTCCTCCTAAAGATTTTCATAGCCAAATCAAGAAACTAAATGCTTTTGGTTGCTTCATTTGCTGAAATAGAAATTTGGAAGTCATTTGGCAAGATAGCCAGTGCGGAAACCTAGGATATTTTTTGACAGACTATTGTATAAAATAGGCAGACATTTAAATTAGTTAACATATCTTTTATCTTTTAGACACTTTTATTTACTAGGAAACCAATAACATTGATTTAAGTTTTTCCCTTTTCTTTTTGGTATGGTGTTCACCTCTTATATTGATTATTTTGAGTAGGTAATTTGTTTCATTTGATTTCAAAACTCAAATGATAATAAAGGGTATACAGTTGGGAGAGCTCCCTTCTACCCTCCCCTGGTCCTTTGCTAATTCAGTTTTACCTTCTCAAACAACCATTATTACTATTTCCTTGTGAATCTTCCCAGAGATATTTTAGGCCTATATAGGCAGATGTTTGTGGGTGGGTGGATATTCTTCTCCCTTTTAACACAAATGCTAGCATCATAAATACAGTTAAAATTTTGTACAGATAACCAGAAATAGTATCCTTGCATTTGTATTTATGTGCTTAAAAGTACTAAATGGTTGTTGTTGATCTGCACAATTTAGGGAAAGCTTAGAATCTTCCTACAAAATTTCAGCCTAGTTTTCTTTGCGGCCATAATTTTCCTACTTGAAAATGTAATTATGCATTCTGCTAATATTGGTGATATTGTCCATTCTATTTTGGTTATGACACTGTATTTTGGTTTTGGTGTTGTGTTACAAATAACATTTACTGCCTATGTTGTCAGTCACAAAAGCAACACTGATTGTCTCTTCTAAAAATATATTAAAAAAAAAGAAGAAAGAAACAAAGAAATTAAAGCAAAAGGAAACTACTACCCAGGGGTAGTATCTATTAATACTTGAGTGTATATATTCCAATCTTCTTTTTATATATTTGGGTATTTGCATAATTTTCAACTTAGCTTGTAATTGTATGGTACTTACTGTTTTGTAACCTTCACTATGATGGTTTCCCTGTGTCCTTAGACTTCTACCTGAGATACTTTTGTCATTTAATATCAAGTGAATGTTTAATCAATATCTTAATGTTGGCTATTTGTAGTGGTTTAGCATATGGACTTTGGAACCAAACAGACATGGGTTTGAATCTCTGGGGTAGCATTGCCTAACACAGACCTGTTATGAGCATTAAGTGAGGTACTATATGTTAAGCATTAGGTACAATGTTTGGCATATCATCAGAACTCAATCGATAATTGCAAACTACTGAGTCAGGGCTTAGGAAAATTAAGAACAGGCAGCAGTATATAATATGACGACCACAACAAACTGGTTCTAGTCTCTGTCTTGATAAGGTTGGTTGAAAGCTAGAGAGAGGGGCTACCGAAAAGGCAACAAGTGGGAAAGTGGGGAGGAATAGAGAGTGAATTTTTATGAGAAACAGCAGCCAGCATTCTCTTTTGCTTAGGCCCTGTTGCCTTCAAAGCCACTCTAACAAGTTTAAAGTCTATTGCTTGCCCTTCTTCTTAAGATTGTCTTTTTGAGCCTAGGTGCTCTTTGGCCCTTGACTGGGTTGGCCCTGACTTGGGTGCCTGACTTAGTGAGGAAGTGGGAGTGGGCGTGGGTAAGCAAGAGCTTGGAGAGAACTTTACGTGCTGTTTCCTTCTTTTCTGAGAATTCTGGTATGTTTTTCACAGCCTGATAGAGTTCCCATGGGAACTGGCAGGAGCTCTGATGAGAATTTAATTTACTGTGACCCAAAGGAAGGGAAATAAAGAGACAAGTATGCCCCATCCAGCAATTCCCCCACCCCCTTCTTTCTGAAATCCCACACTTGAAGCTAAAAATTGAGAAGTCTCCTTCTAAACTTACCTATTCAACCATACCGTTTGATCATTAGAACTAAATGTTGGATACCCTGCCTTTCCGCTCTCCAAACGAAAGCTCAATTAATTAATTCAGTATTTCAAAATATTATTTATTTGACACTTTTTCTTTTAAAAGATTTGACACTTTTTCTTTTAAAAGCTGGACTGTTAAGTTGAAGAGTAGTTAATTCAGATACTCATTAAATTTGAAGTAATGCTGTGAAGCGTTTATTTCTAATTCCATAGGCAGTACATTTTGTTTAAAGTACCGCACCTGATGCTTCAAGTGAGAGTTCTCTTAAGATTTGTATTATAGAGTGATGATTTTTGGTCGTGCATATCTTTTTTTTTTTTTTTAAATGTTTATTTATCTTTGAGACAGAGAGAGACAGAGCATGAATGGGGGAAGGTCAGAGAGAGAGGGAGACACAGAATCTGAAACAGGCTCCAGGCTCTGGACTGTCAGCACAGAGCCCGACACGGGGCTCGAACTCACAGACCGCGAGATCATGACCTGGGCCGAAGTCGGACTCCCAACCGACTGAGCCACCCAGGCGCCCCTGGTCGTGCATATCTTTAGTCAACACTTAAGCAACTGAGGATTTACTGGTGCTACGTATGGAAAATGAAGTACAAATGCTGCTTTATTTTATTATTTTTTTTAAATGTAGGCAAACTGGCTATACAGATACAGTGTCATAGTGTAATTTTTCCATACTGTTACTTTCGTTTCCATTGATTCTAAATGGTGTCCTTTTTTACTGTTTAGTGCATAATAACCAAACGTTTGATTGAAATAAATGACCAGATCTTCTATACATCCTCAGCCCTGTTGTCATTTATCATTGCAGGAAAATTGACACTTTGAATCTGTCATAGAAAGGCAGTTATAAGAAAACTTCATTAAAAAAAGTAGTGAGGTTTTATTTTGTTTTTGTAAACATCTAAGCCAAATTCCCTCATGTAATTAAATCTATTTCTCTCCTTGGTCATTGGACACAGAACAAGTGTCCGAGGCCACCTCAGTGATTGCCTTCATGTTATCTGAAACTTCATAAGCCTATTTTAAGGGCTAAACCAACTTAGGTTTAGGATTGAGTCCCTTTGGCCAGATAGCCTGGAATGTGAATTCTGATTTCATTCATTTTCACTGTGTTCACTTCATCTGTTTTTGTCGTCATTGTGGTAGAGCTAGCATTCCCACTGCTAGGAAAAGAGGAAGGATTCCTTTGCAGTTTCCACAGATACAAATCCCTTCCTTCCTTCCTTCCTTCCTTCCTTCCTTCCTTCCTTCCTTCCTTTTTTTCTTTTCTCTTTTCTTTTCTTTTCTTTTCTTTTCTTTTCTTTTCTTTTCTTTTCTTTGTTTCTTTCATCCTTTCTTTCTCCTTCCTTCCTTCCTTCCTTCCTTCCTTCCTTCCTTCCTTTCTTTCTTTCTTTCTTTCTTTCTTTCTTTCTTTCTTTCTTTCTTTCTATGTTTATTTTTTGAGTGAGAGAGAGACAGACAGACAGACCAGGTGCCAGCAGGGGAGGAGCAGAGAGAGAGGGAGACACAGAATCTGAAGCAGGCTCCAGGCTCCGAGCTGTCAGCACAGAGCCCGACACGGGGCTCGAACTCAAAAAACTGTGAGATCATGACCTGAGTGGAAGTCAGATGCTTAACCAACTGAGCCACCCAGGTGCCACCATTTTTATTTAAGTTTGCATTAAAAAATGATTGCGGAATGGAGTGTCTTCATTTTGGGTGGTTCTGACATCTTGCTACTGTTTATCATCCTGTTCCTTTAGTTCTCAACTTTGAAAGCTTTGCAAACCTCTAATCTTGAACTTTTTTGTGAATAACCCCAGTGACTTCCATCTTCGGTTGTGATTTGCCAGATTTTTTACCTGTGTTTGGGAGGAACGTTATACAGTTACCATTGATTTGTAAGTTATTTTTGAAAATAAGGAAGTAGGAGCATATGAGTGCTGAATAAAACTTGGTCAGTAATAAAAATTGGTCAGTTGATTACAAGCCTTGCGAAGACTTACGTGGAGACAGCGAATTTAGTCTCCTCTGTTATCAGTGACACACAGGTTACTGCTTTCAGGAATGTCCCTAATGCTACCTTAGATTATACTTTAACTATGATGATTTCTTGTTTTTCTTCTATGGTTATTTTTTTTTTTCCTGGTTATAAAAGCAGTATATGTTCATTATAAATTTGGGAAATATGAAGGAAAAATAAAATCATTTCAAATTACTGTTAACATTTTGGGGTATTTTTTCTTTAACTTCTGTTTCTACCAGAATCAAACTATATGGCCTCATTCTTTTTCAATTTAGACTATAACCTGAACATCTCCCCACATCCTTCAATGAACTTTTAATGTAATAATTTCAATGACTGTCATTTTATTCCATGGTTGTATGATAATTTATTACACCAATTTGTTCATCTTATTTATTTATTTATTTATTTATTTATTTATTTTACCTATGACAGTATGATTTTTATTTTGTTTTAATAAATAGGTCATACCATATGGTAGAATTAAATAGATTCACTGAGCTTACAGATTCACAGACTTCCTCATCTGGGAGTATCTAAAGTTTAAAAGAGTTATTCCATTCTGTTAATCCATGGTGGTAGGTGCTATTTTTAGATAGGATTTGGTCATTTAAGAAGTGTAATAGCTTCCCACCCCTTCAGCCCTGTGCGTTTTATCTCATTCAGAAATTCAACCTTGTATGTTTCCCGAGACTTTAATTCTCTAATGGTAAATATGAATTTTAGTCCCTTTTTTCCTTGGATTTCTTTTAACCTTGCTCAATTTTTTGACCTTCCATTATCCTCTTCATTATTTAAAAATAACAACATAGCAACAAAGTGATCTTGTAGTTTTATTTTTGATTTGCTTGTATTATAGATTAGTGGGGATAGCTGTAAATGGGTGGTATTGGAAGAGCCAGAGTCAGTAACAAGCTGGAGGCCTCTCTCAGCCATCTCATGAACTACCTTTCAGCCACCTGCATTGTATCATCCATTTATTTTAAGAGTAGCTTCTTAAATGACTAAGACTTGGAAGATTTTTGGGCTAGCTCTCCTAGACTGTAATTCTCTCTAGGCATATAAGACTTAATTTACTGAAATGACTTCATTTTACTGTGGATTACTGTTCTTATACTTTCAGATTTTATTTGCTCTGATATTTAGGATCTAGTCATAACTCTTGCATTGAATTGCTGTTCAAATGTGGGGGATTCACATAAGTCCACTGAGTGTGCTTTCTCTTGTATAGTGGTATGTGTTTGCCCTAGGGGATACTGCAGTCCCTTTCATTCTGATTTTAAATGATTTTAAATGGCATTCATTTACTTTATCCCTTCAAATCTCAATCAACTAATTGTTAGAATTTAAAAATGAAATCTTTATATAACATTAATCTTAATAATTTTTTTAAAAGTAACTTATTATACAGATAATGTTCTATTTCCACTCTCTGTAAGCTAGCCTAATTCCCGATTGTATGACTTCGCTATTTTGATTTCTTTGGCCAGGGGAAGATTTTATTTTTTTAATTTTTTTTTTCAACGTTTATTTATTTTTGGGACAGAGAGAGACAGAGCATGAACGGGGGAGGGACAGAGAGAGAGGGAGACACAGAATCGGAAACAGGCTCCAGGCTCTGAGCCATCAGCCCAGAGCCTGATGCGGGGCTCGAACTCACGGACCGCGAGATCGCGACCTGGCTGAAGTCGGACGCTTAACCGACTGTGCCATCCAGGCGCCCCGAAGATTTTATTTTTAAGTAATCTCTACACCCAAGTTGGGGCTCGAACTCACAACCCCAAGATCAAGAGTTACATGCGCCACCAACTGAGCCAGCCAGGCCCCTGCTTTGGCCGTTTTGTATTGTAGAAAGCTGCCCTTGCATGATTTGGGGACGTGTTATTTAACCTGAGTAATTGTCATGGTTGTTGATGTTACTGTAGCTTCCTCCTGCTCTACTGTCCAACCTCCTCTGAGCAGTTGGACAAAATATTCTCCCAGTGTTCAAGGGAAGCAAAAGTGAAGGGGGCGTGGTTCTTAGTTATAGGTGTCAATTGATCACTAATATGTAGTGGAATTATTAAAAGTTGGTTTTATTCATTCTTTTTAGATTTGGGAGTTGCTTATTAGATCAACTTCAGTTAATTCTTCTCTGTTCTGCTTTCTGTTTGCTCCAGATCAGAGTATCTCAAATATGCCTACTATTTCTTACTAACTCTGTGATTTTTTTTTTTGGTTTTTGTACCCCATAGTTATCATTGAATATTTTATCGATTTAATTGCTGTATCATGTCTATCGTGATGATTACTTGCAGGAATTTTAGCAGATGTCACTAAGAATACTCATTTTATTCGGTATGAGACAGCATGTCAATTTATAGCCTTCTATCAATTATAACCCTTTTTTTAAAATGCAGATTCTACTTGTAAATGAATCACTTAATTTAAACATGCCTATGCATATTGGTTTATCTTTTACAGAGAAAATAGAGACAGCATACTATGGACCAGTCCTCTCTATTTCAGCACTTAATTAATCTGAAATTTTAGTGTTGTTCTTTAATCTATTTAATGCATTTCTCTTTGGTTTGATTTCGTGTGTATGTATATGCTTGTGTACACACATAAAAATATATGTAGGAGTTTCACTTGCTCTTTTTCTAATATAGTAAGTTTGATTTCTTTTTCCTACACCTATTGGTTGTTCAAAAGTACACTTTAAGTGATTGGACTTTAGATGATCGTTTTGAGATTGTTTGAAAAGTCTCCCTGTAGGTTAATTTGCACGAAGGTCTTGCCCAGTGGTTGCAGTAAAGTCTTGTTGATAGGTGGAAACTTCAATTGCTGGTTTTCTAGTGTTTGGAGGTTGGTATTGTTCTGTCATCTTGGTGGTCCTGTCAGGAGTGGCTCAAAGTTTTGGCTTTGTTCTTATTTCCCATGGAGTTGTCTATAATTTATGTGGTAATTCTTTATTTGACAGCATATTTTAAAATATCACTGCCTTCTTAGGCTGGTCTTTCGATGATCAGATTAATTTATAGCTCAAAAAATTATCTAATGAGTAAACCGACTGTCCTGTTCTTGGGATGACATATCATGGGCGGAGAGATAGAGACTTTTCTTTTTCTTTTATTTTAATTTTTTTTAAATTTACATTCAAATTAGTTAGCATATAGTGCAACAATGATTTCAGGAGTAGATCCCTTAGTGCCCTTTACCCATTTAGCCCATCCCCCCTCCCACAACCACTCCAGCAACCCTCAGTTCTCCATATTTATGAGTCTCTTATGTTTTGTCCCCCCTCCCTGTTTTTATATTAGTTTTGCTTCCCTTCCCTTATGTTCATCTGTTTTGTCTCTTAATGTCCTCATATGAGTGAAGTCATATGATGTTTGTCTTTCTCTGACTAACTAATCTCACTTAGCATAATACCCTCCAGTTCCATCCACGTAGTTGCAAATGGCAAGGTTTCATTCTTTTTGATTGCCGAGTAATACTCCATTGTATATATAAACCACATTTTCTTTATCCATTCATCCATCAATGGACATTTGGGCTCTTTCCATACTTTGGCTATTGTTGATAGTGCTGCTATAAACATGGGGGTGCATGTGTCCCTTCGAAACAGCACACCTGTATCCCCTGGATAAATGCCTAGTAGTGCAATTGCTGGGTCGTAGGGTAGTTCTATTTTTAGTTTTTTGAGGAACCTCCATACTGTTTTCCAGAGTGGCTGCACCAGCTTGCATTCCCAGAGACTTCTTTAGTAGCACAAGAACAAAAAGTCTTCCCATACTAAACTATGGAGGAGGGTTCATTGGGTCTTTCTGTTTATTCCTGTACTACTATGCTATGGAAGAATTTGTTATTAGTTTTTCCGCTGTGGACTCTTAGAGGTAGAGGCAGGAGAGGCACTGGGTCAGCTGATAGGAAGAGCATCATATAGAATTTGCCACACATGACACATCAGGGAGAAATGCATTGCTATGTATTACCAAGGATGTGGGCAAACAGGCTAAATAATGAAAATGTAAGAGTCCTGAATCCTGAATTATAGTCCAGTTCATTTCAAGTGAGTTGAGTGTATGCAAGGAAACTAGAAGCACATGCAGCTGGTGAGAGGGTAAAAGCTGTAGGGATTGTAATTTTTGGAAGAATCTTTCCATATGGTGTATCATTTTTGGCATCCTAAACAGTGGTGTTATACTGTTTGTCCTGAGCAAATGACCTGTTGTGAGGAAGTTTGCTTTCCTCTGAAGTGGCTGTTTGATTGGTTGATCATTTGGACCATCCCCTGAGACTTAGTCACCAAAAGATTTCTTTTTTTTTCCTTTTTAAAAAGTGTTTGTTTATTTTGAAAGAGAAAGAGCATGCAGGGGAGGGTCACAGAGAGGGAGAGAGAATCCCAAGCAGGCTCCACACTGTCAGCACAGAGCCTGACACAGGACTTGATCTTGCAAACGGTGAGATCACGACCTGAGCTGATATCAAGAGTCCGACACTAAATTGAGCCAGCCAAGCGCTCTGACGAAAGAGTGGCTTTTTTTTAAAAGATGGATTTGGTTGAGGTTCTGAAGTGAATGGGTTAGGAAATTAAAATAGTTCTCTTATATGTTTTGATTCTGATGCCTTAGCTGTTTTGGTTAATGATAAGTCTTCTGCTAATGCCATCAGTTAGTCTCTCAACTGATTCTCAAGCCATTTCATGGTGGTATAAAAACTTAAGATTATTGCTATCGTAATAAAATCTTTTTAGAGTGGTTCTCAATGCACTTTCTGTTTTTATAGCTGCAGTCTCAAATGTGTATCTTCATGGACAAACAAAATTGGTATACACACACAGTACATCTACTCTGTCATAAAAAGACATCAAGTACTGACAGAGAACAACCTGGATAATCATTAAAAGCATCATACCATGTGAAAGAAGTAAGACACAGAAGACCATTTACTGTACGTTTTCCATTTATATGAAATGTCCAGAAAAGACAAACTCAAGGAGACAGTAGATTAATGGTTCCCAGGAGCTAGGGGAAAGGAGTGAATTGGGAGTGGCTGCTTAATGGATAAAGGGTTTCTTTTTTGGTGATGAAAGTGTTCTGGAGTTAGATAATGGTGATGGCTGCATAGCGTTGTGAATATACCAAAATCCACTACTACTGTCTCAAAGATGAGAAGGTACCTCTGCATGTTGGTGGAATGGCTGATGAATGAATGACAAGGAGCACTTGGTATTTGTTTCTTGATGCTCTTGCTGGTTGGCATTTTATACGATGAGTTAAGTAGTGGATGGATGGTAAGGGAGGCAGCTGAAATGTATGAGGAGTCCCCTCATTAATGGAAATGTATACTTGTGCAATGACTTGATAATTCATGGAAAGGCTGTTGGATAATTACTTTTAAGTTCGACATTTGGTTAATGTGTGATTGATTCCATTCATTTTGGTATGTTCACTATCTTTCAGCTAAACTTGGTTTTGAAAATCTCTGGCTCTCCTTTTTGGAGACTAGTTACTAGATTGTTGCCTAGGTGTAGATAACAAGCTTTATACTTTGAGATTTTCTGTTACATATAGACATGAATGTAGGAGTTAAAGGTATAATAGGGCAGTGACTAGAGGCAGTTTATTGGTATACTGAACATATTTTACCATATTTTATTATCTTCAGATTATTTGCTATGAGACGGTGTTCCATTACCACCAATTGTTGGCTCATGATGTCACAGCCTTCGCTAATCTATGCAAGACATTAGACTAAAACAAGAAACCCCATGGGCTGACATCAATTTTCATTGACGGTACTGTGACGATTTAGGAAATGAATTCAGTTTGTTGCAGTGGGAAGTCTGTGCTCCTTGTCTGCTTTACCAATGGGAAATAGGATTAGGCTGTGAATTGGGGATGGGGCATAGCCGTTCAGACAGAAGTAGCTCTTGGCCTTAGAACTAAAGAAAGAATAGCAGGTTAGCCTTCTACAAAATACTGGGGCTTAGTGAATGGTCAGTTGGCAGAGTACGATTTTGTATCTTTCATCCACTATTCCTCAGCTATATGGAGGGCGGCAGTTAGGTATGATATCAACCAGTAGTATCAGACTTGTCAGTGATCAGCATGCCCAAATGCAGTTTCTTGTTACGTGACAAGTAGAGAAAGCATATGGCAGGCAGGTGGTGGCTGCAGCATCATTATCAGCTCACAGTGAGGTTGGCAGTTCATTTGCAGATAGTGATGCCCACCTGCCATGGAAACAGGACACCACTGGGCACCCGGAAGCCCTCATGATTGTGTCCTCCTAATAGTGTTTAGCCTGCCCTGTATAATTCTTATTGGTTGGCAAACGCTACTGAACGGTGACTCTGGCCTCAGCCTGGGAACTAGTGTGATGTAATAGATATTCAGCATTGAAGTGTATCTGGTTGTGAGCAGGCCAGTTTGTTGTTTGTTTCTGTTAATAAAGGTACATATTTTCTTTTGTATATTTAATTGCAACTAGCCATTTGCTTTCTTAAATTTAATATTCTTTTTTCTCTTCCAAATGTACCTTACAAATTTCAATCTTAGACATTCGTGCTGTGAAAATCTGAAGTACCCTATAATTGTACCTTTGTTAGGTATTTTCCTCCAGATTCTGTTTCTATGTCTTGAATTCCCCCAAATGGGATTGTATTATATGTTCCAGTGAGCATTTGCTTTTTCATTTGGGCATGTTTGCAAAGCAGAATATGTAGATTTCCCTTGTTTTCAACAGCTATAGGAAATTTATTGAGAAGTGCTGGTAATACACTGAGGGAAAAAATAGCCATGGCCACTACCAACTTGGAACTGATGGGCTGCTGTGAGGGTTAGATCATAACTTTTAAGTATGTGTTTGTGCTTAAACTACCATGAATGTAAAGGACAGAGCACTTGTATATACATCTTTGTTACTGTAGACTAAATTGCGAAAAGTGGAATTGCTGGGTCAAAGGACATCTCTGTAATACGTGTTAGTACAGTTGTCAGTTTGACCTCCAAAGATGTTATATACCAATTTAGGTTTCTGCCAGTAGTTGGAAAATACCGGTTAGTGAAGCACATGAAAATTGAAGATTCATTAGATAAAAGCGTGGGCAATAGTGATTAGATTCAGCCGGTGAACTAGACAGAGGTAGAAAAATTGTGGTGGGGCACATTGAAAATTCCCTGAAAGTCTAGATGTACACTTGACAGTTCTCCAAGGGAGGTCTATTCCTCCTGGAGGAAATGTGTCCAAGCACAACACATCCAAAATTATTTGACAATTTTATAGGAAGTCAATGAGCTGTAGATTACTCTGTCTTACTCTGTGACTGCCTCTGAGAAATGGTGAAGCAGGTAACATTTAGTTAGACTTGTGGTACCTAGACATGCAGCTTGAATTGGCTCTTCTTTTTAGAAAATAGGAAAATACATAAAGGTATTTTATGTCCTAAGAAGCATGGAATAATTTGTCGTCCATGACTACCTGAGACTTCTCCTTTATTTAAATGGATTATTGGACACAACTTCTCATTATTATTGCCTTTGGGTAAACATCTGTTTTCTGGGAATGTGCAATGAGATTCTGGAGTTAGCTAGGTCTGAGATAGGAGTTGTCTGACCTTTGCCTGGCTTATGCTGCTAAATTACGGTCTAATGGAATGTATTTGAGTAGAAAATCCTAAGCCCCCTCCCCCCACCATACGCATTTAATTGTGGTAAAATGCACATTACAAAAAATTTATCATTGTAACCATTTTTTTTTTTTTAAATTTTTTTTTTTTTTTAACGTTTATTTATTTTTTTGGGACAGAGAGAGACAGAGCATGAACGGGGGAGGGGCAGAGAGAGAGGGAGACACAGAATCAGAAACAGGCTCCAGGCTCTGAGCCATCAGCCCAGAGCCCGACACGGGGCTCGAACTCACGGACCGCGAGATCGTGACCTGGCTGAAGTCGGACGCTTAACCGACTGCGCCACCCAGGCGCCCCTCATTGTAACCATTTTTAAGTGTACTGTTTGGTTGCATGACAATACTCAATACTACCAAACTCCAGAACCTTTTCATCATGCAAAGCTGAAACTATGTACCCATTTAACAACACCTCCCCATCCCCTTCTGCCTCTAGACCTAGCAACCACCATTCTACTTTGTTTCTTTGAGTTTGACTACTCTAGGTATCCCATTTAAATGGAACCATACAATATTTCTTCTGTGACTGGCTTTTTTCACTTAGTATAATGTCCTTGAGGTTCCTCCAAGTAATAATAGCATGTGTCAGAATTCCCTTCCTTTTTAAGGCTGAATAATATCCCATTGTACGTATATACCACATTTCGTTTATCCAGTCAGTCGTCAGTGGACATTTTGGTTGCTTCCGCTTTTTGGTTATTGTGAATAATGCTGCTGTGAACATGGGATAGAAATATCTCTGAGACCCTGCTTTGAATTCTTTTTGATTGAATATACCCGGAAGTAGAGCTGCTGGTTCTTATGGTAATTCTGTTTTTAATTTTTTGAGGCACCTGAGCAATATTTCTCCTTTGTGTCTCTTGATACGTTAGCAGTGGAGACTGAGGGAATAGAAGTCTCAGAGGTTTCTTTGTCTATACAGCTGCCTAGAGCTTAGCTTCGTGAATTTAGGCTGTCAGGTGTGCAAATGATGCATTTAACCTAGGTTTATCATTCATTGTTATGTTCACCTGGTTTCTAAATATGTATTTGTGTTTGTGGGCTGGGGAGTTGGCTGTGTGCATATAAACTGTTTTGTTTTTGTTTTTTAAACAGTGGCTACAATACAAATCGAGAGACTTGAATTTGGAGGTGGACACAGACGCCATGCGGGATGGTCTCTGATCACTGTGTGTGTAGTTTCGGGCATTGACCTTAGTTGTTATTGCTCTGTGCACGCTGTGCCTTTGATCAAGAAACTTTGTTTCATTTAGTAGGCCTCTATTTTCTCTGTGAGATACAGGGAGAGGGTGGTGTGTCTAAAGGAAAAAGACCTAGAATGTTAACTTCTATCTTGGAATCTTTTCTTAGCATCAAAACCAAGAATAATTTATATAAATACAGAAGAGCTGGATCCTTTGGCTATTTTTCTTTGTGCCATTGGCAGGCATTCCTTAAGAATTATTATATTTTTCTTCATAATTCTCCTTGGAGGTCATGACTTGCTTCTTTTAGTCCAATTCACCATTCTAACTTTGGGCTTTAGTTAATTTACCTGAATATGTCTTCCCTTTGTCTGAGTGACTCCTAAATGCCAGCTCATGGGTATGCTGGAGAAACGGGTGTGCTTTGAACTGTAGTGAACGCAGGATGGCTTTTCTGTACTGGCTTTGCTCACCCAAGCAACACCCAGCCTCCAGAGCAATAGGGATTTATTGGAAGGCTTGACAGAGTGAACATGTTAGCCTCCACTTTTATTGCTTAGGTTCTCCAGTTCGGCCTTTTGGTGAGTGGAGACGTTTTCTTCATTGACTGGCGTATATTTGCAGAGAAAATGTAACCTTTTGTTTTTATCCATGTCTTAATAATATCCTCTTTTCCCCCAGTAATTCTTCTCAGATGCCATTAAGCAAATCCTCTTTCTTCATATCCCTGAGCCTCTCGGTTTTAGTACTGCTCTTGTTTTAAAGACTGAGTGACACTGTGTGTATTCTACACAAAGGCATACATATCTCTGTATATTTGTGCTGCTTGTGTGGCTGGAACTCCTCCAGGGAGAATTCTGGACAAAATGATTTAATTTTCCCTGACTGCTGCCGACCTTGGAAATTTTGGACACCAATGCCTGTGACTGACGCTTGTGCAGGGGAGGAAAAAGACCCTCACATGACTTCCATCCTCCAGACGAAAGCAGTGGGAGATGGTAGCTCTGATGAGGAGTGAGAAGAGCCATACGGAGACACGAGGTTCAGTTTCCAGTATTGCTTCTAGGGCCCTAGCGTTCTTTGTTAGGGATATGATGGCATCATAGTTAGGTATGGGGGTGAGTTATATGATGATACGGTAATGAGTAAGAGGATGGAGCGTTTGCGCAAACACTGATTATACTTTTTACATATATTGCCTGCTTGTAAGGACTGAAGATTCAGAGGATTAATGAAAATACTAGCAGCTGTGCGATTCATATAGTGGTCTCTCTGTTTTTCTCCGTGATCCTCATCAGTTTTACTTGAAATACTTTCAGTTGTCAAAATGTACTTTCCTGATTTTTATATGTGCCCATTATTTACCTCACACATAAACTAAGGAATATTTTGAGACCATTTTAATACTATGGTTGTCAAGTTGTTATCACTACTTCTAGTAATCTTTGCCAGTCTCTAATGGGTCCTTATATGTATTGTTTTCACATGTACATGTGGATCTCATGCCTGTGTATGCTTTTAATTAAATATTTGCCAAACTGAATGTTTATCAGGAAGCAGTGATGTCCACTTAAATGAATGTCTGATGTCGGGAGAGACTCTCAGCCTCTCCACAGGCCCTGTATTAAGCTGGATTTCTACCTTTCCTCTCAGAATAGATAAAAGCATCTGCCCATCCAGCAAGGTGGTAGGGGGTAAGGAGTTCATTTTGTCAGAAATACATCAAATAAGAATGCTCCTCAACTCTGTGCTTACAGAGGTTTGTAAGCACTGTAGGTTAACATTCCATTGATGAAAATGGAATATGCTCACAATAGTTCTAACTCTGGGTGTGTGTGGGGGGGAGTTGGGAAGAGTAATTGTAGATGGAGGAGAGCCACGTGAATGTATGTGAATAAACAACCAGCCTTAACACCTAATTACAGTGATTTCAAAGGGGGGTGTTACACAGTACATCTAGGCTGGATTGGAGAGGTAGGAAGGGAGGGTTGTTGTTTCCTTATCTTTGCAGTGTAGGTGTATAATTTTTTGTCATTTTGTCTGTAAATTGTTTAGGTTTCCCAGTTTGGCCTTTTGTAAAAATTGTTTTAAGAGAGATCAGAGCTCAGTGATGTCCTAATGAGACCTAAATTTCAGCCTTTTTATTGTGGTTATAAAAATAAATAGTTCTCATCTACCAAGTGATCATTTTCTTTCTAGTAATCAATACTCAGCAGAAATACTAATCACAAAAGTAGATTATTGCCTTAACCTGAGTTTCTAGGCACCATCCATCCATTAGAATAAATTCCAACCTCTTAGGGCAAAGAATTCTAGAATTATGTCAGCAAATCAAGGATAAATAAAATTCAGCCATTGAATTGATAGAAGTTGCTGGAAAGTACCCTCATCAAATACAGAACAGGTTTCACAATGATAGTCATAAATTAAAGGATTTTTTTTTTTCCTTTCTACAAATTTATCCTCCCACCTGAAATTTTTTTTAGGAACTGAAAGTTCTAAAGCTTTCTAGTTTAGTCGGGTAACAGTTTTAAAAGAAAACAAAGGATAAACATTTTATTTTTATATCTGGTTTTTCATGCCATGTTTGTTCGTATTTGGTTTAAGAGTGTTTACAGGGATTCATAAAATATAACAAGCTCACAGGAGAAAATTGAGAAAGAATCACAAAAGGTAGGATTATATAATAGAGGAACGAGGCCTTAGCCTCTTTAAGACTGCTGTGCCTTCAGGGAGAGTATAGGCTCACACAGTCCCGTGTGGCGACTTAAGAGCCTTGGGTGGCTCTCGAGCACTTGAATGGACCTGGTCCTGATTGAGATGTGCTGGACCTGCAAAATATACAGCAGATTCCAAAGACTTCATATCAAAGAAAGAAAATAATATCAATATCTTTTTCATATTGGTTATTTGTTGATAGGATGTTTTGTACAGTGTTAGTTAAATATTAAAAATAATTTCATCTATTTTTCCTTTTTCTGATGTTGCTAACTAGAAAATGTGAACGTGTATATGTTGCTCTCATTTGTGATTCACTGTTTTTTTTGTGACCTCGTGCTGTCTAGGACGAGGTTAGTTTGATGTCCTCTTATGAGGATTGAGTGGCTCCACAAGCACTTGTCTCTGAGTAGCTTGGCTGGGGGTTGGGGGTGGGATAGTGGGGGGAGGCCGAGAGCATGCCCAGAAGCAGGACCTAGAGACTCCTTAGCAATTTGTTTTGAAGCTCATCCTATATTGAGGTGAATGGGTGATTAAAATTTGTTTCAGAATTAAAAATATATGTGTATCAGATTTTTACAATAAATACATAAGGTGGTTTTTAGCAGGGAAAGAAGATTAAGAATATATAAATATTGATGAGTGTTGTGGAAGGTCCTGTTTTATACAGAGCAAAGGGAGACTGATCTCTGTGTTCATTGTCTTCCTAATTTAGTAAGGCAAGGAGTATCCTCTCAAAATACTTCTAGTTAACCTATTAATTAATTGAGATTATTCCCCACACTCTGCTTTAATTATCTTTGGTAAATAAAATCTCCAATAACTGGTACCTGCAAAATTAATCCGGAAAACGTGTAAATAAATACAAAATAGTGTATCATTCTTTAAAATAAGCCCTACTTATCTCTAAGTTGGGATGAATATGTATGAAGTACATATTCTTGTTTGCTGTGGCTCCTTAAGGAGAAAAGTATATTTAATTGAGCCTTTCTACCTAATGATTTCAGTAGTCTAATGATTTCAGTCAACATGCATCTTATTTATGCATATATGTATGTATTCATGTATTTATTTATCTCACATACACTTATTTAGCACTTACTTTGTGCCGGGCTCTCCTCTAAGAAAATCAGTACGTGTTTATCTGAAAATAACTGACACATAGAGCTTACTCGGAATCCGGCCGTGTTCTAAATGCCTTGTGTATACGAATGCATTTCTTCCTGTAACTGTGAGGTAGGCAGAGTTATCCATGTTAAACTGAAGCACAGAGAAGTTAGGTAACTTATCTTAATTCACACAGCTCTTATGTAGAATTGCTGGGAACCAAACCTTTGCAGCCTGGTGACTCCAGAGTCCATGCTCCTATTTAAGCTGTATAAAATAGTGTTCTACTTACTTTTCTCTCCCAGGTGCATCAGCTGGACTTGCCCAGATGATGATACTGTCTTTTCTGGGGTTCATAGAAGCTTTTCATAACTACCTGGAAATTCTGTCATGAGAGTGATGGGTCATTTAAGAGCTTATTTCCAGAGGCAGGGTATTTATTATGGCTCTTTGTGAATTTATGATTGGCTGTGTGGAATAGTGGGCGGGATTATATGGTAATTATGCAAAAGAGCCTTATATAACAGCCTTATATTAATACTAAACTCAGGCTGTGACCTCGAAATGTTGTAGATATGCAGTTGTTTTTCTCCCTTCTTTATCTTTTATACATAGTTCAGCTTTTGTCATTTTGTCATTTCATTATCACCATCATAAGGCCTGTGAAGGTCTTTGGTAATTTGATTTTTTTAGAGATCAGATGTATGAAGAATACGCATCCATAGATCCTCAATTCTTTAGGTGTGGCCCAAAGCTATTCTATTGAACTAAATTACTTCCATACTTTATAAGATTGTGATTTAAATTTGGTCTTAAGTTTTCATCTTCATTCCTCTGAAAGGTCCTTGAAATTCCTTTGAAGGAAAATTCCACAATCTAATGGACTAAGGATGAATCAAATTAGATTACCTGCTTTTCTTTGAAAACATCTTTGAGAAACCAATAATATGGGAAACTACATGTATTTTGCTTACTTAACCTGTTAGAGGAGGGGCTGTGATTAAAGCTTCATCCCGATTTCAAAATACTCTTCTCCCCCATGTTTTGTTTTTTTATTAAAAAAATTTTTTCTTAATGTTTATTTTTGAGAGGGGGCGAAAGACAGAGCACGAGTGGGGAAGAAGCAGAGAGAAAGAGGGGGCACAGAATACAAAGCAGGCCCCAGGCTCTGAGTTGTCAGCACAGAGCCAGATGCGGGGCTCGAACCCACAAACCATGAGATCGTGACTTGAGCCGAAGTCGAACACTTAACCGACTGAGCCACCCAGGCAATTTGTTATATAAAACCCCAGAAAGGTCAACAACTTGACAAAGTGGTCCTCAAAACTGAACCTGCTCATTTCAAAGGTGTTTTTTAGAATTTTATGTCTGAAAGGGCTCCTGACTACATATATCCATTCACACAACAGATATTTGTTTACAGTACACCCTCCAGCCACTGTACAGGCCCTGTAACAACAGTTATAGTAAAAGGCATGGCCTGCCTTCTCCTGGAGCTTACAATCTATGTGTTCCAGTTTACTGTAGTAAAGGTAAGGTAGGAATTACAAAGGTCCAAGAAAACACCATAGTATACACCATAACTGGCTAAGTTATCTTTTGAAATCCGAGAGTTGAGTGATACTCTAGAGTTCTAACCCAGTGGTTTAATTTTCCAGGTGAAAAAAGGAGACCCAAAGATGGGATGGGACTCTTTTATAAGAGAACCAAGCAAGAGCCTAGGGCTCCTTGGAGTCATTGCTCCAAGATCAGAGATCAGGCCCTTTGTGTTAGGAACGTGTAAAATACTTGCATACTAAACATTCTAGGAGTACCTTTGCTTGAAAAATGAGGAACCTGTCTGCATTAACCCACTACTTTTTAACTCCTGCCGTTCCGTATGTACTCAACCCACAAGCACAAAACTCAGGTTATCTTTTATTCAGTTAAAGACCTTGCTAAGATTTACAATTTTAATTGAAACTGTTGAAATCGTGGCTCTTTTTCAAGTGATTGACAAGTCAGTGATGAGTATCTAGAGATGGCTCCAAGGTAGAGAAATAGATCTCGGTATCCACAGGAGAGGGACATAAATGCTAATTACACATTGACTTTAAATCTTGGTTTGTCATAGCTGCCTGCAGGTATGTGTCTTGGCTGTGGGCTGTTCTCAGGGCTTCATTTGTATTTGAGATTTACTTTAATAATGTTGCCTCCCCAGTGAGCTCTTTAATCTCGTATTTTCAGTTCTTTTTCTAGATAAAGGAAAAAATTGGGAGATGAATATAATTATTAATTCTTTAGGTTATTGAGGACTAAAGTTTTCTTTGGTCTTCCCACTTAATTTTCCTGAAAGACTGTTTTTGGGATAGGGTGCCTTTTGGCCTTCTGAATTGGAAGATGGTCAGGTGTTCGTTTTTGTTTATTATCATTACCATCACCCCCCTCCCCCAACATCATCAGCATTACTCATATGGCCTTCTGGATGAATTTTTGTAGCCCCTCTCATTCCTTGGCCTGTATTAACTCTCACCAGCTGCATACAGGGAAACTATTAAAACCTCCTTGTTGGGAAAAACAAAAAACAAAAAAAACCCTCTTTGTTGGAGGTACTAGTTGTTAGAACCCATCCTGCCCTGCCCCCGTCTGATCATATCCCTCACATTTACCTGTCTCTTTAGCTTTCGACAAGTTGATGAGACCTAGAAGTAATTCCAGTGTATACAACTGACTTTAGGAGTCTTCTATATATCTTCTTCTTGTCTCTTTTGTTGTATTATGACAGCACTTCTCATAAGAAAGATTTACCTTACCTTCAGCCCTTAATTGGCTTTCTCTCCAGTAGGGCTCCCTGTTGCTTTTAAACCGTTATTAGATGGAGCATTCAAGTGAGTGATCTGACAGTCCGAATTTTGAGGCAGCTGTCCTTTTCAAAATTTCCGTATTCATTTTTAAAATGAGTTTTTGAGGAACAGACAGATTGAAAGGATTTTAATGGTGCTCACCAGCACTGAGCTGAACTTGAGGTCTATGCAATATGCTGTCTTCAAGCTGATCAGTGAGAACTAAAGACATGGTTAGAAAACAAGATTCTGGACTTTCTGACTGTGAGGGTGACTTCAGGATGCTTGATCCAATGTATTTTCAGTGCAGATGTATAAATCTTGGCCATGGCCAAAACCAGGTATATATCTTAATTCTATAAACCAGACCCTGTATGTTTGTTAAAGGACACCACATACTTGTCTTCTTCTTAAAAGTTTTCATAAAGAAAGATCATTGCTCGGTATGTCTGTATCCATATATTGTATATTAGGATTAAACAACTTTCTCATTTTAGGTTCCTAGCTTCCTAATCTCTTTGTTGTGTTTGTTCACTTTTTTGGTGTTGGAGACTCATTTAATGAGGACACTCAAGACCTGGCCTGGACAGAGTGGGGAGTGCCCTGGAATTGGTCAGGCAGGCAGGCAAGGCATGTGGGTAGCAGGCCCACACCTGACCCCAGGAAGGGATGTCAGGTGGTGGGGAGTGGCTCAGGCAGGTAGACCCACCAGCGGGCCTGAAAGCCCTTAAAGGAATAACTAAGCCAGGTGGTGAGTGCCCAGGCCAGAGCTTAGTCCAAGGAGGCAGGGCTGGGTTTGGGTGGGGGCTCCCAGGGCCGAGGGACTGACATTGCTAGGAGCCTACCCGAGTTATGTCTGGAACTCAGGGCGTGTCTGCCAGATGGACTCAGGTAGCTTCTGGAGGCAGCTGTGGAGGTGGTCCTTCTCCTCCAGGTGGTCCAGACAGGAGTTGGATCTGGTCCAAGGTGGAGTTAATGGCAGCATATTTCTGCTTCCCCGAAGCCATTGTCCTCACCTTCTGCACCTGCCTCCACTGGCGCTCCCAGCTCCCTGTTGGGTCCTGACATTGTGGTCTTATGTGCCGTGCCCGGCTGAAGGTAGAGGTGTCGGATGGAATGTGGGGCCACCCTAAACTGTTTGTATGCATATCTTTTTTTCAAAATTAAAAAAATTTTCTGGTCCCTTCAAGCCTTCCCCCTCAAAACTTCCTAACTGCAGCTCTTGGTACTGAGTGTAGTTAGCTGTGTCATTTTATTTACATGCAGTGATACCAGTCCCAAGCATCCTTGTGATTGTCATCTTGTTTGTTCTCCTTAATGTTTCTTAACTTGGTTCTAGAGTAGTTAGGTAGGCTGAAATTATGTGCAGTTTTTCTGTAGAGACATTTCATATTTAGAAAAAAGCAGATCATCAGGGGTGTTGAAAAGGTTAAAGAACTGTTTTACATAATGTTATCTAGGAGTCCTGCAGGAATATGGCCAACCTCTTCTCTGTCAAGTGTAACTTCCGTGGGACCTTAAATGTTTTGCCATTTGACTTTCTCTTTTGGTATTAACCTTTTTTTTTTTTTTTTTTAATTTTTAGAGCAGTTTTAAGTTCATAGCAAAATAGAAGGTACAGAGCGTTCCCATATATGCCCTACCTCTACACAGCCTTCCCCACTATCATTATCCCCCACCAAAGTGGTACATTTGTTACCACTGATGAACCTACATTGATACATCATCACCTAAAGACCGTATTTTAACTTTAGGGTTCACTCTCAGTATTCTACATTCCATGGATTTTGAGAAAGGTATAATGGTATGTATCTATCATTATTGTATGATGCAGAATAGTTTCACTGCCCTAAAAATCCCCTTGTGCCTTTCCTGTTTTTCCCTGTCTCTTCCCTCTATCCCCTGGCAACCTCTGATCTCACTGTCTTTATCATTTTGCCTTTTCCAGAATGTCACATAGTTGGAACCATATGATATGTAGCTTTTTTCAGGTTAGCTTCTTTCTCTTAGTAATATGCATGTAAGATTCCGCTATGTCTTTTCATACCATGATAGCTCCTTTCTTTTTAGTGCCGAATAATACTCCTTTATCTGGATGTACCACAGTTAATTTATATATTCATCTACTGAAGGACACCTTAGTTGCTTCCAAATTTTGGCAGTTATGAGTAAAGATGCTATAAACATGCTTATGCAGGTTTTTGCATGAACATAAGTTGCAGCTTACTTGGCTAAATACCAAGGCATGTGATAGTTGGAACATATGGTAAAATATGTTTAGTTTTGTGAGAAACCACCAAACTGCCTTTCAGAGTAGCTGTGCTGTTTCGCATCCCCATTAACCATGAATGAGAACTTCTACTCCTCCACAGCCACACCAGCATTTGTTGTCAGTGTTCGGATTTTGGCAGTCCTAATGTAGCTCTAGCTCTTCAGTGTTGTGATTTGTATTCCCCGAGTGATAGGTGATGTAGAGCATCGTTGCCTTCTGAAGGTCTTTGGTGAGATAACCAGGTCTTAGGCCCATTTTTAAATCAGGTTGTTCCATTTTCTCACTGTTGAATTTTAAGACTTCTTTGCATATCTTGTTTCACAGTCCTCTGTCAGATAAAGACTTTTGCAGATATTTTCTCCCAGCCTGTGGTTCAGCTATCTTTTAATTGTTATTTTTTAAAATGTTAATCCCAGAAAAACTGAGTGAGGTGATCCTTGACAACTAGGCAGGCCCACCTGACTGCTAGTGAGCTGTGTTGCAAACTCTCAACCTTAACTCCCTTGCTTCTCTATTTTCAGGTCAATGTGACTGTGGACTACATTAGACCAGCCAGCCCAGCCACAGAGACGGTGCCTGCCTTTTCAGAGCGGACATGTGCCACCGTTACCATTGGAGGAATGTGAGTGTTGTAACTGGCAGGGGCTCAACCACAGCTACGAGTTGTGCTCATTTAAGTGTCTCCTTCCTATCCTCCCTCATTTCCTTTCTGTTGCTCTTAACATAGTGGTTTATAATTGTTATGTCTGTGTAGCACTTTACATTTGCAAAGCATTTTATAATCATTCATTAGCTAATCATATTCTTTCATTATTGTCATTTAAGATTTATTGGGCTCTGTGTGCTTGGCACTATGTAGCATATATTATTACTATTAATAATGCCATTTATTGAGTGTCAGTCAGGCCCTAGGTACTATCTGACATTAGGTAGAAAAATTATCTGCACATTAGTTTAGGAAGTTCAATTATGGACCAGAAAAGGGGGGTGGAGAGGGGAAGAAGAAGAAAAAGAAGAGTTCATTGGGCATTTTCTTTATATAGATGTCTGTAATCAGTAGATGATGGGGACTTTCTTTCTCTTCTGTGCTGGCTGTATCCTGTTATATTCCAGAGTCTCTTGGGAACTTGGTTGATGAACAGTTTTTAAAGGGAGGTATCTGATGGGGGAAGAAGGAAGCCTACAGCCTGCTGGGCCATGCTTGCACAATAAATATTAAAACAGTCAGTCCCCAGTAGTAATTCTTACTCTGCATAAAATACACCAGCATGATAATTGTTTCCATCTCTAGTTAACAATCTTAAATGCTGTTTGTTACCAAACTGGTATTTTTCTTCTCTTTTACGGGGGTATAGTGGAGGAGAAGAAAAGAATAGGTTTCTTCTCAAAACAGGGATTGTCTTATTGAAAGTACAACGGAGCCCATTAGGAGAAACACCTCTAAGCCACAGCATTTTTCTGAAAGAGAGGACCTTGTAGCTAATTTACCTTCTAGAAACTCTCCTACCAAATAGGAGCCTTCTCTGCTCATTCGTGCTGTCACGCTTGAAAATAACTATTTTTTAGCCATTGTTATCACTCCTGTATTTATGTAAACATTACTGTTCACACAACCATCAGAGACTTCGTGGAGAGGAACTCAGTATAGGATTTTGTTGTCATTACCTTAACACCATCACAAGTGACATGTTTTGTTAGCAGAATCTTGACAAATAAGATGATTTTGAAATGGGAGAGACTAGGACATAGTTTGGTCATTTTTGTGCCTGTTTAACTTGCAGTAATGATTATTGCCACTTTGTCACCACTTCTTAGGAGTTACGTGCATGCTACTCTACTATGGAGAGCTGGAAAGGTAGTATTCTTATATGTTAAAATTTTAACTGTCACGAGGAATCACCTCAGTAGATAACAGCTCTTATTATCTAATTACTGGTAAAAACAACAGCATCACTGCTGTAGAAATGCACACCTTTATTTTTGGTAGATGGTTTCCATTCATTTTAGCAATCCATTAAAGTGGATTATTTCATTTAGTTACCACTGAGGTGTATTTTTAAAGTAAATTTACACTGCTTAAATATTACATATTCTGGGGATGCCTGGGTGGTGGCTCTGTCGGTTAAGCGTCTGACTCTTGATTTTGACTCAGGTCATCATCTCAGGGTCAAGAGATCGAGCCTTGTGTCAGGCTCTTTGCTGTTGTGGAGCCTGCTTAAGATTCTCTCTCTGCCTCTGCCCCTCCATGTGCATGCACTCTCTCTCAAAAATTTACATATTCTGAGTGTGTTATGGGGATTTTTTTTTTAATACAGGACTGTTTGAAACAGCTAGTTTAAAAATTCCATAGTAGGGTATTATGGGCATGCTCCATGCCAGGACACCTTGAGGTTTCAACTGTGTTGATCTTGACTTTGTTGGAGATTACTCCTTCAGGCTAACATGCCTCTCTGCAAAGGCTAAGTGACTGTTCTAGCCAAGGTTTTGGTCTGTAATTAAGCCTTCATAAGAAGTTATCAGCCTTTTTTTCGATTGGTTGGTCAACACAGGTTGATTGTCTTTTTTTTTTCTTTCTTTTTTTTAAGTTTATTTTTTGAGGGAGAGAGAAAGCATGCGCACGCGCACAGGTTGGGGAGGGCAGAGAGAGGAGGGGACAGAGAATTGGAAGCAGGCTCCATGCTGACAGCGGAGAGCCTGATGTGGGGCTTGAATTCACCAACTGTGAGATCATGACCTGAGCCCAAGTCAGACACTCAACTGACTGAGCCACCCAGGTACCCCCACAAGTTGATTGGTCTTAATTGACAGGAAAGATTGTTTGTACTTCAGGTTCTTGGCAGAGATGATAACCTTGACTTTACCTCTCAGTTCTTGTAACTGGAATATAAAAAGTACTATTTTTGTATGATTTACCAAAGTATTGACCAGTGTGTCGATTCTTCTGGGTCCCTTAATTGTCTCCTTGGATAAGATCACCCTAAGCAGGGTGCCTGGGAAGCATTATGAGTTACTTTATAGAGTTGTTTCTACTGAGTAGACTTTGTGAAGCAGTTACTGGTGTGCATTCAGGGGAAATAACTGAGATTTACTGATACTTCGGAGAGAAACTCTCACTAGACAGTAAGCTCCCTGAAGATAGGGATTTTTGTCATTTACATTCCCTTTTGTAGTCTTAGTATTCAACATATGGTAGGAGTTTCAATAAATTTTTGAATTATTTATTGTATTGTGGAGTTTCCCTTTATGAAGCATAACAGGAATACTTAGATGTCTCATTACCTGGGACACTTATTTCTGTTGAGCCCTGAGTTTGTTGTTACGTAATCAGTACTGGAAAAGTTATATTAGATAGTTTTCATTTTTTGTTTGGTTATTGGGACATCATTGCTTAAAGATAGGTCATGTCTGGAAAATGAACATTTTAATGCTTCTTACACTTTTTATGTTTCAGTCGTACTCATAGCTTCTCTTTATTTTCCCTTTGCCTTGATTGTGTTTTATTATTTTTCTGAATTTTCTGTACTTTGGCAGTCAATCCAAATAAAATTGTACAAAAGTTGTATGAATAAATAATAATGTTCAAATACTCAGCTTCTATTCAGAATTTAGGTATACTAACAGTCTTCTGAGTGTAATGGTTAACTATTCAAAAACATTGGCTAGAGAAGGGATTTTTTTTTTAAGTTTATTTATTTATTTTGATAGAGAAGGCATGAGCAGGGGAGGGGCAGGGAGAGAGGGAGAGAATCCCAAGTAGGCTCCACACTGTCAGTGCAGAGCTCAATGTGGAGCTCTATCTCACCAACCATGAGATGATGACCTGAGTCAAAATTAAGAGAGTGACGCTTAACCAACTGAGCCACCCAAGTGCCCTGAGAAGGAATTTTTTTTTAATCTAAAATACTTTCATTTCATTTTAAACATTAAAATGTGCATATATTTCTGAATCTTTGATACATGGGAAGAGTAGATCAACTATTTGATAACATGAAAAATTGCACAGTTTCCTCTTTAGAAGGAGTACTTGAGGGGTGCCTGGGTGGCTCAGTAGGTCAGGCGTTCGACTTTGGCTCAGGTCATGATCTCGCAGTTCCTGAGTTCGAGCCCCACACTGGGCTCTGTGCTGACAGCTGAGAGCCTGGAGCCTGCTTCAGATCCTGTGTCTCCCTCTCTGTGTGCCCCTTCCCTGCTTGCACTCTCTCTCTCAAAAATAAATAAACATTAATAAAAAAGGAGTACTTGAAAACACTGATTATCAAACCCTAGATTTTTGTGATTTACATCCCCCTCATTTATTTTGCAACCATTTTAAAGCCGTTCATCTTATTGAACCTTTTCAAAGTATTCAGCTGTTTTCATAAACACATGTTTTTTGTGTACTCATATATCAATTAACAAAATATTTGATGAAGTACATAATTAAAAATAACAAGCATAACCAGTATATATAGTTTTGCGGACAGAAACAAATGGCTCAACAGGTTGGGACAGAAGTGCACAGGTGTCTGAGTGGTCCTCAGTCATTCTGTTTGGCATCAGCTGAAATCCTAGAATTTGTGGGTCAGTTCAGGGAAGGTTAGGGGAGCTCCTGTAGTAATGCTGTCCGGGAAAGACAGTCTTTGTTCAAACTTGTAACAATGTAGAATTATCCTCTGTAGGCTTATACACCTACATGTGGGCTTTCTTAACATCTAGAGGCTTTCCTGTTATTCAAGAGATCAGCTGGGCTCTGGCTGTGGAAGAGCTTCTCTCAAGCTGCTGATCGTAGGGTAATGAGAAGGAGGCAGATGAGATGGAGTTGCTCTCAGTTATTTCAAAGCAGATTTTTAAGTGTATTTCACATGCTAAAGTTTGTGAATTGTCTGTATCCTCAACAGGGTTCGGTCTAGTCCTTCTCTTTTGCTTTTTGGTGTATGAGAGGAGGTTGAGTCACAGGATCTCTGTGAGGCACCTCTGGTGTGACAGTCTTCTGCTCCCATCTCTTGCCCTCTAGAGAATCAATGGAAACGAGGTTCATCATTCCTCTAATAGATTAACATTTTTTTCTTGATTAACGTCACTGTAGAGTTGGCAAGAGTTGTTATCTGTTAATCAAAACAGTTTAAATAAAAAATAAAAAGATCAAACTTCGAGTTGTTTCTCATTCCCCGGCTCCCGGGCTGGGAATTAGCTGAGCCTTTTAGGCCTGGTTTGTGACATGAAGCTGTCAAGATGGCGCTTCCTGTTAATTACTTTTTATTGTATTTAAGACACTTAAATAACTCTTCTTGTGATTTAGTCTTCTATGTAATTAGCTTCAGTGATTAAAATCTCATTCTTTCTTTATTGTCAGAGCCTTCTTGAAGAGTGAGATTTTTCTGGGGTGACCTTTTCTTGTGCTGGACTTCCCAATTACTTGGAGCTCCAATTTGGCGAACGCATATGAGAATCTATTAACTAGTTGCTCACCTCTTTCTGCATGTCACCTTTTCAAAGAAAGGTCTTAAAAATTTTTCACGTTTATAAGGGGGCACCTAAAATATATAACTTAAGGGGTTAAACCTCACATACTCACATGAATAGTTATCACCACTCCAACCCTGGAAAATTGTAACAGGTCCAGCAAATGCAGTACCACTAAGATACTTCCCAGTGGTTTCCATTATGTGAAGTATTTCACAATGGTAGGAGACCGTGGACATGACCTGTTTTTGGAAAGTAAAGAATGGCATATAGATGGAAGCGTACAATAGGAATAGTTGGAAAATGCCTGTTTTTGTACAATGTCATTTTGGCAGCGAGGGGGGGGTGATTTTTTTCCTGACATTCTTTTTGAAACCATGTTTCCCTCTACTGCTTTCCTGCACTGCCTTTGTGCTGTCTTTGAATCTTGCATAGGCACTGCTCCCTTGATGTCCACACAAGTATGAGGCCTTGCTGCCAGATGTATTGTCGAAGATCTTTTGGGCTTGGGACATCTTAGTTACCGCTTTGTTCTAGTGACTATCATCCAGCAGCCTCAAAGCCATCCTGTGAACTTTTTTTGTGTCTCTTTGGATTCTTCCTAGATAGAGCTCGTCTGTTATTAGATTTCTATAAACCAGACAGTCAGACTTGTAGCGAATGAGACTTCTGCTTCTGGTTTTCTATGGCTTTGGTTCTGGTTCGCAGGAATACTTCTTTCTTCAAGTGTTCTATTAAGTGACTGAAGCTTGCAGTCAGGTCTTGTCCTTCTTCTAGAATAATCCTTTTCTAATCCTAGTTTGGTTTTCCTCGGCCACAGTAGAATTAAGTGTCCTATAATCCCCACCGTTTCTGGCTTGAGTTCTGTAGCTTTAAGGCTTTCACAATCAGACCAAACCTCCTCTCTCTTGAGTTTTCAAATCTTAAAACATACTAATATCTGACTTTCAGGCTAAACATAGGAAGAAAGTGGCCTCTTGAAACCCTATTTTCAGGACTAGGGTTTTGACTTAAGAGTTGCCTGCACCATCCCGAAGGCACTCTTCTAGCGCCTGAAGAAGTGCGGAGACCTTATTCATGTCACTGACTGGGCCATGAGGTAGAAACTGGCTGGTTGCCAGTCCTTTTCTCAAGATTTATTCCTTATACTTTATCAGATTTATTGGGGGCTTTTTACCCCCCATTTTTCCCTGCTATGAAGGAAAAGGGACACATCAGAATAAGGGTCCCCCTGGGCCTTTAATTAGAAACACCTAACCTCCCCCGCCCCCAATTAAAAATATGTTAGATTGTTTACTGGAGCTCATAGGCTGTTTGATTTGTGTAATTGCTTCTGCTGTGTTTGGTAGAAGTATGCCTATCCACCATCCTGAAGACACTGGAAGCTTCTGTGGCATTTAGTTTAGAATACCATGGAAAGAAATCGTTGAATAACTGGGTCTGTCTCCTGCTAGCTCAGTCAGGTATAGTGATCATTTTAAGAGACTGGTTCATAAAAGCACTTTAAGAAGGACCTTAGCTATTGCAATGGGGGTAGGGTGGGAATCAGGAAAATACTCAGTTTCAGACAGATCGCTCTCTCATAAGTTTTGTGGCTATCTATGGAAATTTCATGCTGCCAAATGTTGTTTCTTTAAAGACCTCTTGGTTTCAGTTTACTGTATTATCTTCATCTCTATATGGAAGTTCAGTTAAGCTTTTCGTGAGAGAATCCTTGGATCATCTGAATCAGCAGAATCCATTGCTCAGCTCTGTGTTTTCCCTGTACCTGTCTACCAAGAACAGTAGATTTGTGTTTATTCATTCAAGGAATATTTGAACACCTACTGGGTGCCAGGCACTGGGAATATAGCAATGAATGAAGCAACAAACAGTTGCACCCGATGAGGTTCTCCCAAATGCTCTTCTTTCTTGGGATTTCTTGGCACTGATTCGTGCAGCCTCAAGCATCCTTGTGGGTATTCGCTGGCTTTGCTGCCCTCAGAACCTTGTTTATGTAGAGTTTTGCGTTAAGGAACACAAGTGACTTTATTTAAACAGTGCCTGAAAATGTTGTTTTCTGTTCAGTTTTGCCAGGGACTTGTAGAGACTTTACTGCTCAGAAATAGGATAAAATAAAATGAAACATAGTTCCTCTTTATATCTTTATTTTTAGATGAACCAGTAAGTCATTTTGTCAATAGACAAAATGAGATGCTAGAGTGACTACTCACTGGCACCCATCTGCCCTTTTCCTCCTCACATTATAGTTCCTGGCTCATTCAGTGTACGTACCCCTCTGTGAATGCTGACAGCTCCCCTGTGGTTCCCATCCTGCTGCATGTTCGCTTTGGGGCTAAAAGCACCGCTGACTTTCCCCACTGCCTCCCAGAGATGCTTGCGTAGAAGTATCGATGCTAACTTCTTTGCAGTGTCTGCTTTTCACTCTTGGAACAGTTATCCTTATAACTTTCAATGAAAAAATGTTTGAGTTCAAGCCATATGTATTTACTTCCTTACCTAAAAGATGAATATTTTTGAATGCACTGTTACTTCCATCCTTGAACCCCCAATTTTGTTATATTATTTAAGTTTTGCCATTAGTGAACTTTGTAAAGTTCAGTTACCATTTCTGATTAACTTTACAAGTATTTCCCCCTCTGAAAGATTACAGAGTTAGAATGCTACCTTTTTCTGACTCCTCATTCCTTTTAAAAGTTTTTCTATTTCAAGGGGCACCCTTGGGTGGCTCAGTCGGTTAAGTGTCGGACTTTGGATTAGGTCATGATCTCACGGTTTGTGAGTTCGAGCCCCAGGTTGGGCTCTGTGCAGACAGCTCGGAGCCTGGAGCCTGCTTCAGATTCTGTGTCTCCCTCTCTGCCTCTCCCCTGCTCACTCTCTCTCTGTCTCTCAAAAATAAATAAATGTTAAAAAAACATTTAAAAAAAGATAAAAAAAGTTTTTCTATTTCAGATTTGTTTGCATTTATTGTTTTCTCTTCTGTCAGTGTAATTGTCTTCTAAGCTTTGCTTGTAAGTTGATCCAAAAATTTTACCCTCCACCAATCCCTGCATAGCAGTTTTAAGTTGGTTCAAGTAGGATAGCGTGAGAAGACACACACACAAAGAAATCCTGTGTCATTATATCCCCAGGGAAATGATGAGTGAATTCCCTGTGTGTGTGTCTCTGATGTGTGTATGTCCGTCTCTTTCTCCATTTTGGGCTTCTTCATATGCACCTGCCCCTTGTATCTCAGTTCCTTCTTTTTGTTGTATTCCCTTTTCATTTGGTGAAGAACCTTGATTTTACATGTGTGGGTGGTAAAGTTTCTGAATTTCTGCATGTCTGAAAATGTCTTAATTTTGTCCATATTCCTGATTGCTAGTTTCAGTATGAAATTCTAGCTTCAAAACTATTTTCCCAAGAGCTATGAAGGCACGTTGTTCTATTGCTTTATCAGTGTTTATGAGAGTTCAATTTCCATTCCTTTAAATCTCCATTTCTTCAACTTTTTTTTTCCAGTCTCTGGAAGCTTTTACAATTTTCTGTTTATCTTTGGTTTTCTGAAAATTTATTAAAACATTTCTAGTGTGTCCTTTTTCCTGCATACTCAGTGGGCCAAAAACACTCATGTCTTCCTTCAACTTGGGAGATTTTTTTCCTCTTCTTTCTTGAATTATTTTCTTTCTCTCTCTTTTGCCGCTGACTCAAGAAATTCTATCATATTTTCCCTCACACACACCCTTAATTCATTCATCTCATTCATTTACTTACTCATTAGTTCATTTATCAAGCAGTTATAAAATGCTTGGTATGTACTAAGTACTGTGTTAAATATCAGGAATGTATTGGTAGTTCTAAAACTGAAATGATGTCTTCTGCTATGAAATTTACAGAGACTGTTCTCTTAACCTAGCTTATTTTAATTGTTTATTTCAGCATTCATATTAAAATTTTTTGTGAAGTGTTTTAATAGCAGCCTGTTCTTAGTCCATGAATATAATACTTTCTCTGTCTCTGAGAGTATTATTTCAAAATTTAAAAACTGGGGCACTTGGGTGATTCAGTCAGTTAAGCGTCTGACTCTTGATTTCGGCCCAGGTCGTGATCTCACAGTCTGTGGGATCAATCCCCATGTCCGTCTGTATACTAATAACTCAGTCTGCTTGGGATTCTCTTTCTCTCCCTCCCTCTGCCCCTCACCCCCCTCAAAATAAATGAACATTTAAACAATTTTTAAAAACCCTCTTCCGTTGAATTATCCCCCATGACTAAATGTTCTGTTTATTTTGTTCCATTTCTCTCATAAATCCTCAAATATTTGGGGAGCCTTGATTTATATGTATGCAGGAAGGACCAGATGGGAGTTGGCATGGTGTCCCTCTGTAGGTGTATTTACCTGCTTCCCCAAGGCATCTCTTTATGAAAGGGCATAGGTGAGAAGGAAGTATCAGAGGCAGCCCTCCTTTGGGGTGCCTGAAAGTGTTTGGACCTGGAACGTAGAAGAAACAGGCAATTTTCAGACCCCGCTAAAATTGTCAAAGCAAACGCTGGGTTCCTTGGCTGGTAAAGAGCTTACGTGTACTTGACTGGGTGGGGTGAGAAGGGGATGTGATGTGCTTGTCTGACCGTGTCAGATGCTGTGCCTCTGCACTTCTTAAGGCTACAACCTCCAGCAGAGGTCCTTTGCCAGTTAAGTCACCTACCTTCTGTTCTAGAACCTGTGTTTCTGTGAAGTGACTTGTCCTATACATGACCTTGGTAATCTGGGGACTCTTACTGGCATAATGTTGAAATTGTGTTGGTGTAGAAACAATATTCCCATATAGTTTAAAATATTGAATCTAGGGGCGCCTGGGTGGCGCAGTCGGTTGAGCGTCCGACTTCAGCCAGGTCACGATCTCGCGGTCCCTGAGTTCGAGCCCCGCGTCGGGCTCTGGGCTGATGGCTCAGAGCCTGGAGCCTGTTTCCGATTCTGTGTCTCCCTCTCTCTCTGCTCCTCCCCCGTTCATGCTCTGTCTCTCTCTGTCCCAAAAATAAATAAAACGTTGAAAAAAAAAAATTTAAAAAAAAAAAAAAATATTGAATCTATAAGGGGTAAGCCTTCTCACATTTAAAGTGAGAGCTTTAGCAATACAGAGACTTATACAAAGAAAAATCTCAGAATGTGAAGTTGAGAAATCTACAGCAGTGTTTTCCTTTAGTGTAAGTCATGACTGCTTTAGTGTCTTCAGAAACCTTTATGCTTTCTGCTTGGTTAACCTTGATAGCACCCTGCAAGGGTAGTTGGAAAAGCTGTGAAGACTCTTCTTCCAGTCTTTGACAGTGGATTAAGGAAGTCTACAGCTTGATTCAGATTTTATATTGTGATTATAATGGTGTCTATTGGAAACAAAGCCCCTCTAGATGGAGAGCCCTGGGGTTTAAGGCTACTCTGCCATTAGATACTTAACTGTAGCCCTGTTTATATTAGGGTTGTTTTTGCTAGTACTTGGACTAGAAAGTTCCACCGGGTTTAAGTAGTCTGCCCATAATCCAGTTTTTCTTCTTAAGCCCTGTTTGTCGAGGAGTTTTGGGTGGTTTCCTGGATTGTGAACTACTCAGGAACACACATAAAAGTAGTGATATAAGAAATGCCTCTACTTGCCGGTAGATTATTTCTTGGGTATTTGCCAAGGGTCAGAACCCTCTGCTCTTAATGACTTCGTGGGCATCATAGGGACAGGAAAGAGGCTGGCTGATCCAGCTCTTTTGAATGAAGGTCCTGATTAATTGCTCAGATGATGTCCCCAAAGTCTCCTCGCTGTGGTGCTTTGTATTTTGTCAATAAAGGCCCTTGGGGTGCTGCCAGTTTCCACCAATCAGATCCCATCTGCTTTCTGTCTTTCAGGATTTGTGCAAACTTTCTGATATGCTGTTAACACACTTTCTTGTTTTCTAGCACCGTTAGAGCTCTATTCTTGTCCATATCTGTCTTTTCTGTCATTTCAGTGGGACCTTGTAAAGAATGTCATGTGGACATAAGTTCTCAGTCTGCCATTCTGACCTCCCTCAAGCATTCTTTATTCTTTCAGATAATGCAATTGATGTGATAAGGAGAGGGGACATTTGACATGGTTACCAATAAGCAAAGATCCTGTGTCTTTCATATGCCATTTTTTAGCACCTTTCTCTTTATAATTCCCGTGGCCAGCATAGTACAAAGTGATAAGGTAAATAGGACTGGATTTTTTATAGATTTCTTCTCTCTCCCGGTAGTGATGCTGCTTAACAGCGATTTGCTCCAGTTCGTTCTGAGTGATTTTTTTTTTTTTAATAATAAAATATTGTAACCTTTCTAAAAGTTTAGAAAATGAAGGGAAATTACCCATTATTTAGTTATGCTAATATAATAGTTATTGTGTGGGGGTTACTCCTTTTGAGTGCTGGTTATTTTTTAAGAATTTAGTGTAGGAACAGGTAAATTGACTACTTTGCCTAGTGCTGACAAGAAGTCTACGGCAAGTGATAAAAGTAGGCTTTGGAGATGAACAGATGTGAAGTAAAACCTCAGCTCTGCTCCTGGATAGCTGTCCAGAGTTGGGCCTTAGCTTTTTATTATATAATTTAGATATAATAATCTCACACGTCATGGGGTAGTTGTGAGGATTAAATGTACTAATGCATTTAAAATGCTCAGTGTATTTACTAAGACTTACCAGTTCTCACATCAGCCCAAGCTTCTAGAGTGGACTGGTCACTATTGATCCAATTTTGTATCTAGTGGCTTCTGCCCTTTCTCTCTTTTTAAAAGTAAGTAAGTTAGTTAGTTAGTTAGTTAGTTAGTTAGTTAGTTAGTTATTTTAGAGAGAAAGCATGTGTGTGAGCAGGGGTTGGGCAGAGGGGGAGAGAGACTCTTAAGCAAGCTCCACACTCAGCGTGGAGCCTGACACAGAGCTTGACCCCACCACCCTGGGATCATGATCTGAGCCAAAACTAAGAGTCAGACACTCAACCAACTGAACCACCCAGGCAGCTCTATTTAGTATGTGTTTGAATAATCTCTACACCCAACACGGGGCTTGAACTCATGACCCTGAGGTCAAGATTCGCGTGCTCTGCCAACCGAGCCAACCAGGCACCACCTTTCCTTTCTCTCTCTTTGTGCTTTCTTGCACACTTCTGGCCATTTGTTTTCATTTAAACTTCTTTCTTAAGGATTTTTCTTGAGCGTTGATATTCCATCCTCTTCTTAGTCTTTATAACTCTTCCTGGCCAAGCTCATCCACTTGTAACACTGCTACTTCACAGAATGTTCTACATAGTAGGTGAAAGAAGATATAGGAAATGCCGAAACAAAATGCCTCATTGGATTATGCCTTAGCTTTTGTAGTAGTCCATTTTTATTGTTCCACGGCAGGCCCTTGGGTTGGATTTATCTCTTCTCTCACTTGGTCGGATTTATCTCTTTTGTCACTTTTTAAATTGTCATGGTGGCTAACTTACATCCATTTTTCCTCTAAATCTTAAATGTGTACTATGTTAACCCAGTAATGATTGATAAGTACTTCCATAAAGATAGAAGTGATATTCACGAGTAAGTTTTTTTGTTTGTTTGCTTTATTTTTATTTTTATTTTTTTGAGAGAGAGCGGGGGTGGGGGGAGTGAACGGGGACAGAGAGAGAGAGAGAGAGAGAGAGAGAGAGAGAATCCCAGATGGCAGAGGGAGGGGAAGAGAGAGAAGTAGGGCTCACCCAGAGCGGGGCTTGTGCTCATCCCATGTGGGTGGGACTCAAGCTCACAAACTGTGAGATCATGACCTGAGCCGAAGTCAGATGTTTAACAACTGAGCCACCCAGGCACTCGTGAGTAAGTAAGTTTTAATGTTTCAAGAGTTTAAAACAGATACAATTTATCCTTTAATAAAGGTAGTTTATTGAAAATGTCTTTCGGGGCTCCTTGGTGGCTCAGTGATTTAAGCGACTGACTTCGTCTCAGGTCATGATCTCACGGTTTGTGGGTTCAAGCCTTGTGTTGGGCTCTGTGTTGACAGCTCAGAGCCTGGAGCCTGCCTGACTTGGATTCTGTCTCCTTCTCTGTCTCTCCCCCTCATGTTCACTCTCTCTCAAAAATAAGTAAATAAACATTAAAGGAAGGAAGGAAGGAACGAGGGAAGGAAGGAAGGAACGAGGGAAGGGAGGAAGGAAGGAAGGAAGGAAGGAAGGAAGGAAGGAAGGAAGGAAGGAAGGAAGGAAGGAAGGAAGGAAGGAAAAGAAAAGAAAAGAAAAAGAAAGAGAGAGAGAGAGAATGCTGTTCAAATCAGGAGGTGTGCTAGCAAGCAACCTACCTGGGTACTGTCCTCTAGGTAGTGATCTGCCGATCTGCATTATCTGAAGTGATTGAAAAGGCAGAGGGCTACTAACCTTAAGTGTTTTAGGAAGTGCTATTCTATACCCCCATCTGAACAGTTCTCCTGAACTTTATATATTGTGTGGAACTTACTGAATGACCCTCTCTGTTGTGACGCCCTTGTGAATTTTTGTACCATCAGTAAAAACATGTTGACAACAAGTACAACTTGGAGAGCATTAGGAAATAGCTGAATCTTTGAAGTCAATGTGTATGATAGCTAGGAGATGTTTAATAACAGCATGAACTTCACAACAGGTTAAGGAAAGTTGGGACTGCCTTCTATCAAGTTTCCATTGTGGCTTTTACATGCAGCTTTTTTAGATCTCTGATATATCTGCTTACATATCAACTGTGACTCAGCAGACCACTGCTTTAATGGGAGCTTCTATTGTGTTAAAAGTGTGATTTATAAACCATCACATATCAGGTCAGCAGCAAGGGGAATTATATTAAGGTTCTTACACCGTCTCTTCTTTCCCCCGCACCCACCCCCCCATCATCTCAGCATTGTTTGCAAAATCACTTTTTCTTTTAAGAAGCAACTATGCAGAGCATTTATTCTTGTCACCACTTTCTCAAAAACCTCCCTCTGAAACTGTTCTTCCGTTTGTCACTTAGCACAGGCTGTGGCTGTGGCGAGATCAGACCCTTGAGTGAGGGTTGACCACAAAGGCTTTGTGGTGGCTTACTGTATTTCAAAGCCAAGAACCAGAATAACCCTGCCCTCCCTGAAGGGTAGGAGAGAAGAAATTTCAAACCCGTTAGCTTTTTTGTGGGGCTCATTTGTTGCTTATACTAGAGCTAAGAATCATCTAGTGAAAAAGTATTATGTCTTCTAATTCTGAGAGGAAAATGTTGACCACCAGAAGACAATTTGGTTTTGACTCAATTTTCTAAGCGGAGACTCATTTCTAGAACTTTTACTTGCAGAAGTCCTAAGCTTTATTTATGCAGTGAAAGTCTCGAGCGGTTACTGTATTCTAAACTGTAGCCACACTGACACTGGGCCTGGTCCTGTTGCTAATGGATTCTGGGCAACAAGAACGCCACTCGCCTTTTCCTGTGGTGCCAGCTGGCTGGGTTGTAGACTATAAACCATAACGGGACAGGTAATGGAATTCTTTACTGGGCCTTTTTTTTGCCTTCTGACCCATATGACAAAACTTCTCTTGAGCTTCCACCCTAGGAAGCAACCTATGCGAAGATAATTTCTTCTAACTTCTTTAGATTGATTGGGCTTTGTAAAAGAACATAGAGTTACTCTTTTGCTTTTAGTCACTTCGTATTTCTCAGAGCAGAATGACAACCTTCCAGACCCTACAGTATTCTTTTGAACTTCTTCCTGTAAACAAAGCAATGTTTATGTATCACAACGTTCGCATGAACTACCGAGGACTTGAAAATGACTCTCTGGGGCTACCCTATCCTCATTTTGGTCTTTACTAGACCTCTGTGATTTGGCTGGTTCGACCTTCACTGTCAGAGCAGATCATTCCAGATGCCATTATGTAATTTTCTGTCTTGGGGTATGTGTTTGTGTGGGCGGGTGGTTTTGTTTTGTTTTTAAGTGGTGTTTAATGTCAGGCTAATAATAAACTGGGTACGTAGGCCTGGTTTTGTCATAATGGCCACGAGTTTGCTTATTTGTCCCTGTTCCCCTGAAAGGCAGAAAACTGCCCCCTCCCCAAGTGATGCCTACATTTTAGAGGGGACTCTGGTCATCTCAGCTGCCTAGAAAATCCTGCATGCCAACGGGCAGTTCTAGTCTGAAGAGACAAAGATGAGGAATCTGAGGAATCTTCTCTCTGGTTGCTCTCACGACCCATTACTCGTCTTCCTGTGACCTAAGTTGAACCAATAGGGATGAATTTGCTGTTCCTAAACCAATTCCAAAAATTGGTCTATGCTTGCCCATAGTTCTTAGGTTCTCATTCTTCAGGGAGTGCCAGGTTCTTCATCACATTTATGATTCTCGGGGCTTTAAGTTGTGCTAGGTCATTCTTGGTCCCTTGAAATTTGGAAAAAGAATATATTAGTTGAACTTTCCTTTCTGGGCAGTTTTTCTCAAAACTATATGAGAGAATCACCTGGGGCACTTAAAAAAAGTAATGGTGCCCCATATTTAAAATCTAGGTACCCATATTTGTTCTTCTAAAATTGCTATTCTTCACCCCTAGAGGTTCTGGGTTTATTGGCCTGGCATAGGGCCTGGCATTGGTGTTTTGAATAGTGATTCTAATGTGCAGCCAGTATTAATAAGCACTATGAAAGGAAGTCTAGAAGAAATAGGAGGTTCCAAAACCAACATTCTTCTCTATTCTCAGGTAAGTATAGATGTGGATAATAGGAAGAATAAGAGAAACTTTGTAAATGTACATTTTCTCAGATCAGTTTGGTCCCTAAGCAGAGCCTTTTTTACCTCCACTAATTTCTCCTGTACCAACTCTGCTTAGAATAAAGTACAGAGTGGCAGAGCAGTGTAGGGGCTGAAGGGCTAATGGTTATTTCTAGCTCTGCCTTCAGCATGTAGAATGACCTTGGGAAGTCATTCATTCACCCTCTTTGCCTCAGGTCCTTATCTGACCTTTTTTGAGAGAGAAAGTGGCATAAACAGTATTGCTAATATTCTTTCTTAATCTCTTAGGATCTCTTTTGAGTAATCTAAGTTTCTTTAAACCTCTTGCCAGGCTCTTAAGAAAGAGAACTTTGACTAGGGGTGTGACTAGGGATGTGATCAGGGGTGAGAGTACCAGCAACAGTGAAGCCGCAAGTTTTCCCATTGGCTTTAAAGTCTAGCCGTGGATTTTTGTGTTTTCCAGAGCAATAAACACCTTTATTACATGACCGAGGATAGAAGGGAGAAGGATTTATTTGCCTTTCAGGACTTTGCTTTTCCTCAGATAGAGCTCTGAGTCCTTGGCCTCTAGCACACAGCCGTCGGCTCAGCTACACTGGCCTGGCCTTGAAGTGATGCAGGGAAGATGCATGCCCTGCTGGAACTGCTCCTCCACAAGACTGTTGCTTTTGACATTCTCTTTCCTTTCATCATATTTCTTCTGAATTTTGTTTGATCGTGTTTTGTTTAAAATCTCTTCCTCCACGATAGTCAGCTCGGCCCCCTTCTCACGGCCCAGGGACAGCGCCTAGTGGGACTCGTACCACTGTCAGTAGGGTGTGCTGTCTTCCCTGGGGTTTTGGTGCTGACCGGTTTATCGGTGGCTTGCGTTCCTTGTTTTCCCCCTGCAACACTTGGGGCCCTGGGAAAAGTTCCCCATGTTCAGCCTCAAGGCATCGCACTTCTTCCTGCCTCCCCGAGCCTGCACTGTGTGTATGTGGCCTGGCCGATCTTGGTCCTGGCAGCGGGTGTCCCAACTCATACTTCCTTTTCTTATGGTAGGGCTTTCTCTTGCTCTGGTCTTATGGTGCTTGTGCCCGTTGTCCCGATATGCCCATCGCTCTCAGCACACTTTGAAAGAGCTAGCCATGGATTTTCCCCTCCCCAGGATTTTGATGATAAGTGCTTAGTTTACTTCAAAGTCCATGGATTTGCAGAATCAGACTTGACCCAGATAGTTAACTCTTAGTGATCACTGCCAGTTGAGTCAGTGGCCTCTTTGCCATTAGCCGCTGGCATGACCTCAAATGAAAATGTTTACCTGAGGTAACAACGTACATCATTGGAGAGAGCTTTGAATTTAGACCTAATATTCTGTTTTTTACCTCTGTCTGTAATTATCAAATCCGTAGAATTTCCTCTAGTTGGCAACTGTTTTTGTATTGTTTTGTTTTTTAATTTTCTCCTTAAGAGGAAGTCTTTGGCAGTATAAAGTGTTAATGTCTTTGTTCGTGTTGGTAGTTTGTTGCTAACTAACCCAAACTGTATTTTTAAATGCTTTTGGGAACCAAGGAAATTCAAGTATAATCTGTCCATTTGGTAGACACAATAAATGCCAGTTGTGGGGTTTATTAAAGACTCAAGCCAATAGGTAAATATTTAAGAAGTCCTGGAGTTCATTG